>NC_133128.1:165914216-167155644 GCF_048418815.1 Hemitrygon akajei | reverse complement strand
TTTATGCCTACTTCTATTTCATATAACCTATGTACATGTAACTGTTTAGAATGTTTCCCAAGTGGTCACAGAGTGTGAATCTGGAAAGTTCTCTGGTATCACATTATTTAAATAGGGCTGTGTGATTGGTTAACAAAAAATAATCTAGTGACTTCCTGGTGTAAGTGATGAATAAGCTCTTCTTGGGCTTCCAACCAGGTACAGGTATCAATTATAACTGGTGACAATAATTTCAGTGACAAACTCTACCATCTTCATCAGGGATGATGCCTGGACATGTCTAGTCAGATGGTATTTATACCCCTGTAGTCTGTCCTTCCTGATTGGTTAGTCCTCAATCAGAGGAATTTCTTTAGCCAATGAGTGGTGAATCTATGGAATTTGTTGCCACAGGCAGCTGTGGAGGCCAGATCATTGGGTATATTTAAGGCAGAGATTGATAAATTCTTGATTAGTCAGGGCATGAAGGGATACAAGAAGAAGGCAGGAGATTGGGGCTGAGAGGGAAAATGGGTCAGCCATGATGAAATAGCAGAGCAGACTCAATGGGCCAAATGGCCTAATTCTGCTCCGTTATCATATCATTTTGGTTGCAGTCTAACAATATTTTTAGGTCACAGTCAATGTAAAAAGTAGGTACAAATCAAGTGTTACGCAGGATTGAATTAAGACGATGACAGAAGTTGTTAAACCGAGATCGTACCTGAATAAAAGATACCAGTTTGAAAAATTTAATGAAAGAAATGGATGCAATATACCAACAATGTTAAATTTATTAAGAAAGCATGTGATAAGATCCAGAGGGAAAGAAGAAACCTGCAATATGTGAGTTAAAGATAAGAACACACGGTCCATTTGATTGACTGTGTGAACTTTTAAAATAGTTAATGGGGCAAGTAAAGACATTTACTCACCAGTTGGGAGAGAAATGTGTGATCAATTAAAAACACTATGATACAGACTCTAAAACATCTAAAAAGCAAATCTCTGCATTAACTGAATGGGTGGAAAAACAACATGATAAATATAATCAACTTGAAGTACGGTGTACAGAGCTTCAGGGCTGACTGAGCTAATATCTAAAAGCTGAGCAGGACCCTCTGATGGGCGGTGACGCTGCCAGTGACACATCTTTTGATGCTTCTCCTTGGAAAACACTCCCTACACTGGATAGTCGTCCAAGACCGCAACACTATCTGAACTCCAAGGAGTTACTACCCATGTTCGACAGTCCTCTGCGACAGTGACACCATCTGAACTCTGATGAATTTCAGGATGGACATGATATGGATCCACAGTTGCCTCTGGCAGCTCAAGTGAGGGTGACAGTGATGAAGCAATAGGATTGGCAGCTTTCTTACAGCTTGCCCCAAGGGAATGAAGATATGCAGGACTGAAGATGAAACCTATGAAAGGAACTGACAGTGGCTTACTGGGTTGTTAGTCAATGTATTGACAAGTAAACCCCTTTAGTGGCAGGTCCATCAATTATTGCTCAACCACAGAACAACCTGCTGAAAGGCAGTAAGCACGCCGATGATCCTGTGACTCTTAATGAAGAAGAACTGAAAGTGTTTCAAACTTTAAAGGCTGTATTGTGTACTGTACCTGCATTAGGAGTCCCTGGCACGGGTAAACCATTTACCCTGTATGTAAGTGAGAAGCACATGATTATTAGCTTAACTCAAGAAGCATCCTGTTGGCTATTACACTGCCAAAGATCCCTGATGGCTCCTTAACGATTCAGAGAGGAATTCAAAGGGTTGGATGGACCATTGTTTCTGAAACTAAAGTGTTGACATCAAGTAGCATGGCTTCTGATACCTCTGCACAACAGACAGGACTAAAAGCTTGGAGTGAAGCCTGAAAAGTGGCAGAAGGAAGATCAGCTAACCTCTACACTGATACTCGATAGGCTTTTAGAGTCCTTCATGATTTTGGACACTTATGGAAACAAAAATATTTCTTACGGCTGTTGGAACTCCAATCAAGAATGGCAAAAAAGTACGAGGAGTGATTGATAAGTTTGTGACCTAAGGTAGGAGGAGTCAATTTTAGAAAACCTGGCACATTTATATTTCAACATAGTCCCCTCCTACATTTACACACAGAGTTCAGCAGTCGTGAAGCATACAGATCTTGGACCTCCAGATAGTGTCCACGGCAGGGGTGATTGATAAGTTCATGGCCTAAGGTAGAAGGAAATGAGTTATACAGCTCTCGTTACATTCACATGCAGTTCAACTCTTTGAGTGATTATGCAGAAAGTTTGAAGTTAATCAGTTAATAATTCAGTGGGGTGATGATAAGTTTGTGACCTAAGGTAGAAGGAGATGAGTTATTAACCAAACTTTAACCAAGTCCACAAACTTATCAATCACCCCTTGTACAAGAGCTTATAGATATCATAAAATTGCCATCAAAGTTGCTGTAATAAAATACAAAAACCATGCCGCAACAGAAATAAAATAAATTTAAAAAGTCAAAGAATTGAAAGAAATACCAAGAACATATGCAATGCACCTGACAACTGAAATGGAAACAAAGATGAACTCTGTATCACAGATGAATATACAAGATATTCAATGCATTAAACAGGAAGAATGGTTCTGGATGGAGAATGGTGGGAAGTTAATCAGCAATGGAGTATAGAGATATGCCACGAGTCATAGATTATAACTCCTACTACATTGCTTTCTTGTCTGGCGTAGCAGACACATTCCCTAGGACACATTGGAATGGAAAAGATGATCAACAGATTCTCCCAATGGTAGTGGAATCCAAAGTTCAGGGCACAAAGTCAATAAACATTTAAAAGATGCATGACATTGCCAGAAAATGAATCTTGGAGCAGCAGAAAAGCTACCATAATTAAGTGCACCTGCTCCACTTTTACACTTACAAGTGAACTACATTACTTTGCCAAAGAGTCAAGGATACTCAGACATACTAGTAACAGTGGGCAATTTTTCAAGATGACTGGAAGCTATTCTGCAAGGAAAGCTATTATCAGACACACAGCAAAAATTATGATCAAGGGCTATATTGCTAAATAGGGATTTCCATGCCACATCAACTCTGACCAAGGAACATGCTTTTTTTGGAGCGTTTGTCAGGAATTATTTGACTGATGAACGTTGATTGATCTTTTCATTGTCCACAACATCCAGAGTCATCAGAATAAGTCAAACAAATGAATGGAACAAATGACTAAGTATCATGCTCCAACTCAGTATAGAGTGCAGCGGTACACAGTCATCTCTGGCGTCCTCTTACCCCGTAGCCGCAACAGGCGACCCTGAGGCACGAGCATTTGTCTACACAACAACCGTGGCAACACAGCTCGCCCATCCCCGTCGGTCAGTGAATTGGACTCCCAGTATTCTGCATTATCGATGTCCAACAGGGTCTTGCGATCACAATAAAAATATCCAAGGCGATCACCTGCACTAAAAATCGGATTGTGCTCTGCGCCCCAACTCTGACACCTTCTTCCCTGGGTGGCTGAAGACAGCCATGATACGGTGCGTGACAAGCCCAGCTTGACTGCTATCAAGCCAGTCTGAGCAGTGCGTTGGCTCATGGACAGTTCAACCCTAAGTGCTATTGCTACCCTGTTCTCATTAATAGATGTTACTGATGTCAAATTAACATACTATTACAAGTTATTGCCTCATTTTCACTCTGGATATATCCTCATAGTTCCCTTAACCCATGCCTCCTGTTTCTACCTCCTACCCAAGCTCCATAAACCTGCCTGTCCAGGTAGGTGCATTGTTTCTGCTTGTTTCTGCCCCATAGAACTTGCATCTGTATCACCTTGACCGTATTTTATTCCTACTGGGTCAGTCTCTTCCTACCTACACCCGTGACACTTTGCACACTCTTGAATTTTTTTCAATGATTTCAAGTTCCCTGGCCCCAATCATCTCATTTTCACTATGGATGTCCAGTCCCTATACACCTCCATCCCTCAGCAGGAGGGCCTTAAAGCTCTCCACTTCTTTCAGGACAACAGACCCAACCAGTTCCCCCTCCACCACTACCCTCCTCCATCTGGCAGAACTGGTCCTCACCCTCGATAATTTCTCCTTTGGTTCCTCCCACTTCCTTCAAACCAAAGGTGTAGCCATGGGCACTCACTTGGGTCCCAGCTATGCCTGCCATTTTGTCGGCCATGTGGAACAGTCCTTGTTCCAAGCCTACACCAGTATCGCTCCCCAACTCTTCCTACACTATATTGATGACTGCATTGATGCCCCTTCCTGCACTCATGCTGAGCTCGTCAATTTCATTAATTTCACCTCCAACTTCCACCCTGCCCACAGATTTACTTGGTCCATTTCTGACACCTCCCTCCCTTTTCTCAATCTCTCTGTCTCCATCTCTGGAGACAGTCTATCTACTGTCATCTTTTATAAACCCACTGACTCATCACATAGCTACCTACCTCTTTCCACCCTGTCACTTGTAAAAATGTAATCCCTTCTCTCAGTACCCAAAATAGATTGGGACACTGCTTTGCCAATCACACTTGCTCCATCTGTCAGAAAAAGCAGGATCTACTGGTGGCCACTCTTTTCAATTCTATTTTCCATTCCCATTCCAACATGTCAGTGCATAGCCTCCTTTACTGCTGCAATGAGGCCACACTCAGGTTGGAGGAGCAACACCTTATTTTCCGTCTGGGTTGTCTCAAACCTGATGTCATGAATATTGATTTGTCGAACTTCCTGTTTCCCCCTCTCAACTTATCTCCTTACCTGCCCATCACCTCCCTTTGGTGCTCCTCCTCCTCCCCTTTCTTTCATGGTCTTCTATCCTCTCCTATCAGATTGCCCCTCCTCCAGCCCTTTACTGTATCTCTTTCACCAATCAACTTCCCAGCTCTTTACTTCACCACTCCCCCTCTCGGTTTCACCTGTCACCTACCACATTCTACTTCTTACTCCCCTCCCCCACCTTCTTACTCTGACTTCTCTTTCTTTCCCGAAGAAGGGTCTTGGCCCAAAAAGTCAATGGTTTACTCTTTTCCAGAGATGCTGCCTGGCCTGCTGAGTTACTCCAGCATTTTGTGTGCCTTGCTTTGGATTGTCGGCATCTGCGGTTTTTCAGCATCTGCAGATTTTCTCATGTTTGTCACGCTAGTACCTTTGCCATAATACCATGGGCTCTTACCTAGTTAAGCAAAGTCATATGCAACACCTTATCAAAGGCCTTCTCAAAATCTAAATAAACAACATCCACTGACTCTCCTTTGTCTTCTTGCCTGTTATTTCCTCAAAGAATTTCAAAAGATTTGTCAGGCAGGATTTCCCTTTTAGAAAACCATGCTGTCTTTGGCCGCTTATTATGTGCCTCCAAATACCTCAAAACCTAATTTTTAAAATAGAATCCAACATCTTCCCACCTACTAAGGTCAGACTAGCTGGCCTATAATTTCTGTGGAGTGACATTTGCAATTTTCCAGTCCTCTGGAACCAGTGCAGCATCCAGTGAGTCTTGAAAGATCATAACAAATGCCTCCACAATCTCTTCAGCTACCTCTTTCAGAACGCTGGGGTGTACACCATCTGGTCCAGGTGATTTATCTACCTTCAGACCATACAAGACCAAAAGACATTGGAGCAGAATTAGGCAGTTCAGCTTATTGAGTCTGCTCCACTGTTACATCATGGCTGATCCTGGATCCCACTCAACCCCATACACATGCCTTCTTGCCATATCCTTTGATGCCCTGACCGATCAGGGAAGTATCAACTTTGACCTTAAATATACCCACGGACTTGGCCTGCACCACAAGACTTTGTGGCAAGTCTTTCCACAGATTCATTACTCTCTGGCTAAAAACATTCCTCCTTACCTCTGTTTTAAAAGGTCACCCTTCGATTTTGAGGCTGTGCCCTCTAGTTATGGAAACCCCCATCACATGAAGCATCTTCTACACATCCACCCTATTTCATCCTTTCAACCTTCAGTAGGTTTCAATGAGATCCCCACGCATTTTTCTAAGTTCAAGTGAGTACAGGCCCAAAGCTGCCAAACACTCCTCATATAAACCCTTCATTCCCAGAATCATCCTCGTGAACCTCCTCTGGACTCTCTCCAATAACAACACATCCTTTCTGAGATATGGGGCCCAAAACTCTCAGCCTGACTAGTGTCTTATAAAGCCTCAGCATTATCTCCTTGCTTTTATATTCTATTCCGCTTGAAATAAATGCCAACATTGCATTTGCCGCCTTTACCACAGACTCAAACTGTAAATTAACCTCTGGGAGTCCTGCATGAGGACTTTCAAGTCCCTCTGCACCTGTGATGCTTTTCCCCATTCTTTCAATTTGTCTAAGTCCTGCTGCAATCACATTGCTTCCCCAGCACTACCTACCCCTCCACCTATCTTTGTCTCATCTGCAAACTTCGCCACACAGGCATCAATTCCATTATCCAAATGATTGATAAACAATGTGAAAAGTAGCGGTCCCAAACTGACCCAAGAGGAACACTACTAGTCACTGGAAGCCAACCAGAAAAGGCTCTTTTTATTCCCCCTTGCTGCCTCCTGCCTGTCAGTCATTCCTCTGACCATGCCAGTATCTTTCCAACAATGCCATAGGATTTTATCCTGTTAAGCAGGCCTCATGTGGCACTGTATCAAATGCCTTCTGAAAATCCAAGTGAATGACATCTCCGATCTCTCCTTTGTCCCCTTCCTAGTTAATTGAATGGTAGTGAGGGAGGAGGTGTAGGGGCAGGTGTAGCACTTGTTCTGCTTGCAAGGATAAGTTCCAGGAGGAAGATCAGTGGGGAGGGGCAAATAGACAAGGGAGTCAGATAGGGAGCTATCCCTACGGAATGCAGTAAGTCGGGAGGGGTATGGAGGGATAGATGTACTTGTTGGTGGGATCCTGTTGGAGATGGTGAAAGTTACAGAGAATTATGTACTGGATTTGGAGGCTGGTGGGGTGATAGGTGAGGACAAGAGGAATCCTATTTCTGGTAGGGTTTCGGGAGGATGTGATAAGAGCAAGCGTGCGTGAAATGGAAGAGATGCGGTTGAGGGCATTTTTAATGGTTCAGGAATGGAAGCCCCTTTCTTTGAAAAAGGAGAACATCTCCTTTGTTCTGGAATGAAAAGCCTCTTCCAGAGAGCAGATGCTCCAGAGAGAGAGGAGCAAATAAATCTGTGGAATCTTCTGACATTTCCAATAGGATCCCACCACCAAGCACATCCTTCCCTCTCCCCTCCCCCCCCCACACCCCATTTTCCACAGGAATCGCTTCCTACGTGACTCCCTTGTCCATTTGCCCATCCCCACTGATCCCCTCCTGGCACTTATCCTTGCAAGCAGAACAAGTGCTACACGTGTTCCTACACCACCTCCTTCACTACCATTCAGGGCCCAAACAGTCCTTCCATCTTCCAGGTGAGACAACACTTTACTTGCGAGTCTGTTGAGGTCATAGGCTGTGCCTGGTGCTCTCGGTGTAGTTTACTATATATTGGTGAGACCTAACGTAGATTGGGAGACTGCTCCATCCACCAGAGGAAACAGGATCTCCAGTGGCCATCTATTTTAATTACGCTTTCCATTTCCATTCTCATTCTGATATGTCAATCCATGGCCTCCTCTACTGTTGCAATAAGGTCACACTCAGGATGGAGGAACAACACCTTATATTCCGTCTGAGTAGCCTCCAACCTGATGGCATGAACATCGATTTCTCGAACTTCCGGTAATGCCCCTCCCTCTCCTTCACCATTTCCCATCACCTTTCCCCCCTCTCACCTTGTCTCCTTGCTTGTTCATCACCTCCCTCTGGTGTGCCTTCCCCCTTTTTCTTTCTTCCACGGCCTCCGACTTCTCCTATCAGATTTCCCCTTCTCCAGCCCTGTATCTCTTTCACCAATCAACTTCCCAGCTCTTTACTTCATTCCTTCCAGTTTAACCTATCACCTTGTGCTTCTTGCTCCCCTCCCCCCAACTTTTAAACCGACTCCATCTTTTTTTCCTCCAGTCCTGCCAAAAGGTTTTGGGCTGAAACACCGACTGTACTATTTTCCTTGGATGCTGCCTGGCCTGAGTTCCTCCAACATTTTGTGTGTGTTGCTTGGATTTCCAGCATCTGCAGATTCTCTCTTGTTTGTGGTATGGTTCCCATAATGGTTTTTTACCCTTTCAGTTTCTTATCTCCACCCACAGAGATTCAACATTCTCGGATCCTGTGTCACCTTCCATCTTTTACCAACAGAGCCACAACACCACCTATGCCTTCCTGCCTGCCCTTTCAATTTAAAGTATATCCTTTGATGTTCAGCTCCCAACTATGGCCTTCTTCCAGCCATGACTCTGATGCCCACAACATCATACTGATCATTCTCAAACTGCGCCACAAATTCATCCACCTTATTTCAAATACTATATGCATTTAAATACAGACACCTTAGGTCCTGCATTCTTTATCCTTTTGAATTTTGCCTCTGTGGTACAATTTAACTCTTTGTCTGCATTTGTACCTGATCATTGGCTTGCCCTTCCTTACATTCATGTTACATCCATCATCTACTTGTAAACCTGCTGGCTCATCCTCAGCTCTATCATCCTGGTTCCCATCCCCCTGCCATATTGGTTTAAACCACTAACCCTAGAAGAGGTCCCAATGATCCATAAATCTGAATCCCTGCCCCCTACTCCAATTCTTCAGCCACATTTATCTGTCACCTCATTCTATTCCTATCCTTACTGTTGTGTGTAGCATGGCAGCAGTCCTGAGATTATTACCCCTTGAGGTCCTACTTCTCAACTTCCTTCCTTCTGTTTTCAGGACCTCCTCCCTTTTTCTACTCATGTCATTGGTACCAATATGCACTACGACACCTGGCTGCTCTCCACCCCTTTTCAGGATACTGTGTACAGAAACATCACAGACCCTGGCACCTGGGAGGCAAGTTACCATCCATGTTTCTTTTACACATCCACAGAATTGCCTATCTCTCCCCCTGACTATACAGTCCCCTATTACTGCTGCCATCCTCTCCAGTTCCTTACCCTTCTGAGCCACAGGGTCTGACTCAGTGCCAGAGGCTTGACCGCTGTTGCTTCCCCCAGGTAGATTCTCCACTCCTCCAGGTAGATTCTCCACCTTCCCCCCAGCCAACGGGTAAGGGCCTAGCAGGGAAAGGGGGGCTTGGTGGAGAGAGAGAGAGGGAGACCTGGTAGAGAGAGAGCTCAGGTTTGGGAAAGTGGAGATTTGGGGGTGGGGGTGACAAGCTGGAGGAGGACCAGAGATGTCGAGTTAAGGCACAGTCAAGGCAGAGCCCGTGAGCAAGAGTGAGGAAAGATCCGCGGTTTGATAGATTTAAGTGCCAAGCTGAATTGGAAAGATCGAATATGGGCTGAATCGGGGCGTTGGGGCTTGGGCCCGAGAGCATATTGAATTGGCAGGGATCGGGTCCAAGAACAAGGAATGACACGAGATTTGGACAATTTAAGAGCCATACCAGTTTGAAAAGATCAGGGTGTTGGGGGCCAGGGACGAAGTACAGATCTGATCAGCTCAGAACTCTGCGAGGTTTACTTGTCTCTGTGCTGAACTGAGGCTATGGCCTGCATCTAACGGGCTTCTGAATCGGTTACAGTCATCCCTCACTTTCGTGAACTTCCATTCTAAATGCTTACTTCTATTGTTTGCACAAGTTGTTTTATTTATCATCTCTGCACACCAGGTGTTCGACAGTCTTCTTTTGTTTTAATGAGTGGTATTGGGTTTCTTTGTTTTGTGGCTGCCTGTAAGGAGATGAATCTCAAGTTTGTATTCTTTGAAAATAAGCATACTTTGTACTTTGCATTCTTTCAGATAGCTTTGTTAGGAAATTCACACATACGGTCTAAAAGCTTCTGGGGCAGAAATCCAAGACACCAAAAATTAATGCTGTGAGGGGTGACTCAGTGCACAAATCTTCCAACTATTGATAAATCAGCTATTTGATGTGCTAAGTCATGGCATCAGTCTGGGCTACAAGCTTCCTTAAACTAAATAACCATTCACCCCTTCCCTTCCCTCCCCTCCATTCAGGGCATCAAACTGTCCCTCCAGGTGAGGTAGTACTTCACCTGCGAATCTGTTGGGGCTGTCTTATTGCCTCCAGTACTCCCAATGTAGCCTCCTCTACATTGATGAGATCTGCTGTAAATGGAGGGACTGATTCATTGAGCACCTTTGCTCCACAGACAGTGCTGTTTGTTTGCAAAGCAGTCCTTTTAACCTCAGACTGATTATTACTTGCAAGTTACATTAAGAACTGAAGGCAGGTTCTTGTTATGACAAGGAATATTGGTCGGAAAACAACTTTTTGATCCCTGGTAGTGTCAGCTGCCATGTTAGAAAGCTGAGCTTGGCAAAAAGTTCTCCCAGGTCCTGAGAATCTGCATTTCATGAGGAAGACCTGCACACCATTGTTTTAGAACATACGATGCATCATGCTTTATTGCACTTTTTAAATCTTTCACTGCACCACTCTTGAAAATATCTGCTGCTTCTCTCATTGTTTGAATACTTCTGTTCCTTTGCTAGTGTATCTGATTTTCTAACAAAATTGAAAATTAAAAAATATCTCACTGATAAACTTAAATAACATAGTTTTACTAATACGAATACTATGAATATTCATGGAGGTATAAACTACATTAAGTATTTACCTTTATTATCACTGAATAGCCAGTGTTAACTCACAAACAACAGAAGAAAAATACAAGCAGAGCAAAGTCAATGCCAACTCACCAAACATTTACTATCTAAATATTTATGTGTTCACGAGTCAATGAAGATTTCAAAACGTATCATCTGATGTAACATGTTCTTGCAATCGTCTGGCTGGTGCCAAGCTGGCTTGAAATGTTTCCTATGAAAACAGCTCACTGTTCTTGAGTTGTGAAAAATCATTTGTTGCATAAAGATAATCATTATGTATCTTATAATAATAGGTAAGGTTTAAAGAATTGAGGGTGGCACTGATTGCCAAATGCCAAAAAAAGTTTGCACATGCCATACATTCACCACCAATGCAAGATGATATGAACAAAAGAAACTACCAAATGATTAGGAAGAAGCTAATCTGCTTTTTCCGTACTTTTCAAAGGAACAAACCAGATAATTATTTCATTATACTGCCTCCATTTATCTCAAGATACCTTTTGAAACCAACTCCATCCACTAGAAAGATTGAGAAGAATCCTTCTGCATCTCAGTGGGCACTTTTTCCAATATGTTAACCCATATGATGATTATCAATAGTCTACTTGTCCATGAAAGAGCAATCTCAAACTTGCCTTCACCGAATATATAACTCACTCTCAAGTTACTCCAGGATTAATTGTACATTTGAGCAACTTTTCCCACTTCCCTCAGTTCCTTCATTTTCCCTTTTCTCTGTTCCTTCGTCTGTGCCGCATCTGTTCCCCGGATGCCACTTTCCTTTCCAGGACATCAGAGATGTCTTCCTCCAACATAGAACAGTGTTCCTCTTCCTCCACCATTGATTTTACCCTCATCTGCATCTCCTCCATTTCCCAGGCATCCGGGTTTGCCCCATCTTCCTGCTGCCTTAACAGTGATAGAATTACTTTTGTCCTTACCTTCTAGCCCATGAGCCTCCACATCCAGCACAGCATTCTCTGTAACTTCCACCATCTCCAGAGGGATCCTACCACCAAACGCATCTTTACCTGTCCCTTTCCCCACTTCATGAAGGGATCACTCCCTCCACAATTCCCTTGTCAGTTCATTTTTTAATCACTAATATCCCTCCCAGCATTTATCCCTATAAGCAAACAAAGTGCTACACTTGCCCATTCACCTCTGCCCTCATGTCCATTCAGAACCTCAAGCAGTCCTTCCAGGTAAGGTAACACTTAATGTGTGAATCTGCTGGGGTTGATTATTGTCTTCAATGCTCCCAATACGGCCTCCTCTACATTGGTGAGACCTGTTGTAAATTGGGGGACTGCTTCATCCAGCACCTCCTCTCCATCTGCCAAAAGCAGAACTTTCCAGTTGCCCAACATTTTAATTCTGATTTCCAATCGGACATATTGGTCCATGGCCTTGTCTTGTGCCATAATGAAGCCACCCTCAGGGTGAAGGAACAACACTTTCTATTCCATCTGGGTAGCCTCCAACATGATGACATGAAAATTGATTTTTCCTTCTGGTAATTTTTTTTTCAAACCATCATTTTATTGTCGAAGTATACAACTCTGAAGTCCTTCTCCTCCAGATAGCTATGATACCAAGAAAAAAAAACGGCAGCACGATCATCAACCTACAAATCCTTCCTCCCCACACAAAAATTATAAAAACAGAACAGGCACATTGACCCCCCCCCCCCCCAAATCCTCCTCTCCTGCACACAAAAAAAACGAGAAAGATCAGGCGAAGAAACACAGAATATAAAAAAACTATAAGACTCAAAACACAGAAAACATGCTCCGGGCCCAGCTGCAGGCCTTTCCCTCTCCCACAGCAGAGCGATCCCTCCTGCGATCAAAAGGCAGATTCCCCTCCTCAGCAGCAGAGTGTTCCCGCCAGCGATCAAAAACCAGTCTCCCCTCTCCATAGCAGAGATCCCCCCAGTAATCAAAAGGCAGTCTCCCCCTTCCGTAGCAGAGCGATTTCTTCCCCCCCCCCAACAATCAAAAGGGTGGCAGCCGGCGCTCACCTTTTGCATTCGCCTCGATATTTCAATCTCCCTCGTTGCTTTAACTGGTGAATAATCAAAGCTTTAATCGGTGAAATGGAGTCAAGTGTTGGCTCACGCCATGTCCTGCAGCCTGCTTGCCACGAGGTCACTCATGCTGCCCCTGCCTCTTGCAATTCACTTGGAGACTGAAACACCCAAACGATCTCCAAGCTGTTGAATCACAGGATTCACCAGTTCCAGAATCACATACAAGATGAAAAACAAAGATAAAGGACATGGAAGTAGTGAAATATACAATTTCATGATCTATCCAGAAGATGTTGACTGAAGGAGCATTGTATGCAGGAGCCAGCTTGACCAGAAATCCCTCCCCCCCCCCCCCCTTCTATTCCCCCACATTGGCCTCTTACCTCTTCTCACTTGTCTATCACCTCCCCAAGTGCCCCTCCTCCTTCCCTTTCTCCTAAGGTCCACTCTTCTCTCCAATCAGATTCCCTCCCCTCCAGCCCTTTTCCCACCCAACTGTCTTAACCTATCACCTTCTAGATATCCTTCTCCCCTCCCCCCCCCCCCATCTTTTTATTCTGGCATCTTCCCTCTTCCTATTGTGTCTCGAAGAGGAGCCTCAGCCCAAAACATCGATTGTTTATTTCCGGTAGCTGAATGCCAGACACCTCAGCTGTACAGAATTGGCTGCAAGATTTCCTAAGGGTAATACTCAGTCCCAGCTAGCTACATCTGCTTCATCAACACCTTTCAACATTCAGAGACATTAAAACCCATTTACAGTTCTTCAACGATTGAAGTAATCCATAGCAACATACAACAAGACCCAGACAACATCCAGACTTGAGCTGGTAACTGGCAAATTACATAAGCACCAAGTAATGGCCATGATCAGTAGGAAAACCAAACCAAAATCCTGTGACATTGGAAGGGATTATTAGAATCAGATTTCCTTACTCTCAATATCCTATGGGCCACTATTGACTAGAAATTGACTGGGTAATTATTATTATGTTTACAATACCAGGTCAAAATAACAGTTCCTGTTAACCCAAAGTTTTTCCATTACCTACACGATAGAAGTCAGGAATTTGATGAAAACCTTGTAAATTGCCTAGATGTGTGAATCTCCAAAAAGCTCAACATCCCTCTGGCAAACCAGTCTATGTGATCAATACACCGTTCACCATATAAGTATTCCTTACCATACTCACCACTATAAGTATGCACGGGCCCCAGCTATACCTGCCTTTTTCTTGGCTATATAGAAGTCTATGTTCCAAGTCTTCCCTGGTAATGCTCCTCAGCTCTTCCTACACTACATTGATGACTGCATTGGTGCTGCTTCATGCACCCATGCTGAGCTTGTCAATTTCAGCAACTTTGCCCCTAACTTCCACTCTGCCCTTAAATTCACTTGGTGCATTTCTGACACCTCTCTTCACTGTCTTCATCCAAGGAGATAAATGGTGCTGCCAGTCTTTTCTTTCTTAGTTTCATGGCTATCTGGAGAAGAAAAATTTCAGAGTTGTATACTTTGATAATAAGTGAACCTTTGAGCCTTTGAACCCTTTAACACCCCCAAACTCGACTTTCCACAGGGATCACTCCCTCTATGATCCCCTTGTCCATTGTCCCTCCCCACTGATTTCCCTCCTGGCACACATCCCTGCAAAAGACAGAATTGGTACACCTGCCCATTCACCTTACCTTCACCTCCATTCATTGTCCTAATCAGTCATTCCAGGTGGGGCAACAATTTATCTCTGAATCTGTTGGGGTTGTCTATTGTATCCAGTGCTCTTGATGCAACCAACTCTGCATTGGTGAGGCCCGACATAAATTGTGCGACCACCTTGTCAGGCACCTCCGCTTCATCAACACCCAAAAGCGGATTTTTCTGGTGGCCAACAACTTTAATTCCTATTGGCATTCCTGTTCTGACGCATCAGCCCATGGCCTCCTCTTCTACCACAAGGAGACCAATCTCAGAGTGGAAGAGCATTGCCTCATATTCCAGTAGCCTTCAACCTGATAGCATGAACATTGATTTCTCCATCCAGTAATTTTCTTTCCCTTGTCCTTCCTTCTTTTATTTCCTACTCTGGCCTCTTACCTCTTGTCCTCACCTCCTGCTAGTGCCCCTCCTTTTCCCTTTCTCCCATGGTCCTTTCAGATTCCTTCTCCAATTTTTTACCTTTCCCACCCACCTGGCTTCACGGAGTACTTTCTAGCTATCCTCCTTCTTCCCCCCCCGCCCCCCACCTTATTATTCTGGAATTTTCCTCCTTCCATTTCAGTCCCGATGACGAGCCTTGGCCACAAACGTTGACTTTTTATTTATTTTCATAGATGTTGCCTGACCTGTTGCGTTCCTCCAGCATTCTCTGTTTTGCTCTGAATTTCCAACATCTGCAGAACCTTTTGTGCTTGTTAAGTATTCCTTTAAACATTTTCCAGCTTATTATAACCACCCTATGTATTGGAAAAAAGATGCTTTACAGCATCCTTGACAGCATCTTTAAAACTCACAATTACTGCCAACTAGGGATGTGGGAACATGCAAACAATACTGTCAAAGTTCGCCAATCATCTTTCTGATTTGAAATATATCAATGTTTCTTTATTACTCTGCATCAAAATCTTGAAACTTCCTACCTGGTAGCAGCATCTAGAAGGATCCTTTAACACATGGATCAGTGGTTCAAACCACTGATTCACCCTTACCTTCTTAATCCCAATTATAGTTTCAATGAAGGTTACCAATGTAGTAACACTCACAACTTGCACAATAAGAAATTAGAACAAAATTTATGCTTAGACTTTATCAAGTTGGTGCTGGATCCCAAGCGAGGGAATTTGTAGAATGTCTACAAAATGGCTTTTTAGAGCAGCTTGTGGTGGAGCCCACTAGGGGAAAGGCAATTCAAGATGAAGTTGATTTGGAGAGGATGTTTCCTATAGTGGCTGAGTTTAGGGGCAGAGGCACAGCCTCAGAATAGGATGTCCATTTAGAATGGAGATGAGGAGGAATTTCTTTAGCCATAGGGTGGTGAATCTGTGGAATTCATTGCCATGGATGCATGTGGAGGTCAAATCATTGAGTATATTTAAAGAAGAGGTTGATAGGTTCTTGATTAGGTTGATAGGTCAAAGGTTAGAGAGACAAGGTAGGAAAATGAGGGTGATAATGAAGGAGGTTGAGAATGATAATAAATCAGCCATGGCACAGCAAACACAACAAATGAGTAGACTAATTCTGCTCCTATGTCACATTGCCTCCATGATGGTATGAGTACTAATTTATTTTTGACATTACTAATTACCTCTGCACAGGAAAGAAGCCATGTCAATGTACCACAAAGATGACAACGAGACTTATCTACCTTTAGACCTTTCAGCTCCTGAACTACCATTTCCTTATTAATAGCAACTACACTCATTTCTGACTCCTGATGCTTTTGAATTTCTGGCATACCTCTGGTGTCTTCCATCGTGAAAACTGATGCAAGAAAACTTCTTAAGTTCATCTGGCATTTCTTGGTCCCCACCATTGCCTCTCCAGCGTAATTTTCCAGTAGTCTAATTTCCACCCTCATCTCTCTTTTACCCTTTAAACAGTAAAAAAAAACACATTTGGTATCCTCTTTTATATTATTGGCTAGTTTACCTTTAAATTTCATCTTTTCTGTCCTTAAGGCTTTTGTAGTGGCCTTCTGTTGGTTTTTGAAAGCTTCCCAATCCTCTAACTTCTCACTAGTTTTGGCGATATTAGATGCCCTCTCTTTTGCTTTCATGCTGTGTTTGACTTCTATCGTCAGCCTCATCCTCCCTTTAGAATATTTCTTCATCTTTGGGATGTATCTACCCTGCACCCCCCAGATTTCCCCCACAGAAACTCCAGTTATTGCTGCTCTGTCATTATCCCTGATAGTGACCCCCTTCCAATCAAGTTCGGCCAGTTCCTCTCTCATGCCTTTGTAATTGTTGGGAAATGTAGAGGAAGCTTGACCCAAATGCAGGGCAGCAAAGACGACTTAGTGGCAAACAATCACTTTCATAATAAACTGCAAATAATAAGCCACAAGGGGCCACAAAACAAGTGTCATGTACCCCGTGACTGGGTTAAAGAACCAGCAGAAATGGAAAACACATTGGAGTCTGGTATTGCTATAAACTAATAATGTTTATTGGTAAACTACACATTACAGTACTATAAATGCAAATATATCAAACAGGTTAGCAATTTACACACACACACACACACACACACACACACACACACACACACACACACACACACACACACACACACACACACACACACACACACACACACACACACACACACACACACACACACACACACACACACACACACACACACACACACACACACACACACACACACACACACACACACACTCTTTCAAACCTAGGGGTGAATGAATAGAGTCTTACGATATGATGAAGAGAGTTCAGTTCAGTTCGAGGTAGTTATTTGAGTAGCGTTGGAGAGAGAGAGAGGTGAGCTGATGCCATTGATCTTCCCGTTGTCTTCCAAAATCATGTTGTAGTCACCGACTATGACCATAACACATACGACCATTCTTCAGTGGTGGAATTATCACCCAGGCAAGGATGGACACACAAATAATTCCCCACCAGTCACACCTTTTCACACTGTGAGCCAGTGATCAATTTCCCCAAATTGATCCTCCAAAACCCCACCTTCCTGTGGGTGCAACAAAGCTCGTTCAGTGTCCAAAACTGCGTGTCTTTCTGAGTCCCAGTGGACCTGGTTTTTATCTCCACATGTTGGACACCAGCTGTCCATCAACCTGCTCCGTCCTCCTCTCTCTGAGGGAACCTTAACAAGCAGGCAACTGTCCTTGCAGAAAGGTAAACAACGTTCAGAGAAACCATAACATCAATCTTTCAAGCATTCTTCGCCTCTCTCTCTCAATAACAAGATTTCTGCGTTGGACACTTCCCTCTCTCTGTAACAACTCAAACAGTGTACAAAAGCCAGTCTCATTCTCCTGACATTTTAAAGTAATATTCCACAGAAAATGTGAACCCTAGGGGTACATAACACAAGAGAGAACTGATACTTAACAAGGCAACAAGCTAACCAAAGGCTAGGAATGTCTGACTGGTTTGACAACTGAATGAGGAAAGTGGATGAGAGCTGGATTTAAATAGACTGCAGTAATGAGTTGGAAATGAGTGGCAGGTGACTCCTGTTATCTGGGTGGAGACTGCCTGAAGAGACCTGAGAGTAATTTCCTTTACTCCATTGTAATAATGATACACCAGACTTTATCTTTTTCCTCTCAGACTGCCCAGTGAATTCTATCACATTATAATCACTGGCTGCTAAGGGTTCCTCTACCTTAAGTGTCCTAATGAAATCTGGTTCATTACATAACACTCAATCCAGAATTGCCAGTCTCCAAGTGGGCTCAACCACAAGCTGCTCTAAAAAGCCATCTCATTAGCATTCTACAAATTTCGTCTCTTGGGATCCAGCAACAACCAGATTTTCCCAACCTACCTATATATTAAAATCCCCCATGACTGATGTAATATCGCCCTTTTAAAATGCCTTTTCTATCTTCCCTTGTTATTAATATCTCACTCCTGGCTACTGTTCACAACCTTGTATATAATTTCCATCAGGGTTTTCTTACCCTTGCAGTTTCTTAACTCTATCCATAAGGATTCTATATCTTCCGACCCTACTCTTTCTGAAGATTTGATTTCAGTTTTTACCTGTAGAGCCACCCCACACCATCTGCCTACTTGCCTGTCCTTTTGATACAATGTGTATCTGTGGATGTTAAGCTCCCAACTATGATCTTCTTTCTGTCACAACTGTGATGCCCTCATCATCATACCTGCTAATCTCTAACTGCACTACAAGATCATCTACTTTATTCTGTGTACTGTGTGCATTCAAGTATAACACCTTCGGGTCCTGTGTTCATCAGCCTTTCTGATTTTGCTCCCATGTTACACTTTAACTCATTCCACTGACTGCACTTTTGCCCTATTATCTGCCCGTCCTTCCTCACAGTCTCACTACACACTGCATCGACTTGTATACCAAATGCCCCATCCTCAACTCTTTCACTCCAGTTCCCATCCCCCTGTCAAATTAGGAAAAGTCTTATCTATGAGGTTTTTAGTCTCCTGGGGTGCACTTCCTGAAGACGTAGTCACCAGGGAGACTGAAATTCTGCATCCCACAGCAGTAGCATTCCATTGGCTGAATTACAATTCTGCCTACACTTGTTGCACCTGTAATTTGTCCAGCTTGAATTCTAGTGTGCTTCTTATTGCCCAAGTCTGTTGCACCAAAGCTTGGCCACTCTATCACTAGCTCACTCCACCAATACCTGCTCCATTTACACCCCACTTCTTTTTATTGGCCTCTGCCAAGCCCCGAAGAGATCTTTATGATTGCAGCCCACCAAAATGTTCTGAAATGTCCACAGCTCTTTTTAAATGTCACACTGTCTCACCAAGGAATGACTTCTCGAAATGATTGCAGCCGCCAACTTCTCACAATAATTGCAGCTTGCCAAGAATGAATATGTAATAAGGAATAGCACTGTATGCAGATTTTCAATCAATGAATATCTTA
Organism: Hemitrygon akajei; assembly: GCF_048418815.1. Lineage (NCBI taxonomy): Eukaryota > Metazoa > Chordata > Chondrichthyes > Myliobatiformes > Dasyatidae > Hemitrygon > Hemitrygon akajei. The sequence goes on along the minus strand of NC_133128.1, from coordinate 167,136,289 downwards.
TTCAGGATGAGCAAGTGCTGGGAAAGTTAGCCTTAGTATAAAGTATCAAACAAAAGAACAATTAATTGGGTGGACAAAGTTAATTGTTAATGAAATTTAATGCTGACATGGGAGACCTATCCTCATTCTTTTGTCTGCATTATTTTGCAATGTTCTCACCCTCTAACTGCTCCCATTTCCAAATTGACCAGATAACTTAGTTTAACACGTAGCCTCATAGTTATTCCAGTTTTATCCTATCAGAAACATCCCTTCTTCCCCACCATTCCCCAACTTTACAATATGTTTTTTTTTGTCTCCTTTTCAGTTCTGTTAAGCTGACTGTTTGTCTTTCCATAAATCAGGCCAGACCTGTCCTGGTGAGTATTTCCAGCATTTTCTGTTAATATCTCAAAGTTAATCGTTAACTATGTATAGGCATCAATTGCATTATCAAGAAGGTCCATGAAACATGAGCAGAAGGGCCTATTTGAATTCTATAGTATTATATGATTATAGCAATTACTAATAACCACAAGAATCACAGTGACTACTATTGGTTTTGAACAAACAAATAAATATTCTTCATTGACATTCCCATTTACAAAGCTTTGTCATTATGTGATCATAACATTGCCTGTGTATTAATATTACCTCAAGTTACTTTCATTTAAACTCGATATTGATGACAGGTAAAGGCACGGTGTCATACAGACAATGAAATATTGGAATTCCAAACTTCTAAAAGCACATTTTACGCATTTTAATAAACCAACCAATTTCCCCAAATTTTTACACAGTATTTTTCTGTACAGATGTTACTTTTTTACACATGTTACTTTTCTGTATGAATTACTTTCTCTCTTTTTATCCTTTTCTTCTTTTCTCTAAGTCAAGATTGTTTAATGGTTAATATAATTTCTAGTAAGGAGAATGAAATAATCCAGATCCGATGGAGCACAAAAAAAAACACAAGATAAGGAACACAATAATAAAAAATAAATACAAATACACAAAATAGTTTATATACATAGATTGATTGTATGTCCATACAGTGACACTGGGCCCTGGAGTGTCTGTACATAAGGTGACTGACAGGAAATGATAAAGTGCTGGTAGTGGGGGGTGTGGAGATGTTGATTAGCCTTACTGCTTGAGGAAAGTAACTTTTTTTGAGCCTGGTGCCCCTGGTGTGGAGCTACATCACCTCCTCCCCGATGGGACTCGGACAAACAGTCCATGAACACTTTAATTCTTATGAATACAATGTGTACACTGAAGCTTGAAAAATATCCCTATTTTCTCAGCTGAATGTTTGCCTCCACCTTGCAATAGAAGACTTACAATTGTGTTCACTTCATATTTTTCCAGTAGCTTCCAATATCTTTTTTTTACCCCTTTCTTCTCTTTGCTTTCCATCGATATTCCCATTTATACAGTACTTTGTCTTAGACACTTTTAGCCTCCTCCAACCTGGTCTCATCAGCAAGTACACCAGCACATCTCCAGGGATGCTTCTTTTGTAATGCCCAGTTTCATCTGAACACCATCCCTATCCCTTCACCTGGTATCTTTGCCCTGCAGTTTCAATGAATATGCAGCAGGTGCAAAAAATGTCCATTAATTTCCTCCGTACAAAAGTCCAGGGTCTCAAGATCTCTGTACTAGCTGGATCAGGGAGATTATGCTGAAACTATGCGTAGCTAGGGTATTGTGCGCTGCTCGGTTCACTGTAGTCCAGGAAAGACGTGTTTTCACTGGAGTGATTACAAAGGATATAGAGGCATAAGAGTAATGCAACATGGAAACAGCCTTCAGCCCACAGCACCACCCCTGCTGGTTCTGCAGGCCCACATTTGGTCCATGACCCTCCATGCCTTTCCCCTCCTTGTACCTACCCGAGTGCCTCTTCGATGTTGAAATTACACCTGCCTTGACCACTTCCTCTGGCAGCTCATTTCAGGTACTTACTGCCCTCTGTGTAAAGCTCACTTTTAAGAACTCCACAATCATTTTCTTGATATTTATTGTTTATCCATTTATTTATCTATTTATTTATCTCTTTATTTATTTATTTGTTTGTTTGTTTGTTTATTTTTTATTATTATTGCTCTATTTTCTCCTTTTTGTATTTGCACAGTTTTTTTGTCTTTTGCACATTGGTTGTTTGTTCAAATTTGTAGTGTGTGCTTTCATTGATTCTGTTGTGTTTCTTTTTATTTACTGTGAATGCCCACAGGAAAACAAATCTCACGATAGCATATGGTGACATACTGTATATGCACTTTGATAATAAGTTTACTTTGAACTCTGAAGAAGTTACCTCACAGGTTTCTTTTAAATCTCACCCCCCTTGTATTAGTCCTCCATTGTTTTGGACTCCCTAACTCTGTCCACCTTATCCAAACCAAACCCCCCCATAATTTTATAAGCTTCAATGAGTCACCTCTTATTCTCCTATGATCCAAGAAATAAAGATCAAAAAGGCTTCAATCACTGCAGCTTCTGATTCAGGGACAGCTATGCCAAAGGTATCACCTAAGGACGTTGACAAGCTTGGAACATTTTAATTGTGAGGAAGCAGTGAATAATTTGGGTTGTTTTGTTTGTAACAAAGGAGGCTGAGTGGAGATTTAATTGAAGTGTATTAAGTAGTGAAGGCCTAGACAGTGTAAACACGAATAATCTATTTCCTTTAGAAAAGGTTATAGGTTTAAAGTGTAAAGACTAAGGAGATGATGTCATGCATAACAATGGATCCCATACTAGAAGTTGGAATTTGTCTGGGTAGTCTTTTTTTTGACCAGCACAAATAGGGTGGGCCGAAAGTCCACCTTCTGTATCATTAATTTCATCCACTTACATGACTCAAGTCCTTCTAAATGAGACAACAAATTATATCTGTTTTCTCCAGTGTGGGACATTGTGCTGAAATCATGAATTCCCCCGTAAAAGGGTAAGTAACGAAAAGTTGATCGATATTCTGCTCTTTTTTTTCTACTTCAATTCCTTTTGTCCTTTTACACTGTAAAATTGAAGAATGAAGTTAGTTCAATAAACAAGCTATCCATCAGCTACCATTGCCTTTGGCCTAATATTGACAATAATAACTTCATTCCACAGCTCAGTGATTCCAAATTAACATCAAAAAACAAACTAAAGGAACTATAGAGGAAGAATTTTCACACTTCACCTGTGGACTGAGGGATAAATTGCAGCAAGCTTCAGCTGTATTTATTGCTAAATATTTATAGTCTCACATTCATTATTTGGCTTCTATCTGAGTATTTCTTCTTTTGAATACTTATTGTTTTGTATACTTTTTGCCATTCATTGCAAAATTTTGGGTTTCTTTTCCAGGTATTTATGTCAGTCAGACTAATCGGGGTTTTCACTCTTCCTTTTTGTTGGTGCACTTTGAAGTCCATACACCTCAAAACCTCTGAAAGCTTTGGTGTTCACTTTCCTACCTTTCCCTTCCCACACCAGCTTTCATAATCCACATTTATCTCTACTCACACTTCATCCAACTGTCTATATTAAACACAGGTGCAAAAATAAAACAAAAGCTGAGCACTATCAAGGACAGAGCCAAAGTAATGATTACAAAGATAATTTCTCCCTCCTTGTCCCTACCTCATGTGGTCTTTGACACTGGTTGATAATAACATCCTTATAGAATCACAGAATGATTGCAGCACAGAAGGAAGGCAGTCAGCCCATCTGGTGTAAGAGAAGCTCTTGTGTTTCATCCCTATCTGTGAAGACAGGCAAATTTTTCATGTCAATATATTTATCAAGCTCCTGCTTGAAGTAGAAATAGAACTAGCCTCCACTGTATCTGCAGATCATGCATTCCAAATTCCAACAACATACTGTGTAAAAATTGTTTTACCTCATGTCATTTTAAATTCCATTCCTCTTTGTTTTACATCTCTGATACCTAGTCCTTGACACCCCTCCACCTTTGGTTTGTAAACTTTGTTTCCGACCCTCATCATTTCAGTAGAATAAAATTGCTCTCCTCCTATATTTCTCAGCTATTATCTGGCTGGTGGAATCACGTTGGCTGGTAGCATTTTATATATCCAGCTGCAATAGCAATATTACTGCTTCCTGTGCAGCACTACACCCCCCCCCCCCCACAGCACAACTTTCATCCCACCATTCCCTACTAGTTTTGCACCTTGACAAGATCATCCAGAAAACGTAATACTTTACTTCACACTAGCTTATATATCCTGCTCTCTGTTTTTCTTGACCCTTGCACTATCCATAAACTTTCAGAACGCAGTACTGAAGGAGCCGAAATTTTCCCCAACTAAATAATGGGAATAACAAAGCTCTTCCCAAGAGAAACTGTTCCTTAGGTACTGCATCACCTTCCCAAGCCCACTTTATATAAACCAAACCCAGCTACTTAGAAATGAGCTTTAAACCTCATATCCATGCCATCACCAAGATCACTAACTTCCATGTTCATAATTTCATTTAGTTCAGCCCACTCATGTACCACCAAACTCTACTCAGCTGCTGCTGAAACTCCCATTCTTGCACCTGCTCACCCTGACAACCATTCCAAATCACCTTTGGACAGCTTCCCTTATCCTAATCACTTTTTTGAGAACATCCAAAATTCAGCACAATATCCCTTTCTGCCATCATCCCAGTGCAGGATAAATTTCATTTTTTTTTCTATACAGCAAAAGACTCTGTTTCAAAATATAATCACGAGAAATTCTGCTGATGCTGGAGATCCAAAGCAATATGCACAAGTGAAGTCTTGAAGCAGGGTCTCGGCCCGAAACGTCATTTCCATAGATGATGGAAATCTGACTTCCATACAACTTTTTGTGAGTGTTGCTTCATTTCAAAATGCTCACTTTGTTTCTAGTTCCCTCCTTAGTTTTACCCTTCAAGCCCATAACCCTCTGAGATATATAGGACCACTTTACCACTAATTCTGTTCGCTTGATCATCCCTGACTTAATTACTCCATCATTGATGGCAATACTTCGGACTGCTAAGGGCCCAAGTACCAGAATTTCCTTTTTAGTTTTTCCCCTGCCTTAGAAATAATCGTTGAAAGATCCCCTTTGAGCAAGTTTTGCTAATCTACCCTAACTTTTCCATTTTATTGTTATTCCTCAATCAAAGTAGCTTGACATCTACTTCAAAACACAGTAACGTCTCCACTTCCCAAGCAGATTGAGGCGAGCAAGGCTTCCCCTCCCCACTTTAACTGATTTTAAAAAAATATTATTTATTTATTGAATTTTAGAAATTACAAGAATAAATGTAATAATAAAATAGTAAGAAAAGTGATATTAACCCTCCCCCCTCCCCTTAACCCTTATCTAAAGAAAAAGAAAAAAAAAGAAAGAAAAGAGAAGAAAGATTGCCTGGATATCGGAGGATCCCCACATGTTCCATGGAGTTCAAAATAATTTTGCTATTTATTTTCACTTTCCCCAATTACTATAATTTTATCTTCAAAGGACCTATGTATCTAATCCTATCTTTCGTAAGTATGGTGACCAAATTTTCAAAAATATCTCATATTCATTTCGCTTTAACTGATTTTTGTAGGAGCACCATTGAGTGTCCTGACCAGCTGCATCTCCATTTGGTGTGGGAACTGCAAGGCATCTGACTGCAAGACCCAACAAAGGATTGTGAGGACTGCTGAGTGGATTATTGAGGTCTCTCCTCCACCCATCAGGGATATTTACCAGGAGCACTGCATACCCAGGATATCCAGCTTTGTCAAACGAATCTCCAATTCATCCAGCACTCTTTTTAAGCCCCAGCCCCACTATCATCAGTCAGGAGGTAGCACAGCATTAGGACAAGGACTGTTAGGATGGGATGCAGCTTTTTACCCCAGACTATAAAACTACTGACCGCCCAGGTCTTATCACGTATTAAGCCCCAGTGGTATTATACGGTTTACTTTTTGACTTGAGTCATAGGTACATCTTATGCTAAATATCAATCTTCTGGAAAATATTTTATTATTTGTAAATCTATTTGTGGTAATATTACTTCATGTGTTGTGTGTGAGTTACATGTACTGTGGTGTGCACCTTGGTCCAGAGGAACATTGTTTTGCTTGGTGGTACACATGTACAAGTTCAAGTTTATTGGAAGCATTGAATGACAATAAACTTGAACTTGAACAGGAGTTTAGTACATAAGAAATACTATATAAATAGAACTTATGATTGACGTTTAATGACTGTTGACCCCACTGCTAAAAGCATTATCCACCCCACCTCCAACTAGCTGCAAATTACAGTTGCACTATGTACTATCTCCGGGATGCAATGTAACAACTGTTCAGTGTTAATTCAATAGTGACTCCTAAACCCATCCCTCAGATTCTTTTCCTCCAGTTATCCTTCATGTTTTGGAGATCGGCTATTTTTTCACAGTAGCTTGGTCAAATTAATTTCCTACCTGACACCTTTGGCAGCATTATCATCACAATGCAATATTTCACCTAAAACTTGCAAGACGTATTTGATTTTGCTAGCATCACATGCAACCTAAGAACAAACTTTAAAATGAATGCAGCATTAATAGGAAAGCAAAAAATGAGGGACTGATGGGGAAATGGATGTTATAATTCCATGATTGCTATAAAGAGCCAGATACTTCATTAAAATTCTTCATGGATGAAGGTCTGCAATCTCCGTTTAACCTGGATCCTGTGTAAGATTGTTATGTTGCCGTATTAATAGATACTACCAAAAGGAACTCATAAATAGTAGAATAAGGGGTCAAAGAAATATAAGGGATTAAAAAGAAGATTTTCTTGTAGAATTAGAGCATGGCTAAGGTACTAAATAGTTTGCTTCTATCTTCATTTGAGAAGGAGATATTGCCAATGTATCAGAGGGCATAGGAAGAAGTTAAATTTTAAAAGTGATGGTTGTGCAAGGTGGAAGAGGGTGGTAATAAATCAATTATATAAACAGATGATCATTCTGTAAGGGTGTTTACAGGAGCAGCAGAATCTTTGTGTAAAATTACCCCAGGAAAGCACTCGTCATGTTGGAAATTTGAAATGAAAACTTCGCAATGCTGATGACATTAAATCTTCAAACGCAATGATTGAAATTCTATAATTTGGGATAATAATAGAAAATGCTGGAAATTATCAGGAGGTCAGGCTGCATCAGCTGGAAAAAATGTTTCAGATTGAAAACACTTTAATTTGCAAAACAGGTTAACTGGAGTAGAACTTAGTCAACTTTGAAATATGTTGTAGATAAAGCAGAATAGTCATTATTGCAATCTTTAATATAGTTTCAAGGGGCATCAGAATGTTAAATCCTTATTTATCAAAATTCCACTGGCATGTGGTACTTTAGAAAGACCAATTCGATAGTTATGTTCTGTTGCTCTAGTCCTTGATTGAAGGTCTTCAGATAACAGGTTACTATGGAAACCACTAATACGGCCTACTATGTCATATACAGAAATTGAGAACTGTAATCCCTATTGTAAAGCCTGTTCTACTAAATTAACTCCATCAAGTGTGTGGCCAAAGCAGTGACTGAGTAAACAGGGGTTTTAGAACACAAAACAGTACAGCACAATACTGACCCCTCAGCCCACGATATTGTGCTGATCTACTCCACGATCAATTAAACTCTTCCCTCCTACACAGACCATAACCCTCCATTTTTCTTTACTATCTACCTATTTAAGAATCTCTATAAGTGTCAACCTCTACCACCATACTCAGCAGTGTGTTTCTGGCACCTACCACTCTCTGTGTAAAAAAAAGCTATCTCTGACATCTCGTCTAAACTTTCTTCCATTCACCTTGAACAGATAGTATAAGCAGTGAGAGAGTAGTGAGTCTGGGTGAGTACATGGTTGAAGGGTCAGAGTGCAGCAGAGGTCACAGAGGGGGAGCAGTGAGAGATATTAGAAGCTATTATCAATGCCTCTTATAAACCTCTATCATGTTGCCTGTCATTCCCCTTTGCTGCAAAGAGAAGAGCCTTAGCCCACTCGACCTTTCCTTCTGCGACATATTCTCAAATCCAGGCAGCATCCTGGTAGACCTCCTTTGCACCCTCTCTAAAGCCTCCATATTCAGCCTATAATGAGATGATTAGAACTGAATACAATATTTTAGATGTGGTTCAACAAGAATTTTATAGAACTGCAACATTACCTCACGACTCATGAACTTAGTCCCCTGACTAATGAAGGCCAGCACACCACAAACCTTCTTAACCAGCCTTTCAACTTGCATGGTAACTTTGAGGGATCTATGGACTTGAACACCAAGATATCTCTGTTTCTCCACATTGTTAAGAATCCTGCCTTCAAGTTCAGTTTTCCAAAGGCTATTACTTCACACTTCACCAGATTGAATTGCAATCTGTCACTTCACTGCCCAGCTCTGCATCCCATCTATGTCCTGTTGTAACCTATAAAACCTCTACATTATTCACAACACAATAGAACATAAAGCAGTCCAGCACAGTACAGGTCCTTCGGCCTACCCCTGCCATTTGTTAACTTCTTCAGTGGGACATATCGATCCTGCACCGTGTGAACTATTCCCAGAAACTTCAGCCACCTCTGTTCTGCTGTCATCCCCATCAGTATCCCCCCCCCCCCTCTCCAATCCACCTGGGAAAGCTCCTGTCTCATGCCTCTGTAATTCCCTTTATTCCATTGTGATACAGATACATGGGAGTTATGCTTCTCCCTCTCAAACTGCAGTATAAATTTAATCATATTATGATCATTGTCTCCTTAGGGTTCCATCACATTAAGCTCCCTAATAAGATCTAGGTCAACACCCAAGCTAAGGTAGTCTTTCCCTAAGTAGGCTCAAGCACAAGCTGCTCTAAAAAGCCATTTTGTAAGCATTCAACAAATTCCCTCTCTTGCAATCTGACACCAACCTGATTTTCCCAATCCCCTTGCTTATTGAAGTCCCCCATTACCCTTATTACATGCCTTTTCCAGCTCCCTGCAATCTCAACCCCACATCTTAGCTACTATTTAGAGGCCTATATATGATTCCCATAATGTTTTTTTTTCACCCTTGAAGTTTCTCAACTCCACCCACAAAGATTCAACATTCTCTGACCCTATGTCAACCCTTTCTAAAGATGTAATTCCATGTCTCACAAACAGAGCCACACCACCGCCTATGCCTTCCTGCCTGTCCTTTCGATGCAAAGCATATCCTTTGATGTTAAGCTCCCAACTATGGCCTTCTTTCAGTCTCGATTCAGTGATACCCACAATGTCATACCAACCAATCTGTAATTGCACCATGAGTTCATCCACCTTATTCTGAATGCTATGCGCATCTAAATACAGCACCTTCAGACCTGCATTCTTCGTCCTTTTGAATTTTACTTCTGTGGTACAATTTAACTCTTTGCCCTGCCTGCATTTGTACCCAATCATTGGCTTGTACTTCCTTACATTCATGTTACAGCTATCATCTACTTGTAAACCTGCTGGCTTATCCTCTGCTCTATCATCCTGGTTCCCATACCCTTCCATATTAGTTTAAACCACTCCTAACAGCTCTAGTAAGTCTGCCCACAAGAATATTGGTCTCCCTTGGATTCAAGTACAACCCGTCCTCTTTGTTTAGCTCCCACCTGCCCCAGAAGAGGTCCCAATTATCCAGAAATCAGTCATCTTCTTTGCTACATCATATTCAAGTGTCCTCATTGATACTATTTGCCTGTCTTTTGTACTTCCCTGCAATGCCTTGCTTTTATTTCTGGACATTTCTGCCAGGTTTTCGAGAAATGACATTATATATGAACATCCAATACAGCTACCATGAACTCATCTACTTGAACCGTGCACCAGCTGCTGCGACCTTTAGCCCAGCCTGGCTTTTTGAAAGTTCTACTTTGAACACATTATTCCTGTGTTACCTGTGAGTTATGAGGTGGAGCTATCAATGGATACTTACGGCAATATTACCATTGGGCAGAAATCTCAGCTTGGGACACCATGTGATTGCAAAGGATTTTGTGGAATTTAAGGTTATTATATCACATACAGGTTTCAAGTTCAGAGTTAGTTAAACCACGGTAGTGTTAGGCTGCTAACATTCATGCATCATCTCAAAAGCAAAATGCACCAGGTAGACAAGAAAATCTTTAAATATATTTCATTATGTAATATACTGTATATATAACTGTTTGTTTAAATAATATTAGTTCAGTAAGTAAATCTTATTCTATTGGCATTCCTGTAGATCACTATGCAGTTATTTGCTCATGAAACCACAGTTACTGCAAAGTGCCTCATATAAGCCACAGATGAGGTCAATTTACAGCAATTATTTTATTTTATTAGCCTGTTATTAACTGCTTTGAGGGAAACATTTCAAGTAAATTTTTTTGGCTAAAATGTCTCAGTGGATGAAATTGTTATTAACTGATATTTCTGTACTCCTTCATTACATAGAATTTTGGAATATATTTTCAACACTTCATGCCAAAAAACATTTAGACATTGGGCTATATAATTGAAGATTTCAGATGATCATTTACTCCAGATGGGGCCTAATATTTTGCATTATTGTAGCATGACCTCCCTGCTCTCATATAATGTGCCTTGACAAACAGAGGCAAGCACGGCTTCTTAACCACATTATCTGAGGACCATGAAGACAAAAGAGACTGCAGACACTGGAATGCTAGAAAAGACTCAGTCAGTCAAGCAGCATCTTTGGAGGCAAAAGGTGCAGATTAGAAATAACACCTGGATGACAATCAACACAGGTACACCACAAGGATGCATGCCAGCCTCTACTCTCTAGACACTAGTGACTGTGTGGCTGGGCACAGCTCAAACACCATCTATAAATCTGCCATTGACACAATTGTTTCTGGCAGAATCAGATGACCAGATAGAACGAGATGGGAAGGATGGGAAATGATGTGCAGATGGAACTATGTAGGAGAGAGCAGATGGGAAAGGTGAACAAAGGGAGAAGAAAACTAAGTAGACAGATAAGTGAGTTTGGGAGAGGAACACTGGAGGTAAAAGTGGAAAATTCAATGCTGAGTCCATTGGGCTATAAGCTACCTAAGCAGAATATGAGAGGTTGTTCTTCCAGTTTGCTTTTGGCCGCTCCATATCAATGAAGAAGGTCAAGTCTGACAGCCCCGTGTGAGAGTGGAGAAGAAGGGTGTACCCCCTTTCATTGAGCTCGTTTGCAAACTTAGCTCATTAGCCAGCTCTGCTAACAGCAAAGTGCTGAATTCTCATCACCAGTATAACTTTCCATCTTGGATTCCTTCATCTCATGAAGCACTCCTTGCAATTATGTCTTCCTGTTGGATCGAATCCTACGGCTGTTTCTCCCATCTTCTCCTCTCTTCATTTCCCACCTAAAAGACCATGAACCCCACTAGTGTCTGTCACAAATCTCTCTCCAGAACCTTCTCCTAATTCCACCACAACACAACATTCCTAAATTGAACATCATAGCCCCTTATCATTAGCCGACACCCAAACATTCTAATAGCACTGATTCTTCAGAAAGCTACTAAATAAAATACCCTACAGCATCAGCAGTAAAAATCTTAACCAGGGCATTACAAGGGTTAAAATAATATTTTACAGTTGCCATGTAACCTACCGACTTGCAAGTCCTTGGGATACAGGAAGAAGCCAGAGCACGCAGGGGAAAGCTACGTGGTTACGGGGAGAATGTGCAGACTCCACAGGACAGCACCAGAGTTCAGATCAAACCTGTATTACTGGAGCTGTGAGGGAATGGTTCTATTAGCTGTGCCAACTTACTATCCTCCTGTAGTTTCACACTCTTCAGTATTTTATTTGTTTTTCATGTTATCATTTGCCTTGTAGTTTTTTCAAATATATTAACTCAATAGCTTCAAACTAACTTCCAAATGCTATTCATTTTCTCCGCATTACCAATCTACTGATTTCTTTACGCTGCTCAAAACTCACATCCTGTCAACCGTACAACCAATTTTGGTATCATCTCCAAACTTCATCATTATTGCTTCCATCTGAGGCACATGCATAGAAAAATGACTCAGACCAGCTGAGCCCCTCTGAGTAAAGACTTCTGTGCATTGGACACAATTCTCTGCTTTGGGGCTTTGAACCGGGGTTAAATCCAAAATCGTCACTTTTCATTGGATATTGTCGACTTTTTCTCTCCTTTGAATTCTGTCACGTGGGCTGTCTTCTGGTTTATGTAACACAGCAATATTTGTATGAATGGAGTTGTTGATCTTGAAAGGTTTAATTTTCTTGATTTAAAAGTTTCATATTAATTTCTATTTCTATATTTTATAAATTTTATTTTAATCGTTTTTATATTATTAACTATTCAAATCTGTTTCAACTCTGTTTCTATGTGTCTGGTTATTGGAGACAGTTGAAAAAGTTGTAATGGCCTCTGAAGACAAAGCTTTCAACTGGCCCTGGGAATGCTCTCCTGGCAGGGCCTCTGGATCCACCAGCTGCTTGTGGTCTGCCCTGCTCTGAGGGGTGGCAGTGACAACAGCAGCCAGGCCTCCAGCTCAGAATTTCGTGCGGGGCTGAAAAATGTAACTGCAGCTGCAGGAAGTGTGTGGGATTCAACTGGAAGCAGCAGCCAACTTCAACTTGATCCAACCATTTTATCTGTCCCTGGCAACTTGTCCACTCTTGAAGATGTTAGGTGCATCCAGTGCAAATACAGAGTCACGGCAAGTTGCACTGCAGATCAACGCAGCTATAAAAAATGCAAAACAAATTCTGGTGTTTACTTCTAAAGAAACTGAATTGAGACACAGGGAAGTTATAATTAAGCACAATGAAGTCATAGAATCCAATGTGCAGTTCTGTTACCATATCAAATCAGCAGTTTTAATATCTTGCACTGTATTGCTGCTGCAAAGGAACAAATTTCATGGCATATATCACTGATAATAAACCTGATTCTGGTTCTGATATCTTCAAAGGTACAAATTAAGGCACTAAAGAGGATGCAGGGAAAGCATCAGACCATAAGGCATCAGAGCAGAATTAGGCTGTTCAGCCCATTGAGTCTGCTCCCCCATTCCATCATGACTGATCTTGCATCCCACTCAACCCCATACATCTGCCTTCTCGCCATATCGCCATATTCTCGCATCATATCCATGATGCCCTGACCAATCAGAAAACTACCAACTTCTGCCTTAAACATATGCATGGACTTGGCCTCCACCACAGTCTGTGGCAAAGCATTCCACAGATTCACTACTCTCTGGCTAAAAAAAAATTCCTCCTTACCTCTGTTCTAAAAGGTCACCCCTCAATTTTGAGGCTGTGCCCTCTAGTTCTGGATACCCCCCACCAGAAGAAACATCCTCTCCACATCCACCTTATCTAGTCCTTGCAACATTTGTTAGGTTTCATTGAGACCCCCACCTGCATTCTTCTAAACTCCAGAGAGTATAGTCCCAAAGCTGCCAAACATTCCTCATATGCTAACCGCTTCATTCCTGGAAGGGTGATACCGGAAATACTGGGCTTTGCAGGATGCAATGACCGTACTGCATGTTTATTCTCTGAAGAAGGCCGAGGGCTTACCTTGTGCAAGTTTTTGATATTATAGTAAGTCTTTGACAGAGTGGATGCAGAAAAAAATGTTTATACTTGTGGCTGGGAGACTAACTAGCTACTGACAGATTTTGATAACCATCAAGAAGTCTTGCAGAGAATTCAGGTGAAATTGAAAATGTTAAGAAAATGAAATGTGCTACCATTAAAGTGAATGTGCATGTGCATGCTTTATCTCAGATAAAGGATGATCATGGAGTTCAAAGAGAGATGTACATGTGAGTTGTTTCTTGTGTTAACAGCTGCCAAGAATCCATTTTGGCTTATGGATTTCTCAGCCATTTGGACACAACACTGAACAAGATGGATACGAGCTCTCTTTAGAATTCGCTGCAACAGTAATATTGGCATCAAGATGGCACCAGTGAACAACACTACCACAGGCGACATTCTCCAGATGGTCCACAAAACGGTTTCTTTCACCTCTTTTACATACTTTTCATTTAAATACAATTCTAGTACTATTGGAGCCTGTGATCTACAGTTACTTTTCATTGAGATATATGAGGTGTAGGCCCTTCCTGCCCTTCGAACCACAACGGCCAGCAATCCCCCGATTTAACACCAGCCTAATCACAGGACAATTTACAATGACCAATCAACCTACCAATCGTGATATCCTTGGTCTGGGGAGGAAATTCGAGCATCCAGAGAAACCCGCGCGGTCACGGGAAGAACATACAGGCAGTGGCGGGAATTGAACCCAGGTTACCTGTGCTGTAAAGTGTTGTGCTAACCATTATGCTACTATGACATGCCAATGGTGTGTTTAATGGTGTGTTTACAGGCCGATTGAGTGATTTGGTGCTTTGTTGTCTCCAAGAAAGTTCTGGGAGGTGAGCAGCCTCGAGGCCAAGAAATCTATGATCAACTCCATTTCTTGGCGATTAAAGCGCTGAGGAAGATTGAAACATCGAGGCAATTGCGGAAGGTAGGTGAGTGCTCAGTGCCATCTACCCGCCTCTCACTCTCTGCTGCTGGAGGAAGGTGTCTGTGTATGACAGTCTCTCTCTTCCTCTCGCTTGCTGCTCGCGAGGGAAGGCCCCTGGTGTTTGAACGGTCTCTCTATCTCTCTCCTTCAATGCTGTCAGAGGATGGTACCGAAGTTCTGGGTCTGCGGCTTGTGGATTCGACGAATGAACATTGAGTTAAAAGCACCAAATTTTGATCTAGTGTTTTATTTTCTGTGTTTTTGCTTGTTCTTTATCGTTGCCGTTTGTGTGATTTGTTTTGTTTTACGTGGGGGTGAGGTTGATGTTATTGTTGCCTTTTGAGCAATTTGTTTTTTTGCTGAGGAGGTTCTTTGAACAGGTTCCATTTTTTTTTGTTTCGTGGCTATCTGTGGAGAAAATGAATTTCAGGGTTGTATACTCCATACACATTTTGATAATAAATGTACTTTGAATCCTTTGAGGTACTAGAAGTTAAACCTTCCAATAATTCTAACCTTCAGGGGTAAACATAAACTACAATTTGATGGAAAAATGATTTTAGTCTACTACAACAGGATGACCTTTCACTTCTTCTCATCTGCCTATTACTTCCCCCGGGTCCCGTCCTCCTTCCCTTTCTCCCATGGCCCATTCTCCTCTCTAATCAGATTCTTTCTTCTCCAGCACTTGACCTTTCCCACTCACTCGGCTTCACTCATCACCTTCCAGCCAGCCTTTCCCCCTCCCCCCACCTTTTTATTCTGGCACCTTCCCCCTTCCTTCTCAGTCCTGAAATGTTGACCAACTTGCTGAGCTCCTCCAGCGTTTTGTGTGCGCTGCTTTGGATTTCCAGCGTCTGCAAACTTCCTTGTGTTTTCTTGTAGTTTATCATTTTTATTGGTCCATATCTGGAATGTCAAACTAATTTATTTGCTGCTTTTTACACACAGCAGAAAATTATTGGAAGAAGTATAGTACATACTGTACTCCCTTGTAACTCCCCCATTAAATCACAAGCAACAAAGGAGGAATTTCAGCATCTGTCAGCAGACAACTAATTACACCGACATTTAATCTAATAACAAAGTCATGAGCTCAGGTGCATCTATGCCCTTACTCTTTCAATGCATCACACTTCCTATATTCAGAGATCACAGCAAGCTTCTGGTGTTACTAATAGAGAAAGACAAAAACAAAACTTAAAAAGTATTAATTGTCCATAAGCAAAATCAGGGAAGTTAGTATTTCAGATAAGTTCTGTGAGAAAAGTATTTTAGAAAGTTAATAGACAATAGGTGCAGGAGTAGGGCATTTGGCCCTTAGAGCCAGCTCTGCCATTCAATGTGATCATGGCTGATCATACACAGTCAGCATCCTGTTCCTGCCTTCTCCCCATATCCTTTGACTCCACTATCTTTAAGAGCTCTATCTAACTCTTTCTTGAAAGCATCCGGAGAATTGGTCTCCACTGCCTTCTGAGGCAGAGCATTCCATAGATCCACAACTCACTGGGTGAAAAAGTTTTTCCTCAACTCTGTTCTAAATGGCCCACCCCTTATTCTTAAACTGTGGCCTCTGGTTCTGTATTCCCCCAACACTGGGAACATTTTTCCTGCCTCTAGCGTGTCCAATCCCTTAATAATCTTATATGTTTCAATCAGATCCCCTCTCATCCTTCTAAATTCCAGTGTATAAAGCCGAGTCGCTCAAATCTTTCAACATATGACAGTCCTGCCATCCTGGGAATTAACCTTGTGAGCCTACACTGCACTCCCTCAATAGCAAGAATGTCCTTCCTGAAATTTGGAGACCAAAACTGCACACAATACTCCAGGTGTGGTCTCACCAGGGCCCTGTACAACTGCAGAAGGACCTCTTTGCTCCTATACTCAACTCCCCTTGATATGAAGGCCAACATGCCATTAGCTTTCTCCACTGCCTGTTGTACCTGCATGCTTAACTTTCAATGCTTTTACTGGACTTTCAGCATTCATAATGTGTATGGTAGAACTGTGATTCTCAGAATCAGAATCAGGTTTAATATCACTGGCATAGGTAGTGAAATTTGTTAACTTTACGGTTGTAGTACAATGCAATATATAATAATGTATTATTATATAATACGTATAAAGAGGAAAAAACTGAATTACAGAAAGTAATTGTAAGTAACTGTACAGTAAGTTTCATATGTATATCATACAGTTAAATAAGTAATGCAAAAGCATAAATAAAAAAGTAGTGAGGTGGTGTTCATGGGTTCAATGTTCATTCAGACATCGGATGGCAGAGGGAAAGAAGTTGTTCCTGAGTGGCTGAGTCTGTGCCTTCAGATTTCATTACGTCCTTGTTGATGGTAATGGCTAGAAGAAGGCATTATCTGTCATCGGTCTGCCAGGTTAAATATAAATGTAATGATCAAAAAGAAAGAACATTAAAACATGTTTTTCAAAATGTCACACTAAAATACATAACATATATAAAACTGTAGAATATTTCAACTCTGATTGAAACTAGTAGTCCTTCACATTCCAAGATCACTCCAATTATATCAACTTCCCGGCAAGACATCATATGCTAATTCCCAACAAATACTTTGGTAGGCCCTTTTTAAAATGTAAAATTCTCTCTCCTGTTGTACCTTTACTGATATGTCCTTTACTATTTCTACTTGGCCCGTTGTGATTGACTCTTGAAAGAGGTTTTTAAAAAATTTTTGCTACATAAAAAAACATAATTTTAAATGTAGCCATCAGAGTTTTGCTACTTGCCAGTAGGAAGTGTTCTTTCTCCTGGATTCTCTCAACATAGCATGACTCTGCATAACCAATGAGCAAACCAGTATTCCTGTCAAGGATCCAGCAGCATTATTAGTCTATATATTGAATGTTGTGTGACAACCTTAGAGACCCTGGATTCTCAAACTTGTGTCATGAAGCAGAACTATTAACTTTCAATAAACTGCATCAGCAAATATCTGTGACTTTTCAGAATGACACAAGTAGAGCAGTTAGAATTAAAGTGAATACCGTTGAGATGTCCTACAACAACGTGAAATTTCTTTCACTGTCAGTTCTGACATATATTTGGCTTTGTTGGGGATTGTAGTGCATCCTCAGAATTAATATGCAGGTAATTTAATGCATTTTGCCCAAGGAAATCATAGTAAAATCTATTAAATTCCTCTGAGTTTTGGTGTGTACCTTACAAAACAAACATTGATATGATCCTTTAACATGAACAAGATTGAAATAAAAGTAGACTTGCTGGCAATCTGAGACAAAAAAAAAATGAAAATGCTAGGACCAGTCAAGTAAGTCAGGCAGCCTCAAAGGAGGGGGAGAAACAAAGATGCTGTTTCATCAGAAATGATGATATAGTCCCTGCTGGTTGTGAATGGAGTAACAGCTTCTTGCAGTCACTCCTATCTCACTTACTTTACTGTCTTCAATCTGTTTTGAACAACCTCACTTTTAAACATGATATTTTTTACTTTTTGCTAAAAAAGAAGATGCTGCTGCTTCTTTGGATTCTGTAATGGATTTGCTTCAAAAACACAGAAAAGAATCTTCTGACGAGTTGCAACAACTTAGATCTGAATTTAAACTAATGGACGCAAAATTGGATTCTATTCAAAAAACCTTAACCGAGCATGGTAAACGAATAGAAGAGAATGAAGAAACTCCAATGATTTTGGATGCAAGAATGGATGACCCGCAAAAGCAATCTAAATCTGATGAGAAATTAAGACAGAAGATTATCGATTTAGGAAACAGAAGCAGAAGAAATAACTTACAAATTCTGGGTCTTGAAGAGTTAACGGAACGTGATCAACCTACTGAATTCTTTGCAAGCTTTTTGGTACAATTATTTCCCAAAATCTTACCATCTGTACCTATAATCGATAGAGCTCATAGATTGCCTGTCCTGGGACCACCTCTGGGAGCCAAGCCCAGATCAGTTATAATTTGTTTTCATGAATTTCAAACAAAGGATCGTTTAATTCATGAATCTTGTTGAAGAGGAATGATTGACTGCAAGGGTCAGAAGATCAGGATTGTCGAGGATTTTTCACCCGAGGTCATAAATGAGCGTGCTAAATTCAAAGAGGTTATGTTGGAACTTTTTAATAAAGGTTTAAAGCCGTCTCTTCATTATCCTGTTCGTCTAAGAATCACTCTGCAAGATGGTTCTAAAGAATGGTTTTGCTCAAGTGTAAAAGCCAGGGATCTTTTAAAGATAATGGTTTGACTGTTTAGTATCTTGCTATATGAATAATTGTTTCTCTTACTTTTGGTGAACCTTCGCAGCTAAATTTCCTTGTGATTTAAATGCTTTACTTAGAGAATAAGATTTTAATGAGTTAATACCGAGTGTGATTATATGTTATGAATTTTGATGTCTTTTATTATTTCATACACTTTTCTTGAGGTTTTTTTTTAACAATATGGCTTAGTTTGGGTATTTTTCATCCTATTGTTTTGAAACTGTAATAATTATTCTATTTGTGTCCTTGTTATGAAGCCTAAGCTTTTTTTTTGGCCGATATTTAGTCTAGCTTGGAATACATTTGACCTTGGAATTAATTAGGAGTCGATCAGCAGGCTGTTTTGAGAGGGTGTTGTCATTAGTTGTAGCTGCCAGCCTTCTTTTGGCTGGCTTTCTGACTTTGGGAGGGGGGCATTTTTCTGGGAGATGTTTTGGGATGTTAGCCAAATCTGTTGCTTGGTTACCCTATTTCAAGGCTTATTGTTTGGTTTTAATGTTCATTTTACTGGTTATTACTTTAATTTCTCTATTAAATAGTATTAATAATGGGTCATACTATTAACTTACTCAGTATTAAGGTGAAAGGATTAAATCACCCTGTGAAGCGGAATAAGATTTTTGCCTATATTAAAACACTTAAGGCCCCAATTATTTTTTTTTACAAGAAACACATGTACATAAGTGTGATAACTTGCGTCTTTTCAGTAGATGGAAAGGACTACATTTTTTACTCCTCTTTCCAGGCTAAGTCTAGAGGAGTTTTGATTTTTATGGATCATACAGTTCCCTTTGTCCAACATAAAGTAGTGTCTGGAACTAATGGGCATCTTGTCATAGTGTCAGGAAAATTAGATAATAAATTAATGGTATTTGCCAATCTGTATGCTCCGAATACAGATGATCCAGGATTTTCAAGCGTGTTTTTTTTTCGATTTTGCCAGATTTGAGTCTTTACTCATTGGTGATGGGAGGAGATTTTAATTGTTGGTTAGATCCAGTTTTAGATAGATCATCCTTTAAAACAGCGACACTTAATAAATCAGCTTTGTTTATTCAATCTTTTTTAACGAAATGCGGTATTGTTGATGTATGATGTTTCTTACATCCACTAGATAGGGAGTATTCATTTTTTTCTCATGTCCATCATACTTTTGATTACTTTTTTGTTGATAGTCAATTGATTCCTTCAGTTCGATCCTGTGAATACAAAGAAACTGCTGTTTCAGCTCATGCTCCAGTGCTTTTATCTTTAAATCTCCCTGGTCTTCCTCAAATAAACAGATCTTGATGTTTTAATTTAACTTTGTTATCTGATAAAGATTTCTTAAAATTTCTGGAGAGACAATTTTTTTTAAAGAGAATACTTTGGAAGAGACTTCTAGTCTTATTGGATGGGATGCCTTTAAGGCTTTTATTAGAGGTCAAATTATTTCTTATACTGCAAGTGTCAAGAAAAAAGCTAATAAAGAGGGAATTGAGTTAGCTAATCAGTTAAAACAATTAGATCAAAGATATGCCTTGGTTCCAGATCCTGCTTTATATAAAAGGCATGTTGAAATTCAAACTAAATATTATAAAAGTCAATTTTATATCCATGGAGACAAAACAAGTAAGTTATTGGCTAACCAATTAAAAACCTTTATAGCTAAATAGCAAATTAAAGAAATTTGTAAAGCCAATGGTGATAGGACAACTGACTATTTAGAAATAAATGATATTTTTAAAGAAATTTATTTTAAACTTTATAGTTCTGACCCTCCCAAAGATAACACTGTTATGAATATTTTTTTTAGATCAATTAAACATTCCTACACTTTCTGTTGATAAGCAAAAACAGTTGGATCAATCTATTTCGTATGAGGAAATTGCTGAGGCTGTACATTCCTTCCACTCTGTCTTGACGGATTTTCTGCAGAATTTTATAAGGCTTTTTCCTCACTGTTTACACCTCATTTATGTGTAGTTTTTTCGGACTCCTTTAAGTTGGGTAGGTTGCCACAATCTTTTTATGAAGCTTCTATATCGCTTATTCTCAAAAAGAATAAGAACCCAACTGAATGCTCTTCATACAGACCAATTTCTTTACTTAATGTTGATACTAAAATCCTATCTAAAGTTCTGGCCTGTAGAATTGAAAATATTTTACCATTATCATTTCTGATGATCAGACAGGATTTATTAAAAATCGATATTCCCACTTTAATATTCGTTGTTTATTAAATGTTATTTATTCCCCTTCTAAGGAGGTATCAGAATGTGTGATTTCTTTGGACGCTGAGATCGGGTTGAATGGAATTATTTATTTAAAACTTCAGAAAAGTTTAATTTTGGGCCCGATTTTATTCAAAGCATTAAATTACTGTATCTGTCTCCTTCTGCCAGGGCCCTTACTAATTTTCATTTTCAGTATTCCAAACCTGTTAAACTTCAATGTGGAGCTAGACAAGGTTGCCCCTTGAGCCCTTTGCTCTTTGATTTTGCCTTAGAACCCTCAGCTATTGCTTTTTGAGAATCTAATGACATTACTGGTATTCTAAGGAGAGGGACTGTTCATAATGTTTTGCTTTATGCTGATGATCTATTGCTTTTTATTTCTGATGTCGAGACTTCGCTACCTCCTGTGCTTTCTCTACTTTCTTGAATTTACATTAGAATGAACTTTTTCCTCTGAATAATTTGTCATCAATTAATATTAACCTTCCTTTTAAAATTGTAAAAAATCAATTTACTTATTTGGGTGTAACCATTACCAAGAATTATAAACACCTATTTAATGAAAATTTTCTTACCTTACTGGATTTTGTAACAAGGACACTATCAAACTGGTCACCTTTTTCGTTATCCTTGATTGGCCAAATCAATTCTATTAAAATGAGCAATTTATAAACCTTTTTCAGGCATTACCTGTTTTTATTCCTACATTTTTTTTGATTCTCTTGACTCTATTATATCTTCTTATATATGTAAAAACAAACATTCTTGACTAAATAAAGTTCATCTTCAAAAATCTAAGAAGAATGGAGGTTTAGCTTTACCAAATTTTAGGCTTTATTATTGGGCAGTCAATAAATGAAATCTTTTGTTTTAGACATATATTAACCATGAGGAATGTCTGATATGGGTTTCTTTAGAAGCTAACTCTGTTAATAAATTTTCTATTATTTCTCTTCTTGTATCCTCAATCCCTTTATCTTTTAGTAAACTAACTGAAAATTTGGTGGTTAAACATACTTTGATGATCTGGGTACAATTTAGGAAATTCTTTGGTCTATTGAGATTTTCTCTGTCTAGTACCACTTGTTTTAACAATTTTTTTAAACCTTCGGTGACTGATTCAGTATTTAAAGAATGGGATAGATTGGGTATTAAATGCTTCCAGGATTTGTTTGTTGGAGGACGTCTTCTTTCGTTTGAGCAAAAGTCAGCTAAATATAGTTTACCCAAAACTCATTTTTTTTTGTTATTTACAAATTAGAGACTTTTTGCGTTCTCAACTATATACATTTCCTATAAGTTCCGATAAGAACTTACTAGATGTAATTTTTAATTTGAAACCTTTTTATAATGGTTCAATATCCAATATTTATGGTATGTTATTAGGAATGAGAAACGTTCCTATAGACAAAATTAAAAATCTTTGGGAACAAGATTTACAGACTTCAATTTCTGAGGAAACTTAGAATGAAATTTTAAATTGGTTAACACTTCATTGTTATGTGCCCATCATTCCCTTTTACAATCTAAAGTGGTTCATAGGACTCACATGTCTAACGATAAGCTCTCTTGTTTTTATTAGGATACATCCCCTTTCCGTGACAGATGTAATAATGGAGAAGCTTCATTAATTCACATATTTTCGACATGTCCAAGCCTTGAAAGATACCGGAAGGAAGTATTCCAAGCTTTTCTCGGTACTTTTCAAGGTAAATTTTAAGCCTAACCCTTTGACTGCATTATTTGGTATTGTTGGAGGAAAATACTTTATTTTGGAAACACCTGATCTGCATATTTTGGCTTTTACTTCTCTTATAGCTAGGAGGGCGCTCTTGCTTAAATGGAAGGATGCTGTTCCGCCTACTCATGCTCAATGGTTACGGGATGTTATGTCATGCTTAAATTTAGAGCAGATCTGATGTTCAATTTTTGAATCTAGCCAAGACTTTTATACATTGTGGGGACCATTTCTGAGTTATTTTCAAAACCTTTGATGAGTTGTACAAGTACAGATGGTGACTAATAATATATTTTATTATATGATAAGTGGTTTTTCCCCTTTTTTTCTTGCTTTTCCTAACAGCTCTGACTTTGGCAGTGGGTTTAGATTTTTTTCTGTATAACAAAATTATTATATTTCAATATTACAATTTAATTTAATTTTTATGAATACAGGGTTTTGTGATTGTAACTATTTTTAATACAATGTATTTGGTACTATTTTATTTTTTTCTTTTGACTTATAATATATATCTTCTTGTACTCTGTATTTCTTGATGCAGAAACTAGTAAAAATATTGAAAGAGAAATGATGATTCTGATAAAGATTGAAAAACGGGCCCTTAACCTGTATTTCAGCCCACTGAAAATGAGAGAGATTGAGTAGGGTAACCTTTAATGGAACTGTTGTGGTATCTTCGTCAAGATACTGACCATTATGCATTAAATCCACATTGCAAGTATTAGAAATTTAGCATATTTTCAAGAGTGCAAATCGCACTCGCTGGTTGAGAACTTGTGGTGTATATACTTTGTTTAATTCCAATTAGATGAAGGTGTTCAAGCACAATTAAAATATCCCAATTATGTATTTATTATCTTATAAACCTGCTTTAGAAAAAAAACAGATCGATGTCTTTGTCCTGTGTTTACATTTTTTTCTCCAACATAAGGTGAACCAGTAAATTGCTGGCACTACACTGGGAGGCCAGCAGGGGGCAACAATGGTTACATTAAGATGTCCAGTTTAAAATCTTCAGTCTGTGGAAACTGAAGCAGGAATAGAAACCTGAAATTCAGCGAAAGAAATCCATCAGGGAAAAAAATACAGATGTTTTCATAAACTTCCAATGATAACTTGAAAAGAGAAATGATACACTACACCAGTGGAATCTAAGATGCCCTTCATCTCATGATATTTATTGCTTATTTAATTATTATTTTATTTCTTTCTTTTTGTATTTACAGCATGTTGTCTTTTGCAGACAGTTTGAAAGCCCAGGTTGGTGTGGTCTTTCATTGATTCTATTACGGTTGTTATTCTACAGATTTATTGAGTATACCCAGAAGAAAATGAATCTTAGGGTTGTATATGGTGACATATATGTACTTTGATAATAAATTTACTTCAGCCACAATAAATCCAGTTCTGACTCCCTACTTAAGAAGGCTTTAGACAAGATCAGAAGAGATTTACTGAAATGATTCCATCAATGAAGGATTTTAGAGACAGGGGTAAATTGGAGAGGCTGGGAATATTTTTCTTGAACCAGAGAAGCTTATAAAGGTACATGATAGAAGTATTCAAGATCAAGAAGTATGTAGCCAGAGTACAGAGAAACTATTTCCATTGATACAAGAGTCAAGAAATAGGAAAGCTGAGAAGTACTTAGTACCCTAGTTTGAGATGGCGCTGAGCTGCAACTCTGTTGAGGTTATAGTTCAGTTCGAGATGTTTTTTAGTGTTTTTTTGTGTGAGGTGGTTCTGGGGACAGGGAGGGGAGTTAGGGTTTAGGAACAGGGATGTGGAGGAATTAAAGGTCAGTCTGGAGTCTTAAGTATTCGCTCCCCAGTCAAATAACAATGATGCAGACGTGGGACTTCACGTGGACCGGGATGTCTAGATGAATGCCAGACCTACAGACTGGTGGCTGAAGGCTGGTGGCCCACCCCCAGGGTCAATGAGTTATCGGTGGGTCCCAGAATCAGAGTTCCATGTCGGCTGAAGGAACGAGCTCTGATAAATTGGTATTTGCTTAATGAGACCGGACTTCAAGGTCTAATCTCCATCGATTAAAGAGAGCTTTTGGCACATTGGCCTTTATAAATCAAAGTATTGAGTATAAGAGTTGAAATGTTATGGTGAGGTTGTATAAGACATTGGTGAGGCCGAATTTGGAGTATTGCATGCAGTTTTGGTCACCAAATTACAGGAAGGATATTAATAAGGTTGAAAGAGTGCAGAGAAGGTTTACAAGGATGTTGCCAGGACTTGAGAAACTGAGTTACAGAGAAAGGTTGAACAGGTTAGGACTTTATTCCCTGGAGCATAGAAGAATGAGGGGAGATTTGACAGAGGTGTATAAAATTATGATGGGTGTAGATAGAATGAATGCTAGCAGGCTTTTTCCACTGAGGCTAAGGGGGAAAAAAACAGAGGTCATGGGTTAAGGGTGAAAAGGGAAAAGTTTAAAGGGAACATTAGGGGGAGCTTCTTCACACAGAGTAGTGGGAGTGTGGAATGAGCTGCCAGATGAAGTGGTAAATGTGGGCTCACTTTTAACATTTAAGAAAAACTTGGGCAGGTACATGGATGAGAGGTGTATGGAGGGATATGGTCTAGGTGCAGGTCAGTGGGACTAGGCAGAAAAATGGTTTGGCACAACCAAGAAGGGCCAAAAGGCCTGTTTCTGTGCTGTAATGTTCTATAGTTATATGATTCAATTATCCATGAGTCTGGAGTTTGTGGTGTGGTTTTTGGGCCCGAGGGTCTCAACCTTTGGCACCAAAAGTCCAGAAGTTGAGGTTTGTTGGCCAGAGCCCCAGGTCTATGAATCTCTGCGAGTCCGCTGGGGTAGTTGAAGGCTCTGTGGCTGTGTGTCTGAATCTGAATCCATGTCCACTGAAGGCTGGAGTCCAAAAAAATGGCCTGTCTTGGAGTTAGAGGATTGGTGTACGTGTGTGGGGGAGGGAGGAGTGGGGTTTGCTGGGCTGTTGCTATTTTGTTGCTTGTTGTGTTCTGTGTTGTTCTGCTGTGCATTGTGGGAATGCACAATGGGTGTGTGCCCCCAGCATACCCTCAAGGGTGTTGATTGTTAACGCAAACAGTGCATTTTGATATTCATGTGACAAATAAACTTGAATCTTGAAGGAAATAAAATTGCAGCGTTTGAGATCGTTGGTGGGGGTCAGCACTGGGTGCGAAGTGTGAGCGGCTGAGAATTGGGGCCAGTTGAACTGCTCTTATCTGGAGCCAGTAGCGATTCAACAGGCCAAGAGCCTGCCTCCTGTGTGGTAACCATCCTCTGATTTTGAACTGGGATCTTCCTTGACAGCCAATCTGTTCTGCTGAAAAGTTTGTGAAGTATTCTTAGCAGACGTTTCCTCAGAAGCTTTGGTGGGTCTGGCAGAAGGCTGGTGGATTCAGAGAATGTTCACAGATGGTGGGCATTTCCAAGAGCTTGGGCCTGTCTGCAGTCTGTAATGAGTAGCCTGTTTCCATGGCAGTCTGAGAGTGTGAGGGGCAGGAAACAAGTGGAAAGTCTGTTGCCCTGGGAGAAAGCAGCAACATACCACTCTCATTCTCCCACTGCAGCTCCTGAAGATTCTGGCTCAACTCCAGAAGTTCCAATGGTAAACCCCATTTTGTGGGAAAAACCAAAGAAAATCATGACAAAATATTTTCATTAAGATAATTTATTTTTAATATACTCTGCATCCAATCATCACAGTTTGTACAGAAAATAACAAGAATGGTTCAATGATCCATTTTGATTTTCACAATTAAAGAGATTCTAATGCCTGCATGTGATCATGCAACAGCCAATAGATTTGTTTCAAATGGTTATTATTAGAAGGATTATTGAAAAGGAATTGTTCTGGCGATAACATTGTCTTGTTTCAGTCTGATATTGTACTGTACAAGAGGAGATACCGTCTGTCACATCTTCCTCCCAGGTTGCATCTCTAGCGACAGTTCTGTCACAACTCAGTGCACAATGTAATGACTTACCAGTAAACTGGAGATTGAAATTCAAGGCACTGACATTGAAACTGGTGCCTCAGCCAGCATTCATTGCACATGCAATCACACGTTGTAATGCTCTGCATTTGTCTACAGGTGCTTATTCCACTTTCTTTTTCTGGGCCAACACACGCACACATCTTTTCGCATTATTCTGAGACTACGAGGGGTGATTGATATGTTCGTGGCCTAAGGTAGAGGGAGTCAATTTTAGAAAACCTAGCATATTTATTTTTCAACATAGTCCCCTCCTACATTTACACACTTAGTCCAGCGGTCATGGAGCATACGGATCTTGGACCTCCAGAAAGTGTCCACAGCAGGGGCAACTGATATGTTCGTGGCCTAAGGTAGAGGGAGTCAATTTTAGAAAACCTAGCATATTTATTTTTCAACATAGTCCCCTCCTACATTTACACACTTAGTCCAGTGGTCATGGAGCATACAGATCTTGGACCTCCAGAAAGTGTCCACAGATGGGTGATTGATAAGTTCGTGGCCTAAGGTAGAAGGAGATGAGTTATACAGCTCTCGTTGCATGTGCATGCAGTTCAACTCTTTGAGTGATTATGCAGAAAGTTTGAATAACTCATCTCCTTCTACCTTAGCCATGAACCTATCAATCACCCCGATGGTTATTAACTGATGAGTTATTAACTTCAAACTTTCTGCATAATCACTCAAAGAATTGAACTGCATGTACATGTAACGAGAGCTGTATAACTCATCTCCTTCTACCTTAGGCCACGAACTTATCAATCACCCATCTGTGGACACTTTCTGGAGGTCCAAGATCCGTATGCTCCATGACCACTGGACTAAGTGTGTAAATGTAGGAGGGGACTATGTTAAAAAATAAATATGCTAGGTTTTCTAAAATTGACTCCTTCTACCTTAGGCCATGAACTTATCAATCACCCCTTGTATTTTGATAAAATGAGTTTTCTAAATTATGTTGAAGTGTGTGTTTTGTTTTAATGGCTTACCATTTACAATTAATGCCCTGACAATCAGCAGTCACTTGGAAAATATCCCTTGCAAAATCACTAGATTTGATGCAGAAGAGTAAACTGATTGGTGTACTTACCAGAGCAGATTAAGAAAGAGGAAGAAGAATTACTTTTGTTTCGGAAAATGATATTTTAAAACTTCTCACTGGAAATAACATTAAAGATTTTACATCAAGACCCAGTAGCAAAATTTCTTGTTATATTTCAACAGAAGGTGTTTTACATAGAATAATTTAACAGGCATTTATTTCATAATTTAAAGAAAGTAAAGAAAGACTCAAAGCAATACAACAAATCAAAAAGAACCTCAATATTACTGCAATACGTCATACACAACATTACTGAAGAATTATAAAAGCCTTCAATTAAATTGCCCTGAGAAACATTTTTGGCTTTCCCTCATTCATCATTGAAACATTCCCACAACCAATGATCTCACTTTTAAAGGACTCTTTACCTCATGATCTCATGTTCTCGTTATTTTTTGCCATTCATTTATATTTGCATTTGCACGGTTAGTTGTCTTCTGCACTCTGGTTGATCTCTAGTTACTTCTGTATAGATTTACTGTGAACGTCCACAGGAAAATGAATCGCAGTGTTGTGTATGGTGACATATATGGACTTCAATAAAATTTACACTG
This sequence comes from Hemitrygon akajei, assembly GCF_048418815.1. Classification (NCBI taxonomy): domain Eukaryota; kingdom Metazoa; phylum Chordata; class Chondrichthyes; order Myliobatiformes; family Dasyatidae; genus Hemitrygon; species Hemitrygon akajei. The sequence goes on along the minus strand of NC_133128.1, from coordinate 167,107,870 downwards.
GACTTTAAACTTTTTGTTTAGAATACTTATTTAGCAAAGGTAAAACCATTTCCAAGGGTGTTATCATCAGGAAGAGGCATAGTGGAGCACTAAGTTGGAGAAAAAAAATAGCATTCAAACATCTAAAATATCTTAACATCAACTGGCTATCTCTCAAGGATCTGCTCAATTCATTGCAAATGTGTAGGGCATAATCTTTTGCTTTTAAACTATAGTGAACTTACTTATAATTCAGGTGAATGTCCAACAGTATTCCACAAAGTGCCAGTGTTTGAATAATTGATCTGTAGGTCATTGTCTTGTCTCAATCCTTTCCTGAAGATAGAATGAACAGTAGGAACCTTCAAGCAAGAAAGGAGATGTCTGGGGCCCTGATGGAGATTTTAGCAAGTTTGTTAGCTATGATTGTGGTGTCAGAAGACTGCAAGAACGTTAATATGGCCCCTTACTTTCAGAAGAGCAGTTGGGATAAGCGAGCATGTTTTGCCTCAGTGAGGGGTAATCACTGGAAACGTTGGTGCAGAGGAATACCAGTCATATGCAGGCAAGTGAGATTTATGCAGATACGCATTTTGGCCGCCACACATGATTTGGGCTCAGGAGCCTATTTCCACACCGTACGGCTATGAATCTTTGAATCTTCAGTTTCCCTCTGTAAGATTCTGCAGAAACCTTGAAAATATTGACCAGAACACAGCCCAGAATAGTGACTTTACTTTGTGTGTTAGTAATGTTTTAAAATGAATTTAACAGAATGGTAATTGTTACCGGTATATGTATTTATGACAGTAGCTGTCAGACTCACTGGTTTTTGAAAGCAGCTAAGCTTAGAAGGAGCTTCGGTCAGAGTGGTGAAGGGACAACAATGAATATTAGCAGTATTGATTGAAAAACTACTGGATTTGTTGTAAAGTCCCATGTGATTCACTGATGTCCTTCAGAGAAATAAAATCTGCCACCTTTCCCAGTCTTGTCTATATGTGATTCAGACTTACCCCATCAATAATAGTAGTTACTACTCAAAGCACAATAGTATAGGGAGATTTGAATATGCAGGTAGATTGGGAAGATCAGGTTGGTGCTGGATCCTAAGAGAGGGAATTTGCAGACTGCCGAAGAGATGGATTTTTAGAGCAGGCAGTGGTTGAGCCCTCGAGGGGAAAGGAAATTCTGGATTGGGTGTTGTGCAATAAACTAGATTTGATTAGGGAGCTTAAAGTAAGGTAACCATTAAAAGACAGTGATCATAATACAAGTTAATTCACCCTGTAGTTTGTGAGGGTGAAGATAAAGTCAGATGATCAGTATTGCAGTGGAATAAAGAGAATGACAAAAGCATGAGAAATAGCTGGTTCAAGATGATTACAAGAGGACACTATCAGGGATGATGGCAGAACAGCAATGGCTGGAGTTTCTGGTGGCAATATGAAAGGCTCAGGATTGATATATCTCAAAGATGAAGAGGTATTTTAAAGGGACAATGAGGAAACAGTGGCTGGCAAGGAACGTCAAAGACAGTATAAAAGATAGGGCATGCAATAGAACAAAAATCAGCGGGAAGTTAGAATATTAGGAAGCTTTTAAAAACCAACAGAAGGCAGCTAAAAAGCCACAAGGAGAGAAAAGATGACATATGAAGGGAAGCTAGCCAATAATATAAATGAGGCTGCCAAAAGTTTTTCAAATATATAAATAGTAAAAGAGAGCCAAGAGTGGATTGCATATCGCTGGAAAATGATAATGGAGAGGTAGTAATGGGGGACAAAGAAATGGCGGATGAACTTAATAAGTCTTTTGCATCAGTACTCACAGTGGAAGACATAGGCAATATGCCAGAAATTTGAGTTAGAGGGCAGAAGTGAATGTAGTTGCTATTAATAAGTAGAAGGTGCTTGAGAATCTGAAAGGTCTGAAGATAGGTAAGGGCACTTAGACCAGATGGACCATATCCCATCTGAAAGAGGTAGCTGAAGAGATTGTGGAGGCATTAGTAATGATCTTTCAAGAATCACTAGATTTTGGAATGGTTTTGCACAACTCGAAAATTGTAAATGTCATTCCACTCTTTAAGAAGGCAGTGGCACAGAAAAAAGGAAATTATAAGCCAGTGAGCCTGACCTCAGTGTTTGGAAAGATGATGGAGTTCACTATTAAGATGAGGTTTCGGGGTACTTGGAGGCACATGATAAAACAGCCCAAAGTCAACATGGTTTCCTTAAGAGAAAGTCAAGCCTGACAAATCTGTTGGAGTTCTTTGAGGAAAGGAGAGTCAATGCATGTTTACTTGGATTTTCAGAAAGCTTTTGACAAGTGGCTGCATATAAGATCACAAGACAAGACAAAGGAGCAGAGGTAGGCCATTCGGCCCATCGAGTCTGCTCCGCCACTCCACCATGAGTTAACCTATTCTCCTATCTAGTTCCAATTTCCAGCTTTTTCTCCATATCTCTTGATACCCTGACTAATTGGATATCTATCAATCTCCTCCTTAAACACCCTCAATGATCGGGCTTCCACAGCTGTTTGTGGCAACTTTATGAGGCTACTTTAAAGTTTTAAGTAAGTACATAACAAGATAAGAACCCCTGTTATTACAGGAAAGATACTAGCATGGATAGAAGTTTGGCTGACTGGCAGGAGACAAAGAGTGGGAATGAAGTGGGCCTATTCTGGTTGGCTGCTGGTGAGTAGTGGTGTTCTGCAGGGGTCAGTGTTGGTATCACTTCTTAAATGCTTCACATTACATGTCAAAAATTTGGATGATAGAATTGATGGCTTTGTGGCCAAGTTTGCAGACGATATGAAGATAGGTCGAGGGGTAGGTAGTGTTGCGAAAGTAGATAGTTTGCAGAAAATTTGGACAGTTTGGGAGAATGGGCAAAGAAGAGGAATATGGAATATAGTGTAGGGAAGTGTATGATCATGTATTTTGGTAAAAGGAATAAAAGTGTGGACTATTTTCTAAATGGGCAGAAAATTCAAATATTGTAGGTGCAAAGGGATGTGGGATTACCTACAGGTTAACAAGTCAGTGGTGAGGAAGTCAAATGCAATGTTGACATTCATTCCAAGAGGAGATTCACAAGAATGATTCCCAGAATGTAAGTGTTAACATATGACGAGTGTGTGATGGCCTTGGGCCTATACTTGATGGAGTTTAGAAAAATAAGGAGGGAACTCATTGAATCCTGTCGAATATAGAAAGGCCTAGGCAGAATGGGTGTAGGGAGGATGTTTCCTGTTGTGAGTGAGTCTAGGACCAGAGGGCACAAACTCAGAATGAGGGATGTCCAATTAGAACACGGATGAGCAGGAATTCCTTTAGCCAGAGGCTGGTGTATCTGTGGAATTCATTGCCAAAAATCCAAAACCTGAGATGCAAAATGAATTGGGAGCCCTTGCGCAGAACACCTAAAGATTAACTTGCAGGTAGAGTCAGTGGTGAGGATGGCAAATGCAAAGTTAGCATTAATTTCAAGAGGTCTAGAATACAAGAGCAGGGATGTGATGCTGAGGCTTTATAAGATACTGGTGAGGTCTCACCTTGAGTATTGTGAACAGTTTGGGCTCCTCATCTAAGAAAAGATGTGCTGGCATTGAGAGGAGGTTGACAAGGATGATTCCGGGAATGAAAGGGTTATCATGCAAGGGATGTTTGATAGTTCTGGATCTGTATTCGCTGGAATTTAGAAGGATGGGGGGTGATCTCATTGAAACCTTTCAAATGTTAAAAGGCCTAGACAGAGTAGATGTGGAAAGGATGTTTCCCATTGTGGGGGAGTCTAGGACAAGAGGGCACAGCCTCAAGATTGAGAGGCGCCCTTTCAAAACAGAGATGTGGAGAAGTTTCTTTAGCCAAAGGGTGGTGTATTTGTGGAACTTATTATCGCAGGCAGCTGTGGAGGCCGGGTCGTTGGGTGTATTTAAGGCAGAACTTGATAGGTTCTTGATTGGACACGGCATCAAAGGTTACGGGAAGAAGGCTGGGGAGTGGGGCTGAGGAAGGGAAAGACAAATCAGCCATGATTGAATGGCGGAGCAGACTCGATGGGTCAAATGGCCTGATTCTTCTCCATTGTCTTATGGTCTTATTACATTTGTGACATCTGTGGTGTGCTGAAACCTGTGCTTCACCTGGGAACTTTCCCAAAGCCTTGTGGAATTTCCATTTGTGGTGTCCAAAAAATTTCTGGATCTCGAACATTTTTGGATTTTGAAACTTTGGATAAGAAGTGCTCAGCCTGTATTAGATACAAAAGCATTCGGAAACGATGCCTCAGAAATGATGTCAAAACCAAGACTTTCACAAAACTGGGAAGTGCTTGGCAAATAAAAAGATGACATAAAGATTGTTTGAAACCAGGGGATGAGAAAAGTGAAGCAATGAAATTATCTTGTCTGCCCATAGGTTACACACGATCTTGTTCCTTTTTTTCATTTTTGTATCCCAATGCCTTAGCTATCCATCACTAATTTCTCTCATTTACATTTTTGTTGGTCTTAATCAGTGATTCTCCTGGTTTATTTCAATTATTTTCAGTAATTCAACAATGTTAATGAACATTTATTTAGCACGATAAAACATGCTAAGTTACCAGAGCAATAACTGACATATGACATGAGGATTTGTTGAGACAGGGATGGTCAGCAATATGATAAAAGCTGTGAGTTTGAGGAGAGTGGAGAGGCTGTAAGTTTCACAGAAAGTATTGCAAATAAGGATTGACAGCTGAAGACATGGTGAGGTGAAGCAATGATTGTCAGGATGCACAAGAATTTGTAATTGGAGTGGGGCGGAGATCAAAAGGAACCTTTAGAGTCGAAGATAGGAAGGAGTGAGACCATGGGGGGAATTTTTTAAAAAGATGAAAAGTTTTAAATTGATTAACATGGTCCACTTTGGAATATGAAGGGCAAAATTTTAGATGAAATTAAATTTCTGGCTTTGATATGTTCATACTTGGCATATGCAATTTGATTCACTGCTCATGAAACCTTATGTTCCCTAATATAAATGTAAGACTACTACATTCCAGAAACAATATAAATGTTAATACATTCCTGTGCGCTCCAAAATGCTTATCATCCTATTTTCTTTCTTTGCATTGTTGCTTTAAATCGTGAATAAATGTACAATATTTTAGCTGTTTATCTTCTTCCTTTTGTTTCCCTCTTTTTATTATTCTTGAGTGTGTTTGTGTTGCATTATTCAGTTTCTTTCATTAGAATACAGAAACAGGAGTAGGTCATTTCATCCCTGAGGTCAGCTCTACTGTTCAATGATATCTTGGCTGATTCATGACCTAAATCCGTATCTTATATTCCTTAATACATTTAGATAACAAAAACCTTTAAAATTAAACTTTGCACAAATAACCATTCACTGAAGAGAGTTCTAAACAGTTCCTCCACCCAGTAAATTCTCAATAAGATCTGATTCCTGCAAGGAAATGAAGCCGGAACAAAATCCAGGATCATTGTAGCTGGCTTCTCTTTCTCAATTTCAAACATAACATTCAACTCAGTGATGCTATGAGTGCTAGCAAACTTCTAATTTGTTACCTAAATTTTATTACCAACTTGAACATGATCTACCACTATTTTGGAAATTGAACTTGCTACAATGATTCTGGATTTAGTTAAGGCAGACTTTGCAGAAAACTCTTCAACAATGTGTTTCTTTAATATATCTATTTCTTCATTACTTTCCCCTTTTGATTTGCTGGTAATATCTGAAGCATTATTCTGGTCTTTGCTTTGGATTTCTTCCCCTATTTACTAAAGTCTTCATAGATTCTCTGCTCACCCTTATTCACTCAGACCTTCATTACAATACTGCTTAAGTACACCACCAACAACGATCCAATTGTTTCCTGATCCACTCTGATGTCAGGGTCCCCTGAAGCAACACACTCTGAAGTTGTCTTGAATTCACTTTCATATAATTTCTTGTAATTATACAAATAAGCTTTGATAATTTCTTAATAGTTAATATACTAAAATTTAAAAAGTCACAATATTTCCCTGAATATTGATTAAACTTACATACTGCATATTTGCAACCAATATAATAAATGGAAATATGTGGGCTTAGAATTTGCAATCAGTGGAAAGCCTCATCTGAAAGACTGTATTAACTAAATTCTATTGCTCTTATCAAGAATTTGTGTGGTGTGTGGGGAGAGGGGAAGTGGAATGGGTGGGAGAAGGGGGTTAGAATTAGGAAGGAGTGGGTACTTGTTGGTGGTGGGGTGGGAAGATGGCTAGAATACAAAAGCAAGGATGTAATGTCAAGGCTTTATAAAGCACTGGCGAGGCCTCACTTGGAGTGTTGTGTGCAGTTTTGGGCCCCTTACCTAAGAAAGCATGTGTGGACATTGGAGAGGGTTCAAAGGAGGTTTATGAAAATGATTCTGAGAGTGAAAGGTTTATCATATGAGGTACATTTGCTGGCTCTGGGCCTGTGCTCACTAAAATTTGGAAGAATGGGAGGTGGATCTCATTGAAGCTTAATAAAAGTTGAAAGGCCTTGATAGAGTGGATGTGGAGAGAATCCTTTGTATGGTGGGAGAGACTAAAACCAGAGAACACAGCCTCAGGATACAGGGATGTCCATTTAGAACAGAGATGAGGAAGAATTTCCTCAGCAAGAGACTGGCGAATCTATGGAATTCATTGCCACAGGTGGCTGTGGAAGCCAAAGTCTTTATGTATTTTTAAGGCAGAGGTTGATAGGTTCTTGATTAGTCGGGGGATTAGCCATGAAGGGATATGGGGAGATTGGGTCTGAGAGGGAAATAGATCAGCCATGAGGAAATGGTGGAGCAGACTCAATGGGCCAAATAGTCTAATCCTGCTCCTATGTCTTGTGGTTTTATGGTGGCGATGGGGATGGCAGTTGGTGACAGGAAAGGTGGTGGTGGTCAGTGATGGGCTGGTGGTTGGTGGTGAGGAGAGGTAGGCATTCAGTTGTAGGAAATTGGGATGATGTTTGGTGACTGGCAGGGCATTGGTAACAGGATGGGTGGAGTAGAGGCAGGGAAGGTCCTGCCAATGACAAACTGAAAGCTGAAATCCAGGTAAACTACAGCCTACAGCTGGAATTGTCAAAACTGTTACGAACTTTAATATGTAAAAGTTTCTGAATATTTCTAAACCACATACAAACTTGAAATATTTCTAAAGATCCTACAGTTAGGGTGCCCATAAAACTTATGAGATCTAAATAACTATAATTTAAGTCTGTTCCTCTCAACAGTTTCCCTCCACTGAAATGAACTGGGAAGCAATCCTGATGCCAGATCTTTGGGACTTCTGTCCTTGTGTAGAAATCTTGAGGTTGCCCACAAATATAATTAGTTATGCCGTTAAATTCTGGCAATCCCATAAAATGGAGGGTCTTGGCAATTTTTTACACTACCTTCAGAGAAATCATTGAACTAGTTCAAGGGAAGTATTTATTTTTGAAGAATTGATTTTATTTTCATTTTGATTGGAAAAATAACACATTATATTTTGGTTTTATGCTCCATCATCAATGCCGTAAAATGGTTGTGAAATCAAATTCAATGTCAACATCATTGCCTGCTTAAGTAAATACAAAACAGGAAATATCAACCAGCCAAGATGGATTAGTGTTATTTTTTTCTTCAGGCTGCATATTTGAAAATAAATATTTTTTGGGTGATCATGAGTCCAACCAGTTGAGGGACCAATCATTGTCTCTCTCATAATTGAGTCCTGCACTTTTTGTCATGAATCATTCTGTGTGTCTCTTTCCACATCGGACACGTTCTCATTTTGAGTATTCCCAGACAAGATAGCAGACATTCCCAGGAATGCCCATTGCTGAGGACTTCCAGAACAGTTAGGTTGTAATAGCGCTCCCTCAGATTGGAATGTGACTCAGATAAGGCTCTTTACCTCTCCTGTAGGCATTTCTACCATCCACAACAATCCTTATACCCTCCAGTCTTCTTCATCATCACCGACTGAAGCTCCATTAATCTACTTGCACAAGGAGCCTTTCTCCAGCAAGCTACCACCATCTGCTACCCGGAACCACAATGGGCTTCAATTTCTACCTTGCAACGACTGCTCATTTACTGGCATTTTCCAGACTGCTGACCACGAGAACCAGGTCCCAGAAATTTTCATGGTTTGGCTTTGCCCCTTCTCTTAGTCGACTAAAGTTTGCAACGGTGAGCTCATGATCAAAATTGTGCACTCAGCACAGTGTGTAGGTACACAGAAGAGATTCAGCAGATGCTGGAAGCCCTGAGCAACACACACAAAATGTTGAAGGAATTCAGCAGGTCAGGCAGTATCGATGGAAATGAATAAACAGTCGACGCTTTGGGCCAGGATTGATGAAGGATCTCAGCCCGAAACATTGACTATTTATTCATTTCCTTAGATGCTGCCTGACTTGCCTTTGACGTGAATGTATATGACCACCAAGCAAACACCGTGGGTGCTCTTTGACTTACAGGGCATCATCCTTTCTCACCTAGGGCTTTGATCCAGCTTTGCCTTAGTATTCCAACTTACAAATGCTGATGTCAGTGGATGTCAGAGAAGGCCTCCTATACAAAAGAAAGTTTAAGATTCTTCGGTTACCATGACGTGCAGGAGAAGCTAAAGCTTCTTAGTTGAGAAGGACAACACTTTAAAGTTCGTTTACATAACTAAATGATTAGATTAAGCGGACTGTCTGTCTGGACAGTTTACTTGAATTAGAATGTGAGAGTGGACAGAATCCACTATGATCTTTTCTACCCTGTTGCCGGCTGTTTTACAACCTGTGGTTCAAGTGCTAGGGAAAGCCAGTCCAATATGGGTAAAGACCTTCCCACCACTGAGCACATCTACACAGAGTATCATTGCAGTGCAAAAACAGAAATAAAGTATACTTTAAAAAGGTGAGGTAGTGTTCATGGGTTCAATGTCCATTTAGGAATCAGATGGCAGAGGGGAAGAAGCTGTTCCTGAATCACTGAGTGTGTGCCTTCAGGCTTCTGAACCTCCTTCCTGATGGTAACAATGAGAAGAGGGCATGCCCCGGGTGATGGGGGTCCATAATAATGGACATTGCCTTTCTGAGGCACTGCTCCCTCAAGATATCTTTGATACTAGTGAGGCTAGTACCTAAGAGGGAGCTGACTAATTTTACAACTTACTGTAGTTTCTTTCAGTCCTGTGAGGTAGCACCCCTCCCCCCGTGCCAGACAGTTATACAGCCTATCAGAACGTTCTCCACGGTACATCTGTCAAAGTTTGAGTGTTTTAGTTGACAAATCAAATCTCCTCAAACTCCTAATAAAATATGGCCACGGTCTTGCCTTCTTTATAGCTGCATTGTTCTATTTATTGCTAATTTATTATTTATTACTTATTGCATTTGTATTCTTTGTTGCCTTTTGCACACTTATCTGCCTTTGTTGGTGTGGTCTTTCATTGATTCTATTATGATAATTGGACTTATTGAGTATGCCCACAAATAAATAAATCTCAGGGTTTTACCTGGTGATGTATATGTATTTTGATAATAAATTGACTTTGCAATTTGACATGGAAGGCCAGACACAACCCTTTCAAACACAAGCACAGCATAGAAGCAGTGGCAAGGAGACAGGTGTTGAAGACATGATTTGATGACTCAGCTACTCCTCTTTATTAAATTGTTAGATCAGAAATGAGTCCTTATTTAGATAAAAATCATTAAAGATCTGGCTTATGCAGATACCTATTGAGCATCTGGATAAGTTGTGAAAAGGAAGACATAGGAAATGAATAATGTGATTAATCAGCTGCTGATGTATTTCGTACCAGCACAGGTGTGACAGGCATAACAACCCTTTGTGCTGAAAATCTAAAGATTCTTCACAGAACATTAATTTGAATAAGCCGTCTGTTATTTTAACTAAACTACTAAACATTACTGATGTAGCACTGGACCAGCCATCACCACCTGTGACAATCTATCAGATCTACAACTTCAAGAAATTGCAGTGGAATTAATAGTTCAGCTGCATTTCAACAGATGGAACTAAGTTTCGCTATTTATTGTGACTATTTCTATGAAGCTTCATTTTGATGAAGGGTTGCCTCAAATAGTGTAACAACACAAAGAAACTAATTCATAAAGTGGTATCATCCCACAATTAGTTACAGATAATAATTAACAAAAGGATCGCAATGCCAGTTTTTCACACAGGCAAAATCCAAAGTTTTGCTGTCTTTATTAGTTGAGAAATCTGTCTGCCAGTAGAGGCTTATAGGGTAGAATCTGGATTACTTAACTGCCCATTTGATAAGTAGGAAGCATGTACCAACTTTTGACCAAAAGGACACGTCCACCAGATATAGTCGGGGGAAGCACGAGGAGTCCTTTATCCACAGTTAAAGCAAACTCAGGACCTCTTTCATTTCTATGTCAGGGAATTAATGCCCCATCACTGTGGATATTAGAAGTCTAAGATGTAATAGAGAATGCTGGAAATACCCTGCAGGCAGGCAGCATCTGCAGAGAAAGAAACTAAGTTAATGGGTCAAATTAATCTTTCTAATTGCTGTCACATACAAACCGCACTTCATCCCCTACCCTCGTCAATCACCCTTCCTTTCCTCTGCTAAATGCTGACATTGGACCAGATCCTTGAACCCAACACATAAACCAAATTTTAGAATACAATCATAAATCAGAAGATCAGATGTACATAGTTGACGGCTAATGTGGTACTAACTGCTGCCAACATTTGGGCATCTCTGCACCCAAATGCTAAAATGAAGCCTGAGGTCCAACATCAAGGAGCCCTTGGTTTCAACATATGAGGAGACACCCAAACCCATCAGTCCTTCCCCTTCCCTGCCCAAAAACATTCAAGGCTTATTTCCAAAACAAATTTAAATTAATATTTTTGAACACAGCACCTCAGCAGAGGAAACAGTCTTTTTTCCATTCACCTTATCAAAGTATTTTGCATACGTAATTTATAACAGAGTGCTAGCCTTATGAATGAAGGTTAGCCCCTAAATTTAAAACCATACCTGTAAATAGCCGATGAACAAATGCTGTACCCTCTCTTTCACTTCAGTGTCTTTGCTCTAGTGAATCAATGTTTGCCCTTAATTGCAGAATAAACATGATTTGTGTGTTGATGGGAAACTGGAATTAGTCCACAAGGATGAAATGGAAACAAAAAAATGTCAAAATGGAGAAAGGACCAAAGACTGAGTAGTTCATTTAAAAATACTGAAAGTGGCTTAAAATATCAAAACTAGTTCAATTAGGGTGTTGTATTCAGATTTCTTTAAGTAATTAAAAAAATACAAACTTGTCATTGCAGATATACTGGGTGCACGGATCCAGCTAACATTGAGGCTGTGGCTGCCCCTGCATGGATAAAATGTCAGTATTCCAAAGAGTACTCATGCAAATAACATCACAGAAAAGCCTTTTCACAGGTCTTCAGTACCATTTCTTACACATTGTTTTTTTGAAGAAGCCATTGATTACTCATAGCATCTTGCGCCTGGATATTTGCTTGAGCAGCATTTATTTACAGGTTACTATTAAACTTCCAATATAATCAATACTATTCATACCAGCTTGCAACCGATTCTGCATGACTGGTGCCAAACACAAGGCATCCTTTAAAACAGCCTGCAAAAAAAGTGCCAATTTGGAAAAAAATTCTCAAATGTGATTCATTCAGACAGAAGGGTTGGGCAGTTTTATTGGCAGAGATTTTTAATGAGTAGTATTTTCAAAACCAATAAAAAAGATAGTCAAAGCATGAATTTTACTGGACACAGGTTGTATTTAAAATTCCATAATCTTATGACTTGGTTATGTTGTAATAAGGGAAATTGAACAGAGAAATTCAGCACTATCAAGAAAACAACTTCAGGCAAGAAATTATTTGAAAACGGAAGCAAATCAGAGAAAGCTGGCAAGGGAGTAAAAGCGAACAGGAGCCTGAAGGAATACCATTGATGGTGAATAGACGTAACAGTGAACCATTAGTAAGTTCCTGTCAGAAAGTTAACTGACCATGTGTTACTAAGATGAAGGAAACAGTTGAGGTAAGATGCAGCAAACCCATAAATCTTGAACCTAAATGTGAATTTACTGAGATACAATAGCTGGAGGGTATGAAGGACAGCAGAAAAGATCGATAATAACAAGATGATTTTAAGATTGAATTTTGTGCCAAATGTGAACCCTTAACAGATAATATGTCAGCTTTTGATAACTGCAGCTGACAACTGTTACTGACTTTGTATGGTTTTTTACACAGGTTTTTAAAGCCCTTTAAGATAAAATACTGTATATGAAGATTTTCTCTTTGGAGATGCTGGCAGATGAAGTTTGGGACAGTCTGGTTGAAATGCATAAACTATATTACAAAGCTATTCTGAATTCTGCATAATCCTGAAGCTTGAAGACTTGTTGAATCCTTTTAGCTTTTTGTTTTGAAAAGAGATGCATGGAGGTAAAAGTAATTAGACAATTATGTAAGAAAGAAACTTGAATGAATTGTAAAAAACATATCTCAAAAAACTGATTAATAATTCAGTTAATTTCTATGCTTCCCACTGTTGTGATTGTAGAACCAGTACATCCTTAATTTAAAATGTTATTATCATATTACTAACCTTCTTGGAAAAATGCAATGTGATTGACCAGGTGAGCCATTGCTATCTATTAATGTCTTTATACACTTGGAAGAATGGAGGTTTGGGAAAATAAAATGTAATGCTTAATCTTCACGTTCATGAGCTATAATTAACATTCAGGGTCCAGCACATATTACTACTAAGGGAACAAAATATCAAAGCTAAGGCAATCGATTTGCAATTACAATGGCAATGGCAAACTTCCATAGGTTGTTGGTATTTAGTTAATTATTAATATCTCTCATTTGAACAATCAATATATTTAAGATGGGGAATATTATTAAAACTAGGAGTAAGATAATAGAATAATTTGCAAAGAATAGGTTTATAGGGAAAATTATTTGTTCTCAAATGTTACAGAGATGGTTTCATTTTGACTCGGACATTTCACAAACATTTCGATTGATACTTTTCGATTGATACTTTTCATAAATGCAAGTTTCCCCAAAGTTCCAAAAAATAGAAACACCAACATTTTGCTTTATGCACTGCATATCTCAATAGCCTTTATTTTCAAGGCAAACAGTATTGCAACATGTTCAGTAAAGCTTAAAATTATGTTTTTTTCTTCTAAAATTATTTACTTTCTGTACATTATTGCATTGAAGTGCTACAAATTAATGCAGCAGCTTTACAGCTAAACATAACAATGGAAGAATTAAGAGATCAGAAGAAATTTTCTGAGTGTGTAAAATAAACAATCTAAATTTTTTTTTAAAAAACTTCTGCTAGAGAATCATCATGATTTGTGCAATACATTGAGCTGGTACTTTAAACACATCTTTCACATTATTTAGCAGCAAAAGTGACAAAAATGCTACCAAACAAATTAAAACAAATTTATCACAGACCAAAAATGAAAACATACTCATTTGAATTATATCTCATGAGGCTGTGCTATCTGCAAGATACTAATTTACTGAGATGGTAAACGTAAACAAGAAGTGAAGAAAAGCTAAAAAATAAAAGTTTGCAGAATGTTTTGTATAGCTCTGCAAGCAACTACACTGCAACTAAACATAAATTATTATTAGAGTTTTAAATCAGACCTGAAACAATTCTATCACTATATAAGTTACAACAGTGTTGTGTTCACGTCTGTAACAGCATTTCACAATCCCTGACATCACAATGTTGTTTTAAACTACGGATGCAGTTCATAAGGAATTCACAATTTAACACATAATGCATTACATTATGTACCAGATGTTCAGTTATATCAATAATAGTTTTTACACCTCTATTTATTAGGAAGACTCTTGATGTTAAGTCTGCAGCAATAGAAATCAATTATTTACTCTTTGTAGATGGATTCCATCTGCAGACAGACTCAAACCAAATAAAAATAGTTATAGATTGTAAGGGTTAACTCCGTAAAAGTCCCCTTGGAACTCACAAGCCAGTGTTGGTAAATTTATTAAAAATCACATCACACCGGCACTGAGATCGCAACTGTTCACTGAGATCCTGTGACCTGGGTGTCAGTCTGTATGCTCCACAGCATGGACAAATACAAGGAAGAAAGAAAAGTTGTTTGTTTTCCCATCTCTGCTGGCCTCTTGTTGTCCCATGATTACAAAGAATCAATAAGGTGCAAAGAGAATTGACCCAGGTGATGCGCGGATGGGCCCAGGAGCTGGCCTCAAAAGGGCAGGTGTTAATGCGGTCGTCTGGAATAACGAGGTAGCAGGACGTGGGTGGAGAGAAAGTGGAGTGGTCATAGCTGCAGCTGCAAAAGGATTTGAAAGGAAACCAGGCGCCAGTGGTTTTATTAAATCCTTTTGAAATGCTATCTTAGCCTGAAATAAGAAAGGCAAAAGAAAATATTTTATTAAGTATTGGTCACTCATGACAGAATACAATTGCAAGCTGTTTCTTACACTATAAACATTTTATCAGTGCATGTCATTTCTCCAACAGACGCAGACAATCGTATCGCCTAATGATGCAGAATGAAGCCATTTTGTCTGTTGGGTCCACACTGGCTTCCTGAAGAGAAATCCCATTAATATTATCCACCTTCTCCTTACTTCTCTGTACCTCTTCAACTTATTCTTTCTCATATATACCTGGCAAATCCCCTTTGACTTTCCCTGCCGTTAATCTGCACTAACGGTAACTTATATTTACCTGTTAAATTACCAGTATGCTTTTGGAATGTCAAATGAAACCAAAGCATGCAGGAGAAACCCATGTGGTCACAGAGAGCATTTACTTAAGAACCACACAAACAAACCTGGGCCCCTGGAGCTGTGAAGTACCGCACTAACTGTTGCACCACATTGCCGTCTCTCACAACAATCAGAAACTTTAAGATTTAGATCACCAAATTATCAAACTCAGATGAAATGAACACCCAGGCTTTTAAAACACAATAGCAAAGGCTTTGATCATTATTTTCTGAGCACCCCTGACTAGTGTGGAGCCAGAGGACACACATCCCATCATTGCTTAGAAGGAGAGGAATACACTCAGTAATTATAGTCATTTAGCTTAGCTTTAGATGAGGCAAACTGTAGATCCAGTTGTTGGAACCAATTCAGAGGGCATTGTCCTTTAGAAAAGCACATTAATCAAAGCACAATATGTCAGGGGAGGGTTTTGACATCATAATTTTTTAAGGTGAGTTGATGAAGGTGGAATCACTAATTTGGTCTACCTGGATTTTAATACTGAATTGATAAAATCATAAGAGAAAGACTGACCAGAAAAATAAAATCCCATGACACCCAAGGGAAAGTGCAGAACTGTCTTTGTAGGAAGAAGTGAAGGAATGGTCAAAAGGCCCTTCAGTGAATTGAAGGTTGCGAATGGAGCGATATATTACAACGTCCCATTTTGGGGTGGATGTGGGGAAGCTGTAGCTGTAGGAAATACCAGCAGACTGAATGGGTCAGCAGAGAAATGCAAAATGGAGATTCGTTCGATAATACAGATGGGCTGGGCAAACAGATCAAAGGATTGCACAATAAATAGTGGAAAATTGAGAAGTGTAGAGGAATGGATGGAACTTTGCAATGCATTTTTACAATTCCCTGAATGTGGCAGGAAAGGTCAAGAGATGCATATGGAATTCTAAATGAACCAAGGCACTGAAGGGAATAGCAGGGAGGCTAACTCTGTTGTTGTATAAAACACAGCTATTTCGCAGATGGTCGGATCACATTACAGAAAGTATATGACAACACCAGGGAGGTCGCAGAGGAGATTTATGAGGACGTCACAACATTTTGAAAATTTTAGCTATTGTCACAATTGGCACGTATCCCTGCATTCGTGACAAGTGTTACACCTGCCCTACTCCTTCTCCCTCACACCCTTTCAAGGCCCCAATAGTCCTTCCAGGTAAAATGACACTGCACCTGTGAGTCCGTTGGGGTTACCTATTGTACCCGATGCTCCTAGTGCAGCCTCCTCTACACTGGTGAGACCTGACGCAGACTGGGTGACTGCTTTGTGAAGCACCTCCACTCTATCAGCCATAAAAGGCAGAATGTCCTGGTGGCTACTATTTCAAATCAACTTCCCATATTCATTCTGACATGTCTGTCTTTGGCCGCCTCTACTGTCATGATGAGGTCAAACTCAAGTTGAAGGAGCAAAACCTCCTATTCTGTTCAGGTAGCCTCCAAACTGATGGAATGAACATTGATTTCTCCAATTTACGGTAATTTCATCCCCCCTCCCCTTCCTCTTCTCCTCATCCGCCCATCACCTCCATCTGGTGCCCTTCCTCCTTCCCTTTCTCCGATGGTTCACTCTTTTCTATCAGATTTCTTCTTCTTCAGCCATTTACCTCTTCTACCTATCACCTCGCAGCTTCTCACTTCATCCCCTTTCCCTGACTCACCTATCACCTGCCAGCTTGTACTCCTCCCATCCCCCACTTTCTTATTCTGGCTTCTCTTCCTTTCCAGTCCTGATGAAGAGACTTGGCCCAAAATGTTGACTGTTTATTCGCCTCCATAGATGCTCCCCAACTTGCTGAGTTCCTCCAGCATTTTGTGGGGGTTGCTCTAGTTTAGACAGATTTTACTTTGGAATGGAACAGAATGAGAATAAATACATTTAATGGAACAAAATTATCAAGGCACCAGGCGGAATGGATAGAAATCCCCAAATTGTTTTGGCAGAAGAGTCAATAATCAGACTGTTAAAATTTTCAGTGATCATCAGATTCAACAGAATGATGATCATGAAGGTTGTTTTTCACCAAGATAATGGTGGGAGTTTGGAAATTAATATTATAAGGTTATATTGGCAGAAACCTTGCAGTTAAAAGTACATGAATATGCATTTTAAGTGTCATAAGGTATGGACTAGAAGGCTGTGTCTTCTTCAGCTGGCATAGAACAATGAACTGAAGAGCCTGATTGTCTTTGCCTAGAATTTCTACACTTTGATATGTAGATTTTGTATGTTAATAGATTGATAAATAGATAGATAAAAAGATACTTTATTGATCCCAAAGGAAATTATAGTGTCACAGCAGCATTACAAGAGCACAGATATACAATTTACAAATATTATAACACAACAATCACAAGTAATGCTCTGCAGAAGCACTTGGTTGATTTGATATGATGCGATGACATTAACTTGACTGATAAAGTGGATTTGATCGCTGGTCAAAATATGAATGCTTATTGGTATGCTAATAAAATGTATGCTGTTAGTATTGAAGCATCTGCAGGAAACTTCCACGTTATCACAAGCTTTGCGCAGATGGTTGGCAGCACTCAGAAGTAAGTAAGTTCCTGTTTAAAAACCAATGATCTCGAACGCAGAAAAATGCGGATCTGCGATCCTATAACCTGTGTAATGTCACTGTTTTCTGCAACATAATTATAGAGGGAATTTGTTCCATACTTTTGATCTTGGATCTTGGTATTCAGTAATTCTATGATTTACATGTTAGCATTGTTGTGCAGGAGAGGCAGGAGTAGAAATATTATTCTCACAAAACAGGAAACAATGTTACATGCAAAGCAAAATACAGCAAGAATACTCATTTTCATTTACGTTACATCCTGGTGATGATCATATGTTAATTTTGACCGTTTTCTGCACAGCAACAATATTAACATAGAACTTACTGCCAAAATAGTTGAGTTGCGTTGCAGTTTGCTGTAGGGGCTGTACTTGGGTTTCAATGGTTTCCCTGCAACTCTATCCTTATGCCTCCTGCTGGAAATGTGCTATAACACAGAATACAAATATTAAAATCATGGGGCACTGATTTGCATAATGCAAAAAGAACATTATTCTGTTAGCACCATGGCATATTTGGAAGAAAATAAAACCCAGAATACCGGACAAGCTCAGAGTAAGTCAATATTTTGGGTTGGCTTCCTGCATCGGGACTGCGTGGGAAGAGGAAAGGTTGCCCGCATATTGCCGTATTTGGGCGTGGGTAGGGGGAGTCAGGATTCAGGCTAGTGGGTGATAGTTGGAACCAGATGGGAAGAGGATGATGAACAGATGGATCCAGGTGGAGGGACAAGGTGGGGAGCTGAACAAATGGTGAACGAAACCTGGTGGGCAGGTGAGTGCCAAGGAGGAGATCACTGAGGATTACCTGAAGCTGGAAAATTCAATGTTCATACCACTGGACTGCAAGCATAGAATCAGATGCCCTTCTAATATGCGCTTAGCTTCTCCATGGCAATGGAGAAAGCCAAGGACAAACAGGATGGTGTGGAAATGGGATGCAAAGTAAAAGTGACATGCAGTTGGAAGCTCGAGATGCGTACAAGGTCACATTGTGAGCCGAAATGTGGTTTATCAGGTTGGGAGAGATGCAGATGAAGCTCTGCCTCACTTGGAAGGGCTGTTTAATTCTCTGGATGGATGAGGTTTGAGACAAAGAGATGGATGATACACCTCCTGCAATTGTAGGGGGACATGCCAGGGAAAGGGCAGGGGTGCAGTGTGGACTTGTCGCAGGTTTGGATATTATTTATTATTTACCTGTTTGAGTTGAATTTCTGAGTTGACGTGAACATCACAGATTTCACAATGGAAAGTCTTGTTTTGTAGTCCAGAACCTTTTGTACCATTTGGAAGTTTAGCTTTTGATCCTGGTCTGGGATATGATTTGATAGGACCAGCTCCAATCCGAGCTTCAACCATTGTTTTGTGCTTGGAGCCTGTTTATAACATAACACATTTAGTAACTCAGTGACTTGTTAAAGCCTATCAATTATCTGTTATAGTCTATAAATTATCTGCTGATTCATCATGTATCCCACTTCCAGCTATGCAGTGCGGAAAAAGGGATACATCATGGAGAGCGCAAGGGTGGAAGGAAAGATATCAGGCATGGTAGATGAGAAATGCATGGCTACTTAGCTCAATCTGCAGATGTTCTGATAATGTTCATGCGAGCAACAATATGTCCATATTTTTAAGAATTTACTATTTACACTTGTTTGACTACTTTGGTTCACAGCTTACAGCCACTGGAAGGCATAACCCGCTTCTGTAATAGGACTGAAAATGTGCTAGGTTTAGGAATACTTAGTCACAACTGATAGCACTGGGTGTGCAAAACAGGAGTGACACCATGTTGTAAATGGTGTTTAAGTTAGTGATAACAGATTGTGGAAGCTGAGACTGCAAATTTAATGCTGCTGACGGAAGATAGTATCTCCTCAATATTTTAAAATGTAGAAAAGGAAGAGGAGATTATAAAGATAAATGCTGGGATGATATAAAAGGACAAATTAGTTCACAACACAAGATGGGAACAAGCCAAGAAAAAGCTGGTCTGCATGAGGTCTGACTGAGGGAAGGAACATTAGTTCAATCTGCTAAACTTCATGAGTCATATCATCTCATCTGCTGGAAGTCTTGAACTTCTAATCCCTTCACAGGCCAGTGCTGAGTTCCCGTGGAACTCAGAATCTACTGGTCTAGTTATAGTAGGGTGTTTATATTACCTGCGAACTGGACATTAGTGATTTTTTCTAGGTATCAGTACTGCTGAATGCCAAGAAGAACAGGCTCAGTTAGATAAAGGAAGGAGGTCCTTGCCTCAGTCTGTGACTCAAGGTCAGAGGGGTGGGGAGGACGGGGTAAGAGCAGAATCCTACATGGAGTTTTAAGAAGCAGGTATGTGATTTTCTGACTCCCCTGTCAAATTTTAAATTTTCCGTTTTCATCTGTTTTGTAAAATCTTTTGATGTTTTATTTTTATTCTTGCTCAACCAGTCCTTGACAGTCCTGGAAATGTTTGATTTCTGAATGCAAAATACCAGTAGTTGACCTGCGCTTGTTCTTCATACTACTACTAGTGACATGGTATTGATACTTTCTACCTTTTGGTATCTGATCTATACGATCATCTCAGACATCACTGGAAACGCTTTAAATAGATCACCCTGCACACTGGGAGCAGCACAGTCGATAAAAACATCTCAGATTGAGAGCAACACACTGTCTAGAGATCCGAAGAACAATGGCTTATGATATAATGAAACTGAGTAACAATCAAAATGAACCAGATAGTAGGTTTACATAGCAAATTTACTTCAGATTTAAGAATCAGAATTTTAATCCGAGCGTTTTAGAAAAGGTTTGCTTCTTTTCCATTACTAGTAATATTCAAACGTTCAGCCACATAGAAAAACAGTTTGCTTAAGTGGAAATTATGCATCACATCATGTGAAGCCTTCAGTTTGTCTCTCCTGCAGCCCTTTGTGCATAACATACTCCCAAAATTTACATCAGCACATGTGATGGATGGTTATATCATTTCCAAAGTATGTGCATGAATCAGAATCAGATTTTAGATCACTGGCGTATGGCCAGTGATTTGAAGGTGTACAGGAGCAACATAGATCAACTTGCTGAGTGATGATGCAGCAACAACCTTGCACTCAATGTCAGTGCGACCAAAGAACTGATTGTGGACCTCAGAAAGGGTAAGATGGGGGAACACACCAGTCCTCAGAGGTGGAAAGGGTGAGTAATTTCAAGTTCCTGGGTGTCAACATCTCTGAGATCTATCCGGGTCTAACCTATCGATGCAGTTTCAAAGAAGGCATGGCAACGGATATATGTCATTAGGAGTTTGAGGGAATTTGGTATGTCACCCAAGACACTCATAATTTTCATAGAGAGCATTCTAACTGGCTGCATCACTATCTGGTATGGCGGTGGGGGGGGGGGGGGGTAGTGGTGGCTACTGCACAGGATGGAAATTAGCTGCAGCGAATTGTAAACTCAGTCAGCTCCAGCATGAGCAGTAGCTTCCCCAGCAACCAGTACATCTTCAAGGAGCAATGCTTCAGAAAGGTGGCATCCATCATTAAGGGCCCCCCCATCTCCTCATTGTTATCATCAGGAAGGAAGCACAGGAGCCTGAAGGCACACACTCAGTGAATCAGGAACAGCTTCTTCCCCTCTGCCAGACGATTTCTGAATGGACATTGAACCCTTGAACACTACCTCACTACAGTAGGAAGTATACAGTGTGTGTGTATGTGTGTACATGTGTATATATACACACACACACACACACACACAGAGTTTACGTACTACTGTAATTTATAGAATTTATAGTTTCTATTATTATGTATTGTAATGTACTGCTGCTGCACAACAACAAATTTCGTGATGTATGCCAGTGATTTGATATGTTGTGAAATATGTTGTTTTGCAGCAACAGTACATTGCAATATAGGATAATAAATCTATAAATTATAATAAGAATTATAATGACAGATAGACCTCAGTATGTGCGGTTGGGAGACTGTAGGTCTGACACGGTGGTCAGCAGCACAGGAGCGCCGCAGGGGACCGTGCTCTCTCCGGTCCTGTTCACCCTGTACACATCAGACTTCCAATACAACTCGGAGTCCTGCCACGTGCAGAAGTTCACTGATGACACGGCCATAGTGGGGTGTGTCAGGAATGGACAGGAGGAAGAGTATAGGAAACTGATACAGGACTTGGTGATATGGTGCAACTCAAACTACCTCCGTCTCAATATCACCAAGACCAAGGAGATGGTGGTGGACTTTAGGAGATCTAGGCCTCATATGGAGCCAGTGATCATTAATGGAGAATGTGTGGAGCAGGTTAAGACCTACAAATATCTGGGAGTACAGTTAGACGAGAAGCTAGACTGGACTGCCAACACAGATGCCTTGTGCAGGAAGGCACAGAGTCGACTGTACTTCCTTAGAAGGTTGGCGTCATTCAATGTCTGTAGTGAGATGCTGAAGATGTTCTATAGGTCAGTTGTGGAGAGCGCCCTCTTCTTTGTGGTGGCGTGTTGGGGAGGCAGCATTAAGAAGAGGGACGCCTCACGTCTTAATAAGCTGGTAAGGAAGGCGGGCTCTGTCGTGGGCAAAGTACTGGAGAGTATAACATCGGTAGCAGAGCGAAGGGCGCTGAGTAGGCTACGGTCAATTATGGAAAACCCTGAACATCCTCTACATAGCACCATCCAGAGACAGAGAAGCAGTTTCAGCGACAGGTTGCTATCGATGCAATGCTCCTCAGACAGGATGAAGAGATCAATAGTCCCCAATGCCATTTGGCTTTACAATTCAACTGCCAGGAGTAAGATATGTTAAAGTGCCGGGGTTAGGACTCAATGTATTTAAGTAAACTACTTAAGAACTTTTTAAAAGCTATTATTAATGCTTTTTGAGAGGGTGATTTTAGATGCATATCATATTTTTACTGAGTTAAGTATTGTATGTAATTAGTTTTGCTACAATAAGTGTATGGGACATTGGAAAAAATGTTGAATTTCCCCATGGGGATGAATAAAGTATCTATCTATATGTACATGTATATAAAATTAATTTAAACAAATAGGGCAAGAAGAGAGAGAGAAAGAGGCACCGTGCCCTCTTCTCATTGTTATGGTCAGGAAGGAGGCACAGGAGTCTGAAGGCAACACTCAGCAATTCAGGAACAGCTTCTTCCCCTCTGCCATCCGATTCCTAAATGGACATTGGATCCATGAACACTACCTCACTACTTTTTAAAGATTTATTTCTGTTTTTGCACTACATTTTAACTTAATTATTTAATATACATACTTATTGTCAATCTGATTTTTTTCTGTGTTATCATGTACGGCATTGTACTGCTGCTGTAGAGTTAACAAATTTCACGGCATATGCTGGAGATATTAAGCTTGATTCTGAAAAAAAAAGGTGAGGTAGTGTTCATGGGTTCATTGTCCATTCAGAAGTCTGATGGCAGTGGGGAAGTAGCTGTTCCTAAAACACTGAATGTGTATATTTTGGCTCCTGTATTACCTCCTTAATGAGAAGACGGTACATCCTGGGTGATGAGGGTCCTTAATGACAGATGCCACCTTTTTGAAGCATTTCCTTTTTACGATCACTTTTTGATGCTTAGGCCATCATAGACTAAGCACTAGTGCTATTGAGCCTTCAGCAAAGTGTGAAGGGATGGGGTACATCATGGCTATAAGGACTCTGTCATTTTCTCAGACAGAGTCAGCCTTTAAATTCAAGACCAAAGTTTTCAACCAGTTGATTTCACCTTAAGAGAGAAGCAGAGGTGGATTAGGCTGCTTTAGTGGGGCAAACAGTATTTTTTTGTACGAGTTACAATGATAGCTGGGACAGAAATCACCTCTTTCTCTGCAGATGGGTTGTCAGAATTGAGCAAAATTCGTTTCCACTCCATTTGTAAAGTGAGCCTGTTGTGAGTTTTGGCTTTGTGCACCAGCTGTCATCAGTCTGAGAGAGGAAGGTCTTTCTCTACGACTCAGAGGTACGAGCTGGCATGAGACTAAAGTATACAGTAGAAAATAACAAAGGAAGACTCTGAAGGGAGAGAACAAAAGGAAACAGGAAAGGAGAATTTTGAGCTACGATAGAGAAAAGATGCTTAGAAGTGAGGAGAGAGAGGAAATATATGTTCCTGAGACTCAAACTCTGGAATTTCTCTAATACATAGAGCCCCCTAAGCACAAAACCACCTGCTATCACCAGAAGGCATGTCAGTGCTGATTTTCACTGGCAGACAAGGACAGGTTATTCTGAGTTTTTACTGCAGTGCCTGTGCCTGACTTGCAGGGAAGCTCAAGGGAAGAATAGAAATCTTCTTTCCTTTGAACAAGAATTTTCATGGGAGATCTCTGGGCTCGTTTCATCAAGCATCTTGTGAAAAGAATTATTTACGCTGTCAATCCTCCTTCATATTCTGTTTCTTCTGAGGCAGCCTCCTCAAGGATGACTTGCTACCACAGGTTCTTCCAAGTAGTCATGGAGGTGACGAATAGGACAGGTGGCTGGGCAGTTTGCGAGCTGCGGATCTTCTTCTGCTTCTGACAGGGATTCTGACGCATGGCCTCAGTAGAATCGTAAATGCCTCTTCTCTACTTCAGGGCAGAGCACAAAGGATCCTAGGAGTCACTGGGAATGTTGCCTCTTTTTCCAGGAAGCTTTGAGCACATCCTCCAAATCCTTAAAGGAATTTATGGAGGCAGTATAGGTGGTACCTTCTCATTGCATTGACTTATCTACTAAGGAAGTCCAGGCATCAGATGCAAAACTAAGGGCAGGAATCACTGTTGCCCAGCCCAGCAGACACCCTGTTTTGTACCAGGTCTGCGGTTTTGCTCTTCAGATACTTTTTTTCCCTCAGTTGACTCAAGGCTGTGCTGCCACATTGAGGATGGCAGTGAGTTTCATCCCTGATGTCTGCCTTTGCCAAGATCCTGGAAGTGGTCCACATTTTAGACCATAAGATCATAAGACCATAAGTTATAGGAGTAGAATTTGGCCCATTGAGTCTGCTCTGCCATTTCATCATGGCAGATCCAATTTTCCTCTCACTCCCAATCTCCTGCTGTATCCCTTCATGCCCTGACCAATCAAGAATCTATCAACATAAAGAGTTCCACAGATTCACTACTCACTGGCTAAAGAAATTTCTCCTCATCTCCATTCTAAAATTTTGAGGTTGTGCCCTCTGGTCTTAGACTCTTCCACATCCACTCTATCAAGGCCTTTCACCATTCGATATGCTTCAATGAGGTCACCCCTCATTCTTCTGAATTCCAGTGAATATAGACCCAGAGCCATCAAAAGCTCTTCATATGACAAGCCACTCAGTCCTGGAATCATTTTTGTGAACTTTGTTTGAACCCTCTCCAGTTTCAGCACATCCTTTCTAAGATAAGGGGTCCAAAACTGTTCACAATACTCCAAGTGAAGCCTCACTAGTGCTTTGTAAAGTCTCAACATTATATCCTTGCTTTTATATTCTAATTATCTTGAAATGAATGCTAACATTGCATTTGCCTTCCTCACCACAGGCTGCAAATTAACTTTTAGGGAATCCTGCACAAGAACTCCCAAGTCTCTTTGCACCTCATTTTTTGTATTTTCTCTCCATTTAGAAAATAGTCAGCCCTTTCATTTCTTCTATCAAAGTGCATGACTATACACTTCCCAAAACTGTATTCCATCTGCCATTTCTTTGTCCATTCTTCTAATCTGTCTAAGTCCCTCTGTAGCCTCTCTACTTTCTCAAAACTACCTGCCCCTTCACCTATCTTTGTATTGTCTGCAAACTTTGCAACAAAGCCATAAATTCTATCTTCCATATCACTGACATAAAATGTAAAAAGAATCGGTCCCAGCACAGATCCCTTTGGAACACCGCTAGTCAACAGCAGCAAGCCAGAAAAGGCTCCTTTTATTCCCACTCCTTGCCTCCTGCCAATCAGCCGCTGCTTTATCCAGGCTAGAATCTTTCCTGTAATACCATGGGCTCGTAGCTTTTAAGCAGCCTTAAGTGTGACATCTTGTCAAAGGCATTCTGAAAATCCAAGTACACACTATCAATTGATTTGCCTTTGGCTATGCTGTTTTTTATTTCTTCAATGAATTCCAACAGATTTATCTGGCAAGACTTTTCCTTGAGGAAACCATGCTAATTATGGCCTATTTTATCAAGTGCCTAAGATCTCAACCTTAATAATTGACTCCAACATCTTCCCAACCATTGCAATCAGACTTACTGGCCTACAGTTTCCCTTCTTCTGCTTCTCTCCCTTTTTGAAAAGTGAAGTGACATTTGCAACTTTCCAGTCTTCGGGAACCATTCCAGAACCTAGTGATTCTTGAAATATCTTTACTAATGTCTCCACAATCTCTTCAGCCACCTCTTTCAGAACTCTTGTGTGAATACCATCTGGTCCAGGAGACCTTCAGACCTTTCAGTTTCCCAAGAAGCTTCTCTCTACTAATAGTAACTTTGCACACTTCATGCCCCCTGACACCTGGAACTTCCACCATACTGCTAGTGTCTTCCACAGTGAAGATTGATGCAAAATACTTACTCAGTTCGTCCACTATTTCGTTGTCCCCTGTCACTATCTCTCCAGCATCATTTTCCAGTGGTCCAATATTCACTTTCACCTCTCTTTTACTGTTATGTATTTGAAGAAACCTTTAGTATCCTCTTTAATATTATTCACCAGCTTACTTTTATATTCCACCTGTACCTTCTTAGTGACTTTTTAGTTGCCTTCTGTTGGTTTTTAAAAGCAGCGGGAGTATTTAAAGAGAACAGTTTGTGGAAGTAGGTCATTTTCTTCGGCAGTTTAACAGGGGCATGACTGCGCAAGTGCGTGTAAGTCGGACCGTGAGGCAGCAGGAGTATTTAAAGAGAACTGGGCAACATTGTAGTGAGCGACGGAGTAGAGGGAGACAGAGTAGGAAGGCTTTGTCTTGAGAGGCTTCGGCGAGCAGAGGCTGAGGACGAGCTTCACTCCAAGTGAGGTAAGGCCGGGTAAGTTCCTTTCAAAGGAGAAAGTTTCAAAAGTTGAGGCAAGTATTGGGTAGGTCATGGCAGCTGAGATCGGCCCCGTGGTTTGTTCATCCTTCAGCATGTGGGAAATCAGGGATACTTCCAGTGTCCCTGATGACTATGTGTGCAGGAAGTGTGTCCAGCTGCAGCTTCTGGCAGACCGCATTGAGCGTCTGGAACTGCGATTGGATTCATACTGGAGCATCCGTGATGCTGAGAAAGTCGTGAATAGCACGTTTAGTGAGTTGGCCACACCGCAGGTAAAGGCTACACAGGCAGAAAGGGAAGGGGTGGCCACTAGACAGCGTAGCAGTAGGCAGGTAGTGCAGGAGTTCCCTGAGGTCATCTCCCTCCCAAACAGATATACTGTTTTGGATACTGTTGAGGGAGATGCCTCAACAGGGGAAGGCAGCAGCAGCCGAGTTCATTGCACCATGGGTGGCTCTGCGGCACAGAAGGGAAGGAAAAGGAGTGGGAGAGCTATAGTGATAGGGGATTCGATTGTAAGGGGAATAGATAGGCGTTTCTGCGGCCGCAAACGAGACTCCCTGGTGCAAGGGTCAAGGGTGTCTCTGAGCGGCTGCAGGACATTCTGTAATGGGAGGGTGAACAACCAGTGGACGTGGTGCACATAGGTACCAATGATTTAGGTAAAAAACGGGATGATGTCCTACAAAGTGAATTTAGGGAGTTAGGAGATAAACTAAAAAGTAGGACCACAAAGGTAATAATCTCTGGATTACTACCAGTGCCACGTGCAAGTCAGAGTAGAAATAGAAGGATATTTCAGATGAATACGTGGCTTGAAAAATGGTGCAAGGGGAGGGATTCAAATTTCTGGGCCATTGGAACCAGTTCTGGGGGAGGTGGGACTGGTATAAACAGGACGGTCTGCACCTGGGCTGGACTGGAACCAATGTCCTAGGGGGAGCGTTTGCTACTGCTGTTCAGGAGGATTTAAACTAATGTGGCAGGGGGATGGGAACAAGTGCAGAGAGACAGAGGGGTGTAAAATGAGGGTAGAAGCAAAAAGTAGTATTTAGATGGCCAACAAATGGTATAAAATATTTAGGTATAAGAGTCGATAATGATATAAAGAATTTATATAAACTAAATTATTTGCCATTATTGAAAAAAATAAAAGAAGATCTTGATAAATGGATGATGTTACCAATAACATTAATAGGTAGAGTTAATGCTGTAAAAATGAATATATTTCCTAGATTTCAATATTTATTCCAAACATTACCAATACAACTGCCTCAGAAGTTTTTTCAAGAATTGAATAAATGTGTGAGGAAGTTTCTTTGGAAAGGAAAGATGTCAAGAATATTGTTGGAAAAATTGACATGTAAATTTGATTTAGGAGGGTTACAACTTCCAAATTTTAAGAATTATTACAAAGCAAATCAACTTAGATTTATTGCATCTTTTTTTGATGAAGAAAAACCCGGCATGGATTAGAATAGAACTAGATAAGATAGGAGAAAATATACCAGAAGATTTTATATATAAATGGGAATCCAAAAGGATATGGGAAAAGAAAGAATCTCTTATATTAAGACATTTGATTGATTTATGGAATAAGGTAAATATGGATGATGAAATAAAGAAATCCTTATTAGCAAAAAGAACCTTAATTCAAAATAGGCTTATTCCTTTCACAATGGATAATCAACTTTTACATAACTGGTTTCAAAAAGGGATCAGATATATAGGTGACTGTTTTGAAGGAGGTATATTGATGTCATTTGATCAATTAAAAAATAAATATAAAATATCAAATAACACTCTTTTCTGTTATTTTCAATTAAAGGCCTATTTACGAGATAAACTGGGTCAAACAATGTTAATGCCAAAACCTAATGAAATAGAAATCTTAATTCAAAAAGGAAAAATTAAAAAAATTACATCCTGTATGTATAATTTGATTCAAAAACAGACAATTAAACCAGGAATTCATAAATCTAGACAAAAATGGGAAACTGATTTGAATATCAAAATTGATGAAAAAAATTGGTCAAGACTATGTCTTGATAGTATGATAAATACAATAAATGTCCGACTTAGAATAGTACAGTACAATTTTTTACATCAATTATATATTACACCACAAAAAATAAATAGATTAAATCCAAATTTATCTGACCAATGTTTTCGATGTTATCAAGAAATTGGTACCTTCTTACATTCTACATGGTCTTGTTCTAAAATTCAACCTTTTTGGATAAATTTAAGACTTTTACTGGAACAACTTATTGGAATACAACTCCCACATAGCCCAATATTATTTTTATTAGGTGATATTGAAGGAATGATACCAAAACCTAAATTGAATAAATATCAGAAAAAATTTATAAAAATTGCATTGGCAGTAGCCAAAAAAGCTATTGCAGTTACTTGGAAATCAGATTCATATTTAACTATGGATTGTTGGAATAATGAAATATATAGCTGCATTCCACTTGAAAAAATTACTTATAATTTAAGAAATGAATATGATATATTTTTGAAAATTTGGCACCCCTATCTACAAAAGATAGGATTAAATATATAGGTCCTTTGAAGATAAAATTATAAGTTATTTGGGGAAAATAAAAACTAAAGTTATTTTGAACTCCATGGAGCATGTGGGGATCCTCCGATATCCAGGCAATCTTTCTTTTTCCTTTCTTTCTTTTTTCTTTTTTTTCAGATAGGGATCTAAGGGGGTGAGGGTTAAGGGGAGGGGGGAGGGCCAATATTAATTTTTCACTATTCTAATATTCTATTCACTTCATGTAATTCTCTTAAAAATTTAATAAATAAATAAAAATTACAAAAAAGAAGCAAAAAGTAGTAAGGTGAAAAGTAAAAGTGGCAGGCAGGCAAATCCAGGGCAAAAAGCAAAAAGGGCCACTTTTCAACATAATTGTATAAGGGCTAAGAGTGTTGTAAAAACAAGCCTGAAGGCTTTGTGTGTCAATGCAAGGAGCATTCGTAACAAAGTGGATGAATTGAATGTGCAGATAGTTATTAATGAATATGATATAGCTGGGATCACAGAGACATGGCTCCAGGGTGACCAAGGATGGGAGCTCAACATCCAGGGATATTCAATATTCAGGAGGGATAGACAGGAAAGAAAAGGAGGTGGGGTAGCATTGCTGGTTAGAGAGGAGATTAACGCAACAGAAAGGAAGGATATTAGCCTGGAGGATGTGGAATCGATATGGGTAGAGCTGCATAACACTAAGGGGCAGAAAACGCTGGTGGGAGTTGTGTACAGGCCACCTAACAGTAGTAGTGAGGTTGGGGATGGCATTAAACAGGAAATTAGAAATGCGTACAATAAAGGAACAGTAGTTATAATGGGTGACTTCAATCTACATATAGATTGGGTGAACCAAATTGGTAAGGGTGCTGAGGAAGAGGATTTCTTGGAATGTATGCGGGATGGTTTTCTGAACCAACATGTCGAGGAACCAACTAGAGAGCAGACCATTCTAGATTGGGTATTGAGCAATGAGGAAGGGTGAAATCATCGGACAAAGTCAGCATGGATTTGTGAAAGGAAAATCATGCCTGACGAATCTTATAGAATTTTTTGAAGATGTAACTAGTAGAGTAGATAGGGGAGAACCAGTGGATGTGGTATATTTAGATTTTAAAAAGGCTTTTGACAAGGTCCCACACAGGAGGTTAGTGTACAAACTTAAAGCACACGGTATTGGGGGTATGGTATTGATGTGGTTAGAGAATTGGTTGGCAGACAGGAAGCAAAGAGTACGAGTAAACAGGACCTTTTCAGAATGGCAGGCAGTGACTAGTGGGGTACCGCAAGTCTCAGTGCTGGGACCCCAGTTGTTTACAATATATATTAATGATTTAGACGAGGGAATTCTCTGCCACAGGAAACAGTTGAGGCCGGTTCATTAGCTATATTTAAGAGGAAGTTAGATATAGCCCTTGTGGCTAAAGGGATCAGGGGGTATGGAGAGAAAGCAGGTACAGGGTTCTGAGTTGGATGATCAGCCATGATCATACTGAATGGCGGTGCAGGCTCGAAGGGCCGAATGGCCTAATCCTGCACCTATTTTCTATGTTTCTAAAAGCTTTCCAATCCTCCAACTTCCCACCAATTTTTGCTTTATCATATGCCCTTTCTTTGGCTTTTATGTTGGTTTTGACTTCTCTTGTTAAACACGGTTGTGGCGTCTTTCCTTTACAATACTTGTTCCTCTTTGGGATGTATATATCCTGTGCCTTCTGAACTGCTTCCAGAAATTCCAGCCATTACCGCTCTGATGTCATCCCTGCCCGTCTTCTTTTCCAATCAATTCTGGCCAACTCCTCTCTCACGCCTCCGCAAATCCCTTCACTCCACTAGTACTGATACATCTGACTTGAGCTTCTCATTCTCAAATATTAGAGTAAATTTGATCATATTATGATCACTTTCTCCCAAGGGTTCTTTTACCTTAAGCTCTGTAATCAATTCTGGTTCATTTCACAATACCCAATCCAGAATAGCTGATCCTCTAGACGGCTCTAAAAAGCTATCTCGTAGGCACTCTAGAAATTCCCCCTCCTGTAATCCAGCGCCAACCTGATTTTCCCAAGTTACCTGTATATTGAAATCCCCATTACTATAGTAACATTACCCTCTTGGCATGCATTTTCCAGAGTTTCACAATAAACCTTCGTTATGCAAGAGCAAGGTGGTGTAGCAAGCTGCAAGAGGACTTTGCTCTGTGGATATTGACTGCATGGCCCATCTTTTCTGTGAACAATTCAACGCTGCCTTCGAGTTCAGCTCCTGAGCCTTTAATGCTAGAGTGTAAATTGAAAACTGACGTTTGGGTGACAAAATGCTTTTGCTGAAGGTTGACTAATTTCCCCATTGTTCGGAAGATTATTTCTGGTTTAATGGGAAGCCCATCAGAAATAAAATGCGACAATGAGCTGAGAAAGTAGAGGAAAGTGTTGTTACAATGACACAGCCTTGTCTGACACTGGTCTATACTATTTTGCTCAAACATAATCTGTAGGTTAGTATCATGGGTTGCATGCTGTTGCAGAGTAAACGCAAGGCATACTTTGTTTTGTAATAACTTTAAACAATCCATAAGTTGATCTAGAAGTAACCTACCTTCATTTAGAGTTCATATTGTCAGTGAACTTTAAATACAGATATAATGATTCTAGGATAGTCAGGGCATGAAGGGATACGGGAAGAAGGCAGGAGATTGGGGCTGAATCAGCCATGATGAAATGGCAGAGTACACTTGATGGGCCAAATGGCCTAACTCTGCTCCGATGGTCTTATGGATTGTCTTGTGAAGGTTTTATGCTATTAAAGAAGAAATTCAAGTGAATGCATACAGGTATCTTCAAAATAGCCATCCATATTGATATCCTCCCTTGAAAGTCTGCCAAGACACACTTCTGTAGTTGCTGAGTACTGGCATTAATTGGAAAACATTTTATCTCTTACCTTGGGTGGAACTGTTACTTAATTTGGATCTGTGCCTAAGAAACAATACATAGTCCACCTATAAGTGACTGGTGCCATCTAATTACTATTTTCAGTTAATGTTATTTCAGGAATAATGACAGAGCAAGTACATTGCAAAACAGAAAGTTTAGCA
Organism: Hemitrygon akajei; assembly: GCF_048418815.1. NCBI lineage: Eukaryota > Metazoa > Chordata > Chondrichthyes > Myliobatiformes > Dasyatidae > Hemitrygon > Hemitrygon akajei. The sequence goes on along the minus strand of NC_133128.1, from coordinate 167,075,747 downwards.
TACTTTGCAGCTAAATCAGTTACTACAGAAGTACCAACCTGTATTGTGTGCTTCTAGCTGTGATAGTGAATTTACGGCTACTTTGCATAGTGAACAGTAGAGAAGTTTTTTTGCTTTTTCTTCCTCTGACTCGGTGGCAGTGGTTGCAGTGCTGTCTACACTTACTGCTGCCAGGGATATCATTGTTTTTGTTGCGTGTACATTCATATTCGTAGTTTCCCCAATAATGGAAGTGGATTTAGGCTGTTCGGCATCGACACTCCTGTGTATCAGCAGATTATTCACAGTTACACTGTTGAATGCCAGTCTGACTCCATCTGTGAGTAAAAGAAAAGTAGTTTGCTCAATCTGAAAGATAATTGTTGTTACATTGCATAGTAAATTCTTAATTGCAAACACAAAGGCAACTGAAATTTTAATTTCACGATTGATAGTAAAAATAGTGATTCGTTATTTGGAGCGGCGTGGTAGCATAGCCATTAGTGTAACGTTATTACAGCACCAATGACCAGGTTCAATTCTGCCACTGTCTTAAGGGTTTTGTATATTCTCCACATGACCGCGTGCTTCCTCCGGGTGCTCTGGTTCCTCCCCACCCCCCAATATTCCAAAGATATATGGGTTAGTGCTTTAATTGGTCACATGGGTGTAACTGGGGTGCCACAGGACCGTTGGGCTGGAAGGACCTGTTACCATGCTGTCTCTTTAAGTAAATACAAAGTCAGCTATAAGTAAATTTTGCACATGCGTAACCAAAGAATATGATTACTTTCAATATATATTTTCTTGGAACAGTAAATAATTAAATTGTTATTGACATTTTTTTGCATCATGCAATTTGAACAGTTTCATTATTCATGTGATTCTTACTGTCCAACATTCTGCAACCTGTGCGACAGAGAAGGAATTACGCACATTTAAACACTAAGATGCTTCCATAAAGTTTTTAAGCTTACTATTAAATATTGTTTTGGTAAGCAATTACAGCTGCTATTCTCAATTCAATCAATGAAATATGAGGCTGAAAATGTATTGAACTCTATAATTGCTGCAAGCAGGGTGCCCAGACGGAGAGGCCCTGGATCAGTCTGCAGGAAGCACTGGCGGAAAGCTGTCAAAATGAACACCAGAGGTTATTCATTCTAAAAGGCATTCACAAAATAAGGTAGCGTGAGATGGGAATGCATCAACTCTCAAAAGGCTCCTGCTGCAGTCGATTGGGGTGGATGTTGAAGAGGATAGTGCCGAGGAAAAGGGACAGTGGGTTATTCTTTGCCTTCAAGCTCATTTTCCAACCCAGCGTCCATTGCGTGGAATGGGATGAACCATGTTTCTGTTTTCTCTTTTGCAATGTTGGTAGAGGGACCTCTGTGGTCAGCAGCCTTAAAGAAGATGATGGATCGGTAGTACCTCCACAGCCTTGCATCTCCTTCTATGCTGTCTTATGTGATCTGTGGTCACAGATGGCACAACAGCTCAGAAATTCCAGCCCTCTTTCTGAGAGACTTCAGATGACAGCATGTGAGAGAGTCCGGGCCTCTGACTGACCCCGGACAAGCTGAGTAAGTTTATCCATTCCTTGAACCAATTGCTCACAGGCTGAGTTGTGCGTGGTTCTGTGAGACTGCGTTCACCCAAGCTGTTGCTGTGCTTTTACCTTGCAGTGTATCAGAATCCAGCATCATCTCTCTCATCTACAAGCAGAAGGGGAAGAGGGCAGAAGTCAGAAATTAGTCGCCATCCCATTGCTTAATGTGGGATACAAGATTACGTCTGAGATCACCGGCATTCAAATCAAGTCGGTCCTGTGATTCTTGGCTCCTGTATCATACCCTGCAGGAATATTCCTAATAGATTTTTCTATTCAGGGCAGTGGACACTTGCTTAGTCAGCGTGGGCAGACAAAGGCTGTTGACAGAACATTAATTACTTTCATGACAGACGTCCTTTTAATGGGATTTAGTGAAAGAATCTATTGAGAAACAGATTTGCCTAATAAATTCTGGAGTTGGCCAAGGCTGCTCTCTGTCATCCATTTTGGATGTTGTCTGGAAACTTTCACTGAATCTATCAAGAGGTTGTGCATAAATGAGGATCTCGGGTCAAAGCATTCCTGTTCTTGGTTGAAACTGACACCTCCAGCTGAGATCCACAGCAACTCGAATCAGAGTGAATTGCACCCACTGTAAAGCATGTTCACTATCAGCTGATCCTTAAAGTCAGGTTCAGATTGATGATTGATAGGTGGAAGGCACAGCTACTGTCAAGCAGAAACTAGGCTCATGAAAACTTGCTCCCCCTCGATTCCAAAGAAGAACCTAGTGCTCTCAATGCCATTGCATACAGCACAGACCAAGCTCCTGGACAGCAGCAGTTACCCAAGCCATTTTTCAACATTTTTCAAAGCTGGACATCTTTGTACTTGTGTATGGACCCTGGATATGCAAACAAGTGTCACTAGATACTGACCCCAGAGTGTGAAGGACAGATCTGGCCATGTTTCCAAGGAATATTCCACACAGACTGACTCAGCTGTACAAAGTGTTGCCTTAGAAAGGTTTGTGTGCAGTGTTACGTACCCGTGACACGTGACAGTGGTATCCTTGTCCCGTGACTGGGGTTGAAGTTATACTGGACTTGAGGTAATGGTCTTGTGATGGTGGAATGACATCATTTTCCCGCCAGTAGAGGTCATGTGACAGGTTTTTTTTACAGGGTATAAAAGGAGGACCCCTCCCTGTGAGGAGGGGCAGTTCGTGGCTGGATTTGCCTTGTTGACTTCATGCCACTGCGTGATTTAATGTTATGACGCAGTTTAGTTGGAAGATGAAGTTTTATTCAATGCCTGAAGTTTAAAAGGTCATTGCCAGCAGTTTCTTTATAACACTGCTAGTTGAGAATCAGTGGAGAGTGAAGATCGGAGTTCGGGAGTTAAAAGATCGAGGAGAATCGATTTCGACGGTGAAACAGGTTCGACCTTGTTTGATCCTCATTCGGAAGGAATTCGTTGACTGTTCTCGTGTTAATCCCTGTGAATAATAGCAGAAAGGATTGGGAACAGTTTTGTAAAGGAAAGGTCAGTGCCTTTAAGCCGTTTCATTTCACCTTCGTAAAATTCTTCATGGGAAAAGTAGTTCAACTGGGAATTACAACACGACGTGAAAGAGAATTTAAATCATCTTGAAAAGTCTCTCCCTTAAATGGACTGTAAGCATTGTGAACTTTTGGCAATACGACTTTGAAGAACTGTTTTTGCAACATCGCTTTAAGAACTGTTTAAGCTGCAGCACAGCAGCTGATTTCCGGTTACATTAGTGTTTTGTTTACTTTTGGGGGGGGTTTGTTTTCAGTGTTTAATAAACGTGTTATTTGTTATAAAAACCCCTGCCTCACTCATATATTTATTGTTGCTGAGTCCGTAACAGCAGAAGAACACCTCCAGCCAGAAATCAACCAGTAATCTGTCAGCACTGAATGTCCACAAGGCCCAACAGAGAATGCTGGGTTTTGCTCACTGGCTCCCTAGGTGTAGTGTCAATTAAAAGCTATGGTTTAAAGCCCTCCTGCCATTGTACAGTAAGCTGGAGACCTCTTATACATCACTTGTGGAATGTACTGTATGTCAAAGAAAAATTGAATCCATGCTGATATAATGCACGCAGACTACTAGAATGAAATGGTCCACACTGTGATTGGCAACATATTACATAATATTTACTGTATCCTGGTTGTTAATGAATAATTTTTTTATATAAAGGTAAATCATGGCCCAAATACTAACAGTTCCACAGTAAGGCTAATTTTTGCAACTTAATTTTCATGGGAAAAAATATTGAGAGAGCAGATAATTAAGCAACAAACTTTAATAAATCCATACAACCAACTCTACCATGTTATAAGATCATGGCTGTTACAGTGGTTCAAGTCCTCTTTTCCACCCCATCCCCAAATCAAATGCTCATTGTATTGTAATATTAACTTGATGTCTCTCTCCACAAATGCTGCCTGATCTTTTCAATATTTCCGGTTTTCTCTGCTTTTGCCTTTTATTTCCTGATTAGCTTAGTTTTAAAAAACATATTTTGATATTGGCCATGAATGAACTCAATTAGCATTCATAAACAGTTGATTCAAGTCTAAACTTATCAGACTGACTCATGGTCAATATAGTTAGCAGTTTATGTTGCTTTTTGCATTTTCCCCATAGTTGTGTTTACCACAGCTGTCTCTGTAGTTCCAGTTGAACTGGAAGCCTGGCTACCATGGTCACTTCAATACAACTAGGCAGTGTGTGAGTGCACCTCTGCTTGTGGGAGTTTATCCTGAGGACATTCCCTGCAACAGCTGCTGGGGTCTTGACACTTCATCAAATAAGTAAGATGGCGACTCAGATGCAGCAGCCCTTCTGGGTCCAACCAAAGGTGCAATTGTTTATTTTTCTATGTCTTTTTTATGACTGCGAGACACTGCTGGATATTAACAACGTCAAGTAATCCTTTATCCTGAAGATAAATCCAAGGAAGGTGACGGGCCCAGATGGCATCCCAGGACAGGTTCTCCGGGCCTGTGCAAGCTAGCTAGCTGGAGTGTTTGCTGACATCTTCAACTGCTCCCTGCTTCAGTCTAAGATCCCCTCGTGTTTTAAGAAGACAACGATAATCCCGGTGCCGAAGAAAAGCAAGATGGCATGCCTGAATGACTATCGACCTGTGGCTTTGACATCAATTGCTATGAAATGCTTTGAGTGATTGGTTATGGCACGCATCAACCATAGCCTACCGGTCAACCTCGACGCTTTGCAATTCGCCTACCGGAGCAACAGGTCCACAGCAGATGCCATCTCTCTGGCACTACATTCCTCCTTAGAACACCTGGAGAATAAAGACGCATATGTAAGGCTCCTTTTCATTGACTACAGCTCTGCCTTTAATACCATCATTCCAAATAAACTGATTCCTAACTCCGGAACCTGGGTCTTAGCACTCAGATCTGCAGCTGGATCTTCAGCTTCCTCACAGACAGGACCCAGGCTATAAAAATAGGGGACAAGCTCTCCTCTACAATCACTCTGAGCACCAGTGCCCCACAAGGCTGTGTACTCAGCCCCCTGCTGTCCTCACTGTACACCCATGATTGTGTAGCCAAGTTTCCATCGAACTCAATATATAAGTTTGCTGATGACACCACAAATGTAGGCCGTATCTTAAGTAACGATGAGTCTGAGTACACAGAGGAAATTAGGAACCTAGTGGCATGGTGCAAAGACAATAACGTATCCCTCAACATCAGCAAGACGAAGGAATTGGTTGTTGACTTCAGAAGGAGTAGCGGACTGCACAACCCCATCTACATCGGTGGTGCGCAGCTGGAACAGGTCAAAAGCTTTAAGTTCCTCGGGGTGAGTATCACAAATGACCTGACTTGGTCTAACCAAGCAGAGTCCACTGCCAAGAAGGCCCACCAGTGCCTTTACTTCCTGAGAAAGCTGAAGATATTTGGCCTGTCCTCTAAAACCCTCACTAATTTTTATAGATGCACCGTAGAAAGCATTCTTCTAGGGTACATCACAACCTGGTATGAAAGTTGTCCTGTCCAAGACCAGAAGAAGCTGTAGAAGATTGTGAACTTAGCCCAGCACATCACCCTTGGACTCACTTTAAACCGCACGCTGTCGGAGCAGTGCTGCCAGGATAATCAAGGACAAGACCCACCCAGCCAACACACTTTTTGTCCCCCTTCCCTCTGGGAGAAGGTTCAGGAGCATGAAGATACGTACGGCCAGATTTGGGAACAGCTTCTTTCCAACTGTGATAAGACTACTGAACGGATCCTGACCCGGATCTGGGCTGTACCTTCCAAATATCCGGACCTGACTTGCACTACCTTACTTTCCCTTTTCTATTTTCTAATTATGATTTATAATTTAAATTTTCATTATATTTACTTCAATTTGTACTCCAGGGAGTGCGAAGTGCAGGATCAAATATCGCTGTGATGATTGTACGCTCTAGTATCAATTGTTTGGTGACAATAAAGTAAAGTAAGTAAGTATGGCAGGTCTACCCCACTAGCGAGTTGCTGGATAGCGATGGAGCAGGACTTGTTACACACCAGCTTGCAGTCTGCTTCAGCCACCCAGGTAGTGCGTGAGACAGCAAACGGTGGAAATGACTGGCTTGGACACTTTTTTTTATGATCGTAAGATGCTGTTGGACGTTGGTAATGTAGAATACCTTGTGCCTTGGAGGGTCACCTGTTGCAGTTGCCGATAAAGGAGACGCTGGAGCTGGGCATGTGCCTCTGGATTGCCCGCTGGTTTGAGGGTTGGCTGCTTCCATCAGTGCTGCCCTCCAGTGTTTGCTCCGGCAAAGACAAGATAGATTGCCTTTGACTACTGCATAAATGAGGTACGGCTGCAGCTTGCTCTTGTAGAAACATAGCTCCAGGTCAACATCCACATACCATCAATCTGCATGCCATGACACGCAGGGACTTGGGGCTATATTATTATTTTTTAAGTTTTCTTTTGCAATTGTGTGCTTTCCTGCTCTCTTCATTATACGTGCTGTACGTGCTGTGCGCTGTGTGTGACTGTTGGTGCTGCATATTGTACCTTGGCCCCAGAGGAACGCTATATCATTTGACTGTATTCCTATATACGGTTGAATAACAATTAACTTTGAACTTCAATTCATCACTGTCAAAGTCCTTTCATCACTGCTCTTAAATATCTCTGGTATTTAGTTGCTTTAAAAACTGTTCAAGTACAATTCAGTAATTTTTAAAAAACCCATTATTAAAAATTAGAAAATATATTAAAAATAATTTAATCTGCCAGGAATTAATTAATATAAACACTTACCTGCACCTCACTTTTCATGCACGACCAGTGACCCCATTCAAAACAGTCTGTCACGAGGTCTGCTGGTGGAGTGGAAGGTGAGGTGTACAGGCACCTGACCTTCAGCTCACCCCTGACTTCTCTGTCACAGGGTATGGGTATATGGCGGCAGTTCTGTACAGACCACTGGCCATCGACTCGATGTGTTCAACAACTCACACCCCCGTAATAAAAGTGTGCCCAGATGCATTACAAGAGGCTTATCGACACATCAGATTAAGTCACAAGAAGAGATGTTAGAACAGTCCATAACCTTAATCAAAGAGATACATTTTGAGTGGAGAGTTAGGCAGAGAGGTTTAAGGAGGCATTTCCAGAACTTAGCACATTGGCAGATAAAAGTTTGATTATTAATGGTAAAATAAGGTAAATTGAGAATGTCTAAATATGATGGATAGTTTAGGACTGGAGGAGATCAGAAATGACCGGGAGAGGCCATATACGGATTTGAAAATAAGATGAGAATTTCAAGATGGAGCCATTTCTTGACTGGGAACTGTCAATGTAGTTTCAGGAAGACAGAGACAGAGGTTGAGAGAATCTGGAAAGATAGAGGGTGCAAGAAGAAGCCAAAGAGAGCCCAGAGAAGACAGAGGGAACCTGAGGAAGAAAGGGTGAGATTAAGTACAATAGAAAAAGCCTGAGGAAGAGAGAACCCAAGGAAACCAGAGAAGAACATTGACAAAACCCCAGGCTGACAGGAAAATTGGAGTAAGCTTTGAGTGATGTTCCAGGGAAAAGATTAGAATCTGAAGATCAGCGGAGAAATGGGTTTATCTAAGAACTTTTAGCCAAAGACTTGGGGCTTGCCAGCCATTCATTAATAGAAAAGTTCTGTGCTATGCATGCCTCACAAATTTGCTGGGGCTAAGCTTCTCCCACTGGGATGCAGCAGAATCTTTGAACCCAAAACAGAAACAAGAGCCACTGCTTCAAATACCATGCTGCAGAGTTGGTTATGGAACTGATGCTTGTACTCAGTGGTATTTGCTTTAAGAGCCACAACATTAGAACGAGGGAGCATGTTTGTGGAAAGGCCTTAAGGAATGCAGGGTTTGGGTGAGATGAATAATAAGAAAGTAAAGATAATGATCAAGACATTAATGAACTGGGGATAAGGAGCAAGTAGAACTGGGCAAGAACAATATAACAAAAATTCAAGATTTTCAGTGAGAGCTCTGGTGATATTAATAGCATAGAATGCATTAAAGATGAAAGAAAATACTGGCAATAAATCCAGAATAATGGGTCCTCACAGAGTATTATATAATATTTCAGCTTTAGCTCTTTCTACCAGGAATATGGATAACTTAGCTTTAAGAACAACACTGATTACTACCACCCTTAGTTTTACTCCCTGGCTTCCAGCTGAATTTGAGGAACTGTCTAGGTCCATGATTAGTGGTGATGAGACCAGATGTTGGATGAGTTGGCCATGTTCATATGGTTGGGCTTTTTGAAAACCTTGCAAAAATATCTGACTTGGAAACTGACCAATGAAAAGCACAAGGAGCTTCTTGAAAATCATTTAGAGGTGACCTAGGATAAAAACTAGGTGCCAAAACCCACAAGAATCATAGAATCATACAGTACAGAAGCAGGCCCTTTTGGCTGCCTTGTCCATGATAATTGTGAGGCCTACCTACGCTGACCATTTTTGCCTGTAATAAGCCTGTAGCCCTGTTCAGATCCAAATGCCAGTTAAATGCTACAATAGTATTTGTTTCATGAGCTTCCTCTAGCATCTTGTTCCATATAACCAACTTCTGCATGAAAAACTTACCCCTCAGATTTCTTCCTTCTTAAAAACCATTGGCATCTAATTTTCAATTCCCCAAAACTAGGAAAAAGACTCCAACTGGGCTATCAATGACCTTCAGAATTTTATAGACTTCTTTAAGGTCTGACCACAAATTCTTACATTCGTAGAGAGAATAAACCCAATCTATCCAATCTTTCCTTATTGCTACAGTCCGGCAACATCCCAGTGAATCTGTTCTGCACCCTCTCTACTGCTTCCATATTCTGTGGTGATCAGAACTGTACACATAATTCCGAGTGCTGCCTAACCAATGTTTAGTACAGTTGCAACATGATATTCCGACTCTTACACTCAACACCTCGGCCTATGAAGACAACATACTTAATGACTTTCCATCTGTGTTGCCACTTTTGGGAAGCTGGAGACCTTCACAATGAAATGTTTCCATGTATATCAAGACTCCTATAATCCCTGCCATCTTCTCTATGTTCGCTGTAGGAAGGAGTAAACCAGTTTATCTGATAACTAGGGATGTGGCTCACTGGTTGTCAAAGTTATTCATAGGTGATAAAGGCCTGTGTTATAATGGCCTCAAACATCCACTGGGGACTAGCTTTCCCTCAGGACAATATACCTTGGAGAAGACTGGAATATAACTGTATGCTCCCGAAGGTGTGTGGCTGTTCACGCATTTGAAGCCACTCTGATGGATATTCACTGTCCGGGGTTTGGGGCCTTTTTGATAAGCTCACCCTTCTAACACTTCCTGTGATCAAAGAGTTGTTTTTGAGTAAGTTAAACTTCTAGCCCATACTCTTTGTTCAGCTTCTTGTTGTAAACAAGCACCAGTCTTCAGTTCTTAATGTAAATCACAAGCAGTAGTCTGAAGTTAAGTGGACAGCTTTGCAAATGAACAACACTCTCCATTGAGCACAGAGTGTTGGCTCTCAGCAGGGGAATGGCTGCTCAAGAGATGAAGTGTAAGACAATGGGGTTATATTAATTGGCCTGCATCAAACCAGGCAACACTGGCTAAGTTATTTAGTTCAAGGAAGCTTGAAGACCAGACTGATACTATTACTTAGCATATCAAATAACTGGTCTATCAACAGTTGGAATATTCATGAACTCAGAAGGTCGGCCTTCATAGCATTAATTTTGGATGTCTGAGAACTCTGTCCCCAAAAGTCTTTACAAAATCTGTGTGAAAAGGTATCTGAACAAATAGCACATTCCGTGTGAAGTCACCCAAGAAGGAAAAAACAGTGTAAACATAAGTGATCAGTCAGTTTTTTTAGGAATGGTCAAGGGACAACAAGAAGAATGACAGAAGAATGGGGTGACTAGAATCCAGTCCTATGCCTTTGAGTCCTGTGATGGACGACACAATCGTTTGCAGCTCATCGGTAGGTATTTTTAGCTTATAGAAATCGTACCTGTGTTTTGGAAATTCTTTGTATTTTAGAAATTGTTTGTAAGTTGGAAATCTTTCATAAGTTAGAAATCCTCTAAGAGATTTAAATGTGTATGACTAAAAGTAGGTGAACTATGTTTAAACGACTTCACTAGCTGGAATTATCTCTTCCTCGGTAGGGAGGGGTCCCGCTGCTTAAGTAGTAGGTAGTGACAGTTAAACTCGCTGTAGATGATAAACAGGTAGGTAACCCAGCCTTTGAAAAATAAGTTGCTACAGTATAATCTTCTATTAGTGTGGGTACCTTTAGCTATCAATATCAGATAGGGCTTAAGATCTCCATTTGAGTTTAGAACTTGGCAGTCAGCAAACCAAATCCCATCACAGTGCATCCCAATGAATTACAAACTTCTCCAAAAACCACTTATACAGTATGAGCCATCAAAATCTTGAAACATCAAATGCTTGCAGTGCATCTGCTCCTAGATTATGGGAACACGAGGTAACGTGCCACAAAAATATGGTGCAAGACATTCTATGCTAATTTTCACATAGATAAAGTTGCCACTGTTTCTTTAAGTTGTGTTGAGCTATTTAATTTTACAGTTGAATCCCCCTGAAGATCAAGGATTCTGTTTTCACACAGTCCTCCATTGTTTACAATATGACTTGCTGATCATTTGCAAAATATTCCCAAGTAGATAAAGCAATAAACATTAGATTCATGGTTACATTTAATATACCACTGCTAAAGCTTTTGGGTCAGCCCCACTAAATATTTAATTTGATTATTATCTTCAAAACTTGTTTAAAACTTAAGTCTAAAGGAAGATATATATTTTATGCAGCATAATCTTTACATAAATGCCAAGGAGAACATTATTGTTCACCTGAGCAAGGACACTTTACAATTACCTTTTGTGACATTACTATTCCTTTTGTTTGTATATTGATTTTGATATTTTTCTGTTTAGTGGTATACTTGCTTCAACTTGTTGGACTCAGTCACTATCCATTTCATGTAATGTTCACACAACGAAACACAGGCATTTCGTTGACAGGATAAAGGCACATACTGTTTATATTTTCCAGTAATGCTGTGGTTGGCAAGGCAGCTGACAAATGAAGCAGTGAATGATAATAGATACAAATGATTATGGTCAGTACATTTGTTTATTAATCTGAGGTATGTTTACTTTTCAAAATGAGTTACATTGCCTTCCAACACAACACTCACAAAATGCTGGCGGAACTCAGCAGGCCAGCAAGCATCTATGGAAAAAAGTGAAGGGTTTCAGCCTGAAACATTGACTGTTTACTCTTTTCCATAGATGCTGCCTGGCCTGTTGAGTTCCTCCTGCATTTTGTGTGTGTTTCTTGAATTTCCAGCATCTGCTGATTTTCTCATGTTTGGGTACATTGTCATTCTCTCCATTTTTATATGCTTGAAACCTGTCAAAGATCTTCAGAAAAATCAGATTTTATTAAAACTAAAGCATCCAGTCCTTGTGATGGATACCTTTAGGAATTCAGTGATTAACGTCTTGTAGTAATGATAATTAAGATTCATTCTCTGATGTTTCACAAGCTGGTAAGGAAGCCTTTAAACAATTAATGAGTAAAACTCCTACTTTGTAACTTGGAATTCAAGAATTATATGGGGAAATAACATTTTTTCCAACTGAATGTTCTCATTAGCTGCATGAAAATATCTTCCAAAAAAGGATAATACTATAGTATGCTTCAGACAAGTTAAAATTATGTTCCAGAAGGCATCTAGCAGATTTAGTCATTAAGTGGTGTCCTTGCTGTGACTGGGTAAACTTACTATTTACTTCTATGGGTTAAACAGGAATTGTTTGGGATGAAATATATTCACAATGCTTTGACCTATTTCATTATTCTTGAATATATATATAAGAATATATTCCATTGCTTAGGTGATTTATACCTAAGCAATGAAAGATCAAAATAATGCCCGATTTTTCTTGGGAACAACAGTATTCACATGTGCAGTCCAGAAAATCTAATTACTTCTAAATTCCCAAAGGTAACTAAAAATGCTTAATTCATGGAGCACTGCACTGCTTCTCTAACCATTTAATGCATATTAAAAATGGTAGATTGCATCTGGTATTTCAAAGATCACAGGTCATTTCATTGTAATTCTGTAGAGAAACAAAGTTCAGATTTAAATGTTAAAGATTGTAACTATATTGGTTTTGTGAAAAATAAACCTGGATGCTAATAATTTTGGAATATTTAACTGAGGACTAAAGTATCTTTTGTTCTGTTGGTGATCTGTAGCAGCTTTGGGATTTTGAGAAACTTGAAATATGAACAGGGAGGGAATTTTTCAATATAGCAAACATGGACATGAAATATGCAAACTTCCTATGATGCACAACACTGAGGATAAGACAAACGGTTACTCTCAGGCTAAAGACTCTTCTGACATTGCAAATGAGTTGCAATATTTTTGTGCTGTAAAGTCCCTGTCAATGTTGAAGGCTGTTGTGGATGTAGTGGGCAGTGGTTCAGCCAGGGACATGATGGATTCAAGGTTCAATCATAGCATGAAGTTAGAAGAAGCCTGTAATCCTGCTGAGACCTGAGACCAACGATCTGTTTTCATGAGGAGCGTGAATATGTTTGCTTTAAGGATGCATGAGAACACCCTGTATAGTGCTTCCTTTTGGTGAATTTACATGAGGCTTCAATGTTCATCACTTCAAAGCCACAGGCAATGAGATATTTGACTTAGACCAAGCTCCAACTGCTGCTGCATCAGGTAATACCGTTCTGAAACAGTTTCCCTCGTGAAATTGAGCTGTTCTGGCCAACGGAGATAATAATGGCCTGTTAACTCTTATTTGTCATTGGCAGTTTGTCAATCAATGTTTTGGCTGAGAATATCTAAGGTGGGGTTAATAAATTTGCAGATGACACTAAAATAGGTGGTGTCATAAACAGGAATTACAGAGAGATCTTGATCAGCTGGGTAAATGGGCTGAGGAATGGCAAATGAAGTTTAATCCGGTTAAGTGTGAGGTGTTGCACTTTGGGAAGACAAATAAAATGAGAGATTTAATAGGAAACTAACGAGCAACGTTATCACCCTGAGGATAGTCCAGAAGAAGCGGTTGAGGTTGGTACATTAGCAATGCTTTAAAGACACTGGGCAGCTACATGAATAAGAAAGGTTTAGAGGGATGTGGGTCAACCATGGGCAAATGGAACTAGCTTGGATGGGAATCCTGGTTGGCAAGAACCAGTTGTACAGATGAGCCTGCTCTATGCTTTATGTCTCTATATCTCAGGTGGATATAGTCCCTTGTATGTTCATTTGCTCTTCATCATGGATAGAGTCATAGCTCAGAAACAGGCCATTTGACCCATCTGGTCCATTACAAAACCATTTAAACTGCCTGCTTCCAGCAACTTTCACCAAGACCATAGTCCTCCATACCCCTACCATCCATGTTCCTGTCCAAACTTCGCTCTAACATTGAAATCAAGCTCACATGCACCACTTGTACTGGCAGCTCGTTCCACACTCTCACAACCCCTCATGTTTCCCTTAAACTTTTTAGCCTTAATCCATGACTTCTGGTTATAGCCCCACCCAATCTCAGTGGAAAAAGCCTGCTTGCATTTAACCTATCTATACCCCTCATAATTTTGTATCCCTTTATCAAATCTCCTCTCAGTCTTCTACATTCTATGGAATAAAGTCATAATCTATTTAATCTTCTACATTCTAAAGAATAAAATCCTAACCTATTTAATGCATTTGAAGCTCTCTCCATCATTATTTGTTTCTCAGCCAGGTCCAGCTACAACAGGTAAGAATCACGTCCTTCACCACCAGAGGAGCTCCATGTTAAAACTCTAACATAGAAATTCTTAAGTTATTTGCCAGCTTCAAAACATAACAGTCCATATCTTTTTCTTTAGCCACAGTAGCAACAGGGCCCTAAACATGAAAAGCCAACCAACAACAAAAAAGGACTAAGCAGGTAGACCCAACAGTAGCTATGGGTCCCTTAAAAAAGCACGGGCACAGGACTCCTCTCAGTTGCTCTCACTGAGTGCTTGTCACTAAGTTTTAGTAACTGATCCAGCACTGCACTTTCTTTTACTGTTTAAAACTGCTAAAATTCACCTGATACACTCAGTGGGCATTTTACTAGGTACACCTGTTCATTAATGCAAGCATCTAATCAGCCCATCATATGGCAGCGACTCAACACATAAAAGCACATAAAAGCTCTTGAGGTTCATTTGTTGTTCAGACCAAATATCAGAATGGGGAAGAAATGCGTTGTGTCTTTGACGATGGAATGATAGCTGGTGCCTCATGGGGTGGTTTGAGTATCTCAGAAACTGCTGACTCCTGGGATTTTTACACACATCAGTCAGACTTACCGAGAAAGGTGTGAAAAACAACAACAACAACAAAAGAAAACACCCATTGCGCGGCAGTCCTGGGGTGAAAATGCCAAGTTAATGAGAGAAGTCAGAGGAGAACAGCCTGACTGGATCAGACTGACAAAAAGGCAACAGTAGCTTAAATAACTACGCTTTACAACAGTGGGGTACAGAAGAGCACCTCTAAATGCAGAACATGTCAAACCTGGACGTGGATGGACTACAGCAGCAGAAGACCACACAGTATTTCCACTGCTGTACCTAATAAAGTGGCCACTGAGTGTATGATCACATAGCATTTCATTTTAATTCCCACATGAAAGATTGGTACAGATGTGGAAACTTCACTTACTTATTAAGCATCTGCAAGTTTCAACTTTAAATGTCTAATACACACCCATTTCCATTTTCAGCATTTGGCCACTGGGTTTAAGAGGTCATCAAGCATGCTCGGTCCAAAATAACATGACACAACCCCACACATAGATTACCAAATCAAAACCAACACCCAATCCACCTCCCACCCAATTTTCTGAAAAATGTGGAATAAGCTACAATAAAATTAAATTTAATAAAACTCTGGCAGTTCAATTTCCAAAACAACACACACAAGATGCTGGGGGAACTCAGCAGGCCAGGTAGCATCTATGGAAAAGAGTAAGCAGCTGACGTTTCGGGCTGAGACCCTTCTTCCAGCATTTATGTGTGTGTTCCTCTGGATTCCAGCATCTGCAGATTTTCTCGTGTCCGTGAATCCAATATCCAATTGTTCAGAAATACTGATCGCTCAGCATCTGGCTTAACTGGATGTTCCCTCCGATGCTCCCTTTAAACTCAATGAGGTCCAGATTCCAGCGTGCACTCTAAACACGCCAGAGCCCTGCTCTGCATACACTTTAAACTTGCAGTGGCCCCACTTCCCACATTCCCTAGAAACACAATGGGTTCACTGAAAGGTTTATTATATTGCTGTGTAACAACTAGAAAATACTGAATTAAAAGTGTGCACATTAATAGTACTAATATCCAGTGGTTTGAATAATTTGTAAGTCCAACACCTCCAAGTCTGGAAAATGTCCTTTTAGAAAAGTTTTACTCTATTTATCTTTGAACCTTCTTTTAAAATAATGTTTTGCAATCAAGAATGTTTAAACTGATAAATTATTAAAATTTTAAATACTTTGTACAGGATTACTTTTTCTGTGAAAACTTCCTCCTTTACCTAACTTTCCAATTTTGAACAATTTCAGGATAATTATCAGGAACCCTGAATACGCAGGGCCCTTAGCTTTGTCAAGGATCCCTTCCATCCATCCCACAATCTCTTTGACACCTACCATCAGTCAGAAAGTACCATAACATTAAGACAAGGACTGTTAGGATGGAAAACAGCTCCTTCTCTCAGGCCGTGAGACCTCTGAACTCCTTGCCACCATCCAGGCCTCAGCGTTACATTGTTTACTATTTAACTTGTATCATAAATGCATCTTAGGTTAGGTGCTAACCTTCTGGAATATATTTTATTATTTGTTAATTTAATTCTGGTAATATTACTTGGTGTCATCTGTGAGTTATATATACTATGTTATGCACCTTGGTCTGGGGGACATTCAAAGATTCAAAAGGTTCAAAGGTTCATTTATTATCAAAGTATACAATCCCAAAATTATTCTTCTCCAGATAGCCTTGAAACTAAGAAAAAACAGAATGGTACCACGATTATCAACTCCCAAATTCCCACTCCCCAGCACAAAAAAACAAACAAAAATGGAACAGGCGTATCAACCCCCAAACCCCCACACAAAAAATAAACATCAGGCTGTTATGCCGTTGGCCCCCTCCTTTGTGAAAATCGCAAGAACTCTAGTTAAGGGGGGTCAACTGACCCAAGAGAGAGAGATGTGCGGAAGACCACGTTCTCCCAAGAAGCAGAATAAAGGTGACTTTGACTATTGTCTCATGGAGACCACGTGAAAAGCCCTCGGGCAAAGTGGGCTGGTTGAGAGAGAGATCGCATTACCTGCAACTTGATTGACACCTGCGATCCCGTGAAGAAGTATAAAGGCGGGTCTGAGGGGAGGACCCTCAGAAGCACCCAGCAGATGCACCCAGGAGACACGAGATCGATTCCCGTGGGAGCGGGACGCCATTTTGAAGGAAGCCACGTGTGCTAGATTCCGAATTTGAATCTGTGGCTAAAACCAACGAAAGACTGCTTTTAAATAACAACGGGGAAGTCTGCTCCCCTGATTCCAAGGATTTGCTCTGCCAAGACGACGGGCAAGTGTGCATCTTTTCTAAATTATAAAGGAAAAAGCCTGCAAACTTCTGAGTGACTCTTTAGACTTCCGTTGGACTCAGTATTACCCCCTAGACAACTGTAGAGCTTATTTCTGATTGATTATGGTTACACCGGTGTTTTAGATTGAGTTTTGACGATCTGAATGTTTTATATTAACCATACGTTTGTGCCCTTGTTGAATAAAACGTTTGAAAATAGTAGCATCCGACTCAGCTGATCCATCTATCTTTGCTGTTAAGTTACCTGGTTACGGGGTTTACGTAACAAGGCAAAAACGCATAATATAAAAAACCATAAGACTTAAAAAAAAAGTCCATTGCCGTCGCCCGACCCGTATCCATATCCAAAATGCAGAAAAACTGGGTAACATTCTTCAGGCATAGTGGCAGGCCACAAAGGTTCCCCTCTCTGGTAGGACAGCGATCCCACCAGCGATCAAAAGGCAGTCTCCCCTCTCTGTAGCAGAGCGATCCCACCAGCGATCAAAAGGCAGTCTCCCCTCTCTGTAGCAGAGCGATCCCACCAGCGATCAAAAGGCAGTCTCCCCTCTCTGTAGCCGAGCGATCCCACCAGTGATCAAAAGGCAGTCTCCCCTCTCTGTAGCAGAGCGATCCCACCAGTGATCAAAAGGCAGTCTCCCCTCTCTGTAGCAGAGCGATCCCACCAGTGATCAAAAGGCAGTCTCCCCTCTCTGTAGCAGAGCAATCACACCAGTGATCAAAAGGCAGTCTCCCCTCTCTGTAGCCGAGCGATCCCACCAGTGATCAAAAGGCAGTCTCCCCTCTCTGTAGCCGAGCGATCCCACCAGCAATCAAAAGGCAGTCTCCACTCTCTGTAGCAGAGCGATCAAAAGGTAGTCTCCCCTCTCCATAGCAGAGCGATCTCACCAGTGATCAAAAGGTAGTCTCCCCTCTCCATAGCAGAGCGATCCCACCAGCGATCAAAAGGCAGTCTCCCCTCTCTGTAGCAGAGCGATCCCACCAGCGATCAAAAGGCAGTCTCCCCTCTCTGTAGCCGAGCGATCCCACCAGTGATCAAAAGGCAGTCTCCCCTCTCTGTAGCAGAGCGATCCCACCAGTGATCAAAAGGCAGTCTCCCCTCTCTGTAGCAGAGCGATCCCACCAGTGATCAAAAGGCAGTCTCCCCTCTCTGTAGCAGAGCAATCACACCAGTGATCAAAAGGCAGTCTCCCCTCTCTGTAGCCGAGCGATCCCACCAGTGATCAAAAGGCAGTCTCCCCTCTCTGTAGCCGAGCGATCCCACCAGCGATCAAAAGGCAGTCTCCACTCTCTGTAGCAGAGCGATCAAAAGGTAGTCTCCCCTCTCCATAGCAGAGCGATCCCACCAGTGATCAAAAGGTAGTCTCCCCTCTCCATAGCAGAGCGATCCCACCAGTGATCAATAGGCAATCTCCTCTCTCTGACAGCAGAGCGATCCCACCAGCGATCAAAAGGCAGTCTCCCCTCTCTGTAGCAGAGTGATCCCACCAGCGATCAAAAGGCAGTCTCCCCTCTGTGTAGCAGAGCGATCCCACCAGCGATCAAAAGGCAGTCTCTCCTCTCTGTAGCCGAGCGATCCCACCAGTGATCAAAAGGCAGTCTCTCCTCTCTGTAGCCGAGCGATCCCACCAGTGATCAAAAGGCAGTCTCTCCTCTCTGTAGCCGAGCGATCCCACCAGTGATCAAAAGGCAGTCTCTCCTCTCTGTAGCCGAGCGATCCCACCAGTGATCAAAAGGCAGTCTCTCCTCTCTGTAGCCGAGCGATCCCACCAGCGATCAAAAGGCAAGCAGGAGGCGCTCACCCTTCACATTCGCCTCGACGTTTCAAACTCCTTCTTTGCTTTAATCAGCAAAAAATGCAAGCTCTAACTGGCGAAATGGTATCGAACATTGGCTGACGCCCTGCGGCCGTCACAGTACCTACTTGCAGCAAAGTTCACACACATTGCCTTTGCCGTCCAGAAGCCTCTCAGAGACTGCAGAGTGCTGAAGCTACCAAACAATCTCCAAACAGTAAATCACAAGGTCCAACAGTTCTAGCATCACATTCAGGACAAAAAACAGACATAAAAGACATAAAAGCAGTGAAATAAATAGTTTTGTGATCTATTCGACCATGCGAGCATTGTACATGGACGCCATCTAACTGGAACACTGTTTCATTTGGCAGTATATGTATACAACTGAATGGTAATAAACTTGAACCTGAACCATTCAAAACTACAAATACATTCTTAAAGTATCTGTTTTAATAACAGAATTCAGTCATCGTTCGTTATGTGCCATGTCATATGATGTAAGTGATCATGGTCCTTGCATGAATATGATTGTTCTTGGCAAATTCTTCTGCAGAAATGCTTTGCCATTGGCTTCTTCTGGGCAGTATCTTTACAAGATGGGTGACCCCAGTACTCATAATGTAACATAATTGCCTCAGTGTAAATGTTATATTTAGTGCTAATTCTTAACCCTGTTCCACACTGCAGTCTATAGCAGACATGTCCTGCCAAAATATGCCCCAGTCATATCCTGGATGGGATCCCTCTCCAAATAACTGTATCCATCATAATAGCAGATAATTGGAACACGATTTCAGTATCAGTATTCAAGACAAGAGAATTGTTTTTACTAAAACAGCACATACAAAATGCTGGAGGAACACAGCAGGTCAGGCAGCATCCATGGAAATGAATATGCAGTCGACATTTCTTCTTCGGAACTGGAAAGGAAGGGGGAAGATGCCAGAATAAAAATGTGGGGGGAGGGGAAGCAGGATAGCTAGAAGGTGACAGGTGAAGCCAGCTGAAGGACTAGAGAAGAAGGAATCTGAAAGGAGAGGATAGTGGACCATTGGAGAAAGGGAAGGAGGAGGGGCACTTGGGGGAGATGATAACAGCTTCTACAGCTTCCTGTAGAAGTAGTAGAGGCCAGTTCAGTTGTGTCATTTAAGGTAAAATTGGATAGGTATATGGACAGGAAAGGAGTGGAGGGTTATGGGCTGAGTGCGGGTCGGTGGGACTAGGTGAGATTAAGAGTTCGGCACGGACTAGGAGGGCCAGAATGGCCTGTTTCCGTGCTGTGATTGTTATATGGTTATATAAGCAGGTGTGAAGAGGTAGGAGGCCAGAGTGGGGAACAGAAGAAGAGAGGAGGGAGGAGGGATTTTTTTTTACCATAAGGAGAAATTGATATTTATGCCATCAGGTTGGAAGCTACCCAAATGGAATATGAGGTGTTGCTCCTCCACCCAGAGAATGACCTCATCGTGGCACAAGAGGAGGCCATGGATTGACATGTCGGAATGGGAATGGAGGTAGGAATTGCAAATGTTGGCCACTGGGACATTCTGATTTTTGGAGGATGGAATGGAGGAGCTTGACAAAGCAGTTCTCTAATTAATGACAGGTCTCACCAATGTAGAAGAGGCCACATTGGGAGTACTGGACCCAATAGATTTACAGGTGAAATGTAGCTTCACCTCGAAGGACTGTTACTAAGAGTGATAGCTAGTGTACAGATATTTCTATATGTTTCGATTTATTTGTTTTTGACTGATGCTTTTGATTACTTAATAGATACACAAAGATATTTAAAGTGATTGATATGATTTCATTTCTTACATTAAAATCTTTTCGGGCTTTCATCATGCGGAAAACTTGTTTGCACTTTTACTATAATAGGACAAATAATTCTATTCAATGTGTGCCTTTTAAAATGAACAAGTTATATTTTTGATTTCATTTTACAAATAAACTTATAATTCCACAGAAAGAAAAGGTTATTGATATACAGCATTACTTATAATGCAGAGAACTCTAAAACTATAGATTTAGAATCTGTACTATCATGATTGGGCTTGAAAAATCATTGCTTTTTACTTTGAAACCAGAAAAATAATAGAAGATATTGCCCTTTTTATATACTTTACCTGGGTGTCATTTGCAATAGTTCTATTATCATTTCTCCCTTTTACTGCTTTCAAAAAAAAATTTCTCAGCTTAATGTTTAAAATACACATATAGCTGTTATCGATTTGTGTTACAGATGGATGTTTGAAGACAAGAGATGGGGACAGATAGAGAAAATCAAGGAAAATGAGATTTTATTCTGGTATCATATAGTTTTAATTCACATCTAAACTAATTTGGCAGGGGGTGAGGATGGAGTGATAGGACTGAGGATGGGGCAGTTGGTATACATGACGCAGGGTTGTCAGGCTGTGAGGAAGGACAGGCAGATGACAGGACAAAATTGCAGTCAGTGGGATAACATGAGGGCAAAATTTAAATGGGTGATGAATACAGGGCTGAAGATGTTATATTTACATGCATACAGTATATGGAATAAGGCAAATGATGTTGTCGTGCTATTAGAAATTAGCAAGTATGATGTAGTGGTCATGGCTGAAAAATCATAGTTGGGAGCTTACATCCAAGGGTACACATTGTTTGGAAAGGGCAGGCAGGTAGACAGAGAGGGTGGGGTGGCTCTGTTAGTAAAAAATGAAGTCAAATCCTCAGTAAGGGGTGACATAGGATTGGGAGATGTAGAATTCTTGTGGGTGGAGTTAAGAAACAACAGGCATCTGTTAGTCTTGAGAGACCTTGGATTTGCGCCTTGGAAAGTTTCCAGGGCAGGGTTGTATGGGAGACCCGCAGTTGCCCATGCTGCAAGTCTCCCCTCTCCATGCCACCAGTGTTGTCCAAGGGAAGGGCAAGGGCCAATACAGCTTGGCACACCGGTGTTGTCGCAGAACAATGTGTGGTTAAGTGCCTTGCTCAAGGACACGACATGCTGCCTTAGCTGAGGCTCGAACTAGCGACCTTCAGATCAGTACAGCAACGCCTTAACCACTTGGCCACGTGCCAACACAGTTAAGAAACAACAACTGTAAAAAAAAAACCCTGATGGTAGTTACTTACAGGCCTCCGAGGAGGTGGCATATAAATTACAACGGGAAATAGAAAAGGCATGTCAAAAGGGCAATGTTACAATAGTCATGGGTGATTTCAATATGCCAGTATCTTGGGAAAATCAGATTGGAGGTGGATCCAAAGAGAGGGAATTTGTAGAATGCCTACAAGATGGCTTTTTAGAACAGTTTGTGGTTGAACCCCTCAGAGAAAGGCAATTCTAGATTGGGTGATGTGTAATGAACCATATTTGATAGGGAGCAGAAGGTAAAGACACCCTTGGGAGGCAGTGGTGATAAAACAATAGAATTCACCCTGCCATTTGAGAGGGGAAAGCTAAAATCAGATGTATCAGTACTAAAAGGAATTACAGAGGCATGCGAGAGGAGCTGACCAAAGTTGTTTGGAAGGGGAGACTATCAAAGATGATGGCAGAACAGCAATGACTGGATCTTCTGGGGGCAATTTGGAACAGCAGGATAGAAACATCCCAAAGATGAAGAAGTATTAGAAAGTGAGGGTGAGGCAACTGTAGCTGAGAAGGGAAGTTGAAGAAAGCATAAAAGCAAAAGGGGGGGTATAATATAGCAAAAATAAGTGGGAAGTTAGAGGATTGGGAAGTTTTTAAAAACCAATTGAACGCAACTAAAAAAAAGAGAAAAGATTAAATATGAAGGTAAGTCAGCCAATAATATAAAATTAAGAGAGAATTTTGCCTGCTAAATCTGTTGGAATTCTTTGAGGAAATAACAGACAGGACAGATAAAGGAGAGTCTGTAGATGTTATTTGTTTGGATTTTCAGAAGGCCTTTGACAAGGTGCCACAAATGATGCAGCTTAACAAGATAAAAGCCCACAGATTTACAGGACAGATACTAGCATGAAGATCAGCTTACTGGCAGGTGGCAAAGAGCAGGAATCAATAAAGCCTTTACTGGTTGGCTGCTAGAGATTAGTGGCATTCTGCGGAGTCCAAAGGACTTGGACAGATTAAGAGAATGGGTAAACATGTGGCAGATGGAATATAGTGCAGGAAAGTGTATGGTTATGCACTTATTTCGAAGGAATAAAGACGTAGGCCATTGTCTAAATGGGGAAAAAATTGAAAAATCAGAGGTGCAATGGGACTTGAGAGTCCTTGTGCAGGATTACCTAAAGGTTAACTTGCAGGTTGGATCGGTGGTATGAGGCAAATGCAATGTTGGCATTCATTTCGAGAGAACTAGAATATAAGAGCAAGGAGGTAATGCTGAGGATTTATAAGACACTGGTGAGACTTTACTTGGAGTATTATGAGCAGGTCGGAGCCCCTTATCTAAGAAAAGATGTGCTGTAACTGAAGTGAGTCCAGAGGAGGTTCACTGAAACCTATTGAATGTTGAAAGGCCTAGATAGAGTGGATGTGAAGATAATGTTTCCTATTGTGGGTTAGTCTAGGACCAGAGGGCACAGCCACAGAGTCAAAGGATGTCCATTTGGAACACAGATGAGGAGGAATTCCTTTAACCAAATTGTGGTGAATCTGTGGAATTCATTGCCATGGATGGCTGTGGAGGCCAAGTCGTTAAGTATATTTAAAGCAGAGTTGAGATAGGTTCTTGATTAGTCAGGGCGTCAAAAGTGACGGATAATCAGCCATGATGAAATGGTGGAGTAGATTCGATGGGCTGAATGGCCTAATTCTGCTCCTATGCCTTTTATGGTCGTATCTTAGAGATGAGGGGCAAAGATCATGTTTAGACATGTAAGTGTGCGTTGATCCAGTTAAAATTAGAGAATAGAAACATATCTGGTACCAGGTCACAATAAAGGGACACCAGGAAAAATGGCAAGAAATATGCACTGGAGTACAGGGCAGCATATTCCAGTTGTTGATGGAGATCATGGTTGACAAAATCTCGTTGGAACGTAGGCATTCTGGCAGTGTTGTGTGAGGACTTTTCAGCCTCTCTTAAATCCCCTGGTCAGAAGGGATCTGAAGGTAGCTACTTCAGAAATGCAGTAAACCTTACCCTAATAAATAAGGCAGACATCCAGAAACATATGCATTAGCACGACAGACATGCTCTCACTGTATGCACAGACATAGCATATAATTGTCCCTTTCTCCTGTAAATTCTGGAAACCTTGGGCAACCAATTGGATGAGGATATCTTACTGTAGCTCTCCAGTCCTATTAAATCCATGGAAAAAGAGAAAGAAATACTGAGCCATCTGATGTTGGCTAAGGGAATGAAGAGAGAGGGACTAGGTGAGTGGAAAAAGTGAGGAGGTGGTGGCAAGAAAGAAGAGGGATAGACAGTGAGAGGCAGGGGTGAGGGATGAATGGGGAGACATGGAAGCAATGAGAAAAAGGTGGAAGAGGATAGAGAGAAAAATGGAGAGGTGAGTTGGGAAAAGGGGTGAAAGAGAGAGGACAGAAGAGAGAAGGGGACAGAAAGAAAGTGGGAAGATGGAGAAAGAGAGAGAGCTTGGGAAGGGGAAAGACAGGGAGACGAAAGAGAGTGAGAAGGGAAAATAAGTGGAGAAAGAGAATGACAAACACTATTTCCACTGTCGAAGTAGAACGCTTCAAGCAGATAAAAAACAACAACAGCAAGCACAATTCCTGACAATTAACAGTTAATTTCTGGGTTTGGATGTACTAAGTAAGGAGTTATGAAATATCATGAATACAAGTACTTAATGGAAATTTTTGCTCACATTAACTATGTGTTTTATTTGGAAAGACGACAAGTCTCAAATATTAAAGCAAACATCATATGACAATTACAAATGGCCCTGGATCTGTTGGAAAACGGAGATGACAGAAATGTGAATAAGAATCAGAGTTAGGGTCAGGTAGTGCTCTTACTGTTCTGGACTAGAAGTAAGCTCTTCAAAGTCACAGATTTGTTTGTGTACAAACTATTAATTATTTCTTCATGAAATACCTTTTGATATTGTTTTATGAAGTCAACCTTTGAATTACCCTCACATCTTCCTGCAACCAGATTTTTCCTCTTGCTTTTGCTTTCCTTTAAAAATGTTTTAGTTACCTGAATAAAAGCCTGGATAAACAGTCCAGGTAAGTGAGTTCAACACTACTATAGCAAATAAGAACTGAAATACAGGTTAAAAGAAAACCTAGAATTAAAAAAAAACTTTGTCTGTGTAATGATGACCACAGAATTACTGAGTTGTCAATAAAATCCCATCATCTACATTAGTGCCCATCATACAGGAAATATGTATGCTTACCTAGTCTGGTCTGCTCCACATGTAATTCCATTGCTACAGGATTGTAATTGATTCTTCCCTGCCCTCTGAAATGGCTCAGCAAGTTATTTAAATAGAAAAGTGCTAGAACTGGATGATCTATCCAGCACTAACCGAAGAACTGAATTTAGATGCAGCAAAGTCACCGCCAACCAGATGGTATGAATATCGATTTCTCCTTCCGGTAAAAAAAGTCCTTCCCCATACTCCCTTCTTTTATTCCCCACTCTGGCCTCTTTCTTACCTCTTCACACCTGCCTATCATCTCTCTCTTCGTTCCCTCCTCCTTCCTTTTCTCATATGGTCCACTCCCCTCTCCTATCAGATTCCTTCCTCTCCAGCCCCACTCAGCTTCACCTATCACCTTCTAGCTATTCTTCTCCCCTTCCTTCAACCTTTTTATTCTGCTGACATCTTCCACTTTCCTTTCCAGTCCTGAGGAAGGATCTCGACTCAAAATGTCAACTATTTATTCAGTACCATAGACACTGCCTGACTTGCTGAGTTTCTCCAGCGTTTTGTGTGTTTTGCTTTGGATTTCAAACTTCAGCAGACTTTCTCATCTTTAAAAGTTGCTTTCAGTCATGATCTTGCACGTTTCCCCTCACACAAATGGGATGGGTGTCTAGATGAGGACAGCTCTTGCATTAATTAATCATCTAATTGCTTGACATAGGTCTACACACAGAATCACAGCCTCCAGACATAATCTCTGGTATGACCCATGCTGGATCCACCAAAGGTTACTGTGAAGAGATATATGGATGGAATGCAGTAGTCTGCAGGTCCTCAACACTGACTCCAAATCTCACGAAATGTCATGGAATTAGGTCAAAGAAAGTCAAGTAAACCTCATGAAGACCAGCTTTTGTCCTCTCTCTGCTGTAAATGAGTGTCCCTGCAAACGGAATAGCATTTTGAAAAAGCACCAAAAATAGCAAGGGCTTGGAATGTTTTTTGGGTGATTTCAGTGTAGCTCCATCAGAGACTGGACTAGTTGAATCTCAAAGGATACGAGGTCTGCAGCAAGCAGTGAGGAAACCAAACTGATTAATAAATCTACATGACTCATCGGCCTGGAAAACGTTCAGCCATGTGTCAGGCAAGTGCCTCGGAGTTAAGCTGCTGTAGATTTACCGCCATAATGGATCTTTAGATATTTTATGTACTGCAGCATTACCACCAATCTTCACTGTGTTTAAAAAAAATGATTTTTAGGTGAAGATAGCCATGTCTGGATTCCAGATGTTGTTTTTATTAGAGATGGGAGAGCAATAGTTTGAGACCTACCAATTACTGAAAGGCCTAGTTAAAGTGGAGGTGGAGAGGATGTTCCCAATAGTGGAAGAGTTTAGAACCAAAGGGCATAGCTTCAAAATAGAAGCGTGTCCCTTTACACAGAGATGAAGAAGAATTACTTTATTCAGATTGTTGTGAATTGGTGGAATTCATTACCACAGGCGGCTGTGGAAGCCAAGTCATTGGGTATATTTAAAGTGGAGATTGATAGGTTCTTGATTAGGAAGGGCATCAAAGGGTGTGGGAAGAAGGAAGAAGAATGGGCTTGATGAGAGAATAAATTAACAGTGATCAAATATTGCAGCAGACTTGAATGGCCTAATTCTGCTCCTATGTCTTAATGGTCTTATAATGTTGAAAGCAACTCTGAAATCTTGGTTGGATCTACTGTTGGCAAAGGGTAAAGGTACCCTTCTGCTAATCTACCAACTTACTTTTGGCAAACACATTAGAGCAATGATGGAGAGCCCACCACACTGTCCTTGCGGAGGCAGGCAGATCTACGCTGGTTTGCGTTGCACTGCAGATGTGCTAAATGGAACAAGTTTGGTAGCTGAAAACTGGGTATCCATGAGATTGTGTGAAGCATCATCAGCAGCAGTAACATTCACTGTAATCAGGAATGCCATGGCCTGGCACACCCTTCACTCTTCCATCACAAAAAACCCAGAAGAGTCGAAGAACAAATTAGGAGCAACACCAAACACATCCAAGCTGGTAAAGCTGCAGGGCAGCTTGTAATAGACCTGCTATCAGCCAATCAATCTGATCGATACTCTAGCCATAAAAACTGGTGGATAATTAAATAGTTAACGGGAGGGAGCAGCTCCAGGAACATCGTCATCCTGAATAGTAACAGGCCCAGCAGGCAAGTGTTGAAGAAGAAGCCTAAGAATGTGCAGCCATATTCAGCTAGAAATGACATCTGGATGATACAACACTGTGTCCTCCCACTATCAGAGAAACACACTGCGGCCAGTCAGATTCATACCACGTGATATCACGACAAGCTAAGCGTACTGGATACAACCAGGGCAATGGGACCAGACAACATCCCAAAAGTCCTTAACCTCACTGACATCAGCTGCTGCTTCAGAAAGTTACTTCAGTGTAGGTGCAACACTCGCAGTGAGTCAACAATGTAGAAAATTGCCCAGGTAGGTTCCATTCACAAAAACCCATCTACACAAGAAAATCTGAAGATGCTGGAAATCCCAGGCAACACACACAAAATGCTGGAGGAACTCAGGCACATCAGGTAGCATCTATGGAAAGGAATAACCGGTCTTAGTTTCTGACCAACACCTTTCATCAGGACTAGGGAAAAAAACAGAAGTCAAGAGTGAGAAAGTGGGAGGAGGGGATGAAGAACTACAAGATGGTAGGTGATAGGTGAAACCAGGAGAGGGGGAAGGATGAAGTAAAGAGCTGGGAAGTTGATTGGTGAAAGAGATACAGGGCTGGTGGAGGGGGAATCTGATAGTGGAGGATAGAAGACCATGGGAGAAAGGGAAGAAGGAGGATAGGCACCAGAGGGGAGTGATGGGCAGGTAAGGAAAAGGTGAAAGAGGGAAACAGGAATAGGGAATGGTGAAGTAGGGGGCAATTACCAGAAATTCGACAAATTCATGTTCATGCCATCAGGTTGGAGGTTATCCAGAAGGAGTATAAGTTGTTGTCATACAATGTGGGTGTGGCCTCGTCATGGTTAATTACTAAAAACCCATCTAGCTAATTACTACCTGGTCACTTCTCTTTCATCAGGAAGAGGAGAGTCAGTTTTTGTCAAAATTATCATATTCACTGTCCGATAATCCACTCAATGATGCTTATGCTCGGGAATGGGCTCATACCTCCAGACCTCATCAAAGCTTTGGTCAATACATGCACTTCCAAGATGAGGTGAGAGTGATCTGCATTAACATCAACACAGCACTGACTATGTGTGACATCAATGAACCCTGGTAAAACTAAAGTCAATGGGCATTAAGGGAAAAATACCTCTGTGGTTTGAGTCATGCCATGAAAAAAGGACACCAGAGGTGGATACAACAGAACAGCACTGGAACAGGCCCCCTGGGACACAAGGATGTTGAAGGTAAGTCATTTGGGCCCCATTACATCACTGCAGAAGTTCCTCATGGAGATGTCCTTAACCTAATTATCTTTAAATGCTTTGTTAATGACCATCCTTCCAACATAACCTTAAGAGTGGTTCAATTCCTTTTGCAGTTCCTCAAAACACAGAACAGAAATTGCATGCAATCCAGTCTACTTGCAGCAAAACCCAGACAATATTTTGGCAAAGACTAAAATTCATGTCACAAGTGCCATGCAATTATTATCACTGAGGAAGAATTTAATTACCCTTAATTACCCTTAACATTCTATAGTATTATCAATGCATTATCCTTAATGATTACCATACGGAGGGAATAGGGATCACTATTGATCAGAAGCTTAGCTGGATCAGTACCATCAATTCTCTTCCTGAATGATCGAGCTCACTGAGCAGCGGAAATGTCCTGAAGTCCTTCCATCACCTACAGGTCACGTCAGAAGTGCAACGGACCACACTCTGTAGACCTACGTGAGTGCAATTCCAACAGTAGGCATGAAGCTCAACACCATCCAGTACATAAAAACCTGCCCGACTGGCACACCGTCCTTCGCACTGACTATCTGTGCTCTCCACAAAGGCTGTAGTGTGCCATTCACAAAATGGCAGGTAGTTGTTCACTAAGGCTATCGGATGAGCAGATGACACCAAACCGTGCTGAGCAACAGCAGACTCTCAGGGGTAGTTGGCAATTTAAATAATTACGTCAGATGCAATTCAACACATTGGTAGAATAAATAGGAACATATATTTTAATGAATCATTTAAACTGCCGACGACAGCATCAGAAAGGAATAGTGGAGTGAGGACAGACAGTAATAGAGAAGGCAGTAACTCTGTTTTGTTTGGCTGTATTCATGGATATTCAGGTATCGTTGAAGTTGAACTGTGTGGCCAGTGCAAGTTGGGAGCAGGACATAAGATATATCACACAGTCCAATACCACACACAGACACTGCTTCCTCCCTATTTTGGCTGCATAATTATTGGGGTTTTGGGTAGGGAGGAAGAGGGGACAGGCTCATTGATGTTTGCTGTTTGGAGAGACCTGCCTCTCTCCAGAGGACATGCATTGTGACCTCAGGGTTCAGGTAGCTACAGACTGG
This sequence comes from Hemitrygon akajei, assembly GCF_048418815.1. Classification (NCBI taxonomy): domain Eukaryota; kingdom Metazoa; phylum Chordata; class Chondrichthyes; order Myliobatiformes; family Dasyatidae; genus Hemitrygon; species Hemitrygon akajei. The sequence goes on along the minus strand of NC_133128.1, from coordinate 167,046,243 downwards.
CAGGAAAAAGTCAGGGAAGGATGCTTACATCCTCTGTAGAAACACTGATACCTCTACAGCAGTGGTCAGAATGGGAGAGATTCTCCAACCTAACCTACCAATGTCCTTCCACGTGCAAAAACCCTTAAGTACCATGGAATAATATCACAGGAAGCACATTTCAAGTTTATTTCCCAAGATGGAATGGCAAAACATCCTTCAGCAATCTCAAATACAGGAATTCAGCTCTGACATAAATAGGTCTCCTGTATCCAGCAAACATTTTAGAAATACCAATAATTCCTTTGGTCCCCAGTTGGAGTCCAACAATCATTGCCTCACCTCATTACACTCACCAGTATGACATTCCTTATTTCAAACGTGACAAGTTATGGCACACTACTCAATCACATACAGCATATTCTCAAAACAATTCTAACAGCTATCTTCAACAGATCCTCTTCATCCTTGCAAAATGAAAAGATAAAGGATTTGGTCTATTCAAGAATGAGCTTGGAAGGACGATAGGTTCCTGCAAAGAATATCAAATGGACTCTCATTTGCACACAGTTGTTAGAAAGTAACCCCCATGTGCATTAATACTTTAGAACTTCCTTACTCCCGATAGAGCAGGGGTTCCTAATCTGGGGCCCATTTACTCCTTGCTTAATGATATTGGTCCATAGTATAAAAAAGGTTGGGAACCGCTGCTGTACAGGAAGTCAACCAGCTGCCTTAATTTTCCTGTTGTGGTTAAAAAAAATGCTGTCTATCTAACCGATATATCATTGCTTTGCTCAAATTAACTGCTGTATTTCCTGCATTCCAGCTGTGACCATGCTTGGAAAATACTTTATTGGCTGAAAGCCGCTGTGAGTCACAGTCATGTTGGAAAGAAGGAATGTCATATTGGTGAGTGTAATGAGGTGAGGCAATGATTGTTGGAGCACAACTAAAGACCAAAGTAATTACTGGTATTTGTAAATAAAAATTAATAATCTTTTTTGATTCCTTTCTCCAATCCCATCAGATCAAAGTTCCCCAAGGTTCTCCTTTGTATCATCCCTGAACTTGTATCTTTCCTGGGTATTTTTTTCTTACCCCCATGCCTTTTCAAAGTTCTTGTGCACAAAATGTACCTAGTCCCTTAAACGTATTCCCGCTAAGCTTCTGACCATCAATACCACAATCAATAAAATTTTCTCTCTCCCTTCTCTCAGATAACAAACACGATTGCTCCTCTTTCCACTCTTCCTTTGATGTACTAACAGTCATTCAGTATTGAAACAGGCCCTTTGGCCCACCGTGCCAATGCCAGCCCTCATGCCTATCTATAGTAATCCCACTTGCTGCATTAATTTCCTATCCCTCTATGCCCTGCTCATTCAAATATCCATCAACACTACTCCAAAATACTGCACCTTCCAGCACCTTCTCTCACAGCTTATTCCAGATACCAATTATTTTGTATGAAAAAACTACCCCTCAAATTTTCTTTAGACCTCCTTCCTCACACTTTAAGCCATTGGTCTCTAGTATTATGCAACCATGAAACCATGAATAGTATTATGAAACCAGACACTAGCTCTAACTTGTCAATACCTTTCATAACTTTATATATCTCATTCATATCATCTCCAAGTCTCTTCTGTTCATGGGAGAGAAGGCCTACTTATCCAATCTCTTCTTATAACTCAAGCTCTCCAATCCAGTAGCAACTTTGTGATTCTTTCCTGCGCCCTTTCTAGCTTATTCACATCCTTCCTTCAGCATGGTGACTGAACTGCACTGAAATATGCCTTTTGTGTTTTATATTTTGTGTTTTCTTTTTTTTGTTGCCGTTTGCCCGATTCTTTTGTGCTTGGGGAGGGAGGAGGGATTTGATGTTTGATGTTTTTCTTTGAACGGGTTGGCTCTATGGTTCTTTGTTTTGTGACTGTCTGTGGGGAAGACGAATTTCAGGGTTGTATACTGCATGCATACTTTGATAACAAATGCACTTGGTGAGACTAATGGACATTTTGTAGAATTGTTGCCCCAACACTTACACTCAGTACCTGAGTGACAAAGGTAAAAACGCCAAGCACCTTCGTCATCACCTTATCTACCTATGTTCCTATTTTCAGGGAACTTCCTAATATGCATCACTGCACACTTGTCTGAGTTAAATTCCATCTACTCTTCCCTCCCCCACTTTCCAAGTTGATCTAAATCCTGTTGAAGGCCTTCTTCATTGGCCACTATGCCACCAATTTCCATGTCATCTGTAAACCTACTAATCATGTCACCGATATTCTCATCAAAATCAATAAAGGACAAAAAAAAAAGAGGGCCCAGAACCAATCCCTGTGGCACACCACTGTTCACAGGCCTCCACTCTAAAAAAAACCCTGTGCAACCATCAAGCCAACATTGCATCCAGTTTTGCTAATTCACCCCATATTCCATGAGCCCTAAGCTTCCACACCAACCTACCGTGAAAGGCAGTGCCAAAGGACTTCCTAAAGTCTACGTAGTCAGCATCTGCCACCATGTCCTCATGAGTGCTCCTGGTCGCCTCTTCAAAAATCTCAATCAATTTCTCACAAACAAAGCCAGGCTGGCTATCCCTAATCAGTCCATTTTCAGGGAAATTTGTACTTACACTCAGTAGCCACTTTATTAGGTACACTTGCTCCTTAATGGAAATGTCTAATCGGCCAATCATGTGACAGCAACTCAGTGCATGAAAGCATGCAGGCATAGCCAAGAGGTCCAGTTGCTGTTCAGAATATACATCAGAATGGGGAAGAAATGTGATCTAAGTGACTTAGACCATGGAATGAATTATTGGTGGTGCCAGAATCTCAGAGACTGCAGATCTCCTGGGATTTTCATGAACAATAGTCTCTGGAGAACGGTGTGAAAAAACAAAAAACATCCAGTGAGTGGCAGCTCTGTGGGCAAAAACACCTAAAAACTATACTGAGGTGATAAGAGAAAGGCCAGAGTGGTTCAAGCTGACAGGAAGGCGACAGTAACTTAAATAACCACGTGTTTTACAACAGTCGTGTGCAGAAGAGCATCTCTGAATGCATGTCAAACCTTGAAATGGATGGGCTACAGCAGCAGAAGACCAAACACATACACTCAGTAGCCACTTTATTAGACACAGGGGGTACCTACTAAAGTGAACACTGAGTGTATACTCCAAAGTTTCATGTTTAATAGTATTCCCCAGGTCACTGCTATTCATTGAGTATGTGAATATGCAAATAAATCCTACCTTTCAGAATTCCTTCCAATTACTTCACTACCACTTGTTCCCTTCTCTTGTTCATTAATTAGAACGTTGCATCACTGTCTGGTATGGAGGGGCCACTGCACAGGATCTGAAAAATGCTGCAGAAAGTTGCAAACTCAGCGAGCTCTATCATGGGCACCAGCCTCCCCAGCATCAAGGACATCTTCAAAAGAAGATGGCTCAAAAAGGCGACATCCATCGTTAAGGACCTTCGTCATCCAAGACATGGCCTCTTCTCATCAAGGAGAAGGTACAAGACACACACTCAGCATTTCAGGAATGGCTTCTTGCCTTCTGCCAATAGATTTCTGAATGGACAACAAACCCATGAATATTACCTCACTATTTCTGCTCTCTCCACTTAATTTATTTTTATAGCTATTTTTTATTCTAATTTATAATCTTTTATTATTATGCATGACATTGTACTGCTACCACAAAACGACAAATTTGATGACATATGCCAGTGATATTAAACCTGATTCTAATTCTAATTTATTTTGACTACGTTACTGGAAAAACATTTGTAGGCTAGGAAACACACTTGGTTCACTATTGTTCTTCAGAGAATTAACAATGGTAACCTTACATGGTCAGGCCTAAATAAGATTTCAAATCATCACTGTGGTTAACTTTTAACCACAATGGACCAGCAAGCCTCTCAGTTGAAGTGAAACTGAATGATTGCTGAACAACTAGTGACAGCACATGAATAAAGTTAACAAAGTCAGTGTGTAGCCTTCACAGCAACATCTTTAAGCCACGACCTAACTCACCCTGGAACCACTGATTTAGATATGGCAGGGTAGAATGAAAAATCTGTTTCCACATGTATGCAGGCAGCATCTTTCGTCTACCTTGCCAGCACTGCCCTTAGTACTTCCACTGTCTGAATTACCAAAATGCTTTGCCTGACATCCAAAACTGCTTGAGCAAAAATGTAAGCTCACCATTCTTAAAACACTAAAACCAGTCCCCTTTTCAGCAAATGTCTGAAGCTTAACCACATTGTTCATATGCTTCTTGTCATTCTTGTCCATGAGATGAATTTCAGACCACACATTCACGTGATAAGCAATACTACCTTAGCAAAAAATGGATTGCACCAAATATTTAGTGTGTTGAATGGATCCTGCCAGCAGCACGAATATCTCATCAAAGAAAAGTGCAAAATTGGACAAAACATTTAAAAAAAACATTAGATTGTTTTGCATACTCCTGTGAATACTCCTGCGCTGTATCCCAAAGCACCTCACCTAATTTTGTATATTTGTGGACACTCTGCCACACACACTTCCACCTAATTGCAAGTAAATGCCATTAGGAAGAAAGTATGGCAGTGACTCTCTTATAAGTTTGTGAAAATTCTGCATGTCATCTAAAACTTTGATGAACTTCTATAGAAGTGTGTTGGAGAGTATATTGACTAATTGCATTATGGTCTGGTATAGAAACACCAGTGCTCTTGAATGGAGCCCTCCCCACCAGTGAGAACCTCTACACGGAGCATTGTCGCAGGAAAGCAGTATCCATCATCAGGGACTGATACCATCCAGATGATGTTCTGTCCTCACTGCTGCCATCAAGAAGGTGGTACTGGAGCCTCAGGATTCGCACCACCAAGTTCAGGAACCAGTTATTACCCCTCAACCGTCAGGCTCTTGAAACAGAAGGGATAACATCACTTGCCAATCACTGAGCTGTTCCCACAACTAACAGTCTCACTTTCAAGAACTCTATGTCTCATTTTCTCGGTGTTTATTGCTTATTTATTTATTATTTCTTTTTTTCGTTCTTTTTGTATTTGCACAGTTTTTATCTTTTACACATTGGTTGTTTGTCTATCCTGTTGGGTGCACTCTTTCATTGAATCTATTCGTTTCTCGCATTTACTGTGAATGTCTGCAAGAAAATTAATCTCACTGTTGCATATGGTGACATATATATATCGAGTATAAATTTGATTTTTTAATTTGAGCCTCATCTCTTAAAAGCATCTCGCCCCTTCACAACATAAAGATAATTGTACATCACACAAAGACAACAGATACCCGTTAAAGAATTATCTGTTATCGTTTGTAACTCCAAAACATAAAACTAATTGAAAGAAAAACACGGAAGCTGGGGATAACTCTCTCCCATACAAGTACTGATTGAAGCATTTTACACTCTAAACCAGACTCAAGGCATCTCTGTCAATCTGTGCATAGTTTTTCTCTGCAGCAGTAAGGGAACTTAATGCAAAGGCTATGGGGCATTCATTGCCATCACTCATAACATGTGACATGCCTGCACTGACACCATAAGGTGAGGTATCACAGGCAAGCTTCACTGGACAATGAGGATCATAATGTGTGAGTACAGTGTCTGACGTCACCAAAGTCAAGATTTGTTGTTTGGAAAGCCACATCGCACTGTTTTGTCCATTGCCATTTCTTCCTGATCTGTAGTAATGAGTTCAATGGGTGGAGCAGCGTAGCCAGGACTGTAACAGTGACACGTCTTGGGGTCTTGGAGTATCCAATTTTCTCAGCATAGTTGTGTAATGCTTGTGTGTCAATGGTGTGACCACAATAAGTGATGCTTGGCTTAAAGAATTCATGCCTGTTGCGTCATGCTTTGAGCCCATAATCTTCTAATCCTTTTAATAATGTCTTGAGATTTTGGAGATGTTCCTGGTCATCCTCACTGATACCAATGATGTCATCCAGGGTGACACTGAGTGCCTGGGCAGTCTCGCATCACCCAGTCTGTAACTTTCTGCCAGAGTGCAGGTGCAGATGCAACTCCAGAAATAAGCCTATTATAGCAATAAAGTCCTTTGTGAGTGTTTATGGTGAGAAACACTTTGGACTCTTTTTCCATCTTCATCTGTAGGTAGGCCTCGGCTAAGTCCACTTCGCTAAAGTGTATCCTTCCAGAAAGGTTTGCAAAGATATCCTCTATCCTGGGCAAAGGGCATTGATCTATTTTCAGTATGGGTTGATGGTGACCTTAAAATCACCGCAGATCCTAACAGATATCCTCTTGGCCACTGGGACAATTGGCATTGCCCATGGACTCCACTCAATCTTGGAAGAGTTCCTTCAGCCTCCATGCGATCTAGCTCACTGGCTACTTTATGGTATAAGAAACTGGATGAGCTTTGTAAAACATGGGTGTGGAATTTTCATTTAGCACTATTTTGCCCTGTATATGTTTGAGTTTTCCAATGGCATCCTGAACACTGCTGTGGCATCATCCAGTACCTTTCTTAATTCACTTTCAGTTAACTCTACTGCAGGGGATGTGGCATGCAAATGGTGGATAGATCTCCAATCAAGTTGTAGTTACCTCAGCCTATTGTGGCCCCACAATGCTGGCCCTCCTGTTTTCACCATGTACAAACCCAATGTGGCTGGTTGGTTGTTGTATTTTACTATTATGAATATCATTCCCACAGGAGTTATCTTTTCTCCAGTATAAGTTCTTGGTTGGATATCTGCAGACTTCAGTTTAGTATCTTTGAAATGCTATTCAAACTCATTTTGCGGAATGACTGGAACAGCTGAGCCAGTGACCAACTCCATTTAAATTAATTTGCTGTTTACTTCTGGTGTAAGCCATAGTGCTCGTCTCTCGTTAGTTTTCATATTGTAAATCTCAAGCCTACTCAGTTCTGTGTTATTCTCCTCATTATCAGAGTTTTCATCAACAGCATGCAAATTAGTGCTCTCTTTGAAATACCTTTTCTTTCTTTCTCTCCCATTTTCTGCAAGTTTTGCGTTTAAACCTGTCTAGTGTATGTGAGCCCCTTCCACAATGGAAACACAACTTGTTCGGCCAGGCAGGTTTCCGTTTAGATTTGCAGTTTTACTCATGCTCACTTTCATTCCTAACAGCATCTCCGTCTGCTGTTTTCATTGATACACTGTTCTCAACTGCTGTTTTAAATGTGAGTTGTGCTTCAGTTGGGAGTTGTTTTTGCTCTTGTAAGATTTCACAAACTAAACAATTTCTCAGTGTATTATTAAACCCATCACTGAACTGACAATGTTCAAACAATTTCTTCAATTCAGTCATGTACAATGACATTTATGAAAACTAAAGTGTTCTGCAATCAACAATATTTTTGGTTCTACATGTTCCTGCATTACTTTCATGATATCAGCAAAGCTCATTTTGGCTGGTTTACTTTGTTGTTATTATTATTATTATTATTATTATTGTTGTTATTATTATTATTTTTCCCCTCGGTCCTGTTTATGAACCCATGAATTTTGCCCATTTCTGCCTTTTTAAAAACTCAAACATCTCGCTCCCTTTGCAAAGAAAAAATGTGCTGCTTTTTAAAACTAGAACCTCTCTCTCTCCCTCCTTCCAAAGGAAAAATACAGTCGGCCCTCCTTATCCGTGAGGGATTGGTTCCAGGACCCCTCGCGATACCAAAAATTGCGGATGTTCAAGTCCCTTATTCAACCTGTCTTAATGCGGTGGTTCTTAGGACCCAGCGAAACCCCAGACCTTATTTAACCTGTCTCAGTGTGGTGGACATTAGGACCCGGTAGTGACTTCTGAATCCGCAGTGTTTCTGATCACGAAAATAATCACGGTCACGATTGAAAATAAAGTGGAAATAATAAAGCGATCGAAAGAGGTGAAACGCCATCGGTTATTGGAAAAGCGTTGGGCTACGTCTGTCAACGATCGGAACAATTTTAAAGGATAAAGTGAGAAAGGCCCTGCCCCGATGAAAGCTACAATTATCACTAAGCAATGCAGTGGTTTAATTATTGGGTTTTGGGTTTTTGATCCTCCACATCAACCCGGCACGGTGGAGAGCACACTCGGGAGCGATCTGTCACTGGATCGAACTCGAGAACTTCCGTTCCAGAGACCGGTGCTGAAACATACGTTCTTAAGTGTTTTATATGCATAGAAAGGTAAAATATATACTAAGACAAACGTTTGACTAACTAACGGTAAATAATACGATATATACCTGTTCTGACTTACTTAGTAAGAGAACTTCTGATTTCTTTAGATCTCAATCCATGATAACCCACACACATCCTCCCGTATACTTTAAATCATCTAGATTACTTATAATACCTAAAACAATGTAAATGCTATGTAAAATAGTTGTTATACTGCATTGTTTGGGGAATAATGACAAGAAAAAAAGTCTGTACATGTTCAAACGGCAAGTGCTGGAAGAGCACTTCCGGGTTTTCTCGATTCGCTGGTAAGGAGGGCCGACTGTATATGCTTTTCTTCAACAGGTAGTCATCTCGGGTTTGTTTTAAAACTAGCTCATCGGCATTGTTTTATTTTGTAACTTCAAAACATAAAACTATTTGAAAGAAAAACACAGGAGCCGGGGAAAATGCATGTACTTTTAGTTTTATTTAATTTTACTTTAGTGAGTTACTCAAATATGATGTGGTGGCGTGATGACACATATATACTTCTTATATATAACCCATAAAAGAACTATGTAAATAAAGAATCCTTAATAAAACAGCGTAGTTACAATATTACTCAAATGTTACTGAGATATTAAATATACTACACTACTTATCTCTGAACACTTTGGGAACAGATTATTCTTTAGTATGTATGTGCATGTCTCCTGACTGTGGTCCCTGTCCAATTTTCACCAAATTGATTCCCCCAGTATAGATAGCTTCCATAGATGCGACTACTGAGGCCCCTTTTGCATGAGTATGTGAGCACTTAAATGCAGGAAAAAGCACTCACTGTGAGTTGCAGCATACTCTGAAGACTTTGGATGGTGCTTGAGCAGCCCCCAGTGAGTTCTGAAGGTGCCCAGGAGTCTTGTTGTCAGTAGTGTCCCTTCAAATCACGAACAAAGCTGGAAAGTAGCACGATGCACTCCTAGTTGAACTGTGAGTGAACAATGAAAGCGATAAGTTGCACCCAAAAGGCCAATTTATGCCTGGAAATGGACATCACGCACATTGATGATGTCAATAGCTGAAGGAATGGCACCCGTGGAATCGTCGCCATGCTAGTGTCAACAGCTTGTCCAAGTGTCTGGACACTTTCACATTAGGTGCCATTCCTAATGCAAATGGGTGCTATTTCCTTAACTCATGCAATGCAGAGCTTTAAAGTGCTATTTGTGCAATTAAAACCAGCACAAGTAGGTTAATTTTCTAGGCAAGACCTCCCTTTCAAAGGTATTCTGCTGCTGAAGCTGCCTTCATGATTTCTGATAACTTCAGATGTGATATCAAAGCTTTCTTTTCTAGCTCCTTCATTCCAAACATAAGGCTATTCAAAACCCTGCTCCTCCATCCCTGAGCAACCAGAACTGTTCACTCAATGCTCTAATAAACATTGACCGTACCTGCTCCTATTTAATAATAACCATTGCTTTAAAATTTCTCAATCTGCATTCTTCCGTGATCGCCAGCACTTTGAAACTCCGAGAAACCTACAGTCTGTAACTCTGGTCTCTTGAGAATCTCCACCACTAAAGGCATCATTTTGAGCTGCCAAAGCAATAAGCATTGAATTTTATTCCCCAAAGACGCACAACTTCTTTCCTCTTTAAGATGATTCCTAATTCCATGACCAAATTTCTGATCATCAGCCCTGTCATCTCCTGGTTTGGCTCAGCATCAAAGTTTTTCTGAAAACACTACAAAGTGCCTCCAGATGTTATACTTGGGTAAAACAATGAACTATCAGTGAAACCAAAACAAATGCTTTCAGCATTGAAATTATTATTTAATGAAAGCACAATTGCAATGGAATTTTCAGATGTTGTTATTGCAATGATGAGAACTCAAAGAGTCACTAATTCTTTATAGAATCTATTTCCTGAATAATAAATTAGAACTGCCACAAGAAATATTCAGTTATTCACCAGCTGTTCTGAGAAATGAAGCGAAAAAGCCCTTGAGGTAGAAGTATATAGAACAGAGCCTATGCAAGAAAAATCTTGGAAACTAACATCAGCAGAAGAGGTTCAGAGAAAACATTAAAAAGCTTTGTGACTCTATTAACTAGTCAACATATGCCATTATAGATAAAATTTTGTATCGTATTTTTCTAATTACAGACTTTTAGAATGCAATCTGTGCTGATGTGAAGTGAGACAAAAAACTCTGAAATAAAACTACATTTGTTACAGAATGCTCTACATTCGTTTAACTTGCTTGTTGTCACACATATTATAACGCAGGAGATAAATTATAAAGTAGTCAAATAATATTAATTGAAACTGAAGTTACTGACCCATACACAAGACTTTTTGAAAAATGGAGCACCCAGCCAGTGTAACATGTAATTTTACAAGTCCATGGTGCTGAGTGGTCTTGTAAAGTTATCTCTAATTGGTTGAATGGTCCTCTCTAGTACCGCAGAGACTATGACAATTCCTGACTTCTTTAGAAATTTTTTAATCTTTGAATAGTTCTCAATTCTCTTTATTCAACAGACTGATATGCCCAGCACGAGTGACTGGAAAAGTGAGGAAAATATGCAATTATCAGAGTGGATTGTATGAAAAACCATAGAGAATTTGGGACATAGCTGAACATATAATTTATCATTTCATGGAACTAAAATAGTTTATTATATACAGCCAAACCACTTGATACAATGGAACAAATTACTGCTGTACCAATAGAGGTAGTATTTAAAATGCTATTTGTTCCATCATTCTTAAATAATTAGTCAGCCAGTCAAGGATCAAGCAAACAGCATTAATAAAACGTGTAGCAATAAAAGCAGAAATAAGCACTAACATGCAAACATCCAACACAAATAAAAGAAAGTACACAAATGCGGAGAACAAAAGTTAGTTTTAACCTGTTTTCTCTGAGCTGTTGGGAGTGATTGCAGTGGTTGTGGTGATGGCCTTTGTGCTGTCCTTGGTAGAAGCAGTTTTCTGCTTTTTTTTCGTGGCCTCCAGTGCTTTGAGCTTCTTGGCATGTTTACTGCCTTTGTAGTGTGCCTCGGCTTGGCTCTACAAAGGAGAACAAATGAACCGTGCAATCAGGCTCATTTCTCATACTTTCACTAACTTTACAGACAACAATACAAAAAGAACTTTCAATAATAGGCACCATACACAATCAGCCTTTGCAAGAAAATAGCCACCAAGATTTTCAGTAATTAATATGTTAAACTGGTGCCTCTATTGAAAGATTTGTATTAACTCAACTTGTTAATATCATTATTCTACTCAAACAAAGGAACTTATAGGAAGCATGCCACTAACACAATGAGAGAGAGTGACTATGTGAAGCACAGTGCTGCAGGTAAAAATACACAGTATGGAAAACACTTGGCTGATACATGCAAAGATGTTCCTAGAACACATGGTTGTATCATTCCAAATATCTATCTTGGATACAGCTCACTGTGTTGGCAGAATTGAAACAAGCCAGGAAACAATGGACACAGGTCATACAAACAAGGGAGCACGTAACAAAAGTGTTTTTGACTGTGTTTAGATATCTTCTCTGAGAAAAGATGTCTGTAGTATTAGGAACACAATTGATTAGCTTAATTGTTGCTTCCAAATTATTTTAAAAAGTTAATGAAATACATGTACAGTAGCATTATCAGTTGCAATCTCAAAAGGTAAAGAATTCATCCAGAAATTCAGTGAATTGTTTTTATACAAAAACTTACAGGTAATGGACAATTAAGTATAAAACGACAATAAATCTGTTTTCCATGTTAATACTGTAAAACCATTTATTTGGCCATTCATAATTGTAGAACACATGCTATTTTGACAAATAAAGCAGAAGAGAATTCATCGCACTCGAGAAAGGCTTACTTCGTCATTTAGCTACGAGTAAGTCTTTCTGCTGATATTTGCAACAAACCCTTAGCCTGCAATATCAGTGTAACCTCCTACTGTCAATGTCTCACTTCAATCAATCCCCATCTATATACATGAGACCTGTTGAAACACAAATAATTTCATAAATAAAAAGTGCAATTGTAGGATACTGGCTGTATATCAATGAGAAAATTGCTGTATATTACTAAGTGGCATATTTTACTTCTATAAAAGTAATTTGAATTTTTAAAAAATATACCATCTCTCACCAGCCTGCAATCTGTACATCTAAATTAAAAATTTCTGCATCTCAATAGATCCTCTGTATGGTATTGTACACCATTTTCTACCAGATCTGGACGTACATCTCTCCCATTCTCATCATTTTCAGCAACACACTTGATGTGCACAAAAGCCACTTGAGATGACCTTACCTACCAGATAATTCCTGTTCTGAAATGTACTTTGCTTGCTGATGGTTAACTCAATTGTGATTAGTAGTTCTAGCATTAAGAACCATGGGTACAGTTCAAGTGTAGAACACTGCATGAAGATTTTTTTTCATTTTACTCTTCCAAGTTAACATCCTTCTTCAGATTTAAATTGCACTGGTCAGTTTTAATTGACACTGACCAGGAGGAAAAAAATTATGGAAATGATGAAATTTATGTTCTATTTTAAGGTCATTCCCTTGACTCTGTCCTGGTTCTGTTTATCCAGAGTTGTGGGAGAAATAGCTACAGATAGAGCAAACAAGTTATTTCCAGCTAATCTTTACATAAATTATTTATTCAAAATGATAGGATTAACTTTTGAAGTATCCTGTTGAAAACAATCATTTAATGCCATATAATTTAATTCATTAACCTCTGGTATGTTATCGTGACTGTCTTTCATTATTCATGATTTCATCTTCACTGGCAAAAATCCTCTTTTGTGAAAACAGGTTTTGAAATGAAATTAAGCTTTCAGTGCTTTTCCCCCCCCAATACGGTTGGAAGGTCCCCAAAATAAACTGTTAACACGAACTTCGGGTAACAAAAATATGCATTGATATCACACTTTAATATGAAAAGCTTCCAGGATTTCATCAAAAGCAAATGGAATGCTATTATTTGAATTATCACTTACAAGGCATAAGTTCATACTTTGCAGAAATGAACTGCTCAAAAATGCAACTGTGTTAGTTGATTGTTGGAGAAAACCACAGCACAATCAGAAAACATTAACAAACACTATATAAATAGTTGAAGAAGATGCGGCTTTAGATGCTGGATGTCTGAAATAAAATTTGGGGGCAGCACAGTCGCATAATGGTGAGTGTTATGCTTTGCAGGTTCAATTCTCGCCACTGTCTGTAAGGACTTTTTATGTTCTCCCCATGACTGCACAAGTTTCCTCCGGGTACTCTGGTTTCCCTCCACATTCCAGAGATGCATGAGTTAGTAGGGTAAATGGTCACGTGGGCGTAACTGGGCGGTGTGGACTCGTTGGGCCAGATTGACCTGCTACCATGCTACATCTCCAAACAAACAACATTTCCAATGTGAACACTCCGAGTACCTTATCATCCTCATTCTCTCAACACCCTCTCCGCACCTCCCCCCCAATTCTGCAACTTAAAATGAGGGTGATTTTTAACCTTTTCCGATGAAAGGTCAACAACCTGGAATGTTCACTCTGTTTCACTCTCCACAGATGCTGCACGACCCGCATTTTCTGCTTTTGTTTAATAATTAAAGAAGCCTATTTTAGAAGCTCTTGAAAGCTAGAATTACTCGAGTTTCTGCTAATTTTATGCCAGTTACTGAGAATGATCATAACAACCCTGCGGAAATTCAGCCACTGGAAGTTCTTTACAGTTAGGTGAGCTTGCATGTATGTTAAATAATTCATCTTTCATAAGCAGCAATGTTACCAATATAAAATTATTGGAGTCGTAGGAACCAGGACTTTCAGCCCATCTAGTCTGTGGCAAACGATTTATACTGCCTACTTCTATCGACCTGCACTGAGACCATAGCCCTCTGTACCCCTACCATCCAGGTACCTATCCAAATATCTCTTAAACATCGAGCTTCGTTCCACATTCTCATGACCCTCTGAGTGAAGAAGTTTCCCCACATGGTCCCCTTAAACTTCTCAGCTTTCACCCTCAACCCATGAATCCTGGTTGTAGTCCCACCCAACCTCAGTAGAAAAAGCCTGCTTGCATTTACCCTATGTATACCTATTATTTTATGGTATTGAATATGAAACAAAAACATAATTTAAAAAAGCACTCTTTCTTTTTAAAACATAAAATATATTATGTTTTTAAAAATTAGATTGAGAAATAAACTACAGATTTTAACAGGATTCCATTCTCATGAACTGTCCGCAAACTGAACAGTTTGCAAATTGAATTGGGACCCTGAACCAAATTCGCAGATGATTGAAGATGCTTGCAGCCCCACAACAGCCAGCAAATCCATATGGCCAATCTCTCAGATGCTCCTTCATATGTGTGAGCTGTAAATAGGTTGAGTGTTTGCAAGTGATGGAGTTTACACACTTGTACATCCAAACATCTGCCTCACATGAATCAGTGTACAGAGTCTGCTATGTCTCCAATATATGCAGAGAGCAGCAGAATGTGTTTTTTTTAAATAACTTTGTTCATGAATAGTGGACATTGCTGTTGAGGCCTGTACTCAATGTCAACAAAAGCATTTTAAAACAGTAATCTAGGAAGTTCAATATAATAATATATAATCACATAATAATAGCAGAGTTTGGGAAAACTAAATGTCAAATTTACACCAGAACTTTCAGGAACAGGTCAGATTTTCAAGTAACATGCCATAAAACAGCTCTGAATGTCATATTAGATAATGAAGCCGCTATATTTAATCTTTGTAGTGAAATAAACAATCTAAGAATTTAATAAGGCTAAAAAGATACACAATTATATTTCACCAACATGCTTGAGCACTCTGGTTACATTTTTCTATATTGCCAATTGTATAACCAACTTCATCTCCTGTCACTATAGGAATACATGAACACTGATGTCAGCACTTAAACACAGCGATCTACAGGAAAAGTTCAATTTCAAAAGCTGATATGCATCTAAACATGAAACCTATATGCAAAACATACACATAAATCATTTACAAATTATTAATACACCACTGAATAAATTATATTTTACAGGTTTGCAAGCAATTTGAAGCTAAGTGACTGAGCAAACAGTGAGGCATCAGCCTTTATATCTCTAAGAAGCACTTACAAAGTAGTGCACTGAAGTGGTAAACTGAATTATATTATTAACATTTGGAACAGAATTTTAAAAAAACCTTTTACTTAAGTGAACATGGTAAGTCATTGATGGCTCTTTGACACTATTACAGAACTAGACAAAATATCTTTTCTTAATCACTATCTAAACCCCTTTACAAGCTGTTACAGTACTGTGCAAAAGTATGTATTGCCCTGCATGGCTGCTGCAAAAGAAAACGAATTTCATGACGTGTGAGTGATGCTAAACCGGATTCTGATATGGGTCTCTATTGTGGACTGAGAGTGGGAAGGGGACAGGGAGAGGGGAATCATGGTTGGGAAAAGGGAAAGGGGGAAGAGAGGGAGAAGGAAGCACCAGAGAAACATCCATAATGATCAATTCTTTGGAGTTAAATGACCATGCCTGGTGCCTCAGGGATAGGGTGTCTGCACCCACGACACCCCCTCCCCCTGTCCTAGCACTTCTCCTCTGACACCTGTGTCATACCCCTCCCACGGTGCTTCACCCCTTCTTTTCCCAACATCGCTTGCTCCTGCAAAAATTACAAACTTACTCTCCACTTCACGTTGCCAATTACAGTATTGTGCAAAACTATTAGGCACCTTAACTATATACACGTGCCTGAGACTTTTGCACAGTACGATATATCCTGGGTTAAAAATCTTCATTGCTACATTGGTAGTTGCCTTAATATAGGGGAGGGCTCTCCTCATAACCATCAGCTTCCATATTGAAATGAGTTTGATGGATCTGCAAAATATGTATTTTTAATATTTTAGGGCCTTTCGCAATGGGGCACAATACTTTATAACATTGACCTAATGTTTAATACAAACTGAAATGACTTTATTCTTGCATTCTATTCCATGTATATAACATCCAGCCCTTTTTTGATCTTGGGAAAGACATGCAATTGAATAATCTGATACTCCTAGCTCTCCACACACACCACTATCGTTCCAGTTCCCATTACTTTTTTCTCCCTTTCCCTCTTAAAATGCATTTCCTCACAGTCATTCACATTACACTGTTTTGGTTTACGTCACAACAGACCCGTAACTCCCACTGAAACACTGAATATTCGTGGCACTAACAGTGAAATTTCTTGTAGAAATCACCTAATCCTGCTGCTTGATACTATGAGGCATTGTGGCTAAATGAAGCATGAATTTTCATTATTAATGGCTGAGGGCTCAATTTTGAAGAATTTTAGTGAATAATTATGGATTAACTTTTTCAAATTGCACTCAATGTTCAAAAAAAGATTAAAATCATTCTAACTACCTATGAAAAATAAGCTTCTTTCCAAGGAAATGAATCAAAATACCTAAAACTGAACATAAAACACACACAAAATGCTGGTGGAACATAGCAGGCCAGGCAGCATCTATAGGGAGAAGCGCTGTCGACGTTTTGGGCCGAGACCCTTCCTCAGGACTAACCGAAAGGAACGATAGTAAGAGATTTGAAAGTAGTGGGGGGAGGGGGAAATGCGAAATGATAGGAGAAGACCGGAGGGGGTGGGATGAAGCTAAGAGCTGGAAAGGTGATTGGCGAAAGTGATACAGAGCTGGAGAAGGGAAAGGATCATGGGACGGGAGGCCTCGGGAGAAAGAAAGGAGGCGGGGGGAGCACCAGAGGGAGATGGAGAACAGGCAAACAACTAAATATGTCAGGGATGGGGTAATAAGGGGAGGAGGGGCATTAACGGAAGTTAGAGAAGTCAATGTTAAAACTGAACATAATGTGCTTTGAAAGACCATGTGGTTTAATCATGGGCCTACATATGGGTAAGAACCTTTAAAATTCAAAGCACAAATGGCATGGTTCCCTTGACCCAAAAGAGTACTTATGACTCACAAACTACATTGGATAACCCTCTGCTGGAGTTTTTAAAATTAGTGCAAAATATTCCATGGTAGTTAGTAGTTAGATCCCCTCCAGACTTGGCCTGAGATTGAATCGCTGCTGCCATGCAAAAGAATGAATCTGCAGCAAAGCTGAGAGGAGTAAAATTTAATTGTTTATGTTTGCCTTTAAACTTTGGGATTCAGGCCAGAGATCCCTGTTTGCTGTTTCTGCTGAAACCTGGAGAGGTTTCCTGTCACATTTTGCTTTGTGAAGAAGAATCAACCAGAATCAAGTTTTATTATCACTGACATATGTCATGAAATTTGTTGTTTCTTGGCAGCAGTACAGCGCAAGACAAAAAAAAACTATAACTTAAAAGTAGGGAGTGCAAAGGACAAATACTGAGGTGACCATTCAAGATCTCTGATAGTAGAGGGGCAGAAGCTTTTCTTAAAACACTGACTTGTGGGTGTTGTATTGTGTACATTGCTTGTTTGATCTCGAATTTTGATCAACCCTTGAGATTTATTGGAGCAAAATTTTAACAAGTTTAGAGAAAGGGATGAGCTAACTGTGTTTGGCTCATCACTGGTAACTGGCGCCGCCGGTTAATCTATGCACATTTTATAGAAGTGCCAACCACTTCGCTGTTGTTGTAACTGGGTCCCAAGGGCCAACGTGCAAATACATGCTTAATTGCAAGTACATCAGCAAATCTTTGCCCTTTGTTAAAATTCCAACCAAGATTTAAAGGAACAAACTCAGGATTTAATGAGACAGATAATATTTATGTTCTTCAGGGAAGTGATTTTCAAAGTATTACATGGGGTCATTCAGAATTTATTGCACAAGTCCACTGATGGGGAATCACCATAAAATCCTGCTCTGCTGCCGGAATGAAATTGCAGGCACCCTGGCAGAGGTATCTGCATCAGCTTTAACCATAAGTGAGGCACAAAAAGACCGAAGATAGCTAATATTGTGCTGTTACTTAAGAGGCAAGCCAGATAACTACAGGCTGGTGAGCCTAATTTCAGTGATGGGAGAGCAATGGAGCAGATACTGAGTGACAGGATCTCCAAATATTTGACAAAGCAAAGACTGATAAGGCATCACACACAAAATGTTTGGAGGAACTCAGCGGGTCAGACAGCATCTTTGGAAATGAATAAACAGTCGACATTTTGGGCCAAGACCCTTCTTCAGGACTGGGAAAGAAGGGGGAAGACACCAGAATAAAAAGTGAAGCGGGGGAGGGGGAAGTAATAGAAGGACTAGCTAGAAGGTGATAGGTGAAGCCAGATGGGTGGGAAAGGCAAAGGGCTGGAGAAGGAACCTGATAGGAGAGGAGAGTGGACCATGGGAGAAAGGGAAGGAGGGAAGGAGGAGGTGATAGGCAGGTGAGGAAAAGAGGTAAGAGACCAGAATGGAGAATAGAAGGCAAAGAGGGAGGGAATAAAAAAAAGTACTAGAAGGAGAAATTGATGCTTATGCCATCAGGTTGGAGGCTACCTAAGCGGAAGATGAGGTGTTGCTTCTCCATCCTGAGAGCAACCTCATCATGGCAAAAGATTAGGTCTCACAGACTGACATGTCAGAATGGGACTGGGGATAAGAATTAAAATGGCTAACTATAGGGAAATTGTGCTTCTTTAAAGCTGGAGTGGAGGTGCTCAACAAAGCAATGCCACAATTTTTGTCAGGTCTCAACAATGAAGACTGCATCGGGAGCACTGGATGCAATACACAACTCCAACAAACTCACAGGTAAAGTGTTGCCTCACTTGGAAGGACAATTTAGAGCAGTGAGCATAGCTAAAATGTTGATGATGAGGCGAAAGCGGTGATAAAGCATAGTCAGCCTGGTTTTGCGTGAAGACAAATCAGAAATTTGAACTTTTTATTTTGAAGAGGTAATCAAGAGGATTGGCAAGAGCAGGATGGTAGATGTGGTCACAATGGACTTTAGCAAAGCCTCTGACAAGAGCTCGCATGGTAGACTAGCCTGGAGGGTTAGGTGTCATGTGATCCAGAGTGAGCTAGCAAAAAGGAAACAAATTAGCCTGCTGGAAGGAAAAAGAAGATGGTAGTGGAGGATTGTTATTCAGATTGGAGGCATTTGACTAGTAGTGTGCCACAGGAATCAGTGCTGGGTTCACTGCTGTTTGTCATCTATATTAATGATTTGGATGACAATATTGCTACGAGTTAATAAGTCTGCAGATGACAGCCAAATTGGTAGTGTAGTTGAGAGTGAAAGTTTTCCAGGAATAAAACAGGATTTAGATGAATAGAAGCGAGCCAAGGAATGGAATTGGAATTGACTTATTAATGTCCCACGTACTGAGGCACAATAAGAAACTTCTCTTGCAGATTGCTCATAAACATCAGATGAGTACACAGTGTATTGAGCTAGAACAACATAACACTAAGTGTATTAGCCGTGGAGAAAGTGCAGTGCAGGTAAGCAATGAAGTGCAAGATCATAATGATGTATATTGTGATGTTGAGAGTCCAAATGCTTGACTATTATACGTAATGAGCTGTAAGGTTTCACTGATAAAGTAATGGCTTCTTTGTAATGTTCACTGAGGTAACGGTTTCTCTGTAGCAGCAGTGTTTGCGTTATGGCTGGAGATAACAGGATGCATGTTAGCCAATAAGAGATTGTTGCTGTGTCTTGTAAGTCTGGGAAGATGTTTTTTCGCGGTCTTTCGTCGAGAAGAGATGAAGAGAGAAGACGCGTGTGGAGAGAGCTGGTAGACCACCGGACGGAGTGGTCTGGGATCTGAGGGTCCAAAGGTCGGCGACATTCAGAGGAGGTGATGGTGAAAGAATGACTACTGAGTGAGCTCCAACGTGACTTTGACTTGACTTTGGGCCTTTTTTTATTGTTTATTTTCATTACTAACCCTATATTCAGATTAAGATTCATAAAGTTCAATCATTTAATTGCATACGGTGTACTGTCTGATATTTTGCATTGTGGGTTTGTAACTGGGGGTACATTACACAGCATCCACACAAACGTGATTACCCAGTTTGGCGGGGCCGACAGCTGTTTCCCCTAGATGAAAACGAGCTGGGCAGGCCTGAGGGTTACATTTATAAGACTATATTGTAGTCTGATAACAGCAAGTAGTGTGTGCTTGCAGGCTTTTGTATCTTTTGCTGAAGGAAAAGGAGAGAAGAGAGAATGTCTAGAGTAGATGGTGGTCTTTGATCCTGCTCAAAGTTCAATGTACATTACCAAAGTATGTATACAATATACAACCTTGAGATTTGTCTCCTTACAGATAACTACAAAACAAAGAAACCCAAAGAGAACACATTTAAAAAAAACAACACCCAGTGTTCAGAAAGAAAAAAACAAATTGTGCAAACAATAAAAGCAGGCACATGGCACCCAGAGTGAAGGTGAGTCTGCAGACACAAAGCTGTGCAGCTGCAGCAGGCCACAGCCTCAGTTCAGTGCAGGTCTGAGTAATCGTCACGGAGAGTGAGCAGAACTGGCCCAACCTCCACCTCTGGTCCTGACACCCAGCTTTTTTTCCCAATCTGACTTGGCGTTTAAATCGTCCAAACGTCAGGACATTCCTCACTCGGGCCCTGTCAATTCGACGGGCTCTGGGCCTGGACCTCGCTGCTGTGTTTCAGCTGGCTGCTTTTTTGAGGCAGTGAGATGTACAGATGGAGTCCGTAGAGGGGAGGCTGGTATCTGTGATCCATAACTCTGCAGTTCCTTATAGTCACACGCAGAGCTGCTGCCAGACCAAGCAGTCATGCATCCAGAAAGGATGATTTCTATTGGTGCATCTATACCAATTGTTAAAGGTCAAAGTTGATGATCTTTCTTGACAAAGGTGGTTGGTTGCAGTCTGGTGGTCAGGAAATGAAGGATCCTGACACAGTGGAACATGCCCTAGGCATTGGTTATCCATAACCTTCAAATAATATCATAAGGAGCTCATATCATAATGCAACCTTTTAACAAAATAAAAAGACCAGCAAGAAAGCCAGCTTTTTCCAATTTATTTATTTATTTAGAGATACAAGGCAGAATAGGAACTTTTGGCCCAATGAGCCATACTACACAGCAACCCATTTATTTAATCCTCGCCTAATCACAGGATAATTTACACTGACCAGTTAACCTATTAACCGGAACGTCTTTGCACTGTGGGAGGAAACCAGAATACCCTGAGGAAACCCATGCACTCACAGTGAGGACATACAAATTCCTTACAGAGGATGCTGGAATTGGGAACTCTGAACTCTGATGCCCTGAGCTGTAATAGCATCATGTTAACCGCTGCACCATCGTGGCGCCCCAATCTATCCAGTTGTTACAGATTGGACTGAGCCAGCAGTGTAATTAAAAGGCAAAATTCCTACCATGGTAATCCCAAAGCACAGTGATAATAGCTTACAGTTGCGACACAACATAGGTAAAATTGTTTTAGCTCTCTCTCAGTGAGACCTCCAGCAGTATTAGTAAGAAAAGTTTATGATTTTGCAAAGCAAGAACATCACTTCAAGATGATAGTGTGTCCCTACTTCACAATTCAGAGAACTGTCTTCGCAAAGCTCAGAGACAAGTGCAGGCACGTCAGTATCTGCACGGTGACCTGCTACTAATATGCAAAATAAATATGCTTTATGGCTCAAAGCACCTCCAGCATTTTGAGTGTGTTGCTCTGGATTTTCAGCATCTGCAGAATGTTGTGTTTATTGTTGAGATCTATTCCTTCTCAGACTCATCTTGGAAGATTAAAATAGCACCTACATTACAAGTGTTTCACTTACCTGCAATGTGAGTGAACTCCTCCATGTACAGGTCTAAACCTGGCTGCAAAAGGAGGAGGGTTGGGCATGGGGATACTAACTCCAACCCAGAGCTACAGATACACCAACAGAAGCTCCAAAGACCTCACTCCTTGGAGAGGAAGATGCTTTGAAGATGGGCTACACCTGGGGACAACTTGAAAGACTAGCCCATGTCAGAGGAGTCTAGAAAGCTACAGGCGGTGACCTATTCCCCAGTAGTGCTGATTGGCTTAAGTAAGTAATGAGGACGAGTTACTAACTTTATTTGGTTAAACTCTTCATTTTAGAATTAGCTCCACAATGAATAGTATACAATGATTAAACTTTAACCTGATTTCAACAGCCAATTAGGAAAGTAATGAAAAAAAATTGAAAGCGCAACAGTTCATTCATTGTCTAGAGAATAGTATATTTGTAGTTTGCGCTACTCATCAAAAGGTTTTAGATATTAAAAAAAGTAAAAAAAATACTAATGGTGTATTTAATTTGCATATACAGTACAGTAGATATTCAATCCTGACGAAGGGTCTCGGCCCGAAACGTCGACAATGCTTCTCCTTGTAGATGCTGCCTGGCCTGCTGTGTTCCACCAGCATTTTGTGTGTGTCAGTAGATATTCAAATCCATTCCACAATTAAACAACCAACTTAGAAGCTGTCACAAAGAATAAACCAGTTGGAGAAACACTAAGACATAAATGCTCCATTTCAAGATTTTTTTTGGCATGTTTTACAATATGGTTGGTGAGGTGATAACCATTAATGGGCCAACAGTTTCTGAACTAGAACCCACATGTTAATTTTCTAAATGCAAGGGATTCTGCAGGTGTTGGAAACCCAAGAGCAACACACACAAAATGCTGGAAGAACTCAGCAGGTCAGGTAGTATCTATGGAAATGAGTAAACACTTCATCAGGACTGGAAAGGAAGGGGGAAGAAGCTAGAATAGGACGATGGGGGGGGGGGAGTAAGTAGCTGGGAGGTGATACATACAAAAGATAAAGGGCTAGTGAAGAAGGAATCTGATAGGAGAAAAGAGTCAACCATGGGAGAAAGGTAAGGTGGGGGGTTATCAGGGGGAGGTGATAGGCAGGTGAGGAGAAGAGTAGAGGAAAGAAGGGAGCCAGAGTGGGGAATTGGAGACCAGGGAAGAGGGAGGGAGAAACACTGCCAAAAGTCAGAGAAATCGATGTTCACGCCATCATGTTGAAGAATACCCAAATGAAATATGAGGTGTTGCTCCTCCAACCTGGCAATGCATAGATTGTAGCACTGATCTAACTGTTAATCTACACTCAAAAATAATCTGCTGGAGGGTGTTGGACAATGCTCACCATATTTCTAGATGCCTCTGAAGTCAGAATTAGATGCTTCCAAATAAGCTAGTAAGCTTCTGGTCAAGATGGCGCCTGTGTACAATGCTCTTTTGGTCGACATCCTTTGGATAGATCATGAAACCATTTTTCCCCACTAGTTTTATCTTGGGTTCTCATCTTGAAGGTGATTCTGGAAATGTTGGAGTCTGTGCTTTGCTGCTTGGAGATTGTTTGGGTGCTCCAGCGCTCTACAGTCTCCGAGAGGATTCTGGGCGGCAGGCAGCATGCGGGAACCTCGTGGTGGGCAGGCTGCAGGACCTTGGTTACAAGCCAATGTTTGGCTCCAGAAGGATTTTAGGGCTGAGATCCATAGATCCCTCAAAGTTGATAGTGTGGTTAAGAAGGCATATGGTCTGCTGATCTTCATCAGTTAGGGGATTGAGCTCAAATGCTGTGACGAAATGTTGCAGCTCTATAAAATTCTGGTTAGACCACATCTGGAGTATTGCATTCAGTTCTGGTGAACTCATTATAGGAAGGATGGAAGCTTTAGAGAGTATGCAGTGGAGATTTACCAGGATTAGAGAATATGTCTTATGAAGTAAGACTGACTGAGCTCGAGCTTTTCTCTTTGGTGTAACGGAGGATGAAAGATGACGAGATAAGACTTGATACAGGTCTATAAGATTACAAGAGCATTGATAGAGTGGACTGCCAGTATCTTTTCCCCAGCATGGTAGTGGTTAATACCAGAGGATACCTGTTTAAGGAGAATGGAGGGAGGCTGAGGGGAGCTGTCAGAGGCAGGGTTTTTCTTCTTTTTGCTCAGAGAGTAGACTTCAGTGATGCAGATTACAGAATGCACTGCCCAGCTTGGTAGTGGAGACCAATGCAATAGGAACATTCAAAAAAATCTCTTAGACAGGCACATGTATATAAGAGAAATGGAGGGTTGTGGGCTGTGTAGGAGGAAAGGGTTAAATAATGATGGCGTACGGTTTTTATTACAGCACAACATCATCAGCTGAAGGGCCCATACTGTGCTGTACTCTTATATGTCTATGTTCTCTCCACTACCACCAGGCAGAAGATGCAAAAGCCTGAAAGCATATACTTCCAGGTTCAAGGACAGCTTCTATCTTGCTTTTACAAGACTACTGAACCATCCCTTATATGATAAAATGGCCTCTTGACTTCAAAAGTTACCTCATTATTACCTTGCACTCATTGTTTGCCTCCACTGCATTTTTTTCTGTAATTTGTACCACTGAATTCCTGATGAAGGGCGCTGGCTGTTTAATTTCCCTCTGTAGGTGCTGCCTGACCTGCTGAGTTCCTCCAGCATTTAGTGCTTACTGTTCAACCAATTTTACAGCTCCACTGATCCAGACAGCAAATCTCCCATTCCCCAGTTTGAAACACAGCAAGCTTTCAATTTGAATTTCACTATTTATCAAAGTCATGACAGAAATTCCCAAAATTGATTTACAGAAAACATAAATGAACATTGAGTAGTTTTAATAAGGTTATTAAAACAACATACTGTAAATATTTGTTGACTACTGCTCAACTTAGATTGATAATTAGGACTTTGGGTGACAGTAAACATAATGTGCGAAATAGTAAGTTACCTGTTCTTAATACCAATTATGTTTTGTGTGTGTTAATCATTGTCTGTGAAATTTACACGTGCAATATATTCCAGTAAGCCTAGCAATATGGATTTTGAATTGAAAAGATCATTATAAAGCCATCACTTTCCTTTCCTTTAACGACCTTGGTTCAGTAGTACACAATAGGTAGATCACCAGGATTTCCAGTGGTGGACCCTCCAGTAAGATGGCCATTGGGGCCAGCACAGCAGGTGTATATAATGAGCCTTCACAGCTGCTACTTAATTTCTAGGTAATTATTTATTAATTTGAAGATAACTTACAGCATTAAAGAGACGACACAATTAAGTTTTGAGATGAGAAACAACAGCAGGGTGCTTGAAATGTGTTGCTATAAGTGGTTTCCAAAGGCATTGTGCAAAACTGGACAAACTTTTCACTTTACCGATTAATTGTGAAAATGAAGCTGATGAGTGGAATAAATAATCAAGGCAAAGGTCACACTTCTTTTCAGTTCAGGAATTAACCTTCATGATACCTGTACTCAATATGGCTAGAGTATACTGCGATGATATCAAATGAAGGTTTGAAAGCAGGCCCTATGAAAACAGGAGAAAGCACAGAAACCAGGTCTGTCTGATAAAGTGAAAGACTTGAAAATCTGGAAATCTAAATCTTAAAAAAAGCAAATGATTAAAGTACTCAGCCTGAAAGAAGAAAATGATGGAAGTGAAAGAGGTATTAATGGGAAGACATGCAGGGTCAATGAGTCAATGACCCTTCACCCAGAATTGAAAAAGGTGAGAAAACAAGAATGTTTCAAACCAGAGAGATGGGAGGGTGGGGAAGTAGGGCGAGAACCAAAGTTGTCAAGCTAACAATTACTTTAACTGGAAACTGAAAAGAGAACAAAATATAACCATGTCTGGGGAGAGGATAACAAAAAACTGCATGGCTTCATAAAATTGTTATTAAATCCTCAAGGCTGCAATCCCCCTGGATGGAAGATAGGTGCTGTTGTTCAGGCTTGCACTGGACATCACTGGAACATGTGAAAGGCTGAATTCAAAGATCAGAGTGGGAGTTCTTTGCACAAATAAAGAACAAATGAAGAGAAGTTCAGGGTCATCCTTCTGAGTAGAGTGGAGGTGTTTTGTAAAGTGCTCACACAATCTGCACTTGGCATCTCCAAAGTGGTGTTGTGAGCAAGGAGTGTAATACTCCAGATTGGAAGTGGCAAATCCTGCTTCACCCTTCAGGGCTGGCTGAATAATTGGAGGGAAGGACTGAACAGAACAGGGGTGCATTTCCCACAATTACATTGCAAAGTGCCTCCAGAAGATAAAATGGTAGAGGCGGATGCTAGGCTAAAAGCTGTTATAGGACCAGCAACGAGAGTTCTGAAGCAATGATAAGTTTAGATCTCACCATGACAGCTGAGGAGCTGAAATAAAACTAGAATTAAAAAAAGAAACACAAACCTTAGCAACAGTAGTACCAATGCTACTGGACTATAATATAAATCCATAGGCTCCATCAATGTTCTTCAGGAAAGGAAATCTTGTGAACTGCAAAATGTGACTCCAGATTCATTAGCTTACTGTAGTTGACTCCTCTGTTCAGTAAGTGCAGCAAAGCCTACTATTCCCGAGAAAATAGGATAAATGTTATTTGATTCAGGGTAAACACCTTTTAACCTCCAAGAGGATCATAACCTTGTTGTGGCTTGGAAGCTTGTGTGCCTCAATGACCTGGAGATCTTTGTTGGCTGGAGTCAGGTCTTTATACGTTGGATCTTGGTAGGGTCATCCATGCCAAACAGGTTAAAGGGTAGAGGCCAGACTAAAAGTGGTCCACCAGTCCTCCAAGTTTGGGGGTTCAGCTCAGGGCTAACAACCTGGACTGGTAAAACAAAATTGCTATGGAAACAGCAATGAAGACTGCTTCTCCATCTGAGTGGCCAAAGACAGACAGGGATGAAAGACCTCCATTGCTACCCCTAATCACCAGCGGTGTAACAGGCAGTAAGTACAGGTAAGTAAATGCCTGACACCAGGAGAGTCAAATGGGTGAAATGGGGCGGTTAAAACCTGTAATGTGTGTTAATGGAGATACTGGGGGTCCTGCTCAGCCAGACTTATGCGAGGAGGATGAGACAAACTGAGCCAACAAGATAATACAACAAAACCAAACTCAGCCGGTGGAAAGAGAAGTTGTTAACGATTCAGACAAGGGACTCTTCGTCAAACCTGAGTAAGTTAGTGTAGGCAGAAGCAGTGGGGGCGGGGGTTGGACGAAAGGAATTTCGAACAAAAGGAATTTCTGTTTTGGCGTGAAGTCATATAGGACGACTGATCCACTTAAATTTCAATGTCATGCCCAGGAGGCCAGACTGTATACAAATAGGAAAAGTAAAAAGGATGGCAGGCAAACAAACTCAAATTTCAAAGTAAAGATATTATCAAAGCACATACATGTCACCGTATACAATCCCGAGATGCATTTTCTTGCAGGCATCCTCAATAAATTCAGTAATCATGAAAGATTCAATAAAAGACTGCATGAACAGGGTGGACCACCAGTGTGCAAATGACAACAAACTGTGGAAATACAAAAAGAAAAAAAGAAAGTAATAATAATAAAGCAATAAATATCAAACTGAGATGAAGAGTCCTTGAAAGTGAGTCCACAGATCGTAGGAACAGTTCAGTGATTGGGCAAGTGAAGCTGAGTGAAGTTATCCACTTTCATTCAACAGCCTGATGTCTGTGGAGCAACAACTGTTCCTGAACCTGGTGCTTGAAGTCTTGAGGCTCGTATAACTTCTTCTTGATGGCAGCAGCAAGATTAGAGCACGTCCTGGGTAATGGGGGTCCCTGATGATGGAGGCTGCTTTCCGTCGACAATGCTCCATGTAGATGTGCTCAATGGTGGGGAGGCCTTTAACCATAATGGAATGGGCCATATCCACGTCTTTTAGTAGGATTGACTGTTCAAGGACGTTGGTGTTTCCATACCAGGCTGTGATGCAGCCAGTCAATATACTCTCCACCACACATCTACAGAAGTTTATGTAAGTTTTAAATGTCTTTGCAAACCCTTAAGAAAGTAGAGGCACTGCTGTGCTTTCTTCATAAATGCACTTAAGTGCTGGGTCCAGGTGTTATGATACCAGCCCCCTCCTTTGTGAGAATCGCAAGAGCCCTAGTGAAGGGGGGGGGGGGGGGGGTCAATGACCCGAGAGAGAGAGAGACGTGCTGAATACCGCGTTCCACCGGGATGCAGAATAAAGCGACCTTGACTATTGTCTCATGAAGACCACGTGTAAAGCCCTCGGGCAAAGTGGGCTGGTTGAGAGAGAGATTGACACCTGCGATCCCGTGAGGAAGTATAAAGGAGGGTCTGGGGGGGACGACCCCTCCAGACGCACCAAGGAGACACGATAGCGATCCCGTCGTAGCGGGAAGCCATTTTGAAGGAAGCCACGTGCGTTAGATTCCGAATCGGGAGTCTGTGGCTGGAATCACGGAAAATCGCTTTTAACTAACAACAGTAAAGCCGGCTCCCCTGATTTCACGGTTTTGCTTCGTAAGGACCCGGGCAAGTGTTCCTTTTCTCACCAATCTCTCTCTCTCTCTCCAACATGGGAAACCCAGCGGTTCCCAAAAGGCTGAAGCCTGCCGACTTTTTGAATGACTGTTATATTTCCAAATGGACAAGATATTATCCCCTAGACAACGATAAAGCTTATTTCTGATTGATCATTACTATACCTGCGCTTTAGATTGAGAATTGACGACGTATGTTATCAGAATGTTTGTATTAACCTTCCTTTTGTGCCCCTTTATAAATAAAAACGTTTAAAAAAGGTACCATCAGACTTCAGCGGACCTCTCTATCTTTGCTGGTAAGTGATCCAGTTACGGGATACGTAACACAGGACAGGTCCTTGGAAATGCCAACACTGAAGCATTTACAGTTGCAATTCCTCTCCACCTCTGATCTCCCAATGAGGACTGGCTCATGGACCTCCATTTTCCTCCTCCTGAAGACAATTATCAGCTCCTTGGTCTTGCTGACATTTGAACAAGGCGTTGTTGCTGTGGCACCACTCAGCCAGATTTTTAATCCCCCTCCTATATGCCGATTTTGATCAGCTTTGATTTGGCCAACAACAATGGTGTCATCAGCAAACTTGAATATGGCATTGGAGCTGTGCTTAGCCACACAGATGTAAGTGTAAAGCGAGTAGGGCAGGAGGCTAAGTACACAGCCTTGTGGAGCACCTGTGCTGGAGATTCAGAAGATGCAAATCCAAACTGACTAGAGTCTGCAAGTGAAGAGATCCAGGATCCAGTTGCACAAGGAGCTTTGACGCCAAGGTCTTGAAGCTTATTGA
Organism: Hemitrygon akajei; assembly: GCF_048418815.1. Taxonomy (NCBI): domain Eukaryota; kingdom Metazoa; phylum Chordata; class Chondrichthyes; order Myliobatiformes; family Dasyatidae; genus Hemitrygon; species Hemitrygon akajei. Next base: position 167,016,886 of record NC_133128.1, on the reverse strand, counting down.
CTAATTTTGAGGGGTTGATAGTATTGAATGCCAAGCTATAATCAATAAAGAGCATTCTGATGTATGCATCTTTACTGTCCAAATCTTCCAGGGTTGGGTGAAGAGCCAATGAAATGGCATTTTATAAAACCGAGATAAAGAATCTCCAATATTTAGTCCAGAAGGCCGCAATATGTTCAGAGAGAAGATGAGCTGTTGGTTTTTGAGGTCAGAATGGATGTTATTGCACAGTGTGAGAGGCCACAGACAAAGAGATCAAAGCAGGTGTGGGAAGGTGAATTAAAATGGTGAACAACTGGAGACTCCTGTTGATTGAGCACAGATAATTCAGAGTGATCAGCCCCAACCTGCAGCTGGTTTTTCAATGTAGAGGAGGCCATATTGTAAACTGCATTTGCTGATCTCAGTGTCTGTGGCAAATCAAATTCTGCTCAAATCAAATTGTGAAAGTGAAAGTGTGTAAAAAAAGTAAGGATATCCCACACCTGAAAGAGTTGGTAAAATAAAGTGACCCATGCAGTCCTATCTGGGACTGACCTAAACAGATGCAGTTGCTGTGCTGTGCTGCTATCCATTTGGCCACAATCAATGCGGCAGCAACATAAATTGCTGCTAAGGAGGAATGAAGGGCTGTAAAAGAGTGGGAGGAAGTTCTCAGATTTACTGAAAGAGGACCGATAGTCTCATGAATCAGATCTATATTATGAGGGAGAATCTTTGCCCGGTGTGCTGGAGCTGACAAGACAACCTTGACAACAGACTCAAAATACTGGAGGAACCTGGCAGGCTAGACAGTGTCCATGGAAAAAAGTAAAAGTCGACGTTTCAGGCCGAGACTTTTCTTCAGGATTGGGAAAAAAGATGAGAGATCAGAGTAAGGAGGTGGGGGGGCGGGAGGAAAAAGTACAAGGTGGTGGGTGACAGGTGCAAAGAGTCGGACGGCAGCAGAGGCAGAACAATGAGAGAGGGTTTCACTGAACTCCTGTCGAAGGGAGAATTTAGACTTCTTCAGGGTAGGCATCCCAGAAAGAGACTTTGCAGTGCAGTACTAGAATCGCAAACAAGAGAAAATCTGCAGATGCTGGAAATCCAAGCAATGCACACAAAATGCCGGAGGAACTCAGCAGGCCAGGCAGCATCTATAGAAAAGAGAAAATCTGCAGGTTTTCTCTTGTGTTTATGATTCTGTTACAACACTGTGAAACAAAACCATCTGATCTCTGCTGCCCTCCAATTCTTCACACCCATGACCTACCATCTTCCTGCCCTCCCACACCCACCTTCTTACTCTGACCTCATTGTGTTTTCAGTCCTGATGAAGGACCTTGGCCTGAGACGTCATCTGTTTAGCCTTTTGCATCAATGCTGCCTGGCCTGCTGAGTTCCTTGGCATTTTGTGTGTGTTGCTTGGATTTCCAGCATCTGCAGATTTTCCTGTGTTTGCAACCTTAAGAACAGTTCGGTGACACGTGACACGTCACACCTGACAATCTCCATTCAACAGTACAATTTTGTGGTGTCAAAGGTTATGTTAAGGCAAGTTGCACAACACTCTATTTCTATAAAAAAATGGAGGGCTATGTAGGAGGGAAGGGTTAGATTGACCTTGAAGTTAGAAACATAGAAAACCTACAGCACAATACAGGCCCTTGGCCCACAATGCTGTGCCAAATTACTTTAGAAATTACCTAGGGTCACCCATAGTCCTCTATTTTTTAAGCTCCATGTACCTATCCAGGAGTCTCTTAAAAGACCTTATCGTATCCGCCTCCACCACCATCGCCGCAGCCCATTCCACCACTCTCTGCGGAAAAAAACTCACCCCTGACATCTCCTCTGTACCTACTTCCAAGCACCTTAAAACTGTGCCTTCTCACGTTAGCAATTTCAGCTCTGGGAGAAAGACTCTTGACTATCTACATGATCAATGCCTCTCAGCTTTCTCATCCAGGTCATTTATAAAAATCACGAACAGAAGGGATCCCAGAACAGATCCCTGAGACACACCACTGGTCACTGACCTCCACGCAGAAAAAGACCCATCAACAACCACTCTTTGCCTTCTGTGGGCAAGCCAATTCTGGATCCACAAAGCAAGGTCCCCTTGGATCCCATTCCTCCTTACTTTCTCAATAAGCCTGCATGGGGTACCTTATCAAATGCCTTACTGAAATCCATATACACGACATCTACTGCTATACCTTCATCAATGTGTTTAGTCACATCCTCAAAAAATTCAATCAGGCTCGTAAGGCACGACATGCCTTTGACAAAGCCATGCTGACTATTCCTAATCATATCATACCTCTCCAAATGTTCATAAATCCTGCCTCTCAGGATCTTTTCCATCAACTTAGCAACCACTAAAGTAAGACTCAATGGTCTATAATTTCCTGGGCTATCTCTACTTCCTTTCTTGAATAAGGGAACACCATCCACAACCCTCCAATCCTCTGGAATCTCTCCCATCTCCATTGATGATGCAAAGATCATTGCCAGAGGCTCAGGAATATCCCTCCTCGCCTCCCACAGTAGCCTGGGGAACATCTTGTCCAGTCCCGTTGACTTAACCAATTTGATGCTTTCCAAAAGCTCCAGCACATCCTCTTTCTTAATGTCTATATGCTCAAGCCTTTCGGTCCGCTGTAAGTCATCCCTACAATCACCAAGATTCTTTTTCTTAGTGAATACTGAAGCAAAGTATTCATTAAGTACCTCTGCTATTTCCTCTGGTTCCATGCACACTTTTCCACTGTCACATTTGATTGGTCCTATTCTCTCACTTTTTCTCTTCACATACTTGTAGAATGCTTTGGGGTTTTCTTTAATCCTGCTCCCCTAGGCCTTCTCATGGCCCCTTCTGGCTCCCCTAATTTCATTCTTAAGCTCTTTCCTGCTCGCCTTAAAATCTTCTAGATCTCTTTCATTACCTAGTTTTTTGAACCTTTCGTAAGCTTTTCTTTTCTTCTTGACTAGATTTTCAACAGACTTTGTACACCATGGTTCCTGTACCCTACCATCCTTTCCCTGTCTCATTGGAATGTACCTATGCAGAACTCCACACAAATATCCTCTGAACACTTGCCATATTTCTGCCACACATTTCCCTGAGAACATCTGTTCCCAATTTATGCTTCCAAGTTCCTGCTTGATAGCTTCATATTTCCCCTTACTCCAATTAAATGCTTTCCTAACTTGTCTGTTCCTATCCCTCTCCAATGTTATGGTAAAGGAGATAGAATTGTGATCACTATCTCCAAAATGCTCTCCCATTGAGAGACCTGAAACCTGACCAGGTTCATTTCCCAAAAGTAGATCAAGTACAGCCTCTCCTCTTGTAGGCTTATCTACATATTGTGTCAAGAAACCTTCTTGAACACACCTATCAAACTCCATGCCATCTAAACCCCTCACTCTAGGGAGATGCCAATCAATACTTGGGAAATTAAAATCTCCCACTACGATAACCCTGTTATTATTACACCTTTCCAGAATCTGTTTCCCTATCTGCTTCGCGATGCTCCTGTTACTATTGGATGGTCTATAAAAAACACCCAGTAGAGTTATTGACCCCTTCCTGTTTCTAACTTCCACCCATAGAGACTCAGTAGATAATCCCTCCATGACGTCCACCTTTTCTGCAGCCGTGACTCTATTTCTGATCAGCAGTGCCACACCCCCACCTCTTTTGCCTCCCTCCCTGTCCTTTCTGAAACATCTAAAGCCTGGCATTCTAAGTAACCATTCCTGTTGCTGAGCCATCCAAGACTCCGTAATGGCCACAACATCAGCTCCAAGTGCTGATCCATGCTCTAAGCTCATCCGCTTTGTTCATGATGCTTCTTGCATTAAAACAGACACATCTCAAACCATTGGTCTGAGCGTATCCTTTCTCTATCACCTGCCTTTCCTCCCTCTCGCACTGTCTTCAAGCTTTCTCTTCAGTTTGGTTCCCACCCCCCAGCAATTCTAGTTTAAACTCTCCCCAATAGCTTTAGAAAACCTCCCTGCCAGGATATTAAAAGGCCGGCACAAACATTGTGGGCCAAAGGGCCTGCACTCTGCTGTACTGTTCTATGCTCTACTAAAAACACCACACTTATCCACACACATTTCATTCAGTAAGCCTTTTATAGAGCTCACACGTTCAAACATATGAGAATAAAAAGTTGACTCTCAGTTCTACACCTCCAAGTCTTAGGCCAAAATAACTAAATCTCGAAAGGAGTTCCCCAGAGAGGAAGGTCATGTGTTTCCGAGTGCTGTACCCCACCAGGCTTGAAGAGATTATCCTCCCTTTCACTGAGAAGCCACTAAATTCTAATATACATGAATGTTTCATTGTGATTACTAAAACCTTTGCTTTAATTAGTACCTTCATTACAAATTTTAAAACAGAAAATAATCAGTAGCCTCTGTGGAGAAAGAAACTGAGTTAACGTTTCTGCACACGTGTCATTGGTTTTGGGAGGTTGATAGAGTCGGGGAACCAAGAAACTGATCTCCATTCTTCAGGTGGTGGGCTCGTCTTTCAGCTAATGGCTATGATGGCCGGTGTTGAGGCATGTATAGAGATCACTGAAATATTTTTGCTATACAATCCATCGTCACTCTATCTAGCTTGAGCCATTGGCGAGGAAGATCACTTATGATCTCTGTCTGAGGTCTGGCCTCTTCAGCCAGCTGAAACTCCTCAAGACCTTGCAGCACTCTTGAGAGAATACCTGGTGTGCAGGTTAGGACACTGGTGTTCTCCATCACAAGATCAGTAATTATATTGTCCATCCATCCATAACTTCTCTGATATCATGCTGACCACATCAGGGACAGCTCAGAATGCTTCTTTAATTTGTCAGAGCCAGTGATCTGAACCTGGCCCTCCAGGGCAAGAGCTTTTTATGGATCATCAACGAAATGCATGCAAATTCAAAGGGAAAGGGAGCAACTGTTCAGCAGCTACAGAGGGAACACAGCACAAGCATATGGAAATCCACCAGCAAGTTCAATCGAAAAGAAACTGTACCAGGATGTTGTACTTAACAGAAAAACTTTATGATTTTCTCTTCATCCACAACTTAATTTTACTTTATTATAAACTACCCTCAAGCCACCAGCATCAATCAGATATTTTCTCTGTGAAGCCACATCACTTCCTTCTGTACGCAGCGATGTCACACTGTGTGGCAGAAGCTGGCATTACTGCATAACAAACAGCATGTCACCTCACCACATTACTAATGTCATGTGTTACAGGTCAACGTACTCAAGGAAAACCTTGCTTGCCACACGAGAGAAAACGGATGTTTTTCAAAACAAAAACATAATTTTGCTGCAATAGAACACACTCTATCCTTGTGAAATATTTTGATTGATGCCATGGCTGCCAGCTTATTCTTATGATAAATACTCATGACCTTTTGATTTCAATCGCATGATTATTCCCTCCGCTTCCTCAGTTCTTCCAATATATATGAAACAACCATGTACAAGGTCATATTGTGTGATGAGACATCTGCTCAATGCCACCTGTTTTCTAGGAGCTTCCCTTGTACGCAGAATTGAAAACGATAGGAATAGGTGAGAGACTATTAATCATAAGTGGCTGCCTAAGTAAAATATTGTGATACTGTTTTGATCATTTATAACTGTTGTGAACAGAATTAAATCTGGTGCTTCTCAAATGGGGCTTTTTAAAGTTTTTTTTCTCCATGGTATCTTAAAATAGTCAATTTCTACAGAGGCTTATATTGAAGTATTATCTTGGTATCTTTGTGGCTGCCACTATAGTTCTGCTGTACCTGGTGTAGTTGGTGTATTATCAGTGTGAGTATTCAAGGAGGCAACCTTGAACCTTGTCCCTTGTTCACTGGGTCCCATTCTGAAGGAAGTTGCTGTTCGCTAAGAATATCCAGTCCCAGACTTCCTAATGGTACAGCGTTGTGGGAGCTGACAAGGAAACACTGTGTTTACCATCATAAAGCTCTTGTCATGACCTACATCCAACTAGATAGTGAGGGAAACAAAGCCCAAGAGAAGGAGAAGATCCACATTCCTCATGGGAGAATGATACAGGTGCACAATACTTCTATTGGGTTACTGTACTTAAAGAAAGCCAATGATGATGGCAAATCCCATTTCTACCATTCCCACTCTTCAATGTAAAAAAACAGATTATTCCTGTGACTGGAAAACCTTGATGATTCTTCTGATGCTGCAGTAAAAAGCAAACTGAGAAATACAGGAGATACTGACCATGGCTGCATGGAATGATCCAACAGCCAGAAAGATGAGTATGTAACGATCTTCACCTCTTTAGATGACACAGTTCACGCAAGAGATGATGGCCAAAAGACATGTGCAGAACATCACGTCCCTCTTAATATAGACTTCAAACATATGAGCTTCCAAAGATATTCATCAAAGAGATCTAGATGTTTTGAATTTTCTCTGAAAATTTCCTGTGAATAGGTTCCTCATGGGTGCACATGCTTGTCCTCTCTATCCTGACAATGCCTCACACCGCACTATGTAAAGTTGCCTCCAGTGACATCCGCTGAAAGTGTACTTGACAACTAAATGCTGGGGCAGGCACTTCGTAATTGTTCGAGCATTTTGGGGACTTTTGATGCTATCAAAAGACTCTGTAGCCAGTTCCAAAGCACCCTTATTATGTCTCCCAATGTTAGCAGATTGGATCTTTAAATCCTAATTAAAGCAAGAAAGGTATGTTCCTGTTTTACGTATTTATCACCACAAAGGAGGTCATTCAGCCTATTGGTTGCATGGCAGCTCCCAATAAATTAATCCCATTCTCACACTCCTTATTTCCCTGTACACTTGCAATTTAGCAGCACGTCGTTGCGATGTGAGAAGGCAGCAGAACACCCACCAGAATTCCAAGAGAACATAAAAATTCCACAGACAAAACAACAGAGATGAGGACTCAACCTTGTTTCCCTAAAGGTGGAATCAGGACCACTAACCACTATGTTCTACTGGGCATCTCATATCTCATGTCATGTTCTTGATATGTATTGCTTACTTTTTTTAGTATTTGTACAGTTTGTTGTCTTTTGCACATTGTTTTTTTTTTGTCCTGTTGGGAGCAGTCTTTCATTGATTTAATTATGTTTTTGGAATTACTGTGTATGCCCACAAGAAAACAAATCTCAAGGAGGGTTGCATATGAAGATGAATACATACGTTGATAATAAATTTACTTTGAACTTTTCCCAGGGTCAGTCTATGGAGTTCTGTTACATTGCTACTATCTGAAATTTGTATTGCATCTTTTTTATGGCTTTGGGTACAGGTCTGAAACTAGAAAAATGTCAGGCACACTAACGTAGATCGCAACTGGTTGTGCCAATTTTGTGATTGGCACAATTTCAACTAGGAAAACAAAACTGCAAATACTTAATTAATTTAGGATCCAGCAACTTTGAAAACCCAGCAATCTGTTTCAGATAACATTCAAATCAATTTGTTCTTCAGAGTGAGGATTTTCAAAAAAAGCAGAAAATTGAAATGGAAAGGGAAGAAGAATCACTGCTCTAAAATCCATGTGCTCCCAGTACACACAGCCGCTTCAGAAATGTTTCAATCAGAGTCAGAAGTGGAAGGAAGTAACACCATATAGGAGTCCTAATGAAAAGTCCCGACCCGAAACATCAACTGTACTCTTTTCCATAGATACTGCCTGGCCTGCTGAGTTCTTCCAGCATTTTGTGTGTGTTGCTTGAACACCATATAAGAAACAGGTTTGAGCTGGGGAGTCTTGCACTGGATTGTACACACACAACTTCTAAAACGCTGAAGGAAGCACAATTACCACAAACCTATTTGCAAGTTTTATAAAGTAGGATTTAATCAGGTTTAAGTGAAATAAGTCCTCATCTGTCCTTGTTTTATTTCCATAGATCCAACTGTGTACACACTCCCCATCCCAAAGCCATCACAGTACATAGAACAGTACAGTGCCAGGAGAGGCCCTTTGTTCCATAATGCCTGCTGACCATAATGCCAAACTAAACCATTCACATTTACCTACACAGGTCTATATCCTTGCATCCTCTGTTCATGTGCTTGTCTTAATACCTCTCAAATATTGTCACATCTGTTTACACCAGCTCACCTGGCAGCACATTCCAAGCAAATTTGCCTCACAAAACTCCTTTAAACTATCCTTCCTCACATTAAATCTCTGCTCTCTTGTATTTGACATTTCCACTTTGGGAAAAAGACTATGTCTGTCCACTTTATACAGGACAATCACAATCTTATACTTTATCTACCTAGTTGCCCCTCAGCCTCTGATACTCCACAGAAAACAATCTAAGTTGGCCCAATCTCTTCCTATAGCCAATACTCTCTTATTGCAGATAACATTGTGGCAACCCCCTTTTGCACCCTCTCCAAAGCTTCTACATCCTTCCCAGAACGTGGTGACCAGAAGTGCACACGATACTCTAAATGGGCCCTGACCAATGTATCATATAGCCGTAACATGACTTGCCAACTATTCTACTCCATGTCCCAACTGTTAAGTACAAGTCCAGTATACACTTTCTTTACCATACTATCTGCATATAATTGCTACTTTCAGAGAGCATCTTCTGGATCAGTTTGAATGGTCAATTATGGCCAGATGGTCGGTACATCAAGGGTCCTGCCATTTACTGCACACCTTCTTCTTAAAAGCAACCTCTCAAACTGTGACACCTTACATTTATACGGATTAAACTCCATCTGCCATTTCTCTGCCCTTTATTTCCATCCAACACATATTCTGCTGTATTCTTTGACAACTTTCCTCACTATCCATAACTCCACCAATTTTTGTGTTGCAACAATCAGCCCACCTACATTTTCATCAAAATCAGTTACAAATATCACAAACAAAGAAAAAAGAGGTCCTAGCAATGATCCCTGTGAAAAAGCACTAGACACGGAGCACCAGACACATTAATTTCTCTTCACCATTAGCCTCTGTCTACAATACAGAGCCATGGATCCATGCATCTTAATGTTCTTGATCAACCTGCTATGAGTGACCTTGTCAAATTCTCTACTGAAGTCCATGAAGACAACATCCGCTGTTTTACCTGTATCAATCATGTTTGTCAACTTCTCAGAAAATTCAATCAATTTTAGGACATGACAACCCCCACACAGTCATACTGAATGTCCCTAATTCATTTCATACTTTTCCCAATGTGAACAGGTTCCATCCCTCTGAATCTTCTCCAATAATTTCCCTATCACTAATGTAAGTTTCACTAGCGTATAATTTCCTGGTTTTCTCCTCTTGTTCTTTCAATCCAAAGAAACAACATTTGTTCTCCAGTCTTCTGGGACCTTGCTTGTGGCTAAAGAGAATATAAAGGTTCAAGGCCTCTGTTTCTCTCAGTGACCTGGATATATCCCATCAGGCCCTGTGGACTTACCTTTTTTAATCTTCTTCCAAAGACTCAACATCTCCTCCTTCTTGACACTAACATGCCCTAGGACAAGGGTTCCCAATCTGGGTCAGGAGTCCTTGTCAGATTGGAAACCCAACCCTGCCCTAGAATATGAGCACACCTCTTCCTGATCTTACTATCCCACATGACCCTCACCTTGGTGAACAACAATGCAAAGTACTCAATTAGTATCTCATGAATTTCTGATTATCTTACAATCCCTTTGCAGTGGTGTAGTGACATCAGGCATCAGCACCAGACTTTGAGGTGAATGGTCCCAGGTTCGAACTACGGGTAGCCCCTTGCATGCTTTCAAGTGCGCTGGGTTGAGTGTTGAGCTAGCAACTCGGCCTCATAAAAAAAAACACAAATGCTAAGGGAATGGCAAAAAAAAAGGAACAACACAATTATAATCCCTTTACGTAAACACACATACCACACCTCTCTTGCATTAATGTGGTAACATATTTTCACTTCCTTCCTAAATTATTGCTATTTTCTTATTGCCAGTGGCAATAATTGACCACAAACTGTTCAGATGCAAGATAAATGTCGTTTACATAAGCTCAATGTATCATATTAAATAATTTTAAAGGGAAAACAAAACTATACACTCAAATGCTTAATGACTACAGCCAACTGCTGAGCCCTCTACACTCCCCCATAATGAAAATATTCTGCAGTATATGACAGTGGATTTTTATCCAAATAAACATTTACTTCACCAACCCATGAGGCCAGCTGAAAAAAAAGTGTGCAAAGTATAATCTAATTGTCATCCTAGCAATGACAGGCTCACATCTGAAACAAAAAGAAAATCTAATGATTGTATTGCATGACAGCTTTCCCTATAATGACGTATCCCCTTGAGCCTTACCAGCGTAATCCATGATATCAGAAATTAATTCAATCGACTGCTTTGATTCAATATGCTCAAACCAATGGTCAATATTTATTTATAAAAATCATACAAGTACAGAGAACAGATCTTGTTTCTAATTTTATTCTTTGCAAGATTCCCTTGTATCTTTACAATTAGAGCAAAAAGTATAAACAATAAATATTTTCTTTGTTTTCTAATCTGACATCAACATCATTGCATCCCAAAACATAGCAAATATTTTACCTTTTTTTTTAACATGAATGGTAATCCAGATTTTGTGTTTCTGCATAAAACTGACAGGTAATTTTCTTAAGAGAGCCTGAAAACTCACATAAATACTGCTTAAGAATATTTAACTCACTGTTTGGTAATTACTATCTTGGTAAAATGACTGATTTAGAAGCAGAAGCACAATCCTTAAGTTGACATTTAAGTCTTTTTCAACTGGACAAAAAGTATTACCTGGTATCCTATTACAAAGATGTAAAACCTCAGTGCGTTATTAATACTCACCTTGAAGAAAGCCTTTACCTGGGTAATTTACACAAGGTAATCAACACCAGAGATCAGCCAACAGCTGACCTAAAATAGATGTAAGCTACACTCATCACCTTTCTACACAGCTGCTCCAACAGTGGAAAAATGTACCACATATCCTGACCCTGGCAAAGTGCTTACTAAATTAACACAACGTGAAGTACATATCAGATTATTCCCAGAAATAAGCAACGACAGAAACATGTGAATGGAATTGTGGTTTGCGTTAGCTTTTATAACTCATCAAACACAATTATTTTAAAAAGGGATACAATACACGCTCTGTTCTTACCTCTGAATTAAATCGGAGCTGGCAGACATTACATGAGATAATTTGCTTCTTTTTGGGAGGAACTGAAACTCCAAATGTGTGGTTGATGACTGCTTTCTGCACAGGATCCATCTGGAAGGTGAACAGAATAAAAATATCATTAACTGTAAATCTATTTCAGAAATGCCTGAAAATTTTATGAGTACTGAGGATGAAAGCCACCAGAACACTGCCTATAGTAAACTGAAAGACTAATCGAAATGGCAACAAATGCAGCTATCATTTAAAAGGAAACATTTGTTCGGTGTTTGTTCTTCAGAAATATTACCACAAAATACAAGGAGTTAAAACAGGCAAGTTATGTTTACAGCATTTGGCAGTCGAGCCTGTCATCAGATAAAAAGAGACTGGCAGCTGCATTCAAACTAGAATTAAATATTGATCTTTTTGATTGCACAAATAAATATGAGGCTATTGTAAAATTACCAATAACATTGCTCATAATTAGAGTCTGAAATGCTGGTGGTTCATTCACAGTAAGAATTTTGCGACACTGTTAAAAAGCTGTGCTTGCAGCGTCTTTGAGGCAAGGTTATTCAAGATAAAATTGTGCACGCAGGCATGGAAAATGCACTGCTCCCACCACTGACAAGCGGCACTGTCACAGGAGAATGCTTGTTTTTCCTCTCTTTTACTAGAAAATTAATTATTGAACACTTGAAGCAAGCTGCATTAGGAAAATAAAATTGAAATGCCAAAAAAGGTATAGTTTGAGTACCTGGAAGTTGTCCATGAGAATAATGGAAAAAGAAGTCAAGGAGGTGCAGCAAAGCTAGAATGGCAGCACAGACCGATTCTCTGCTGTGTGCCGGGTAATAATCGAAAGCATTAACCTCATGCCAATGCAGGTTTTTTTTAAAACAACATTGAGCAGGCAATGCACATAAGCCTCAATTACAACAGTGAGAAGCTGTACAAGGACAATTTATGCAAACACAACATGGTACTGAGCCTCTTGAGAATGAGTGAGAAACAACTGCCATGTAACAGGCAATGTTTCTTTATAACAACCAAGCAACGGATATAGACACTCAACGTTTAATTTACAAAAAGATGGCACGTTAACATTTAATAAGTTTTATCTATGTCACAAATCATCATGCAGGACAATAAAACATGCATTACAAGATGTGGGCTGCTCTGATAAACTGATGACCAGAGAAACTAAATAAAATTGCTAATATAGATTATATTCACTTAACTTGTTAATGAAAACATCAGGAATCATGCCGTATATTTCATCATATCATATATTTCATGATATACAGTGGAATCCAGTTAATTGGGCCATTGGCAAATCGGACAGCCACTAACTTGGGACAACTCTTAAAGAGCAAAAGCAGATCGAGAAAATAGCAGTTTTCCCTTCATTTATTTGGGACACTATGTCACTTAATTGGAGCAGGAGACTGTTGCCAAACATTTTCTGACTAGCATCAGTCACGTGCCCTAGACACTACACCATGCTTAGAGTGGACAGTATTTAAATAGTGTCAGTTATATGTGTTTATGTTCAAAGAGCAGTGACTTTTTGTCACTGATAGTTGCTGAGAAATAAGCAGTAAGACAATTCAGAGCTGTATTGCTCATTGTGGTTTCAAGCATTCAACTTGGGGATGTCAGAAACAGAAGTTGAAATTGAAACAATTTCACTACTTCAACAAGTTAGGAACTATGAAGAAGTTGAAGGTATCAACAATCATCTTGAATATTACCTTTGTTGCTGAACTGTGGCTCCAAGTATCTGTTTGCGTGCGGCAGGGGCAGGGGCCTGGCACATTGCTTCGACAGGCGGGCTAAACCAGGTGAGGGTAGCCAGCAGGTCCCATACCCCAGAGAGATAGCATGCAAAGTCAGCTCTAGCAGACTAGGCGGATGAGATCTACAGTGAGATTCCATTGCCAGGAAGGCGGTTCAACAACACTGCATGGAGAACGAAAGGCATGACGAGGCACCAAAGTGGTTATTGTCGTCTGCTGCAACCAGGGAAGCCCCCAGTTGTGTCGTCCACTGAAACCACTGGACCTGGACTTCTAAGGTCAAGAGGCTGCCCCAGTGCCCCTCTGGAACTGTTCCACTTCAGAAACTCTCCTGCACAAGTTTCCTGTCACTGTCAGATATGACAAGCAACCCCAGCAGTATTGGTAGTGTTCCAGTTTGTTCTGTACTTCATTTAAATGCATAATGTCTTACCTAGTTAGATGACAGTTTGTCTCTTTTTATAACTAGTTCTATGAAACTTCTGCTAATTGGGGCAGCCGCTTAATTGGGCCAAAATATACTGACTCCAATTTGCCCCAATTAACTGGAATCCACTGAATATGGTTCTACCTTTGTGCAAACAAGATAAATTAGATTCTAATATGTCAAAATACTTATACAGTATCACAACTAATCAGAATATAATCAGGATAAATATCATTATTTTGAAGGATGTCAGAATTCGTACAGAAGTGGTGAGGTAAGGAGGCAATTTAAACAGACAGATGAAGATGAATACCCACATATGATCTGTTTACCTACTAAAACTCTCTGATAGCACAACAAACCAGATACTTACAACACAGCCTTTGGTTAATTCTATTTTTAGTGTTAAATACACCAGCAGAATTCTAGCTATAAGCGTAAGTGACACGGTGCATATTGACAGTGATATGTTTTTTGGGTTATAAACAGACAAGAACGGTAAGGATTTTCATACACACAAAATGCTGGAGGAACTCAACAGGTCAGGCAGCAGTGAAGGAAATGAACGAACAGCTGACATTTCTGGCCAAGACTGTCCTTCAGGACTGGAAAGAGAAAGGGGAAGTGTGGTAAACCATGTATATCTGTCTGGACGCGCCCCTTTGCTGATTGCTCCTGGATAAAGGTGATTGTGTCACTGCTCCTCCCACAGTCATCCGGCATGGACGTTGTCCATTTTACTGCTAATAAAAACCTTTCAGTATTTACTCTACTTCCAGTCTTTTGGAGTATTGATAGTGCATCAGGAAGCCACCAGAATAAAAAGATGGGGAGAAGGGGAAGAAGTTATAAGGTGATAGGAGAAGCAGCTGGGTGGAAAAGCTAAAGGGCTGGAGAAGAAGGAACCTGATAGGAGAGGAGAGTAGACCCATAGGAGAAAGACGAGGAGTGGGGAGGCACTAGGGGTAGGTGATATGCAGGTGAGAAGAGGTAAGAGGCCAGAGTGAGGAATAGAAGAAGAGTGAAGGGGGGAAGTTTTATCAGAAGGAGAAATCAATGTTCATTCTATCAGGTTGGAGATTACCCAGGTACTATGAGTTATTCCAGAGTATATTGGTAGGACGTTTCTTTGTTTCTAGTCTTTGCCTTCTTGGCAGGCAATGGTTCAGCTTGTCTGGTGGCCAAATTACACTGTGCAGATCAGTACAAAGCTGCTGAACACTGTGGGGAATTGCCAGAGAAGTACAAACAACAAGATCATGTTTTGAGCAGCTCTAATGTAGTTTCCACAAAGGCCTGGCAGTGGCGTGATATTTGCAGCTGTGTGTTACTAATTGACAGATCGGACTTCTGCCCCAAAACCCACCACTTCAGACAGTTTAGCCTCTGAAAGATGAGCTGTAATTGTGACTAGCTTTGAATGAAAGCATGGGAGAAGCTGCTAAGAGACCTGGCATTGACCATTGGAAAAGTCTTCTCAGGGTCTACTGCCAAGTAAGTGCCTCTTGCTCTTAAGGAATACCTGTGTGTCGAGAATGAGAACTACGATGGTCATAGGCGTGAGCTGTATCAGTATGGGTGCCTGCTCTTTACTGAAGCTTTTAATGGCAGCTAATGCCCATTCTGTCCTCAGCTCGCTTCTCTGAGCTGAAATGTGGTCTCGTCATGCCTTGCGGTGTGGGGGGCAAGACTTTCCTCATACAGCAGTGAGCAGCAAACTCCGACCCGTGGCATGTGTCAACACTTCCAGACTGCAACGATCCTGAGGCTAGGATCAGATCAGAAGGTAGCAAAAGGTCAACTGCATGAACACGTTTCTAAGCGGAAAAAGGTGACCTTGATTTCAGCTAAGACAAGCGCAATCAGATACGTGCAGTTGTATTCCAGGCATCCCGAGTTCAGGCATGTGAATGAGGGATACCCAGTTAAGGCTCAGCCTGTCTGCCCATTGCTCAGGGGAGACTGTGAGCCCTCAGGATGGCTGAATGTGTAGAGTCTACATTAGTGAGTCCCACATTGCTTTCTCTGTCTGCTGGGAAATATCTGTTGCATGCTTACGTCAACCCTAAACAGTAATGTAAGGTGATGCCCGTTGTAAGTCAGCTTTGACTGTAGCAAAGTGGTTGAAAATGCAAGGAGGAATGGACTTCAGTGTGAATAGAGTGCAGCGATCTGAATATGAATGCAAGCTTGTTGCGAATGGCGTTTTAAAAAATATTTATCATTTCTGAATATGATTGAAATCTCACTGCTGATGAAGTTTGGGCACTAAGCTACTGATCACCCAGTTTCAGAAGTTCGGGCTAAAATAATTTGCCTGTGAACATGAAAATCAACCTGAAAATGTGGACACTGAACAGTAGCTACGAACCTGGGAACAGGCGATAATTGCTTCAATCAGCACTAATTTTGAACAGAACAGTATCTTTCTTTGGAACAGTTGTCCAAACAGATTCCTAGACCCCAAAATTCTCAAGGAGCTGCATCATGTCTGGTGCTTGGTTTTCAGTGAACTTAGATGAGAAAGTATTATTAAATAGGGCATGGAACAACTCCCTATTTACAAATATTTGAATAGATTTGAGTATTAAAATGGAGTTGTCTAACATTTTGGTCTGGTCTGCAAGTCGATGTACAATTTGAAATGGATGAGCATCTCAAAAATACATGCCATTACACCAATTAATATCAAATTACAGCTCTGAGAAAGAGACGACTTCAGGCCGAAATGTCCCTCTTTCCAAAGGTAGACGATCTATTGGACTTCTCTAGCTTTTATTCAACTTGTGATTTAAATCAGACATTAGAAGTGCACCAGGACTTCCTTCAAGTCAGCTCTGTTACCTTACTGGCATTGTGTTAATTCATCATTAACTTCAGTGCTCTGGATGTTATTGTAAATAACATGATACACCAGCTAAAGTGATTATAAACTGATCAAGAGGAAATTCAAGTCAATTAATTAGCCGGTCAAGTTTAGCTCACATCAAATGAAGGACAGTGTAAAGCATATTTATTCCTTTAATGACAACTCCCTTAAGCAGAGATCACACAGTGTTCACTCTGGGGCTCTTGAAAGTTGTAAACATGATACAATATGGACCATGTCAGATCTAACTTACATAAAATGTAGCTGAGATTATTACTGAAAACAAATATTTAATGCATAAAGTATCCAGTTTCTGCTCAGAAAGTAATTCTTACACACTATGATGAATGGTAAGGCCTTTGGATGAAGCACCATTTTGCAAATGATTTTGTGAGTGACAGATTATTCCAGCTACTGGGCAGCAGGTTTAATATTTCAGATTGATAATCAAATATTAAAAGACACTAGGAATTGCTGAGGATGTTTTGATACAAATTTCCATTAGTGGCAAGACATGCTGAGAAGACCGGCAAAATGCACATAAGATTTCTCAAAAGCTCCATTTGGTTTTGGCTTCCCAAATCTTACAAGTGCTTCTTTTTGCTTTGTGACTAAATTCATCAACTCTCAACATCCAAGGTTGCCTTACCTTGTCAACTTTGTCTTTCATTCTTACCAGAACATGATCTGTACAGTTGGTCTTTAAGACCCTCTACATGTCAGATGATAATTAGCCCAAAAATAGCTGTTTCCAACTAACATGCCCTAATTTCCATCTAAAACTCTTGTAATTTTCCCTGCTCCAATTTAAAACTCTCCTGCAAGCTCCATACTTCCTCTTATCTATAGCTATCTGAAGACTGAAGGAGTTGTGTTTTCTATTCCCTAAATGTTCTCCAATGGAAAGCTGGTCACCTGACCAAGCTTATTTCCCAACACCAAGTCTAGTATGGCCACTCCTCTCATTTAAGTATCTACATATCAATTTAAAAATCTCTTCTGGATGCACCTAACAAATCCTGCCCCATTTAAACCTCTTGGACCAAGGAGGTCCCAGTCCACCTTGTGGAAATTAAAGTCACCCACAATAATAACCTTGCTGGTTTTACATCCTTTCCCTAATCTGCCTTCATAGCTGTTCCTCAACATCCCGGTGGCTATAGGAGGGTGAGCAGGACATGGTCTAGTGTATAACCCCATCAGAGTGAATGCAGCTTTCTGATTTTTGAGTTCTGTTCATATATACCCAGTGTATGAGCCCTCCATTATGTCTCCTCTGGTTACAGCTGTGAAGATGTCCCTGATTAACAGTGCAACCCCTAACCCCTGTACCTCCCTCAGTGCCTTTGCTAAAACATCAAAACCCTGAAACATTCGGCATCTCTCAAGCATGTTGCTGGAATGGCCACAACATCAGAGCTTCATGTACCCAAGTTCATCACATACCCTGAATACTCCTAGTATTAAAATAAACACACTTCACCCCATCCGTCCCATCGTGTCTATTACCCTGCACCTGCTTGTATAAATCCTGCATGCTTAAGACTCCCATTCCTTCTTGATTAGTTTCTTTTAAACAAGAAAATGCACTAAGGCTGGCAATTAGAGTCAAGCTTTATATGTCCTTTTAACCTAACCTACAACATTTCAAAGTAATTAATTGTTTGAAATAATTCTGTACAATAAATTCTCCTGCTTAAACACTGAAAATAAAATCTCAACCCCGAGTTTTAAAGTCAACCAAAAAAAAAAATCACCCTTGTATTTTAATAAATACTGGGAAAAAACACGCCTTTTGCTGTGATTTTTGACCTACACTGGTTCCAAGTTGATCAATAACTAATGTAAAATTTTCACCCAAGCATGTGATTGCTTTACTTTTCTCTGTTTCTTTAATGTTTATCTATCCTGCCTCCAAATGTGGGCTCTTGCACTTTCCTAATTTTTTCTATTGGTAGTTTTGCCTTTTACAAAGGCCCAACTTTCACTGTTTTGTTAACTAAAAATTCCAATGTATCTGGAAAAAGTTCAAGGACATCTGACAATTTACTTAAGCCGACAGACAAGTGAAATTTCAGTATCAATTTTGTAACTTTATTCCAAAGTAACTCTACACACCATATCTAAAATAGTTTGCAAAAGTCCTTTGAAAACAGTTTTGTAAATATTTATTTCTGAGGTTCAAGCTTAAAGTAACAATGTGCTGTTAAATATCAAAAGATCTGCCACTAGATGGTGCTTTAAAAGGAACTAAAATATGAAAATGACTGGCTTGAGATGGCAAATCAGCCAAAGTGCATTCTGGGAGTCCTCAGAAAGGTCTCGGCTCTTTATTCTGTTTATTCTTTTCCACAGATGCTGCCTGACTAGCTGAGTTCCTCCACTGCTTTGTGTGTATTGTTCTGGGAAAAACGTCATTTTTACCCTGCAAATGAAATTTCTAGTAAGATGTTAAACACAACAAAAATACAAAAGGTTTTACTGGCAGATGCTGGAAATCCAGGGAACACTCACAAAATGCTGGTGGAACTCAGCAGGTCAGGTAGCGTCTATGGAGAGGAACAAAGAGCTGCAATTTTGGGCTGCGACCCTTTATCAGGTCGGGACATGTCGCGAAAACCTAATTAAATTTATCAGCTGAATTGTCTTAGTGTCATTGGATGTCTTCATTATTTTAATCTATCACTCTCAAATGCTTTCCAAAGCCTGTTTTACACCTTTTTTCCTGAGTTGAGTCAAGGTGTAGATTGCATTAAATCACAGCATGATTGTATTATTTAGTACGCTAAACAGTTGAGACAATTCCATCCAAATTTCACACATTTTCTTTCAAATTAATCTGAAGGAAAACAAAGTTAAATTTCATAAGTTTTCTTGAGAACATAGAACACAGAACAGCACAGGAACGGGTCCTTCAGCTCACAATGTTGTGTC
Organism: Hemitrygon akajei; assembly: GCF_048418815.1. Lineage (NCBI taxonomy): Eukaryota > Metazoa > Chordata > Chondrichthyes > Myliobatiformes > Dasyatidae > Hemitrygon > Hemitrygon akajei. The sequence goes on along the minus strand of NC_133128.1, from coordinate 166,997,684 downwards.
GAATGAATAAAATTAGTAATCAAATGTCCAACTGAACTAATCCCTTCTGCATAAACAATGTCCAAATCTTACTGTTTGCCTATCTAAGCCCCAAGCGTATTTGCCTCCACCATCAGTCACCCGCCACCCTCTGTGTAAAAATCTTGCCTTAAATACACGTCCTCTATTACTGGATAATTCAGCCCTGTAAAAAGGATACTGGCTGTTTTACTCTATCTATGCCTCTCAATCTTATAAACATCAAGCAGATTTCCCCTCAATCTCCATTGGTCCAGAGAAAACAACTCGGTTTTGTCCAACCTCTGGTATTGCACATGTCCTCTAATCCAGGCAGCATCCTTGGGAACCTTTTCTGCACCCTCTTCAAAGCCTCAACACCCTTCCAATAATGGGGTGGCCAGAACTGAATACAATACTCCTGATGCAGCCTAACTAGTGTTTGATAAAGCTGCCTCATAGCCTCCCAACTTTTGAACTCCATTCCTCGTCTAATAAAGGCAAGCATGCCACGTGCCTTCTTTGCCCAGAATAGCAGAGGTCCCAATACGGATCCCTGCAGAACACCTCTAATCACCGACCTCCAGCCAGATTAAGTCCCATCAACCACAGAAGCCTTCCATGGGCGACAATTTACTAAGGATCCCAGGCATTTTAACCTTTTGGATGAAGCTTCCATGACAAGTGACTTACTAAAATCTATGTAAAAATCATCCACAGTTATACCTTCATCAATCACCTTTATTGCTTTCTCAATAAACTCAATCGGTAGTAAGACACAACTTGCTCTGCACAAAGCCAGGGTGTCTGTCCCTATTTAGGACATGGCTTGCCAATTGATCACAAATCCTATTCCTAAGAAACCTTTCCAGTTAACTTTCCTACAACTGATATGACATTCACCGGTCTATAGTTTTCCAGGATTATCTCTGTTTCCCTTCTTGAATAATGGAAAAACACAAGCTATTCTGGGACCATACCTGTGGTAAGTGAGCACACAAAGATATGTCAAGGCCCCAACAAACTCATCCTTTCCCTTTCTCAATAACCCTGGTATATCCCTTCAGGCCCTGGGAATTTATCACCTTTAAGAGACCCCACACCACTTCTGTCTTTGCCTCAAAATGCCTGAGCAAATTCACAAGCTCCCCAGTGATCCACAGCACCCGTCCTGCACGTCCTTCTTCTTGGTAAATACTGATGCAAAGTTTTCATTTAGAACCTCAACAACATCCTCCACCTCCAAAAACATGATTCCCTCCTTTATCCTTGAGTGGTGCTACCCACTCCATAATTATCCTCTGGATGAAGGTACAGAATGCTTTGTGATTATCTTTAATCCTACTTGCCAAGGAGTTTTCATGGCTCCTCCTGGCTTCCCTTTTGAGTTATTTTCTGGCTTTTTTTTACAATCCTCAAGGGCTCTGATCTTAGCTTCCTAAATTTTATAGAGCGGATTCTGGTTGATTGGAACATTTTGGTATTAGTATGTTTTGGCCCCAATAACCTCAAGTCTCATGGAAACAGTTAAAAAAAAGTATTTAAAAAACTGCCTAACAAATTATGTATTTAACTGAAATACAAAGCAAATTGGAACACTATCAATAGTATTACAGCACTATAAAACTGTGTATTGGTTCCTAACAGTTATTGACAAAGGAATTCATTCAGTGTATGCAATGAACAAAACCAGTGCAGAAACCTAGTGTAGATAATGGACTGCCTTCCACTATCTGCACTAATGGACTGCTGTCCACGATTGCATTCCAAATCTTCAGTTTCCTTATAATATTCAAGATGATTGTCGATACCTTCAAATTCTTCGTAGTTCCTATCTTGTTGAAGTAGTGAAATAGTTTCATTTTCACTCCCAGCCGTTTTTGCCATCTGCAAATCCAAATGCTTGAAATCACGGTGAGCAACAGTTCTGAATTGTCTTACTGTCTATTTCTCGCCAACTACCAGTGACAAAAATCACTGCTTTTTGAACACAAACGTACACAACTGATGCCATTTAAAAACTGTTCACTCAAAGCACTGTGTAGCGTTTAATGGCTACACAAGTGTGTGCACCTGATTCTAGTTGGAACCTGTTTGGAAAGTCCCTTGCCCCAATTAAGCAGCATAGTGTCTCAAATAAACAAAGGGAATCCCAGCAATTTTCTCAGTTTGTTTTTGTTCCTGAAGAGTTGTTCCAAATAAGTGGCTGTCCGATTTATCAATGGTCCAATTTTCTGGAATCTAGTGTATATGCTTCCTTTTTCTTTTTGACTATATTTTCTACCTCTCCTGATAGCCAAGGTTCTCTTACCACGTTGTCCTTGACTATCCTTCTTACTGGAACATACTCATCCTACGTTCTATGATGTTGTCTTGAAATATCTCCACATGTCAGATGTGTACTTGCTCAAAAACAGCTGTTCCCAATTAACTCAGCCTCATACCAGCCTAATGCTCTCATAAAGTCCTCCAGTTTAGCACTCTCCCACAAGATCTATACTTCTCCTTATCTTAAAACTTAAGGACCTGTCACCACTTTTCCTGAACCGTTCTCCATTGAAAATTCAGTCATCTGATCAGACTCATTACACAACACTAGGTCCAAGATGGCCCGTCCTCTTGTAGAACTATCTACATGTTGATTTAAGAAACCTCTCTGGATGCACCAAGCAAATTCCGCCCCATCTAAGACTTTTGCACTAAGGAGATCCACATCCAAATAAGGGAAGTTAAAGTAACAGTCAAATCTCTGTGTGAGAATTACATGCAGAGTGGATACTGTTTGCTTGCAGTTGCTTGGTCTGTTTGAGAGAATGAGAAAGTGTGCTTCAGTTGTTACACATCGTACAGTGGCAAGGGGTGGGGTGGGGAAGGTGACTGATGGAGAGAGAGGGGGAAGGGGGGATGGAATGAACCTTAGATTCAGAGGCTGTTGGAATATCTGATAAAGTTTTATAAGATTATGGGAGGTATAGATAAAGTAGACAGCTAATCTTTAATACTAGATGCCATGCATTTAAGGTGAGGGGGTAAGTTTAAAGAAACAGAGTGCAACAAAAAACTGTATTAAAAATAGTTTACCCACAGTTGGCTGAGAGAAAAAAAAGATTGCTGAAGATATACACTCACCAAGTGTGGATTGTTTTATTCCTAATTTCTTTTTTAAAGTCCAAAATCCTTAATTTTGGATAGATGCAAAACTGAATGACAGGGAGGAATACTTCAAAAGGGGAAGGCTGATGCCTCACAGTCATTTTGGGGCATTTTTACCAGGGCAGCTTGAAAAAGTCACTAAATAATTACCATCAACAGATCACTTATAGCACCAGAGGAAATAACACACTGGACCACTGTTACACCACTATCAAGAATGCTTACTGTGCTATTCCATGCCCACATTTTGGAAAGTCTGATCACATGGCTGTACTTCTACTCAGAGTATAGGCAGAGACTGAAGACTGCAGCACCAGCAGTGAGGACCAAGAAGGTATGGACAAGGGAAGCACAGGCGTGCTTACGCGACTGTCTTGAATTGGTGGACTAGGTTGGATTCATGGATTCATCTTCGAATCTGGATGAATATGCTGCAGTTGTTACAGACTTCATTAAAACCTGTGTGGATGAGTGTGTGCCTATGAAAACTTGCTGGGCATTCTCAAACCAAAAGTTGTGGATGAACCAGGAGGCTTGTCGTCTATTGTTGCCTAGATCTGGTTACCCAGGTCTGTACAAGAAAATCAGGTATGACTTGCAGAGGGCTATTTCAAGAGTGAAGTAACAATTCTGAGCAAGGTTGTTGGTGATATCGGATGCATGGCAACTCTTGCAGGGTTTGCTGGACTTTACTTCCCACAAAGCGAAACCCAATAGCATGAATGGCAGCTATGCTTCACTACTAGATGAGCTCACTGCCTCTATGTTCACTTTGAAAGGGAGAACATATCTACAACTCTCAAGATCCCTGCCATAATAGGTCAACGGCAGACACAATCTCAATGGCTCTTCGCGTGGCCCTAGATCACCTGGACAATACAAACACCTATGTTAGGATGCTGTTCGTTGACTAAAGCTTATTGTTTAACACCATCATTCCCACAGTTCTGATCGATAGGTCCCCTCAAAACTAATCAGTAGACTCCAAGACCTGGGCCTCAATACCCCCTTGTGCAATTGGATCCTGGATTTCTTCACTTGTAGACCTCAGTCAGTTTGGATTGGCAAAAACATCTCCTCCACAATCTCCAACAGCACAGGAGCACTACAGGGATGTGTACTTAGACCCCGCTAAGGTGCAGAGGTGTACTTACTTTACACCTACGACTGTGTGGCTAAGTACAGCTCCAACACCATATACAAGTTAGATGATGACACCACTGTTATGGGCTGTGAAAGGAGGCAATGAACCAGCATACAGGTGGGAGATTGAAAATTTGTCTGAGTGGTGTAATAACAACAAGTTCTCACTCAATATTAATAAGACCTAGGAACTGATTGTAGACTTCGGGAGAGGGAAACCAGAAGTCCATGAGCCAGTAAATATCAGAGGTGGAGAGGGTCAGTAACTTTAAATTCCTGTGTGTTACTATCTCAGAAGACCTGTCCTGGACCCATCATATAAATATTATTGCGAAGTAAGTATGACAGCACCTCTACTTCCTCAGGAGTCTGCAGAGGTTTGGCATGTCATCGAAAACCTTAGAAAACTTCTGTAGATGTAAGGTGTGTTACGTTCCCCAGTAACCGGGTGACTTATCAGCAAAGATAGATAGGTCCGCTGAAGCCTGATGCTACTATTTTCAAACGTTTTTATTTATAAAGGGGCACAAACGTATGGTTAATACAAAACATTCAGATCATATCCGTCGTCACAACTCAATCTAAAGCACAGGTATAGTAATAATCAATCAGAAATAAGCTCTATCGTTGTCTAGGGGTAATGTAGATATATATTGTTTACTGGATATCTAAAAGTCTTTTGCGGTCACTGCAGTTCCACCCGCTGCCGTCGTTGTGGTGTCGCGTTGGTGCACTTTTGTTAGAAAGAGAGAGAGAGATGGGATTAAACAGTTACCCGACCGGTTTTCCAACCTGGAGGAGTTCGGTTTGTCGGAGCCTCGTTGGGGGAATGAATGCTCATCGGTGGCCTCCCCTGTAGCTAAGCCGTTCTTCCGTTGTGGGGTCGCCAATCCCAGGCAAGGAAAAGACGCACACGAACCCCACCACCGGCTGTCGCTATCAAAACGCTGTCACAGGATTTCTAGCGTCTCTTCTGGTGCGTCTGAGACCCCGCCTCGGCAGCCCACCTTTTATCTGGACTGGCAGGGTTGTAGATGTCCATCAGGGTGGGGGGCGATGCAATCCTTCCCCCATCACCCATCTCACATTGCCCTGAGATTTTGCACGTAGGCCAGTTCCTTATTCCACAAAGGTGTCTCCCAAGACAATGGCTATGTCCGAGGCTTTTGTCTTGTTGAGCGACCAGCCCACATTCCAAACCGTAAGGCTCTCTCTCTCTCTTGCGATTCTCACAAAGGAGGGGGGCTGAGGTCATGACAGGTGAAAAATGTGCTGACCGGCTATTTTAAGACCTGTTATGTGAACACCAATGCCTTTGAACGGAAACTCCTACAAAAGGTAGAGAATTCGGCCCAGTACATCATGAGTAAAACCCTCCCAACCTACATGAAACATTACCGAAGAAAAGCAGCATCCATCATCAGTGATCCTCACCACCCAGGCAACGTTCTTTCTTCGCTGCTGCCATCAGATAGAAGGTACAGGAGCCTCAGGACTTGCACCACCACATTCAGGAACAGTTACTACCCCTCAACCATCACGCTCTTGAACAAAAGGGGTTAGTTACACTTATTTAAGGACTCTTTTATCATGATATTTCATGGTAATTATTTTTTGCCATTTATTTATATCTGCATTTGGGTAGTTTGTTTGTAGTTTATAATTCTTGATGTTTACAGTTTACAGTTACTGTTCTATAGATTTGCTAAGTATGCCCACAGAAAAAGAATCTGATAATACATTTTACTTTGAAATTTGAACCTGGGCCTCTGTACTACCCCCTGCAACTGGATTCCTGACTTCCTACCCGGAAGACCACAATCTGTGCAGATTGGTAACAATATTTTCTCCTCGCTGATGATCAACACTGGTGCTCGTCAGGGGTGTGTGCTTAGCCCACTGCTCTGTTCCCTCTATACTCATGAATGTGTGGCTAGGTACAACTCAAATGACATCTATAAATTTGCTGATTCAACCATTGTTGGTAGAATGTCAGATGGGCATGAGAGTATGTACAGGAACGAGATATACCAGCTAGTGGAGTGGTGTCGCAGTAACAACCTTGCACTCAATTTCAGCAAGATGAAAGCTGATTGTGTACTTCAGGAAGGGCAAGATGAGGGAACACGAACCAATCATCATAGAGGGATCAGAAATGGAGAGAGTGAGCAATTTCAAGTTCCTGGGTGTCAAGATCTCTGAGGATCTAACCTGGTCCCAACATATCAATGCAGTCATAAAGAAGGCAAGACAATGGCTCTATTTCATTAAGAGTTTGAAAGGATTTAGTCTGTCACCTAAAACACTTGAGAACTTCTATATGTTCCATGGAGAGTATACTGACAAGCTGTATTACTGCCTGGTTTGGGGGGGGGGGGGGGGGGAGGGCTAAGGAACAGGACCAAAAGAAGCTACAGAAAGTTATAAAGATTACAGACAGCTCCATCTTGGGTAGTAGCCTCCATAGTATGCAAGACATCTTCAAGGAGTGGTGACTCAGAAAGACAGGTGTCCATTATTAAGGACCCCCATCACCCAGGCCATGCCATCTTCTCATTGTTACTGTCAGGAAGGAAATACAGAAGCCTGAAGGCACACACTCAGCGATTCAGGAAAAGCTGTTTCCCCTCTGCCATCTCATTCCTAAAAGAACATTGAACCCATGAACACTACCTCACTTTTTTAAATATATTATTTATGTTTTGCACTATTTTTAATCTAACTATTTAACATACATATATATAAACACTTGCTGTAATTGATTTATTTATTTTATTTCTTTCTACGTTGTCATATATTGCTGATAAGTTAATAAATTTCACGGCACATACGGGTGATAATAAACCTGATTCTGATTCTGACAATGACTCTGAAATTCTGGCCCAAATATGGGAGGCTGTAAGTGAGTGCAAGTTGCTTGCCTTTAGTTTTGATGTGCTATTTCTTTTTCTTTTTCTCTATCACAGTGAAAGAAATAACAAGAACCTCTACTTGTTTCAATCACTGCCCTTTAACTCATTAAAGCATTCCGAAGGGGCAAGAGTTAAAAATAATGAAAACAAGGAGATCTAATTTCATTCTTTCAAAGGCAAAATGGGACTAGAGGGAAGAAGTTCTCCAGGGCTAAGGAAGCAGGACAAATATAAACGATGGGAGGAAATGCCAAGTTCTTCTGAGGATTGATGGCCACAAATCCATGCAGAATGGTGGAAATCTCTGCAGAGTCCTTATCAAGCAATCACCTGAAAGGAGATTTGCAGATGAAAACAAATAAAATAACAGTGGCAGAGACACACAGGAAAGGAAAAGATGCAAAAGAGGGAAAGAACAACGCGAAGATAAGTAGTTAGAGGAAGAACCACCTGACACGTCATTTGTAATATCATAAGAATTCCAGAAAAAAAAATTAAAATGACATAAAACATAAAATGACTACATTATCATAATGAAAGTGGAAAAAAATCATCCAGTTATGGACATGAACAGTACTTTCTCTCTCAAGATACGTAACTTTGATTTCCAATGGCATTTTTTCTGTTAAGCAACAAATATCAATGATTCAGTCATTCAGATATATGCAAATTGAGCCGAGGAACTATGGCAACAGTTTTGAATATTAATGACATTTCTCTCTGAAATTTGATGTTAATATTACATTAATAAAATTCCATGATACAGCTTTCATGGCATGTGTCATTAATTAAATTCTACTCACACCAATCATACCCAAAGTATAATTATCTTCAACACATTGTTTTGTGTCTTTCAGTAAACACTTCAGGATCATTTGTTTTAAACACAAAATCTGCATAAATATTAAACAATGAGACATGTGAGAATCCCAAGCACTATGACAAACAACTACTAAAGCTGTAATTACAAATGCTCTGACAACATCACTTTCTACTTAACCTGTAGAATAATAATAAACCTGTTATTGAGCTGAGATGCAGTGTGAATATTTCCATCTCTCTACTCTTGGGAATATAACAGTTGTTTATAACAGTGAATGAAGACATTGTAATACAGGGAATCAATAAAGATTTTTTTTTAACTTGACAACTTCTCTCTGTAACCTGTTTTAATAAAACCTTGTATTATTTTGTGTGTAGCATTCTTACAACAAATGTCTGTTACCATTAGATTAGGAACATAATACTTCTCTATGAGTGAATTACTTTACAAGACTTGTGTGGAATTGTAGTTTGAACTGTTCTGCCAGAGCAGTTCAGCTTCTAAATCTAACTCCAGTGGCCATTTAATTGCCCGTTATCATGCACTTACAGGGAAAACAAAAATAATCCAGACTCAAAATGTTGTAAAGCTTTCTGTAAAGCTACACCAGCTGAAGTACTTGTTACAATCCTGGTGAAGCTAACTTGAAACTGCATGATTCACAAACACGTGTTCTGGTACTGAGCTTTTCTTCAATACAGAGAGTCCATACCTGTAGGCACTGATCAGTGGGATATCCACAGCACATCGGTGGAAGGTTAATGGCATTAAAGAAATCACTCATCCACAATCACTCTACATTTTAGTTTGTCTGAAAACTGTTTAGTGGGGAGGTGGGATGAGTACAGGGAAGAATAAATGGCACACTGGGTAATTGGCACGTGTTGCAAGAGGGAAGAATGAGATGGTGAAAAGAAACATAAGCTGCTAAAACTTCATATTAATAAGACGTTTTAAATGGTCTTCTGGGTGGGAGCCAATTTTTTAAGTGACGTTCCTCCCCACTCATCTACTTTCTGTAGTGTTGTAGAGTACACAAAGTCACTGGATAGACACTGAAGCTAATGGATATAGAAGTGCTTATTTAGCAAAACTGAGCAACAGGTATCACAATTTGAGACACTCTTGGAAGAAGAGACCTCCACGACCCAACATTACATGACATTTTTATATTTTAAAGATCAAAGGTAACAGCAGGACAATTCTATAGTTACAATTCTATAGGACAATTCTATAGTTACAATGTATCTACGATGTATCAATGTTACAATGTATCTTTGAATTACGCAGTTTTCTAGTACCTCCCTTTTCGCACCCACACTCCAGACACCCAAACTAAATGTTAATCTCCAGTGATTCTAGGCCACATTCATGCATATGCAGGCTTCTGAGTTCTAAAAGAAGTGTTTCTTTGTTTGCGATTGACGCCAGCCTGCAGCTCCAGGAAACCCATTGTTCTGAGCAGTGTTATAAATTCCATCTGGAATTCACATTAAAGTATGAAGAATGGCTGCTGTTGAACTTAATATTTGCAATGTAACGTGTACATGAATTTGAAGCAGATAGCGGCAGTACTTAATGAATACTTCGCTTCAGTATTCACCAAGGAAAAGGACCTTAGCAATTGTGGGGACGACTTACAGGGACTGAAACGCTTGAGCATATAGACATGGAGAAAGAGGATGCGGTGGAGCTTTTGAAAAGCGTTTAGATAAGTCGCCGGGACCGGATGTGATATACCCAAGGCTACTATGGGAAGAGAGGGAGGAGATTGCTGAGCCTCTTGTGATGATCTTTGCATCATCAATGGGGATGGGAGAGGTTCCGGATGATTGGAGGGTTGCAAATGTTGTTCCTTTATTCAAGAAAGGGAGTAGAGATAACTCGTGAAATTATAGACCAGTGAGACTTACTTCAGTGGTGAGCCAGTTGTTATAGAGATCTTGAAAGGCAGGATTTATCAGCATTCAGAGAGACATATTCTGATTTGGGATGGTCAGCATGGCTTTGTCAAGGGCAGGTCATGCCTTATGAGCCTGATTGAATTCTTTGCGGATGTAACAAAACACATTGATGAAAGTGGAGCAGGGGATGTAGTGTATATGGATTTCAGTAAGGCATTTGATAAGGTTCCCCATAAAAGGCTCATTCAGAAAGTAAGGGGGCATGGGATCCAAGGAGACTTTGTTTTGTAGATCCAGAATTGGCTAGTCCACAGAAGACAAACAATGGTTGTAGATGGGTCATATTCTACATGGAGGTCAGTGACCAGTGGTGTGCCTCAGGGATCTGTTCTGGGATCCCTCCTCTTTGTGATTTTTATAAATGGCCTAGGTAAGGATTAGAAGGGTGGGTTAGTTAAGTTTGCTGATGACACAGAAGTTGTGGATAGTCTGGAGGATTGTCAAAGGTTGCAGTGGGACATTGATATGATGCAAAACTGGGTTGAGAAGTGGCAGGTAAGTGTGAAGCTGTTCATTTTGGTAGGTCAAATCTGAAGACAGAATATTATACTAATGGTAAGACACTTGGCAGTGTGGAGGATCAAAGAGAAGTTGGGGTCCGTGTCCATAGGACACTCAAAGCTGCTGCACAGGTTGACAGTGTTGTTAAGAAGGTGTACGGTGTGTTTGCCTTCATCAACTGTGGGATTGAGTTCAAGAGCCATGAGGTAATTTTACAGCTATATCAGACCTTAGTTAGACCCCACTTGGCGTATTTTGTTCAGTTCTGGTCACCTCACTATAGGAAGGATGTGGATACTGTAGAGAGAGTGCAGAGGAGATTTACAAGGATGCTGCCTGGATTGGAAAGCATATCTTATGACAATAGGTTCAGAAAACTTGGCCTTTTCTCCTTGAAGTGATGGAGGATGAGAGCTGACCTGATAGAATTGGATAAGATGCTCCAAGGCATTGACTGTGTGGATAGCCAGAGGCTTTTTCCCAGGGCTGAAATGGCTAACAAGTGGGGACATAGTTTTAATGTGCTTGGAAGCAGGTACTGAGGGGATGTCAGGGGTAAGTTTTTCACACAGAGAGTGGTGGGTGTGTGGAATGCATTGCCAGTGGTGGTGGTAGAGGCAGATAAAATAGGGTCTTTTAAGAGACTCTTAGATAGGAACATGGAGCTTAGAAAAATAGAGGGCTATGCGGTAGGGAAATTCTAAGCAGTTTCTAGAGTAGGTTACATGGTCAGCACAACATTGTCCACTCATCCCTCCCCACCGTACTTCTTCCTGGCACGTACCTGCAAAGTGACAAGTACTACACCTGACCCTATACCTCCTCCCTCAACACCATTCAGGCTCCAAACTGTCCTTTCAGGTGAGGAGACACTTGGCCTGCAAGTCTGTCAGGGTCATCCACTGTAGCTGATACTCCCTGTGTGTCCACCTCTACATTGGGGAGACATAACACAGATTGGGGGACCACTTTGTTCAGAATTTTCACTGCACCCCACCACAAAAGGCATCTCCCAATGGCTGCCCATTTCAATTGGATTTCCTGTTCCTATTCTGACTTGTCTGTCCTTGGCCTCCTCTACTGCCATGATGAGGCTATACTGAGGTAGGAGCAGCAACACCTTATAGTCCTCCAACCTGATGGCATGAACATCAATTTCTCAAACTTCCATTAATTTCTCTCCCTCCCCCTTCTCTCCTTTTTTAATTCCTTTTTCTGGTTCCCCTCTCACCTCCCTCAGGTCCCCCTCCTTCTTCCCTTCCTTCCATAGTCCATTGCACTATCCTATCCGATTTCCTCTTCTTCAGCCCCTTACCTCACCCGCCTTTCACCTCCCAGCTTCTAATTTCATCCTCCCTCCCCCATCCACCTGCCCTCCCCCTCATCTGGATACATTTTTCATGTACTCCAATCCCCTCCCCCCACCTTCTCATTCTGGCTTCTGTCTCCTTCCTTTGCGGTGCTGATGAAGACTCTTGACCCAAAATGTTGACTGTTTATTCCCCTTCATTGATGTTGCCTGGCTTATTGAGCTTATCCAACATTTTGTGGTTGTTGAACAAGTTGTCCAGCCTGTTGTCTAAGCCTTCAGGTCATTCCAAGCAAGATACCGACAATGAGGAAACACAAGCAGAGCAGAAGCTGGAGATCCTTTGATGATTAAGTCAAGTATAGACCCTTCAGTGATTCAGCAATACCTACAACCCTCGAGTTAAAATGCTGATGAAATATTCACTACATCTGAAAGAGCATGGCCTGTCAAGACATGTCATTAAATAAATATGGTTGTAGTCATCGGTGAAGTTCTGCTCGTATATCTTCCAGAGAGTTCTCAGGTGTCTCTGTGAACGAAACTAAGAGCAAAGCAATCCTTTGTTTTAATGTTGTTACTTCATCTCAATTTAAATGAAACTCAATTACTCTTTTGGAATAGATCTCCACTATGTGAGTAATTAAATAACTGACATGTAGCTCTTTCAACAACATACTGTTAAATGCTATCTACAGATGAAGCAATTGGTTTGGGAGGTTGATGATCATACTGGCTTTTTCTTTCTTTCTTGGTTTCATGGCTATCTGGAGAAGAAGAATTTCAGACAAATAGTCGGGACACCGCTTCTTGGTCGACACTGGAGCAGAAATCAGCGTGTTACCCCTGACGGGGTATGACACCCGCAACAGGAAGCCAGGACCCACCCCGAGGGCCGCAAATGGCAGCACGATACGGACCTACGGCACCCGCACAGTGCAGCTGCAGTTCGGCGCCAGCCGGTTCACGTCGGACTTCACACTGGCCGCCGTGGCCCAACCACTCCTGGGGGCGGACTTCTTGCGAGCTCACAGCCTGCTGGTCGACTTGCAAGGGAAAAGACTGGTACATGCCGAGACTTTCCAGACGTTCTCCCTGGGTGAAGCCAAGTTGCCGGTCCCACACCTGGACTCCATCACGCTGTCGGACAATGAATTCACCAGAATCCTGGCGGACTTTCCATCGTTTCTGGCACCGCAGTTCACGGCAGCCATGCCCAGACACGGAGTACAGCACCACATCCCGACCCAGGGACCACCCCTCCACGCCTGCGCACGAAGGCTCCCCCCGGAAAAGCTCCGCCTGGCGAAGGAGGAATTCGAGAGGATGGAGGAATTGGGGATCATACGGCGGTCCGACAGCCCATGGGCCTCCCCCCTGCACATGGTGCCCAAAGCAGCCGGGGGCTCACAAATAGCCCGCGCGCAGAGAGAGACTTTGGTAATTCACCTCTGACGTCATTTCCGCCCGGAGAGGGCGGGAACTAGGGATTAAAAGCCAGCGCCGTGAAGTTTGAATAAACTAGTCTCGAAACAACTTTTTTGTGCCGTTGTTTCTAGCTCTGTATGTAGTACATCGCTACAGTACACTATTTAGTATACAGTATATAAATACAATACAATATAAAAAACAGAATGTAGTATCTCCCCCAGTTTATTTCAGGACATTTCCCCTGCATGCTCTGCCACTGACGAAGGCAAAGGCATCAACTTGTGTAAACTTGTATATTCAGTCATGGGATTTGGGCCAGCCCAACTGCTCTCAACCACATTGTGGGATCTCGAGCTACATATAGCCCAGGTTAGGTTTGGACAACAGACATCCTCCCTTGAAGGTCTCTAGTGAACTGCACATGTTTTACAATGTGCTGTTACCAATACTGATGGGAAATTTACTTAATTGCTCAAATTTGAAGTTCCCAGCTGTGCCAATGGAATTCAATCTAAGGTTCCTGGATCAATGGTCCAGATGTCTGGAAACTAGTCAAATAACTAAACTATTGGGCTACTTTAACTTTCAAATCATATTACCAGGTTGGTTGTTTACCATCATTCCTTTATCTCTGGTGGAAAAATAGTCTGAAGGGAGAGTCATCCCAAACAGGATAGCCCCCAGATATTTTCTAAAATAATGAAAAATTGGAAGGCCTAGGTAGAGTGGATGAGGACAGGATGTGTCCAACAGAGGGAGAGTCTTGGACCAGAGGGCATTGTCTCATAATACAAGGATGTCACTTTAGAATACAGATGAGATGAATTTCTTTAGCCAGCGAATGGTGAATCTGTGGAATTCATTGCCACAAGTAGGCCAAGTATCTAGGGGTATTTAAAGCAGAGATTGATAGGTTTTTGATTAGTAAGGGCACCAATGGATACAGGGAGAAGGCAGAAGATGAGGTTGAGAGGAAACGTTACCAGCCATGATCAAATGGCGGAGCAGATTTGATGGACTGTATGGCCAAATTTTGCACCCATATATTTTAGTTTATGGAATATTATCAGAATCTCAGGAACAAATTTTAAGAATGTGCACCATAATTCATTCCACATAACAGATTATAAAAATAACATATGTTTACTATAAAATTTTAATAGAAAAATGTTTTTCAGAGTCCATAATTTCTATTTCAAACAAAAATAAATCATCCCCTAATGCAAGACCAATGTAGCAAAATTCCTTGAAATTTAATTTTTACTGAGGTAGCCAACAAGACATCGAGAGTGCAGCTTCAGTCATGTTTTTCATTTTAGTCTTCCTGCTTCAAAAAAGATCCTGCTATTTCAAAAATTTACTCCATTTTACTTGAATCCTCTCCTACCAGAGAAGCGATCATGATAAGAAGATACATTAGAGATAAACTGCACTGCTGTTAATCTGCAGGTTGAAGATTACACTTAGTGATAAAATCATGCGCAGGATGTCGAAGTGTAGAAGGAGTGAAATGACACATAACAAAGGCCAGCATTCTGTTTAGGTATGGTGTACCAGCCTAACAGTAACTGCATAGAAGTACAAAGTTTTATGGAAGAAGTAAAGGGAACTTGTCAGAAAATTGAAGCAATAGGGTATTTTAACCTACACGTAGACAAAAAAAAAAATTCAATGGCAGAAAAAGCTTAAATGAGTTCATAATGTACTTTTGGGACAATGTTTACTAAAAAAAGTTGAAGTTAGTGTTGATTTTAAAGAGAAAGCATATACTTAAGCTGGTTCAATGACTAATCAAAAGATTGAACAGAAGATTAAAAAAATATGTCCCAAACCAACTGTCAGATGGGGAAAGGCTTAAATATCATAAGGGCTTTAAAACAAATTGGGGCAGTGTTTTTGGCAACAGCATGTCCCTTCCCAATGTGCTTACTGCAGTCTATGCATGTTTTGAATAGAGTTGAATTGGAATGACACCGCCCAGGCAGACAGCCTCCAGTGCAGCTGAAACCACAGTCACTATTGTGGGCTTTGTCTACACTCTCAATGCCTAAGTAAACCAACCAGCATGATCAAAGACCCCACCCACCTCAAACATTCTCTTATCCCCATTCCCATTGGGCACAAAATACAAAATTCCAAAAGCACAGACCCAAGGACAGCTTCTACCCCACTGTTACACAACTATTAAATGGTTGTCTCGTACAATGAGATGGACTATTGACCTGATTATGACCTTGCTCCATGTCTACTAGAACTGGACATCTTCTGCAACACTTTATTCTGCACTCTGTTTTTGCTTTACCTACTATTAACTCAATGTACTGTCATAATGAATTGATTTTTATGGTGTGCAAGAAAGATTTTTGGTATATCTGACAATAATAAACCAATTTAAATATGAACCAACAATCAGAGTCCAACGTATTTTTAAGAGATAACAATATGTACGTTGGCTTAGTAGAAAATGAATACGCAGATTTAATAAAGAAATGAATTAAAAAGACATTTTTCACTTGTCTTTGCAGTGAAGGATAGAAAAAATTGTCCTAGATTTAGCTATAAATTGGATGAAGTGCATAAAGATATGGTCATAAAAATTAGTGATGATGTAAGGTACGTAGGAGAGTACAAAAGGGAGACTGCAATGAGATATTGACTTGCTAAATAAAAGGACAAGGATCTGACAAGTAGCGTTTAAGGCGGCCAGATGTGGAACTGGAAATACTGGCAAGAAAAACAAAAGAATGGATTGTGTACATGCCATGAGTTTGCAGAGCACCAAGGCATAGATTTGCAAATGGCAGGTATGCAAGTACAGCAAAAAGTAGGAATTTCTAGGGGAGCTGAATACAAAAGTAGGGATGTTACACTTCAGTTATTTAGGACATGGGGGAGATTCTATCTAGAGGGCTGTGTGAGAATGGTTGAAACATTTAAGATTCCAGTATCAAGTCAAGGTGTATATGGAGAGGTTATGAGATAACCAAAACTAAAGGTTTGCTGCAATTTAACATTATGACTTTTGTAGCTTATACAATGCCCTTTCAAGCTTTTCATTATTCCAATTTCATACCCTTACCAATTTGTTCAGATAGCCCATTGAAAGCTTCCTATCAGATGCATCACAGCTTTACACGGCAACATGTTGCCCCACGTAACAATGGAACAGGCAAGAAAGCAAATGGCTGAAAGCTGTTTGTGTACAGAGATTATTTCAAAGAGGGGTGGATCAGGCTTGAAAGCTGAAACTGTGAAGCGTGCAGGTTCATTAAGTAACAAAAGGCAGGTTAAAACGTACCAAAATATCCTATAGCAATGTGCAAATGAATATTGGATTTTCTTTTAGTTTTGAATTGTCCAGTAAAATGTATTTGACAAAAACTGACAAAATGTTTATATTGCGGAGCAATAAACCAACAATTTTATTGTTTCACACTTTGGAAACATTCTTGAAAAATTACAAAATGCTCTGCAATGAAGCAACTTATATTTTATCCTCAATGTTTTATAGGGAAATCAATTTCAACAAGAATCAAGTCCTCCTCACTACAAAGCTAAAAAAAATCCCCATTTTGAAATAATATAACCTTTTGTTTTGCCTGCTCTTCCTTACAGCAGTTTACCCAGCCAAAATGCTCGCAATTCACAGTAATGTCACATTTACTGTGTGGGTCTGCTGAACTCTCTGCCGCATCGCATTCAAAGTATCATTGGATAATTTGTACTGTGTCCTACAGTACTTGGAAACATAGAAAATAGGTGCAGGAGTAGGCCATTCTGCCCTTTGAGCCTGCACCGCCATTCAGTACGATCATGGTTGATCATCCAACTCAGAACCCTGTACCTGCTTTCTCTCCATACCCCCTGATCACTTTAGCCACAAGGGCTATATCTAACTTCCTCTTAAGTATAGCCAATGAACCGGCCTCAACTGTTTCCTGTGGCAGAGAATTCCACAGATTCACCACTCTCTTTGTGAAGAAGTTTTTCCTCATCTCAGTCCTAAAAGGCTTCCCCTTTATCCTTAAACTGTGACCCCTCGTTCTGGACTTCCCCAACATCGGGAACAATCTTCCTGCATCTAGCCTGTCCAATCCCTTTAGAATTTTATACGTTTCAATAAGATCCCCCCTTAATCTTCTAAATTTGAGTATAAGCCTAGTCGATCCAGTCTTTCTTCATATGAAAGTCCTGCCATCCCAGGAATCAATCTGGTGAACCTTCTTTGTACTCCCTCTATGGCAAGAATGTCTTTCCTCAGATTAGGGGACCAAAACTGCACACTATACTCTAGGTGCGGTCTCACCAAGGCCTTGTACAACTGCAGTAGAACCTCCCTGCTCCTGTACTCAAATCTTTTTGCTATGAATGCCAACATACCATTTGCCTTTTACACCGCCTGCTGTACCTGCATGCCCACCTTCAATGACTGGTGTACAATGACACCCAGGTCTCGTTGCATCTCCCCTTTTCCTAATCGGCCACCATTCAGATAATAATCTGTTTTCCTGTTCTTGCAACCAAAGTGGATAACCTCACATTTATCCACATTAAATTGCATCTGCCATGAATTTGCCCACTCACCTAACCTATCCAAGTCACCTTGCATCCTCCTCACAGCTAACACCGCCGCCCAGCTTTGTGTCATCCGCAAACTTGGAGATGCTGCATTTAATTCCCTCATCTAAATCATTAATATATATATTATAAACAACTGGGGTCCCAGCACTGAGCCTTGCGGTACCCCACTAGTCACTGCCTGCCATTCTGAAAAGGTCCCATTTACTCCCACACTTTGCTTCCTGTCTGCCAACCAATTCTCTATCTACATCAATACCATACTCCCAATACCGTGTGCTTTAAATTTGCACACTAACCTCCTGTGTGGGACCTTGTCAAAAGCCTTTTGAAAATCTAAATATACCACATCCACTGGCTCTCCCTTATCCACTCTACTAGTTACATCTTCAAAAAATTCTATAAGATTCGTCAGACATGATTTTCCTTTCACAAATCCATGCTGACTTTGTCTGATGATTTCACCTCTTTCCAAAATGTGTTGTTATCACATCTTTGATAACCGACTCTAGCATTTTCCCCACCACTGATGTCAGACTAACCGGTCTATAATTCCCCGGTTTTTCTCTCCTTCCTTTTTTAAAAAGTGGGGTTACATTAACCACCCTCCAATCCTCAGGAACTAATCCAGAATCTAAGGAGTTTTGAAAAATTATCACTAATGCATCCACTATTTCTTTGGCTACTTCCTTAAGCACTCTGGGATGCAGACCATCTGGCCCTGGGGATTTATCTGCCTTTAATCCCTTCAATTTACCTAACACCACTTCCCTACCAACATGTATTTCCCTCAATTCCTCCATCTCATTAGGCCCTCGGTCCCTTACTATTTCCGGAAGATTATTTATGTCCTCCTTAGTGAAGACAGAACCAAAGTAGTTATTCAATTGGTCTGCCATGTCTTTGTTCCCTATGATCAATTCACCTGTTTCTGACTGTAAAGGACCTAAATTTGTCTTAACCAATCTTTTTCTTTTCACATATCTATAAAAGCTTTTACAGTCAGTTTTTATGTTCCCTGCCAGCTTTCTCTCATAATCTTTTTTCCCTTTCCTAATTAAGCCCTTTGTCCTCCTCTGCTGGTCTCTGAATTTCTCCCAGTCCTCAAGTGTGCCACTTTTTTTTGCTAATTTATATGTTTCTTCTTTGGACTTGATACTATTCCTAATTTCCCTTGTCAGCCACGGGTGCACTACCTTCCCTGGTTTATTCTTTTGCCAAACTGGGATGAACAATTGTTGTAGTTCATCCATGCGATCTTTAAATGCTTGCCATTGCATATCCACCGTCAACCCTTTAAGTATCATTTGCCAGTCTATCTTAGCTAATTCACGTCTCATACCTTCAAAGTTACCTTTCTTTAAGTTCAGAACCTTTGTTTCTGAATTAACTATGTCACTCTCCATCTTAATGAAGAATTCCACCATATTATGGTCACTCTTTCCCAAGGGGCCTCGCACAACAAGATTGCTAACTAACCCTTCCTCATTGCTCAATACCCAATCTAGAATGGCCTGCTCTCTAGTTGGTTCCTCGACATGTTGGTTCAGAAAACCATCCCGCATACATTCCAAGAAATCCTCTTCCTCAGCACCCTTACCAATTTGGTTCACCCAATCTATATGTAGATTGAAGTCATCCATTATAACTACTGTTCCTTTATTGTACGCATTTCTAATGTCCTGTTTAATGCCATCCCCAACCTCACTACTACTGTTAGGTGGCCTGTACACAACTCCCACCAGCGTTTTCTGCCCCTTAGTGTTATGCAGCTCTACCCATATCGATTCCACATCCTCCAGGCTAATGTCCTTCCTTTCTATTGCGTTAATCTCCTCTCTAACCAGCAATGCTACCCCACCTCCTTTTCTTTCCTGTCTATCCCTCCTAAATATTGAATATCCCTGGATGTTGAGCTCCCATCCTTGGTCACCCTGGAGCCATGTCTCTGTGATCCCAGCTATATCATATTCATTAATAACTATCTGCACATTCAATTCATCCACCTTGTTACGAATGCTCCTCGTATTGACACACAAAGCCTTCAGGCTTGTTTTTACAACACTCATAGCCCTTATACAATTATGTTGAAAAGTGGCCCTTTTTGCTTTTTGCCCTGGATTTGCCTGCCTGCGACTTTTCCTTTTCACGTTACTACTTTTTGCTTCTACCCTCATTTTACACCCCTCTGTCTCTCTGCACTTGTTCCCATCCCCCTGCCACATTAGTTTAAATCCTCCTGAACAGCAGTAGCAAATGCTCCCCCTAGGACATTGGTTCCAGTCCAGCCCAGGAGCAGACCGTCCTGTTTATACCGGTCCCACCTCCCCCAGAACTGGTTCCAATGCCCCAGAAATCTGAATCCCTCCCCCTTGCACCATTTTTCAAGCCACATATTCAACTGAAATATCCTCCTATTTCTACTCTGACTAGCACGTGGTACTAGTAGTAATCCAGAGATTATTACCTTTGTGGTCCTACTTTTTAGTTTATCTCCTAACTCCCTAAATTCACCTTGTAGGACCTCATCACATTTTTTACCTATATCGTTGGTACCTGTGTGCACCACGACCACTGGCTGTTCACCCTCCCATTCCAGAATGTCCTGCAACTGCTCAGAGACATCCTTGACCCCTGCACCAGGGAGGCAACATACCATCCTGGAGTCTCGTTTGTGACCGCAAACTTAATTTATTCACTTCACTTGGTTTATCTTAGACGAGTCTATCGGGACCCTGAGGACTTGTGGAAACTGTGTGGTGGTTTCTTTCGAACTTATAGTCTTTTAACATCTTTGGACTATCTTTATGTGCCTATGGTCTGTTTTATATCAACTATGGTATTGTCTGCACTGTTGTAACTATATGTTAACTATAACTATATGTAACTATGTGGTTTTGTGTAGGTCTTGTAGCTTTAGTTTTTGGTTTGTTGGGTGGTAGCGTTGGTCTCCTGACTTGATGCGTCTGGGTAGTCTTGTTTTGTCTGGTGGGTTTGGAGATCCTTTCCGGGGAACGCGCAAAGATGGTAGCACAATATTAATACGCAGCAGCCTCTCCGGACTCTGGATTTAAGGATTACCAAACGTCATGTGGATTTTCTGGTGTAGTCTGTTTTGTCGTGTGCTTTTGTGATATCATTCTGGAGGAACGTTGTCTCATTTTTTAAAGTGCATTGCATTTGTGGTTTCTAGATGACAATAAACTGAAACTGAACTGAATTGTATAATTCAGTTGTAGATTTAATTCTTATGGTGTGTAACGTGTTATGTGTACTACTGTGCTTTGTACCCTGGTCTGGAGAAATGTCTCATTTGACCCTATAAATGCAGATAGTTAAATGACAATAAGCTTGACTTGATTCTATTCTTGATTCTGAATAACAAGTTAAAAGGACACAAAGGGAAAGAAAATAAATAACAGTTAACAATTGTTGCACATCAAAACAGCCCAGGTCACTCAGGTATGCTTTCAAGAAGGAACAAAGGAGAAGGTTAATGTTCAGTGCAACCAATTTCCTTCAAGGAACCAAACAGTAGAGGGAGATCATTGATTGCATTATCCTGAGAACAAGTCTTCAAGAATGCCTTATGCCTTGTGTGGTAGGTAGGTCAGGGGCACAAGTGCCAATTTTTTTCCACATAGATTAAGTTCAATATAGACAAGAAAGAAAAACTGAGTGCATTCTATATTCTTGGATTCTCTATAAACTTCTTCAAAGGATTCACAGTACATTTATTATCAGAGTACATATAAATTATACAACCTTGAGATTTGTCTTCTTACAGGCAGCCACAAAGCAAGAACCCAACTTTTAAAAAAAGACTGACACCCAATGTGCAAAGAAGAGAAAAAACACAAAACTTGCAAACAGTAGAAGCAAGCATCAGCATTCTGAACCAAATTGAGTCCAGGGATCTGAATCTCCGGAGCATCCGGAGCAGACTCAAAACTTCGTCCTCAGTTCATCAAGTGAGCGGGCAAATTGCCACAAAGCTTGCAGACGCGAAGCACAGCAGCCGGAGCTGTCTCACAGCCTCAGCAGCACACAGAGAGGAGTGAACATCGCAGACAGCGAGCAGAATTGGCCTGTTCCTCATCTCCGGTCCTGTCACGCGGCATGTCTTGCAGTAGGGCCTGGCCCGCTCCGCAGCAATACGCTCTGGGCCTAAACAGTGCTGCCCAACATCATGTCTGGGTTAGGTGGACCGGCATCAAAATTCTCTGTATCAATCACTCCAACTCCATCTCTGACAGTGACACCACCTCCGTCTCAACATTGACATTGCACCGCGCACCAGCACAACTCTTCCCTTGAATCAGCTTCATCCTTGCTTACCTTGCATTGTTTGCAGTGATAGTTTACCACAACTTACTTCAGAAAAGGTGTGAGTAATCATGTTTTCAGTTCAATGTCTTGCCTTTTGAACTACCAGTAAGCTGTCACTCATCTTCAATAGCACCTTCTTGACCTAATATTTAGCACAATACAATTAACTGTTTCGTCCATTTATAGCAGAAATTCAATGTGTATCACCTCCCAAAAGAGCCTATATATGCATGTAGAATCTTATATCCCTTCCTTATACTAAAAGAGTAACTGCAATTGATCCCTTCCAGCAGCTATCTGATAACATCTGGGAAGCATGAGAGGTCCTTAATTGACAAGAGTTTGCTCTCGCCAAGGAGCAGAATATAAAGCTGTAATGCAGCTTGGGTTAATAGAGATGGTAAGATATGGAAACAGATCCTATGCTTAATGAGCAGCTTCACATTCAGTGTCAGAAAAAAAAAATCACAAGCTGGGGCCATAACCATACACTCCTCAGTTTCCTTCAATCCAAGGAATAATGCTCTTACTGCATTCTCAAAAGATGGGCAGTAGGTCAGAGCAGAAGACAAGTTGGATGATGATAATGATGTGAAGGATCCACAGGAGGCACACAACTACTTGGTCAGCTATGTTCATGATAATGGAATGCGTGGCAAGAGAGAAAATCAAAAATAAAGATGGTCCACTACAAACTGGTGAAACAGCAGTCAATAATGCTCATTAGTGTCAAAATATACCCTTGTCCTGTTTTGTTTTGCTCCCCTGAGCCATCAGTCATGCTTTCACAATGGTGGTAGAGAGCAAGCAGATTCTATTTTTACACCTCTCCAAATGTCAATGCTGTCCGTTTGTCAGAAACTACAAACAAAATACTCAATATTGGTAACCACACTCTGGCACTCCAAAGAATGGTGTCAAAAACAAATAAGACTTACATGAACAATTACAAAAAAAGTAAACAACTTTTGGCATTTGCAGGAATGAATGTAGGAGTCAGACTTTAAAATTTAATATTATTCTGGGGGCTTGTAAAAGCTGTCCAGAAGCTAGACATTCTTAACCTAGAGATAGTTTGCATGTGGCAGTTTTACTGAATTACAAGTCATTGTGGGGGAGTAAGTGGCTCCTGTATTTAGACTTCAGCAGCTGATAATTGACCCATACAAGCCACTCTGTGAGTCATATTTTAGGTGGTACCAATCATGCCCTGCAAAGAGGTGTTGGTTCAAAACCCTTTCCAGAGACCTCAGCGCATAACTTAGTCCAGTATCAGTTTAGCTGAGATATTCAAGTTAGGCACCAGATTTCTCAAAAGGCCCCAGAAGATACAATGGGATGATTTCAAAGTGTTGGAGAATATTAATTGCTCAATCAATATCCCTTACAACAGATGATCAGGGCATCCTTATGGGACCTTTCTCTGGGATGCTAATTTGCAGAGATTGTGAAACCTTGCGACCGCCTTTTCTCCATTACTAAAGTGCTTTTAAAACTGAAAGACATTCCTTGATCTCAAAGGTCGTGAAAGGCAAGTTACACTGTCTTTTTTGTTTAAATACAGATCATACACCTTTCGGAAGGGGAATAATCGTAATCGATCTGAGATTTGTTCCAGAAGATTAGCTTGGGAGCATGAGGAGGGTGCTTTTAGATTGCTGAAATCTTCAAGGCTGCAGTTGGCAGTTACTTCCTTGGTCCTCTTCTGAGATGGAGCTGCTATATTTTCATACAAATTTTAAGCATTTTTCCATCAGATTTGTATATCTGCCTTCAAACTGAACCTAGTAAGAGCCTCAAAAGTAGATTATAAGGCAAACTTTACTTCTCCAAGGACATTGGAATCAAAAAAGTATATTTGATTCTTATTTGTTTAGAAACAGAAAGACATTGTTTATTTACTGACAACATGATGTTTGACCCATTGTGCCTATGCTGGCATTCCCTCTGTATTTTCTCTCATGTATCCCTTGGCACACTGCCTTCTTTTGCCCATTATGCCACAGGAGTCGAGGGCAGCAATGAAGGTCCTCCATCTCTGGCGATGTTTACAGCTTCCTTCATCGTGTCAGTAGCTTCCACTTGGTTTACTGTCAGTCACGCAGGTCCCAGGTGGAGACTCAGGAATACTGTCGCACTCAGACGTTGAAGGATTCTTCATTGCTGTTTCCGTGGCAGTTTTCCTTGATCATTCAGGGTTGTTAGCCCTGAGCTGAACCCCCGAACCTGGAGGTCTGCTTCCTCCTCTACCACCCCCTAGCACTATGCTGGCAATTATACAGTCCGTTTTATCAAACAGGGGATTAATGTTGGTGTGCAATAGGGAGGGAAGAATTGTTTTGATTATATTAGCTGGGGTCATAGATGAACCTATTAATTATTTATTTGAAAGCTGAAAGAAGGTCTTTAGACAGGAGTACTAATTGTACCAGAAAACTTCAGCAACAATGGCTTTGTGATAGTCCCTGTAATGACAACAGATCATGAACTGCGGTCAAATTGATCCATTCACCCATGCATTTCTGCTTCAAAAGAAATAAGGCTAATAACCTCTGCAATGAATCCTATGACTTGTTATGTGGTAAATAGAGCAACACAGAGAAAGCTACAAAGCAGGGTGCACACTAGATGATATATTACAGAATCTCTATTAACAAGCCATGCAAAGAAATTGCCCTTTTCAGAGCCTGATGGCCCATCGTCACAACCACTCCATCAGAAGCAGGTGCTTCATTGTAATGATTTTCTTCTGTTCTCTGTGTAATTCTTACTGGGACTATTATACACGAGAGCAGGGCCTCCTTTGTTGCCCTCAAGCCATCTGCAGTATGCTTCAGCTCAAGTTACCTGCAGAGCTGTTGCCTGCTGTTCCCTTCACAACTTTACTACTATAATATTTGTTTCAATGATTTTCCTGTAGTACAAGACCTTAAGACACCCCAGAGTATCAATCTATTTACACTAATTGAAACAATGACTGCACGTTATATTTTAATACTCCAGTTTGTCGGATTAAGATGCAGAGCTGTTGTTTTTCTTGGATTTTCCTTGTTGTTTAACTTTCCTCTGCTTGCTTGTATTTTTATATAATCGCCTATATACTATGTGATTGTTCAGCAGATTTTCCAGCAACTACGACACAGTTGTTTCTTTATTTTTCTGGAAGCCTTTTAGTTTTCTGTAGCAGGTGTCACCCCACTTCAATCTGGCTAATTTACAGGTTAATTGTTATCACTGGAGTTTTGTTATCTCTAGTCTGAGTATGAGACAGCCATGACTGCTTTAACCTTTGCCCTGTTCTTTGTTATTTCAGTTCTTTGTTGGTTCAGAATTTTTGTAACATTTAATAAAAAAAGCAAAAGTATTATGCCTCATTCTCAACTTCTGAAGAACCTTTGAATCATAAAAGCATCTTGGAATCCAACTTCAGTTCTTATTAATAGATAGATAGATACTTTATTCATCCCCATGGGGAAATTCAACTTTTTTCCAATGTCCCATACACTTGTTGTAGCAAAACTAATTACATACAATACTTAACTCAGTAAAAAATATGATATGCATCTCAATCACTATCTCAAAAAGCATTAATAATAGATTTTAAAAAGTTCTTAAGTCCTGGCGGTAGAATTGTAAAGCCTAATGGCATTGGGGAGTATTGACCACTTCATCCTGTCTGAGGAGCATTGCATCGATAGTAACCTGTCGCTGAAACTGCTTCTCTGTCTCTGGATGGAGATATGTAGAGGATGTTCAGTTATCCATAATTGACCGTAGCCTACTCAGCGCCCTTCGCTCAGCTACCGCTGTTAAACTCTCCAGTACTTTGCCCACGACAGAGCCCGCCTTCCTTACCAGCTTATTAAGACGTGAGGCGTCCCTCTTCTTAATGCTTCCTCCCCAACACGCCACCACAAAGAAGAGGGCGCTCTCCACAACTGACCTATAGAACATCTTCAGCATCTCACTACAGACATTGAATAAAACCCACTGACTGATAATTTCATGTTATATTCAAACATTGTCACAAGACAGTTTTGAAAAAACATCT
This sequence comes from Hemitrygon akajei, assembly GCF_048418815.1. Classification (NCBI taxonomy): domain Eukaryota; kingdom Metazoa; phylum Chordata; class Chondrichthyes; order Myliobatiformes; family Dasyatidae; genus Hemitrygon; species Hemitrygon akajei. Next base: position 166,971,493 of record NC_133128.1, on the reverse strand, counting down.
GTATACCTGCCCAGATACCAGTCCAAATTGTTCATTGTTTGTCATTTTAAAAAGGGGTAAGTGAACTCTGCACATGCTTAGCCATAACATCCACTTACGTACTAAGTCACACTCCATCAGTGGGATAACTAACAGATCTAAGCAGATTCAGGACAGGGTGCAATAAATGAAAAAATGTTCCGAAAATGAGTCCCAAAGGTGAAATATCCTATGCCTAATAACTGTACCATACTTTTCTCCCCCTCTCCAGCACTTCCCTTTCATTGCTTTCAGAACAGAAAGGCTAAATAATAGAATGTCATGATTTTGGACTTTACTACATCTTCAAAGACAGAGTTATATATTTTACCAAGAATGATTCCTAGTCTGAACAAGCTCAGACAGCGTGTTTACATTTTAAGGCAACTGAGACTTGGGGGTGGTGCAACAGGCAGGTCTATAAAATAATTTTAGAGCTTGACTGTTTGTCTATTCATAAACCATTCAAGTTGAACAAATTGAGGAGGGCCAGGGGAAATGATTTTAAACTGTGCAGGTGTAGTTACTAACTGGATGTTTGGCAATTCTGCCCAGAGAAGAACAGCCACTGGTATGATGGTCCAGACCCTCAATCTGGTTTTAAAAGAGGAGCTGGCTCAGTCCTGGAGCTGGAGACCAGGAATTTGGACCTGATCTTGACTGGCTCAGAACCTGGCAACTAGGTGAGAAGTGAAGAGGGTATCAGTGGGCATGGGCTCCTGTGCCCGTTTGAGCCACACACACATACGGACATGTATAACACACACCAAATGCTGGAAGAACTCAGCAGGTCAGGCAGCATCTATGGAAAATTGTACAGTAGGCACTTTGGCAGGACAGGAGAAAAAAAGCTGAAGAGTAGATTTAAAGGGTGGGGGGGGGGAGGGGAGAAAGAAACACCAGGTGACAGGTGAAACCTGAAGGGGGAGAGAAGAAGTAAAGAGCTGAGAAGTTGATTGATGAAAGTGACAGAAGGCCATGGAAGAAAGAAAAGGGGCAGGAGCACCAGAGGGAAGTGGTGGGCAGGCAAGGAGATAAGGTGAGAGAGGGAAAAGGGGACAGGGAATGGTGAAGGCAGGGGGCATTACCGGCAGTTTGAGAAATTGATGTTCATGCCATCAGGTTGGAGGCTACCCAGATGGAATACAAGGTGTTGTTCATCCAGCCTGAGTGTGGCCTCATCATGACAGTAGAGGGGGCCATGGATAGACATGGGAATGGGACATGGAATTAAAATGTGTGGCCACTGGGAGATCCTGCTTCTTCTGGTGGACACAGCGTAGGTGCTCAGCGAAGTGGTCTCCCAATCTATGTCAATCTCCCAATGCACAGGAGGCCACACTGGGAGTACTGGACACAGTAAATGACCCCACAGATTCACAGCTGAAGTGTCACTCACCTGGAAGAACTGTTTAGGACCCTGAGTGGTAGTGAGGGAGGAGGTGTAGGGGCAGGTGTAGCACTTGTTCTGCTTGCAAGGATAAGTGCCAGAAGGGAGATCAGTGGGAAGGGATGAATGAACAAGGGAGTCACGTAGGGAACGATCCCTGCGGAAAGCAGACAAGTGGGGGTGGAGGGAGGAGGGAAAGATGTGCTTGGTGGTGGATCCCTTTGGAGGTGGCAGAAGTTTCAGAGAATTACTTGCTGGACACGGACGCTGGTGGGTGGTAGGTGAGGAAAAGAGGACCACTATCCCTGGTAGAGTGGCAGGAGATGGGGGTAAGAGCAGACGTGCTAGAAATAGAAGAGATGTAGTTGAGGGCAGCATCGACAGTGGAGGAAGGAATGCATGCTTGCTATGTGGCACAGTGTGCCCCTACCTTGATGGATGAGCATTATGATAATACCCATGAAGCAGAGCTGGCATTCGGTTTCCTCCGTCCCACATGTCACCAATATGGTCGCTGGTGTGTAATGGCTACTCCACTTTGGAAGAAGCCATGTTAACCTGCTAACTCGCCTCGACAATGTGAATTTCAAGACCTGGACAGTGAGGACCCCCCCCCCCCAACGGACAATCCCAACGGTCCTGAACCCTGCTTCAGCATCACAGCATCATACATTTTAACATCAATGTTACCACACTAGGCAGGAGTTAGCCGGTTTAACAAATAAGCCAATAAGAACAACCTTCTCTACAGGGTCAGATAGTGAATATGGAGTGAGCCTTCCCTTCAAGAATGAACTGCTTTGGCACCTCAATCTCAGCCTCTCGAATTATTGACTGCCCCGTGAAACTTCAGCTCTTTATGACTTGGAAATAACTAACTGTGATCATCGGTTCAAATGCCACAACTGTGGAAGCTTCAGACATGCACCGAGGAGGGCATTCTGACAGCTGCATCACTGTCTGGTATGGAGGAGGAGTTACTGCACAGGACTGAAAGAAGCTGCACAGGGTTGTAAATTTAGTCTTGGGCACTAGCCTACAAAGCACCCAGGCCATCTTCAAGGAGCGGTGTCTCAGAAAGGCAGCGTCCATTATTAAGGACCTCCAGCACCCAGGGCATGCCCTTTTCTCACTGTTACCATCAGGTTGGAGGTACAGAAGCCTGAAGGCACCCACTCAGTGATTCAGAAATAGCTTTTTCCCCTCTGCCATTCAATTCCTAAATAGACATTGAACCCGTGAAGGCTACCTCACTTTTTTAATATATATCATTTCTGTTTTTGCATGATTTTTGATCTATTCAATATACATATTCTGTAATTGATTTACTTATTTATGTACATTTTTTTCTTTTATATTATGTATTGCAGTGAACCCCTGCTGCTGTTAACAAATTTCATGACACACGCCGGTGATAATAAACCTGATTCTGATTCTAATTCAGTGATACAATCAGTGGCCACTTTATTAGGTACACCTGTACATCTGCTCATTAATACAAATATCCAATCAGCTAATCATGTGGCAGTGTTCAGAGGAAAATGGTCAGACTGGTCAAGCTGATAGGAAGGCAACGTACATCCTTGTTTTTATATTTGAGTCCCCTTGAGATGAATGCAAACATTGCATTTGTCTTCCTCACCACTGACTCGACCTGCAAATTAACCTTTAGGAAATCCTGCACATGAAGTCCCAAGTCCCTTTGCACTTCTGATTTTTGAATTTTCTCCATATTTAGAAAATAGTCTATGTTTTTATTCTTTCTACCAAAGTGCAGAACCATACACTTCGCAACACTGTATTCCATCTGCCACTTCTTTGCCCATTCTCATAATCTGTCTCAGTCCTTCTGCAGCCTCGCTACTTCCTCGAAACTACCTCCTCCTCCACCTATCTTCGTATCATCCGCAAAATTGGCCACAAAGCTATTACTTCCGTCATGCAAATCACTGCCATGCATCGTAACCAGAAGTGTTCCCAACACCAGGCCCTGCGGAGCACCACTAGCCACCGGCAGCCAATCAGAAAAGGCTCCCGTCATTCCCATTCTTTGCCTCCTGCCAATCAGCCAATGCTCTATCCATGCTAGTATCTTTCCAGTACTACCACGGACTCTTATCATATTAAGCAGCCACATCACCCCCTCTGCCTACCTGCCTATCTTTTCGATACCATGTGCATTCTTGGATGTTAAGCTACCAGCTATAATCTTCTTTCAGCCACGACTCAGTGACGTCCACAACATCATATTTGCCAATCTCTAATTGCGCAACAAGATCATCTACCTTAATCCGTATTCTGTGTGCACTGAAATACAATGCCTTCAGCTCTGTAACTACCACCCTTTTCGATTTGTCCCCCAACTTACACTGCAACTCATTCCACTGACTGCAAACTAATGGACAGTCTGTACTTACAAAAAAGCATTTGGGAGACTAACACAATGGAAATACCTGCAGATATCCTCTGTTGGGTAGGAATGGAACAGGGCATTTCCAGGTGCCCTCTCTCTGGGCTGTGCCACACCCCACCCGGTAACAATCAGGGTCTGGCTTGAGTTGAGCTAAGAATGCTGAGCAAACTCACTTGCTCACACTCTGAGTCACTGGGACTGACCTATGGCTGGTCTCCCTATGCTTGTTCACTCTCCTATTGCAGCTGGTTCCCTGATCCTCTCCACACTGTTTTTGTTCATTTCTAACTTATCAACTGCTCACAGGAATGGAACTCTTTTGTAAGCTGGGGACCGTCTGTAAATACCTTTATTGAGATCACCGGGTGTAACTGATTCCTGGGCTGGAACAATTACCTTAGAGGCCAGGTGAGGAATTTTCCACTTATTTGCAGTAGAAATGTGCCTTTGTCAAGATTTAATTTATTTATTAATAACATGTACATTGAAACATACAGTGAAATGTATTGTGTGTGTTAACAACCGACACAAAGAGATCATATATCTGTGGCTGACAGAAGAGGAAATGAGTTTTTAAGTCACAAAGCTCTGACAAACATTTACGTAGGCGAATCAATGTTAATGGATTAGTTATTCTTTCCCTGCATTCCAAATCTGTATGTTTAAATAGAGGTTTGTGTTTTCAAATGAATAATTAGGAACTGTAATTAGGAACATTGCATTAATAAAATATTTAATTCTTGAACTGGTCAAAAATTCAATCTCAATCTTCTTTTTGACTAAGTGAAGTTTGGGGAATCATAGCAGATCAAATAAAAACAGGAATGCAAGTAAAACTCAGCAGGTCAGGTAACTTCCATCATTACCTTTACAGACGACGATATCAACTTTTCAATATTCAAAATAAATTTTAAATCTCTCCATTACATTTACTCATTTCTTTATAGCATATGGGACAGCTCCATATTTTTATTCAAAATACAGTGAAAGCACACACTGATCTGTTCTCAGTTCATCTGGGAATACAGACCTTACATGTACGGTACTTGCATTTTAACAAAGAACATGTGAACATAAGTTACAAAGAAACAGGTAGACACTGTGACAATAATTCAAGAACATGTTTGGGTGTTGTTAGTCAGATATTCATACAACATAGAAACTGGCTCTTTGGCCCACAACAACTATTCTGATACTTTGTCCATCCACACCAACCCCAGTTGCTTACTGTATCTTTCTACGCCTTGCCTACTTGTCTGTCTAAACTGTATCAAATTTCACCGTGGCAGTGCTTTCGCAATGTCAAACACTGAGTAACAAACTTAGACCTCAGATTCCTTTTAAACTCCTTCCTCTCACCTTATTAACAAAGACCCTTTTGTTTTTATTTAAATACATTTCTGGGCAGTTGCATTTCTGGCTTGCAAATTGTTTGGGTTACAAATAGTTCTCGGGAACAGTATCCTGTCGTACTGAGGAGAATATATATATTTCCATTAGATCACCCAGTAGTCACCTTGCTCCAGGAAAAACAATTCCAGGCTGGACAATGTCTCATTACTAAAATCCTCAGTCACAGCAATGTGAATCTTCTCTGCAATTTTTAAATGTAATCTCATCCTTCCTATACTTATGCACCAGGCACTGCATACAATACTTCAACTGCAACCTTACCAGTGTTTTGCAATGTCTCTTATATTCTATGTTCTTGGCATGTCTTCTTCACTAAGATATCAATCTTGTGTTGATACTTCCCAACCTATGGACTTTATTCTCCAAGATCTCTTTATTTTCTGCCACCAAGCCATTTGGACCCAATTAGCTTGACTTGAATTCCATGTGGCTTAATCTTCTGATCCAGCCTGCCATATAAATCAAGTCAATTGACCTTCTAAAGACCATATCGACAATATCTACCTCCCTGCCTTCATCAACCTCCAATGTTGCCTCTTCTGCACTGTCTGCTGCAGTGCACAGAAACTGCACTGAGTGGACAGGGAGACTTTACAATGGGTAGTCAAAACTGCCCAATGCATCACCGTGTACCACCTTAACCGCCATCAAGGACATTTTATACAGAAAGGTACTGATGAAAGGCTAGCAACATCATGAAGGATCCACCCACCCGGCTCATGGACTGTTTGTCCTACTCCCATCAGGGAGGACCTATGTAGCAACCATGCCACAAACAGTTACTTTCCCCAAGCAGTAAGGCTGATCAACACCTGCATCCACTAATCCCACACCACTACTACTCTATCATTTCTTGTCAGAATCACCTTATTTGTAGACACTCCAGTACCTAGTGCCACTTTATGTACATATAATCTATGTATATAAGCTATCTTATGTATTTACATTATGTTCATATAATCTATCTATGTATATAAGCTATCTTATGTATTTACATTTATTGTGTTTTCTATTGTTGTGTTCGTTATCTTTGTTATTTTTATATACTGCATCAGGTCTGGAGTAACAATTGCTTTGGTCTCCTTTACAGTTGTGTAATGGAAAAGACATTAAACAATCTTGAATCTTAAAACAACTCACTCTAATTGGTTAGACAGGAAGCCATGCTGACTATCCCTCCTGCCTCTTCAAATTTATACAAATCCCATCCCTTAGAATTTTCTCTTTTTTTCTCTACCACTAATGAAAAAAAGGCATTGGCCTGCAGTTACCTGGCTTATCCCTAGTGAACTTTTTAAATAAGAGGAATGTTAGCTATGCAGCAGTCTGCTTGTACTTCACCTGTGGCAGACAAAGATGCAAAGATATCATCAAGGTCCCAGCAATCTCCTAACTTCTGGAATAGATCTCATCCACCCCTCGAGATTTATCCATCTTTATGCGTTCCCAGTATTTAACACCTCCAACTTCTAAATACTGATATGCTCCATACTATTTATGATTCCTTCCCTGAACATAATATCCTCCATGTCTTCTTCCTCAGTGAACACAGACGTGATGCCACAAGGGAGACTACGAATGCTGGAAATCTGGATGAGAAGTATTTTTTGAATGGATGTGTCTTCAGCAAGGGTTCCAATTTCAGTCTTAGATAATCAGCTCCAAAAATATCAATTAAAAATGAATAAAGTGATCATGTAGTTGGTTTAAAATAAATTTCAGATCTTATGCTCTGTAGTGAGTTAAGAATTCTTAGATGCCAAGACCTGCGCCAGGTGCATCAGGATGCAGCTCCTTAGAGACCGCGTTAGGGAACTGGAGCTGCAGCTCAATGACCTTTGGCTTGTTAGGGAAAGTGAGGCAGTGATAGACAGGAGCTACAGGGAGGTAGTGACCCCAAGGCTGCAAGGGCCAAATAAATGGGTGACTATCAGGAGAGGGAAGGGGTAATGTCAGATAGTAGAAAGCACACCCGTGGCCGCTCACCTCAACAATAAGTACTCCATTTTGAGTAGTGTTGGGAGAAGCAACAGTGGCCATGCCCCTGGCGGTGAGTCTGGACCGGTGGCGCAGAAGGGTAGGGAACTGAAGAGGATAGCAACAGTTTAGAGGATTCTATAGTCAGAGGGAGAGAATGGTGATTCTGTAGACACAAAAAGGAAACACAGACAGTTGTTTGCCTCCCAGGTGCTAGGGTCCAGGATGTTTCTGGATGTGTCCACAATATCCTGAAAAGAGAGAGTGAGCAGCCAGAAGCCATGGTATGTATTGGTACCAATGACGTAGGAAGAAAACAGAATATAGGGAGTTAGGAAGGAAGCTGAGAAGCAGGACCTCAAGGGTAATAATCTTGGGATTGCTGCTTGTGCCACGCAACAGTGAGGACAGGAATAGAATGAGGTGGCAGATAAATGCATGGTTGAAGAATTGGAGTGGGGGCAGGGATTCAGATTTCTGGATAATTGGGACATCTTCCGGGACAGGTTCCATTTGAATCAGAGGGGGGGCCAATACTCATGTGGGCAGATTTGCTCGAGCTGGTGGGAGTGGTTTAAAATAATATGGCAGGGGGATGGGAACCAGTATGATAGAGCTGAGGATGAGCCTGCAGGTTTACAAGTAGATGTTACAAGTGTAACATGAATGTAAGGAAGTACAAGCCAATGACTGGGTACAAATGCAGACAGCCCCAAGAGTTAAATTGTACCACAGATGTAAAATTCAAAAGTGCAAAGAATGCAGAACTGAAGGTGCTGTATTTAAATGCGCATAGCACTCGGAGTGAGGTGGACAAATCTGTGGCGCAATTACAGATTGGTCAGTATGACATTGTGGGTATCAGTGAGTTGTGGCTGAAAGAAGGCCATAGTTGGGAACTTAACATCAAAGGATATACTTTGTATCGAAAGGACAGGCAGGAGGGCATTGGCAGTGGTGTGCCTCTCTGTAAGACATGGAATTACACCTTTAGAAAGAGGTGACAAAGGGTCAGAGAATGTTGCATCTTTGTGGGTAGAGTTAAACAATTACAAGGGTGAAAAAACCATTATGGGAACCATATGTAGGCCTCCAAATAGTAGCCAAGATGTGGGGCTGAGATTGCAAAGGGAGCTCGAAAAGGCATGTAATAAGGGTAATGACACAATTGTAATGGGGGGCTTCAATATGCAAGTGGATTGGGAAAATCAGGTTGGTGTTGGATTGCAAGCGAGGGGATTTGTTGAATGCCTGTAAGATGGTTTTTTAGAGCAGCCTGTGCTTGTGCCTACTCGGGGAAAAGCTATCTTAGATTAAGTGTTGTGTAATAATCCAGATGTTATTAGAGAGCTTAACATAAAGGAACCCTGAGGAGGCAGTGATTAAATTCATACTGCAGTTTGAGAGGGAGAAGCATAACTCACACGTATCTGTATCACAATGGAATAAAGGGAATTACAGAGGCATGAGACAGGAGCTTGCCCAGGTGGACTGGAGGAAGATACTGGTGGGGATGACAGCAGAGCAGAGGTGGCTGAAGTTTCTGGGAATAGATCACAAGGTGCAGGATAGAGGAAGAAGTTCTCAACTGGCAGGGGTAGGCAACCATGGCTGACAAAGGAAGTTAAGAACTGCATAAAAGCCTAGGAAAGGGCATATAAGGTAGCAAAAGTGAGTGGGAATTTGGATGACTAGAAAGCTTTTAAAATCCAAGAAAAGGCAACTAAAAAGCTAAAAGCAAGGAAAAGATGAGATTTGAGGGCAGACTAGCCAATAATATAATGCAGGATACCAAAAGTTTTTTCAGTTATGTATAGAGAAAAAGGGAGGTGAGAGTTGATACTGGACCACTGGAAAATGATGCTGCTGAGGTAGTAATGGGAGACAAAGAAATGGCAGATGAACTTAATGGGTACTTGGCATCTGTTCTCACTGTGAAACATAGAAAACATAGAAACATAGAAAATAGGTGCAGGAGTAGGCCATTCGGCCCTTCGAGCCTGCACCCCCATTCAGTAGGATCCTGGCTGATCATCCAACTCAGAACCCTGTACCTGCTTTCTCTCCATAACCCCTGATCCAGTGGTCCATGAGTGTCAGGGAGCAGGAGTGAGTACCATTGCTGTTACCAAGGAAAAAGTGCTAGACAAACTCAAAGGTCTTACGGTGGATAGGTCACCTGGACCAGATGGACTACATCCCAGAGTCCTGAGAGAGGTTGCTGAAGAAATAAAGGATGCATTGGTCTTCATCTTCCAAGTATCATTTGATTCTGGCATGGTCCTGGAGGACTGGAAGATTGCAAAGGTCACTCCACTAGTTAAGAAGGGAGGAAAGTAAAAGAAGGGAAATTATAGGCCAGTTAGCCTAACTCAGTGGTTGGGAAAGTGTTGGAATCTATTATTAAGGATGAGATTTCGAGGTACTTGGAGACCAATGATAAAATAAGTCAAAGTCAGCACGGTTTATGTTAAGGGAAATCTTGCTTGATAAATCTGTTAGAGTTCTTCGAGGAAGTAACAAAAAGGGTCGACAAAGGAAAGGCAGTGGATGTCATTTATTTGGATTTTTAGAAGGCATTTGATAAGGTGCCACACATGAGGCTGCTTAACAAGATAAAATCCTATGGCGTTACAGGAAAGATACTGGCATGGATAGCAGAATGGCTGACAGACAGGAGGTAGCGAGTGGGAATAAAAAGGGTCTTTTCTGATTGGCTGCCGGTGACTAGTGGTGTTCCTTAGGGGTCAGTATTGGGACACTACTTTTCACATTGTTTGTCACTAATTTAGATAATGGATTTGATGGTTTTGTGGCAAAGTTTGCAGATGATACAAAGATAGGTGGAGGGGTAGATAGTGCTGAGGAAGCAATGCGATTGCAGCAAGACTTAGATAACTAGAAGAATGGGCAAAAAAATGGTAGATAGAATATAGTGTTGAGAAGTATATGATAATGCATTTTCATAAAAGGAACAATAGTGCGGACTATTATCTTGGCCTCCAAGGTTCAAACATCAGAGATGCAGAGGGACTTGGGAGTCCTTATGCAAGACTCCCAGAAGGGTAATTTACAGGTTGAGTCTGTGGTAAAGAAGTCAGATGCAATGTTGGCATTTATTTCAAGGGTAATAGAATATAAAAGCAAAGAGATAATGCCAAGCCTTTAAAAGACCAAACTTAGAGTATTGTCAACAGTTTTGGGCCCCATATCTCAGAAAAGATGTGTTGGAGAGAGTCCAGAGGGGGTTCACAAGGATGATTCCAGGAATGAAGGGGTTAACATAGGAGGAACATTTGGCAGCTTTGGGCCTGTACTCACTGGGACTTAGAAGAATGCAAGGGGATCTCATTGAAACCTACCAAATGTTGAAAGGACTAGGTAGGGTGGATGTGGAGAGGATGTTTCCTATGGTGAGGGTATCCAGAACTAGAGGGCACAGCCTCAAAATTGAAGGGCAACCCTTTAGAAAAGAGGCAAGGAGGAATTTTTTAGCCAGAGAGCAGTAAATCTGCTGAAAACTGTGCAGTGGAGGCCAGGTTTGTGTGTACATTTAAGGCAGAATTTGATTGTTTCCTGATCGTTCAGGGCATCAAGGGACATGGCGAGAAGGCAGGTGTACGGGGTTAAATTGGATCTGGGATCAGCCACGGGGAATGGCGGAGCAGACTCGATGGCCTGAATGGCCTAATTCTGCTCCTGTGTCCTATGGTCTTATGGACCCAATTCAATATGAATACTAAGGACAGTTTTGCTTTCACTATACAATCGCCCTTAATCTACTGTAACATCAAGGTGCAATAAATGGCATGAAGAGATCAAAACCTGGAGTTCCACAGAACTTCATTAATAATAAAGGAAATTATAAAGCAAAGGAAAATGCTTACATTTGTCACATAGAAAAATAACAACTGACTGGAAATGTTACCAATTTGTTATTCAATCTTTATTTTTAGATTGCAATATTTTACCATGATTGCTAAATATAATTAATGATAGAAATGATCAAAACATATTTTTCAGAAATTTCAAAGCAAGATCTATCTGTGATATGCACCATTTCCTCAAAATAATTGAAACTGCTCACTTGTTTCAATCCTTATATATTTCTGGGAAACAGTTGCGGAAGGAAAAAAATTGAAGATAGTTAATGCGAAGTTTTCATTCACCATTAGAGTGAGAAAGATAAAAATTTTATAATTATTTTGATATCAGGTGTAATACCCTTTCATGTTTCACCTTAGCTTTTATTCAAAGCTTAACCCATTGCTAACTAGAGCTCACACAGTGAAGCCAATTGTTTCCTTAGTTGTTTCTACTTGTGGAAGGAAGGAAGGAAGTTATTTTGCTTTGAACTGTCGGAAGTCAGCCTGTGGGACTTGTCCCCGCCCAGGTAAAGCAGAGGGCAAACAGCTGAATAATCAGAACCTTGAAAGTTAAAGGTGTAAGACTCACTTACAGAAAAGAAATCACTCTTCAGGAGCTTCTGCAAAACAAAAACACCCTTTCATTTATCACTGTTACCCCTAACTTTACTCTTCTAGGTGACTGGTTTAGTAATGGAAATGCAGAAACAAGTTTTTTTTTCCTGGAGTGAGGGGTAATTCAGACTGCAGCTTTTAATGCTCTGAGATAGATTGTCCTGTCAGTGTACCTAATAGAACTTGATGAATAGACCAGTTATAATTACTCTCAAAAAACCCATTTTGATGCAGTTTGAAACAGGAGTCTTGTGTTTGGGCACATTCCTATTATTGACACACAGTGACATACAAACAGAATCTTTTCCTGAGCTGCTGTTAAGGCTCTAAACATCAGGTCAGAATGGCAAGAAAGATTTTTATCTTGAATTTCAAATTAATGCTTTGCTATTTCATGATTGCTTTACACAGTGATGGAAACAGTATTCTATACAAAGCCATTCCCCATTATCCTCGTATGGTTTAGTTGGAATGTGCATGGGGAACTTTACATCGGAAGTTCTCCTAACATCTTTTGAAATCAATTGTCTTGTCCTATCCTCAGTCAACAAGACACACAACCCAATTCGAAGCTCATGAGCAGAAATATTTATCACCACAATCTGTCGCCTCATGGCCTGGTGTATTGTTCACGTTGTTATTGCTATCAAGTCAGGGGGTCAACCCTGTTACAGTGAGAGGTACAGAAGACAGAAGAGAGTAACACTTGTTGGTACAAATAATAAGCTGCTGCCACAGAGAAGCTGCAATGTAGGATAATATACATGCTGAACAATAAGAACCTGCATCGTTCAGGTAGTTGGGAACAATAACAGGCAATTTAAAAGAATGGGGCTCCAATCCCCACCAATTGCAGTGCAGAAATGCTATGGAAGCCTTTGCAACCACGTTTAGCCAGAAGTGCAGATTGGGTGAGCCACCGCAGCCAGCTTGTGAGATCACATCACACAAACAAATCTTCAGCCAACTTTATTCCCTCCAAATGAGATGAAAAAAACATTGCTGAAAGCACTGGATATTGTAAAGCCTATGAGGCCATACAACATTGAAGTAGTACTGAAAACCTGCACCCCAGAACTTGCTGCAGTCTAGCTAAGCTGCTTAAAAACAGTTACAACATTAATATCTGCCCAGTAATGTGTAATCCAGCAAAGATGTGCTACCTTCTAGACGAGGACGTACTGTACATTCTAAATCATTATCACCCAATCAGTCTACTGACAACAAACAACAAAGTGATCAAGGGTGTCACGACAGACCTGCTGAGTGGCCCTTATTCATAAATTTATACATGCTCAGTTCCAGCTTCACTGGAACCTATCATGTCCAGACCTCAAAACAGTTTTTCTCTACACATGAATCGAACAGTTGAATTGCAGAGATGAGAGTCAATGCCCTTGACATCAAGGAGAAATTTGATTGAGTGTAGCATCAAGAGTCAAGCCAAAATTGCATTCAATGAGTAACACAGGGAAAACATTTCATTTATTAGATTCATATTTCACACAAAAGATTATGTTTATGACTATTGTGGTCCGTTATCCCAACCACAGGACATAACTGGAGGAGCTCAGCAGCACATTAACCTGGGTGCAGCTATCTTACGCTGCTTTACCACTGAGCTTCTTTCCTTCACAAGCTCCATTCGGATGTGTTAACTGATGATATTCAATTCCATTTGAAACTCTTTGCAAGCCGTCTATCCTGCACTCAAGAAAATGAAAACAACATTTAGACATAGCCTAATGAAATGGCAAGCAACATTCCTGCCAGGCAATGGTTATTTCCACCAAAAGAGTATCTAACATCTCCTCTTTAGGTTGAATGGTCCACCATTAACATGCCGAGCTTCACTACTGGCCAAAAACTTAACTAAGGAATACACACAAAATGCAAGAGGAACTCAGCAGGCCAGGCAGCATCTATGGAAAAGATGTTTCAGGCCAAGACCCTTTAGCAGGACTGAAGGAAAAGAGATGAACTTAATTAGAACACTGTGGACACAAAGTATGACTGACTACAGATGACTCACCTTCTGATACTGCAAAGCCTTATGAAGCTTCTACAAGGAAAATGATTGCATGTTGAATACAGCTAAAAAAAAAATCTCTCAGGAAGCTCAGAACCATCTCGGGCAAAGTAGTCAGCTGGAAGGAACTCCATCAATCTTCATTCCATTCACTAACAGTACACAGAGGCATGTATTGCAATTATTCACCTAGGGTACTCTAACAGGATCTCCCAATCCTGTAACCTTTACCACCAACAACAAGGACATCAATTGGATGCAGACAGCGCTACCCGCAAGTTTCATTCCAAGTCGTATACCATCTTCACTTGAAAATAGGTTGCTGGATCTGAATCCTGAAATCCCTTTATCCAACAGCAGCAGAAATGCCTTCACCACAAAGAATGCCTTAGATCAAGAACATGGTTCACCTCTACTTTCACCGGGGTCATCAAAGAAAGGCAATTGATGATTGCCTTGCCACATACTGATAAATCAATAAAGTAGAGCGGTCCTTAAAATGAAGTGGAATTCCCTCTTTTTTTCTTCTTGCATGGAAATCAAAAATCCACCCTTTTACTACACATTAAACTTCATACTGATGTTGATATTGCTGACTGCTGAAAGATAGTTTGACATCCCATGCTAACCTCTTACCAGCTTCCAATAAAGCTGAGAGGAGGGAAAACTGGGTTGCCAGTTGGAAAGCTGCTCTTACCATAGTCATAACACCACAATGCAAAGTTTGGGCAGAACCCATACACACATGTCTGAAGCCAACTGAAATCATAGCTTCTGACACATATCAATGAAAGTAAGAAACATTTCCCAGAGCATGGAAACTTTCACTTTAAAAATACTGCACAACTGATAAAAGAGCAAGTTTTTTTCTGTAAAGATCACTAGTGTTCTCCTTCATTTTAAATTCCTTATCACTGCTGGTCCAGTGAATGAGTCTGGAGATAAAAGCTCCATAGAGTCGATTGGAAGGCTTTCTTCTTGCTTCTCAGCAATGATACAATGGATTTGCAAATGGCGTTCCTAACAATGACTTAATTCATTGGTGAAAATGTGCACGTAGAGATGACTTTACATTCAACCCCCTTCATACATATAGCAGACTTTGTATAGTCATCATGCATATTAGTCAAAAGGTGCTGCATATTTGTCTTTGGCATCAAATCATGAATTTTAAATTGTAAATGGCATCAATAAACACATGCAATTAAAATAAATTTCTGTATATTTCTAACAATATTGATACAGAGCAACTCATAAGGTTGCAATATTCTTGGTGTCAGTTTTCCAATTTCAATTTAAAGTTTAAAAATATGGTAAACCTTTTAAGAGATTCACATAAGCAACATTGGCTGGAAATCCGTGCATTTGACAACAGCATAATTTATAAGAGACCTGAGATCCCCTGATACGATCTTCTTTCACACTAGATTAATTTGCTAAAAGAATTAATGTTGTTAACAACCTGGGTACATTTCAAACACCCACAGCCTATTCCTGGTGACAACATAATTCTGTATCGATTATTGATACACACATGATGTCCAATCTTAAGTCAAAAATATCTGTACTCTATAATGAGACATTTTGCTTTGAGTTTGTATTACTGATAAAAATGAATGTTTTCTCATTATTTTAAAGTTCAGAATGACAGCCAAAATACTGTATATCAGATATAATTTTCATATTTCACTAGAAACCATTGATACATTAAATGTTTTAAAGATATTTGGAAATAAAATGAATCAGTGATAGCCAACATATTTTCCACAAACAGCATTTCTAATAAACATTAAGCTCAGGCTTATTTTGTCATAATGCTTTTTTTCCCAAACAGCTCAGTAAGCTCAAAGATTTATAGGCTAGAAACATTGAAGCTTACCGACATAAAGCCTGTGTCAAAAAGGATTTTATGGCAAGAGAAAACAGCTACAAAGATTAGATCAATTGTGTTACTTATTTTTATAGTTCTCTTGTAATCAATTTTTATGAGCTTACTGATGCTGATAATATGTAATCCAAAGTATAATTATCAAATAAAACATTTAAAATATCGCTTATTTTTTTCTGAGTGGTACAGTGAAAACATCTTGCTACAACTGAAATATGCTTGAAATCAATATGTATCACAAAACAGCTTTTTGTCACAAAAACCTACCAAAACTGCATTTGTTTCTTTTGGTTCAAAATCAATACTTTCTCACTTACTCTGCTGCTCTTATGGTTCCCCCTGAAATCAGACCAACAGCATGAGCATTTTAACAATGTGAACAGTTCACCGTTGTTGGGAGTTAGGTGCTGCAGAACCTCAGCTACATTGCAACGTGGTGGGTTAATAGAAACCAGAACTGGCTGCACAGATGAATACAGCGTGTCAGCTGAACTCACATGAAATAGCATCGATAAACATTTTGGAAGCCTGGCGTGATATTTGCATCCCAGGGTTTAGAACCTTTCTTTGAGGGAAGGCTCCATCTACTGGGTAGCAGTATGCAAATCAATCTGGGGGACAGAAGGAAAACAAACACATTTCAGTTTTTACTCACTGTGTTAAAATTTGGGAAAAGTCCAACAGCTGAGCCAGTATCCACTGGAAAAGGCATAAATGATTTGACATCAAGTGACGGCTGCATCATCAGGGTAGGTGTCCGCACAAATGCAGGAAGTGTGTTAGCATGGCATGTACTTCCTGTCAATGGCAAAATAAAATGAATAAATTAATAAATAAAGTAAAACACTTGCAGTCATCATGTGGAAATATTTTCTTGGCGATGAATTATGTCAAACAATTACACTGTATGTGTCAACTGAGATGAGAAGCCCACACAGTCGCTTCCTAGCTGAAACACAGCATATCCACACAGCCGTACAAGTTGAGATTCAGAGGAGACATATGGTACGTGAGTCATTCTGGCAGGTAGAATGAGTGCGTGTCACCCGTGTCGGAACAGTTCTGTTGAGCTGAGGAGGCTGGGGGCAGCCACCTATTAAAACCAATCACTCGATGAAAGCAAGGTAGCCAATTGGAGCATTGAATTGAGTGCTGCAAGGAGATTATGCAAATCGACCACAATAGAGGTCATTTTATCATTTCGTTATCTTATTTGTTCACAACACTCAGTATCACAAGAGAATTTCATCCAAGTAGTTTCCCAGTTACAACATTTGTGTACATAATAGAAGTTACAATTTCTGTTATGTACATAACAGAAACAAATAATGTCTTTAAGAACTCAGAAACTCCCTTCTTTTGAAATAACAGACAAATTAAAGTTTGCTTTGCACAAAGTGGTCACTTTTTAGGAAGCCCTTTAAATACTGCATTGTTCTAATTCTTCAGCTCACTTTTAAAGACATTTTAGGTATTTGCCTTACATTAAACAATAATATCACACGAGCATTCTTAAACTTAACAGTTTTTTTTGCTTTAAAACAATCTCACCAACACTATAACTGAATAAAATTGCGCCGGAAACTGCATTCATTGAAATCTCATTTAATAGATTCTATTTGAACAGTACCAGGTGACATTTATAAATCTGGCCTCCAACATAGTAAAATGCCTCTAGGCATTAAATTGTTCAATAACAATAAAATTCAATCACAATATACACTCCGATATGGCTCAAGTCAACTATAACATTAAATAATCACAGATGGTTGGAAGTACAATAAACTATAAAATAATACTACTTTAAAATAATAGCCTACTGAGCAGATTAAATGTAACTATTTATTCCATCGGTAAAGCCCACAGAATTAGGGCATCTTGCAAATTGCACTATGGGTTAAATCCTGTGCCTTTCAGTTCAAAAGATTTGTGCCAAGAGCTGCTATTATGCCAAGTAGATTCAATATCTAAAGTTGAAAGGATGTCCAAACTGAGTGAGTGAATAGTGGGGCCACAAGTCTGCTTCATCGTCCAGTGAATTTTTTTTAAAATGAGGAAGAACAAGGGAGACAGTATAAAGTGTGAGTGAATTCAGACATAAATCAGGTAGAGGCATAAATTAAGGGAGGGAATGGAAGATCAGATTTAGGGGAGAAAGAGGCACAGTTTAGTAAGGAACAAGATGTATTTATAAGCAATTCTCTATTTAGCATTTGCTACAGATATGAATTCAACTAAAAATTTTTAGATTTTCTATTTCTGGGACATGTTATGATTGCGGTAACAATTGTTACATTTAAAAGGACAGATGTACTCTGACTACCGACCCAAACCTTCAGCAGTGCTTTTAACTGGCAATTAGCAAATCAAGCATGCGGTTCAAAATAACTGAAAGACTGAAGCTGATTTGTAGTTTGGGAAAAACCAAACAGCTGAGCTGCATAAAGTAGGTAGGCACACCAAGGAATCACAGTTTACATCACATCTGTTAAACCCTTGGATTTGCCAGCTGACATGCTCATTAATAACATGAATAGTTTTTAACCAGTAAACTGATGCGGTTTTTATAAACTCTGTGGGGTTTTGGGGTTGATGATCATTTGTGGTAATTAAATTTTACAGAGAGTAACCCATTGCCTGGGTTGCTCTCTGAAAGAGGGACTCTTCAGCCATATTTTTCCTACTCAATATCCTATTCAATCCTACCCACCCCCCCCCCCCCCAGCAAAGTTATTTAAGACCTCTGTTTTACACTATACAAAAAAACCTTTTGCTTCCAATTGGAATTCTGGCAGCTCATCTGAATTTCCTAACAACCTATACAAAATAAATTTTCAAACCCTATCTCTTAATTCTTTGGTTATTCCTACACCTATATCCCTAACGATTATCACTATTTTTTTTTATAGATGCACCACAGGAAGCATCCTTTTGGGTTGCATGACAGATTGGTATGGCTACTGCACTGCCCAAAACAACAAGAAATTGCAGAAAGTTGTAATCACAGTCCAATTTATCACAAAAAATATCTACACCTCCTGCAGTCTCAGAGAAGCAGCTAGCATAATCAAAGACCCCCGCAGTCCATTGGGCAGAAGATACAAAAGCTTAAGAACAGACCACCAAGTTCAAAAACAGTTTCTATCCTGCTGTTATATGACCTTTGAATGGAGGTCTTGACTCCTGATCTCATGCCCCTTGCATCATATTTGACTATCTGAACTACACCTTCTCTGTAAATGTAATACTATCTTCTGCATTCTGTTATTGTTTTTCCTTTGAAGTATGGAATGCCTTGTCTGGATAGCATGCTAATGATGCTTTTTACCAAGATACATGTAACAATGATAAACTAATGAGCAGTTACTTAGAAATAAAACAGTTGGGGTTGGGGAAAGTGAAGAGGGAGATGTGGGGTATGTGTATAACAGAATGGAGTCCAGGAGAGATTGGATGATGCAGGCGGAGGTAACATTAACTGAAAGAGACTGTTAAGGATTAATCAATAAAAGTTATTCACCGGCCTTTGTCATTCTCTGTGAGCTGACACCACTACCAGTTTGTCATGCAATCTTTCCTCGTTTCCACACGATTGGACATTCCCTTGGATTCTGTTAACCTTTCTCATTTTCCAATAAAATCTAACGGGAAGAGTGAGCCACTTAGCCCCTGGTCTCTGCTCCACTTCCCTTCCATATCCAATACAAGACTCTGTTTTTTTGTTTTCAACATACTCAGAATCTAAGCCAACACAACTGTCTTGGATTAAAAATTGCCAAGGTTGATCACCCATTAGATGATGAAGTTTCTGATCATTAAACCCAAACAAGTAATTATTTCTAATTCTGATGAGCCGTCACTGACTTGAAATGTTAATACCATTTACATTAATTCTTTTCACAGATGCTGCTCAACCTGTTGAGTTTTTATTTTATATCACTGACACCAGTTTTTTGCTTCTGTAGATTCTGCTTGGCAACAAGCACAAGCTTTTATTAGGGAAACCTGCCAAATCAGTATATGCAATTGTTTTTAGATGATTGAAAGAAATTGAAATTTTAGCCTAAATCTAGATAAACTTCCACAAATAGACCTCCTTAAGAGACTTCAGTGAATAAGTTGCACAGTGTTCAATCAAGCTGCATAATTTTAGGAGTTTAGTTCCATGTGAAAATTCTAATTAGTTCAATGGACAGAAGATTCTCTAATTTGTTACATAAAAATTTTCAAACCTGAAAACACAAAATTTATCAAATAATTTTAAATTAAGTGCAGAAAAAGAAAGAAAATGTATTTTTTCTTCATTTTTGCTGGTGAACCAAACACAGATGATTGACGAAGATAAAACACACAATATTAATATGCATAGATCTTTAATTCAGAATAACCACACATCTATAAAGATATAAGATTTTATTTATTGAACCACTCAACGTAAATGAAGTCTTACACTATACAAGTCAATAGTGACCTTGAAAACAATTCCTAGATTCTTGGAAAAAAAATAACAAGAATCATTCTATCCTTAAAATAAATTACCTTAATAAATGGGATCAATGTTTTCTTGTTTATTTACTTCAGAGCAGCTTAAACTTAATGGTGACCTAAGAATCTCTGGAATACATTGCTGAGTGGTGCAATAATTGCTAACTCTACAACACATTAAAGGGTCTGATTGGTTCTTGACCACACCAGAGCATGTATCCTCATTAGATACTTCATAGCAAGTAAGAACTTGCAAAGATGCATGATTGGGAAGGGATATGGCAAATGGATGGGCAGGGAGGGCCACAAATCAATGAGCAGGAGATACAATGCACGAGCTGACTATTTTCCGGCATTGTGTTTGTAGCACGTGGTTTTATTAGTTAACCAAACAGAGCTAGATAACTTGAATAAAGTAACTTAGCGCTCACTTCGGAAAAGCAAACCATACACTTTGGGCAGATGAACTCCGTCGTGGGCGGTCCCAAGGCCAGCTGTGAAAGGAGAAGGGTTGGGCATGCAGCTAGCAACCCTACCCCATAAAAACCCAGAGCTACAGAAATGCCAACAGAAGCTCCTAAGACCTCAGCCCTGGGACAGGAAGGTGACACCAAGAAGATGGGCTACACCCGGAAACGTTGTGAAAGACTGGCCCAGGACAGAGGATTCTCACGAGCTACTCTCTGTAGCCCATGCCCCAGTAGGGCTAATGGGTTTACCAAAGTAAGATTGGGCAGTTGAGTACAATTGCTAACATAACCAGCCAACTCAATGCATAAAAGCATGCAGACATGGTCAAGAAGTTCAATTATTATTCAGACTAAACATCAGAATGGGAGAAGAAATGTGACTTCGACTGTGTAACGATTGCTGGTGCTCAATAAGATGGTTTAAGTATCTCAGAAACTGCCGACCTCATGGCATTTTTCATGCACAACTGTCTCAGGGAATGGCAACAGTGGTATGTAGTAAAGCATCTCTGAATGCACTACAGCAGCAGAAGATCATGGACATACACTCAGTGGCCACTGAATATATATTTCATCAGGGTACATCAACCCACATTGCAGAATCTTTTACGCAGTTAGCAGTGTTTCATTCAACTGAAACCACAGAACTGCACAGGCATCAACACACTGGTATTCCAATTATATACCTAAAGTGTGACAAAGATAATTTTGTCCATAATTCTAAATCATATGATAATAAACAAGAGAAAATCTGCAAATCCAAGCAACACACACAAAATGCTGAGGAACTCAGCAGGCCAGGCAGCATCTATGGACATAAGTGCAGTGAACGCTTCGGGCTGAAACCGTTCAGCAGGACTGGAAAAAAAGATGGGGAGTCAGGGTTAAAAGGTGGGCGGAGGGGGGGAGGGAGATACTCAAGGTGATAGGTGAAACTGGGAGAGGGAGGGGTGAAGTAAAGAGCTGGGAAGGTAACTGGTGAAAGAGATAAAGGGCTGGAGAAGGGGGAATCTAACAGGAGAGGACAGAAGGCCATGAAAGGAAGAAAAGGGGGGAGGAGCACCAGAGGGAGGCAATGGGCAGGCAAGGAGATAAGATTAGAGAGGGAAAAGGGGAGGGGGTATGGTGAAGGAGAGGGGGTGGGGGTGGTCATTACCGGAAGTTCAAGAAATCAGTATTTATGTCATCAGGTTGGAGGCTACCTCATTTGTCCCTTCCCACTGATCTCCCTCCTGGTACTTATCCTTGCAAGTGGAACAAGTTTTACACCTGCCCCTATACCTCCTCCCTCACTACCATTCAGACCTGAAACAGTCCTTCTAGGTGAGGTGACATTTAACCTGTGACTCTTCTGGAATCATCTACTGTGTCTGGCGCTCTCGGTGAAATCCGACGTAGATTGGGAGACCGTTTCACCGTGCACCTACACTTTGTCCACCAGAAAAAGCGGGAACTCCCAGTGGCTACCCATTTTAATCCCACTTCCCATTTCCATTCTGCTATGTTTATCCATGGTCTCTTCTACTGTCACGATGAGGCCACACTCTGGTTGAAGGAACAACACCTTATATTCCTTCTGGATAGCCTCCAATGGCATGAACATCGATTTCTTGAACTTCCGGTAACGGCCAATCCCCACACCCTCTCCTTCACCATTCCCCATCCCCTTTTCCCTCTCTCACCTTATCTTCTTGCCTGCCCATCACCTCCCTCTGGTTCTCCTCCCCCATTTTTTTTCTTCCACGGCCTTCTGCCCTCCCCTATCAGACTCCCCCTTCTCCATCCGTTACTCTCTCACCAATCACCTTCCTAGCTCTTTACTTCACTCCTCCCCCTCCGGGTTTCACCTATCACCTTGTGCTTCTCCCTCCCCCTCCCACCACCTTTTAACTCCGTCACCTCATCATTTGTTTCTCCAGTCCTGCCGAACGGTTTCAGCCCGAGATGGCGACTGTACTCTTTTCTACAGATGCTGCCTGGCCTGCTGAGTTCCTCCAGCATTTTGAGTGTGATGCGTATGATGACAGCAAAACAGAAAAAAATTTATAGAAAATAAGAAACAGAAGCAGTTGTTAATATCATGGCGTATATATGAAATCAGTGCCATTTTCCTGTGTGAGCCCAATATCCCTGATTTCTTTAATATCTAGAAACAATTAACACAGAGGATAGTTTATATATCAGAAAAGACATCTTCCTCTCTTTATGCTGTCCCTCGAGACTGAGGATGACTAGATTCCACTCTTTCTGAGCAGTGGAATATTTCTATATGTGATTTGTTTTTACACTTTGGTTGCTACTGTACAATAACTACCCAATAACACATATTGACAATTTCGATGTGACATCTCATTCAATTCCAATGCTTAATCATGTCCAAAAGCAGGCAATAATCCTGGTCCCTTAATCGCAGGACTCTGTAGAGAGTGGTGCAGACAGCCCAGCGCATCTGTAGTTGTGAACTTCCTGTGATTCAAGACACTGACAAGGACAGGTGTGTAAAAAGGGCCCGTAGGATCATTGGGGACCCAACCACAGTCTATTCTAGCTGCTACCATCCAGGAAGCAGTACCACAGCATAAAAGCCAGGACCAACAAGCTCCAGGACAGCTTCTTCCACCAGGCCATCAGACTGATGAACTCATGCTGACTTGAGTACACTCTATATTACATTGAATGTTCTATTTATTATAAATTATTATAAATTACTAAGATTGCACATGGCACATTTAGATGGAGACATAACATAAAGATTTTTACTCCTCATGTATGTGAAGGATGTAAGAAATAAAGTCAATTCAATTCATTAGAGCAAACCAATGCTTAAATTATTAGTGTGCATCAACATATAACTAAATAGAAGGTGAAATTATTTCTGTTGAATATTAATTCTATCAGAAAAACAGAATTTCAAACAAAAATCGACTTCAGAATTTTCAGTATTCCGTTATCTTGACATGAAACAGACAAGCACTTCAAATTGCCACAATTCATCTTTAAACAGACAAGATCAAAGTTCACAGTACAAAGCTAATTTATTATCAAAAGACATACACGACCCTAAGAATAAGTTTCTTGCGGGCATAGTCAATAAATCCAATAACCGTAACAAAATCAGTGTAACAACAGGGCAGATTACCAGTGTGCAAAAGACTGCAAACTGTGCAAATAGAAAAAGGAAAAAAAAAGAAATAGTAATAATTGATAAGCAAGAAATATCAAGAATAAGGAATTTTTTCAGGAATCAGTTAAGATGGCAGCGCATGCGAACACAGCGGTCTCTCGGGGACTAAACAAAGGTGCGTTTTCCTTTGTAAGATTTGTTTTTTTATGATCCAAAGGTAATTCTACTGCTTGAACTTTGGGGACTGCAGGGCTACTCCCTCAGTGAGGTGTTGGGTGCGGAGCCAGACAAGATGTCAAAGGGGCCAGCCGAGGTGTCAAAGGAGCTGTTCAGGATATCGGAGGAGCTGGTTCGGGTTTGGGGGAGCTGACCTGGCTACGGACCGTGCTGCTGCCCGCTACTCGGAACCACCGGAGTTGGTGCAGCGGGAGATTGTCTCGGACAATCCCCAGCCACTTGCAATCGCAAGGCTCTGTTGTACACAGATCACGTCAGTTGCGGCAGGGCTGTTACCCTCAACTGGTAGTGAAACAGTCAGCATGGGAGCTGTGTGGCCTCAGTGGTAGTGAGAATTAGGCCTCAAGACTCAGGCTTGCCTGCTGCTGCAGACCAGGTGAGAGACGCAGAAGCGCGACAGCGTGTTGGGGTATGGCTGGGGCCTGACCTTGCCTGTCAGTGCTGCTCTCCTGTGTTCGAGCGATGGAATGACAGATTGGATTGCGTGCTTCTGTACACTACCAACAGTCTGTAGCATCAATTGCTGGACATTGTCGCTCAGGATATTGGACAATATATGATTTTTTTCAAGTGAATACGCTTCTTTACTTGGTATATATTAATTATATTACTTGCTTTTTTTGAAAGTTTCCTTACAATTTTGAACGTTTTGCAACTTGGCCCCAGAGGAACACTGTCTCATTCAGCCATATCTATGTATGGCCTGAGTGAGAATTAAACTTGATTTGACTTGATTGATTTCAACATGAGATGAAGAGTCCTTGAAAGTGAGTCCATATGTTGTGGGAACATTTCAATGATGGGGCAAGTGAAGCTGAGTGAAATTACCCCTCTGGTTCAAGAGCCTGATGGTTGAGGGTAATAACTGTTCCTAAACATGGTGGTGTGGGTCCTGAGGCTCCTGTTCCTCCTTCCTGATTGCAGCTGCAAGAAGAGAGCGTGTCCTGGGTGGTGGGATCCCTGACGATGGATGCTGCTTTCCTGCAACAGCATTCCGTGTAGACTAGCTCAATGGTGGGGAGGATTTTACCTGTGATGGACTGGTCCATATCCACTATTCTTGTAGGGTTTTCCACTCAGGAACATTGATGTTTCCATAACAGGCTGTGATGCAGTCAGTCAATGTGCTCTCCACCAACATCTAAAAGAGTCTGTCAAAGTTTTAGATGTCATGCTGAATCTTTGCAGACTTCTAAGGAAGTAGAAACGCAGCCGTGCTTTCCTCATAACAGAGCTTATGTTCTGGGTCCGAGACAGGTCCTCTGGAATGATAACACAGAGGAATTTAAAACTGCTGATGCTCTGCACCTCTGATCCCCTGATGAGGACTGGTTCAGGGACCTCCGGTTTCTCCCACCTGAAGTCAATACGCTCTCCTCCAATGATAAGCAGCTTATTAGTCTTGCAGACATTGAATAAGAGGTTATTGTTGTTGCACCACTCAGCCACTCTCCTGAATTTCAAGCTGGTGAATACATTGTTCATACCAGTCATTTTCATTTAAATATACAAATACATTCCTCTCACCAATATGCAAATAGTTGTCCAGATGCCAAGGTGGTGAGGGATACATTCTGATTATCACTGTTTCCGGCTGAACTTCAATGGGTACTTGCAATTTACAGTTCACAATTTTTCTAAACCACTGTTTCCCAAATCTTCCCCAACAGCTGAGTCTTCCAGGTTTACCTGCTGTTGCATAGCTCCCCCAACATACATTGGCTTGGGATAGCAACAGAAACAGTTACCATGGCAGTACTGGTACTAACCTTGTCTACCCCAAGCAAAGGACCTCATCGAAAGGCGAGGGAAAGGGCAAACTGAGGTAGCACACTGTCTATATACACTGTCAGTGGCCGAGCCAGGAGAAGCTGTGTAAAGAATCCGTGAAACCATCAAATTAACCCAGGCTTTAACATTTCATACAACCTTCGACAGGGCTGGTCAAGAAGTCCTGCCCAGTAATGTCCTACCCTTTGGGTTCACGGACTACTTGAGGGCCACGTTTGAAACAAAAGAACGCTGGAAGCAAGGAGCATTTCTACCCCTCTCTCAGTCATTCCCACCATACGCAGATGAGGCCCACGCTCCTCCAAGATTTGAGAGACACCAGTCTCCAAGTTCTGGTCCTGCTTCTAAGGTCCAGCAACAGCAACAACAACACCGATTGGTCAATCAGCTGTGAGAAACGCAATGATCAATACAAGTACCTCAAAATGCAAACAGATACTCTCGGGGTACACAGCAGAATCTGGGAATGACAATTCTAATGTGGGGTGAGATATTTTTGGATTAGATGTTAGATATTGTAATTATTTAGTATCCTTTGGTTTATGTTTTTTCTCAATAAAAGACAAACTTCCCATGAGCTTTCAAACACTAGCACGTTTATTAATAATCCTGGCTTCTAGCTCCACACTTAGCAGGCGCTCCCCAGTTCACCCCCAATGCCATTTCTGGTTCCAGGTGAACCACCCACATTGCACACTGGGAACTGAAGTTCTTTATTATGTACATACATAATAACACACTTGGGTGGAATATAAATATCCTAAAAATAATGTGGGCTCAATAGTGTCTTTGCTGTCATTGTTTTTAGCATTTTGTCTTCCACTTGTTATGAACCCCATAACTGGGTCACTTACCAGCAAAGATAGAGAGGTCCGTTGAAGTCTGATGGTACTATTTTTAACAGTATTTATTAGTAAAAATACACAAAAATAATATCAATGCAAACATACAGATAATATACGTTGTCAATACTAAATCTAAAAGTGCGGGTATAATAATAATCAATAAGAAATAAGCTCTATTGTTGTCTAGGGGATAACGTATTGTCCGATGGAAATATAAAAATCACTCAGTTCATTCAGGGTGCAGCCTTTTGGTTGTCGCTGTGTTGCACTTTGTTGGAGAGAGCGAGAAATAGGAATAGAATGGGAACAGTTACCGCTGCGGGTTTTCCAACCTTTATGATTTTGATCCTTCGGGAGTCCCGTTGGTGTGGCCGTTCACTTGTGGCCTCTCCTTTAGCTAAAGCCGTTCTTCCGTGGCAAGGCCGCCAATCCCAGGCAAAGGGAAGGACGCACATGAGCCCCCCACTGGCTGTCACTATTAAACGCTGTCACTGGATTTCTAGCGTTTCTCCTGGTGCGTCTGAAGGGGTTGTTCCCCAGACCCTCTTTTATCCTTACTCACGGGGTCTCAGATGTCAATCAGGTTGGGAGGATGCAATCCCTCAACCAGCCCACTCTGGTCATCCCCTGAGGGGTTTCAATGAATAGTACAGTACTCAATACACAATTCCGTCTCCAAGAGACAATAGCCATTATCAATGGTTCCGTCTTGCTGAGGCTAGGACACATTCCAAACCCTGTGTATTCTGGACGTCTCTCTCTCATTTCCTGGGTCCCAGACCCGAATTAATAGCGATCTTGCGATTCTCAAAAAGGAGGGGGCTACTTTGTACCCTTCGGCCCCTCAGAGTTGTGGCACATTCGTAACACACTGTTATTGGCCTAAGCAACCTGACAGCAGTTTACTGAACCAGGCTACAATGTAAATGTAATAATAACCAAAAATGAAGATAAAAGTGACTGAAGCCTGAGTATGGTTAGTATGCCCCTTATTCTTAAACTGTGATCCCTAGTCCCAGACTCCTTAGTCAGGAGAAACATCTTCCTGCATAAAGACTGTCCAAGTCTTCTTTCTTTTCCAATATTTTTATTAGTTTCTACATAGAAGACTACAGAGTACAAGAAGGTATATATAAAAGGTCAAAAAAGATTTTTAAAAACTACCAATTACATTATATCTGTTCATAATAACAATCTCATTACCCCGTATTCATGTAAGTTAATCAATAGTTATATTGAAATACACTAATTTATTACCAAAAAAAAGTCTAACCCCTACCAAGACCAAAGGAGAAAATGAGAAAAGGTAAAATACCTTCTCATATAATAAAAATTAGTAACAGCCAACATCTGAGTTTAAACAACAAATTGAAGGTTTTGAAAATAATTCAGAAAAAGTCCCCACGATGTTTGAAAGTCTTGACGAGATTCAGAAATTGAACAACAAATCTTCTCTAAATCTAAACATAACGAGTTTCCAGTAGAAGTGGTAGAGGCAGGTTTGATTTTGTCATTTAAAAAAAAATTGGATAGGTATATGGGCAGGAAAGGAATGGAGCATTATGGGCTGAGTGCAGACAGGTGGGACTAGGTTCGGTACGGACTAGAAGGGCCGAGATGGCCTGTTTCCGTGCTGTAATTGTTATATGGTTATAATGTCGCATAGCCACTGAGCATGAGTAGGAGGAAAAACATCTTTCCATTTAAACAAAAGCGTCCTCCTAGCTATAAGACAGCTAAAGGCCAAAATATGTAAATCAGATGCCTTCAGCTTAATATCTTGTCCTGCAACAATACCGAATAGGGCCGTCAGAGGGTTAGGCTTAAAATTGACTTTAAAAAGTAAGGAAAAAGTTTGAAAAACTTCCTTCCAATATTTTTCAAGATTCGGACAAGTCCAAAACATATGAATTAATGAAGCTTCTTCATTATTATATCTGTCACAGTAGGGAGATATATTCGAATAAAAACGAGATAGCTTATCCTTAGTCACATGAGCTCTATGTACTACCTTAAAGTCTTTAAAAAATTTATAATAAGATCTCCTTTTCTAAACCTTAAATTTATTTAACATTTCTCATATAGCAAATCCACTATTCTACAAAAGCAATATATTGAGGTAGCTGCATTAAAACTGAAAATGCTGCGAACACTCAGCAGATCAGACAGAAATAAAGCCAAATGTTTCGGCCTGATCTACAGCGATTTTTTTCTATCCACGGTTGCTGCTCAACCAGTAAAGTATTTTCAGCATTTTTAATTTTTTATTTCAAGGCACACACCAGCTAGTAACCACATTGGATTTAGGGAGTAGTCTCTCTCACTGAGCATAAACAAATCGAAAAGAAAATATTCTCCACAAAAATAAACAAATTTAATTGCAATGCAAGGATACCACAAAACTGCCTAAGATGATACAGAACAGAGGTAGGCCAATCAGCCCAATGAATATTTATATCCTGGACCAGCCTTTAACTCTATTAACATATTTTTCCATTCCTTTCTCCGTCATATACTTGTCTATTCACCTGACTGTGCTATGCGTAATAAACACTTAAGCAGTGACATAGAATAAAAAGGGAGATTGTTGAGAAGTGTTTGCAAATCGGAGTTTTACAGCACATAAAAAAAGCCCTGCATGGCTCACCACGTCCACGGACCTTCAACGTGGAATCAATTTATTTAAATGGAGAGCAGCTACAAAGAAGAATTGTTTCAATGTTTTAAATTACTTAAAAATATTTTAAGGGTTTCAGGGCAACTACAAGAGTGGCCTTCACCAGAATGAAATTTACCAATCTGCTTTCCACCCTTCTGTCATGTAAACAGCTCCAGCCAAACTACAAACTACTAAAGTAAAACAGACAGTTACTTTTAAAACATAATTTTGGTTTGGAGCTCATATCATGGGTAGAAACTATAAAAATCTCACAGATGATGGAACACTTAAATTTGATTTGATTTCCCAGCTTCTACCAGATAATCATTTTACTGTTGTAAGCAATTTTGCATCCTCCACATAAACGTATATGTTTACCGCATTTGATTGTCTTCCAGAGATTGATTGTAGTACGGTACATTAGAAGCTTCTGTATCATTTCAGTTGAGCAGTTAGTCTAATGTCTACATGTTTACCCAGACAGCTTATCAAAGTGAATCCTGCTGGAGTTAAATTTAAAATTGTTTTCTGCAACCTACCTATACAATTGATCAGGCTATTCATAGGATGCATAAAAAATTTAATGTAACTTATAGATTGATTGATGCAGTCCTGGCTGCATAAATTCTCAACCCATAAATGCTTAAGCAATGTTACAGGCTTTAGAAACAGATGCACAATAGTTTTCAGAAATATTTAAGTGTTTAGGTTACTAGAAGAGCCCACTACTGCTATTGCTACTGCAATATCTGCTGTGGTAAAAGATTTCCTATAATGTACAGTTTTTACAGGCATGGGCTATAGGATATGAGAAGACTGATGGGTAACTGAAGCTAAGGCACAAATCCTGGATGCTTAGTCTCAACTGAATGGCAGTCTCAGGGGTTTGTGCAACTACTCCTCTTCCTAACGTTTTATCCTGACTTGGTATGCGGTCCTTTTGAACTCATTGCAGTGAAAATGATGCAACTACTTCAAATAATCATTCTCTTGCTAATTCCTATGACACCCCGTCTGACAGCCTCTCCTGCAGAGCTTAGAGAGAACTTTAAAGAGGCCGATATTCTCAAGAAAGCGGCAGCACATAGTACCGGTACTTCCCTGTGCAGCGTATGAGGGACAGGCTCAGATGTTGGAGCTAGCCATCTCACATCAGATATAAT
This sequence comes from Hemitrygon akajei, assembly GCF_048418815.1. NCBI lineage: Eukaryota > Metazoa > Chordata > Chondrichthyes > Myliobatiformes > Dasyatidae > Hemitrygon > Hemitrygon akajei. The sequence continues at coordinate 166,941,110 of NC_133128.1, read as the reverse complement.
AATTCCATTTCATTCTGTGAAAGCTTGACAGAAATGTTGTATTTAAATTAACTGGGGCAGAGGTAACAGCTACCTCTTGCTGTTTCACTGTTGGCTCAATTAGTTCCTTCTCTGTCTTTTATTTAAACATTAGATGCTTTTCTGCACACTCTGTTATCTGACCCATGTACATGGGATTAGTTTTCATTACAAATTGCACAAGAAATTTATTGAGAACCCAAGTAAACGATGGAAGGGTTGGGTAAATTTGCTCAAAATACTATCTGATAATAGTATTTTGAGCAAATACTTTTATCTGCAATCTATTATCAGATACTATTTTATAGAAGATGATCAAATCTCCTTCAACCTTCTCTAAAGACAATGGTTCCCAACCTGGGGTCCACACGCCCCTCAGTTAATTGTAGTGATCCATGGCATTGAAAAAATGGCACAATCTTAGCTGCTTTTGTGTCTATCCATAAAACCACAGCCAAGCTGCCGTCCCCCACATTCACAACCCAGATACCTTTCTCCAAAAATGTGCTTGCAGAATCTCCTAGGCCTTTTGGTCCTTCAAATGTGGTGCTGCAAATTTGCCACAGTACTCCAACTGACAGCTGACTGGTACTTTGTGAAAGTTCAATGTAACCTATTTGCTTTCGTCTGCCATTTATTAAGCCAACGATCTCACATGCAATTTCCCAGTCTGTCTGACCACCTTCAAAAGGCACAGTTGCTGTAGAGGGATGCATTTATTTTTTATTACCTCTCTTCATTATTTCTACCAAAATGTATCATGTTGTGCTTTTCTGTCTTAAATTTCACATGCCACTCATCTGTCTACTTCAACAGTTTCTCTGCTGCCTTGAAATCTGTTACAGTCACCTCACTACTTACTGAACTGCTATCTACAAACTTCTGAAATTATTCCTCAGTACCCATGGCTGTCATAAGGAGGCATTCAAATTATGGAATACAAGTCATTTATTGTTTTTATTTGGTGCTTCATATGTCCTTGCAAAATGTATTTACTAACACCAAAGGCACTGAAAAATGCCTTTAAAATGTCCTTCCATTACTAGTGGAGAACTGAGTTGTGATTAAAGCATTTCTAATTCATGTTTTTATAGACATTTTGAATTTCAAAATCAGATCAATTTGGATATATGTCGCTGGCCTTCATAGCGAAATCATGCCGCTGATTGACTGTCAAGGTTTATATCAACAGTAATTTTACTGCCTTCGGGTAAGAATAGATAATGTGGTAGGTGAAAAGTACTTTACAGTTATCACTGTGAAGCTGTCTGCCATCTAGGGATATTCTTGCCTGATGAATACAAGGTCAGAATCTGCTGCAAAATTGCAATGTAATAATGACACTCCTAGAGCATAGTGAAAGCATTTAAAAATATTATGACACTATCTGTTCATGCCATTACTGATGCTGTATCACAGATTTCTGTGACTTCTATGAAGATAATTATAATAGCATAACCTCTATTAAAAGGACAGTAATAACATATTTGGTTGTACCGGAGAGCCTGCTGCATCCAAGCGCACTGCCATCTTACTGGAAGCCCCGGTCAGGCCTGATGAAAGGTCTCGGGCCGAAACGCCCGTTGTTCACTCTTTTTGTGTGCGCGTGTTGCTTGGAGTTCTGCAGACTTTTTCATCTTCATAATAATATCTGTTGCATTTCAGCCATTCTATCATCTCTGCTACACTGACCAAACCATGTTACTACTGACCTGGATTTAAATTGCCGTTTAATTTACAAGATGTTTTCCTTAAACACTAGAAAATCTGCAGATGCTGGAAATCCAAAGCAACACACACAAAATGCTGAGGAACTCAACAGGTCAGGTGGCACCCATGGAAATGAACAGTCAACGTTTTAGGCTGAGAACCTTCTTCAGGACTGGAAAGGAAGGGGAAAGATGCCAGATGTTTTACTTAGTAGGGTGTCTTTGTGAAACTCAAAGGCCTCAAACAAATTCTTAGTTACTATAACCCGGATGTAGTGGACTCTATTAAAAACTGATCCAAGCAATCAAGATCACTTTCTTAATCAATGCAAAGCTGCTGACTTTGTAATCTGCTGAACCTTTGTGATAAATTATTGTTTTCTGGATCCATAAGTAGAAAACAGACATCACTTTTTTTGTCAGTAACACCTGAAAACCTAAGCCCAAAAATAAACTGACGTGTGACTTTTAATAAGATGGCAGCGTGCTTGGACGCTACAACCACTCCAGTTCAATCAAAGGTGCATTTGTTCATCCTGTATGTCCTTTTTATGATCCCAAGTAACTGCTGGATACTTAGAACATCAGGATTATCCCAGCAGGGAGTTGCTTGATAGTGATGGAGCTGGACTTATTGTGTACCTTTGCTCAGTTGTTGCATATTGCTGAGCCGAGATGGTGCACGGTGTGAGTAATTGTCTTTGACATTTTTAGTTTGATCACAAGAGCCTGTTGGGCATTGGTAGTGTAGAATCCTGCAAGTCTGGTTAACCGGTTCATTGACCAGACTGATAACGGGGGTGGGCGGCCTGCACTGCCTCAGTTGTGGCAAGGACTAGGCTCTCACTGTTGCAGGCGGCCAGCGGTGGGGACACTGGGGTCAGTGTGGGAGAGAGCAGGGGCCTCAGTGGGCAAGCTGGACTTCGTACTGGGGTGCGGGCTGGGCCCTCCCATCAGTGCTGCCCCCAGTCTTCACTTGGTGGAAGTACAAGCTGAACCAGGACATTGTACGGTCATGCCACTCAAGGACTTGGACTATGATTTTCTTTGTGACCGTATGTTTTCCTGAAATCATAGCCACATGTGCTAGTTGTGCTATGGGCTATGTGCAAGTGTGCTGTTGGTCATGTGCTTTGCACCTTGGCCCTGGAGGAACGCTGTTTCCTTCAGCTATATTCATGTCTGGTTTATTATCATTCAACTTGAACTTGATATGATATGGCACTGATACTGGAATTTAAAAGCAGTACTAGTAAATAATACCTGAATTAGAATTTGAGTCGCATCGAATGTTCATCAAAAGTAGAAAAAACAACAATGTTAGAACAGCATTTTGACTGGCCTATAGCTTTCAATCACTGCCTTCATTACTGATCCATTGATATAACTGATTCACATCAGATGTGCCAAATCTATTGCCACATCTGTATACATGGAGGTCCAACCACCTGAGAATTTTCTGTATCCTTGATTTCCTCACTTGTAGGCCCAGTTGGTTTGGATTGGCAACAACATCTTCTCCACAATCTCCATCAGCACAGGTGAACCACAAGGCTGTGTGCTTAGCCCCCTGCTCTGCTCACTTTACACTTATGACTGTGTGGCTAAGCACAGCTCCAACACCGTATTAAATTTTGCTGACGACAACACTGTCGCAGACTGAATCAAAGGTGGTGACGGATCAGCATATAGGAGGGAGATTGAAAATCTGGCTGAGGGGTGCTACAGTGACAACCTCTCACTCAATGTCAGCAAGATCAAGGAGCTGATTACTGATGTCAAGAGAAGGAAGCTGGAGGACTGTGAGCCAGTCCTCATTAAGGGATCAGAGGTGGAGAGGGTCAGTAACTTTAAATTCATCAGTGCTAATTTTTCAGAGGATCTGTCCTGAGTCCAGCACGTAAATGCCATTATGAAGAAAGCACGGCAGCACTTTTCCTTTCTTAGAAGCTTGTGAAGATTCGGTATGTCATCTAAAACTTTGACAAACTTCTGTAGATGTGTGGTGGAGAGTATATTAACTGGCTGCATCACAGTCAGGTGTGGAAACAGCAATGCCCTTGAATGGAAAAGCCTACAAGATGTAGTGCGTACAGCCCAGTCCTCATTGGTAAAGCCCTCCCAACCACTGAGCACATCTACATGAAGCGCCAGTACAGGAAAGCAGAATCCATCATTAAGGACCTCCACCATCCAGGTCATGCTTTCCTCTCGCTGCTGCCATCAGGAAGGAGGTACAGGAGTCTCAGGACCCACACCACCAGGATCAGGAACAAATATTACCTTCAACCATCAGGCTCTGTAACCAGGAGGGACAACTTTACTCAACTTCACCTGCCCCACCACTGAACTGTCCCTCTGAATTCACCTTCAAGGACTCTTTTTCTCATGTTCTCAATAGATAGATAGATAGATACTTTATTCATCCCCATGGGGAAATTCAACTTTTTTCCAATGTCCCATACACTTGTTGTAGCAAAAAACTCATTACATACAATACTTAACTCAGTAATAATATGATATGCATCTAAATCACCGTCTCAAAAAGCATTAATAATAGCTTTTATTGCTTACTTTATTATTATCTTTACTTTTCTTTCTTTTTGTATTTGCCTCGATTTCTTTTTGCACATTGGTTGTTGTCCATCCTGTTGTGTGCGGACTTTCATTGATTATTTGTTTCTTGTATTTACTGTGAATGCCCACAAGGAAATGAACCTCAGAGTTTTACATTGTGACGTATACGTACTTTGATAGCAAATTTGCTTTGTACTGTATGTTAACTTTCTATGATTTATTGCGTTGAATATTACCTTAAATTGATGAAATATAATACGAATGTTGCCTTGTGGTACTGCTTTTGTGTCATATCGGTATGAAAATGTGAATAAATTATAGATAAAACATATTTAGAGAGCCTTCCAGAACACATCCCTGTTTTCTCCATTTAAATAATTATTCACATGATCGATTTCACATTATGCATCGACTGCGAGGAACGTATCCCCCGCATATAAAGAGGATAGGGTGTATGTCATTCTTGTTTGATGCTTTTCCATCAATAGTTATTTTACCATTATGTTCATGTTAATCTCTGGCAACTAGGACCCTGTGAATATTATTAGATTGACCATGAATATGCTATTGTCTTTGGGAATGCTCTACCTAATTGTGGAGTGTACTTAATAATTAGAAGCATGAATCTTCACATGGGGGAATATCATAATGAACTGGGACTTGGATCAATTGTATAATACCGTTGTGATAATGAATGATTAAGATGAAGCAGGATGTTTCTTTAAAGACTACATTCTGCGTACCTTTTGTGAGGGCACTGAGGCCTTGTCATGAATGATTATAAAGCCGAACCCAAATCAAGCCAATGCAGCAAATGTGAAGACACAAGAGAATGCAGGTTTTGGACTCTGGGACGGTAAATTGCTGGACAAAACCTGAGCATTATCTGTGGTGGGGGGGGGGGGGGGGGGGGCGAGAGAGGTGGAGGGAAGAATTGTTGACATTTTGGAGAGAAACTCTGCCATCAGGACACCAACATCCTCTATTCCCCCACAACTGCTCCTCAACCTGCTGAGTTCCTCCAGCAGATTTTTATTGCAGCAAATCTGAGACTTTGGAGCAGTGGTCACTGGTCATAGCTTCCATAGTGCTTATCAATCTGATAGCAATCGATACTTCAAATTATTTCAAGATTATGATCAAATCATGGACAGAATATGTATGATCTGGGCAACACTGTTCTTACACAACCACTTATATCATACCTCCAGTGTTATTTTCCATTGACTTTTACTTTCTTGTTTAATGCACAAGTAATTCTTTTCAATTTTTAGCATCCATGGAAATACTGGTACACTGTGAGTAATTAAAAGTCACACTATTTTCAATATCAGTTTCTCTCTATGTCACATAGAAGACACATAAGGATTAAAAAGTTCTACCTATCTCTGGTGTGTAGTTAATAATTAAAAGTATGAATCTTCACATGGGGGTATATCATATGAGCTGGGACTTGGATCAACTGTAGAGTGCCATTGTGTTAATAAAAGATAAAGAGTTTTTTTAGTGTAAAACTTCACAGCAATACTTTTTCTCAACTGTAGTTGTATGAGCATAAAAACCATTTCAGGAAATCATTGGACATTTGAAAGAGTGGAATATCTAAAATTTAAAGTCTGTTTATGCAATTGCCATAATTCCTGCCAGAATCTATTACTCAAATCAATACTAGCCCAAACAGTGATCTAAAACCTCAAGATGATGCCAATAACAGAATAACTTCAACATCTTTTACTAAATTATAAACTCCAATAAAAATGTTTATATAACATATTTTCATATCTATTTCCTTCAACCGAACAAACTTTATAATGGTATCATCATGAAGTCATAGAAAAGTACAGCAGGGAAACAGCCCATCTAGCTGGAGAAACTAAATGAAAATACACTGCGTAGCAATGAAATAATTAGCATAAATGGAATGTATATTGCAAAAATGAATGACAATTCCTAATGACTATAAAAGGAATAGAAAAACAAAACAAAGATATTCCAAGGTAGAGGAAATACCATATGTGGTCACAAAAGAAAACAAACTGCAGTGAAATTTGTTAAGGATGATTCATCACAGAAGCTATATTACAACCCTTATCATTTTCTTTTCCATTGTAGAAAAGATCTTCCCTTAACCTGAACACATTTACATATATTTAGCATTCAGTGGAGACGATTCACATTTATGGTGATGCTCAGTTTACTTGATCAGAAGATATCTGAAGGTCAGTCTGGTTCAGGCATATTATTGGAAGTGGAAACAGGACAGAATATTTAAGCAATAAAAATATGCAGCTGCTGCGTTCCTGGCCTGGCACACATTCAATATGGTTGTCCACTCGGATAAAAAGAGGTAAATTACTGACAGTTAGGTTTTAGAATTTTGTTTGCTTGTGACTTCACGGTGGATAGCCTTTCAAATATTAAAATGGTTTGATTATTCCAATACCCAGCTGAGAGTGAATACATACTAACAGATATCATTTAATGTTAAATGAAATGTTACCCACTAGCTTTGCAAATGCTTAAGGAAAATATAAACTACTTAATATGAATAAAATGCAGTATGCATTTGGAAGGTCCTGGCAGGTTATTGTCCATTATATTTACATATGGTATCAATTGTACAATTTGCTTCGTGGTGTGGGTGGGGGAGCAACATTATCTGAAGTATGTCAGGATCTATAAATCTTTGTGAGTTAAATGGAAATGGTTTCCATTACAGAAAATTGGCTGACTGACAGAAGAAAAAGAGTGGGGATAAAGGGGCCTCTTCTGGTTGGCTGCCGGTGACTACTGGTGTTCTGCAGAGGGTGGTGTTGGATTTGCTTCTTTTTGGGTTGTACGTCAATGATCCGGATGACAGAATTGGTGGCTCTGTGGCCAAGTTTGCGGATGATACAAAGATAGACGGAGGGGCTGGTGGTGTTGAGGAAATAGGGCGTCTACAGAAGGACTTCGACAGATTAGGAGAATGGGCAAAGAAGCAGCAGATGGAATACAGTGAATGATCATGCACAGTGGTAGAAGGAATAAAAACAGATTATTTTCCAAAGAGGAAGTGAATCAGAAATCAGAGATGCAAAGGGACTTGAAAGTTCTAGTGCAGGATTCTCCAAACCAGGGGTTCCTAAACTGGGACCCACGGACCCCTTGGTTAATGATAGGGGTCCATGACATAAAAAGGTTGGGAACCCTGCTCTAAAGGTTAACTTCCAGGATAAATCAGTAGTAAAGAAAGTAAATGGAATGTTAGCATTCAGTTCGAGAGGACTAGAATGTAATGCTGAGGCTTTATAAGGCATTGGCCAGTTTGAACTTGGAGTGTTTGTGAGCAGTTTTGGGCTCTTTATCTAAGAAAGTGTGCTGGCATTGGCAAGGGTCCAGAAGACATTCACAAGAATGATTCCAGGAATGACCCAAGACTACGTACGTAACACTGATGCCTCTGGTCCTGTACTTGCTGGATTTTAGAAAAATGAGGAGGGATCTCATTAAAACCCACTGAATACTTAAGGGCCTAAAAAATGTGGCCAGAGAAAGGATGTTTCCAGTAGGGGAAGAGTCTGCGATCAGAGGGCATAGCCTCAGAATACAAGGGCATCCCTTTAGAGAGGAATTTCTTGAACCAGAGGGTGGTGAAGCTGGTGAAACTCATTGCCACAGATGGTTGTGGAGGTCAAGTCATTGGGATATATCAGAGGTTCTTGATCAGTAAGAGTGTCAAAGTTTATGGGGAGAAAACAGTTGAATGAAGTTAAAAGGAAATAAATCAGCCATGATGAATTGGCAGAGCAGACCTGATCGGCTGAATGGCCGGATTTGCTTGTATGTCTTATGGTCATATAGTCAGAATGTTACATTTCATCAAGCAACCAGCACCAAAATCTCTTCATAACTGTACTGAGTGTAAATGGCTTCCTTTATCGAGCATATAATTTCAATGACAGCTCTGTAATTTCATCCTTAAAATTTTAGTAAATGCAAATAAAAAATGCACAAGTTGTCTCTTAGTGCACAGGTGAATTTGGGTTTGGTCCAATTACTTTTGTATGCTGTTTTGCTTCATTACAGATAATCCAGCATCACAATGGCCAAATGTGCATAAATGCCATTACCAATATTATTCAACAACATTAATCCTAAAAAAAATTAGTTTCCTGTCTGCACAAAGTTAAAACAAAGCTCATGGTTTTAATAGTGAAATAAAAAGATTATTACATAGAACACAGAAAACCTACAGCACAATACAGGCCCTTCGGCCCACAAAGCTGTGCCAAACATGTCCTTACCTTAGAACTACCAAGGCTTACCCATAGCCCTCTATTTTTCTAGGCTCCATGTACCTATCCAGGAGTCTCTTAGAAGACCCTATCATTTCCGCCTCCACCACCGTTGCCGGCAGCCCATTCCACGCACTCACCACTCTCTGTGTGAAAAACTTACCCCTGACATCTCCTCTGTACCTACTTCCAAACACCTTAAAACTATGCCCTCCTGTGCTAGCCATTTCAACCCTGGGGAAAAAAGCCTCTGACTATCCACACGATCAAATTATTGAAAATAATTGAAAATTATTTAATTTTCAATAATTATTTAATTATTGAGAATTATAACTGATCAAAACTATAGAACTTTTGCTAAACTGAAACTGCTGCTGTTGTGGGGATGGAATGACAATCATGCAGACAATTTCCCATGACGGTATGGTGAGCAAAGTAACTATTCTTCACAGAACAAGGCTAGCAAAATGAGCCCTTGCTTTGTAAATTCTAAAAAGAACATCCCAGATGTTTTTCGGGGAAAAGATGAGGATATTTTTCTCAGAAACTGGACAGAAAGTCCATGAACTGATAAATGATTTTGGATTCATTCTTGTACAAATTTATCCAATAGGCTAACACAGAGTAGAATGAGAGGTTTTTGAATTAGTTCTTGGCATTTGGCTTAAGCAGATAATGGTAGTATCCATTTTAATGATTTTGTTGAAAATAAGATTTTTAACATACAGGTTTCAGCCTACATTACATGAATCATCAGATCTTGCTGCCTTCTAACCCGACACTGTAGAGATGATTTTAACTCAAAGAGTGGGGTATGGGACAAGTATTTTACTTTGGAGATGCTTGACCCATTTTCAGAGCTCTCTCTTTTACATACATTTCCAGGAACAACTTGCTAACTTTAGGATACTCGGACCAGATAGACCAGGGAATTGCAGGCAGACAGTCAGTTCAGTTGCAAAACATGGAAGCATTTCCAGGTGAGGATTGGCGGAGGGATGCAACTACAGAAACACTTTCACCCAAGGCTGGCGTCTGCCCTACGACTGAATACAAGACGCACCTGTCACAACTGGAACGAGATTCCAGTAGAAGCGGTAGAGACAGGTTCGGTATTGTCATTTAAAGTAAAATTGGATAGGTATATGGACAGGAAAGGAATGGAGGGTTATGGGCTGAGTGCAGGTCGGTGGAACTAGGTGAGAGTAAGCGTTCGGCTTGAACTAGAAGAGCTGAGATGGCCTGTTTCTGTGCTGTAATTGTTATATGGTTATAAACTATTCAGATTAAATGGCCCTGATTTACACATGTTTATGGGGCTCTGATGAAATCTGATAAATCATTGCTAAATATCAGTCAAGACTTCACGCTGATTTAATGCAAATAGTTCCACAAGTCAAAGCAGGTGTCTCCAGCTCAATAATGACTCAGAGTATTTTTTTGGAGTGTGAAAAGTTACGGCTTATTTATTTTTCAAGATCTGGGCTTTATTTACAAAGTTAGCATTTATTGTCCATTGTAAATGTTCTTTTGCCTGTTCTTTAAATATGTCTCCTCATGGGCTTCTCACAATGCTGACGGGTTGAGAGGACAAGGATGCAAAACCAAAAATGAATTCCCAGTGCCAAATCCCCTTCCAGCTCGTTAAGCTTACCGATTTGTCATGGAGGAACAGAGTACACAGCACAAACAAGTAGTCCGTGTTAAACTGTCATTCTGTCTGATAGCATCAACCCACACCTGGCCTACAGTATTCCATACCCCTCCCATTCATGTACTCACCCAAACTTCTCTTCAGTGTTAAAATCAATCCCACATCCACTGGTAGCCTGTTACACACTTGTACCACCCAATAAGTGAAGAACTTTCCCCCTCAGGTTTCCTTTAAATACTCCACCTTTCACCCTTAACCTTCAACCTCTAGTTCTAGTCTCACCCAACCTCAGTGGAAAAAGCCTGCTTGCATTAATCCTATCTATACCCCTCATAATTTTGTATATTTCTATCAAATCTCCCACATTCACCTGTGTTGCAGAGAATCAAGTACTAATCTATTCAACCTTTTCCTATTACTCAGGTCCTTGAGTCCCAGCAACGCTCTTGTAAATTACTTCTGTACGCTTTCAAAGTTATTCAGGTATTTCCAGTAGGTAGGTAACCAGAACTGCACACAATATTCCAAATTTGGCCTCACCATCATCTTATACAACTTCAACATAACATTCCAACTCTGGAACTCAATATAGACAAAAGACAATAGGTGCAGGAGTGGGCCATTCGGCCCCTCGAGCCAGCACCACCATTCAATGTGATCATGGCTGATCTTCCACAATCAGTACCCTGTTCCAGCCTTCTCCCCATTTCCCTTGACTCCACTATTTTTAAGAGCTCTATCTAACTCTTTCTTGAAAGCATCCAGAGAATTGGCCTCCACTGCCTTCTGAGGCAGAGCATTCCATAGATCCACAACTCTCTGGGTGAAAAAGTTTTTCCTCAACTCTGTTCTAAATGGCCTACTCCTTATTCTTAAACTGTGGTCTCTGGTTCTGGACTCCCCCAATATCGGGAACATTTTTCCTGCTTCTAGCGTGTCCAATCCCTTAATAATCTTATGTTTCAATCAGATCCCCTCTCATCCTTCTAAATTCCAGTGTATACAAGCCCAGTCGCTCCAATCTTTCAACATATGACAGTCCTGCCATCCCGGGAATTAACTTCGTGAACATACGCTGCACTCCCTCAATAGCAAGAGTGTCCTTCCTCAAATTTGGAGACCAAAACTGAACACAATACTCCAGGTGTGGTCTCACCAGAGCCCTGTGCAACTGCAGTAGGACCTCTTTGCTCCTATACTCAAATCCCCTTGTTATGAAGGCCAACATGGCATTAGCTTTCTTCACCGCCTGCTGTACCTGCATGCTTACTTTCAGTGACTGATGAACAAAGACACCTAGATCTTGTTGTACTTTCATTTATGAAGGCCAATGTTCCAAAAGCTTTCTTTACAATCCTATCTACTAGTGGTGTCACTTTCAAGGAATTATTGATGTATATTCCCAGATCCCTTTCTCTTGCTGCCCTCCTCAGTGCTCTACCATTCACTGTGTAAGTTCTACCCTGGTTTGCGTGATACCTTGCAAATGTCTGCATTAAGTTCCATCTGCCACTTTTCAGCACATTTTTCCAGCTGGTCCAGTTCCCACTGCAACCTTTGATAGCCTTCCTCACTGTCCACTACACCCTCAATCTTAGTGTTATCTGCAAATTTGCTGTTCCAGTTTGCCACATTATTGTCCAAGTCATTAATACAGATGAGAAACAATAGACCTACCTGCATAGCCTAACTAAGTACTGTAACTGCAGAGCATTTTAAGTATGGTACACACTGCAGTTACTGAGTATTTAAAAAAGGAATGAACGGAGTAGCGGTCAAGTGGGATATGTTGCCCTGATTGGGATTAAACTTCTTGAGAGTTGTTAAAGTTGCACTCATTCAGGTATGCAGATGAAATTTAATCTCATCCTTGACTTTTGCCTTGAAAGTTGCTGTGATATCAGAAGATGTGCCAGTTTCCACAGAATACACAGAATCCAATCAGCTCTTGTAACCAACGATACGATTGTGGCTGGTCCAATCAAGTTTCTGGTCAGTGGTAACCCCAAGCATGTTGTTGGTGAGGGAGTTGGTGATGGTGATGGCAAAAGATCATTACTTCTGATCTGATGAACCAAAACAAAATCATTGATGAAGAAGCCGATGCAAATGGTTGGACGTATGACACCAGCCTGAAACTCTTGAGAGATGTGCTGGAGGATGATTGATCTTCAACAACCATAGCCATTTTCTTCCTTAAACTAAACTGGGTACTAGCAAACAAGTTAATGGCAGAAAGTGGTGCACAACACTTTCCACCACTTTTCTGAAGATCGAAAGCTCTCTGACTAAGCAGTAATAAGCCCGATTGGATTTGTCCTACTTCTGCGAACAGGTATCTGAGCAATTTTCCACATTGTCATATGGATGCCTATATTGTAACTGCATTGAAATAACAAGCTGGAGAACTAGTTCTGGAAACAAAGGTCTTCGCTACTACAGCTGGGGTGTTGTCAGGTACTATACACTTTGGCTATGTCCAGTGCTCTCAGCTTTTTCTTGACATCGCTTGGAGTGAATCATATTGATTGAAAATTAGCTTCTGTAATGGTAGAAATCTCAGGAGGAAGCCAAAATGATGCATCTATTCATCACTTTTGACTGAACACATCTGCAAGTACTTGAGCCTTGCCTTTAGCACTCACTTGTTTGTTCACATCGTCACTTAAAATGGGGATATTCTAATGTCACTAAAACATAATTATGAAAAAATTCTGGAACTCCTTGCAGAGAGCCTCCAGTGATTGATTTAAATATTACTGACTAGGATAGTAACAGAACATTAGTACAGCATTCTGCAAACCTAAGGTGATTAATGCTTTAGGTAGCACCATGTGTAGTATGGAGTTGCCAGCGTTTAATTTAATGGTCACTACTATCTTGTGGGAGTTTGGGTGGAGCAGATCATAACATAACATTCATCAACTGAACATATACTTCCCAGAGAAAAAATAACTCTGATCCCTCCCCTATCCCTTGTGTGTAATTACGTGATCCAGAACATCATACTTCTGATAGTTTCTTCCCAGCAGAAAGAGCCATACTTTCTAAGACCTAGCACTAATTACCATTCAGATGAATTGCTAAATATATAACTATTTCATCTAGAAGAGACCATCTTTCAGTGGCATATTCCTGCTTTTAGATGTTAAAACTTTATAAACTCTTTGTGAGCTTCCAGTTGGGTACTGGTATCGATTATAACCAAAGTTTCAAAGACAAACTCAGCCACCTTCATCAGGGATGATGCCCGGACATATCCAGTCAGATGGTATTTATACCCCCATAGTTCGTCCCTGCTGATTGGTTCATCCTCATCCAATCAGATTTCTGCTCTCCCACCTTGCTTACAATCGAATTCCAGTTCTTACTTAGGCTACGTCCACACTAGCCCGGATAAATCCATAACCGAAACTTTCTCTCTTTGTTTTGACCCTCCGTCCACACTGAAATGGCGTTTTCCTCCCCCGAAAATGGAGCTTTTCTAAAACACCTTCCAGAGTGTGTAAATTTGAAAATGCCGTTTGGGCAAGAGTAGTGTGGATGGGGTAACCGGAGATTTCTAGAAATGCTGTCATGACGTGCCGGAACAGATGGCGGCATTTCATTGTTTTCCTGAACACAACCCCCATTCAACTTAACAATTTCAGAACAGACAACAATGAGACTGAAGCCAGAAGAGTTAGAAATGTACTCATCAAATACTTTGACCCATAACTTACTGAATAAGTATACTCACTTTGCCCTGTTTTCTGTCCTTGCTTGTATGAAGGTGGTTTACCTATTTATGCAAGTACTTCTCTGACAATACATGTGTAACAGCCTAATGTAACGTTGTATGGAAATACAGACATGCTTTATACATTTAACAAGGTGCTTTATTTATGCAACAGAGTTAGTCAGTTTTTCAGTGTTCGTCGTCAGCCGGGTCCTACTGTCCGTGAACTCCCTGTCGGTTGCCTTCGTATGCTCCAGTATGTTTTTTTTTTAGTTTTCAGTCCTCCTGCATGAGAGCCAACAGCTGTCTGTCACTTGGCAAGTTCTTTTAAGTTTTTCTAGTCTGTAACTGCACAAACGCGCACTTTCACAGTGAGATTCAAGCATGTCGCTTGTTTTCTGTAGATGTGGCCTGCGCATGCCCAGTAGGAGGAGATTCGCCCAAATACCAGTTTTTATTGTAGACGGAGGTATTTTCAAAAACATTTGGTGTGGACGCCTATCGTTTTTACGCGAAACCGGTGTTTTCAAAATTATCCGGTCTAGTGTGGACGTAGCCTTAGAGAGAGTCCTTCATTTTTGTTAAATTTATTTTCCTCTGCTTACATCTCAATGGCTTCCTTTACCAGGTGATCCCAAAAGCCATTGGTGCAGCACAGTGGTTTTGTGACATCAGAGTCAATCCTCTGGCCATTGCAATGTTCTGCTACCGCTGATTTCTCTGGGTATCTACAATATTTTAGTTTTTACATTCTCACATCGGATATGGCTTTCTTGTTTCAAGAGGTGATTACATAGATTCTTCATAAATTCTTACAATGTGTAATTCCTACCTGCTCATACTACTGATCTAACATTGGACAAATCAAGACTGATGGGTCACAAGAAGTGTTTATATAACTATATCATTTTGTTATAGTGGCATTACCATTGTGTTTCTGAGAACATGCACAAGAGACAAACAGGTCAGAGAATGTACTGTTCTGATTAATTTACCCAAGTGCCACATCCTCCTCTCCAGCTATGAAATAGGAGTCTGATGGAATACTCACCACTTGCTTGGGTGAGTTCCAATAGCACTCAAGAAACTAGGCACTATCCAAGACAAAGCACCCCGCCCCTTGCCCAGCATCATAAACTCTCACCCCCATCACACCAGCACATATAAAAAACACTGCAATTGCTCTCTAAACTTCTATGACAGATCTTCAGAAACACACAACCTTTGACACCAATAAGGTAAAGGCGAACTGCTATTGTCCAACAAATCAGGGCAATGCTGCCTTCAAGAGCATTTACATTACTTACGGGCAGTAAATGGTGGCCTTGCTAATGACATCCAGGTGCCATAAACAACTAAGTAGGCACCATCTAAAAGAGATGGAGAGGGAGGGGGAGGGAGGCTGAGAGGAAGAGGAAGGGTAGGAGAGGCAAGGTGGGGGAGAGAGGAGAAGAGAGAGAGAGAGAGAGAGAGAGAGAGAGAGAGAGAGGAGAAGAGAGTGAGAGGAGGAGAGAGAGAAAGAGAGAGGAAGAGAGAGAGAGGAGGAGGAAGAGAGAGAGAGAGGAGGAGGAGGAGAGAGAGAGAAGAGAGAGAGAGAGAGAGAGAGAGAGAGAGAGAGAGAGAGAGAGAGAGAGAGAGAGAGAGAGAGAGAGAGAGAGAGAGAGAGAGAGAGAGAGAGAGAGAGAGAGAGAGAGAGAGAGAGAGAGAGAGAGAGAGAGAGAGAGAGAGAGAGAGAGAGAGAGAGAGAGAGAGAGAGAGAGAGAGAGAGAGAGAGAGAAGGGAGGGAGAGGAAGACAGTAACTTTAAGTTCCTCAGTGTTACCAATTCAGAGGACCTGGGCTTGAATTCAAGTGCAATTATGAAGAAAGCACAGCAGCACCTCTACTCCTTAGAAGTTTGTGAAGATTTAGCATGACATCTAAAACTTTGACCATCTTCTATAGATTTCTGTGGGGAGTAGCCTGACTGGTTGCACCAAAGCCTGGCATGGAAACTCGAATTCCCAAAAATGGAAAATCCTACAAAATCTGGCAGTTGCAGCCCAGGGCATCAAAGGTTACAGCCCAGGGCATCCCTCCCTAGGACTGAGCACATCTACAAGGAGCGCAGCCTCAATAAAATAGCCTTTATCATCAAGGACTCCCATCATCCAGGCCATGCTCTTTTCTCATTGTTGCCATCGGGAAGTAGGTACAGAAGCCTTGGGCCCCACACCATTAGGTTCAGGAACAGTTATTACCCCTCAATGATCAGACCCCTGAACCAGCATGAGTAACTTCATTCACCTGAGCACTGAACTGATTCTTTCTCTCTCTATCCCCCTCTCTTCCCCTCTCTCCCTCCCTCCTTCTCTCCCTCTCTCTCTCAAAACAAGACCAAGGTTCCTTAGACTTACTATCTTTGCCTTTTATTCTGACAGGAACATACAAACTCAACTCTCAAAATTTCACTTTGAAGGCCTCCCACTTAGCAAGTACATCTTTGCCAGAACACAACTTCTCCCAATCCACACTTGCCAGACTTTTTCTGATGCTTTCAAAATTGACCTTCTTCCAACTCAAAATCTCAACCCAAGGACCATACCCATCCCTTTCCATAATTAACCTGAAACTAATAGCATTATGATCACAGGAGACCTACTATCACACACTCTCTATATGGGACTTCCATGTACTGATTAAGGAAACTTCCCTGAACACAATTGACAAACTATTTCCCATCCAGCCCTTTACAGTATGGGAGTCCCAGTCTACGTGTGGAATGTTAAAATCACCTACTATCACAACCTTACGTTTCTTGTAACAGTCTGCAATCTCTCTGCAAAGTTGCTCCTCTAAATCCACTGGACTATATGGCCTTTAGTATAATTCCATTAAAGTGATCATACCATTTTTATTCCTCAGTTCTACCCATTAAGCCTCACTCTCCAGGATGAGCTTCCCAGTCTGTCCTGAACGAGCACTGCTGTGACACTTTCCCTAACTAGTAATGCCAGCCCTCCCCCTTAATCCCTCCCGCCCTATCACGTCTAAAACAACAGAACCCTAGAACCTTCAGCTGTCACTCCTGCAACCCAGTCTCACTAAAGCCAACAATGTCACAATTCCACATGTTGATCCATGCCCTAAGCTTATCCACCTTTCCTATAATAATCCTTGCACTGAAATATACATAGTTCAGAACAATAGTCCCACCATGCTCAATCTTTTGATTCCTGACCTTGTATGCAGGCTTGACAACATCTTTCTCCAGAGCCACTCCAATATCTGTTCTGGCGCTCTGGTTCCCATTGCCCTGCAACTCTAATTTAACACCCTCCCTCCTCCCCACCCGCAGCATTGGTAAATCTTCCCGTTAGGATATTAACCCCCCCCCCACCCCCCTCTAGTTCAGGTGCAAACAGTCCCTTCTATACAGGTCCCACCTTCCTTGGAAGAGAGCCCAAGGATCCAAAAATCTGAAGCCCACACTCTTGCACCAACTCCTTAGTCCTGTGTTATACTGTATGATTTTCCTATTTCTGGCCTCGCTAGCATGTGACACAGGCAGCAATCCTGAGATCACATTTCTGGAGGTCCTGTCCTTTAACTTAGCACCTAACTCCCTAAACTCACTTTGCAGGACCTCGTCACCTATCCTACCCATGTCATTGGTACCGACATGGACCACGACCTCTGGCTGTTCACCCTCCACATAAGAACGCTAAGCACTGAATCTGAGATATCCCTGACCCTGGCACCCTGGAGGCAACAAACCATCCAGGAAACTCATTTGTGTCTAAAGAACCTCATTTCTGTTCCCATTCTCTATCATCACAGCTCGCCTCTTCTTCCCCTTTCCCTTCTGTCCCACAGAGCCAGACTCAGTGCCAGAGACCTGCTCACTGTGGCTTCTCCCCGGTAGGTTGTGTCCCCACACCTCCCAACAGTATCCAAAGCAGTATACTTACTACTGAGGTTTATTATTCCACAAAGCTGTCCTTTTAAAGAACCAGACAAAGGGCAGATGGATAAGAGATTGGATAAGTTTTCAAGTTGGTTGTTGACTTTTTTCCTGTTTTTATTCTTCTCCTGTTCCTTTACCAAATATTCTTTTTCAATTATGTAGGTAGTGAAAGGAAAAGCAGATATTACATAATCTATACAATATTTTATATCTTTCCAAAAAAATTAATATAAGGCAGACTATTTAACTCAGGACCTAGTACAGCCAAAGTAGTGAGGCATTGGAAGGACATCCTTCTTGGTACGTCAGTGACATTTAATGAGGTTTTTTTTCATTATTTCCAATTAATTTGGCTCTTAGATTTCAGAAATAAATTAACTTTTAAAATCTCAGCTTCAGGGATGATAAATGTTAGGGATTGTTAGTTGGTAATAATGCAAATAAGAACTAGTCTCCAAAAACCTTGTTGTAATATAAACTGCAAGCAGTAAAGAGTTTTAAAATTAATAGGACAGCTTTGCAAACAGAAGTCAAGAGATAATGTGTACAGACAGGACCATAAGACAATCTTGATTTTGTAAGCCAAATGAGAGACAGCAGGCTACTTAATTGGTCTACATCAAACCAGGCATCAGACAGCTTCCAAAAAGTTATTTTGCGCCATTGTAATAGAGATCAAAGAAGATACCAGACCAGATTTATTTTGTCACTTAGCACATCAAACATGGCCATAGATATATTTGTTCTCTACTTAATTACGTACACAGATTCAGCCCTCATAACACAAATTTTGTGTGGCTGGGGTTTCTGTTCTTAGAAGATTTTACGCCATCTAGGTGAATGACTTAGTCCTGCAAATGTGTTTGAATATTCATAGATATCTTGTCAGTTAAGATGTGTCTTTATTGTAAATATGCAATCATTTTCCTGCACCCAGATTATTGAAATAAATGATGCCCCTGTAGGTAATGAAATCGGATTAAATTACCTGCTGGTATCTTTGACCTTAAGGATATAAAAACTCAATGTACTTTCAGTTCAGAGAGAGTCCTCTGTGTTTTTAGCAGGAGATAGTACTTCAGTAAGTCTCCTCCAGACTGCCTGTCTCTCATGATGAATAAAGACTTTTTACATCTACCATCTCCAGCCTCCAGTCACTCACACATTGTCATAACAATATAACTATCTTTCTTTTCACAAAACTTTAACCAAATAGGACAGTGGATGTGGAGTTAATGTGAACTCTGAAGCAGAGGAACCATGTTCTGCATAACCAGATCTGCACAAATTTCACGATTTGCAACAACTCAATGAAACACAACAATACCCAGATACGCCCTTAAAATTAAGATTTTTTTTTACAAGTAAAATGAAAATATTTTTGTAGGGTAGGGTAGCATGGTAATGTAGTGGTTGGCACAACACTTTACAGTGCAAGTGATCATTTCCTGCCGCTGTCGGTAAGGAGTTTGTACCGAGTGGGTTTTCTCCGGGTGCTCTGGCATCCTCCCACAGTCCATAGCAACTGGTAGGTTAATTGATCATTGTAAATTGTCCCGCGATTAGGCTATGTTTATCCATGGCCTCCTCTACTGTCCTGATGAGGCCACACTCTGGTTGGAGGAACAACACCTTATACTCTGTCTTGAGTAGCCTCCAACCTGATGGCATGAACATTGATTTCTTGAACTTCCGGTAATGCGCCCATCCCCTCCCCCTGCCCTCTCCTTCACCAGTCCCCACCTCCTTTCCCCTCTCTCACCTTATCTCCTTGCTGGCCCATCGCCTCCCTCTGGAGCTCCTCCCTCCTTTTTCTCTTCCATGGCCTTCTATCCCTACCTATCAGACTCGCCCTTCTCCAGCCCTGTATCTCTTTCACCAATCAACTTCCCAGCTATTTACTTCATCCCCCACCCTCCTGGTTTCACCTATCACCTTGAGTCTCTCCCTCCCCTCGCCCACCTCTTAAATCCACTCCACATCTTTTTTCCTCTCCAGTCCTGCCGAAGGGCCTCGGCCCGAAACGTTGACTGTACTGTTTTCCATAGACGCTGCCTGGCCTACTGAGTTCCTCCAGCATTTTGTGTGTGCTGTTTTGGATTTCCACATCTACAGATCCTCTCTTGTCTGTGATTTAAATCAGGGTTTGTTGGGCAATGCGGCTCAAAGGACCAGAAGGGCCTATCCTGTGCTCTACCTCAACAAATACATTTCACAGCAATAAGGAAAGGGTAAAATAGATCCAGTACAATGTAGTAATAAGTAAGTGTAATCTGCTCTCAAATGAAATTATTTTTTAAGAACCTTCCATGAAGTATGCCAGATTAGTGACATGACACAGAAACAGGCCATTCGCCCACCTGGGCAGTGTTTACCATCCACCACTCTTACACAAACACATTCTATTTTCCTCACGTCCCCATCAGTTGCTTGCCAGATCTACCTCGCACCTGCATATTCAGAGCAATGAGCAGTGACCAAATGACTCACCAACTTGCACGTTTTAGGGATGTGGAAAGGACGCAGAGCACCCGGAGGAAACGCATACCATGACAGGGAGAATTCAGACGGAGAGCACCAGAGGTCAGGATCAAACCCGGGTGACGGGAGCTGTGAGGCGGCACCCCTACAACCCTCCACGTCATGGAGGGGAATAAGTGTAGAGTAAACATCTGTTGCTTAATTAGCTTCATCAGACAATAAACCAAAATAAATAGAAATAAGGATTCTACCACACATTTCTAAAAGTGAAGAAACTTAAAGAAGAATAAGTGAAGCTATAAAAATGTACACAAATTGTTCAGAGAGGCAGAATATGAACTGGAAATGCTTGGAAAGCCTAAGGTAAGCACATTCCTCTATTTAAGATTGTACCACGGTTAGGAATAATAATTGTGATCATATTACATGTAAAGAAGGTTGAAAAGATTAATGTACCAAATGGTGACTAGTGTACTTGGAATTACACAATGAGAACAACGTGAAAGGAAATCCACTTTCACCGCTCAACACTGCATTCTGCATGAAAAGTTAAAATAGACTTGATTGCTGTTTTAGGCAGCCATCTATTACTCATGAAAAAGCAACTAATCAATCTTGGGGTTGGACCACATGATTAATGCTGATCATCGAAAATTGGGCTTACTGCAAAGTCCAGT
Source organism: Hemitrygon akajei (assembly GCF_048418815.1). Classification (NCBI taxonomy): domain Eukaryota; kingdom Metazoa; phylum Chordata; class Chondrichthyes; order Myliobatiformes; family Dasyatidae; genus Hemitrygon; species Hemitrygon akajei. The sequence goes on along the minus strand of NC_133128.1, from coordinate 166,920,054 downwards.
TTTGTATGGTGGTGAACTGAGGGCCACAGGAACCAGTGACAGTTCCACTATCTACTGCTTTCTATAAAACACAGGAAGTTGTCGAGCTACATCTCGAATACCAAGATGCAAGAGAAATACTTAATCACCATAACATCTGAGGCCAAAGTTAGGTTGACTAAAATTCTTCCCTTTTTTTAAACTTTGAAAAGGAACATTTGAGAAAAATGGATGGTGCTTGTGGGATTTAAGAAAACTATTTGCAATAGGGTTCCTCCACAGCAATCTTTCAAGACAGATCAGGACTGCAGTACAAAGCCAGACATCAGGAAATGTATATAAACAAATACAAGACCTGATGTCCTGAAGCACTTGTGCACAATTCAATTAAAATTTAGAATGGATTTGCAGCTAAATTAATGGAGGAGATTTTTGGAACTGTAGGTTGCTACTGGAAAAAGAAGCAGCAGGGTATGCCAAGCCCTGCGGTCTTATCTTTCCAAACTGATGTTTCCTGAAAAAAAATAAATTACCTTTTCTTTCAGAACAAAATATATAAAATATAAGCTAGTGTTCAGTTAAATGACCATCTAATTTAGTAAATCACTTTATAATTTTTGCTACAACTTTAAAATTGACATCTGCATTACGGTTCTCAGTAAGTTCTCATATTCATGATTTGAAAAACATATTTGCATGCCACTTCCCTTTGCTAAACATTGCAGTTTAATTTTGGTCCAGGAATTGAAATGGAAGGTTTTTTTTATAGACATCACTGCATTTCAACATAGCTCAGTAACGTTATAATAAGGGAAAATTATTTTCTAAAAAGTCAGTCCACTACTTCCATAAAAGTAAAATATTGATAATGGGATGCATTATGTAGGAGGGTTTAAAGTTCAAATTTTTATACCAATGAAAAATTAAAATACCACATTCTTCCTACCAATGCAATATCAGATGTAATGGAGACACATGTTCCTGGCATACCTCTTTAGTACAATAAATATAGATTTCTTTTATACAGTATTCATTGTAGATAAATATATATAGATATATAAAGAGAGAGTTGTTTATGGTATGGTAGGATATACTCCCTGTTCTTAGGATAGTTTAAAATTAAAAGAACAATTCTCAACTCACAAAGGAAACGGAATAACTACAAATGCAATGGCATGCTGCACCCATTCTCCTCTCTCCCTTACACCAATTTTCTGACACAGATGAGAACCCCAACAGGACTCTTCCAGAACTGCTGAAATAAAGAATTAACCGGGGCCAGCATCAGAGTAAATGGATGGACTGAATTTGTCAGTTCTCTGTCAAGATAACAGAAAAACATTATACCTCAATGTTTAAACTTAACAAAAAGTTTTATTCATAAAATTACAGAATAATGACAAGTGCCTCATAATCATCTGTAAGTACTGATCTTATTCACAGCAGTTCTATATATCTTCTCCGTTGTAATGCTACCAGTTTTACAATAAAATACATTCATAGAATATTCTGCAAGTACAAATCATGCATGACTGTAAAACTAGATAGTTGGAAGAACACCAATATAAAAATGAAATGAAGACTCAGTCTGATACTTGTATGAAAACTCTTGTATATTTTTTAAGTTTGAAAATGAAAGTTCAAAAAAATACCTCTGTTCATACTAAGGAAGCTTGTTACAAATTAAGAGTTGCTTCATAAGCATACAGTATGGTACGTCAGCTGTTATAACATACCCTGGACTAGTTCAAACTTGTTGCTATGCATGGTAATGCTACTTTTCAGTTCCTTAAGCTACAAATCTCCAGCCGAGCGAGGTTTCAGTGAAGGCTTACATCTTGATATATCTAAAAACTTCCCTTCAATTTACTGTGGTTGAAAATTCATAAGTAGTATTCTTGCAGCAGTCACTTCCAAGTATGGTTAGTGCCTGGTATCAAGAATTTTTAACTACAGCATCTTGCATGAAACATACCTTGCATGGTGAGTGTATCCAACAGACTGTTTCTATCCTAAAGCATCAAAAGCTCAAACTTCTGCAGTCAGAATTCCTTTCCATCGCTGCGACGTATCTCTGTGTAAAGGTGGATGCTAGGAAACAGTGCGCTAGGGTAAGTTTAGACAAAGAGAAGGTAATTGCCGCAGAGCTCTAATTACTGCTGCTGATGTGCGAAACCTGATCTCAGGTGGGTGGGAAACTCGACTGCATCCCTGACGTCACAAATGCCAGTCAAATACAACCTAATATGACTTCCTTTCAAAATATTCCAACAATGCAATCTAAATATATTTATTTTTAACCTTGAAATGCAACTTCATTCACAAACGACGAATGTAACTATCTTAGTGCTTCTTTGTGTATGGGCTCACATAACTTCAGAACAGCTCAAGAATATTTCTCCATGTGCATGACAAGGTGGAAAATAAAATGAGGAAACCAATTAGCTCAGAGATCACAGTATTTGGGAGGTTGCTTTTTACATCTTTTTATATAATGGCATGAAGGGGAAAGAGCAGGTGAAAAGGCCCTCCAGTTTATAGAGAGTAGCAATCTGCTCTGACATCCTGACCCCCAGCAAACTGATTACCACATAGGTATTACACAGAAAATGCTGCAGGGACTCAGCAGGCCAGGCAGCACCCATGGAAAAGAGTACAGACAATGTTTCGGGCTGAGACTCCCTTATGCACGTTCGTCCATCGTCGTCGATGAAGACCTCGACACCATTAGTCACTTTGAGACTGGATGCGGTGTGTCCGCAGATGACTGGTCAGGCCAATTCGGCCACGGAATGTCCTGGCGCATGTTGGGCAGACGTGTGTAGGCACTGCAGTTGTTGCGCTGGTGGCTCTGGACTTGCGCAGCTCGCGCTTGTGTTGTGCTTCAGCCGTGCGCCTTGCTTCGTAAGCTTGACAGCCCTTGTGGATGGGGCCGCGTCAGGTAGAGCAGTTTTGTGCCAGCTTTCTCAGGAGGTCGTGTCTATGTCGAGTGACTTCAGGGAGGCCTTTAGTGTGTCTTTGTAACGTTTCTTCTGCCCTCCATGCGAGCGTCTTCCAGCGGAGAGTTCCCCAAAAAGGAGCTGCTTGGGTATGCGCTTGTCCGGCATGCGGATGACATGACCTGCCCCAGGGTCTGTGCTCTCATCAGCAGTGTGTGGACTGATGGTGGACTTGCTCTAGAGAGAACTCCAGTGTCTGGTACTTTGTCTTGCCATCTGATGCCTAATATTCTGCGAAGACAAGCCATGTGGAAATGGTTTGATACTCAGTCCACGTTTCACAGGCATACAGGAGGGTAGTGAGTAGCATGGCGCTGTAGACCTTCAGTTTTGTTGCTGGGCTGATTCCTCGATGTTCCCATACAGTGGAGCGCAGCCTACCGAAAGCAGAACTTGCCTTTGCTATTCTGCAGTTAACGTCTGTATCAATAGCCACTGCTTGGGAGAGGGTGCTACCAAGGCAAGTAAACTGGTCCACTGCCTAGAGTTTCTGTCCTTTGATTGTGATTTTGAGTTTCTGTGTACGGTGCACGAGGAGCAGGCTGGTGCATGACTTCGGTCTTTTAGATGTTGATGGTGAGACCAAAGTTGTCATAAGCCGTGGAGAATTTGTCCATATTGACCTGCATCTCTGGCTCTGAACCAGCGTACAGGGCGCAGTTATCGGCAAAGAGGGAGTCTCGCAGAACAGTCTCCTTCACTTTGGTAATAGCTTGAAGTCTCAGGTTGAAGAGCTTCCCATCCACTCAGTACTTGAGGCTGATTCCAGCATCACTGTCCTGGAAGGCATCATTCAGCATGGCAGTAAACATCATGCTGAACGGTGTGGGTGCGAGCATGCAGCCCTGTTTGATGCCATTGGTGACAGGGAATGCCTCAGAGGATTCTCCGCAGTCCATCACTCTGGCTATCATGCCATTATGGAACTGGCATACCATCTGAATGAATTTGGCGGGGCAGCCAAACTTTGACATGCTCCTCCACAGGCCTGTTGGCAGACAGCGTCAAAGGCTTTTGAGAGGTCAACAGAAGTTGTGTAGAGTTCACGATCCTGTTCCTGACACCCCTCCTGAAGCTGGCGTGTGGCAAAAATCGTGTCAATAGTCCCGCGACATTTGCGAAAGCCACACTGGCAACAGGCCCAGCTCCAGATGAGTGACCAGACAATTTAGCAGGACCTGATGAAGACTGTTCACTCTTTTCCATAGATGCTGCCTGGCCTGCTGAGTTCCTGCAGCATTTTGTGTGTGTTACTTTGATTTCCAGCATCTGCAGATTTTCTCTTGTTTGTAATTCGACAACCACACAGGTATAGTACAAACATTCACATTGCTTTGTTTAAGTCGTTGATTGCCATTGGCCTCCTTATTTTTCGGACGGAATAGAATCTGCCTCCACGGCCAGTGCCCCAGAGCTAAGCACTAACCAACAATGCCACCCATATGCCTCTCATCTACTTTCAGAAGTGTCAGACAGCTGCTACATTGACACCAGGCTATGCAATGTGTAAACTTGAACAGGATAATTGATTGCGTACGGAGCCCAGGACTGTGGCAGAGAATGACCACAGGTTGTCAACCGGTTAACCATATGGCAGCAATTGATAGCTATCTGTACTATCTCAAATAAAGCAACAGAGTGAAATTTAATACTGACCATTGTCTCTGATACTCTGTAGAAAAAAAGCTGACAGCATCAGGCAAACTGATGTTAACGTATGCAGCAGCAGAATATGTCCGAGACAAAAATCATGCGGGTGTAAGGATCACATTGTCAGCCTGTGGTAGCTCTTGGCCCACAGTAGAGATTACTATTCACCAGGCCAGGTAGCACCAATGGAAAAGAGTAAACCATCGATGTTTTGGGCTGTGATCCTTCAGCAGGTTTCTCATGCTTAGATTACTTGTAGATATCAGTGCAACACATGACAAAACTAGGGAAATTTCATCCTGCTTATGTGTGGAAACTATTCTGTTGTGTATTCAATATTTCAATAATACTTGCGTCATCTTGTACATATATTGTTTGATAAAGCATTCTTGTTTATTTAAATAACTAATTACAGGTTATCTGTAGAAATACATTAATTGCATACATCAACATGCTACCACTTGATACATAGGCAGGTCTCACTTAAAGTAAACCCGAAGTTAGACCGCATTTTGGACTCCAGCGCTTCCCTTTGAATTTTTTTAAATGTTTTGTAGTTCCAAAACATAACATGTTCAGGCTAACATCCTCTAACAGTTAGAGAGAGTCAAGACCTATTGGTGTAAAGTCAGCTGTGACTAGTGCAGCTCATTATCTTCTTGGCACCTCTTCTTTCACCTGCTTTTACTCCAATTGTAATGCATTGCATTTGAATGCCCACATTGGTCATCACTGCCTATGAGTCACTGCAACATTGCACTGTGTTGATTTGGAGTGCTTGTGAAGTTTGGTTTTGGAAAAGACTTGTTTTCTTGTTTTCACGAACTTTCTTAAGCCATCCTGCTCTGATGAAGTCATGCAAATGTTTCACCAACTGTGCATCTTGTAAAAGTGCACTGTTGTGTGAACGTGTTAAAAAGATAATGCAACATATCTATGTAAATACACGCCCAAGTTTTCTTTCTTCAGCAAGTCTGGATGTTCTCTGCACACTTTTACTGGAAGATTCATATTAAAAGAAAGCTCTCAACATTTAAAATGAAACATAAAATAGACATACTCAGAGATAAATCAGAGCAGAATGTTGGCCAGAATGTCCCTTTCCTCCTGATCGGACCTAAAATTCCTCGATACTGACATGATATCCCAGATGTAGACAGCTGCTTACCCCATTTCAAAAATGGATTTAATTGTGTACAGTACTTCAAGGTGTTTTGATGCATTAAAGGCAGGCAAAACAATCCACTGAAAATGTCATTTTTGAGTGAAATGACAGCTGATGACTTTGGGGCTATACTTATAAAGGTGTTAGCATAATTTCCCTTTAAGGCAATGATTCCTGAAAAATGCCAGATCATCACTATAGATGAGTTGTGCTAAGCCCAGTATGGCCTGTAGCTAGCAGCATTCAAGTGCCAGTGAATAATTTATTTGGTCCACAGAGCATATAAATAACAACCCTTATTGGAAGCTCTCAAACTAAATTTTTCATTTTGAAACGCTTGACCATTCAATGATAGATTTGTTACTCATGAATGGAAAAACCATCACATCTTTAAGGAACCTGGTATATTAAGCATTTGAACACACGCATGCTTGACAGCCTAAATTACAGAGCAATGAAAGATAACTGTGGTACAGTTTTGTCCTGTTATTAAAGCCTTAGCAAAATTTGATACCGCAATGTCACTGTAGTCCTGGTGTCCAGTGTCCCTTCTGCTGGTGATCAAATGGAGAAAACTAGAGCAATATCAAAAAAATGTCATACTAGATATAGATTTGCTTCAGCCATGATCTCACAGCAAAGTTCAAAGTAAATTTATTACCAAAGTACATACATATTACCATATACAACCTTGAGATTGTTTTCCCACAGACATTTATAATATAACAAGAATTACAAATTTACCAAATAAAATTAGGCAACTTTCCAAGCCTGTAGTGTCTTCTTTAGATGACATTGAGGTGCTGGTCCCAGGACAGATCTTCTGATATGCCAATACCAAGGAATTTAAAGCTAGTGACCCTCTCCACTTCCATTTCCCAATGAGCACTGGTTTATAGACCTTTGGCTTCTTCCTCGTGTTTTCAATAATCAGCTCTTTAGTTTTGCTGACATTGAGTGAGAGGTTATTGTTGTGGCATCGCTCAGCCAGATTTTCATTCTCCCTCCTATATGCTGAGTCATCATCACCTTTTATTCGGCCAACCATAGTAGGGTCATCAGCAAACTTAAATCTGGCACTGCAGCTCTACTTTGTCACACAATCATAAGTATAAAGTGAGTCGAGTAGAGGGTGCATCTGTGATGACAATGGATGCGGAGGAGATGTCATTGTCATTCGGTAATGGGGTCTGCCAGTGAGGAAATCGAGGATCTAGTTGTACAGGTAGACACCAAGGGCCAGGTCTTGGAAGCTGTTGATGAGTGTTGAGGGGATGATAGTGCTGCATGCTGAGCTGTATTCATTGAAAAGCATTCTGTTCTACTGTATGCATCTTTATTGTCCAGGTGTTCCAAAACTGGGTGAAGAGCCAATGAAATAGCATCTGCCGTTGATCTGTTATGACAAATTGGAGCAAATCCAGGTCACTCACCAGGCAGGAGTTGATATGCTTCATGACCAAGCTCTTGAAACATTCAACCAAACTCACTTACTTCTGCATACAATACACTCATCTCCACAGTGCAACAGCCACTCCACCCCCAGCTTCCCAAGCATGTCCAATAACAAGAATCAATCCTGTTCCTTTGGACTGGGGGATTTCAGACATGTAAAATGACTGCAAGAGACCCCTTGATCATCCATTCTTCAACCTACTGAACACAATCACTACACTTGCTTCTCCACAGCCATTTCACTGTCATATGATAACATTAACAATACTGAAAGTTAGTTAAGACACTAGATTATTTCTTAATCATTCTATGATGCAGTCATACCCCTACTAGCCATATTTTCCTACCTTCTATGCACACAACTTTATTGCAATGAGTATTGCAGGCTCTTTCCACCATTTTCAACTGCTTTCTAAAGTATACTTCATTTGAGTTTTGTAGCATTTTCTGCCTTACTTTAAGTCTTCTAATTCTTTACTTACTGCATGACACACATTTCTCTTCATAAGAGCTTGATGATGCAAGTCATTGAGATCTGCAGGACATATATGTAGGTATAATTATGAGATGGCTTAAAATTTTATTTATATGCAATGTACACTCAGTGGCCACTTTATTAGGTACACCTGCTCATTAATGCAAATATCTAATCAGCCAATCGTGTGGCAGCAACTCAACACATGAAGGCATGAAGACATGGTCAAGAAGGTCAGTTGCCTTTCAGACTAATAATCAGAATGGGGAAGTCATGTCATCTAAGTGACTTCGACTGTGGAAAGATTGTTGGTGCCAGAAAGTGTGGTTTGAGTATCTCAGAAACTGCTGATCTCCTGGAATTTCATGCACCGCAGTCTCTGGAATGGTGCGAGAAACAAAACACCCGGTGAGTGGCAGTTCTGTGGGTGAAAGCACCTTGTTTAATGAGAGAGGTCAGAGGAGAATGGCCAGACTGGTTCAAGCTGACAGGAAGGCGACGGTAACTCAAATAACCACGAGTTACAACAGTGGTGTGTAGAACAGCCTCTCTGAATGCACAACACATCGAACCTCGGAGTGGATGGGCTATAGCAGCATGGTCTTACCCACTACTAGAAAGGTATACTGTACCTAATAAAGTGGCTACTGAGTGTATTTGCTTGTACTATCAAGAATCTGGAGAACGTAAAGAAAGTACGATGTTAATCAATTCCTGTCAATGATGTCACAATTTGCCAGGCCTGTAAAATAAGTTACAATGATAATGAAAAGTATCAACTGCAAGAAGGCTTGTATGTAACATGAACAGCCTTCCATGATGGGTAATACTGAGTGACATACCTCTGCCCTGCAAATTCCATATTTTTGTTTATTCCTAATGCTTCATTCATCCCGCTCATAGATAACACGGTGTAAGGTTTCACTGCTAACGTCACGGCTTCTCTGTAATGTTCCACTGCTGAGGTAATGGTTTCTCTGTAGCAGCAATGTTTGGGTTGTGACCAGAGATAATGGGGCAGGCTAGCCAATGAACAGGATGTTGTTCTTTCTTGTGTGTCTGGGAGCCAGGAATTCGCGGGTTTTTGGCCGGGGAGAGATGAGGAGAGAAGACGCGGGTGGAGAGAGTTGGTGGACTGCCAGATGGAGTGGACCTGGAGTGAGGGTCCGAAGGTCAGCAACGATCGGAGGAGGTTGATGGTGGATGAACGACCTTATCAGTGAGTTCCAATCTTGCGCAATAGACTGTTTCATGAGAATGGGTCCTTTTCTTTTTTATTTTCTTTACTAACCATATAGTGAAATTCAGAATTATAAAGCTTAATCGTTTAATCGCATATTGTGTACTGTTTATTACTTTATGGCACTGATTTCTAACAAGGGGACACATCACATAACATCCACCCAAACGAGATTTCTTAAGTTTGGCCGGGCTGGGGGCTATCACCCAATATTAAGCCGCTAGCCGAAGTGAAAAGTTACAGAAGTTATGGAAAATTTCTGACATAATGCTTCCTTGTTTCCTTTCTAATCATCTTCCTCAATTACATTTAATCTATATCTCCTGACTTTTGACCCCTCTGTTAAGGAAAATAGGATCTTCGTACTTAACCCATGTAGTTCCTTTATTATCTTACGTACCTCATTCTCCTCATTCTTGGGTTCCAAAGAAGATGACCTTCGTTTGCCCAATCTTTCCTCACAGCTACAATTTACCGAAGCAAGCAAGGTTTTTATAACTATTATCTTCACCCTGTGCAATTCAGTTACATCTTTCCTGTAATTTAGTTAAGAGAGCTGTAATCGGTAAATGAACTGTGGCCTAACTGACATTGTGTACTGTTGTACGAAGGCTGCAAGCAAGACTTCAAGATGGTGTGTCGCCTCCCTGGTGCCAAGGTCCACAACGTCTTCAAGTGGCTGCAGGACATTTTCAAGGTGGGGCGGGGATCAGAGGCAGAACAAGTGATGAGGACTTGCAGAGTGAGTACATGGATCTCGGAAAGAAGTGAAAGAGTGGAACCTCAAGGGTAATCATCCCTGGATTACTTGCAATGCCATCTTCTGTTGAGGGTTACAATAGGAGGATGCGACAGATAAGTGCACAGCTTAAGAACTGGTGCAGGGAGTAGCGATTCCGCTGTTTGAAACACTGTAATCTCTTCTGGGGCAGAGGTGATCTGTACAAGAGTACAGGCTGCACCTCAACTGGAGGGGGACCATTACCCTGGCAGAGAGATTTGCTATAGGTACCAAGGCGAGTTTAGGATAGATTGACAGGGGGTGGGATCTTAAGCCACAGTGGGGTAAATGAGAGGCTGGTAAGTGATACAGTAATCAACAACAGAAAGTTGAATTGACAAGAATTGCAAGAGCATGCCAGTGATCGAGGATCATCAGGCTCACAAACCAGAGGATAACTTCATTCATCACAACTCTGAACTGATTCTATGAACCTGCAGATCCACTTTCAAGGACTATTTATAAATCGTACTCTCACTGTTTTTATGCGTGCACTCTGTCATCCTTCGCATATCAGTTGTTTGTCAGTCATTGTCTGATTATGTATAGTTTTTTGTAAAATTCTATTGTATTTCTTTTTTCCTTTCAATGACTGCAAGAAAATTAATCTCAAGGCAGTATATGGTAACATATGCAAGTACTTTGAACTTTGAAGCTGATTGGATTCGATTGTATTTATTTCATTCGAAGAGATTTGACAGACAAGGCAGATGAACTCAGACACAGAAGTGGAAAATAAAAGCCATTATAGAAACATGACTAAAGGAGACAGAGGAGGAGAAAAGCCAGGAGAGGGAATTGCAAATCAAAAACACGAGAACATCTGCCAAAGCTGGAAATCCAAAGTACGCACACAAAACGCTGGAGGAACTCAGCAGGTCGGGCAGCATCTATGGAAATGATCAAGCAATCGCTGGTTCAGGATGAGACTCTTCTTCAGGACTGGATAGGAAGTCAGAATAAAAAGGTGGGAGGAGGGGAAGGAGGATAGCTAGATGATAGGTGAAGCCAGGTGGACAGGAAAGTTAAAGGGCTGAAAAGAAAGGAACCTGTAGGAGAGGAGAGTGGACCATAGGAGAAAGGGAAGGAGGACAGGCACCATGGGGAGATGATGGGCAAGTGAGAAGAGGTAAGATGACAGAGTTGGGAATAAAAGAAGAGGGGAGGGAGGATGAATTTTTTTCACCGGAAGGAGAAATGTACATTTATGCCATCGGTTGGAGGCTACTCACATGGAATACAAGGTGTTACTCCTCATCTCTGAGCATGGCCTCAACTTGCCCAACATATCAGAATGGAAATGGGAATTGGAATTAACATGTTTGGCACTGGAAAGTTCTGCTTTTGGCAGATGAAGCAAAGGTGCTTGACGAAGTGGTTCCTCCAGTTTATGACCGGTCTTACCAATGCAGAGTCGGCTGCAATAAATAACCCCAGCTGATTTGTAGGTGAAGTGTTGCCTCACCTGGAAGGACTATTGGAGCCCTGAATGGAGGTGAGGGAGGAGGTGAATGGGCAGGTGTAGCACTTAGGCCACTTGCAGGGGTATGTGCCGGGAGGAAGATTAGTGGGGAGAGATGAATGGACAAGGGAATCACAGAGGAAGCAATCCCTGTGGAAAGTGGAGAGAGGGTGGAGGCAAAGATATGTCTGGTGGTAGGCTCCCTTTGGAAATCGTGGAATTTGCAGAGGATGATATGTTGGATGCAGAAGGTCAAGAGGTGGTAGGTGACAAGAGGAACGCTATCACTGTTAAGGTGGCAGAAAGATAGGGTGAGTGTGGCTGTTCGAGAAATGGAAGAGATGTGATTGAGGGCAGCATCAATAGTGGAGGAAGGGAAACCCCGTTCATTAAAGAAAGAGGACATCTCTGATATCCGGGAATGGAAAATGGCATCGTGGGAACAAATGCAGCAGAGACAAAGGAATTGAGAAAAGGGAATATCATTTTTACAGGAGACAGAGCAGAAAGAGGTATAGTCAAGATAACCATGGGAATCGGTAGGTTTATAAAAGTTTTCGGTCAACAGTTTGTCTCCAGAGATAGAGATAGAGAGATCAAGAAAGGGAAGGGAGGTGTCAGAAATGGATTAAGTTAAAGGCAGGGTGGAAGTTTGCTTTTTTGATCACGGCGTGAGTCAGAGATAAGATAACTGAAGGATCATTCAGTGAGGCTTAGTGGGTGCAGCTGAGAAATATAAAGGCTATGATCATTTCTTTGGGAGTTGATTTAAATGCCCAAACAGTAACAGGAATTAGAGGAATAAATGTGCAGGGACAATCTGCAGAGTTGTAAGAGTAATAGAGCTGTCATGGTAAGGGATTTCAACTTTCCATAAATGGGATGCAATTTGTTTAGGGCTTTTAGGACAATTTCCTCATGCAATATTGAAGAGCCTGACTAGGAAGAGGGCAAAGTGCAGGGCAACTGACTGAGGTGACAGTGGGGGAAGCCTTTTGGGATAAATGACCATAGTTCTATTAGTTTCCAAATTGTTATGGAAAGGGGCAGAACTGGTCTATAGTGCTATACTGGGACAATGAGAATATTGATGTGTTACATCCCCCGTGGGTATCTTGTGACTGTCTTATGACCATGATATAATTGAGTATCTGGTGAGCATGATGTAATGGTCTTGTGATGGTGGGGAGATGTATGTTCCCGCCAGTTTGAGGTCACATGATGTAATTTTCCCGCCAGTGTGAGGTCATGTGATGGCCTGTTCCAACAGGTATAAAATGGGGAAAGCCTGCTGTGATGCAGGAGGTTTTGTTGGGACATCATTTAAGTCATCCGTTACTCTGTTATGCTGCATATTTGGTTTCATGACACAGTTTTGTTTTAAAATGGAGTTTTAATTCTTACTGTAAGGTACATTTTCATTGTGCTGGCAGTTTTGAAAATCACTGCCAGTTATGTTTGATGTATCTTCGATTTAATTTTAAAGTCTAAGTATTGGAGAGTGAAGATTTACCAAAGTACAGAAGCCGGAAGGATCGAGTAAAGTTGGTGTCATCTGCAGTAATACAGGATTGACCTTATTGGATCTTCGTTCTGGAAATAGTAACCTGCATTTGAGATAGCCCCTGCATTGTGAGAGCAGAAAGGGTTGGGCGCAGTGTTATTCGCCAAAGGTCAGTTCCTTCAAGCCGTTTTTATTTCCTTCATCATGAATCCTTTGGGCAAAGCATATTTTGGCTGGGATCAGCAGTAACGTCATATCGTTGAGGAATTTATTACTTCAGGAAAGTCTCTCCTAATTGACTGTATAAATCATTTGGACTTTCACATTTATCACTTTAAGAACTGTGTTCACATTTATCACTTTAAGAACTGTTCGAGTTCCCGTTTAGCAGTTAACTTCCGGTTAAGTTAGTCGTTAGTTTACTTTTCATTTTTATTGCACAGAGTTTAAATAAATGTTTATTTGTTTATGTAAAAAACCTGTCTCAATTCTATATTCATTGTTGCCGTAACGTAACAGATGGTGTGCAAAGGTTGATTGAAGCAAAGGGACCTTTGGCAAGTGGAGCGCTTTTTAAAAGTGAGATAGTGAGAGCCCCGAGTAACACGTTCCTTTTAGGGTATAGGGCAAGGCTGGCATTTAGAGCAGCAATGAAGGTCCTCCACCCCTGGCAGTGCTTAGGGCTTCCTTCATCATGCCAGTAGCTTCCTCTCCATTTCCATAACAGTTTTGTTTTACCAGTCAAGGTTGTTCCTTGAACTGCACCCCCAAACCTGGAGAGTCGGTGGACTATTCTTAGTCTGTTGTCTACCCTTCAACCTGTTTAGCACGGGTGACCCTACCAAGAGCCAGAGCGTATATCCCTGACTCCAGCCAATATAGCTCACCGGGTCACGGAGGTAAACCATGACAAGTCTGTGTAATAATATCTCTCATTGTTCTATTTGAATTCCGAATAACAGAATTAACAAAAAATACTACAGTAAATCTCTGGTAATATGCTATTTTACTATCATGAAACTCTGATGGCTTGGCGTCTGGCTCACTAGGTGATGTGTCCCATGATGCCTTGAAACTCTCTTGGGTCCTTTTTCCTATCAAATCTAGCAGGTTCACTGGAAAATTCATTATACTACTGTATAATGTCTGAAAATCATTGAATTAAAAATGTGGCTGAAATGTTAATAACAATATTATTCAATATTCTGGATAATCTGCCAGTCCCACACCAAAGTCCAATGTGTACCAGGTTATTGATTTTTTTTGAATCACACTTGTAACAACAAGCTGAAGAATCAGTTTACCAGGTTTTTGACTTGTGCTGCCATTCATCAAAAATTCATTGAACGCAGCTTCCTGAGCTAATTTCCCCTCTTATCAGGGGTCCTCCAACCCTGATGAACCCTCTTGCTTCATGTTCACATTCAGCTGGCTGGGCGCTCACCTTGGGGCCCAAAGTTTGTCAGAGTCCGAGAGGGCCTGACTCAAGCAGTGTACCCAGCAGCCTGCCCTGAACAATGTCCATTCCTCAACTTTGCCAACTCCAGCGGTGGATGACATTTTAACAGTTTTAAAATGTATTTTCTGAGATTTACATGACATTGAAATTTAAGTACTTTTAATTTGTTAAAAAAAAGCTATAATTAATAAATAATTAGCAGAGTAGACTCGATGGGCCGAATAGCCTAAACCTGCTCCTATGTCTTAGGGTCTTAAAGATATTAAACAAGAGCCAAATACTGGATTGAAATTAACTTGCCTTTCCTTTTGCTTCCTAATCAATAGTCCTACAATCCCAATGGAGGACAATGAGGTTCTATATCCTGTTTATCTGACCTTGCACATACCTCAACAAGGATCTTCTTCTGCCACTGTACTTCGTGTGGAATCTGATTAAAAAATAGCTGGACAAATTCATTGCTCTGAATCTGGCTCTAAGTCCAGGACCTCTGTGCTTGATATTGCATGAGTGAAAGCCTGAGATTTAGTAATGTTTGGATTATCCACCAAGATTTAACCCATAAGATTCCATTCAATAAATGACCGAGACCTTATGACTAGGACCATAGAAATGTGGGGATTTATTACATTGCTTTCTTATTCTGCAGATGACTGTAATGTTCGCTCAAAGTCAAGTTAAAGTCAAAGTCGAATTTTGTGTCATGGACACTTGTGCATATACCGCATGCACAAACAACGTGAAAATTTTTCAGCAGCATCACCGGCACACCACATCATATAAGCAGTACTCACAATAAAAAAAAGACGAATTAAACACAAGCTGTACACATTTTTAAAAGATGACACAGTTAAAACAATAAGTCCACTTTAGTGCAAAGCATTCATGCCAAGCTCAAAAGGTGCCAGAGGCAACAAAAATACCAAGCTGAAATACTAAACTTATACGACATACCAAGTTGTAAAGGTGCCAGAGGCAACAAATCAGGTTATTGTCAGCAAAGAAAAGAGGAAAATTAGTCCATTTTAGGAAGTCACAGAGCAGGAATGTTGTAAGGCTTGTAGAAGATACAGTTTCAATCTTCAACTCAACAAGAGGTAGTTTGAGTGTACAATGAACAATAAATCTCAAGTTTTACAACAGCCAGAAAATTCACCCAAGAAACTATATAGTTCACAAATGCCTTTTAAAATTTATTGTCTATTCATTCTAACAATGATCAATTTTCTTTGCTTCTCACTGCTTGAGAATCCCTGGTCAAGAAAACACATTGGAAGCACTGGTACGGAGGTGAAAAGAGAAGTAATGGAATCGGGAAAATAAAGGCAAAGATGACTTCTACTATTATCCTTTAATTCAACTCTCAGAATAGGGTAGGACTTTCCATATTTACTTTCCACCCTACCAGCTTTCACGTGTTACACATTTTCTGATATCTTTAATGGGATGCATTCTCCCTTCCCCACCCTTCAGTATTTGTACGGGAACCTTCCCTCAACTGCAGCCTGCATGCCCAAGTTCAATCCTCAGTCTCCACCAATATACATCCTTCTTCTAATTACACCTTCCTGACCAACTGCAATGGATGAAACCTCTCCAATCCCACCATCTAAGGCAGGGGTGTCAAACTCATTTTAGGTCACGGGCCGGATTGAGCAAAATGCAGCTTCATGCGGGCTGGATCAGTCGGATGCGTGCAAACACAACTTTCGTTGCCTCCGTTTTTTCAGCCTGCTCTCATGTGTCTCAGTCTCTGCTATAACTACAAAGTGTTTCACTTTACAAATTCCGTTTCTTATGAAGAAGACTGCCGAGCAAGACTGCCGAATAAACACTAAAAACCCTGAAAACCTGGTACCTGAATAAACTCAGCATTAGCCATATCATACGCCATAGGTGCTTCAATTACTGGGGCCAGCTTTAATAGTAATTAGATATTATCTCGCGGGCCAAAGATAATTCCACCGCGGGCCGGATTTGGCCCGCGGGCCTTGAGTTTGACATATATGATCTAAGGTCTCAGACCCAAATGCAGAGCAGTGGAGACAACTTAACAATGAGTGATAACTTTAATAATAAACTGAAAAGTAACAAGCCACAAGGGTCCACAAAGCAAGAGAGAACAGATATTTAACTTGACGAGGTAACTGAAGGCTAGGAGCACCTGGTTCAGGCAGGCTGGTTCAAGTGCCAAACAATGACCATGGATGACAGCTAGGTTTAAATAGGCCGATGAGTTGGAAACGAATGGCAGGTAACTCCTGTTTATCTAGGTGGAGTCTGGGAGGAGCCTGCACGTACAGACCTGACACTTTGTCTTGGGAGTTGCCAGGAATATGGTTGTATGTAAATTAACATGGAACATATGATGACATTTGTAAAACCAAAGAACCATTCAATGATAGTGGAGCAACTGGGGATAAGTTTAGAATAATTGAGTTGAATTGACTTCAGTATCTCAACAAGTTGAAAATAACTTTCAGACATTTTTCTTCTTAAGCTGTCCCTCAGGATTGAGGATGGCTAGTTTCCAGTCTTGTTCTTTAGGTTCTGGTCTGAAGTAACCATTTTGTGAGCTGTAGATCGTTCCACAGTTGGGGCATGAGGCGCCGAATGGGCTATGTAGGTTGTCAATGTGGCATGCTGGATTGATGCAGGGCTCATAATGTCATCTCAGATATTCCTTCTTCATTTCAAGCAGTTATGGGTCAGAGATTTGAGATACTGAAAATGACTCTTCAGCCTATCTTGTCCATACTAATGATCAGTTGCACACTTATTTAAATTCCATTTACCAGCCCCGGTCCATCGCTCTAAAATGTGTTGATGGTTAAGGTTCTCATTTAAATACTTCCTAAAAGTTGTGAGAGAATCTGCCTCCGCTACTGATTCTAAGACTGAGTTCCAGATTCCAAACACATTCTTTTTTCCCCTCAGATCTCCTCTCAATCACAGACCATATAACTGCATGATGAATCTCCTCCCTGATATCACCCCTCCCCAAGGTCATCTATTCCCCATCTCTTCACCTGAACCACCAGCCAAGAATGATTACATCACCAAGCTGCTACAGATGGGGATCCCTAGCGTGGACTCAATAAAATCATCATTAAAAGCCGGTACCCTCTCCCCTTGAAGGATAGCACATTCAAAACATTCCACAGTGCACAGACCTTCACTAAATTTGATCTATGGAGCACATACAACTTGATGTGGGTACAACCTGGCCCGCATCCGACAGAGCGATGAGTGGAAGTCGGCATGAATAACACCCACTGGCTATTATGAATACTTGGTGATGCCTTTTGGACTTCCAGCAGTACAGCTGTTTCCAAACATTCATCAACGAGACCCACCAAGACATGCTACATGTGTTCGTCTACTTTAACAACATCCTCATCTCCAAAGACCCCCAAGACTCCATCTGTCACATCCAATCAGTCCTTCAGCATCTCCCTGAAAACCAACTGTAACGCAAGTTAGAAAAATGCCAGTTTCACACCCCTGTCACTTGCTTCCTGGGATAAGTCCTTTCACCCCAAAGCACAGCCATTGACCCGGAGAAAGAGTGTGCCGTTGTTGAATGGCACCGACCACGCTCCCTCAAACAGCCACAGCACTTCTTGGGCGTCTGCAGCTTCTACGGCCTGTTCTTAATAAACTACAGCCAAATCACTGCTCCTCTCACGTCTCTCACCTACCTCACGGGTAACCCGGTCTGCTGCCATGGACTACACTTTGGAGGAGTTCAAGAGCCGTGTCACCACTGCTCCCGATCTCTGCCATCCGAACCCCTCTGGACTTTTTGCGGTAGAGGTCGACACATCTGACGTAGGCGCCGAGGCCATCCTCACCCAGCAAGGACTGAACGGGACGATGCACTCTTGAGTTATCTTCTTGCACAAGTTCAACTCTACCCAGCGCCATTGCGGAGTAGGAGACAGGGAGCTACTTAGCATCAAATGAGCTCTGGAGAAATGGAGACATTGGCTGATGGGTACACTGAGCCCTTCATGATGTGGACTGACTACCAGAAACTTGTATCATTCAACAGACCTGCCAACTCAACCCATGTAAAGCTTGTTGGGCCTTCTCCTTTGAGCAAATCAACTTTACCATCTCCTACCACTCTGGCCTCAAGAACACTAAGGCAGACTCCCTGTCACTACAGTTGGACCCAGTGGAAATGGAGATCAACCCACAGTCCATCATTCCAGTCTCCCAGATCCTCCCCCTAATCATCCGGGACACTGAGAACCATATCTACCAGGCCATACAGCACAAGCCTGCCCTGGCCGACACACTTAACAACCATGTATACATTCTAGTGGCCGTGCACTCTGAAGCACTCCAGTGGGACCGCTCCTCACCCCCTTCCTGGCCATCGAGGCGCATAAGGGACTCTGGATTTTCTCAAGATCGCAGATGTATGTCAGTTCGTTGCTGCCTGCCCTCAATGAGCACAGTCCATTTCTTCCAACCAGCAGTCCCTGCTGATCCCTCAATGGCCGTGGTCCCTCAGCGCCATGGATTTCATCATGGGCTTGCCACCTTCCAATGGGGCCACAATGATCATGACAGCGGTGGACCTGTTTGCCAAGATGGCCAAATTCATTGTTCTTCACAAACGTTGTCAGCAGCTGAAATAGCAGACCTGGTTCCCTAAAATGGCCTTCCCCCAGGACACTGAGTTAGACCAGGGCTCACAATTCGTCTCCTGCTTCTGGTGAGCCTTCTGTTCCCTCCTCTGACCTCAGTGATTCTGTTCTCTGTTATCATCCACAGACCAATGGACAATCGGAAAGAGCCAACCAGTGGAGAAGTTTCCACTTCGCTGTCTCTGACACAGAAGAAATAACTGATCTAGGCCAAACTGTGCAATAATCTACACACCTCCCCTGCCACAGGTATGTCACCCTTTGAAGTACTTCATAACTGCCAACCCCTGTTGTTCCCCAAGGAACAGCACTGTTGGAATGTTTGAAAGGGGGTACAGAGAACTATCCCGGCTGCCAACCGCGCCTACTGTTTCCGGGCTAATTGCCGTCAGTACCCACCCAGAGTACTCCGACCTGGGGCCAGTGTCTGGCTGTCCACACGAGATCTGCCTCTACACACTGACTCCTGCAAGCTCTTGGTCCCTTTAAGGTTATTCATCATGTCAATCCAGTTACTTACCGTCTCCAGCTGCCACCATCCCCCGGGATCACACCTACTTTCCACCTGTGCTGCCTCAAGCCTGTTGTCCACGGGTCACTCAACCTGCCTGAGCCCGCAGCTCTGGAACCAAGGATGGTGAAAGGTTGTCTCTGTTTACTGGTTGATGGATTTAGGTTGTCATGGACAAGGTGTGCAGTATCCGGTCGACTAGGAAGGGTACAGCCCGCAGGAGAGATCTTGGGTGCTGTCTAGTTACATCTTCTATCCATGGGTCTTTGAAGAACTCCACTGGACCCAGCCAGATAGCCCTGGGCTGATGGGGGGGTAGCCATGCAGGCTTCTCCCAATTTCCACCCAACTAACAGGAGTCACCGGCCACTTGTTTCCAACTTGTTACCTTGCAGCCTATTTAAACCCAGCTCTCAGCCACGATCCTTGTTCACTTACACAAACCAGTTGCTCCTCGCCTTCAGGTACGTTTGTACTTTGTCGAGTTAAGTATCTGCTTCCTCTTGTTTCGTGGCTCTTCGTGGCTTGTTATTTTGCAGTTTATTATTAAAGTTATTGCTCACCGCTAAATTGTCTCTGCTGCTCCATGTTTGGATCAAGCCTCTTCTGCATTTCCTGACACAACGTTTGAGCACAAGTCTTACAGATTTGTATTATGAATACACTTCAGTATGTTCTCGTCAAAGTTGCCTTCACCATTAATCATCATTGCCTTATTACAAACAATTTTAAGTTGATTACTTCATTTCTATTTATATGCTGAGCACCAGAAATGTAGCCTTTTTGGGAAACTATAATGGAATTATTACAACCTATCCGAAGTTCCTTTTGACTCACTTAGCAAATCTTCATATAAAGATCTGCTGTGAATAGTGAGTTATGATCTAAATGATGCTAATGGTGTTGATGGTAATGTGAAAGTAGAACTTTCTTTCAGAACTGATTTCAGCAAATGCAGGTCTTCTGTTTCAATGTTATGGTTTCCATAGAGACCAAAGAATAGTTAGCTCTCTGGAAACAGCATAGCATGAAAGATAAATTAGCCTGATGCAAGAATCCTGCTATTATAATTCACTGCCTTTAGAACTCAACACTGAGTTAACAATTTCAGATAATCATCTCGTCCAGTAATTTATCTCAGATTTTCAGCTGTTTTTCTCCTTCTTCACTCATCTAATATTTCAGATTTAATTCACTTCTTCCTATGTAAATCACTTCTTTATTTTATTGTTATTCACTGGCCTTTACTGCCTGTTTTCAGATGCTACCATCACCATGTGTGTCATTCAGTCTCTCGTTGTCCCAAATTTAAATTGTTCTTTTGTTCCCTCCATCCATCTCCACTTCAAACCTTTCTCATTACTGATAAAGAGCCGTAAGAAACATTTATACTATTCTGTTTCTCTCTTCACAGATGCTACCTGTAATAAATGTAATACTGTAGCGGTGTGCTACACGCAGCGCTAAAATAACGACACGGAGTCGGTAAACTGCAATTAAAGAAGATTTTATTCGAACTTCACAGCCTTGCTTTAAAGCCTCCCTCATCCTGCCCTCCCCGGGCGCAGATGCTGTAAGGGGCACGTACTCACAAACCCCCGCAGGCTTTTCCCTTTGTTGGTGAAGCAGACCTGGCCTTTGTGCCGGCGCGCTGGCTATTTCTGAGCCGGTTCGAGTGCGCTAGGAAGTGGGTCGCCACATAACCGCCCCCCCCAGAACCGGCGATACACCCCGCAATGTCCACAGTCTGGGCCGGGCCCTGTTTGGGAGGTCGGCCTCTGCGCCGCGGTGCCAGAAACTCGACCGGTTGCGCCATGTCCACATGGGCCGGTTTGAGTCAGTCCACTGTGAAAACCTCCTCTCTCCCCCCAACGTCCAGCACGAACGTGGACCCGTTGTTCCTGAGCACCGTGAACGGCCCCTCGTAGGGCAGTTGCAGCGGTGGCCGATGCCCGCCCCGTTGTACAAACACAAACTTACAGTTCTGCAGGTCTTTGGGTACGCAGGTCGGGTGCTGCCCATGCTGCAAAGTGGGTATGGGGGCCAGGGCACTGAGCCGCTTGCGTAGTCTGCCCAGGACTGCTGCAGGTTCTTCCTCTTGCCCCCTTGGGGCTGGTATGAACTCCCTGGGGACAACCAGGGGTGCACCGTACACCAACTCGGCCGACAAGGCATGCAGATCGTCTTTGGGCACCGTGCGGATGCCGAGTAGGACCCAGGGAGGCTCGTCCGCCCAGTTAGCTCCCCTCAGGCGGACCATGAGAGCCAACTTTAGGTGACGGTGGAAACGCTCCACTAGTCCGTTCGACTGTGGGTGGTAGGCAGTGGTGTGGTGCAGCTGTGTCCCCAAAAGGCTGGCCATAGCTGACCACAGGCTGGAGGTGAACTGCGCGCCTCTGTCGGAGGTAATGTGGGCCGGTACAACAAAGCGGGACACCCAGGTGGCGATCAGTGCCCGGGCACAAGATTCGGAGGTGGTGTCGGTAAGCAGGATCGCCTCTGGCCATCTTGTGAACCGGTCCACGATAGTCAGGAGGTGCCGCGCTCCGCGCGACACTGGCAGGGGGCCCACGATACCCACATGAATGTGGTCGAAACGCCGGCGGGTGGGGTGGAACTGCTGCGGCAGAGCTTTGGTGTGCCGCTGCACCTTGGCCGTCTGGCAGTGCATGCACGTTCTGGCCCATTCACTGACCTGCTTGCGGAATCCGTGCCAAACGAACCTGCTGGAGACCATCCGGACGGTTGTCCGGATGTAGGGGTCCGCCAAGGTGCCGGGACGACGGGACGGGGCTGGCCGGTGGCGAAGTCACAGAGTAGGGTCCTCTCACCTGGGCCTACGGGGAGGTCCTGGAGCTGCAAACCGGAGACTGCGGTTCTGTAACTCGGGATCTCCTCGTCTGCCTGCTGTGCCTCTGCCAGCGCCTCAAAGTCTACCCCTTGGGAAAGGGCATGAATGTTAGGGCGAGAGAGCGTGTCCGCCATGACATTGTCCTTACCTGAGACGTGCCGGACGTCCGTCGTGTATTCAGAGATGTAGGACAGATGGCGCTGCTGGCGGGACGACCAGGGATCAGACACCTTCGTGAACGTAAAGGTAAGCGGTTTGTGGTCCGTGAACGCGGTGAAGGGCCTACCTTCTAAGAAGTACCTGAAATGCCGGATTGCCAGGTATAGCGCCAACAGTTCCTGGTCAAAAGCCCTGTATTTGAGCTCGGGTGGCCGCAGGTGTTTGCTGAAAAACGCCAGGGGTTGCCAGCGGCCCGCGATGAGCTGCTCCAGCACTCCACCGACTGCCGTGTTGGATGTGTCCACTGTGAGGGCGGTAGGGACGTCCATTCTGGGGTGCACTAGCATCGTGGTGTTTGCCAAGGCTTCTTTCGTTTGAATGAAAGTGGCGGCAGACTCCTCGTCCCAGGTAATGTCCTTGCCCGGACCCGACAGCAGGGCGAACAGGGGGCGTATGATTCGGGCAGCTGAAGGGAGGAAGTGGTGGTAGAAATTTACCATACCCACGAATTCCTGAAGGCCTTTGATCGTGGTGGGTCAGGGGAAATGGCGGACCGCATCTATCTTAGTGGGCAGAGGGGTCGCCCCGTCTTTAGTAATCCTGTGGCCCAGGAAGTCAATGGTGTCGAGCCCGAACTGGCATTTGGCCGGGTTGATTGTTAGACCGTATTCACTCAGTCGGGCATAGAGTTGACGGAGACAGATGCTCCTGACGACTGTTGCTGGCTATGAGGATGTCGTCCAAATAGATGAATGCAAAGTCCAGGTCGCGTCCCACTGCGTCCATTAACCGCTGGAACGTCTGTGCGGCATTCTTCAGGCCGAACGGCATGCGGAGGAACTCGAAAAGGCCGAACGGGGTGATGAGAGCCGTTTTGGGGACGTCGTCCGGATGCATCAGGATTTGATGGTATCCCCGAACGAGGTCTACCTTGGAGAAGATCCGTGCGCCGTGCAGGTTTGCTGCAAAATCCTGAATGTGCGGCACAGGGTAGCGGTCCGGTGTGGTAGCCTCGTTCAGCCTGCAGTAGTCGCCGCACGGTCTCCAGCCCCCTGTCGCTTTGGGCACCATGTGCAGGGGGGAGGCCCATGGGCTGTCGGACCGCCGTATGATCCCCAATTCCTCCATCCTCTTGAACTCCTCCTTCACCAGTCGGAGCTTGTCCGGGGGAAGCCGCCGAGCACGGGCGTGGAGGGGTGGTCCCTGGGTCGGGATGTGGTGCTGTACGCCATGTAGGGGCATGGCTGCCCTGAACTGCGATGCCAGAACCGATGGGAAATCCGCCAGGACTCTGGTGAAGTCGTTGTCGGACAGCGTGATGGAGTCGAGGTGTGCAGCTGGCAACTGGGCTTCTCCCAGGGAGAACGTCTGAAAGGTCTCGGCGTGGACCAGTCTCTGCCTCGGCAGGTCGACCAGCAGGCTGTGAGCCCGCAAAAAATCCGCACCCAGAAGCGGTTGGGCTACGGTGGCCAGTGTGACGTCCCACGTGAACCGGCTGGAGCCGAACTGTAGCTGCACCGTACGGGTGCCGTAGGTCCTTACCGTGCTGCCGTTCACAGCCCTCAGGGGGGGGCCCGGTGTTCTGCTGCGGGTGTTGTAACTCGTCGGAGGTAAGATGCTGATCTTGGCACCGGTGTCGACCAAAAAACGGCGTCCCAACCTCTTGTCCCACACATACAGGAGGCTATCCCGATGGCCAGCCGCCGTAGCCATCAGCGACGGCTGGCCCTGGCGTTTCCCGGGAACTGGCAGGGCGGGCGACAACGGCGGGCTTCTGCGCCCCACCGCTGGTGGTAGAAACACCATTGTTCGTTGGGCTCCCCACCCCTGCCTCTGGGGTTAGCGGGCTCTGCGGCCGGGCCTGGACTGGTTTGCTGCTGGGAGCGTGGCCGGGTGATCTGTGTGATGGACGCCCCACTCACCTTCTTTGCATTCCACAGCAAGTCCGCCCGGGCTGCCACCTTCCGAGGGTCACTGAAATCCGCATCGGACAGCAGCAGGCGTATGTCCTGGGGCAGCTGCTCCAGGAATGCCTGCTCAAACATGAGGCAGGGCTTGTGTCCGCCGGCCAGAGACAACATCTCATTCATTAAAGCCGATGGAGGTCTGTCTCCCAAGCCATCCAGGTGCAGTAAGCGGGCAGCTCGCTCGCGCCGTGAGAGTCCGAAAGTCCTTATGAGCAGGGCTTTGAATTCCGTGTACTTGCCGTCCGCTGGGGGAGACTGTATGAACTCCGCAACCTGGGCCGCTGTGTCCTGGTCGAGGGAGCTCACCACGTAGTAGTAACGGGTGTCCTCTGAGGTTATCTGCCGAACATGGAATTGGGCTTCTGCTTGCTGGAACCAGAGGTGAGGACGCAGCGTCCAGAAGCTTGGCAGTTTCAACGAAACCGCATGAACAGATGTGGCGTCGGTCATCTCCGGTCCAAAAATCGTTTGGACCGTCGGGGTCACCAATTGTAGCGGTGTGCTACACGCAGCGCTAAAATAACGACACGGAGTCGGTAAACTGCAATTAAAGAAGATTTTATTCGAACTTCACAGCCTTGCTTTAAAGCCTCCCTCATCCTGCCCTCCCCGGGCGCGGATGCTGTAAGGGGCACGTACTCACAAACCCCCGCAGGCTAATCCCTTTGTTGGTGAAGCAGACCTGGCCTTTGTGCCGGCACGCTGGCTATTTCTGAGCCGGTTCGAGTGCGCTAGGAAGTGGGTCGCCACAATACTACATTTTTAGCATTTTCTTTGTTACTTTCATGGGTACCCTTTTCTGAAAGCAAAGACGGGGTTTGAGTGCAATTCCACAATGTAATGAATACCTCAGCTAGTGTCCAAGCGGACATACTTCATCGATGAGCCAGTATGCAGTGCTCAGCAATTGATATAGAAATGATAGGATGCATGAGAAAATCAGATAAAATGCATTCCTCAGTAGTGGGAATATGAACTTCACTCTGTCACCTGCTGTCTTCTCACTTGTGTCAGCCCCAATCCCACTCCAGCAACTCACTCATAAAATTGAAATCTTTTGACAAATGATTTATCTAGTTGAGGTCTCAGCATTACATGACACAAATGTAGCTTTGATGTTCACTGAGCTTGGCAATTAGCTGACAGATGTTTCATCACCAGTCGAGACGACATCCTTGGTGCGCAGTTGGTGGTGTCCCTCTGTGGGGGTGCTCGCGTTTATATAGGCCCCTGTTCGATTGCCTCAGTCCTGATTGGCTACTCCTTCAGTCGACCTTTGAATTGTATTGGCTAGTATTTCTTTGGCTCCTAAGGGGTTTGTAGATGACGTCTATTTCTAAAAATTCTTGTGCCTTCTTTTAAGTGGGGCACCGTGGAGGTTCTGGTGCAGGCACCAGAATTATTAGAAACATGGTTCTCTTCTGATAACTCAATAAACAAACATATCGAAATAGACCCATCTACGAACCCCTAACAGCAAAAGAAGCAATTGAAGGGGTAGCCAATCAGGATCGAGGCAAGCAAACGGGAGCCTAGATAAACTCAAGCAGTCCCCGAGAGAAAGACCAACAACTGTGCACTGAGGATGTCACCTTGACTGGTGATGAAACGCCTGCGAGCTAACTGCCAAGCTCAGCAAACATCACAACATCAAACGCCTCTGCCCGCATGACCAATATTCACCACCATCCTAAACAAATAGAGCCAGTGAACCAAGAAGCTCCATCCATGTGTATCTCAACAGGCCTCTTATAATACTTTCTTTCCCCTAAAAGTATGTATTTCACTGACTTTAGTCACGTGGATTATTTTGGCAAAGACCACCAAGTTAAATCTGAGTGTGGGGCAGTTTAGCTCCAACTTTGCACCCGTCATACAATCTGTTCTCCCTCCTGCCATCTGGGAAAAGACTCCTAAGCATTTGGGCTCTTACAACCAGGCTATATAACAGTTTCTTCCCCCAAGCTATCAGACTCCTCAATACCTGAAGCCTGGACTGACACCTTGCCCTACTGTCCTGTTTATTATTTATTGTAATGCCTGCACTGTTTTTGTGCACTTTATGCAGTCCTGTGTAGGTCTGTAGTCTAGTGTAGCTTTCTCTGTTTTTTTGTATTACGTAGTTCAGTCTAGTTTTTTGTACTGTGTCATGTAACACCACGGTCCTGAAAAGCATTGTCTCATTTTCACTATGCACTGTACCAGCAGTTATGGTCAAAATGACAATAAAAGTTGACTTGACTTGACTTGCAAAACACTGGGTGCTTGCTTTAGTATTTTCAAATACCTGTCTTTGTAAAATGGGTAAAGTCATTAATCTAGAAAATGTTAGCAGACAACATAAAATAAACAAAGGCTACTAGATTATTCTGGGTTACATTCCATGCTTCTGAACTACAGAAGCTACGTATTGGGTGATTTAAACATTAAAGAAATATACAGGAATGTAATGTTGATATTCTCTGTTGGGAAAATGTATAGAAATTTTGGTAACACTTTCAAAACTGAACCAGGGTTGGAAGATTACCTACTTGGATTTTCTCATCATTTCATTGCCGTTTAATAAAATGACATGTCAGGGCAAATTACTGCTGTGCTGGGTGGTAGAAATAGCTTTTGCTGAAATAGATCACATAGATGTTCAGTAAAATTCATCAACTTCCCTGAACAAAAACCAAACCTACTTACTGCAATCTTGATCTGGCTTGCTTACTTTAAACATTTTTTGTTGATTCATGACTGAGCTACATTTATTGTAATACCAGAGACAAATATGCAGTGGCCAACTCAATTAAACTGAGTAATAAACATGAAATGCTGGAGGAATTCAGCAGGTCAGGCAACACCTACGGAGAGGGATAAAGAGTTCACATTTTGGGCTGATACCCTTCATCGGAACGGGAAAGGAAGTGGGAAGAAGCCAGAATAAGAAGATGGGGGGGGGGGGGGGGGGAAGAGGGGAAGGAGTAAAAGCTGGAAGATGATTGGAGAAGCTAGGTGAGGGGGAATGTGGCTAGCTGGGTGAGGGGAGGAAGGATGAATTGAGGATGAGCTGGGAGGTGATAGGTGGAAAAGGTAAAGGGATGCAGAAAAGGAGTCTGATAGGAGAGTGGATCTTGCGTGAAAGGGATGGAGGAGGGGCACCAGAGAGGGGGTGACAGGCAGGTGAGGAGGAGAGAAGCGCAAGTGGGGAGATGGAATGGAAAACGGGAGGAGGGAAGCAGTTACTGAAAGTTGGACAAATCAATGTTCATGCTGTAATGTTGGAAGATGCCTAAATAAAATATGAGGTGTTGCTCTTCCAGACTGCGTGCGCCCTCATCGTAACAGTAGAGGAGGCCATGTGGTAATGGGAATAGGAGTTGGAATTAAAGGATTTAGCCACCGGGAAATCTGTCCTGTCACGGATGGAGCGAAGGTGCTCAACCAAAGTGGCCAGTCCACCTTGGGTCTCACTAATTAGAGGAGGCCACACAGGATACAGATGACCCCGACAGACTTGAAAGTGAAGTGTTGCCTCACCTAAAAGGACTGTTTGGGCCCCTAAATGGTGGTGAGGGAGGAAGTGAGTGGGCAAGTTTTGCATTTGTTCTACTTGCAGGGATAAGTGCCAGGAGGGAGATCCGTAGGGAGGGACAAATGGACAAGGGAGTCATGCAGAGTGTGAGCTTTGCAGAAAATGCAGAGTTGGAGGGAGGGAAAGATGTGTTTGGTGGTAGAGTCCTGTTAAAGATGGCAGAGGTTGCAGAGAATGATGTGTTGGATGTGGAGGCCCATGGGGTATTAGGTGAAGACAAGAGGACATCTATCCCTGTTATCCCCTCATCTGGTCTCAGCTATCATCTTCCAGCTTGCACTTTTTCCCCTCTCCCCACCTGCTTATTCTGCCATCTTCCCTTCCTTCCCAGTCCTGATGAAGAGCCTGAAATATCAACTCTTTATTCCTCTCCATAGATGCTTCCTGAGCTGCTGAATTCCTCCAGCATTCTGTGTGTGTTACTCTGGATTTTCAGCATCTCCTGTGCTTATAAATTAAACTGATAACTTTTCAAAGGTTCAATGGTTCATTTATAGACTGAAAAAATGTCTATTGTCCAAGTCAATATCCAAAACACAGAAAATCTGGTAACGTTCTCCAGGCTCAGTGGCAGGTCTTCCCCTCTCTGTAGCCGAGCGATCCCACCAGCAATCAAAACACAGTCTCCCCTCTCTGTAGCTGAGCGATCCCACCAGCGATCAAAACGCAGTCTCCCCTCTCTGTAGCTGAGCGATCCCACCAACGATCAAAAGGCAGTCTCCCCTCTCTGTAGCAGAGCAATCCCACCAGCGATCAAAAGGCAGTCTCCCCTCTCTGTAGCAGAGAGAAACCACCAGCGATCAAAAGGCAGTCTCCCCTCTCTGTAGCCGAGCAATCTCACCAGTGATCAAAAGGCAGTCTCCCCTCTCTGTACCTGAGCGATCCCACCAGCAATCAAAATGCAGTCTCCCCTCTCTGTAGCAGAGCGATCCCACCAGTGATCAAAAGGCAGTCTCCCCTCTCTGTAGCAGAGTGATCCCACCAGTGATCAAAAGGCAGTCTCCCCTCTCTGTAGCAGAGCGATCCCACCAGCGATCAAAAAGAAGTCTCCCCTCTTTGTAGCAGGGTAATCCTGCCGGTAAACTAAAGGCAGTCTCCCTTCTCTGTAGCAGAGCGATCCCACCAACGATCAAAAGGCAGTCTCCCCTCTCTGTAGCAGAGCAATCCCACCAACGATCAAAAGGCAGTCTCCCCTCTCTGTAGCAGAGAGATCCCACCAGCGATCAAAAGGCAGTCTCCCCTCTCTGTAGCCGAGCAATCTCACCAGTGATCAAAAGACAGTCTCCCCTCTCTGTAGCAGAGTGATCCCATCAGTGATCAAAAGGCAGTCTCCCCTCTCTGTAGCAGAGCGATCCCACCAGCGATCAAAAAGAAGTCTCCCCTCTTTGTAGCAGGGTAATCCTGCCGGTAAACTAAAGGCAGTCTCCCTTCTCTGTAGCAGAGCGATCCCACCAGTGATCAAATGGCAGTCTCCCCTCTCCAAAGCAGAGCGATCCCACCAGTGATCAAAAGGCAGTCTCCCCTCTCTGTAGCAGAGAGATCCCACCAGCGATCAAAAGGCAGTCTCCCCTCTCTGTAGCCGAGCAATCTCACCAGTGATCAAAAGACAGTCTCCCCTCTCTGTAGCAGAGTGATCCCATCAGTGATCAAAAGGCAGTCTCCCCTCTCTGTAGCAGAGCGATCCCACCAGCGATCAAAAAGAAGTCTCCCCTCTTTGTAGCAGGGTAATCCTGCCGGTAAACTAAAGGCAGTCTCCCTTCTCTGTAGCAGAGCGATCCCACCAGTGATCAAATGGCAGTCTCCCCTCTCCAAAGCAGAGCGATCCCACCAGCGATCAAAAGGCAGTCTCCCCTCTCTGTAGCAGAGCGATCCCACCAGTGATCAAAAGGCAGTCTCCCCTCTCTGTAGCAGAGCGATCCCACCAGTGATCAAAAGGCAGACTCCCCTCTCTGTAGCAGAGCGATCCCACCAGTGATCAAAAGGCAGTCTCCCCTCTCTGTAGCAGAGCGATCACACCAGTGATCAAAAGGCAGTCTCCCCTCTCTGTAGCAGAGCGATCACACCAGTGATCAAAAGGCAGTCTCCCCTCTCTGTAGCAGAGCGATCCCACCAGTGATCAAAAGGCAGTCTCCCCTCTCTGTAGCAGAGCGATCCCACCAGTGATCAAAAGGCAGTCTCTCCTCTCTGTAGCCGAGCGATCCCACCAGTGATCAAAAGGCAGTCTCCCCTCTCTGTAGCAGAGCGATCCCACCAGTGATCAAAAGGCAGTCTCCCCTCTCTGTAGCAGAGTGATCCCACCAGCGATCAAAAGGCAGTCTCCCCTCTCTGTAGCAGAGCGATCCCACCAGCGATCAAAAGGCAGTCTCCCCTCTCTGTAGCAGAGCGATCCCACCAGCGATCAAAAGGCAGTCTCCCCTCTCTGTAGCAGAGCGATCCCACCAGTGATCAAAAGGCAGTCTCCCCTCTCTGTAGCAGAGTGATCCCACCAGCGATCAAAAGGCAGTCTCCCCTCTCTGTAGCAGAGCGATCCCACCAGTGATCAAAAGGCAATCTCCCCTTTCCGTAGCAGAGCGATCCCACCAGCGATCAAAAGGCAGTCTCCCCTCTCTGTAGCAGAGCGATCCCACCAGTGATCAAAAGGCAATCTCCCCTTTCCGTAGCAGAGTGATCCCACCAGTGATCAAAAGGCAGGCAGCCAGTGCTCACTTTCATTCGCCTCAATGTTTCCATCTCCCTCGTCGCTTTTATCAGTGAACAATGGAAGATTTAATCAGTGAAAAGGAGTCAAAAATCAGCTCACGCCCTGTCTCACAGACTCCTCGCCACGAGGTTCACGCATGCTGCCTCTACCGCCCAGAATCCTCTTCAAGACTGTGGAGCGCTGAAACACCCAAACAATCTCTGAACTGCAAATCACAGGCTCCAGCAGTTCCAGAATCACATTCAAGATGAAAGACAAATATTAAAGACATAAAAGAAGTGAAATGAATGATTTCATGATTTATCCAGAAGATATTGACTAAAGGAGCACTGTATGCAGGTGCCATCTTGATCAGTATTTTAAAAGTATGCTGATAATTGATAACAGTAACTGTCTTTAAAGATAAGAATACAATAAAAAGTAAAAGCTTTGAAATATAAATAAGCATTTTTCCAATGGGGATTTGCTTTTCTGCCTTACTTTAGGATGGAAGGGTGGTTGTCACAAGCATTCAGTATCTTCCTCCAAGCCATTGATATAAATTGTAAAATGTCAAGGCCCAGCACTGATCACCTCAGAAACGTGTTACCATTCTACATCCGCTACGGATGACCATGATCCTCGCCAGACCCAGTTTAGGTCAAGCAAGAGTTCATCACACCAGCCCTCTCCAGAACCTTCCTCATTGTAATTCTGTGCCTCTCCTTCATACAACTTCGTGCTGAAGTGACTTATTAAGGGAAACTTATTCAAAATTCATCACATGCATAACCAGAATTAAGATCATTCCAGCCTCAGTCACTGAGTTACACATAAGAAGTTTGCTTTTGTGCACACTTGCAGACTGACATCCAAATTATCCTTAATTTCTTCACTTGAGCTTATGAAACAATGGATCACCTGGCAAAGATCTGGAAAACAGATGTTCTTAGATCAGTCACAGGACATCAACGTAGAACATTTAATGTCCCTGTAAGACCTAGAAATCAGGGTTTGCTTTTCATTTCTCAAGAGTCATCTATCAGTGAAGGTAGACGTCAGTTATAAAATTCAGCACCAACTTCATTGTATCACCATAGCCTCAAGCCAACATAAAAAGAACAGTACACCGAGACCAGCATCTCAAACCTGGCATCAAGGTCATAGTCTACCAAACTGAAGTGATTCCCGCCTTGCTGTATGCTGTGGAGGAAAGGACAATTTACAACATGGGCAACATAACCTAAATGCTGTCTCTATAAAATCCTCCAAGTCCATTGGCAAGTTAACAACACTCTCAGACCGGAATCCTCAGTATAAAATCTGTGAACACAATCAACGTGCTCTGGTTGGCAAGCCACATCTCTTCTATGCACTTGCAACGGGCATTTTATCCTGAGTGCCATCATAGCAAGATATTCCTGGCAGAATATAGAGATCCAGTGGAAGCAGTGAGAGGGTAACAGGCTTGTTCTACCTTGGAACTGCTATTGTGGATATTGCATAGGAATCGTTAGGAACCTCGGAATCTGCAGCAAAGGAATTAAAACAAATCATCTTAGATCCTCAGTGAGGAAGAAAGAGCAGTGACTCCCTGAGGAAGGAATCTTAATGCACTTTGTACCCAGACTTGAGTTTTAGTCCTGGGAGGACTGACATTAAATAGCAGCTACATTCATTTAAATGAGATCACCAACGCTGGAAGCAGGTAAATATTTATTTCAATATTTTCCGTATTTTTTGCATTTTGATAATGTTTTAAGACTGTATTTTCATACTTTCAGTCTTCGCTGTCAGAGATATTTATAAACTTCTTAGAACTGGTGAGTGGGCAAGCTTCCAGGGGCAGTGCCTCTGGATACAGCACCTGAGGCTTGCTGCAGTGCAGGTCCTGCTCTGTCTCGTGGGTTCGTTAGCTGCAGTGGGGTTAGCTCATCTAGCCCTCTACAAAGTAATCAGGTACCCAGGTGTTGAGCAATATCCTGCATGCTTCTGTCCATCAGAGGAGCGAGAGAAAGCCAAGCTTGCGGTTTGCAAAGCTCTTGTCAAAAAAGTGTAACCTTATTACATTTCATACACATCGCTAGCTCTTCATAATACACCTTCAAAATACAATTTGCCTTTTTACATTCCCATTTTTTTTTAACTAATCACAGCTTGAGCCACTGCAAACCAACATTGTGCTTAATGTGTGATTACTATTGACCTGAAAATGTTCCAAATATTTGTCTCTTAGTGAATTTCACTATCAACAGATGAATGCTCTCAATGCAAGAATCAATACTACATTATGTGACCCAATGCTGATTAGCCTAATTGGCAGATTACCATCAGTGGTTGCCAGTGCAACAGTAGTAGTATTGCTTTAATTAATACATCATTTCTGTTATGGGTTGACTCAAGTTAATTGGATCAATGTGTCTGCCAGATACATTTTCAGCTTGCCACATTTCAACATCCTTTGCCATTTATAGCAGAGTTCATAAATTATAACATTCTACCTTTTAGCAAGGCCTCTCTACTAATGAACACCCACAACCTTTCATTTGCACAGGCAGCTCTGGTGATGTCTGGAATATCCACATAGTTCTGTACGGTCATTTTAGTTATGTTAATTTCTTCAAAGATTATTTCCATATGATGATCCTCATATAATTCACAGAAGAGTGAGCGAAATGTACTCAGAGGCTCTGATATTTTAAATAGGCGTGTAGAAAAGATATAAGTGTGTAAGATAAGTACAAATTATTCTTATTTATCAAATGCCCTCACAAATTACTTCTAATCAAAATCTTCATTATAAATCCCTGGTCACATTGCTTTCCAATCACAGATCCTTTCTCAATTTGGTATAATCTTCCAGTATTTCAAAGCTCCTGCCATTTTTCTTTCATTGAAAATCCCCCGAAAGTACAATTGGCACATTAAGTGTCAGATGATGCACAATGTCACAATGGTAACGGATATATATATTTGCATGTCAGTCACAACAATAATTTAGACTATGGTAGAATAACGAACAGCAGTCTTGGGACTGATGACATTTTTATTGCACAACAGAAATTTCAGCAGCTGAACACATATTCTTTCAGTACTTACTATGAAGTATGTATTGTGAAATGCCTGCCTGTGTGGTAAAGGTGCGGCTGAATGCCAAGGTGTAACTACCCCTCAGTGCTAGGAGACAGATTTGCATGAGCAGTTTCTGAGTGTTTGAAGTTCTGGAGAATGGGGTAAATATATGGATATGTGAATGATTACTTGCAAGAAGTTTGAAACAAATAAAATCAAACTTCTTTCTTCATTTCCCTTTTGCATTTTACTGCTTTTCTCTCTTTGGGGTGCTGCAGGAATAGAGAGGGGGTGGGTTAATGCTGTACCTGGCCACATCTGTTCCAGGTCATGCAGAATCTATAGAAAATGTATGTAATGCATTTGAAAGAAAATGCAACCAGTTTATTTTTTCTGATGGTTTACTATAGTTCAGTGCTAACTAGCCCCAGCACCACTGCAAGAGTCATGGTCTATAACTGGAACTTTACACAAACTCAGAAGGAGCAGAATCAACAAGATCACCAGGGCTGCAACTGGATCAGATGCAAATCGAAATTTTAAGAACTGCAGATGCTAGAAATATAAAATTAAAACAAAAATTAGCATTTGAGGTCTAAGACTAATCTTGATCTTTACCTGATCTCAAACCTGAAATGTTTAATGCTATTTCTCCTTCCATTGATGCTGCCCGACCTGTCGAGCAGTTTATTTTTTAAAACTTCAGATTGCCAAATCTGTGTTTATTATTTTGATTCATATTTGTTTAGTCTGAATTGCTCCGGTGATCTTTCCCATTTTGTTTCTCTTAAGTTTGTTTAGGGTTCCAGTTAAGGACCATATGATCTCAGAGTTGATAATGGGGATAACTAGCAGCTATTCGAAGAGAGAGTGAGCTTCACGCAGGTCAGGGAGCAGTGCACAGACACAATAGTTCATCATCGTGCAAGAATGCTGAGAGAGCTCCAAAGTAAAAGACAGACATTGTCTAGCCGAGCAGTTGTCAGAGTAGTAGGGCTTTGGCTCTTCAGGGGTTCAGTGAGGACGGGCCTAGGTGTGATAGGTTACTTTTCTCCCCCTCCAACAGGAATAGTGCGTATGACTGCGAGGCCAGTTTTCTGTTCTGGGTGTCAGAGGTGGGATGTCTGTGAGACGTCCAGCCTCCCTGATGGCCACATCTGCGCCAGGTGCATCGAGCTGCAGCTCCTTAGAGACCGAGTTAGGGAACTGGAACTGTAGCTCGATGACCTTTGGTTTGTTAGGGAAAGTGAGGAGCTGATAGACAGGTGCTACAGACAGGTAGTCACCCTGGGGCTACAGGAGACAGACAAGTGGGTGACTGTCAGGAGAGGGAAGGGAGGGTATCAGATAGTGGAGAGCACCCCTGTGGCTGCCCCCCTTTAACAATAAGTACTCCATTTTGAGTGCTGTTGAGGGGGTGACCAGTGGTGCTCCACAGGGATCTGTTCTGGGACCCCTCCTCTTTGTGATTTTTATAATTGACCTGGATGAAGAAGTAGAAGGGTGGGTTAGTAGGTTTGCTGATGACACAAAAGATGGGGGTGTTGTGGATAATCTTGAAGGTTGTCAGAAGTTACAGTGGGACATCAATAGGATGCAAAACCTGGCTGAGAAGTGGCAGATGGACTTCAACCTAGGTTAGCGTGAAGTCGTTCATTTTGGTAGGTCAAACTTGAAGACAGAATATAATATTAACGGTAAGACACTTGACAGTGTAGAGGATCAGAAAGAACTTGGGGTCCATGCCCATAGGACACTCAAAGCTGCTGCACAGGTTGGCAGGGTTGTTAAGAAGGTG
This sequence comes from Hemitrygon akajei, assembly GCF_048418815.1. NCBI lineage: Eukaryota > Metazoa > Chordata > Chondrichthyes > Myliobatiformes > Dasyatidae > Hemitrygon > Hemitrygon akajei. The sequence goes on along the minus strand of NC_133128.1, from coordinate 166,884,612 downwards.
TACGGTGTGTTGGCCTTCATCAACCGTAGGATTGAGTTCAAGAGCCATGAGGTAATTTTACAGCTATATCAGACCTTAGACAACAGAGGATGAGAGGTGGCCTGATAGAGGTGTATAAGATGATGAGGGGCATTGATCGTGTGGATAGCCAGAGCTGAAATGGCTAACACGAGGGGGCATAGTTTTAAGGTGCTTGGAACTAGGTACCGAGAGGTTTGGTTTTTCACAGAGAGTGGTGGGTGCGTGGAATGCACTGCCAGCAGTGGTGGTGGAATTGGATACAGTAGGGTCTTTTAAGAGCCTCTTAGATAAATATATGGAGCTTACAAAAATAGTGGACTATGCACCAGGGAAATTCTAGGCAGTCTCTAGAGTAGGTTACATGGTTGGCACAACATTGTGGGCTGAAGGGCCTGTAATGCACTGTAAATATCTATTATTTACGTGGACTCCAGAAAGGACTTTGACAAAGCCCAGAGAAGAGTATGGTCCAGAAGGTTAGGTCACTTGGCATTCAGGATGAAGTATCTAATTGGATCCAACATTGGTTTAGCAGGAGAAGCCAAAGAGTAACAGTAGATGGTTGTCTCTTGGACTGGAGGTCTGTGTGCTACAGGGATCATAGCTGGCTCCATTGTTGCTTATCATCTATATTAATCATTTAGATGATAATGTGATAAAGTATGTGGAAGGTCAAAGTAAATTTATTATCAAACACAACAACACAACCTCTCACTCAATGTCAGCAAAAGCAAAGACCAGATTATTGACCTGGATGAAAAAAAAACAGAGGTCCCTCATTGGGAGTTAGCAGCTTTAAATTCCTCAGTGTTATCATTTCAGATGGTCTGTCCTGGGTCCAACACGTGTGCCAATTCAAAGAAAGCATAGCAGCGTCTCCACTTCCTCATGAACTTATGAAGATTCAGCATATCATCTAAAACCCTGTAAAACTTCTACAGATATACGGTGGAGAGTATACTGACTGGTTGTATCATGACCTGGTATGGAAACACCAATGCCCTGGAAGGCAAAGCCTCCAAAAAGTAATGGATACGGTACAATCCATCAAGGGTAAAGCTCTCCCCAGCACTGAGCATGTCTCCAAGGAAAAACAGCATCCATCATCAAACACCCCCTCCAATGCAGACCATGCTCTCTTCTCACTGCCACCAACAAGAAAGAGGTACAGGAGCCTCATGCCCCACACCACCCGGTTCAGGAACAGTTACTACCCCTCAGCCATCAGGCTTTTGAACCAGAGGGGATAACTTCACTCACGCCAACAATGACTGTTCTCACAACCTATGAACACACTCTCAAGGACTCTTCATCTCATGTTCTTATATTTATTGTTTAATTATTTATTTTTTTCTTTTTGCCTTTGCTGTCTGTTGTCTTTTACACGTTAGCTGTTTGTTCATCACATTTTGTGTGGTTTTTCATTGATTCTATTGTTTCTTTCCCCACCCCACCTCCACCGGTACTGGTGACACATTAACAAAATCAAAGTCCATTGATGCCTGTCTTAGACTGATTGATAGGACATGAGCATTAGGGAAGTCCTGCCTTCTGGTGATTCCAGCTATCTGGTAAGTACCTTCACCTTTTTGTCAGAACTAACAAATGTTTTGACCAACAAGCACCTCTTCTGTCACCTTCCTGGTGTATCAGTTAATTACCAGTTCTGGTAATTAATTAATTGATTAATTAGTGGTACAGCATGGGGTAGGCGTTTCCTTCCGTTTGAGCCACGCCACCTCAGCAACCCCCGAAAACCCCAATTTACCACTAATCTAATCATGGGACAATTTAATTACCCGGTACATTTTTGGACTGTGCGAGTATATTGGAGCATCCAGGGGAAATCCACACATTCAACATATAGAAAACATAACATATAGAGAACACAACATATAGAGAACGTATAGAGACACCTCACAGAGGATGTCCCAAATTGAACTCTGAACTCTGACATCCCGAGCTTTAATATCATTGTGCTAACTGCTACACTACCGTGGCACCCTCAGTTATGATCAGGACAGTGGCTTGAAAGGATCCACTCAGTCAAAAATTCAATCTGTGATGATTTTCACAACTAAAGACCTTTACAAAACCTTTTCTTCTATTAAACCTCTGTTCCAACTCAGTGACAGTTAAATCCGATTGCTTCAGAAAAGATCAAGGTGTGTTTCTGCCTTTTAATATTCAGATCCTGGACCAAGTGGGTGTCAGAGGTTGGGAATGTATCAGATTTACCTCTTGTTGTGTTTGAACCCTTCTTCAAACTCTAAAATCATGAAAACTCCTAGACGGACTAAAAAGGAATGCTCAATCAGCACCTTGTGTGTGGTTAATTGTAAGTTTAGAGCTGCCTGCAGCAACAATATTGTGGCCACATCTTTGTGGAAAAATCTTAATAGTTGCAAAACTGCAGCCAGAATCAACAGAAAAACAGGTTGAAGGAACTGCCGTTTGTGAGGTCAATAAGAAAGCAAATTAAAATATGGGACAGATCTGCCAAGTTTTTAAGAATGAAACTTAAACAAGCTGTGTTCACTCCTTCATTTTGTTGAGTACACACAGCCACAGAGGTTCAAGGGCCAAAAAGAAATGTATGGAATTCATCAAGAGCATATTGCAAGAAGATTGCCTGAAGTTAGGGAATAACAAGGCCCTTACATGCTCCGAGCACAGCCACCACAAGCTGAAATCTTTGTGGAGCAGAAATGCACACACTGTAATTGCTAGCCTTTCAACTGACTCATCTAATTTCATGTAAGATGCATTAAGAGTATGTGTCAACACGCAGAATCCGTTCCATTATGTAACTAAAAGCTGCACTTTGGGTAGGAGAAACGTCAAATGTATGAAGAGGCATCAGCTTCCATAAAATATCTAAGATTTTCTTGACAACTTGTCCTATAGATAGCAACGTTCCTTGAACTTCTAATGTAACAATGAACGGTTTCCAAATGATGCCATTGTTCTCTTTCACATCGCACACAAAAAGTGTTAGCTACTGTTACTGAGTATCTGACTCTTAAGTTGATCAACTCGATACCACTTGAGAGAACTAGTCATCTCAAATTATTGCACATCACAGCCATGTTGAACTCAGAGTAATCAGTGACTTCAAAAAAAACGTTGAAAATAAGACAAAGATAAGAGTGGTGAGAGAAAGCATATTAATAAAGCCAAGGAAATTCATTTCAAATTATTCATGGCTAAGTTGAAATAACAGATAAATATAAATTATTTTCCTTATCTAAGGATGGGTTTCCCCAATTGTGAACAAGTCAAATGTAGAAGTAAATCAATATATTTAAACAATATAAAGAGTGCTGAACATTTCAAGCTTTAAGCTATGCCTGGGTTCCAGCACACAGTAATTAAATATTTCAACTGCAAATATCTAATTTGTCCACTTATACATGCAGTGTTCCTTCTAGAGGTTATTTATTTATTTCTCTTACTTGTTGAGATGCAGCATGGAATAGGTCCTTCTGGCCCAGGCTGCCTAGCAACCCCACAACCCTAGCCTCATTATGAGACAATTTACAATGACTAATCAGCAGATAACTTCATTCATTTGCCCATCCATTGAGATGCTCCCACAACCAATGATCTCACTTTAAGGACTCTTTATCTTGTTACTTCATATTCTCGTTATTTATTATCACGCCTTTTATTTATATTTGCATTTGCACAGTTGGAGTTGCACTTCTGTAGATTTGCTGAGTATCCGTTAGGCAGGAAAATGAATCTCAGGATTGTATGTGGTGACATATACGTACTCTGTTAATTAAATTTATTTTGAACTGGTAACTCTTTCAACTATGGAAGGAAACCAGGGCACCCAAGGAAAACCCCACGTTTCACAAGAACATACTGACTCCTTACAGATGACATCAGAATTGAAGTCAAAACTCTGATGCCTCTAGCTGTAATAGTGTTGCACTAACCGCTATGTTACTGTGGTGCCCGAGAGGTAAACATAGCTAGTCACCTGCTAATTTACACTTTAAACTAAAGCAAATTTATATTGTACAGTATGCACTTTCTTGGTTGCACTAGGACATCATGCTGTACCTGATTTAAGTGCAGTATGCACCTCACCTTAATAAATCATTTCCAAATAGTATTGTGGTAAAAAATGATCAAAAACAGGAAGAAAAATTTATATTAATGTCTTTGAATCAGAACAAATATAATGCGACAGACCAGATACCATCTGAATGACGATTAGGAACGTTACCTTAATCTTATCTAACTGAAACCTTTAAGGCAGCTGCAGAAGTCACAGGTATCCATATAATTAACATTTGTCCTCAGGCAAACAAGAAAGGTTCCTTGTTTGTGCAACTCTTTATGCCAGGTGAAGATCAGCAAGAACTAACAAGTACTCTTTGTGAACTAAAACTACAAAAAGGGGATGATTCCGAAGACATGTCCAAACTAAATGCAATAACAAGTAAATCCTGCGTTATTCCAATAGATGTTACTTTATGTAACCAAAAGAATTATTACTCTAACTCTGAAAAACAAACAGAAATTACTCCAGAGCCAGAATATTTATGTTTGGCACTAATTTCAAAATGCAAGTGTTAATCAATCATTCCCTTGATTGACTAAAGCTAACACTCCAAACCATATTTTACAAACTTTTTCTTCAGGATATAAGGTTGATTCTTTACATGACGATTGCAGCTCTTATTCTTCATATCATCCAATTCTTGAGTAAGTGAATATTTTATGAAAGTTGGCCAGAAAATAAAAATTACAAGCTGTTTTCAATTGACACAATTGTTAGTGGGATGATCTTCCCTCTAATCTATTAAACTAAATCTCCTTTTTTTGCCAGTTCAATACTCAAGTGTGCTGCCAACTCATATCTTGCAGTTACTTTTCATGGTTTGTGATCGTTATTTAACATGGAACAAATCAAACACAAAAAGTAATTTGCTTTTGAGCCTGCCATTAATAATTTTATTTTACATACACAGAACTGTTTTTCTCCGAAGGCAAGTTCAAAACTTTGCAATTATTTTAAGTAAACAGAATCTGTAATCAATTGAAAACATATATATTTATGTCATTGTATAAATCCATATATCAGATTCATTACAGCAATTTTTAGAATAATTATATCTTTATTATCTGCCATAACTAGATTTACCAGAAGAGATTTTGGTCAACCAATTGCATGATATATTCTATAATGACCACAATATTTCTTTTTTTAAAACTTGCATTCAATGAATTCCTAAAAATATTCATAAATGAATATTCAGATAAAATTTGTGAATTTGAAAGCAAAATAATTTACATTAATTGATAGCTAAGTTTTCTAAGACACACTCTTCTTGAAATCGGACAAGAATTCATTAGACTGCTGTAAGAACAGACCAAACAATATGTATGAATAGTTCATGTACTAATGTTGCAAATACAGCTAAAAACTGAAGTCTTGCCTTCCACATGGTTTTACTTACCCAACAGCATGTCTCGTATTTAACAAGTTCAGCAAAAGTGTAAGTTATGAAAGGTAGTCTCATCCAACATTAAAAATAAACTGGGTTGACTTGATCAGCCTTCTAAAAGTTTTCACAAAGCACTGAACGTGAGACTTCAGAAACATGCTTCTATTGAATTGTACCCTAAGGCAACCGAGGTGCTCACCCGCTATTGGTTTTCCTTTAAAGAAACTAACTGAAACAATAGAACGACTGTCAGCAGCTGCAGCCACCTCTAACTGCAAACCCATGAAGCTGCAGAAAACTAGGTCAGTACGCCGAGATTCCCAACTTTAAGTATTAAGACCATAGTCTGTAGATAGACTTTCTCTCATGCTGACTTAAATCAGAAAATAAATTCTACTACATATCTTTTGGGTAAGACCTAGAGTCTGAAAGAAACTAGACCACCATAAATCAAGCCTCAGACATTTTTTTATTCTTTGTTCCACACTGCACACAAGTTGAGGGGTGGAATACTAAACAGACATGTTAATGCCTTCCAATTCTTCAAATGTAGAAAGAAATTACTTGAAGGAAGATCGAAGGAACTAAGATAAAAGTTAATGATTGCTATGTTCGTAATAAAGGGGGTGTAAATTGCGATAAATATACTTGTCCAAGTGATGATACTTCTCTCTTGCCACATCATAATTTTATGATTTATATGATTTGAATTAAACAAGGCTTATATGATTTTACATTACTTTTGCTTTATTGGTTGAAATGTTTGCTCTGAATTAGGTAGATTATTAAAAATGAACTTTAAGACTTTGTGATAGATAATAGATTTTAAATACACCAAAAAGATTTAGTTCCAATTAAATGTATACTTTTTATCAAATACAGGTACTCCAAAGTTTTACAAGTAACATTTACATTCAATGTTTCTGCAAACTAAGTACTTCTGCATTATAATCCAAAGAAAATGTTTAATATATAGCAAAGACAATAGTTCCAATTTAAAACATCATGAGTCCTGGTTAGGTTTTATTTGAAAAAATTCTGGTGAGTGATGGGTTAAGATTATTGTGCTTCTTACAGTAACAAGACAGTTGAGTGGATACAAATTTTCAGAAGAATTGAAGTAAACAACCCCAAAAAAATGAACAGGGTTACTAAAACAGAACAAGCTATATGTAAACTATCACAAACAAGGTGAAATCCTTGGAGGATAATCAGAACTAGATGAAACATGTTAAAACAGAAACTAGTGCAAAAATATGTGAGCAGATAGGGTTAGCCAAAGTATGAAATGTAGCTTGAGAATATTTCTTCAATTCATAACTAAAAAATGCCGGAAATCAAAGGTTTGAAGAGGCAATAAAAGACAAAAATGAGTCAAACCACATGGTCTGAGAGGTTCCCAGGAAAACAGTCAAATATTAGTTGGTCATCCATCAGGACAGCTGGAGCTTTTGCACATTTCAAGAAATCTGGAATATCATGCAGGTTAGCTGCAAGACAGCTGACCGTTCACTCCGTTTCCTCATTTGTCATTGACAATAATGTCGAAACAGCGAGCTATTAAGGAAAGTGTCCAAATATATGTCATAGCTGGCTGGTGTACTAAATGCTGACACTGTGGAAAAATTAACAGTGTACAAAAACACTACTTATTCTTCTTTAATTTACTTTAGGGGTATAATAAGCTTTTAATTAAAGTTAGCTTTATTTCTTCTTAAGATTTTATTTAATTATTTACATCATTATTATAGTGTTTGATTTTTTTTCAACCTCAGCCTCATGATCTCATTAGGCACATGTACAGCATGGAGTCAGATTGTCTAGCTCATGCATCTGGAGAAGGCAAATCAGAGGGGCACAAAGTATTGAAGGGTCGAGTGAGGGAGGGCAGTCTGGGCAGTGAAATCTGCTCAGGACAATCTAGCACCTTTTATCAGCGAAACTCAAAATTAATATTTCCATAACTCAATCCAATAATGCATAGACAAGCTATTTTTTAAGTTGGAGCTTTTAATGCCAGGGAGTCAAAAGTTCTTGATGTCTGACATAAAACTAGAAAAAAATTCCATGAGATATGCCAGAGGCAGGAACAAGACACAAGGCTTATCAAGAAATGCAAGTCAAATGTAAGATTGTCAAATGAGAAACAAAGAAATATAGAAAACCTGCAGCACAATACAGGCCCTTCAGCCCACAAAGCTGTGCCGGACATGTCCTTACCTTAGAACTACCTAGGCTTACCCATAGCCCTCTATTTTTCTAAGCTCCACATACCTATCCAAGAGTCTCTTAAAAGACCCTATTGTTTCCGCCTCCTGCCCATTCCATGCAATCACCACTCTCTGTGTAAAAAACCTACCCCGGTATCTCCTCTGTACCTACTTCCAAACACCTTAAAACTATGCCCTCTTGTGCTAGCCATTTCAGCCCTGGGAAAAAGCCTCTGACGTTCCACACAATCAATGCCTCTCATCATCTTATACACCTCTATCAGGTCACCTCTCATCCTCCGTCGCTCCAAGGAGAAAAGGCTGAGTTCACTCAAACTATTCTCATAAGGCATGCTTCCTAATCCAGGCAGCATCCTTGTAAATCTCCTCTGCACCCCTTCTATGGATTCCACATCCTTCCTGTAGTGAGGCGACCAGAATTGAGCACAGTACTTCATGCAGGGCTGACTTAGACACGAACATGGAATTTTTTGAGTAAGAGGCAAGGAAAACAATAAATAAAAAAAGAGGTTAAGAAATTATGGAAGAATTTAGATTGGTTCCGTAAGTACATCCAGTCTTCCAGCCTATTATTCATCAAGATCACAGTCTGACCTTCACCTCAGGACCACTTTCCAGTATAATCCTCATATCCATTCATTCCTTTCATGTACAGAAATCTGTCCATCTACACTTTAAATGAATGTCAGGGCTGAACCTCTAAAGCTGACAGTGATGCAGGTGGATGCTTCCCTGGTGTCATGGATTATTGATTACCAGACTGGCAGACCACAGTACCTGCGCTTGCAACACTGTGTGTCAGACAGGGTGGTCAGCAGCACTGGGGCTCCACAGGGGACTGTCCTGTCTCCCTTTCTCTTCACTATCTACACCTCGGACTTCAACTACTGCAAAGAGTCTTGCCATCTTCAGAAGTTTTCTGATGACTCTGCCATAGTTGGATGCATCAGCAAGAGAGATGAGGCTGAGTACAGGGTTACGGTGGGAAACTTTGTCACATCGTGCGAGCAGAATCATCTGCAGCTAAATGTGAAAAAGACTAAGGAGCTGGTGGTGGACCTGAGGAGGGCTAAGGCACCAGTGACCCCTGTTTCCATCCAAGGGGTCAGTGTGGACATGGTGGAGGATTACAAATACCTGGGGATATGAATGGACAATAAACTGGACTGGTCAAAGAACACTGAGGCTGTCTACAAGAAGGGTCATAGCTGTCTCTACTTCCTGAGGAGACTGAGGTCCTTTAACATCTGTTGGACGATGCTGAGGATGTTCTACGAGTCTGTGGTAGCCAGTGCTATCATGTTTGCTGTTGTGTGCTGGGGCAGCAGGCTGAGGATAGCAGACACCAACAGAATCAACAAACTCATTCGTAAGGCCAGTGATGTTGTGGGGGTGGAACTGGACTCTCTGACGGTGGTGTCTGAAAAGAGGATGCTGTCCAAGTTGCATGCCATCTTGGACAATGTCTTCCATCCACTCCATAACGTACTGGTTAGGCACAGGAGTACATTCAACCAGAGACTCATTCCACCGAGATGTAACACTGAGCATCATAGGAAGTCATTCCTGCCTGTGGCCATCAAACTTTACAACTCCTCCCTCAGAGTGTCAGACACCCTGAGCCAATAGGCTGGTCCTGGACTTATTTCCACTTGGCATAATTTACTTATTATTATTAAATTATTTATGGTTTTATATTGCTATATTTCTACACTATTTTTGGTTGGTGCGACTGTAATGAAACCCAGTTTTCCTCCGGATCAATAAAGTATGTCTGTCTGTCTGTCTGCCTAACAGAGAGTGATCGTCTTAGTCGCTTTTCTTGTGATCACAAGACCCAGTTGGACATTATTGATATGGAATGCTGCAAGTCCGATTCACTGATTTACTGGTGGACGACCATGGAGCGTGTGGCCTTGATTATAGCGAGGACAAGGCGATAAGCTATATTGTGTACAACTGCCAACTGCTGCAACATTCATGGTCTCAGGATCTTGGACTATATATATTTTTCGTGTGATTGTATTTTACTGATAGCTTATACGTGTTTGCTAACTTACGTAACGCGCTGTAATGGCTTCTCTGTAATGTTCACTGCTGAAGTAATGGTTTCTCTGTAGCAGCAATGTTTGGGTTATGGCTGGAGATAACAGGACTGTGGGATGCATGTTAGCCAATCAAGATTTTGTTGCCCTGTCTTGTGAATCTGGAAGCAGTTGATTTTGCGGGCTTTTGCCAAAGAGGGAGAGAGATGAAGACAAAAGACACGAATGGAGAGATTTGGTAGCCCTCCGGATGGGGTGGACTCGGAGCGAGGGTCCGAAGGGCAGCGACGATCGGAGGAGGTCAATGGGGACCGATCAGCTTATGAGTGAGCTCCAACTTTGCGCACAGACTGTTTAATAAGATTGAGTCCTTTGTTTTTCTTTTATTTCATTTCTCTACTAACCATATAGTCAAAGTAAGAGTTATAATGCTTAATCGTTTAATCGCATATTGTGTATTGTTTATTATTCCAGGGTACTGTACTGATTTGTAACAGGGGACACATCGCGTAGCATCCACCCAAACAAGATTTCTTAAGTTTGGCCGGGCCCGGGGTGGGGGGGGGGGGGGTTATCACCCCCAATATCAAGCTGCTAGGCGAAGCGAGAGTTACACTTATATGTACCTGCTATCTTATATGCGCTAAATGTGTTGTGTGCTGTGCATGACTGTTGGTATTGTGTTTTGTACCTTGGCCCTGGAGTAATGCTGTTACAATTGACTATATTCATGTATGGTTGAATGACAATTAAGCTTGAACTTGAATTTAAAACCATATAGAATATTCCAGGCATGGTCTCACCGAGGCCCTAAACATTTGAAATACAACCTCATAAATAAACTCTCACATAACAAAGGACTGTAAATGATTTGTCCTCCTAATCACTTCTTGCCACTGCACGCAGGGCTTCAATGGTTTGTATATAAGCACTCCTGAGGCCCCCTTGAATATCAGCACTACCCAATCTGTCACCATTTAACTGATTTTCTGTTATGAGCACCAAAATAGATGAGTACACATTTTTCAGAATATATTCCATCTGCCATGTTCTTCTTCAGTTTAAAAGATCTTTACACTCTCCTCCATATTCACAATCTCTCCCAGTATAGAACTATTGGCAAACTTGGAAAGATAGAACCTTGTCTCCTCAATCAGATTGTTTATTATAGATAACAAATATCTGGGGCCAAAGTGCCCATCCTTGCAACACTCCACTAGTCTCTGATCACTGATTGGCAAGCTTAAAAAGATTTGTTGAATCCTACAGCTTCGTGCCAGGATTAGTTTACTTCCCGTCCTTCTGTCATTTCCCAGTACACTTGCTGTTAATCACAATAATATTATACCAAATTATAATTTTAATCATGTTGATGAAAGATTTTCATTTTCCATGGCATCAAGCTTCTTGAACATTGCGGCATGTGGAAAGTGTCCCACCATGCATGAGATGTGCTTTGTAAATAGTGGAAAGGGTGATCTGAACAATATGTCATTGACACATACCCAGCTGAGCTGTGGTCAGAAGTGATCTCTAGATGGTGAATGGTAGAAGACTCGAAGAAGGTATACCAGGATTAAGGAGTTAAACTCACACTTGTTGGTTGTCAGATAGTCGCAGCCTTGCACTTTACTTACCCTTATTAGCCAATGCTAATTAAAGTTAACCTAACTGGCGCTGCAATGACAGAACATCTAGCCTGTGCTTTCATTACCTTTTAATTTTCTAGAATGCTCAGACAGAATTGATCTCCTTTGCAAGATCCCATTGGAGCCTTTTCCACTACTGCACTGTCATACTTTCCACTTTCAAGCCCGGAGAACAAATCAATTTTAGTTTAGTACATTTATTTATCGTAGCTGTTAGAAACCGTTTGAATATTACTTTACAAAAAGGCATGAACTATCTTGAGTCATTTTAACTCCATGATAAGCCAAGTGCACATTCTACTTGGGTAGGGTACACCCAGTGGCATGCATGTTGAATTTTCCAATTTCAGGTAACGTACATCCCCGGAGCTCTCCTGCCACACTCACCAGTTCACCATGTTTTCCTGTCCCTTTGTTCATCCCTTCTCCCTCAGCTAGTCCCATCTGACAACATCGCCTCCCCACCTACCACCTTCTAGCCTCAATCTCACCCTCCCCTTACTCCCTCAACATAATGAAATACTATACACCAGCTATCTTTCTTCTTCCCCTCAGTCCTGATGCAGACCTACACCTTTTGACACCACGGATGCTGGGTTCTGTCATCATTTGGTTTTTGTTAAATATTTGCAGATTTATTTTTATTCCTTAGCAATACTGTGTTGCTTCTTAAGGATCAGAGGGGTGACACTGGGGAATGGAATAACCATCACTCTCAGGCATCCCAGCTTAATGTTAAATGAAAGCTTTCATTCCACGTCGGTAACAAGGGTTACTAAACTGTTTAAATTAAAGAACACATCATTTCTTGGCATGTTGTAAGATTACAGAGTACCAGAATAACTTTCCGCTAGAGAGAGCACAGCAGTTATGTGGCCAGCTTTTACATTACTTATTCATTCGATTTTTCTTTCAATAATTTTGGCTTTTGTAATATGATGTATCTGAGTTAATTTTAGAATCCAGTTATATGTGGTCTTCTTTGCAATAATCTGAAAATACTGGAAAATTACCATTTCTGTATGATTGACAAGCCACAACTCCATTTAGAAATCCAACTCTATCATTCATTATTATCAAACTGACCAAAAATAAACTTCATTATCATAATCTAACATTGACTACCACTCAAAGATGCCATTTTCTTTCTTTAGCTCCATAATTCTCTTACAAAAACTATCGAGGTATCTATGTTTTGTAAGCTGTTCACAAGATGAAGTAGTAGCTCTTTACAAACATACCAAAGGACATCCAAAGAAATAACAGCTCAGAAACAGGTCATAAAGCACAACAGATTCATTGAAATGTCTGTAAAATTCATCCACCTTTGTCCACTTTTCTTCATCTAATCTCATTAATATATCTTGCCTTTTGTCCAGTGTTGATCAAGCTTTCCTTAAAATGCATAGCTACCATTTACTTCAACAACTTATGTGTAATATCTTCCATATTCTGACCACAGGTTGGATAAAGATGATTTTTTTTCCTGAACAGTTACTGCTTTATGTTTATGATCCCTCATATTGGACACAGTTGCTTATGGAAATATTTTTTCCTTGTCTATTCTGTCCAACAATTTGCTCGTGCTTTTGGGAGAGTTTGATCTAGTTGGGCAGGGAGAGAGATGGGAACCAGAGCACCAGGTCAGAAAGTGGAGGGACAGAAGAGAACAGTGAGAGAAAGGTAGATGTCATGACTAGCACATCTGCAAGGGAGGATAGAGAGCAGCAACATAATAGACACAATGGTATTGAAGGATTGAAATATCTTTATTTTAATACAAGGAGCATTATGGGCAGGGTGATGAACTTGGAGGATAGATCAGTACATAGAACCATGATGTTATAGGTATTACAGGGACAGTTGAGAGGGGGATAGGACTGGATGTTTAATGTTCCAGGGTTTCAATGTTTAGGAAGGAATTGGAGGTAAAAAGGAGAGGGACAATCAATCAGGGACAATATCACAGGTGTACTCAGAGGGGACATAATGGAGGGCTCATCACTGAGTCTATATGGGTAAAACTCAAAGACAAGAAAGGTGTAATCACTTTGATTGGACTATACTACTAACAGCCACTGGGACACTGAGGAACAGATGCAAACAGTTTAGGGAAAGGTGTAAAGCCTTGTGGTTGTTGTTCTTCTTGTGGGTGTATTCAACTTCCCCAATACCGACTGGAGCTCCTTAGTGCAAGAGACCCAGATGGGACAGAATTTGTTAGGTGCATCCAGAGGGTTTCTTAAATCAATGCGTAGATAATCCAATGAGAGGAAGGTCGTTGCTGTACCTAGTGTTGGGAAATGAGCCCGGCCAGGTGACTGACCTTTCAGAGAAGAATTAGGAACAGTGATAGTTATAGATAAGAATAGACTTTGTGGGGGAATATTAAATTGAAACAAGACAAATTACAAGAGCTTTAGGCAGGAACCAAGGAAAGTTAACTGAGAATAGTTATTTTTGGTTGAATCCATGTCTGACATTTGGAGGGTGTTTAAAAGACCAACTACACAGACTGCCGGATAACTTGGGAGTGATAGGACTATTCAAGGATAAAAGAGAGAGCATGTGCTTGTAGGTGGGAGATGTGGGCATGGTCCTAAATGATACTTGACTTGGTGTTTATCAAGCAGGATGCAGAGGATAGTGAGATCAGGGTTCAGTGTGCTAGTATACCACAGCATTTTGAGAGAATAAAGGAGGTAGTGCAGGGGCTCCTAACGAACATTAAGGTGGATAAATCCCCAGGATATATTGTAGGTTTTGAGGGAGACAACAGTTTGGGGGTCAAGCTGCGCAGGGAATGGAAACAAAAACCTTGGATGTTCCCAGACTAACATGCAGTTTCTGAAGTAGAGAATTATAATATTCCTATATAGAAAAAATAGAAACAAAATTACTTAAGCTTTTATTTAGCTTAGCATATTGTAACTTTCTTGCCTCTAAGTGAAAGGATTTAGGTTGATTTCACAATACGTACTGCTTCTAAAACCTAGCCTTTTGACACATCAGTGCAGTAATGCAATTATATCAACTTATGGAAGAGAGACACTAGGGTAGCTCTCTGCCTGGGTCCACCAAGGCCTACCAGTAAAACGTCTACGACAAAGAAATTTCCAAGAGTAGGCTGAAGCACAGTATTCCACTTGGCACAGTCTTCCACTAGCCCCTGAACACCTTTGTTTCGCTAACCCAGTCTAATGGGTTAGTGCCAGCTTCTGCATACTTTCCATGTCTCAGGCCGTGTCTATGTGTTTCTGTCCTTTGATTAATAATTTCAGTTGAAAGATTTATTTTTGCAGCAGTCCCAGATGATCTGGAATGAGTGCGCACATTGTAATCACAAACTCAATAACTGTGGCAATTGAACCTAGTGAACCCGGAGTTCAGCCCTCACTGGTTGTCAAACAGGCAACTTGTGAAACTGAGAAACCTTGTGCTGCATTGTGCTGTGGAACGAACAGCATGGTAGGGGCAGGAGGCCAACAATCTTAGCAAGATAGATTAGGGCCCAGTCAGTCTGAAAAAATTATATCCCACAGCACTGTTTGAAGAAGACCAAGAAATTTTCCTGGTGTTTGGAGCAACATTTCTCAGTCAGCCTCACCAGAACTGATTAACTGGGCACTGACACTTATGGGATCTTGCTGTACTTAAATAAACTCAATGTTTGTCCACATCACAATAACGGCTACTCTTTAAAAACAATTCACAGTGTGTGCGGCTCTTCAGGGACCCCTGAACATGTGAAAAGTGTTTTCAAAATACAAGCAGTCTCTTTTTTCATCAAACCCAAGAAGCTGTTAAGGATCAGGCAGGGACTACATATTAGAAACTTTGGAGTAAATCCAGAACGATCAGTGGGAACCTTTGTTTTCAGGGCTAGCCAACAGCAGAAAAACGTCAGGGCTGTGTGGATTGTGCTCATTATCGGCTGTGAAAAGGAGAAAGACTCTTGGCAAGGATACAAACAATACATCTTTTGTAGAACCCATGTCCTTTCAGCTGCTGCGTGATAGTCATACATTATCATGTTTTAAAGATAAACAAATGGAAAAGATAAACACTTGTATTTCTGTATTATCCTCCTATGTATTTAAGTGCCTTACCACGGCCTCCTTGCAGAAAGTAGCCCCAGTAATTATACTGATCAGATAAAATCTATCTCGAATCATCCCATCATTTGATATTTCAATCAGATTAGAGAATCTCTGCTCTTGTATATCTTTTAAGTTCATGTTAATAATTACACTGAATAATAAAGGTTTTGCTTCCTGAATACTTTGGGGTGCATCTTATGAATTTTGGGCTGCTGATCATGAAAATCGTCATGGAATTCCCCTATCACTCACTTGAAATCACAAACAAGAGAAAATCTGCAGATGCTGGAAATCCAAGCAACACACACAAAATGCTGGAGGAACTCAGCAGGCCAGGCAGCATCTATGAAAAAGAGTACAGTTGACATTTCGGGCCGAGAACCGAAATGTTGAGTGTGCTCATTCACTTGAAATCTCCTGGTTTTGGTATTTCAACTCATAATTCGGGTCAATTAAAATATTGCCCACTATGTAAGCCAAAAAGTTTTCCATCTTGTCCGGGCATGCTCAGGCAGGATGAACGCTGCATGGCAGGACAGATTTTAGAAAGGCTGTAAATTTCCGTGAAGCATTTTGATATATGAGACAGATGTTTCACAAAATAACTGATGCTAAGATTAAAGAAGGCATTTTGTTGGTCCACAAATCAAGTAGGTCTTTAATGACCGGCAATTCACAGGACTTCTAGTGGGACTGGGGAAAATCACATGGAAAGCATTCAAGGATGATGTTGAAAATTTTCTTGGCAACTACAGAGCAGCAAACTACGTGCAGCTGGTTGATAATATGCTTCAAACATACAAAACCATGAAGTGCAACATGTCACTGTAGATTCATTTTCTGCATTCCCATTTACACTTCTTCCCTGCAAATCTTGGTGCTGTCAGCAACAAGCACAGTGGAAGGTTTCACCAGGGCATTCCGCTCATAGAGAAATCGTATCAGGGAAACTGAAATCCATCAATGCTGGCTGATTACTGTTGGACACTTAAGCAAGAAGCTCCAGACACTGAGTACAAATGAAAATCATCTACAAAACATCTTTAGTTTAGGTGAACTATTGGAAAGCATCACTGTCATGCAATTTAATGCATTATATTCAATAAAAGTTTTTTCTTGTTTCTCCAAATTCCCGCATGATACAAGTAATCTGAAATAGAATGTTATATCTCAATGCACGGAGTATAAGAAATAAGGTGGACAATCTTGTTAAACTATTATAGATTGTCAGGTATGATGTTGTGGCCTTCACTGAATCGTGTCTGAAGGATGGTTGTAGTTGGGAGCTGAATGTCCAAGGTTACAGGTTATATCAGAGGACGAGGAAGGTAGGCAGAGAGGGTGCTGTGGCTTTGCTGGTAAAGAATGGCATCAAATCAGTAGAAAGGTGTGACATAGGATTGGAAGAGTTGAATCCTTGTGGGTTAAAAAACTGCAACAGTAAAAGGACCCTGATAACAGTTTTATACAGGACTCGTGGACCACGGATTACAACAGGAAATAGAAAAGGCGTGTCGAAAGGGCAATCTTATGATAGTCCTGGGAGACTTCAACATGAAGGACAATTAGGAAAATCAGGTTGGTAATGGAGCTTAAGACAGTGAGTTTGTTCAATGCCTAACAGATAGCTTTTTAGAGCAGTTTGTCGTTGTGTCTGCTAGGGGATCAGATGTACTCTATTAGGTGTTATGTAATGAACTGGATGTGATTAGGGGGCTTAGGATAAAAGAACCCTTAGGAGCCAGTGATCACAATATGATTGAGTTCAACTTGAAATTTGATAGGGAGAAAGTAAAGTCTGATGTAGCAATATTTCAGTGGAGTAAGGGAAATTATAGTGGTATGAGAGAGGAGTTGGTCAAAGTAAACTGGAAGCTGCTGCAGGCAGGGATGTCAGCAGAGCAGCAATGACCTGAGTTTCACAGGAAAAATGAGGAAGATGCAGGACCTATGCATTCCAAAATCAAATACTTAAATGGCAAAATAGTACAACAGCAGCTGACAAGCGAAGTCAAGGCTAATTTCAAAACAAAAGAGAGGGCATACAACAAAGCAAAAATTAGAGGAAAAATAGAGAATTGGGAAGCTTTTAAAAACTTACAGAGAGCAATTTAAAAAATTATTAGAAGGGAAAAGATGAAATATGGAAGTAAGCTAGCAAACAATATCAAAGTGGATACCAAAAGCTTTTTCAAGTAGGTAAAAAGATGAGAGTGGACAGAGGACCACTAGAAAATGAGGTCAGAAAAACAATAACTGGGGCAATGACATGGCAGATGAACTAAATAAGAATTTTGCATCAGCCTTCACTGTGAAAGACACTAGCAGTGTGCTAGATTTTGAAGGGTGTGAGGGAAGAGAAGTGAGTGCAGTTACTGTTACAAGGTAGAAGGTGCTCAAAAAGTTGAAAGACACAAGGGTACATAAGTCACCTGGACCAGATGAACTGCACCCTAGTGTTTGACATTGTGGAGGTATTAGGAATTATCTTTCAAAAATCATTTGACTCTGGCATGGTGCCAGAAGACTGGAAAATTGCAAATGTTACTCCACTCTTTAAGAAAGGAGGAAGGCAGCAGAAAGGAAATTATAGTCCAGTTAGCCTGACCTCAGTGGTTGGGAAGATGTTGGAGTCAATTGTTAAGGATGTGTTTATGGAGTACTTGGTGACACAGAACAAGATTTGGCAAAGTCAGCATGGTTTCCTTAAGGGAAAATCTTGTCTGATGAACATGTTGGAATTCTTTGAGGAGATTACAAGTAGGATAGATAAAGGAGATGCAGTGGATGTTGTATATTTGGACTTTCAGAAGGCCTTTGCCAAAGTGCCACACGAGGCTGCTTACCAAGGTATTACAGGAAAGTTACTGGCATGGTTAAAGCTTTGGCTGATTGGTAGGAGGTAGTGAGTAGGAATTAAAGCATCCTTTTCTGGTTGGTTGTCAGTGACTAGTGGTGTTCCGCAGAGGTTGGTGTTAGAACCGCTTCTTTTTATGCTGTATATCAATGATTAAGATGATGGAACAAATGGCTTTGTTGTCAAGTTTGCAGGTGACATGAAGATTGATGGAGGGGCAGGTAGTGTTGAGGAAATGGATAGGCTGCAGAAAGCCCAAGACAGATTAGCAGAATGGGTAGGAAAGTGGCAAATTAAATACAATGTTGAAACATGCATGGTCATGCTCATTGATAGATGAAATAAATGTGCAGACTATTTTCTAAACAAAGAGAAAATCTGAAAATCTTAGATGCAAAGGGATTTGGGAGTCCTTGTGCAGAACAGCCTAAAGGCTAACTTGCAGGTTGAGTTGGTGGTGAGGAAGGCAAATGCAATGTTAGCATTCATTTCAAGAAGTGTTGAATGCAACAGCAGGGATGTGAGGTGCTGAGGCTTTATAAGGCACTGGTGAGGCCTCACCTTGAGTATTGTGAACAGCTTTGGGCTCCTCATCGAAGACAAGATGTGCTGGCATTGGAGAGGGTACAGAGGAGGGTCACAGGGATGATTCTGAGAATGAAAAGGAAACCATACAAGGAATGCTTGATGGCTCTGGGTCTGTACTTGCCGGAATTTAGAAGGATGAGGGAGGATCTCATTGAAACCTTTCAAATGTTGGAAGGCCTAGACAGAGTAAATGTGGAAAGAATGTTTCCCATGGTGGGGAGTCTGGGACAAGAGAGCACAGCCTCAGGAGAGAGAGGTGTCCATTTAAAACAAAGATGTGGAGAAATTTCTTTAGCCAGAGGGTGGTAAATTTGTGGAATATGATACCATGGGCAGTTGTGGAGGCCAGGTCGTTGGGTGTATTTAAGGCAGCACTTGATAGATTCTCGATTGGACATGGCGTCAAGGCCATGAGGTGAAGGCCAGGGAGTGGGCCTCAGGAGGGAACAAAAGGATCACCCATGACTGAATGGTGGAGCAGACTCAGAGGGCCAAATGACCTGATTCTGCTTCTATGTCTTATGGTCTAACACCAGTGTGAGGGGAGTCACTCTGGATTTTATTAACTGAACCCCTATTTCAATAAGATTTCCAAGGTCCTTTCTGATAGCATCACAGAGTGGGAATCTGATGACAGGAACCTGAAATCATGAAAAACATGAAAAGTTGGTGACGCGCTCTAAACAGCGGTCACACTGGGTCCAATCAAAAGTGTATTTGTTTGTCTTGTATGTCTTTTTCACAAGCACAAGCCACTACTGGATACCAAGAACATCAATTACTGCAGGACTATCCCATCGGTGAATTACTTGATAGCGATGAAACTGGACTTATTGCGTACTGTTGCCATGTTGTCGCTGGGACTCACGTGTACCGTTGCACGGTGCACAGTGGAAGTGATTGTCTTGGATGCTTTTATCGTGATCACAAGACCCTGTTAGGCCCTTAGGGAAGAAAGCTGTTGTCCAGCGTTAATTGGAGTTAAGAGGTAAGTTTACCAAACCTTTTTAAAAAACAATTTAGTGTAAGAATGCTTTAATGTATCCTGTGGTACCAGAAACGTGGTAGCACGCACTGCCTGGCTGAGGGGCAGGTCCACTCCTGCTGTTCATCAGAATTTTGAGCAGACCTCGTGACCAGTAAACGTGGAGTTACAATCTACCTTGTTGAACTTTGTTTACCTGCACCGCACTTCCTCTATAACTGTTACACTTTACTTTGCAGTGTTATGGTTTTACCTCAATATGCTATGTAAAGACCTGTATGAACAGCACGCAGACAAGCTTTTTACTGTATCTGGGTACATGCAACAATAGTAAACCAATTCCGATCCGAAGGCAACACCAGTGAATCTGCAGATGCTGGAAATAAATAAGAACACAAAATGCTGGCAGAACTCAGCAGGCCAGACAGCATCTATGGGAGGAGGTAGTGACGACGTTTCGGGCCGAAACCCTTCATCAAGAGTGAAGTAACATGGGATGGTCGAGGGGGGATAAGAAGTGGGGGGAGGGATAAAGTAGAGAGCTGGGAAGTGATAGGCTGGAGGGAAATGGGCTGGGGGAAGGTGGAGAATTATGGGAAATAAAAGAGAAAGAAAGGTAGGGCTGGGGGGAGATTATAGTGAGGGGGGAAAAAGAGAGAGAAAGAGAACCAGACTAAAGTAATAGATTGGGATGGAGGTAAGGGTGGGGGGCAGGGGTATCAACGGAGGTCTGTGAGTTGAATGTTCATGCCAGCAGGTAGATAGATAGATAGATAGATAGATAGATAGATACTTTATTCAACCCCATGGGGAAATTCAACTTTTTTCCAATGTCCCATACACTTGTTGTAGCAAAACTAATTACATACAATACTTAACTCAGTAAAAATATGATATGCATCTAAATCACTATCTCAAAAAGCATTAATAATAGCTTTTAAAAAGTTCTTAAGTCCTGGCGGTAGAATTGTAAAGCCTAATGGCATTGGGGAGTATTGACCTCTTCAACCTGTCTGAGGAGCATTGCATCGATAGTAACCTGTCGCTGAAACTGCTTCTCTGTCTCTGGATGGTGCTATGTAGAGGATGTTCAGAGTTATCCATAATTGACCGTAGCCTACTCAGCGCCCTTCGCTCAGCTACCGATGTTAAACTCTCCAGTACTTTGCCCACGACAGAGCCCGCCTTCCTTACCAGCTTATTAAGACGTACCTAGGCGGGAGATAAGGTATTGCTCCATCGACCTACGTGTGGCCTCATCTTGACGGTAGAGGAGGCCATGGATAGACATATCAGAGTGGGAGTGGTCTGTGGAATTGAAGTGTGTGGCCACAGGGAGATCCTGCCACTGCTGGAGGACCGAGCGCCGGTGTTCGGCGAAATGGTCTCCCAGTCTGCGGCAGGTCTCCCCAATGTATAAATGGCCACATCGGGAGCACCGGATACAGTATATCACCCCAGCTGACTCGCAGGTGAAGTGGTGCCTCACCTGAAAGGACTGTCGGGGGCCTAGGATGGTGGTGAGGGAAGAAGTATGGGGGCAGGTGTAGCACTTCTTCCATTTGCAGGGATGAGTGCCCGGAGGGAGGTCGGTGGGGAGGGATGGGGGGGTGGGGGGGGGAGATGAATGGACAAGGGAGTTGCATAGGGAGTGATCCCTGCGGAAAGCCGAGAGTTGGGGGGAGGGGAAGATGTGGCTGGTGGTGGGATCACGTAGGAGGTGGCGGAAGTTACGGAGGATTATACATTGGATCTGTAGGCTGGTAGGGTGATAGGTGAGGACCAGGGGGACTCTATCCCTGGTGGGCTGGCAGGGGGATAGGGTGAGGGCAGAGGTGCGTGAAATACAGGAGACACAATGGGAGGGCAGAGTTGATAGTGGACAAAGGGAAGTCCCTTTCTTTAAAAAAGGAAGACATCTCCTTTGTCCTAGAATGAAAGGCCTCATCCTGAGAGCAGATGCGGTGGAGGTGGAGGAATTGAGAGAAAGGGATACCATTTTTGCAGGAGACAGGGTGGGAGGAGGAATAGTCTAGGTAGCTGTGGGAGTTAGTAGGTTTGTAGTAGACGTCAGTGGATAGGCTGTCTCCAGAGATAGAAACAGAA
This sequence comes from Hemitrygon akajei, assembly GCF_048418815.1. Taxonomy (NCBI): domain Eukaryota; kingdom Metazoa; phylum Chordata; class Chondrichthyes; order Myliobatiformes; family Dasyatidae; genus Hemitrygon; species Hemitrygon akajei. The sequence continues at coordinate 166,862,568 of NC_133128.1, read as the reverse complement.
AGATCTAGAAAGGGGAGGGAGGTGTCGGAAACAGACCAGGTGAATTTGAGGGTGGGGTGAAAGTTGGAGGCGAAGTTAATGAAGTCGACGAGCTCAGCATGTGTGCAGGAAGCAGCGTCGATGCAGTCGTCGATATAACGCAAGAAAAGAGGAGGACAGATACCGGTGTAGGCTTGGAACATAGATTGCTCCACATGGCCGACAAAAAGGCAGGCATAGCTAGGACCCATGCGGGTGCCCATGGCTACACCTTTCGTTTGGAGGAAGTGGGAGGATCCAAAGGAGAAATTGTTAAGGGTGAGGACTAATTCCGTGAGGCGGAGAAGAGTGGTGGTAGAGGGTGACTGGCTGGGTCTGGAATCCAGGAAGAAACGGAGAGCTTGGAGACCTTCCTGGTGGGGGATAGAGGTATATAGGGACTGGACGTCCATGGTGAAAATGAGGCGGTGGGGGCCAGGGAACTTGAAATCTTTGAAGAAATGTAAAGCATGGGAAGTATCACGGACATAGGTGGGAAGGGATTGAACAAGGGGAGATAAAAATTCCAATCCACTCTCTTCGTCACCCAAAGAGAAGAAAGCACAAGAGGGGTTTTCAAAAATAATACTTCCAAGCTCCAACCCAGAATACTCCTGTTCCTATGCTTTTAATGATGGTGTCATACAACCCAATAAAACAGAGGCAAGACCTTCCTAATATTCAAAATCTGTAATCTGATGATGGGCTGGGCAGCACAATACATAATTATCCTGCAGTCAGAGGGAGTCCCAACTCTTTCTGCAGCCTAATAGAAATGCTGATTATACCAACTATACTCTTATCAATTATATGGCAACAAAGGAGGCTGTTTGCCAATGAAGTCAGTGCCTGCTCATTATAGAGTAAATTAATCACTCATTTCTCCTCACTTGTAAATTATTTTCAAGTCAATCCCTGCTGAAAGTCATGGTTGCCATCACTCTAACAGCCTTTTATTTGTAGTGTGTACATACTCCTATTGTAAAAAGTTTTCTTCACATTTACCCATTTATCTTTTGCTCATCACTGAACCTGTGCCCCAGTACTTGAATCATTTGCTGATGTGAAAGGCTTCTTTCTGTTTCTAGACTAATCAGGATTTGTGCATTTGTATCAAATCTCCTCTTGATCTTCTTTACTCCAAAGAGCGTGACCACAGTCTCTAGAGAGGAAGCATTCAACTATAAAACCACATCCTTGGAATAAATGTGGCATTTTTTTCTGCACCTATTTCAAAGAGTTTCACACTCGCTGTAAAAGGTGGCAGCCAGAATGGATGTCATTTTGAATTAATCAGTCTTTTAAAAAGGTTCAGCTAAATGTCCATGTTTCTGTACTCTGCCTCAATTGAAGCCCAAGATCCGATACATTTCCTGATCACTGACTCAACATGTCTTGCCATCCTCAAAGATTTATGCACGTCTACAACTAAATCCCTCTGCAACTTCATCTTCTTTAGGACTATGATACACTGCAGGCATTGTCTTTCTTTGCTCTTTTCACCATGAACTATCATTTCAGATATATGCTAAATGTTCAGCTGCCATTTATCTTTCCATTTTCCCATCTGTGAAATGTCCTTTTGGAGCCTGTCATTATCCTCCGTACCTCTACATACTTCCAAGTCTGGTATCATCTGCACATCTTCACATTTTATTTTTACACCCATTTCCTTGCGTTCACATTTGTTAGAAAAAGCAGTCAGAAGCATCAAGATTGTTGAGACCCAGGACAGAGCCATACATTTAGATTTGCAGTGCAGTGTTCTCCCAGAGGAGATGCTTCGGGACATTTAAAACAAATCAACAGTCATTTTACTCACAACTCTTGTGGGCTAGTGGGGGAGGAGGGTGTCACTCTTAACATTTGCCCATGACTGCAGCCTCAGCTTCAAGTTCAAGTTTAATTATCATTCAACCATACATGAGTATAACCAAATGAAACAGCATTCTTCCAGGACCAAGGTGCTAAACACGTTACCAACAGCTCACACCACACTGAACTTTTCACATAGCACATATAGCATATATGATTATGATTTCACAAAAACACACACTGTCACAAAGAAAAATAAATAAAACCCAAGTCCCTAAGTGGCATGTCTGTAGAACCTCTGGAAAGTTGTTTTAGTCCAGCTTGTTCTTCTGCTGAGTGAACACTGGAGTGCTACACCAGTGGGAGGGAACAGCCCCCAGCCCAAGTACAAATTACAGTGCACCCCACACAGGTTCTCTCACTCCACACCGCCTTGTCATCTCCTCTCCTTGTCAGCTGCAACAGACAACCCCACAGCGTGGGTCTAATCCTTGCCACAAATGCAGCTCCCAATGAACCAGTGAACTGTACTTGCAGTATTCCACAGGGTCTTGTGATCACAATAAAAGCGTCCAAGACAATCACTCCCACTGTGCACCGTCCAATGGTACACAGCAAGTCCAGGCGACCAAACAACAACAGTACGCAATAAGTCCAGCTCATCGCTATCGAGCAGCTTACTGATGGGATAAGTCCTGCTGTAATTGATGTTCTTAATATCCGGTAGTGGCTTTGATTATGAAAAAGACATACAAAACAAACAAATACACTCTTGATTGGACCCAGTGTGATCGCTGCGTAGAGCATGCCGCCAACTTTTCATGTTTTTCATAATTTCAGGTTCCTGTCATCAAATTCCCACTCTGTGATGCTGAGTATCAGAAAGGACCTTGGAAATCTTATATAAATGGGGTTCAGTTAATAAAATCCAGAGGGACTCCCCTCACACTGGCGAGACCATTAGACGTAGGAGCAGATTTAGGCCATTTGGCCTATCGAGTCTGTTCCGCCATTCAATCATGGCTGATCCTTTATTTCCCCTCCTCAGCCCCACTCCCTGGCTTTCACCCCGTAACCTTTGATGCCATTTCCAGTCAAGAACCTATCAAGCTCTGCCTCAAATATACCCAAAGACCTGGCCTCCACAGATGCCTGTGGTAATAAACTCCACAAATTCACCACCCTCTGGCTGTAGAAATTTATCTGCACCTCTGTTTTAAATGGATGCCTCTCTATCCTGAGGCTGTGCCTGCTTGTCCCAGAATCCCACACCATGGGACATATCCCTTCCACATCTATTCTTTCAACATTCAAAAGGTTTCAATGAGACCCTCCCTCATTCTTCTAAATTCCAGTGAATACAGACCTGGAGCTATCAAATGTTCTGGCATGTTAACCCTTTCATTCCTGGAATCATACTTGTGAACCTCCTCTGGACCCTCAGATGTCAGCACATCTCTTCTAAGATGAGGGGCCCAAAACTGTTCACAATACTCAAGACAAGGCCTCATCAGTGCCTTATAAAGCCTCAGCATCACATCCCTGTTCTTGTATTTGAGGCCTCTTGAAATGAATGCTAAAATTGCATTTGCCTTCTTCACCATCAACTCAACCTGCAAGTTAACCTTTAGGGTGTTCTGCACAAGGACTCCCAAGTCCCTTTGCATCTCAGATTTTTGGATTTTCTTCCAGTTTAGAAAATAGTCTGCACAGGTTTATTTCTTCTGTCAAAGTGCATGACCATGGATTTTCCAACATTGTATTTCATTTGCCACTTTCTTGGCCATTCTCCTAATCCGTTAAAGTCCTTCTGCAGCTTACCTGTTTCCTCAACACTACCTGCCCCTCCACCAATCTTCATATCATCTGCAAAATTTACATCAAAGCCTCTATTCCATCATCAAAATCATTGATATAGAGTATAAAAACACTGATCCCTGCAGAATACCACTAGTCACTGATAGCCAACTCACTGCCTCCTACCAATCACCCAATGCACTAAACATGCCAGTAACTTTCCTGCAACACCATGAGTTCTTAACTTGGTAAGCAACCTCATGTGTGGCACCTTGTTGAAGGCCGTCTGAAAGTCCAAATATACAACATCCACTGCATCCCCTTTATCTATCCTACTTGTAATCTCCTCAAAGAATTCCAACAGGTCCGTCAGGCAAGATTTTCCCTTAAGGAAACCATGCTGACTTTGCCAAATCTTGTCTTCTGTCCACGAATACTCCACAACCTCATCCTTAACAATTGACTCCAACATCTTCCCAACCACTGAGGTCTGGCTAACCGGTCTATAATTTTCTTTTCTGCTGCCTTCCTCCTTTCTTAAAGAGTGAAGTAACATTTGCAATTTTCCCATCTTCTGGCACCATGCCAGAGTCCAATGATTTTTGAAAGATCGTTGCTAATGCCTCCATAATCTCTTAATGCTACCTCTTTCAGAATCCCAGGGTGCAGTTCATCTGGTCCGGGTGAGGTCTTCCAGCTTTCTGACCACCTTCTCCCTTGTAATGGTAACTGCACTCACTTCTCTTCCCACACTTCCCTTCAACACCTGGCACACTGCTAGTGTCTTCCACATTGAAGACTGATGCAAAATTCTCACTTAGTTCATCTGCCTTCTCCTTGTTGAAACACATGAATTCAGAAGCAATAGGTTGCTATTCATGATCCATGGAGCTGCTACATTTTGCAATGCTTGGACCCACACCCAGCATTATAGATGAATGACACCCATGGGGGACTTGCTGAAACATGCTTAATTAATAACATACTTAAAATTCATGCTGAAACCTCATTAGCATGATCTAGGCAGCCAGCCAGCACCAACTGTACTGTTGCTGACCTGACTTAGTCATAGAGACCTGCAGCATGTAAACATGGTTTTACACATCCATGCCAATCCCATCATTCAGTGCATGGCCTAAAGCTTTCTACGCCCATCTACGATCACAGACTCTGCTTCCACCACTCTTTCTAGCAATGCACTCTAGGTTCTCACTCCTCTCTTGGTGATAAGGTTCCCCTTCAGATCCCCTTTTAAACTAAATCTGAATCCTCTAGATTTATTCACTTCTGACAAGGGGGTGAGTTTCTTGCAGTCTATCCTTTCCGTATCCCTCACAATTTTATGCACCTCAGTCATGTCCCCTCTTAAGCTCCTCTGCTCCACATGTTAAGTTGCTCTGGAAGGTTAGACAACATGGAATCCAGGGACAGCTGACTAATTGGATAAACAATTAGCTTCATGGTAGAAAGTAAGAGGGATAGTGGATTGTAGATGATTCTAAAATAGGTGGTATAGTGGGCAATGAAGAAAGTTATCAAGGTAATCTTGATTAGCTGGATTGAGAAATGGCAAATGGAAGCTAATTCCAATAAGTGCAAGGTGTTGTATTCTGGAAAGTCAAATCAAGGTAGGATTTCTACAGTGAACAGCATGTCCCTGGGGAGTGTTGTAGACAAGAGGACCCTAGTATAAGTACATTGTTCACAGAAACTGGAGTCACCAGTAGACAGGTTGGTGAAGAAGGCTGTTGCCATGAGGTTTCATAAATCAGGGCGCTGAGTATCTAAAAGTTGGAGGTCATGGTGTGGTTGTACACATCCTGGTGAGGTAATACTTGGAGTATTGTATTCAGTTTTGATCGACCTGCAAGAGGAAAGATGGTATTAAACTGGAAAGAGCACAGAAAAGATTTACAAGGATGCTGCCAGGATGTGAGGGATTGAGTTCAAAGGAGAAATAGGACAGGCTTGGACTTTATTCCTGGGAGACTGAGCAGTGGTCTTATAGAAGTGTATAAGATCGTGAGGAGTATAGAAAGGGCAAATGCAAGCAAACTTCTTCACAGAGTCGGACTATCAAGAAGTGGAGAACATAGATCTAAGGTGAGATATAAAAGATTTAAGATGAACTTGAGGGACTTTTTTTTAAACGCAAAGAGTGGTATCTAAATGGTATCAGCTGCCAGAGGAAGTAGTTGAAGCAGGTACAATGTTAATTAATAAAAGACATTTAGATAGGGAATGGATTGGAAAGGTTTTGAAGGTTATGGGTCTTAACTGGCAAATGGATGGAGCATCTTGTTTAGTGTGGACCAGTTGGGTCATGGGTCTTATTTCTGTGTTGTCTGACTCTCTGACATCATCATCATTCTGGAGCCTAAGACTATGTCTACACTGTCAACAACTTCACCAATTGCTGCTGCACCTGAGAACCTAATTATCATGCCTCCAACATCCACATCCAAATCATTCACATTTAATGCAAAACAAAGTCCCAGCACTGATCATCACAGAACACCTGAACTCACAGGAACTCAATCACAAAAACAACCTTCTTTCTCCTATTGCCAAGCCACTCTTGGACGCAATTTGCCAAATAGTCTTTAATCCTGTTGGTCCAAACATTTTGATTAGTCTCGCATGTGTGCCAAGTCTATGTGGCCTCATCAATACACTTTGTTGTCTCCTTTGATTCAGTCAGATTGGTCAGACACAACCTGCCTTTGTCAAAGCCATATCGGCTATCTCCAATCTGTCCTTGTCTTTCCAAATGATCATTAATCCTGTCTCTCAATTTTTTCCAATAATGTCTTTACTACTGATATTAGCCTCACATGCCTATAATTGACAGACATTTAGCTGCCACCTTTCTTAAAACAGGGAGATTACATTTGCCTTTTCCAGTCAACTAGTACTTCCCTCGTGGCCAGGGAAGATTTAAAACTTTCAGCCAAAGCCTCAGTAATCTCTCTTTTGCCTCCCATTACATCTGGCCCTGGTGATTTATTCCCCCTTTACCTCACTAAGGCATAGAGTATCTCATCCTTATTAATGCAGATTCGCACAAGAATGTAACCTTCTGCTTTACTGGATTCTCCAACTACAAAGCCCACTTGCTTTGTGAATACCAATGAAAATTAGTCAATTAAGACCTCACTATACTTTCAGACTTCATACAGAGGTTGCTCCTGTTCCGCCATATTCTTTCTCTGTTCTTCCTTTGCGCTTAATTTACGCCAGGATATGGAGCTGCCAGTCCTGCCACCTTTCAACCACTCTCACTATTGGCAACAAGGTCACAGTCCTACATGATAATTAAAGCTCTCAGTTGATCTACCTCACTGGTTAGACTCTTTGCATTAAAATAGATGCAGTTTAGATGTGCATTCACCTGCCTGCTCTGTCCTTTGGACATTTAACTTTTTCTCTTCTAGATGGCTGTACCTGCCAATCTGAACATCTGCTCCAAGCCCCATTCCCCTGCCAACTTAAGTTTCACATTCCCCAATGGCATCAGCAAACCTTCCTGCTAGAATATTGGTTCCTTTCTGGTTTATGTGCAGCCAGCCTCTCTTGTACAGATCCCATCTTCTCTAGAAGGAACCTAAAGTCTGTCCCTCTACAACAAATGAAATGCTAGAAGAACTCAGTGGGTCAGGCAACATCGATGAATGGAATTGGGCAGTCAGTAGTCCTGCTGAAGTGTTTCGGCCCGAAACGTTGACTGTACTTTTTCCATAGATGCTGCCTGGCCTGCTGCATTCCTCCAGCACTTTGTGTGTATTGCTCAAATTTCCAGCATCTGTAGGGGTTCTCTGGTTTAGCATTTTGAGTAAAGTCCCTTTATCAAGACTGGAAAGAGGGGAGATAGCCAGTATAAAAAGGTACCTTTTTTCCTTTCTAACCTTTGAACCAAGGGAGAAGAAACCCAGTTACAGGAGATGGAACCAGGTGGGGAAGAGTGATGAAGCTAAGTAAAGAGGAAGGGGCTCACTTCTCCTATTTCCCTTCCCCATCTGCTTCCATCTACAATTTTTTATTACATTTCTTATAGTTCCATCTAACACCTACCAGCCTCTGTTTCAACATTTCTCCCTTCCTCTCCCTCAGCTGCATCCACCTGTCCATCTCCATACTCATTAGGCTCTACCTATCAGCTTCCAGCCTCACTTGTCTCTCTTACATCTGCATTTGACTATCTTTCCTTGACACAATTGGTCCTGATGCAGGGTCTCTATACAAAAAGTTGACCACACTTTTGCCTCCATAAATGCTGTTTGGCCCATGGATTTCTTCCAGCACAAGCATTCTCTTGTGCCCTCAACATGGCGTATCTGTTTGAGAGGGGAATGGCCTCCTGCAATGCTATCTTACTGCCCTTCCTGGTGGCCACCCATTTCCTCCTTTTGTGTGCCTGACCAACTCACTAAATGTATCATCCACTATATTTTCCGCATCCCAGCTACCCTGTAACCAGCTCATACTCCAAATGCTCTCTCTATAAGCTTGACACCCTTTCCTTCAGGTGAAGTTACCAGGGTCACTGAACTCCAACATCCTACAGGGGTTGCACAGCTTCCATATTCCAAACCCTTCTCCTGAGAAAGAGAAGAAAGAGAACTTACCTCCTCACTGAAGCCAAACTTTCACCAAAGCCCACATTTTGATCTCCAAAGCAACATTTTGCCTTCCCAGTCCTTCTCAAGATGGTCACTCCTGCTCTGACTGGCGCTTCTTTTATACCACGCCATCGCTGATCCTGCAGATTCTATTTCTGTTCTCGTTCTTGGAAACATATCCAGGGCACTAAGCAAGGTACCAATGAGATGGTAATTCACACCTGCCTTTATAGCTGTGGCTACCAGCGTTCAAAGAGGCTTGTCAAAGTAGTGCAGCAACCACTGCTGAGGAACGACAGGACTCTGATGTCCTATTTCAGGATGACAACAATTGGGATCCTGCCACCACCACTGAAACAGTCCTCTGCTGGACCACTTTGATATGCGGTAAGACTCTCTGAACGCTGGTAGACACGAGCCTTCTGAATGCTGGTAGACACGAGCCCTTCTGAACGCTGGTAGACAGAGCTATGATGACACATCTGGACTTCCATTAGAAAATTTAGATAGAACATTTCTACCAAATATTGACCTACTATCAATGTATACAACCGTTACATGGCAGTTGTATCCTGCACATAAAATAGCAAACTGTAAGTTTCCAAATGGCCATCAGCAAAGTGGGAAACTTGAATTATTTTTTCACAAAATCGAACATTCATTTCTCAAAAAGAGGAATAGAGAAACGGCTGCTCCAGTCTTCTGTTAAAAAAATAAAATGACTTTCAAATTAAGTGACAGAAATAGTAGAATTCTGGCTAGGAATGATATACTACATATTGTCTTCAGCAACTGCTGGTGGACACTTAAATGTATCAGCAACATTTGAAGTTAATCTATTGCTATCATTCAGTCATAAGGACAGTCTGCAAAAACAATTCCTGTTGCATGGTACTTATTGAAACTGTTGGCATTCTGTAAAATATTAAGTCAAAAGACTACAAAAAAAATATTTGCTTCCAGAAGATTTTTCTGCCCACTCTCACCAACACCTGCCCTTGAATAAATTGCAAAGCTGCTTTTACACATTTCTGCTTAAATTTACTTTATAAAGTCATTAAAATTTACTTAGTTGATCTTTATTTTGAACTCAACTATAACCCCAATGAATTACTTTTGACTGTAAATTTTCAAGAAAGCCACTGCTGTTTAAATCTCTGAATATTAAAGTACTATTAAACTTTTGCTCATTAATCACAAAACCTATGTGCCCCATCCAAAAATATACAATACCTTTCTTACTGGTGAATGAAGCATCAATGAAGGTTGTAGAGCAGTTAATAGAAGAAACAAAACTAACCTAGATGAGTAACATCACTGAACTTAAGGCAGGTGTTCCTAATGGGTCGATGTTCCCCTCATATCTTATAATTTACCCTACAAACTATACTTAGGGTTTCATGCAACAGTCAGCTGTGAAGTATAGCAAGCTTTCAAAAAAATATAGCTATATTTTTTTATATAGCTGTACGGTAACTTAAGTGGTCAAGCTGCCTCTGCACCGTGTGCTTTTCATAGCTGAGAAAGTAAATTGCACCTTGAATATGATCACCAGGATCAAGAGAGACACGTGCTGAATAGTGCCATTTCTGCTACCAGCCAACATATGGTAACAGGGACTTGTAACCCAATTCTCAGAAACAAAAACAGTAACTTCCATTAGATGATTAAAATGGCCATAATTAACACCACGGACAAAAGAAAAGGCCACACTGATAACAGCACAGCCTTATTATAACCACACAACTATTTACTGCAGTTTTATCTGCAAGAAGCAAAAAGAGAGGTATAACTAATGACTGGTTGAGTGACAGGAACAAGCAGTTTGCAAACCAGCGTGAGATTTAACTGAAGAGAGTCTCAGCTGTCTGAGTAGTCAAGAGGGCTAAATTTAGTCCACGTTTTTGGAATATATTGTAACAGCATTAGAAAGGCTTATAAACAGCAAAGCCACCAGTAAGGGAAGATATATATCTAATAACAACTTACCAGTAGTCCTGCAGTGCTGTGCTATGCAATTATAGTGCCTCAGAACACCAGAAAGTCAGGAAGACCGTTTGCTTGCATAGTATATCTAGTCATTGCCCATTAAAAAAAACTATCAATGCAATTGCTTTTGGGTTACCAAATGGTTCAACAACTGGATTTATTGAATTACATTTGATATTGTGTGATGTTAGAAATACAGTCACACCCTTTCAAGATGCTGTACTAAATTGTGAGAAATAATTTAAGGGCTGTTGTAGAGCTGCTTCTCGTTTTGTTCAACTCTTGGTCAAAAATATGCTCACTGCTGAGAAGGTAAACATTTGCAACTGATTGTACTTGGTTAAAACCTGGGACTCACCCACGTTAATGTTCTTTAAAAGCCCCAACACCTCCTGGTTCCTGATATCAATTTCCTCTAGAGGATCAGCATACCCCTCAGAGATCCCACTATTGTCACATCCTTCTCATTGGTGATAACAGCTGCCAAGTAATCACTTAATATCTCTCTCACTTCCTTTGGCTTCAGGCATAAATTCCTTCCTTTGTTCTTGAGTGGTTCAAACCTCTCCTGGTTCTGTCCTTGTTTCTCAGGTATGTCTAAAACAGGGATTCTGTTTATTCCTATTCACCATTGACATTTCATGGACTCTTTTAGACTTCCAAATTCTCTCCCACTTCCTCTACACCTCTCTAAGGCCCTGTATGACTTCAACTCCCTAAACATTACATCTGCTTCCTTTACCTTTTTGACTAAATTTGCACTCTCTCTCATCATCCAAGGTTCCCAAACCTTGTCATCCTTGTCTTTCATCCTCACAGGAACTTGTTAAACACAACATGACACAGTAACTAACATACTAACAGGCTCTTCAGCTCATTATGTTGTGCCTAGCTAATTAAATTAGTAATAAAACCATCCAAACTAATTTGTTCTGTATGTGCAATGTCCACTTTCGCAAAGTAGGGGAATTAAGAATTATGGAGAAAAGGCAGGTAGGTGGAGATGAGTCCATGGCCAGATCAGCCATGATCTTATTGAATGGCTCGATGGGCCAGATGCCCTACTCCTGCTCCCATTTCTAGGATCCTTCTACTTCCTGTGCATTCATGTGCCTCTTGAAAACCTCTATTGTGTTTGCCTTCACCAACAACCTAGGCAACACACTCAGGCACCTACCACTCTGAGTAAAAATTTGCCTCACACATTCCTTTGAACAGACCCCCCGCCTTTCCCATTAAATGCATGCCCTTTGAACTTTGACATTTCCACCTCGGGGAAATAAGACACTGGCTGCCGACTTCAGCTATATTGCTCATAACTGATGAACCACTATGAGATCTCCCCTCAGCCTCCGCCTCTTCAGAGGAAGCAAACCAGGTTTGTTTAATTTATCCTGATAGCACATACCCTCTGAGCCAGGCAGCATCCAGATAAACCTCTTCTGCACCTTCTCCAAACCCTCAACATCCTCCCTAAATCCTTGAGATATAGGGAAAGATATATTTTGACAGAAACTTATCTTTTTATAGTGTTTGTTATTATCTGCAACCTTCAGTCAAGATACCGCTGCAGCATGACTCATTACAATTGTTCTACTCTTTTAAATCTAAATTCTTTGTCTCTAAGAATTCCTACACTTGGTATTCTGCACTGTTATTGCTTTGCCTTATTCTAGCTCAATGCAACGAGTACTGATTTGATCTATATAAACAGTATGCAAGACAAGCCTTTCAGATTACCTTGGTACATTTGACGATAGTTAACCTATACCAATATAGGTATAAGCTCCACCACTGTTTTGTTCTTCAAATTCTGAAAACCGATGAAAAGAGAAAGTAATTCATACAAAGTATAAATTGTTCCAGAAAGCCAATGACTTTCAGAAATCAATAGCCTAGAATTTCTGCATAACCTGCTGAGACAGCAGGAGAATGGAATCTTGCTGACTTGTAAATGATGTAAGCGTTGCACAAGTTTTTACAATTCCATAGTTTCAATGAGTCTTCAACAGAATTTTCACCAAAATTCTGTAGGACATATCACCTATATTTAACAATGGAGAAATGCTTTTCTTGCATTTATGTCAGGTCTACCAAACCTGAGGTGCATTAAGATATAAAGTCAGACTTTGGCTGATTAACAATTGGATTTGTCAGTTTCTCCTCAGTAAGTCCTATTACTTAATAATCATTTAATACCTTTTTATTTAATTTTACAAAATGGGGTGCAGATGATCAGTGTATCACTTTAAAACTATAGATCCCATCAACAGAAAAAAAATTAACATGATGTCACTAAAATTTATAATCAATGATTGACGAATTCAGACTTCCATTTTCATGCAAGAAATAATGGGAAGGGTACTGTGGTCAGCAGTGATTATTATAACCACCATTCACCTCAAAGAAAGCTGCCTACAAATATCCTTAATCAATCAAACATCCGTTTCCCCAATGGCAAAGACTATTAGGCATCATAGGAATCTTTGGTGTCCAAAAAAGCTGGCTAAGAAAATAAAAAAGCTGAATTTTTACAGACAACAAACAAGAAGTTAAAAGAACAACTTTCTTCAAAATTTCAAATATGGAGCAGAAAATACGGAAATACTCTATACTAAAAACAAAGTTCAAACTTCATTTTATTTGAATAATTTGTCAAGGGGAATCACACATACAAATTGATTCAGTAATTATGACTTGGTGTATCTTTACAAGTTCACACTTAATGCAACAAGGCATGACAATCTTGCAGTAAGAAGTTCTACAAGTATTTGTTTTTTGTAAGATAACTAATTTCTAAAACCAGCACACTCTATAAAGGAGCAGATATCACTAATTTCAATTCATGATTTGTTGTGTTTAAATATATTGTAAATATGCCAAAAATTCCTATCTGGTGTAGCACACGCAAAATGCTGGAGGAACTCTGCAGGTCAGGTAGTATCTATGGAGAGGAATAAACAAGTCCACCATTTCAGGCCTAGACCCTTCACCAAGATTGGAAAGGAAGTTCAAAATTCAAAGTAAGTTTATTATCAAAGCACATATCCTGTATGTTACCATATACAACCCTGAAATTCATTTTCTTGGGGGCATTCACAGTACATACAAGAAACACAATAGAATCAAGGAATGACTGCCCCCATCCCATGTGCAATAAAGGCAAACCGCAAAAAGAAAAATAAATAATAATAATAATATACAAGGAAAAATAAGAACCGAAATGACAAATTTTAGAAAGCACTGTGTACATTCGAACACACTATCTGGGACAAAGGAGGAAAAGGAATAACAGACACAAAAAATTACATAAAAATCAGATAAATCTTTAAGAATATATTTTCATCAACCAAAACAGGATTTGGCACTCCATGCGAACATATGCAATTCTGATAAGAAGTACACACCACTAAATTTAAATAAAAGTACAACCCAGAAAAATGAAGAACATCACTATGAAAGAAAAAGTTAACCAATGGAAGAGAATGACACCCCCCCCCCATGGAAGACAACTCCATAATTTGAGCAGACTAGATGCCAACAAGGAAGCACAGATAGTTGGAGATCTCTTCCCAGAAACAGAAGGGTTCCTTGTGGCAATAAAGGAGCAAGCAGGTGATTAACACAAAAAAATCAAAAATATACAAATAAAAGATCAGAAGACCAGAAGATGAAAAATGTAGAAAATACCGAGAAATCAGAAACAATCCAACACATTATAGGATCCTACCGAAGTTTAACTCAATCTGATTACTTACACAGGCAAAATTAGGTGGCAAACATCATTCACCAAAATCTTGCTTTAAGATACAAACTCATGGAAGATACTATACCTTTCGATAAATACATACCTGATCCAGTTTTAGAGTCAGAGATCCACAACTGTATATTTTTAGACTGATCTACAGATAGGACAATCCATAATCACCATCCGGATATAATAACACAGGATAAACAAGCCATAACAACTTACTTAACAGATATCGCCATTCCAAACACAGATAACATACAGAAATCAATAAGTAAAAAACACCACAAAATATACTAAATTAAAAGAGGAAACTGAAAGACTATGGAACATGAACAGGGTATACATTATTCAACGAGTAATATCTACCACTGGTAAATAGCATTAAACAGTTAGGCCTACACAGCAATATTTATGTAAATCTTCAGAAAGCCACAATACTAAACACCATTGGAATAGGCTGAAAGTTTCAAGCAATTGAGAAATGGGTGTGCTTGGCTTTGCCCATACCTCAAGTTTTAGCAGCTTCAGCTAAGAAAAAATATATAATATTATTACTATTATTAATAATTATTATTATTATTAAATAAGCAATAAGTATCAAGAACATGTGCTAAAAAGTCCTTGAAAGTGAGTCTATAGGTTGTGGGATCAGTTCAGTGATGGGGCAAGTGAAGTTGAGTGAAGTTATCCTCTCTGTAAAAGGATCTAGTACTTTCCTGCCATATATGATGAATAAACTCTTCTCGGGCTTCAAGCCAGTTACAGGTATCGATTATAACCGACATTTTGTTGACAAACCCTGCCATCTTCTGAAGATTAAATTGAAGCGCTCTGAAGATGGTGGCAGAGTACTGCCGTATTTTCTTTGTAATGACACTTACATGCTGGACCCAGGACAGATCACCTGAAATGATAACACCATGGAATTTAACATTGCCGACCCTCTCCAGCTCTGATCCCCCAATGAAGAACGGCTCATGGACCTCCTGTTTCCTCCTCCTGAAGTTAATAATCAGTTTCTTGGTCTTGTTGACATTGAGTAAGAGGTTGTTGCTGTGGCACCACTCAATCAGACTTTCAGTCTCCTTCCTATATGCTGATTTGTCACCACCTTTGACTTGGCCACCAACCATAGTGGTGTCATTAGCAAACTTAAACATGGCATTAGAGCTGCGCTGAGCTTCATGGTGGTAAGTGTAAAGTCAGCAGGACAGCCTTGCGGTGCACCTGTGCTGATGAAGATTGCAGAGGCAATGTTGTTGCCAATCCAAACTGACAGGGTGAGGAAGTGAGGAAGTCGAGGATCCAAGGAAGTACTGAGGCCAAGGTCTTGAAGATTATTGATTAATTTTCAGTTTATGATGATATTGAATGCTGAGCTGTAGTCGATGAAGAGCATCCTGGCACGTGCACCTTCGCTGTTCAGGTGTTCCAGGGTTGAATGAAGAGATTATGAAATGGCATCTACTCAACAACATCCAGGATAAAGTAGACTGCTTGATTTTCACCAAACTAGCTACTATGTACACCATCTAAAAAATGAATTCCATTTGCCAACCCAGGCTATTCCAATAGCACCTCCCAAACTTGAGGCCCCCACCACCAAGCACGTTCTTTTAGCTGTGGTATTTAGATTATTCAACATGCAGCTTCTACAGCCACAAATACGATTGGCCTCTTAGGAGTAGATGTGGACCCCAGAGGGTGAATGTCACCTTGTATATTGTAATAATTGAATAAGGATGACATTGAGATTAAGTCAAAGTAGCTTCCAAACTGATTTTTGGTTTTGTCCATTTGCAAAAACTATAAACTAGGTCTTTAAAAACACAAAATGCTGGCAGAACTCAGCAGGCCAGACAGCATCTATGGGAGGAGGTAGTGACGATGTTTCGGGTTGAAACCCTTCATCAGGAGTGAAGTGTTACGTTCCCCAGTAACCGGGTGACTTACCAGCAAAGATAGAGAGGTCCGCTGAAGCCTGGTGCTACTATTTTCAAACGTTTTATTTATAAAGGGGCACAAACGTATGGTTAATAAAAAACATTCAGATCATATACATCGTCAAAACTCAATCTAAAGCACAGGTGTAGTAATAATCAATCAAAAATGAGCTCTATCGTTGTCTAGGGGATACTGAGTCCAATTGGATATAAGAGTCACTCAAAGTCTGCAGGCTTCCCCGTTTCGGGAACCGCTGGCATTTCATGTGTTGGAGTGAGAGAAAAGGAACACTTGCCCGTCGTCCTTGCGAAGCAAATCTCTGCTGTTAGTTAAAGCGGTTTTTCCTTTTGGGTCCAGCCACAGACTCCCGATCCGGAATCTAACGCACGTGGCTTCCTTCAGAATGGCTTCCCGCTCCGACGGGAAGCGCTATCGTGTCTTCTTCGTGTGTCTCCTTGGTGCGTCTGAGGCCCCGCTTTGGCAGCCCACCTTTTATCTGGACTGGCAGGGTTGTAGATGTCAATCGGGGGGGGGGGGGCGAGGCAATCTTTCCCCCATCACCCATCTCACATTGCCCTGAGGGTTTGCACGTAGGCCAGTTCCTTATTCCACAAAGGTGTCTCCCAAGACAATGGCTATGTCCAAGGCTTTTGTCTTGCTGAGCAACCAGCCCACATTCCAAACCGTAAGGCTCTCTCTCTCTCTCTTGCGACGATGTTTCGGGTTGAAACCCTTCATCAGGAGTGATGTAACATGGAAAGGTCGAGGGGGGATAAGAAGTGGGGGGAGGTTGATGAAGTAGAGATCTGGGAAGTGATAGGCTGAAGGGAAATGGGCTGGGGGAAGGTGGAGAATTATGGGAAATAAAAGAGAAAGAAAGGTAGGGCTGGGAGGAGATTATAGTGAGGGGGGAAAAGAGAGAGAAAGAGAACCAGACTAAAATTATAGATAGGGATGGTGTAAGGGGGGGGGGCAGGGGTATCAACGGAGGTCTGTGAGTTGAATGTTCATGCCGGCAGGTAGGAGGCTACCTAGGCGGGAGATAAGGTATTGCTCCTTTGACCTGCGTGTGGCCTCATCTTAACGGTAGAGGAGGCCATGGATAGACATATCAGAGTGGGAGTGGTCTGTGGAATTGAAGTGTGTGGCCACAGGGAGATCCCGCCACTGCTGGAGGACTGAGCGCCGGTGTTCGGCGAAACGGTCTCCCAGTCTGCGGCGAGTCTCCCCAATGTATAAATGGCCACATCGGGAGCACCGGATACAGTATATCACCCCAGCTGACTCGCAGGTGAAGTGGTGCCTCACCTGAAAGGACTGTCTGGGGCCTAGGATGGTGGTGTGAGAAGAAGTGTGGGGGCAGGTGTAGCACTTCTACCAGGTCTTCTCTGTTTTTAACGCCATATTTTAAACTTTGTCATTTTCACTTTCTTCTCCGGGCCAAACGTTTTTTTTTCATTTCTGTGACTACAAGCAGAAGCAATACCAGCAAAAGCCTATTGCCGCACTCAACTTACGAAGTAATGGTGTTAGTGATCTTTCAAAAATAAAAGACGAGGGATTCAGTAAGAAAAGATTTGCATGTGAAGTTTGATGGAAGGTATTTTGCGGAAATATTTCATTTTCAGTAAAGCATGCAGGATGAGGACCATCAGATTACTGACTGATTTCAATAGTCTTCCAAGCATTCTAAGAAGCAAAAAGTCAGAGATCAGCAGCCAAATCATTAGCCCTTCTGGAAAAACTAACTCAGCCTTCTTATAGATAATTGGACAAGTTCCAGGCCCCCCTACACCCAATATTTATTATCCAGAAATGATCCACCTACAAAAATATTTTCATAGGAATCTATTCAATACCTTCTTTAAAGGCAGTATTGAATCTAACCTCACTTTCTCAGGAAACCCCTGTGTAGTCTTGCAATACTTGTATTTCTTGAAAAAATAAGTCTTCTTGAAACCTTCCCAAGTACTGCAGTTCTTCATAGCTCAACACAGCCCTGCTTACATCTAATCAGTCATTTAATTGAATCTTCTCCAGAACTTTTACACCTCATATTCCTGAATCTGTAGTTATTTAAGCCATCACATCATAAATTTGATTTAGGAGCAGGAAAGGGCAATTGATTCTGAAGCCCTAGTCTGCCATTTAATAGGATTGTAATTGCAAACTCAATGGTAATTTCCCATTGATCCACAAAAATAATTCACCCTCTTACTAATCAAGAATCTATCTTCCTCTACTTAAAAAATATTCACAGACTCTGCTTCCAACTGCCCTTCAAGGAAGAGAGTTCCAAAGATATATGGCCTTCTGTCAGAATATACTTAACCTCGTCTCTGTCAGAGAGTCACGAGTCTTTGGGATGCTCCTTCCACATCTAGGTGAACTTTTACTTTTTACTTTTAAAAATACGCACAACTCTAGATTTTCTCACAAGATTATCCAGTCAAAATCTCTCAGGGGATTTAATACGTCATCCCAATCTAACAGGTCCAAATTAATTTCAGGACACCTCTCATTACATGAATCAGACCAGTAAACATGCTTTGACATGGTTCCAACACAGTAGTATTCTCTTTTAAATAAAGCAACCAATACCCCAGATGTGATCTCACCAATGTCCCATATAACCAAAGCATAACCGCCCTACATCCTGTGGAAATGAACAACAACATCAATTACCAGTTGTACTTCATTACGACCTTTCTGTGAATGCAAACACAAGGCAGCATACTTAAATTCTTAGCTGAATTATCTTATCTAGAAACATCCTTATTGGTTATTATGTGAGCATGACAATATGCTCAAAGTTCTTCTCAACAGTCACAAAGTAATTTATTTTTAGGGAAAACACTGGAGCACCTAACCTTCACTTTGAAGAAATGCTACCTGCTCCATACATAACTGGTGTTGCAAAATATCCTGGACAGTGGAAGCAGGAAAATAAATTAAAATCACTTCTTTCTCATCTGTAAATTTGAATCAGATTTGAAAACTGTTGAAGATTTAATAAAAACGTGGATAAGTGCATGTGACAACTACACATTTCTCAGCATGTGAGGGGTACAAACCCTCTGTTTCATTCTTTTCAATGATCTGGCAAAAATATCTTGTGCTCTCAACCAAATGTATTACCCACTCCATGAGCAACTTTCAGAACATTTATTTTTATGAATCAGTACATTTTCAGCAGTTAAAATAATGAATATTTTTCTTCAGTGATATGCTGCACTATCATACTCTGGAGAGAAGGTTAAACCAACAGCAAGGTTCTTCAGCACAGCAATCTTACTATTTCACTGGTAGGTAAGGGTCTCTATCACCTTCCTGTACTCTGACTCATTGTTATCGGAGATATGGCCCACATGGTGTTAACATCTGCAAACATGTAGATAAAGTTATAGCAGAATATGACCACACGGTCATTAGTGTAGAGTACAGGACTGAGGACACAGCCTCGTGATATATTGATGAGCTGCTGAAAATTATAAAGGATGGTGGCTATGTAACTGAACATGTTTAATTTTGGTGAGACGAAATTTAATTGGAAGAGATTACAAGGAGGTACTTTCCCATCCTGAGTGAGTGAGTGAGTTAGTACCTAACTAAACACGAAGAAATCTGTAGATGCTGGAAATTCAAGCAACACACACAAAATGCTGGTAGAACGCAGCAGGCCAGGCAGCATCTATAGGAAGAAGCACTGTTGATGTTTTGGGCCGAGACCCTTCGTCCTAGCTAAGTCAGTAAGTCAGGCAGTCGGTCTGTCTCGTTCTCTCTCTCTCTGTCTCCCTTTCCCTCTCTCCCCTCCCCCACCCCTTCTCTGCCTCGTGCTCTCCCTCTCTGCTTCGCTCTTTCTCTCTGTTCCCACATAAATAGAGATTTAAGGTTTAGACCATGCTTTATCTGTCACTTGGAAGCTCCAGGGAAATTGGAAATCTTATTCAAGTTATCTCTGCCAGTTACATAGAAACATAGAAAACATAGAAAACAGGTGCAGGAGTAGGCCATTCGGCCCTTCGAGCCTGCACCTCCATTCAGTATGATCATAGCTGATCATCCAACTCAGAACCCTGTACCTGCTTTCTCTCCATACCCCCTGATCCCTTTAGCCACAAGGGTCATATCTAACTTCCTCTTAAATATAGCCAATGAACCGGCCTCAACTGTTTCCTGGGGCAGAGAATTCCACAGATTCACCACTTTCTGTGTGAAGAAGTTTCTCCTCATCTTTGTCCTAAAAGGCTTCCCCTTTATCCTTAAACTGTGACCCCTCGTTCTGGATTTCCCCAACATCGGGAACAATCTTCCTGCATCTAGCCTGTCCAATCCCTTTAGAATTTTATACGTTTCAATAAGATCCCCCCTCAATCTTCTAAATTCCAGCGAGTATAAGCCCAGTCGATCCAGTCTTTCTTCATATGAAAGTCCTGCCATCCCAGGAATCAATCTGGTGAACCTTCTTTGTACTCCCTCTATGGCAAGAATGTCTTTTCTCAGATTAAGGGACCAAAACTTCTCACAATACTCCAGGTGTAGTCTCACCAAGGCCTTGTACAACTGCAGTAGAACCTCCCTGCTCCTGTACTCAAATCTTCTTGCTATGAATGCCAACATACCATTTGCCTTTTTCACCGCCTGCTGTACCTGCATGCCCACCTTCAATGACTGGTGTACAATGACACCCAGGTCTCGTTGCACCTCCCCTTTTCCTAATTGGCCACCATTCAGATAATAATCTGTTTTCCTGTTCTTGCCACCAAAGTGGATAACCTCACATTTATCCACATTAAATTGCATCTGCCATGAATTTGCCCACTCACCTAACCTATCCAAGTCACCCTGCATCTCTTAGCATCCTCCTCACAGCTAACACCGCTGCCCAGCTTCGTGTCATCCGCAAACTTGGAGATGCTGCATTTAATTCCCTCGTCTAAATCATTAATATATATTGTAAACAACTGGGGTCCCAGCACTGAACCTTGCGGTACCCCACTAGTCACTGCCTGCCATTCTGAAAAGGTCCCATTTATTCCCACACTTTGCTTCCTGTCTGCCAACCAATTCTCTATCCATATCAATACCATACCCCCAATACCGTGTGCTTTAAGTTTGCACACTAATTTCCTGTGTGGGACCTTGTCAAAAGCCTTTTGAAAATCTAAATATACCACATCCACTGGCTCTCCCCTATCCACTCTACTAGTTACATCTTCAAAAAATTCTATAAGATTCGTCAGACATGATTTTCCTTTCACAAATCCATGTTGACTTTGTCCAATGATTTTATCGCTTTCCAAATGTGCTGTTATCACATCTTTGATAACCGACTCTAGCATTTTCCCCACCACTGATGTCAGGCTAACCAGTCTATAATTCCCCGGTTTCTCTCTCCCTCCTTTTTTAAAAAGTGGGGTTACATTAGCCAGCCTCCAATCCTCAGGAACTAATCCAGAATCTAAAGAGTTTTGAAAAATTATCACTAATGCATCCACTATTTCTTGGACTACTTCCTTAAGCACTCTGGGATGCAGACCATCTGGTCCTGGGGATTTATCTGCCTTTAATCCCTTCAATTTACCTAACACCACTTCCCTACTAACATGTATTTCCCTCAGTTTCTCCATCTCACTAGACCTTCAGTCCCCTACTATTTCCAGAAGATTATTTATGTCCTCCTTAGTGAAGACAGAACCAAAGTAGTTATTCAATTGGTCTGTCATGCCCTTGTTCCCCATGATCAATTCACCTGTTTCTGACTGTAAGGGACCTAAATTTGTCTTAACCAATCTTTTTCTTTTCACATATCTATAAAAGCTTTTACAGTCAGTTTTTATGTTCCCTGCCAGCTTTCTCTCATAATCTTTTTTCCCTTTCCTAATTAAGCCCTTTGTCCTCCTCGGCTGGACTCTGAATTTCTCCCAGTCCTCAGGTGTGCTACTTTTTCTGGCTAATTTGTATGTTTCTTCTTTGGAATTGATACTATCCCTAATTTCCCTTGTCAGCCATGGGTGCACTACCTTCCCTGGTTTATTCTTTTCCCAAACTGGGATGAACAATTGTTGTAGTTCATCCATGCGATCTTTAAATGCTTGCCATTGCATATCCACCGTCAACCCTTTAAGTATCATTTGCCAGTCTATCTTAGCTAATTCACGTCTCATACCTTCAAAGTTACCCTTCCTTAAGTTCAGAACCTTTGTTTCTGAATTAACTATGTCACTCTCCATCTTAATGAAGAATTCCACCATATTATGGTCACTCTTACCCAAGGGGCCTCGCACGACAAGATTGCTAACTAACCCTTCCTCATTGCTCAATACCCAATCTAGAATGGCCTGCTCTCTAGTTGGTTCCTCGACATGTTGGTTCAGAAAACCATCCTGCATACATTCCAAGAAATCCTCTTCCTCAGCACCCTTACCAATTTGGTTCACCCAATCTATATGTAGATTGAAATCACCCATTATAACTACTGTTCCTTTATTGCACGCATTTCTAATTTCCTGTTTAATGCCATCCCCAACCTCACTACTACTGTCAGGTGGCCTGTACACAACTCCCACCAGCTTTTTCTGCCCCTTAGAGTTATGCAGCTCTACCCATATCGATTCCACATCCTCCAGGCTAATGTCCTTCCTTTCTTTTGCGTTAATCTCCTCTCTAACCAGCAATGCTACCCCACCTCCTTTTCTTTCCTGTTTATCCCTCCTGAATATTGAATATCCCTGGATGTTGAGCTCCCATCCTTGGTCACCCTGGAGCCATGTCTCTGTGATCCCAACTATATCATATTCATTAATAACTATATGCACATTCAATTCATCCACCTTGTTACGAATGCTCCTCGTATTGAAGCACAAAGCCTTCAGGCTTGTTTTTACAAAACTCTTAGCCCTTATACAGTGATGTTGAAAAGTGGCCCTTTTTAATTTTTGCCCTGGATTTGCCTGCCTGCCACTTTTACTTTTCACCTTACTACTTTTTGCTTCTACCCTCATTTTACACCCCTCTGTCTCTCTGCACTTGTTCCCATCCCCCTGCCACATTAGTTTAAATCCTCCTGAACAGCAGGACTTCCTTAACTTATTTCTATTTTCCTCTTCCTCGACCCTAACACCCTGGTTTCCTTCCCCTTGCCAACTCAGCTTAAACCCTCCCTGACAGCTATATTAAACAATCCCGGCAGGATATTAGTACCCTTTGAGTTCAGGTACCCTTCCTGTTACAAGCCTAACAGGAAGGCTTGGATAACGTGAAGCACCTACTAATTTTGCCTAAAGGGATACATTGAACATGCACAATTGAACAATATTTTAAGGAGAAAAAATGGATAATAAGGCTTTGTTGATAATGATTATTGCCCTGTCCCCCCCCCACTGTTATCCAAAGTCCATTAATTATATTAATTATGTACATAACAAATCAGCGTAATATTTTTGTCATGTAACAAGTATATTGTAGCCTATATGCTGAGGTATCATTCTGATATTCAAAATTTATGATTTTCATCAGGTAATGTGTTATATGATTGAGGAAACCGAGAAAAATAATTAACTATCAAATACTGCTGCATGGAAGAAGTTCTCCGGAAAGGATTCATTTGACATTAGGCAACCGCTTGAGATAAAGTGAAGTAAACAACAAGGAACTGTGATCAGTCGAAGTGATGACTTGAAGCAGTGAATGAGTTTAATGTCTTTCCTGCTGTAACCAGTGTCAAAAATGACTTTGCTTCCTTGGTAAGTGAGGCAGACTCTGACAACGATGCCTTTGAAGGGATGTCTTAATGCCGAGGATTTTCAAGAACATTCAACTGAGGACTCTCAAAGAACAGGCAGAATTACACCAGAAGACTGAAGTCAGAAGCCTTCAAGCAGTCTTAGTGTGAAATTGTTACAAGATTTCTTTTCTAAAACAGAAGAGGTTTTTGCAATTGGATCATTATCCTGAAATGAATTGCAGCATAAAGGTTATCCATGGCATTGAGCTTAACGCTAGTTGTCACAGGAGCTGCATGGAATAAAGTGAAAGTGACCACCGTTGTATCTTGTCAATTTCCATGAAACATCAACACCTGCCTCACAAGACTAGTGCCTACCACATTGACTTGCACACTGCAGTCTCCTCCTCCACTACCATCGTCTAACATGCAGATGATCAACTTCAAACACCACCTTCTCGTGCAGCAACATTTGCCTTTGGCTGCTCTGCCCTTTTTAAGTGTTTGATATATTCAAAATTGTCATTTCAATGCAATTTTATATGCTTTGACTTCAGGTAACTAAAGACTTTAGAGCTGGGTACCTAGCTAAATTTCCATGGCAAATAATAGAAAACCACCTCTTGCTAGATTAATGTTTGCATAACAAAGAGTTCTTGACGAACATAGCATATATTTATCAACTGGGAAAGACCTGTACTTAAGTTTTTTAAAAACAATCAAAAATACTAAGGCAATGTTACCTTCACTAACTTAATCCTTGAATATATCGAGGAGGATTATAGAATGATTTTACAATCCAAAAAGTTAAAGATGGTCTGATTTGTAAACATTCATTGGGGGAGAGAATGAGAAACTTATTCAACTGGAAAGGAACTCTGTGACATATGCCTTGAACAGTGAAGTTAAGAAATATTTCTCAACATATAGAGTGAAATTGTGAAAGAAGCTCCTATAAAAACACAAATACAGTTGAATGAATAATTGAAAAACAAAAACCGATACTATTTTGCTGGCTGATCCATACAAAGCCAAGGCAGGAGGCTGGCATTCAGATAAAAACCTGTCTTTCCCCATTAAGTGGTGCAACAGATTTGAGGGGCGGTTTAGTCCGATTGCTTGAGGTGCAGTTTTTGTGGTGCTAACTTTTATTTACCAGGACATGGCACACTTTTAGTTATTGCAATGTATTGCAAAAATTGAAATATTATTACTATGAGTCCTAATCCACTTAACGAGCAAAGAAGTTCCAAATAGTTGCTTAAGTCAAACATCTGTTAATCATTTTCTGGTTGTCTTTCCACCATCATGCCAAATCATGCTTGACGCCACACAGATGTGGAGCTTAAGTGCCAGACAAGCTGATGTAACCTCTGCTCTGCCAGTACAAATGAGAGAAACACTTCATTAAGGGTAAAAAAAAAATTTAGTAACCATGTATTGACGCTAATCCTCTCCACCATGCGGAAGGTTAGTATGAAATTAAAAATTGCTAATTACTGGAAAGTGAACCAATGTTACTATACGTTGTTAAGTTTTCAGCGCATAGAAAAAATCTAAACATATTAGACTTTGGAATTGAGAAGTATAATTCTGGTGTGAAATTAATGACTCTATCTAAGAATGAGAAAAATCCAACTCATCAGTGTCTTTATATTCATACAGAACTAGGTTAAGCCACTTTCTGTTTTCATTATCTTGGCAGATGTTTATATGGCTAAGTTTCAACAAGAGGCAGAGCTTCATGTTACTGAATACACAACTTCTAAAATAGTCATGAACCACGTAAATGATTTGGTAAAATGGTGTCAAGTAATACTGTTGAATCCTGGCATATTATTTGTCCACCTTCAAATGAGTAAGGAGCTGAAAATCTGCGGGACCGATTGAACTTCGTGTAATATTCAATACTGTGGGCTCTGCGGTAGAGCAGTGGTTAGTGCAATGCTTTACAGCTCGGGGCAGTCCAGAGTTTGGAGTTCAAGTCTGGCGCCGGTCTGTAAAGAGTTTCTGTGTGCCCTCCCTGTGGAATGGGTGGGTTTTCCTTGGGTGCTCCAGTTTCCTCCCAGAGTCCAGAGATGTTAACTGGGGAGGTTAACTGGTCACTGTGATTAGGTTAGGGTTAATTGGAGTTGAGGGGTTGCTGGGGCAGCGTGACTCGAAGGGCCAAAAGGGCCTGCTGTGAAATATGCCACTAAATAAAATCAAATAAATATTGGATTTGTAAATTATGAATCAGGAATATATTACCATATATTATCATATATCATATATTATCATATTTGAATGATGAAAATTCCACCAATAAAACTATGTGAGTTTGATATGATAGAACAGGTTATTTTCCAATATGCTTTTCCTCCACATTAGTACCAGCTCCACTACATTCCCATAATTCTGCATCCAACTCCAATAACCATTTAAAAAACTGGTTTTAACAGCTGGCAAGACCACTGCTTAAACAAATAACCGTGGAACTGTGGTCAATGCTGACTAATTCTCTCACTTGGGATAACTCACAGAAAAAATGTGAAATGTTGATTTTCACACTAACCTGAGCTTCCCAACCCTTGCAAGTTTCCACATCTCCTTTTACTCCAGGGATAAGGATGGTCGTTGAGAGCCCAAAGAAGGCATCTTTGTTAGTTACTTAACACACAGTTTCCACAGAATTAGTCACAAATGACACTTCAATATCTGTAAACTCTGCAGCTGTGTGTCCCCTTTCTCAAAGCAAAGAGCCTATGAATGTGACAGATCAGTAATCGGAAATGCAAAGGAACTTGGGAGTCCCAGTGCAAAATTCCTTAAAGATTAATTGACAGGTTAAATCAGTAGTACGGAAAGCAAATACAATGCAGCATTCATTTCAAGGGCCTAGAAAATAAAAGCAGGGATGTAATACCAAGGCTTTGTGAAGCATTGGTCAGACCACATTTGGAATATGGTGAACAGCTTTGAGGCCCTATCTAAAAATTGATGTGCTGGCATTGGAGAGGGTCCAGAGGAGGCTTACAAGAATAATGAAAGGGTTAATTGGTGAGGAACATTTGATTGCTCTGGGATTTATGAAGAGGGATCTCACTGAAGATTACCCAATACTGAAATGCCTTCATACAGTGAACACAAAGAGGATATTTCCAATGGTGGGAGAGTCTAAGACCAGAGGGCATAGCCTCAGAATATAAGGATGCTCCTTTGAAACATAGATGAGGAGAAATTTCTTTATCCAGAGGATGGAGAATCTGTAGAATTCGTTTCCACCGACAGCTATGGAGGCCGGATCATTGGGTATTTTTAAAACCAGGTAGATGGGTACTTGATTAGTAAGAGCATCAAGTTATGCAGAGAAGGCAGGGGAATGGGGTTGAGAGGGAACATGCTGTAAATCAGCTATGATCAAATGGTGGAGCAGATTCGATGGGCCAAATGGTCCATGTTGTAATCCTTTCGGCACCTTTGTGTTTTCTGCATAAAATAGCAAGCAGGTGAGGAAACACGCTTAGAATTTAGAATTGCTCGGATGGTATGATGTGATTGCACTGCACAGTTGGACCACAAGGCTGCTAATTTTCCTTGTTCAGATTCTAACTGCAGCTGGCCACAAGCCATCGACCTAGAGGCTCAGGAATTGATTTTGGAAGACTTTGGTGCCAATGGTTTATCCCCGCTTAAGTACCTCGTCACCTCAATGATCAGCAACCCGTGGAGGGGATTGGAATTACAAATAGACTGACTTCATCGCTCATCATCACTGTCCACCCAATCGATTCCCACAAAGAACGACAAAAGTAGCAGTTGAGCAACTGGGATTTAAAGGCAGGATGCCTCGTGAAGCAGATACGAGTGTTTTTCTATCTTCAAATTGTAGGGTTCTCAAGGAGAAATATCAATTCTCCACAACTACTTCTACCACTGAAGAGCTCAACATCTCAAACGACACCTGATGCAGAATGTCGGAAATCAGAAAAGAAACCGGACACTGCTGCAGAGAAACACAAGTTGAAAATTCTCACTAAACCATTGGAACAGGACCTACAGTATCATTCTACATGGAGCTGCAAGAGATTCTGTGGGCCAGTCTCTCTCAGTGCTATAGCAACTGTATGATTCAAAATAGTGACTTTTTATTCTCTCTTGACTGTAAGAAAACTCTGTAGGGACAGAAATACAAATGGAAGTGATGTCAGATGTAATGTTCAGTTCAGCATGGACTGCCCAAGGGAAGATACAATAAAGATTACTGCATGGTTCTTTTAAGTTGTAAAGAACTAGGTTTAACTGCAAGTCCTGTAAACCACTGTTTGACACACCAGTCTTCTTTGTTCATATCACACGTCTTCATTACAGTAGAAGCTGCAAGTTCATCAAACAGACATATGACAAGGAGTCAAATTCTATTATTTTATGCTTGCTTCATGCAAACTGACTTCCATACCTTTGCGTCCCAGAGGGAAGGTAATGCCATCAAAATGTGGAACCAACCCTGGACTGTGCTTTACTGGTGGTTGCCTTTTCAGAAAAGCTTGAAATCATCTGCTGAAGCAATAAGGTCACTCATTAAAGACGGCTAATTTCCATAAGGGTTATTTTTTTTGTAATCAAGTTAAGAGCACTAATGCAGGCACAAGGAAAGAGAGGGAATGTATGAACGATGGCAGAAACAATTACTGTATATATTTATTCTCGCTTTTCACTGTGCACCACTCATTGTTTCACTTTACACAACTCCATGATTGATAGAGACAGGCATATCTATCTTTTCCTGAAAGGAAAGGTAAAAGGTAGGTCAACAGTAAAGGAAAATAATAACGAGTTCCTCAGGGAATCTGAGGAACTGAAATTAACTGAAACCATTTTGAAACAACAGCATGGAGTTTATAGTGAAGAAAACACCTCTCCGATTCAGCGCAGAGGCCACAGCATTGTATAGCTGCAGGGAAAACACTGAGTACAAATTAATTCTGTCAATGTTTGGGTTTCATTCAATGCTTTAATAACCTGCAAGAGTTTTGAATAGCTTGCATGCTTATTTTCTATTAAGATTTATTAGACATTTTTCATACTTCATTCAATTTTTACTATTTTTCAGTGTTTTGTATTGAAAACGTTGACAGCTTTGACAGCAGACAAAACAAGGGGTGGAGCCTTCACTCTTGTCAAAACTTTCCCTCGGTTTGTAGTTGGGCTTTCTTCCAGCTCACTGTCAACTGATTATGTTGCTCAAGGCCCTGCAGTTGCAGAGACAAGAAAGATCAAGCTTTGGGCTCTGAAGAAGGTAAATTCTGGGAAATGGAACTAGCAAGTGAGGCTCCTCTCAGAATAATCCATGCCAACATCTTTTCCACTGAATGCACATTGTTATGTCCAAATTCATATCAAACCACACCTTCCACTGTCCTTCCAACTCAGTACAGTGGGTGGCTAATTATCCCCTCTTGTATGTTTTGGAAGCGTGTTGACATTCTCTCAAACTGTAACCAAAATGTCTATGCTATGAACAGTGTGCTATGTAATTTACTTTATGAATGTGCATTGACATGTGATTAAAAAATAAATAATAGGTGGAGTACCACAAACAATACTGATTTACGACCAAGAACTCCGATCTTCATTCTCATTTTACCCATATGGTAAATTGCCAAGCCAGAACACCACAATAGCCTGAACTTCTAATTGTATCATATTTGCATCTGCATTGTAGTCCAGAGATAATGCAAATTCTGAAAGTTTGAGCTCAGAATGCAGCGTGACTACTGTGCCGAACTAGTGGCTCCGAGCCAACAACCCCTCCTTGAGAAAGCGATTGAGCAGATTCATTGGCAGTGTCCTTTCATCGTGCAAAAAAGACAGAAGAAAGAAAACAGAGGCAGAAGAAGTAAACCAATTGGTCTGATTCTAATCATTTACCCACACAAGACTTGTTATTAAGGATAAAGTGACAGACCGCTTGTTCAAGTATGAGCCTATCAGAAGGACTCAACAAGATTTTGCAATGGGTAAGTTATGTACAACTATTGTTATTTTAAAAAGAAACTAAACCTAACAGATCCAACAAGTTCACCTGTGGCATCCCATTTAGAATCTTCTTACATCTCTATAGACATTACTTACTTATTGGGACACAAATGCATCTCCCAGCAGAGTAAACAAGGCAATCTCATCACGTTATCCCTTTCTCCCCTCTCTTGCATGCCCACGCTCTCTCCCCGCCCCACATACCCTGCCCTTTTGGTTCTTTACCCATGTATCTGCAGTCAGGGGTAAATTATAGTGGACAGTTAGCACATTTTTGACATGTGAGATTACCAGAAACAGGGTAAGTAGAGGAAACACATGCTAAGAGCGAGTTAGGAAAGTTTTTGAGATGAAAATAGTTCCTCGTGTGGCAAAGGAATCAAGGCTGGTTTAAAATCCAGTTAGCAGTGCAAGCCATCAGCTTGAAAGTTATCAACAGATCAGGTGCCTAGAAGTTTCCAAGTGAAAGAAAAAGAGTATCAAGAAAGAGTGACAATCATGTAGTATTAGCTGGAGGCAGAGAGAATGGTGGGAGGGACAGCAGAAACACAGAAAAATCAGCTCACTTCTCTGGGCCTTATAGCGACTGCTTACCTTAAAATCAGCCTTGACAAGTGTCACTGGTATTCTAGAAGGTTCCCCTGAGGCAACCTATTCAGAGCAGGTTTAAAACTCGATAGAAATCCATTGCTTGTCTTTTTCACTGCAGTTTAACAATAATGAAGAAAAATTTACAGCTGCTTTATATCTTTTATCTATGAGCCCTAGAAAAGGAATTTTATGCTGATTATATTATTTGTCTACATAATGTATTGTGTGGGGAATTCCACATTTGCAGCTAAAATCTTGTCCTGTGGCCATTGAACATCTTGCATCACACCTATTAATTTAGTTTTGAGAGAAGTTCTAAAAATAGTTTCAAAGGTTTCCCAACACTCCTTCAAATTTTGTTTCAGCGAAAGTTCAGTAAGATTATTTTAATGCAATAATGCTCAAGATAATCTATCAAACTGCCACCATGAGTCATATTGTAAGTAAACATAATGAAACCAGGATGCAGTGCTAGAAAAGACACTGACTCAAAACCAAGCAACGCACATAAAATGTTGGAGGAACTCAGCAGGCCAGGCAACATCTATGGAAAAGAGTAAACAGTCGATGTTTCAGGCCGAGACCCTTTGTTTTAATTTTGCCCATCTGATAAAACAGTTTGATTTGGGCATTATTTCTTACCAGCACCATCCACTGCCTAGTCAAATGCTATTCATCGCATTGTATCTTAGATCAGAATCAGAATCTGGTTTATTATCACCGGCATGTGTCATGAAATTTGTTAATTTATCAGCAGCAGTTCAATGCAATACATAATATAAAAGAAAAAATGATAATAATAAATAAATAAATTACAGTTTGAATATATTGAATAGATTAAAAATCATGCAAAAAAACAGAAATAATGTACATTTAAAAAGTGAGGTTGTGTTCAAGGGTTCAATATCCATTTAGGAATCAGACGGCAGAGGGGAAGAAGCTGTTCCTGAATCGCTGAGTGTGTGCCTTCAGGCTTCTGTACCTCCTACCAGATGGTAACAGTGAGAAAAGGGCATGCCCTGGGTGCTGGAGGTCCGTAATAATGGACGCTGCCTTTCTGCGACACCACTCCTTGAAGATATCCTGGGTACTCTGTAGGCTAGTACCCAAGATGGAGCTGACTAAATTTACAGCCTTTGGCAGCTTCTTTCGGTCCTGTGCAGTAGCCCCTCCATACCAGACAGTGATGCAGCCTGTCAGAATGCTCTCCACAGTACATCTATAGAAGTTTTTGAGTGTATTTGTTGACATACCATATCTCTTTAAACTCCTAATGAAGTATTGCCACTGTCTTGCCTTCTTTATAACTGCATCGTTATGTTGTGACCAGGTTAGGTTCTCAGAGCTCTTAACACCCAGAAACTTGAAACTGCTCACTCTTTCCACTTCGGATCCCTCTATGAGGATTGGTATGTATTCCTTTTTTGTACCCTTCCTGAAGACCACAATCAGCTTTTTCATCTTACTGACATTGAGAGCCAAGTTGTTGCTTCAGGGGTTCACTTGTATGTCTTGCCCACGAGGAATTGTCTTCCTATCCATACTGGTTTAACGTCTATGTATCTACAAACTAAAATGGCTATGAAATAAGAGACTTTGTACCAATCAGTGGTGATTAATATTTTTGTCAAATTCACCACTGGAATATCATCTGTTTAACTATTATCAGGGTTCAGCTTTGAGAGCCAACTCAAAGTAAAGCTTCGTATCAACCTTACAGAAAAAAATGTCAATTCTGTTGATTACTCTTGCAATAACATATTCTGAAGTGTAAAATAGTGTGGTAGAAGGAAGTGATATTTTTATGTGGTACAGGGAAGTGATATTTTTATACTTAGATTTTGATAAACAAACTTTTTACCAGTAGGGATCTGTGAAATGATTTATAATGTTTAGTCCTAGCGACTCTGTTTAATTTGTAGCCTGGAGTATGAATTCAATTTTGTCCACCCAACCAAAAAAACCCTAATCACTACAGTTTAACTACACTATGATCACTGCACTAAAGTGAAATTTTTAAATTCCAATTGTGTTCTTTAAAAATATGTATAATTTGTTTACGTTTTTCTTATAAATTCTGCTTATATGCTGCAATATGTTTGTGATGCTGCTGCACCTGTGCATATGTATACTTGTGCATATGATAATACACTTAGCTAGACATAATTAATTCTGTATTTTCCATTTTGAAGTTTAAGGAAAAGACAATGGTTTGTAATGAGGTCCAACTGATTTTAAAATGCAATCATTTCATGAAGGGTTTTTTTTTGCTGTAATGCAGGAAATATTTCTATTCAGTGTTGCATGAATATACACAGTTGATGAATACATTGTTAAATTTTAAATTGTATTCACACCTGAATGTTGGCCTTATGTTTTGCCAAAACATGCACTTCCCACCTACAGTCTGTAGTCCCTGTCAAAAATAACACCAGATTAAACTTGCACTTAGCTTTTACTATCCCCTGGTTGTACAATAATTAAAATTACCTTCTGCTTTTTTGCTAAGTTGCTATGTACTTGTGAAAATATACCAGAAAACAATCAAAGCCAATTTTCATCCTCATTTTAGCTTAATGTCAATTTTATCTTCAATCCACCGTCACACACACAGTTCCACATCAAGGTTAAGAAAGTACAAACTAACGATGGCTTGCAGTAAAAATTGATATCAATGGTACAGAGAGGAGGAGCTTTAAAAATTAAATTTAATCCACAGCTATCTCCTGGCGTACACCTGCTTCATATATGTGACGTAACAGAGTTAGTGTAGTTTTTATTCACTTACCAATTTTCCAGGATGTCGGCATCACTGGTACGGCCAGCATTTGCTAGCCATTCCTAAATGTCCTTGAGAAGGTGATATTAGCCGCCTTCCTGAACTACTGCAGTCCTTCCGGAGAATATACTCCCACGGTTCTGTTGGGTGTGGGGGTGTGGTGCTGTTCCAGACTTAAAGTCAGCAACAAGGACATTTAATAAATTTCCAGGCCAACATAATGTGTAACTAGGAGGGCGACCTACCAGTGGTGGCACTCCCATACCTTTGGTTCCCTTGTGCTTTTCAATGCCAGAGGTCTTGGATTGAGGGACTTATCAGAGTCAGCTGGTAGAATAACTACAGTGCATTTTGTAGGTAGTTAAAAACTATCGGTATGGTAGTTTGATCCTGAATGATTTGGATGGAGGTTACGATGCCAATTAAGTCATCTACATTGCCCTGGATGGTATTGAGGGTCATAAATATCCTTGGAGCTGCATTCATGGGGACTAGTGGAGAATAATCTCTTTGTGATTTGTAGATAGAAGAAAAGCTTTGGTTTGCCTAGAGCAATCTCACACACAAACAGCCAGCCTCTGCCTTGCTCTTGTATCTTTAGTATTAGTGGACAGGTACATGGATAAGAAAAGTTTAAAGTTTAGAGGGATGTGGATCAGACACAGGCAAATAGTAGCTGAGATAGACATCTTAGTTGGTATGGATGATTTGGGCTGAAGTGCCTGTTTTTGTGCTGCAATGTTCCATGACTCTATTATGACAAATTGTGAATTGAGTCGATAACTGTGCAACCATCAGCAAAAGCTTTTACTTCAAACCTTATCGCAGGGCTATTGATCAAGATGGATGGATGTAGAACATTGGCTTAAGGAACTCCTGCAATGATGTCCTGTGACTATAACAATTGACATCAGAGAACCACATCCACCTTCCTTTATTCAAGCTGCAAGGCCAATTATTGGAATGTTTTCACTTCGATGCCATTGGCTACATTTTTACCATGGCTCTATGAAGCCACACTCAATTAAATGCTGTCTTGAAGTAACAGTGGTCACCTGACCTCTGGAATAGGTCAGCTTACAGAGAGGAGGTGCAGAGCCAACAACCTGTCTCTGAATGTGAACAAAACAAAAGAGATGGCTGTTGACTTCAGGAGGGCACGGAGCGACCACTCCCCGCTGAACATCGATGGCTCCTTGGTAGAGATCGTTAAAAGCACCAAATTTCTTGGTGTTCACTTGGCGGAGAATCTCACCTGGTCCCTCAACTCTAGCTCCATAGCAAAGAAAGCCCAGCAGCGTCTCTACTTTCTGCAAAGGCTGAGGAAAGTCCATCTCCCAGCCCCATCCTCATCACATTCTACAGGGGTTGTACTGAGAGCATCTTGAGCAGCTGCATCACTGCCTGGCTCGGAAATTTCACCATCTCAGATCGCAAGACCCTGCAGCGGATAGTGAGGTCAGCTGAGAAGATCATCAGGGTCTCTCTTCCCACCATTACAGACATTTACACTACATGCTGCATCCGCAAAGAAAGCAGCGTCATGAGGGACCCCATGCACCCCTCATACAAACTCTTCTCCCTCCTGCCATCTGGGAAAAGGCACCGAAGCATTCCGGCTCTCACGACCAGACTATGTAACAGTTTCTTCCCCCAAGCTATCAGACTCCTCAATACCCAGAGACTGGACTGACACCAACTTACTGCCCTCTACTGTGCCTATTGTCTTGTTCATTATTTATTGTAATGCCTGCACTGTTTTGTGCACTTTATGCCATCCTGGGTAGGTCTGTAGTCTACTGTAGTTTTTTTCTGTGTTGTTTTTACGTAGTTCAGTGTAGTTTTTGTACTGTTTCATGTAGCACCATGGTCCTGAAAAACTTCCTCTCATTTTTACTATGTACTGTACCAGCAGTTATGGTCAAAATGACAATAAAAAATGACTTGACTTGACTTGGAATATTTGGACCAAGGCTGTTCTGAAGTGTGAAGCCTGTACTGAGGGGTCCTGGTGAAACCCAAACTGAGTATATATTTGAAAGACAGCTCTACTGCTGTGTCCTACATTTCCCTTCTGTTACCAGTTTTACAAAAAATTCATCGACCAAATTCCAATCATTTTCAAAAATAATTTATCTTATTTTAATTGACAAAGTACCTAGTCATCACTGGTTCAAAAGGTACTCCTAGAAGATGATGTTTCCACAGAAAACTCTAGCTTCCCTAGGTGTAGCTTCACTGACAGACTCGAGCATATCATGACCCTTTTAAATCACTGCATTAAATCCTGAGACAACATGCTGTTACCCTTGTTCAATGAACAACCTCTGAATTGGAGGCATTTCCATTATATGTAGCTCATTCATAATTTTATAACAAGCTTGCCTCTGGAGCAGAACATGTCAGGTGAACGAAAATCACACACACACCATGCGACTTACAAATAAGCCTATTGTAAGCAGTTACGTAAACAAATCAAAGACCGCATCATTCCATCTGGTATTCACAAGCCATAAACATTCTGTATAATTTCTTCTTCCCAAATTCTAAAGGACAGAAGGAAATACCCCTTTTTGCTTTTTTTGTTTTTTGCACATTTTTCAAACCTAAGAGCTGTTCACTGAACCCCTTCTTCAGCTACTCCCACACCAGATTCTTATTAAGATTAATGCAGCCATCACTTCTTTTCTTCAATGATATTGCAGCACGGCCAAAAATTAAACTCAACATAAACACTACTAAAGCTTAAAGTGCATAGCTTCTTGGAAACTTTGATTCATCGCCTCAGGCCTTTGCAATAACATTCAATATGTAACTGAGAGATTGGGGAAGGATTGAAAGATTTGGATCCTGGGATTTAGGGCTCTCAGCTGTGAAGAACTTAGCTCTCCATTATATTAAAGAAGACTGAGCAAGTGGAATAATGCTAGCTTCAAAGCTGTGGGTGTGAACAGGCATTTTGCTTTGTTGATGGGTGTAGAACTAAAGAATAAGCAGAAAATGAGTAAGCCTCAAGCAAATGTAGACATTTCTATTCCAGAAGTTTTTGGAGAGGTGGGATACAATTACCAGAAAACAAAATTTGACTGACAACTAATTTTCATTAAAAAGCTAATAATAAATGTACATTTGCACTGCAGTTTTTCTGATGAAATGTATCCTGGCAATTCACGTTATGCAGCCAGGCAAAACCTTAATTTATTGCTGAGCTTCTGCCTGACTGAAGAATTAACTCTCATGCTAAGTGATCTGAATGGATACAAACAGAAACATAAACATAGAGAGAGATTTGAGAGGATTAATTTATAAACCGGATTTGACACTGCTCTGGATTTACAATCAACGCTGTATCAAAAGGAAATGGTACAAGACAGCTCCCTCTATGGAGGATCATCACTCAGAACAAGGTCAGACTCGGATTCAAACATTATATTGTCAGCTATGATATAATGGAATCAATTTTCATCCTTTCAAAATCATCAATCAAATTCTATTCATTTTCACAATTATTTATCTTTAACTTGCTAAGATACAGTGTTTTAGATATGGCATTATTGAAAGGGGTGTACACAGGGTCCCTTGTACAACCACAAAACACAGTAAGTTAGTTGTTTAAGTGCTGCCTGAATTATTTTAATTTGCTGACGTTTTCAGCATCCTATACTGTTTGGCATGGTCAATGAGAGTGAACACAAGCAGACTAAATCAAGCACACATAAATGGCTTATGTATTTTTGGGATTAAGATTGGTAAATCAACTTTACCAAAATTTAATTAAAAATATAAAACACAAAAACAAAAAAAGTCTGCAGATGCTGGAAATCCAAAACAACGCACACAAAACAACAGAGGGACTCGTCAGGTCAGGCAGCATCTATGGAAAAGAGTAAACAGTTGACGTTTTGGGCTGACAACCTTCATCAGGACGGAGAAGGAAGGGGAAAGGTGCCAGAAAGAATGAATGAATGAAAAATATAAGACATTCCTTTCTGTTCATACTTTGCTTAAGAGAAGCTGTTACAGCTTCGCTGGATACACCACAGGAACATTTCAATGAACGTTGAAGATGTCAGGCAGGAGAAGACCTTCTGGCCTATCCAGTTGATCTTACACAGTTGTTCGAGTGTTGTTCACCAAGTGAACACTGAAGCTAACAATAGCATGATTTAAAACAAAGTATTAAACATCAGATGGAAAGCTATTAACTCTGGATAACCTAAGAGCAATCAAGTCCTTGGGGATAAAGCGGATTGTGAGAACTGACTTTAAGCACAGCATCAAACAAATGCATTTTTCATTAAACCAAGAACTTGAGGAATTTGCAAAGTCAATATTTGAGAAATGTTTTATTTGATCTACTACTGTGCTGGAAAACCAAATCTAAAAATAATTCTCTCTTAACAGAAGTTCCATTAATTTGAGACACACCATTCATGCCCAGTTGGTGCCCACTGGTTCATGAAATTAAACTGAAAGAGTAGGTTATTGTTGCTGTGACCTTTACATGCACGGAATTCAAGAACACAGTTTACCTGAACAAGTAAATGAACCACCAGAAGCTGGTGCAGGCTATCCACAGGTTAAGAACACCCAACTTCTGGACACCTCTACATCCAAATGAGCCCCTATTCAGAGGCTCATTCCCACCAATGGCAGAACTAGTTCCCTCTCTCTCACCACTTGTAATTGCTTTTTGTTTCTTCTTTTCA
Organism: Hemitrygon akajei; assembly: GCF_048418815.1. Lineage (NCBI taxonomy): Eukaryota > Metazoa > Chordata > Chondrichthyes > Myliobatiformes > Dasyatidae > Hemitrygon > Hemitrygon akajei. The sequence continues at coordinate 166,824,812 of NC_133128.1, read as the reverse complement.
GTCTCAAGTGTTTTTGATGTCCTCCATCACAAAAATGTGGAGGTGTGGTCACCATGTCAAATGACTTTTGTTTAATTTCCAAATTATGGACAAAATTAACTTAAGAACATTCTGTATAATATTAGAAACCACCAAACCAACTACTGTACATGTGTAAGAGATTATGGAGGAAGCTGGTTATCAAGAATGGCCAACTGGGAAAAGTTGTGACCCAAAGTAGTATACTATTGTAATAAAGTAGGAAGAAATAGCATCCAACTTAAGTAGAAGTTGAATCACACCTATGTGTTTGGAAACAAATAAAATTATAAATTTAACTGCAGTCTACCAGGGTATCGAGGGGCTGACATAAAAAGCTTGAAGACTTACTTTAGTTTTCTTTTGGAAGTGCTGGAATTTTTGATGTACTTTACAATTCTGCACAGTTCCTGAGCTTGTTTGCTCTATTTTGTTCTCAGCTGGGAATGTGGGATGGAGCAGCAGCAGCCATGGAAAATGCAAAGACACAGGATTCCTGCACAATCAGCTGCACTTAATCCAGAAAGTCAATATGTCGGGATATGTCGTCTGCTGCAATCCCAATTAATATCGTATGCTGAACATGTCTGGGACATAACTTGTCTCTTATAATTTTAAAGGACTCACACATCACAACCTTAGCTTTCTACCCATTCAACATAATGCACACTGCATTTTAGGTAACCGAACCAAAATACACAAGATTCTGAGACTTCTTAACAGGGTAGATGCTCAGAAACAATGTCCTCTGCCTCAAGGTACTATGAAAAGGAAAGAGGGACTAACAGTTTAGAACCGTAATATGGAGAAATTCTTACACACAGAGGTATATAGCCCAATCAAAAATTCCTAACCTGAAAGCTCAGGATGAGAAAGATCTTTCAGAAACTAAAGGCATCACTGGATTTGGGGAAAGGGTGAGAAAGTGGAGGAGGTAGAGAATCTTATTGAATATCAGAAATGATGTGAAGGACCCTGCCTTTTCCTTCCTGGGAGACTTAACCATGCTAATCCATTGACGAAAACAGCAAAATGACAAGTAAACCAGTGGATTGCTTCATTTGCAAAAAAAAATTGCAAAGCCCTGAAATTTTAAACCTAAGCTCCTGCCAAAGAATCTTGCTTTGTGGGAATACAGCTCAGTGCCTGTGACGAGGAGTTTAGCCTTGCAATCGAAAGACTATAAATTTTCCAGTCACTGGTTTTAATTCCCCAAAATCAGGAATGCTGCAAATCAGCCATAATGAACTTCACGCCCGATAGATAATGTTTCAGTCGAACAGGTCTCAATGCAAGCAATAAAATCTTGCTATCTGTAGCCCATAATTAATCAATGATTGATACAGTTACTGAATTCCTAAGCCTTCACTGGCTTGTGATCTGGTCCTGCGCAGCCACAGCATGTATTAGACTAATGTTGGGTGAATATTGTCTATATACTACTGAGTTTTACTAAATACTTCTCCCTGCCAATTCAGCAGGATAAAATAAGAAAGCTTAAATAATCTATACACATTATTAGAATTATTGTATTCCATTTGAGGAAAAGGTGGAAAGACGTCAATTGTAGAAGTACGTAAATTAACTATTAGCAATTATATTCTCTATTATTATTATGGACTCAATATAGTTTTCCCTTGTAGAGGGAAATGTCTCTTTTCAGAATGCACTCCTTCAATTTCCAATCCACTAAAATACCCAAAGAACAATAAAAACAAAAACACCGTTGTTAAGATGAACGTACAAAATATGCTACTGAATTTGCATTCTTGGTTAATGTATTAGACTATTTTCTTACATTATTTCAAGCATCACAAAATGAGGATCATCTTCAGTCAATCTAATTAACTTGTTTTTTATTGCTGTTGACTGTGGAGATGAAATAGAACCTTGATAGATTTCATAAATCCTAAAATATACTGGTCTGAAGACTACTGTAAGTATTAAAATGTTTCCCTATGTTAACAGTAAGACAAAATATGCAAAAGCCACATGAAGCCTTACTCAGAAGGGAATTTTATATTCATACAAACAAATCACCTTTCTTTTGGAAATTATGAATTCCATACTGCTTTCAGCACCATCAGCAGTACAATCCTCTCTAGGGTGTAATTAAGTTTTTATCTCGAAAGGCCACCTTAGCACAAGGTATTCAGTCTTTCAGAATGAGGCAATTCTGCCAATGAACCATAAATTGACCATTACCATAAAAAGAACTCTGAAATGAAAAAAAATCCATGCACTCCATATAAAACTAATTTCATGCTTTTAAGTCACATAGCGCTTCAAGCAAGATACTATCCTACAGAATGCAGGCACAATTTTCTGGCATAAATTCCTTACTCTTGGTACAATCTATTTGACCAAGCTTATCACCAATGGCAGCAAACTTAAAAAAAATCATCAAATGACAAAATCATGCCATTTAAAATATTTTCCAAATTGATTAATACCTTAATTTAATTAATTTTCTTTTTGAGGCCTAATCTTTTCACTGTCTGTCATTCTTGTTAGCCAACATAATCATGGAGGTGAGGGCTTGCCTGTGAGAGGCTTGGTGGTGTAGACCAGGTCTTCCTCCTCTCCTCTGCCTTCACTTGCCCAGTGGTTGGCCAACACCGACATACTGGTGCGAGCGCGCGCCCACGCACACACACACACACACACACAATCATCAAGCTTCAAGGTCATTGTATACACACATACACAAAATGTTATTGTCACGTTGAGGTCCATGGCAATCTACCTCTAGATACTCTGCAATATTTTGGCACCATGAGTAGGTTAACTGGTCATTGCGAATTCTCCTGTGATTAGGCTGGTTTAAGTAGGTGGGTTGTTGTGTGGTGCGGCCTGTTGGAGCAGAAGAGCCTGTTCGACACCGATACACTAAATAAAATAAATAATTAAGTGGTTTTCACCTTTAATCACTTCAGGTTTCTGCTTAGCCCACTACTGAAATTTTTAACTCATCATCATTTTTAAAATCTTTGTATAGATTTGGTTCTATTGTTTCACTCCACATATGTGAAACATGCTGCTTGGCGGCAGCAGTACATTGCAATACATAATTTTTAAAAACTATGAATCACAATGAGAAATACACTGTATATATATCAAATTAAACTAAATATAGTACAAATCGAGAGCAAAAAAAAGAGAAAAAATAGAGAGGTAGTGTATATGGGTTCATTGTCTTCAGGAATCTGATGGCGGTGGGGAAGAAGCTGTTCCTACGTGCCTTCAGGCTCCTGTATCTCCTCCTTGATAGATAGATAGATAGATAGATAGATACTTTATTCATCCCCATGGGAAAATTCAACTGAAATTGATGGCAGCAATGAGAAGGGGACACGCCCTGGGTGATGGGTGTCTTTAATGACAGATTACACCTGTTTCAGGCATCGCCTTTTGAAGATGTTCTCGATGCTGGGGAGGCTAGTGCCCATGATGGAGCTGGCTGAGTTTGTAACTTTCTGCAGCTTTTTCCAATCCTGTGCAGTGGCCCCTCCATACCAGATGGTGATGCAACCAGTTAGAATGCTCTCCACGGTACATCTATAGAAACTTGATACGTTACCAAAGACACTTGCAAGTCTCCTCAAACTCAGAATCAAATACAGCCGTTGTCGTGTCTTCTTTGTAACTGCATCAATATGTTGGGCTCAGGAGAGATCATCAGAGATACTGCTCAGCCTTTCCACTGCGCATCCCTCGATGACAACTGGTGTGTGTTCCCTCGACTTCCACTTCCTGAAGTCCACAGTCAATTTCTTGGTCTTACTGATGTTGAGTGCAAGGTTGTTGCTGCAGCACCACTCAACCAGCTGATTTATCATCATCTGAAATTCTGCCAACAATAGTTGTATCACTAGCAAACGTAGAGATGACATTTGAGCTGTGCCTCACCACACAGTCTTGTGTGTAGAGAGAGCAGAGCAGTGGACTAACCATGCATACTTAAGGTGTGACACTGTAATCGTCAGTGAGGAAGAGAAGTTATTTCTGATCTGCGCTGACTTTGGTCTCCTGATGAGGAATCAAGGAACCAGCTGCAGAGGAAGGTGCAGACGCCCTGGTTTTGGAGCTTGTTGATTAGTACTGAGGGTACGATGGAATCGAATGCTGAGTCAATAAACACCAGCCTGACAGGTAATCCAAGGCCGAGTGGATTGCAACCGCTGTAGATTTAATGTGGCGGTAAGCAAATTTCAGCAGGTCCAGATCCTTGCTGAGGCAGGAGTTGATTCCGTGACCCATCTCTTTCATCACAGTAAATGTGAGTTCCACTGGGCAATAGTCACTAAGGCAGCTCACCTTGCTCTTCTCGGGCACTGGGATGATCGTTGCCTTTGTGTAGCAGGTGGCAACCCCTGACTGCAGCGTAAGAAATTGAAGATGTCCCTGAACACTACTGCCAGTTGGTTGGCACAGGTTTTTAGAGCCCTACCAGATATTTCATCAGAGCCTGACGCCTTGCAAGGGTTCACACTCATGAAAGATCCCTTGGTTTCTGAGACAGATTACCGAGTCACCAGACGCCACAGGGATTCGCACGGGTGTAATTTTATTCTCCCTTTCAAAGTGTGCATTTAACGTATGCAGTCCGTGATCACTCTTGGGACACAGAAGTCACAAATGGTGGGAAATTCTTGAAAAAAATGTTACTATCTTCTGCTGTGTACAAACTTTCCTGATGATGAGTAGGAGCATTAGTCACCAACAGGCAACCGTTTCTTGTCCCATCAATTTCAGATGTACACTGGGACATGCAGCACAAACCACAATGGATTCCGGCTGAAATATACCATTAGCATATTAATGCTCTCAGTTTCTTTAAACACCTGTGGATTTTTGCCCTGCCAATCTGACTAACTTTAAGCTAATGTATAATAATTGCATTTGCAGAGTATTGCGTGTTTGTTTCTTCCTGGTATAGGAGCATACTGTTTGCCCTTGAATACCTGGATCTCCGTCAGTAAGTTTCTCCCAAAGGTTTCATTTGTATCATGTTATTCCATTTGCATCCCTTCTTTAATTCCCCTTAGATTCGTGGAGGCTACCAGAAACTAATTCATCTGCGCAAACTTCCTTCACAAGAATGCAAATTGTACTCATACCCATGTTGTTTTTAAAAAAAAAACTGAGTCAGCCATCCAGGCAAAGCTGTAAATTTCCATTATCTTCAGGAGCATCAAATATAAGAATGCCACATGCATAACACAAGTACGTAGCAATCAAATGCTGGTATATCTTCATCTTCTTGTTGATTTACAGTATCTTACCTCTATTGGTTTATCCATACATTTATGCTGGTTCCCTGTTAATGTGGATTGGATGCACCACTCAAAAAAGAGCTGACAGTCCAAAAATCAGCACTGCCTTCTTTTTATTTAATTCCTCACCTATTTGTTCATTGATTCCATTTGCCACTGAGGGTTACTTTGCCGTCGCACCATTTCCCAGCATCTCAGGACTTTTTTTCCAATGGTTTGCAGATATATTTACAAAACCATATGAGGCCTGGGGATATAGCTTTGCTGCACAAATAAGCTTCAAAGGTTTAGAACATCAGAAAAGAACATCACAATGAGATTCAGAATCAGAAACACTGTTATCACTGACATGTCGTGAAAATTCAGATTGGAAGTCACTTATTCATTACATGTACATCAAAACATATAGAGAAGTGCATCGTCAGAACAACACAAGTGACAGCAATGACAAAACAAAACATCAGCAAAACAAACACGAGGGAATCTGCGGATGCTGGAAATCTAAAGCAACACACACAAAATGCAAGAGGAACTCAGCAGGTCAGGCAGCATTGATGGAAAAGAGAAAACAGTCAATGTTTTGGGCTGAAATGTCAACTGTTTACTCTTTTCCATAGATGCTCCCTGGCCTGCTGAGTTCCTGCAGCATTTTGTGAACAGCAAAATCAGCATTTTTCCCATCCTCCCTCCCACCCCCCACCCACCGACACCTACAGACAGGACACCAGCCCCAGGATAGGCTACCTCTGGGCATCAAATCCTTGGCCCTGGACTCCCACGCTCATGGACATAGGACCTCCAGCTTCAGACTTTGTCCCAGGACTTCTGATCATGGGTTTGACCTTTGGGCCACAATTCCCAGACTCGCACAGATGTCCGAATCTGAGACCTCATGACTCCTCTGGGCCTCTAACTACAGTTTTCAATCTTCAAGCTTCTACTTGCTGTGTTCTGGACTTTAACCTTTGGCTTTGCTCTCTGGACTTTGCCAATGACTGGATATCCACCCCAGGATTCACCGATAATAGGTTCGACCTTCGGCCCTTGACTCACACAAACCTTGTTTGACCTTCTGGCCTCGACTTCAATACCTGCACGGACCTCTTTTGACTTTTGAACCTTGATTTTCGGACTTGCACGGGCCTACAACCAGGTTGTCTGGGGAGGAGTGGGTCACTGGCCCTCAGGACTCCGGTCCGCACAGACTTTCAACCCGGGACCAGGGCTCACTGACTTGGGTATTGCTGCTTTCCCCAACACATGCTGACCAGAGCTCCAAGATCTATGATGTTCAATCGCGGAGTGCCCCAACTCCAGCCCAGTGTCTTCTTCTACAGGCCCTGTCCTCTAACTCTCCCGCATCCCTGTCTCTAAATCCTAATGTGACCAATAACTCCTCAAGCTATTTCCAAAAAAAAACAGCCTGTGGTGTAGTGGCATTAGCACCGGACTTCATGGCAGATGGTCCAGAGTTCGAATCCAGCCAGGACCCAACCGGGAAATTTGTGTGGAAGAAAGGCCTAGCAATCTACTTCTGTATCTTTCCATGAAAACCCAATGGACAACGACACTATCATGGTGACCTAAGGTCAACAGCAACATGAACCTACAATACAATGAAGTCTGAGCCACAACATTGATGGATGTCACAACTCAGCGGCATCTTACTCTCTAGAAACTATACTTAATGAGCTCTTGTAATACTCTGTCCTCACTGAACACTTATTGCATTATCAGAAGATCTCCAAACACATGTTTTTGAAATCTAAAGGCATGATTCTTCCAAAAGACAGTATAGACTTCAGAAAGCTCCCAAAACCAATTAGTGAATATCAAACAGCTGGAATATGTCATCAAGCTGAGCAGCAGTGTCCACCAGCCCATCTATCATCAGGAGTTGAAACTTTATTAAGTGAAGTTTCTTTTACTCTAAAATGATCATAAACAGAGAACCTTTATGGGTACCTTTTACTGGCTCCATTTGTATCCTTCTATCAAGTAGTATTTGATAGTGAAACAATACTTGGGTTTCAAGATCAATGGTCTCCTCCATTGCTCCAAGATTTCAGTGAAGACAGAAAAATCTGCCTTTCATGTTTGGCAGCACTGTGGTCAATGAACTGCTGTTTGACAGTGTAGGCAAACGTGACAATTTCACAACAGTTTCCTGTTTTTGGTGGCAGTATTTGCAGAACTGACATTTAATGAGGCAAAGGAAGAATACACAGGTTCTTCAGCAAATGGTGCTACAAGATCCGTGAAATCTATCTAAATGGAGCTTCTTATCCCTGTTGTGCCTCCTGGTCTCATAAGAGATAGTCCCTCACACACTCCACCTAATGATAGTCCCTCACATACTCCACCCAATGATAGTCCCTCACATACTCCGCCTAATGATAGTCCCTCACACATTCCACCCAAAGATAGTCCCTCATATACTCCGCCCAATGAGAGATAGTCCCTCACACACTCCACCTAATGATAGTCCCTCACACACTCCACCCAATGTTAGTCCCTCATATACTCCGCCCAATGAGAGATAGTCCCTCACACACTCTGCCCAATGATAGTCCCTCATATACTCCACCCAATGAGAGATAGTCCCTCACACACTCCACCTAATGATAGTCCCACACACTCCACCCAATGTTAGTCCCTCATATACTCCGCCCAATGAGAGATAGTCCCTCACACACTCCACCCAATGATAGTCCCTCACATACTCCACCCAATGAGAGATAGTCCCTCACACACTCTGTCCAATGAGAGATAGTCCCTCACACACTCCACTCAATGAGAGATAGTCCCTCACATACTCCGCCCAATGAGAGATAGTCCCTCACACACTCCACTCAATGAGAGATAGTCCCTCACACACTCCACTCAATGTTACTTTAATAAATGCAGCCTTTGTTTACTATCCCAATACCATCCATCACCATTAGGACTCCGTCAGTCAGAGTCGACCGTGGATGTTGAGTCCTAGCTGTCTAGGTACTCAAGTCAGGGCAGTACAATATGGAGAGCAAGCTGCTGCCCATGTAGCAAGCTCCCCCCCCCCCCTCTGATGAACCCAAAGGAATGGCAGAGACTGATATTTTTGCACCAGCAGAGTCACGGGAGTTGCCATTCTGTGTCGAACTCAATGTAGGACTGCCTTAGGGACTCTGGCTCTGGATTTTTCCGTAGGGGTTTACTCCCAAAGCCTTCCCCATGAGTGGGTATAGCCGCAAGGCAGCTGAGGTTTGAGATCAGAGTTTCCTTTTCCTAGATGAGCCCCATTTGCCTGAAGTGACTGGTTTTAAAGAGGCTGTTACCTGCCGTTGCCCCTTCTCTTGTCAGTAGAAATGGTTCCACTGGGCTTAGAGGCTAAGCCACACAGGAAGGCCAGGTCCTAGACTTGGTTGTCAGAGGCTATTTGAGGTGCACGCCATTGGGAGCATTTAACAGGTGGTGGGAGCTTGACTGTAGTACCACCCCAGTTATAACAACATACAGTAATATCTGGATAGTGAAATGTTATCTAAATACTAAATGAGTAAAAATGCCAAATTTGCAAAGAGTGTTGAATTTTCACTGAATCTTACATGGATATCACGTATCACACCATGAACTCAACAATTCCCTTTTATACCAAGTGAATTAGTAAAACCATATAAGCCAGAGAACTGAATTACAACCTTTTAAGAAAAATATTACTCATCTCTTGTAGATGACCATTTAAATAGCTGCCAGAACAAAAAGAAAGATTGGTGCTATGGTTCAGCTAGTAGTTGAATTGACTTTGTATCTGCAGCCTGAAGCCATCGGGTTCAGCCTTAGCGGTGAGTTAGCTCTGCAGTTCCGGGGACTCTGTGGTTCATGCTCTGTGTGTTATTTGATTATGTTTTTATTGTTCACATGTGTGGTTTGTTTGATGGTTGTTGTGTAGAGTTTTCTGTGGATTCTATTGTGGTTCTTTGTTCTGTGGCTGCCTGTAATAAGATGAATCTCAAGGTCGAATATGGCAGACATACTTTGATAATAAATGTAATTTGAACTTTAAAACAATCTCCTTTTCCACGGCAGACATGCAAAGCTGAAACTACGTAGAGTTCATAAATCTGAACAGTCTGCTTTTGGCTAAATGTGCAGTGTGCAGACAGAGGGCAGTGGCTGATCCCATTGCCCTGTGCAATTCTTAGGAATTACTCATTATCCCGCCATTTCCCTGCCTCAGCTCCTTGGCAATGGTGCAAGAAGTGCTCAATCACTTCAGTGTTAGGGAGTCCGAAAGACAATGGACACGTACTAAACCTGGGTCTACAGCAATTCTTTGTTGATGCTCATGAAAGCTTTGTCTTCCCTACAGCGTATTCTTATCTAAGAAACAACAATGGACTGTTCCATTGAACAAACTGAAGCTTTGGAGGTAATGAAGACCTGTTAGCCTGACATCAGCGGCTGGGAAGTTGTTGGAATTGATCGTTAGGGATGAGATGATGGAGTACCTGGAGGCACATGACAAGATAGGCCAAAGCCAGCATGGTTTCCTGAAAGGAAGATCCTGCCTGACTAACCTACTGTAATTCTTTGAGGAAATTACAAGCAGGGTAGACAAAGGAGATGCAGTGGATGTGGTGTACTTGGATTTTCAGAAGGCCTTTGACAAGGTGCCACACATGAAGCTGCTTAGCAAGATAAGAGCCCATGGAATTACAGGGGAGTTACTAGTGTGGGTGGAGCATTGGCCGGGCAGCAGAAAACAGAGAGTGGGAATAAAGGGATCCTATTCTGGCTGGTTGCTGGTTACCAGGGGAGTTCCACAGGGGTGGGTGTTGGGACCGTTACTTTTTACAATGTATGTCAATGATTTGGACTACGGTATTAAGGGATTTGTGGCTAAATTTGCCGATGATACAAAGATAGGTGAAGGAGCGGGTAGTGTTGAGGAAACAGAGAGCCTGCAGAGAGACTTAGATAGTTTAGGGGAATGGGCAAAGAAGTGGCAAATGAAACACAATGTTGGAAAGTGTATGGTCATGCACTTTGGCGGAAGAAATAAACAAGCAGACTATTATTTAGATGGGGAAAGAATTCAAAATGCAGAGATGCAAAGAGACTTGGGAGTCCATCTGCAAGATACCCCAAAGGTTAACCTGCAGGTTGAGTCAGTTGTGAAGGAGGCAAATGCAATGTTGGCATTCATTTCTAGAGGTATAGAATATAAGAGCAGGGATGTGATGTTGAGGCTCCATAAGGCACTCGTGAGACCACATTTGGAGTATTGTGTGCAGTTCTGGGCTCCTTATTTTAGAAAGGATATACTGACATTGGAGAGGGTTCAGAGAAGATTCACGAGAATAATTCCAGGAATGAGAAAGTTACCGAATGAGGAAGGTCTGGCAGCTCTTGGGCTGTATTCCCTGGAGTTCAGGAGAATGATGGGGGATCTCATAGAAACATTCCAAATGTTAAAAGGCCTGAACAGATTGCATGTGGCAATGTTATTTCCCATGGTAGGGGATTCTAGAACACGAGGGCATGACTGCAGGGTTTTAGAACTGAGGTGCGGAGAAATTACTTTAGTCAGAGAGTGGTAAGTCTGTGGAATTTGTTGCCATGAGTGGCTGTGGAGGCCGAGTCATTGGGTGTATTTAAGGCAGAGATAGATAGGTTCTTGATTAGCCAGGGCATCAAGGGGTATGGGGTGAAAGCAAGGGAGTGGGGATGACTGGAAGAATTGGAACAGCCCATGATTGAATAGCGGAGCAGACTCAATGGGCCGAATGGCCTACTTCTGCTCCTAAATCTTAGGGTCTTATGGTCTTAAAAAGATGGACCCCAGCCTTGAGCTATTATTTTTCAGTAGTGGCCACACTGGAGGCAGTGACTGAACAAAAGACCCTATGGAAACTCCTAGCAATTCTAGACAATGTTCTCACCCTTTGCATGCCACCCTGGCTGAACAGAGGAGCAGTTTTAGTAATAGCCTAAGACAACTCTGCTGCTCCAAAAACGCTATAGTGGTCATTCTTACCGTCGGCCATTAGGCTCTATAATGAGGCAACCCATAGCCGGGGAGGTGATGTCTCCTTCCTGTTTGATTGTTTGAGGTAACTTGTTAGTTTATTCTTTTTTACTTCTCTTCTAATATTTACAGCTATATGACACTGTAATTTCCTTTAGGATTAATGAAGTATCTATCCAACCTCCTGTCTAGTTGCCGGAAGTGACAGCAGCTATTAGACTCGCAAGCTCACATATCAGTGGGACTGCAGAAGCTGGGCCCGTGGAACGGCAATGACGAGAATCTGTTTCTCTGAAACCTCGATCTCTTAGAGAATTAGCTAACGCCAGGTCACTTTTGTTCCCTCAGAGTACTCGGCCACTCAGACCTGGAAAGTAAAATCAGGCTGGCCATCAGCAGCCTCTCGAAATTCAGTCTTTAAATGGTCCTTGTCAGGAGCCTGACATCACTTCAGGCCTTTAAAACCTTTGCACATAATGAGGAGAAAACTACTTCTTGCAATGCTGGCCCTCAGAAGGAGCGCAAAAAGGCAGAAAAGCAGAGGTGTCAATAAGAAAAAATATACTTTCTTCTTTTTAGCCAGACATGGTTAGTGCAGGGACATTACTTCCAGTTGGTAATCATTGTAATGAATCAATATGAAACATACACTTTGTTATGTATAGGCATTGGAATGCTGCAGCGAAGGGAGGATTAATTTGGTGCAATCACTCCCAGGCGTAATAATTGGCAAAGTCAGACTGGAGGGAGAAAAGACAGCTGGTGACTGTCATTCAAGGCTTTGGGACAGTAGTCTACAAGCAACATGAGAAGCTAAACTGAACATCCAGTGAAGAATCCAGACACGAGCTGCCCTCAGGTGTTCCTTGTCACTGTTAACGAGCTTCCTGAATGGGGAAATGAAGAAGGGCAGAGCAGGTGATGGTGACTATCGAAATCCCGCCTGGCACACACTGCAGTTTTCTATCTGATGCTGAGTCGTGCAAAAACCCACAGGCAGCTCTTACCAATTGGATTAAAGTGCTCATCTCCAGTTTAACCCACTGTTGCCATCCAACAAGGCTCCACTGCAGTTTCTCACTTCTTCAGTGCTGGCCCAACAACAGAACTTCAGCGGACAAAACAAGATGCAACTTCAGAGCAGTAGGGGGAGAACAGGGATTGAGATAGAATGCTTCTCAATCATGGTCCTCCCTTCCCACTGCTCTTTTTCTAAAGCCTATTCTCCTGATATTCATCGCAACAAAACAAATAAAGTTAAACAGTCAATTACTCTTTTCCTGCATGTGAACTGGCTGCAATACTGCACATCTAAAGAAAAGTCATGAAATATAATGCATAAATCAAGGTCCTAGTCCATCAATCAAAGTATTACTCAAAGTTATACTAGGCTGTGCTTGTTCACAAGAATCTTGCAAACAATAGGATGAATGAAAAAGTGAAACAAGGAATTAATTCATGTCCTTGGATGGAACTGTTAATTTCAACATATGCCGTTGAATTAACATGTACCATACTGTTCACAGACACCAACTTGACCAACAAATAAGATGAAAGAGATTTGACAATAATATGATGGCTGGGTGACATCATTATATACTCTTGCAAGTGATCTCTGGGAAGCTAATGATGAATGTATATCTGATTTCTGTTGGCGGGATCAAAATATATTCTGAAATCAGTGACAATCAGATATCAGTTTGGCCTCAGTTTTATGGAATAAACAAACTGAAAATTTACACTTTCCAAGGCCATCCTCAGATTAAACACGTATTACTTGTTCTGACCAATTAGTAATTTAATTTCTGTACAAAGATTGTCAGAAGTTATAATATGTGATACTATCAAACTGAAAGTGGAAATTCAAAAACTGCAAAGAATTTTTTAACTAAACTTAAGAGCTATGATATAGATAACACAATTGCAGTATGTAAAGAGATAAAGACAGGTGGACATTGAACCCTTGAACACTATCTCACTTATTTTAATATACAGTATATTTATTTTTGCACCATTTTTAATCTATTCAATATACATATACTGTAATTTGATTTATTTATTTATTATTGTTATTTTATTTTATTTTAATTTTCTTCTATATTATGTATTGCATAATATATTATATTGCATAATATATATTGCAGCATTATGTATTGCTGCGAAGTCAACAAATTTCATATCACATGCCGGTGTTAATAAACCTGATTCTGATTCTGAAAAACTAAAACTAAATAGTACTATGATACATTTTGACAGAATAAATGAAATACTGTAAAAATGAGTTTAATAAATACCCTCACTATTTTGCAGGTCATTGGATTGTTAGATACATCAGCATGAAACAAATAAAATACATTTGAAACAGAGTTTAAAGGGGCTTTAACCTCTGCCTCTCAATAAGGGCAATAATATTTGTTCAAGGAAATGGTGGTGTCCTTCCCTACAATTTTTCATCTACCATTCAAATTCTGCCAGGTCTGGTTACCTGCCATCCCTGGGAAAACCAGAGTATTTCTGGCACATACTGTCCAGTGAAGCTTCAGTTTTTATGCTGTTAGAGCTGTTGTTCTGGAGATCAGGCCCGAGGCAGAAATACATATTAACATACGAATCAGAAGCAGAAGTAGGCAACTGAACTCCTCAAGCCTGTTCCATCATTTACTGTAATATATAACTTCAACTCTGCATTCGATTCTCCTTGAGGGTAACCTTTTACTCCGACTGTCTATCTTTCTCTGTGTTAGAATAATCAAAGGTTCTGCTTCCACCATCCTCTGAGAGGAGTTTCAAAGATTCATGGCCTTCTGAAGGAAAATAATGCCTCAGCTCTGTCTAAATTTGATGATATCTTTTTTCGTTAAATTGAGACCTCTAGATTAACTTACAAGAGGAAATATTCTCTCTACATCCACTTTTTAAAGGACATCCTGGCTCTTAATTGCTTCAATCAAGTCCATTCTTACACTTCTAAAGCCCAACAAGTTTAGCCTAACCAGTATTACCTCATTAGAAATCGGCCCATTACAAATACCTAAACAGTAGACATTCCCTAAGCATTTCTAATGCATTAACATACCTCCTTAAATAAGGAGACTAATAATACAGATAGTATTCTAAATAGCAAAAAAACCCAGCTCAGATAAAGGTGACTCAGCCCACCATATTCACACTAACTATCTGTTCCCATTTATCAGCATTTGACCCAGAATCTTCTGTGCTATGGCATCTCAAATGCTGATCAGATACTGTTGTCAACTAAACTGTCTCTATCGCCTCCTCAGTGATTGTTACAGATTGCAACAACCCTCTTACGGAAATAACTTCCCTTAGATTCCTTACAGTTCTCTTGCTCCTCAGCCGGAACTTGTGAGATTGAGTTATTGAGAGAGGATAAGCAGTGGGACTGCTTTCCCAGGAGAACAAGAGAATGAGGGACATAGATAGAATCAATGTGCACAGGGCTGGGAAATCAAAACCTAGAGGACATAGGTTTAAGGTGAGGGGAGAGAGATTTAATAAGAGCCCATAGGGTCAGCAGTACATGAACTGAGCTGCCAGAGGAAGTTATTGAGGCAGTGACATTAACAACATTTAAAAGGTATTTGCACAGGCATATGAATAGGAAAGGGTTAGAGGGATATGGGCCACATGCGAGAAAATGAGATAAGCTTAGGTGGGAACCCTCTTAATTTGAAATCCTCTATCAGCTCCCCCCCCCCCCCCCCGACTCTTTCACTCCAAAGAAATAAAAACACTTTATTCAGCCTTGCTGAAAGATGCCACCCCGAACAACATCCTCTAAATCTCCACTGCAACTTTTTCAGTTCAATCATATCTTTTTTTTACCAAAGTCTTCATTTTGCACCTATTTCTTAATTATTTGCTGTATCTGTTTACTAGGTTTTTTTCCACATTTCACACATTTGGATACCCAGATTACTCTACATCTCAGAGCTCTGCAAACCACTTTGCATTTTTCCCTGCCAAAATGGATTATTTCATATCTCCAGCATTATACTCCATTTCCCCACTTAAGCAAACCAGCTAAACCTCTTTGTAGCCTCCTATTTTCACCAAGCTTTATGTCATCAGCTAACATACCCCATTACTTTGTTGCCTTCATCAATGTCATTTATATGAACCGATTAAAATCTGAGACCTGCCCCCACGTTAATCCTTGCATGGTCAGACTTTGCCATTAAGGGACCCACTTCAGCCTAATTTCTGTTTCCTCCTAGTCCATCAATCAAATAGGCTCCAACTGCGATGAATTTTTGAAGTTAACTTCAAAGCATTATTGATAAAAGATTTAGTTCTGAATTTACCAATTATATTAAATATGAATGGTTGTTCCTTGCACTTCAAACCTTTGATCCTGTTATATCATTCTGACCTTAGTCTATTTCTTGCAACAATCTGCTAAAATTAATGCTGCACTAAAAATGCAGATACTTTTTCAATCTAAAATTAGTCTGTTCTTCTATTATAAACCTAAATGCTTTAGTGAATCAAGGGAGAACACTGTAACCTACAAAGCATTGAAAGCATAGTTAAGTTATTTTTGCATGGAAAAAGTTGATATAAAACAGTGCTGGGTAGTACCAGTGCATTGTCATGTCTTAATATATTTGGTAAGTTAGACAGAGGTCATGTGTTTGGTATTGTATCAAATTATCATCACAGTTTTAATGATGTTATATATACATATGCGTGCTCATGCACATACACACACTATATATACAAAACACAAGATAATTGATTGCACCCCCCACCCCTTTAACATGACACACCAAATCATCACAGTTGCAGCCAACTGCTTATAGAAGTTACATAATTAGTTAAATGGAGATCACCTGTGTGCAGTCAAGGTGTTTCAATTGATTGTAGTAAACATACATCTGTATCTGGAAGGTCCAAATGCTGGTGAGTCAGTATCCTGGCAAAAACTACGCCATGAAGACAAAAGAACACTCCAAGCAACTCCGCAAAAAGGTTATTGAAAAGCACAAGTCAGGAGAAGGATACAAGAAAATTTCCAAGTCATTAAATATCCTTTGGAGTACAGTTAAGTCAATTATTAAGAAAGCATGACACAGCTATAAATCTTCCTAGAGCAGGCTGTCCTCAAAAACTGAGTGACTGAGCGAGAAGGGGACCAGTGAGGAAGGCCACCAAAAGACCTATGACAACCCTGGAGGAGTTACAAGCTTCAGTGGCTGAGATGGGAGAGACTGCACATACAACAACTGTTGCCCAGGTGCTCCACCAGTCACAACTTAATGAGAGAGTGGCAAAGAGAAAGCCACTTTTAAAAAAACGCACATGAAATCTCAGCTAGACATTGTCAGAAGGCATGTGGGAGACTCTGAAATCAGCTGGAAGAACGTTCTATGGTCTGATGAAAGCAAAATTGAGCTTTCTGGCCATCAGACTAAATGCAATGTTTGGGATTAGCCAAACACCGCATATCATCAAAAACACACCAGCCCTCCCTTGAAGCATGATGGTGGTTGCATTGTGCTGTGGGGACACTTCACTGCAATAGGCCCTGGAAGGCTTGTGAAGGTAGAGGGTAAAATGAATGCAGCAAAACACAGAGAAATCCTGGAGGAAAACCTGATGCAGTCTGCAAGAGAACTGCGACTTGGAAGAAGATTTGTTTTCCAGCAAGACAACGATCCCAAGCAGAAAACCAAAGCTACATACCAATAGCTTAAAAACAACAAAGTTAATGTCCCAGAGTGACCAAGTCAAAGTCCAGACTTCAATCCAATTGAGAATCTGTGGCTGGACTTGAAAAGGACTGTTTACTCACAATCCCCATGCAATCTGACAGACCTTGAAAAGTTTTGTAAAAGAGAATGGGGAAAAATTGCAGTGTCCAGATTGCAAAGCTGATGGAGACCTATCCACACAGACTCAAGGCTGTAATCGCTGCCAAAGTGCATCTACTAAATACTGACTCAAAGGGGGTGAATACTTATGCAATCAATTATTTTGTGTTTTCTATTTGTAATTAATTCAGATCACTTTGTAGAGATCTGTTTTCACTTTGACACAAAAGACTCTTTTTCTGTTGATCTGTGTCAAATAAGCCAAATTACATCCACTGTGATTCAATGTTATAAAACAATAAAACGTGAAAACTTTTTTGGGGGTGAATACATTTTATAGGCACTGTTTATAACTCAGGTTCACCAGTTGAGTACATAAGGCATCAATTTCTGGCAGTTTGGTGTTCTGAGCAGTGGCTGATCAGTGATCTTGACGGATTGGTAAAAGCAAATGAAAACAGGCAGAGTGGCCACTGTTAGAGTGGGCAGAGTTAGAATGGGGATTTTGAGGCTTCAGCTCTTCAAGGTTTTGAGACTTTTTTTCCTTCACAGTTTATTTATTGTTTTTCCTTCTTTATATTGCTCAATTAGAACAGTAGGGATGCCAGGCAGGATAGTGGGATAGAGGAAAGCAGGAAGACCTCCACTTGTGGGATAGAGTTCAAGCAGGGAGATGCAAGAAATGCATCCAGCTGCAGCTTCTAACACTTCATGTTAGGAGTTGGAGCTGGAACTGGATGAACTTCAGTGGAGAGATTGAGGGGCTGATAGATAGGACATATAAAGTGGTCCTTACATCCAAGGTGCAAGACACAGGAAGGGGAAATGGGTTAAACAGCCAGTGCAGAGTACTTCTATGTCTACCCCCTCGCAACAGTTATACCACTTTGGATACTGTTGGGGGGGCAGTGGGCAAGACCTAGCAGAGGAAAGTCACGGTGGTCAGGTCTCTAGCACTGAGTCTGGCTCTCTGACTCAGAAGGGAAGGGGAAAAGAGATCAGCTGTGGTGAAGGGGGACTTGTAAGTTAGGGGAATAGAAAGGAGGTCCTGTGGACGAGAACAAGATTCCCAGATGGTATGTTGCCTCCTGGGTGCCTGGGCATGGGATATCTTAGATCGAGTCTTCAACATTCTTAAGTGGGAGGGTGAACAGCCAGAGGTCAAGGTACCAATGACATGGGTAGAAAGAGTGAGGAGGTTCTGCAAAATGAGTTCAGGGAGTTTGGTGCCAAGTTAAAGGGCAGGAACTCCAAGGTTGTGATCTCAGGATTGCTACCTGTGGCATGTGCTGGTGACGTCAGTAATACAGTTTGATATGTGGCTAAGGTTTTTGGATCATTGGGCTCTCTTCCAGGGAAAGTGGGACCTGACAGACGAGATGGCTTGGACCCTTGGAGTGCGACTAATATCCGAGGAGGAAGGTTCGCTGGTGCTGCATGGGGCGGCGGGGATTTGGGTTAAGCGAGAGTTGCAGGGGAATGGGAATCGGTGCCAGAACAGATAGTGGAGAAGTTGTGGAGACAGATGTTGTCATGACCTCCGAGAAAGTCGTGAATCAAAAGGTTGAGCCTGGTGTCTATATACGAATGCTCAGGGCATGATATTGTACCCATTCACGATACCTGGTTACAGGAGACCCAGGATTGGCAGCTCAATATTCCTGGATTCCATTGCTTTAGACATGATAGAGCAGGAGGGGTTAAAGGTGGGGTGGTGTTAATAGATTGGAAAGAGTTTGTCAGATGTTAGAAGTCCCAATGAGAGAGTAATACTTAAATCTGCAATTTGGGAATGAGGCAGGGCAGGTGACAAAAGTTAGCATAGGGGTCACTTTGCATCTAGTGATCATAATGCCATTAGGTTCAAGTAAATATGGAAAAAGGCAAGTCTGGTCAGTGGGTTGAGCTTCTAAATTGTAGAAAGGCCAATATGGATGATATCAGAAAGGATCTGGCTAGTGTGGATTGGGGCAAGCTGTTTTCTGACAAAAATGTACTTGGTAGATAGGATCATAAAAAATGTTTTTGGAACATTGGCCTTCATAAATCAAAGTATTGAGTACAGGAGATGGGATGTTATGTTGTAGTTGAAAAAGACGTTGCTAAGGCATAATTTGGAGTATTGCGTGCAGCTTTGGTAACATACCTACAGGAAAGATGTAAATAAGGTTGAAAGAGTACATACAAAATTTATAATGATGTTGCCGGATCTAGAGGACCTGAGTTATAAGGAAAGATTGAATAGGTTAGAACTTTATTCTTCCGAATGTAGGTTGAAAGAGTACAAAGAAAGTATACAAAGATGTTGCTGGGACTGGAAGACTTGAGTTATAGGAAAAGATTAAAAAAGTCAGGACTATATTTTTGAGGACATTGAATATAGAGAGGAGATTTGATAGAGATATAGAAAATTATGTGGGGTATAGATATGATAAATGCAAGCAGGCTTTTTCCACTGATGTTGGGTGGGACTGCCACTAAAGGTCAATGGTTAAGGGTGAAAGGTGAAAAGTTTAAGGGGAATATGAGAGGAATCTTCTTCACTCCGAGGGTCATGAAAGTGGGGAATGAGCTGCCAGCACAAGTGGTGGACGTGAGTTCGATTTCAACATTTAAGAGAAATTTGGGTAAGTACATGGATGGTAGGGGTATAGAGGGCTCTGGTCTCGGTGCAGGTCGATGGGAGTAGGAAGCTTAAATGGTTCAGCACAGACTAGATGGGACTGTTTCTCTGATGTGCTTTCCTATGACTCAATAAATGTTCACTGATGGAGAAGTCCAGGCTGATAGACAACAGCAAAGTGTGGTAACTTTATCTGACCATCAACAGCTGCAAGCTGGGGGACATCCTGGATAAGCTCAGCCATGAACATGTGGAACACAGCGATGCACTGGTTTTTGTAATGCACAGCTGGGACAGCAGAGGCTTAGGGAAAGTCAGAAGTAATGAAGGATGCAATGTCACACTGTATTTCAGCATGGTAACCGAAGACCAAGAACTGTAACATGTTCAGAAGCAATAGTTGGACTGGGCAGCTTGACAAATTTGTAAATACCACCAGTTTCAAATCTTCCTGTTCCCTGGAATTGTGCAGATTTTCAGGGCTGAACAACAGCATTAACGACTTTGGTAGCAAATTACTCCACACTAATATAATAATTAAAAACAAACTATTTCTGAGAGAGCTAGTTCTCTCAGAACTAGTGGTTTGTCCTCTGCAAACAAGAAACAGCACAACCCAAAACATTTCAGGTTATAGTCAGAGAATTCAACCAGGTTTGTTTGAAGAGAACCCTGTCAAATTATCACTCACATATAACCTGTAGCAACAGAATTCTCAACACACTAGACCACTGCTATAGTAAGGTAAGGAATGCCTACCATTCCTTGCAAGACCATGTTTTAGTAAATCAGATCACTTGACTGTCCTTCTCCCACCTGCATACAGGCCCAGGCTAAAAAGCAAAGCTCCAAGGATTAGGACAGTAAAGAGGTGGTCGCGGGAGGCAAAGGAGCGATTAAGAGATTGCTTTGAGTCAGTAGGCTGGGACTTGCTCAAGAACTCACCTGTGGATCTGAATGAATACACTGTGGTTGTTATGGACTGTATTAAAACAGCTGTAGACAAATGTATCCCAATTAAATCATTCATAGCCTTCCCCAATCAGAAGTCCTGAATGAACCATGAGATATGAAACCTGCCAAGAACTAGATCAGTGGTATTCAAGTCTGAAGACCAAGAAAGCTACAAGAGGTGCAGTAATGATATCCAGAAAGCCAGCTCTCGGGTGAAGTGGAAATTTCGAACCAAATTTGAATCAATGAGCAATGCTCAACAGCTGTAGCAGGGCCTGAATGCTATCACCTCTTATAAAGTTAACTCAAGTGACATGGGATACAGCAGGGCTTCGCTGCCAATGAGCTCAATGCACTCTGTGCTTGCTTTGACCATCAGAACATGGAGGACCCATCGAAAACTCCCACATCCTATGTCTCAGTCTCTGAGGCGAACATGCGGGCAGCCTTCAGGAGGGTGAATCCATGGAAAGCACCTGGACTGGACGGGGTACCTAGCCAAGTACTAAAGATCTGTGCTGACCAACTGGCTAGTGCATTAACCTCTCACACTGCCGTAGAAAACCAGTATCCCTCATCAGAGATCCCACCACCCAGGCTATGCTCTCTTCTCACTGTTGCCGTCAGGTAGAATATACAAGAGCCTTAGGACTCACACCACTAGGTTCAGGATAGTTGCTACCCCTTAATCATCAGGCTCTTCAACAAAAGGGGATAACTACACTCAACTTCACTTGCCCTATTACTGAAATGTTCCCATAAGCAAAGATCTCACTTTGAAGGACTCGACCTTATTATCTCATGGTCTCATTATTTGTTGCTATTTATTTATATTTGCATTTGCACAGTTTGTTGCCTTCTGCGCTCTGGGTGATTTTTCACTGATCCTGTTACAGCTACTATTCTATAGATTTACTGAGTATGCCCACAAGAAGATGAATCTCAGGGTTGAATATGATGACATACATGTAGTTTGATAATAAAATTCACTTTGAACTTTGATAGTTCAGTATCTCATCTAATCAGCTGCTAGTCTACTCATAAAAAGGGTAAAGTAGGAATTAATTAGGACACTTCATTATTTTATCTCTAAGAGTAAGGACGAAGGTTTAAATGCATTATCTTCTAATGTACAAGGAGGAAATTAGTTATCTGTGAATTGGTATCATAGAGTCTTTGTATACTTCTACACGCCCAACCTACCAGTTACATCTATTATAAAGAACTGCTAGGGTTACTTCAGACTATTCTGCACATCATTTAACTTTTCACAAGGCAACATATGGTTATTCAGAAATAAGCAAAAGCTGCTGATAAAAATATTCATGCTTTGAAAAATGGCATGTATAATTTCTCCAGTGAAGCATATGCTATAAATCTGTTTATAATATTTTGCAGCTGAAGATTTTAGCTCACACCTAATTCAGAAAAGATGACAAATAACATAGACAGTGGTTTCGTTTATACAATAACTACAGAGAATTAAACTACAAAAGCAATGTTAGTTTGTCATCCTGAAGGATTTTACCATCAAAATAAAAACTGCATCAACAAGCTTAAAAGCTGTTAATAATGAGTTTTTCCATATTGCCTGCTGCACTGCTCTTTACAGTTCTATTTTATAAAAATAGAGAAACATTGCTGAAGACGTTTGGTAATACATCATCTTTATTTCAAGCACTGCCCATCGTCCATCATAAATGAGTACTCACCTCCAGAAATGGAAATCTAAAATTTTCTGGTAAGTTTGTCACATCAATATAATTTATCTACCAAAAAAAAACCAAGCCAATATTTCAAGGACATCACCAGGAAGGTCATTACACCACACAGAATTGAAGAACTACCATAACAGATAGTTTGCAAATACACGCTTCAACAAACATGCTTAAAAGAACAGCACTAAACTGTGCAGAACACACTCAAACATAAAATAAGATAAATACACAAGGGTCTACCTCTTAGTACTTAATCTATCATGCCTGCTATTAAAAAGAATGGATTAAGCAGACATATTTGGGTTGAAAGATTAATAGCCAAATTATCTCTTTGTTGGTTATGTACTGAAAGGTAGATTATTTGGTACTCACCTTTGTTGAGAAACCCACTCCACATTATGACTGCAGCATCAAATATATCGGATCAAAAATGCCGTAAAGAATTAAAGTCTATTTGATAACTGTGCTGTTAAAAACTCCACAGTTTCTTGTTTGATGATCTTTGTTACCAACCCAGAAATCAGCTATTCTTTTAAAATCAGGGCAGCTTCAAATTTTCCAGGTTACAGAGCGAGTCATGGTTCGTTCAAAATCTCGTCCACTGTCTGCAGCTTTTTGAGGATGAAAATGGACACTTCAGAGTCATTTTGAAAAGAAAGCTATGTCATTTCAGTTCAACAGCAATGTGCTGCTATGTGTTACCATGAAGAGAATGCAGCTCTCGTAAGAAATCCAAGCAGCAAAACATGTAGAAACAGGCAGCGCAGGTCCCCATTGGCAGTGAGGATAATCACTTTCAGTCACATATTCAAAGACTGCAATGTTACAATTATTGGTTCCTCAGCATGGCCAGATCAAGCCACACAGATGAAGATTCATCTAAGAACATTGTATCGTTGCTAAAAATAGCACATCCCTTTTCAATGATAAACAGCTGAGACAGAAGGAAATCAGTGCTCTACACTTCCATAATTTAACTGGCACTCTAGCAAAGAAGGGATGACAAATCCAAAGCTGATGAGTTATTATTCTAAGGAGTGCAGAAAATCAGGGTAATTGGTTTTTCTCAGACAAACCAAACCCACATCTGATATCATTAGACATGACAGATAAGCAAATAAAATGAAGAAAAGGCCTGTTGTCAATGAGTACAAATTGTAAAATGTAGTTTTAGAGGCAAGTAGATCTAACACATGCTCTTGTCCTGAATGTTAATGAGAATTCATTGAACCAGTTATAACGCAATGTCTTATTCTACAGATTCCTTTGTGTGACTTTTTAAGGGAAAACTATTTAATTTAGAACATTTAAGGGAAAACATTTAAGTTAACTAAAGTGAAGCTTCAAATGCAGAGTTAAATTTTATTGTTCTGCAGAGAAATCATACTTCCACTGAAGTGCTCTTTCCAACGTATGTGATGGATTGTGTTGTTTTCAGTACTGTGTTCAAGATGGGAAGGCCTTATTCCATGAATACCTGCCACTTTAAAAACACAAGTTGTTACACTCTACACTTTATTTCCAAAATTATGAAACATTAATGGTACTGATTTTCCTGGAAAATATTGTAGTTTTGAATAAGCTTCTTTCATTTCCCTGTCTGCAACTTTTGTACGTAATAGTTAAACACAGAAGGTCCATACTTATGCAGCAATGATTTTCACTTCTGGATTCCCCAAGGAGTCCAGCAGCAGAACTCACGGATGTTCAGATCATTCACTACTTACATCGGAAACTGACTTTGATCTTGCACTCAGTTCAACTAGCAGTTTGACCAATAATTAGGTCCTGACCGATAATTTCCACGAGGATTGTAGAAATGACAAAGAGGAGGCAAAAAGGAAAAAGGTTTTTAACTTGTAAGCTTACATTCTAGAGCAGTACTGAAGCACCTTTTGGAGAGAGAGACAGACTGACAATTTATCCAGATAAATTATTACTATCTTGTTAAAAGCAACCAGATACTAATGTCTTTCCTCATTTATATGAACACACAAGGGTTTAGTAATAGACTCACAAGAGACAGCAGATGCTGAAATCTGAAGCAACAAACAAAAACTGTTGAGGAACGCAGCAGTTTCAACCTGAAATGTCAACATTTCTTCTCCCTCCACAGATGCTATTTGACCCACTTTCTTCCAGTAGTAGATTGTTCATTGCTACAGTTTAATAATAAGTTAATTACTACAGGTTTCAAATAACAAGTGAAAATGGCTTCCTTATTTAAAATGCAGTAAATTATGACTGTTAATTTTGTGTGTTTGACACCATAATTATTTGAATCCTTTGTGCAATCTTATTCAGTCATGGAGCCTCAACAACTTGGAATTTTGATTTCACTGAATTGAAGTGTTTGCCGCATTACAAATAAAATGGAACTATAATTATTAAAACAATGCATTTTTATTGACGACAGGAAACAATTTTGAGAACATCAAGCTCAATACTCATCATTGGCAGGCTAATTATTGCTTTAAGGTCATTATCTGCGATCCAGTGGTTCTGATTTAATTTGCTGAGACTCGCTTGCAAATGAATGCACTGCATAAAATAAACTTCAGGCTCTGTGACTATTTTTGGACTTTTCAAAAAAGCAAAATAACAGTAGAAATTGAATTGCTTTCTTTGTGAGTAATTAGTTGAAGCTGAATACTCAATTCCACTAATATTGCATTGGCTGAAAATGAGTCAGCAAAAAAAAATCTATTGTACTGTATAACATAATTTGAAATGATAACTAATGAATTATCTGTATACACAATCTCATTTTCAAAAATTATAATCACTGCAATGCCAAATCATTTTTTTAAATTGAGCCTGCAGTAATATTGTAATACCAGTGCCCAAGAAGAGCAGGGTGAGCTGCCTCTACAACTATCACCCAGTTGCACTCAGATCTACTATGACGAAGTGCTTTGAGGGGTTGGTCATGACCAGAATCAACTCCTGCCCAAGCACGAGCCGGCACCAACTGCAATTCGCCGAAAAGTCTACGGCTCTCAACTCAGCCTCCGATCACCCGGGCAATAGTTGTGTCAGCAAACCGACATCAGACCGCTGTTTGTTGATTACAGCTCAGCATTCAACACCATCGTACTCCCAGATCTAATTAACAAGCTCCAAACCCTGGGCCTCTGAACCTCCCTCTGCAGCTGAATCCTTAACTTCTTTATCGGGAGACCACAGTCAGTGCTGGTGGATCTGATTGTTTAATTCTTATTAGACTATTTAATTGTTATTTTCTTTGCAGTTTAACAATTAATTATATACTTGCATTTTAAGTAGTTCTTATATGTAAAATAGTTTAACAGCCTATAGTGGCTATACAAAGTGTAATTCTGGAAGACTGCAGGTTTCTTTGATCTGCATGAAGTTGCTAAGTGCTTTCTTATTGGCTAATATGGTATTGCAGTATTCACATGAGTACTTTCAAATTGGTTGTCTCTTACCTACAGATCGGTATGGATTTTGAATAGTATCTGAATAGTATAAAAATAGCTGTTTTATGCTAGGTGCCATGTTACATAGTTTCTCACTCTTCTTCAACTAATAGACCCCTCTCACTGTTTGTTACAACTTCCCTTTGTTTTATGGTCTCTTTAAAAAATGATCACAAAGTAACAATTTTTGAGCCTGTTTCCTGACTTCTAAGAGAACTTTGGATTAAAACATCAGAATCTACAGGGCAGACTGTTAATAACATCTTGTCCTCACTGGCAATCAAAACAGCTGCACTTCCGGGATATGTGCTTAGCCTGCTGCTCTACTCCCTCTGCACCCACGACTGTGTGGCTGGGCACAGCTCAAATGCTATCTATAAACTTGCCGATGATGCAGCCGCTGTTGGCTGAACTTCAGATGGTGATGAGGAGGCGTACAGAAGGGAGATAGATCAGCTATTTGAGTGGTATTGAGGCAACAACCTTGCACAATGTCAGTAGGAGAAAGGAATTGATTGTGGACTTCAGGAAGAGGGAGTCGAGGGAATGCACACCAATCATAGAAAACATAGAAACATAGAAAATAGGTGCAGGAGTAGGCCATTCGGCCCTTCAAGCCTGCACCACCATTCAGTATGATCATGGCTGATCATCCAACTCAGAACCCTGTACCTGCCTTCTCTCCATACCCCCTGATCCCTTTAGCCACAAGGGCCATATCTAACTCATCGAGGGATCAGCAGTGGAAAGGGTGAACAGTTTCAAGTTCCTGGAATTCCTGGCTGTTGACATCTCTGATGCTCTATCCTGGGCCCAAAATATTGATGCAATTATAAAGAAGGCACAACAGTGACTATATTCCAATTGGATTTTGAGGAGACTTAGAATGTCACCAAAGACACTTGCAAGTTTCTACAGATACACAGTGGAGAGCATTCTAACTGGTTGCATCACCATCTGGTATGGAGGGGCCACTGCGCAGGATTGGGAAAAAGCTGCAGAAAGTTACAAACTCAGCCAGCTCCATCATGGGCACTCGCCTCCCCAGTATCGAGAACATCTTCAAAAGGCGATGCCTCAAAAAGGTGGCATCCGGCATTAAGAACCCCCACCACACAGGTATGCCCTCTTTTCACTGGTTCCACCAAGGAGGTGGTACAAGAGTCTGAAGACACATACTCGTTGCTTCTTCCCCTCTGCCAGCAGATTTCTGAGTGGACAATGAACCCATAAACACAACCTCACTATTTTTTGCTCTCTTTTTGCACTACTTACTTAATTTAAAATGTAAACATTTTACTTATTGTTATTTATATGTACTGATGCCGCATTAACAACAGATTTCATGATGTTTGCTACTCTCTCTAAACCCATGACTGTGTGGCTAGGCATAGCTCAAATACCATCTATAAAATTGCTGATGATACAACCATTGTTGGTTGAATTTCAGATGGAGTCAAGAGGATGTACAGGAGTGAGAAATGCCAACTAGTTGAATGGTGTTGCAGCAATAACCTTGCACTTAAAATCAGTAAGACGAAAGAGCTAATTGTGGACTTCAGGAAAGGTAAGATGAAGGAATGTATGCCAATCCTCATAGAGGGGTCAGAAGTGCAGAGAGTGAGCAGTTTCAAATTTCTGGGTGTCAAGATCTCTGAGGATCTAACCTGGTCCTACTATATTGATGTAGTTATAAAGAAGGCAAGACAGTGAGTATACTTCATTAAGAGTTTTAAGAGATTTGGTATGTCAACAAATACACTCAAAAACTTCTATAGATATACCGAGGAGAGCATTCTGACTGGCTGCATCACTGTCTGGTATGGAGTGGCTACTGCACGGGACCAAAAGAAGCTGCAGAAGGTTGTAAATCTAGTCAGCTCCATCTTGGGTACTAGCCTACAAAGTACCCAGGACATCTTCAGGGAGCGGTGTCTCAGAAAGCCAGCGTCCATTAGTTCAGTGGCAATTTCCACCACCCAGCCTTCGTGTCCTGCGAAACAAGCAGTGACGCTCGTTTAAATACCATCGCTGGACACCAGCTGTCCATCATATAGCTCCTCCTCCTCTCTCTCTCTCTCTCTCTCTCTCTCTCTCTCTCTCTGTAACAAGCTGCTTGCGCTGCAGCCAATCTTCCGCTGTCGCTCGTCCTTCTCTCTCTCTCTCTCTCACACAGACATGGTTCTTTAAGGCACAGTCCATAATGAATAAAACTTAAGATTCCATCACAGCTCTTTAAAACACTGAGGCCCTGTTTCCCATGCTCCCTTTCAACTCACCAGGACACCATTTCCCAAACTGCCTTTAAGTTACTGGATTCACTGCGAGGCATATTATAATACTGTGCAGTATTAAATATGAATTCCAGATATGTTTAGGGATAATATGTATAACATGCAAAAAGCTGGAAATTCTGCCACTACAACACAAACCTGCTGGATTAACGGTGTTTTACTGCTGATGCACCATCAATAACTCACGCTGAGACTTAGGAAGTGAGATATCGGCTTTTATTGACTGGAAGAACAAACAACACTACATCCTGGGGAAAATGAGGGAGAGCAGCAGACCACAGTCGCCTTTATACAGGGGTCTGTGGGAGGAGCCACAGGAGCAGCCAGCAGGGTCTGTGGGAGGAGCCACAGGAGCAGTCAGACAGGTATATCTAGTTCACCACAACTGCACATGCATTCATGCGTCTTCTGTAATTGGTCAGTATTGCATTTTAGCTTTAACACAATAAAAACTTACATTTCGGAAGGAATGATTACTTCCTTGGAGGAAGTCATCTTCCCACTACAGTCAAACTGAGTCTCGGCACCTGTCTATCATTCCTTCCCAACATTAAACGTTAACAGGGCTGTGACAAAAAGCAAATCCCAAACACATTGCAGCACTTGTTTAATTTATTCTTTCCTTTGTATGATTTACACTTTTTTGAAAATGAATTCATTTAAACAAGAAAATCTCCCAGGTGGATTCACAGATGCAATTTCTTTTGAATTTAGCAAAATTTTCCATGTGACTTATATGGGTCCATAAAGTCCTTAGATTGCTGATTCACTGAGGAAGTTCCTACATTATTATGAATAAACTCTTCTTGGGGTTCCAGCCAGGTACCGACGTTTTGATGACAAACTCTGCCACCTTCTTCAGGGACTCTGTTCCGTGCAGACAGGAACTCCCTGTCAGAGAAATCTAAAGAAGGTGCAACCTGTTGGTGCACAAACTCATCTGCAGTTAGCAGTCACTGCTCTGAGGAAATTGAGCATCTTATGGTTAAATGTCGGCCGCATTACCCGTTCAGAGTGTTTACCGTTGTGTTCATCACTGCTGTCTACCTCCTCCCCGAGCTCAAATGCCAAGGACACACTGGGAGAGCTTTACAGTATCATCAGATTTCTCCAAAACAAGCATCGGGACGGTCTCCTCATAACTGCAGGTGGCTACAGGGTATCTTTACTAAACTCCCCCAACACATCACCATGGACACACGGGGAACAAACACATGGACCATGTTTATACAGGCAGACTCAGTACTTACAAAGCCATCCTACGCCCTCATCTTAGCCTCTGACCACATCTCCATAGTATTAATCCCAGCATACCAACCACTGCTGAAAATGGAGAAGCCAGTCAACAGGACCATTACTGTATGGCCTAATGAGGCAATCCTCGTGCTTCGGGATTGCTTCGAATGGACAAACTGGCAGATGTTCAAGGAGGCCACCATAAACGGAGAAGACACTGTCCTTTGAGGAACATAGTTCATCTGTCTCTGGCTACATCTGTGAGTGTGTTTACAAAATTGGTACTCCAAAAATGGTTATCTCACACCCCAATCAGCAGCCCTGGCTGAACGAGTGCACCCCTCACCAAAAGCCTGGGATGCTGCCTTCAACTCTCATCACAGAGCAGCTCTCAGACAAACAGGAGAATCCTCATCTTCGGCATCAATAAGTCAAAGACTGCTGATGCACAGAGAATTCCGGAACACCGATAATGATCCCAGGCGTACGTGGCTGGACACAAAGGGCGTTACCGACTACACAAGGAAAAACAATGTCCACTGTACCAGTGTTCCTCCCTCCCTGATGCTCTAACCAACCTTTTTGCACGCCTTGAGGTATGCAACACAATGCCAGCCATGAAAGCTACACTCCGCTCAGGTGAGCAGCCACCGTCTTTAAAGGCAACAGATGTGAGGAGGACTCTGCGGAGAGTCAACCCCACAAGGCAGCCGGGCCAGACAACATCCCAGGCCGAGTCCTCAGTGAGTGTGCACACCAGCTCACTGATAACGTCTTCAACACTTCACTCATCCAGCCTGTTCTCACATGCTTCAAATCAGCCACCATTATCCCTATACTAAAGAACTCTACACCTAAATGGCTACCGCCTGGGGTCACTGACAACAATCATTATGAAGTGCTTTGAATGGCTGATAATGGCACATATCAAATCTCCTTTCCTAACCCTCACCCTAACGCATTGGGCATTTACCAATATGCTTAGCGACAGAACTGCTCTGCGGCAGATGCCATGCACCTGGTCCCTGACACACCTGGAAAACAAGGACATCTATGTCAGAATGCTGTTTCTGGATTTCAGTTCGGCATTCAACACTATCGTCCCACAGACCTTGATGAACAAACTCCTACTCCTCGGTCTAAATACACCACTGTGCAATTGTTGTTGTGCAACATATATTCAGGATGCACAACAACCCCTCCCTTCCCATCATCCTCAGCGTGGGTGTCCCCCCCCCAGGACTATGGGCTGAGCCTATTGACGTACACGCTGCTCACACGTGACTGCACAGCAAAACATCCGAGCAATCACATCGATGACTCAACAGTGGCAGAGCTCATTATTAATAATGATGAGATTAACTACGGAGAGGAGGTGGAAGAGCTCGAGGCCTGGTGCCAGGCAAATAACCTCTTCCTCAATGTCAACAAGATGAAGGAGATGGTTATTGACTTCGAGAGAACTCACACCTCCCTTTATATTGGCGGCACAACAGTGGAAACTGCAAAGAGTTTCAAATTCCTGGGAATTCACATCATATACACAGTCCCAGAACACATCCTACACAGTCAGGAAAGCTCACCAAATCCTCTACTATATGAGGAGACTGACAAGTCCATACTCCATAAACATCCACACTCACGGTGTTGTACAGAATCCTGATAAGCTGCACCATTGTTTGGTACAGAAACTGCACTACAGTACACAGGAAGGCTCTGTGACAGGTGGGCAAAACTACTCAATGCATCACTGGCATCAGCCTAGCCACCATCAAGGACAGATACAGAAAGGTGCCTGTAAAGGGGCAGTAACATCATGAAAGATCCCTCCAATCCTGCTTGTTCCATTCCCATCAGGGAGGAGGCAATGTAGCAACCACACCAGGACCACCGGACTCAAAATGTTACTTGTCCCAGGCAGTAAAGCTCCACCCACTAACCCCAGCACTACTTTATTATTTCCTCTCAGTCACCTTACGTACAGCCTAGCGTCGCTTTATGGACATACAAGCAATCTACGTATACAAGACATTTAATGTATTTATATTTATTGTGTTTTCAGAATGTTTTTTATCTTTTGTGGGTATTTTTGTGCTGCGTCGGATCTGGAGCAACAATTATTTTGTTCTCCTTTGCACTTGTGTACAGTAAATGGCATTAACAATCTCGATTTTTAGTTAAATCCTATCCTTGTTACTATGAAACTCAGTAAATATTCAGGAATTTATGGCTGCCGATTTCCTCCATTCTAACCTCTCCCACATCTACGTATGTCACAGCTCACCCATTGCCAAAATCTGCAGCCCTGCCTAGGTTACCTTTAGACTTGAATTATCTGAGGAACTCTTGGCCAGCTCCTAACTTCCACAAACTCTTTCATAATTCTCCAAAATCTGCTGCTCACATCCTTATTCACACCATACCATTAATCCATCAACCTGATATGTTCTTCCCTCATAGATATAGACTCCTAGTTAAGGAACAACTTGATTTTTAAATTTTTTTCCCCCCGATCTCTTTGCAACCTCAACATCCCCCTTACTGCAATCTCTTCCACTTCTACCAATCTCTGTGGTAACCACATTCCGTCAATTCTGTTGTCTAGTCAGTTCCAATTTTAATCTTTACATTATGGTTGGTTATGTATTTAACTGCGAAGGCCCCAAGCTATTAAATTAATTGATTATACTTCTCCAGCTTTCAGCTGCTTTCTTCCTTTAAAACAGTAAAAGTTTTTTTACTGTTATATATTTCCTTGGTGCCATGGGTTTCACAAGTACAACTTTTTTGTTATTATGCCAAACAGAAGTTGTTCCCAGACACCTGAGACTGAATAATAAACAGTGGGTAATCAGAAAACCACTTATAGATAATGTGTTGGGAAAGTCTTTGATCTCGGTCTGTGAAGAAGAGAGAGGGGAAACAAAAAGTCAAGATACCCTGATGCCAATCCAGCAGTCCAATCCGCTCAAGCAGAATGGCCTCAGGAAATGCAGACTCAATAGGTCACAATGTACAGGAATAACAGAAGATGGTTGCAATTTAATGATTAGCACTGAAGTACTGTTCAACAAAACAAACCTCAAACTACTTTAATTACTGTAACTTCACGGCAGTGTGAAATATGAGCTTAGCAGTTCAAATCAATACCTGTCTCATCTTGTATTAACTTGATATGCCTTCAGGGAGGATGAACAAAAATATCGCACACCCAAAAAACTGGGGTATTAGGTCACTATTATTACTTGCTTGTTTACACATGAAGATATAGACCAGCCTGAACCAGCTCCAATCTAAACAAATCGTTCCAACTCCACGGAATCCATTAAAATCACAATAACATTGAATGTTGTCTTCAGCAGAATCAAACCTGACCATTTGATTAAAAATTGCCAGGAAGAGTAAACATACTAAAAAGAAGTTTAGAAATTGAACAGTTGTTGAAATACCAATACTGCACCAGTAAATCTGTTTGGTAGATTGACTGTACAAGTGTAGCCTTTGGTTCAGTGCATTCAATGTGCAGGAGCACATGATATGAAGCAGAATTTCATAAATCCTGTATCATTTAATAAAAAGAAAACAGAAATCTTATTTGAGAATTAATTTGACTGGGTAATAAGGCAAAGGGATCTCAGAACGGAAGTACACAATTCACTAAAATTAACTATGTAAATTAGTAAGACATCTGAAGAGCGACTAGGGCACAGGTTTTAAAAGGGATAGGACTTTAACGAGTTTCTATTTCAAATGCACAGGGTAGATAAGATTGTGTACTTCAAGCCACCACATTATAAAATATATACAGAAGGGACTGAGAGGGTTGTCAAGAGATTGAGGAGGATGATACTGGATATGATATGTTCTAACTTTCAGGACAGAATGAACAGTTTGTGTCTCTTTTCTCTTGTCAAGACCGATGAGCCACCCAACAGAAATCTGGACAATTGTGAGTACTTTGACAGAACAGGTATACTGTGAGTGCTTCAGCTAAGGAGTTCAGAACTGGATGGCATACTAAATGTAGTGAAGAGGAGTAAAAAGAGAGGTGGATATGCCGATAGAGTTAGATGAGGAAAGGGGGAGAGTCTCAATGGGGCTTAAACAAGAGGTCAAATACTTAGTCTCTGAAAACTAGTTTTTTGACAGCCTTTTCAAGATGAATACCCAAGTTCTGCAGCATAAGAATTTACAATTCGTGCCATACAACTGCCAGACAATGGCCATTCCAAAAAAAGAGCGTACAGTCACCTACTTTTGATATTCAAAGGGCGAGTTCCTCACCATCACACTTTCAGGCCATCATTGACCAGAAATTCAACTGAGCTAACTGCGTAAATTCTGTGGTTCCAAAAGCAGGTACCCCGCTTTGAGTGAGTCACCTTGT
Organism: Hemitrygon akajei; assembly: GCF_048418815.1. NCBI lineage: Eukaryota > Metazoa > Chordata > Chondrichthyes > Myliobatiformes > Dasyatidae > Hemitrygon > Hemitrygon akajei. The sequence continues at coordinate 166,791,022 of NC_133128.1, read as the reverse complement.
AGCACCATTTGTAAATCAGTAGCACAGCGAAATACTTTCCACTTACCTAAATAAATGCAGTTCCAACAACTGAGAAAGTTCAACAAAAATCCAGGTGACTTAAAATGTAGGCTCACTCATTATCTTTGGTATTCCAACCTCTACCGTCACCACTGCATCGCTACCCACTTTATAGTGAGCTGTCACCCACTAAAGCTATTCCAAAAGCACCTACCAACCTTCCAGCCTCAACCATTGAAGGCAGCTGATGGCATAGGACCACATCACTTGTCCTCCTGGCTTGTGAACAGGTTTAAAAAAACATTCTCAAAGACAGCAAACCAAGAAGTGAAATGTTTGAACTTCTAAATTTTGATATTATTTTGCACTTAGAGAAACAGATTGGGACATGTATATGTGATTAATTGCCAAGCTGAAAAATCATAAACTTTAAAAAATAAATAGTTTTATTCATGTATTGAGAGTTTGAAGTACAGTCGGCCCTCCTTATCCGCGGGGGATTGGTTCTAGGACCCCCCGCGGATACCAAAATTCGCTGTTGCTCAAGTCCCTTATTTAACATGTATCAGTACCGTGGTCTTTAGGACCCAGTGGAACCCCGGACTTTATTTAAGTCTCCGTGCGGTGGACATTAGGACCTGGCGATGCAGTTCTGAATCCGCAGTGTTTCTGTTCATGAAAATAATCACGATCGCGATTGAAAATAAGGTGGAAGTAATAAAGCGATTGGAAAGAGGTGAAACGCCATCGTCATTGGAAAAGCGTTAGGCTACAGTCGGTCAACGATCTGAATAATTTTAATGGAGCATGTGAAAGGCCCTACCCCAATGAAAGCTACAATTATTACTAAGCAAAGCAGTGGTTAAATTATTGAAATACGTATGTTTCTTAAGTGTTTTATATGCATAGAAATGTAAAATATGTACTATATACTAAGAAAAACGTTTGACTAACTGACGCTAAATAATACCGGATGTACCTGCTCCAACTTCAAATCCGACTTAAAAACGAACTCAGGAATGGAACTCATTCATAACCCGGGGACTGCCTGTACTTTTAAGTCATTTCTAGATTACTTGTAATACCTAATACAGTGTAAATGCTATGTAAATAGTTGTAATACTGCATTGTTTAGGGAATAATGACAAGAAAAAATAGTCTGTACATGCTCAAGCAATGAATGCTGGAGAGAGAACTTCCGGGTTTTCCCGATCCACGGTTGGTTGAATCCGCGGATAAGGAGGGCCGACTGTATTCATCTTGGACATCTTAGACAGATGAGGAGAATGGGCAAAGAAGTGGCAGATGAATACAGTGTCAGGAAATGCATGGTTGTGCACTTTGGTAGGAGAAACAAAAGCATAGACTGTTTTCTAAACAGGGTGAAAATTTAAAATCTGAGGTGCAAGGGGACTTGGAAGTCCTCGTGCAGTCCAAGTTAACCCTAAAGGTTAACTTGTAGCTTGAGTCGGTGGTGAGGAAGGCAAATGCAATGTTAGCATTAATTGCAAGAGGACTAGAATATAAAAGCACAGATGTAATGCTAAGGATTTATAAGGCACTAGTGAGGCCTCACTTGAAGTATTATGAGCAGTTTTGGGCCCCTTATTTCAGAAACAACGTGCTGATGTTGGAGAGGGTTCAAAGGAGGTTCATGGGAATGATTGCAGAAATGAAAAGTTTATTGTATGAGGACTGATTGATGGCTCAGGGCCTGGACTCGCTGGAATTTAGAAGAATGGGGGCGGGGGGGGGGATCTCATTGAAACCTAGCCAAGTTGAAAGGCCTAAATAGAGTGGAGAGGATGTTTCCTATGGTGGGAGAGCCTAGAACCAGGGGGCACAGTTTCAAATTAGAGGGATGTCCATTTAGAATGGAGATGAAGAGGAATTTCTTTAAACAGAGAGTGGTGCATCTGTGGAATTCATTGCCACATATTGCTGTGCAGGCCAGGTCATTTGGTGTATTTAAGGCAGAGGTTGATAGGTTCTTGATTTGTCAGGGCATGAAGTTTACAGGGAGAAGGCAGGAGAATCTGTTTGAGAGGGTAATGAACCAGCCATGATGAAATGGTGGAGCAGACTCGATGGGCCAAATGGCCTAATTCTGCTCCTATACCTTATGGTCTTTTGGCCTATCTGACAGTGTTCGATAGCGCACAAAAATTGAGCGTGCAGGCACCAGTGAGATGATTTAGCAGTAATATTGGCTCAGTACTCATGCAGCAGAATTGGATTAACAATGACAGCAAACCCTGAATTTCCATGCCTGCAGATACCTGATGTTGGATGGTTTCCAGAGTTCACGTCAACAATTGTTGACAGTTTGCCATCCTTACAACTGCATCGTTCTGGTCAATGCTGTTTTCAATTAAGTGGATCATCACTTCTAAAATATGATTAACTTGGCATTTTTTGAATTGTCTCTATGTTAAATTCATATTTAAGGGTGTCGCACATTACTACATGCACTAAGAAAATTCTTTACTATCATGAGTGGATGATCCAAAGGTCATATGTTACTCAATGTCAGAATTTGGAGGTCATTAATCCGTATATAAATTTAAAAAAAATCTAATTCACATCCAAATCAGATAATATTTTATAGACAATAGACAATAGGTGCAGAAGTAGACCATTCGGCCCTTCGAGCCTGCACCGCCATTTTGAGATCATGGCTGATCAATTCCTATCAATACCCGGTTCCTGCCTTGTCCCCATATCCCTTGATTCCCCTATCCATAAGATACCTATCTAGCTCCTTCTTGAAAGCATCCAGAGAATTGGCCTCCACTACCTTCCGAGGCAGTGCATTCCAGACCCCCACAACTCTCTGGGAGAAGAAGTTTTTCCTTAACTCTGTCCTAAATGACCTACCCCTTATTCTCAAACCATGCCCTCTGGTACTGGACTCTCCCAGTATCTGGAACATATTTCCTGCCTCTATCTTGTCCAATCCCTTAATAATCTTATATGTTTCAATCAGATCCCCTCTCAATCTCCTTAATTCTAGTGTGTACAAGCCCAGTCTCTCTAACCTCTCTGCGTAAGACAGTCCAGACATCCCAGGAATTAACCGCGTGAATCTACGCTGCACTTCCTCTACAACCAGGATGTCCTTCCTTAACCCTGGAGACCAAACTGTACACAATACTCCAGGTGTGGTCTCACCAGGGCTCTGTACAAATGCAAGAGGATTTCCTTGCTCTTGTACACAATTCCCTTTGTAATAAAGGCCAACATTCCATTAGCCTTCTTCACTGCCTGCTGCACTTGCTCATTCACCTTCAGTGACTGATGAACAAGGACTCCTAGATCTCTTTGTATTTCTCCCTTACCTAACTCTACACCGTTCAGATAATAATCTGTCTTCCTATTCTTACTCCCAAAGTGGATAACCTCACACTTATTCACATTAAACATCATCTGCCAAGTATCTGCCCACTCACCCAGCCTATCCAAGTCACCCTGAATTCTCCTAACATCCTCATCACATATCACACTGCCACCCAGCTTAGTATCATCAGCAAATTTGCTGATGTTATTCTCAATGCCTTCATCTAAATCATTGATGTAAATCGTAAACAGCTGTGGTCCCAATACCGAGCCCTGTGGCACCCCACTAGTCACCACCTGCCATTCCAAGAAACACCCATTCACCGCTACCCTTTGCTTTCTATCTGCCAACCAGTTTTCTATCCATGTCAATGTCTTCCCCCTGATGCCCCGAGCTTTGATTTTACCCACCAATCTCCTATGTGGGACCTTATCAAATGCCTTCTGAAAATCGAGGTACACTACATCCACTGGATCTCCTCCGTCTAACTTCCTGGTTACATCCTCAAAACTCCAACAGATTAGTCAAGCATGATTTACCCTTGGTAAATCCATGCTGGCTCGGCCCAATCCTATCACTGCTATCTAGATATGCCTCTATTTCATCCTTAATAATGGACTCCAGCATCTTCCCCACCACCGATGTCAGGCTGACAGGTCGATAGTTCTCTGTTTTCTCCCTCCCTCCTTTCTTAAAAAGTGGGATAACATTAGCCATTCTCCAATCCTCAGGAACTGATCCTGAATCTAAGGAACATTGGAAAATGATTACCAATGCATCCGCAATTTCCAGGGCCACCTCCTTTAGTACCCTAGGATGCAGACCATCTGGACCTGAGGATTTGTCAGCCTTCAGTCCCATCAGCCTTCTCATCACCGTCTCCTTCCTAATGTCAATCTGTTTCATTTCCTCTGTTACCCTATGTCCTTGGCCCATCCATACATCTGGGAGATTGCTTGTGTCTTCCTTAGTGAAAACAGATCTAAAGTACTTATTAAATTCTTCTGCCATTTCTCTGTTTCCCATAACAATTTCACCCAATTCATTCTTCAAGGGCCCAACATTGTTCTTAACTATCTTCTTTCTCTTCACATACCTAAAAAAGCTTTTGCTATCTTCCCTTATATTCCTGGCTAGCTTACGTTCGTACCTCATTTTTTCTCCCCGTATTGCCTTTTTAGTTAAGTTCTGTTGTTCCTTAAAAACTTCCCAATCATCTGTCCTCCCACTCACCTTAGCTCTGTCATACTTCCTTTTTTTCAATGCTATGCAATCCCTGACTTCCTTTGTCAACCACTGTGGCCCCTTTGCCCCCCTCTGAATCCTTCCTTCTCTGGGGGATGAACTGATTTTGCACCTTGTGCATTATTCCCAAGAATACCTGCCATTGCTGTTCCACTGTCTTTTCTGCTAGGCTATTCATCCAGTCAACTTTGGCCAGCTCCTCCCTCATAGCTCCATAGTTTCCCCTGTTCAACTGCAACACTGATACCTCCGAGCTGCCCTTATCCTTCTCAAATTGCAGATTAAAAACTTATCATATTATGATCACTACCTCCTAATGGCTCCTTTACTGCAAGATCGCTTATCAAATTACATAACACTAAATCCAGAATAGTCTTGTCCCTGGTCGGCTCTCTTACAAGCTGTTCCAAGAATGCATCCCGTAGGCACTCTACAAACTCCCTATCCTGGGGTCCAGCACCAACCTGATTCTCCCAGTTCACCTGCATGTTGAAATCCCCCATAACTACTGCGACATTACCTTTGCCACATGCCAATGTTAACTCCCTATTCAACTTGCACCCAATATCCATGTTACTGTTTGGTGGCCTGTAGACAACACCTATTTGGGTCCTTTTGCCCTTACTGTTCCTCAGTTCTATCCACACAGACTCTACTTCTCCTGATCCTATGTCCCCCCTTGCAAAGGACTGAATCTCATTCCTCACCAACAGGGCCACCCCACCCCCTCTGCCCACACTTCTGTCCCTACGATAGCACGTATACCCTTGTACATTCATTTCCCAGGTCTGACCTCCCTGCAGCTATGTCTCCGTTATCCCAACAACATCATAGTTACCCATTCGCACCTGGGCTTCAAGCTCATCCGCCTTATTTCTGACACCGTGCATTCAGATATAGAATTTTTAGCCCATTTCTCCTCTCTCTGTTTGAATTGCTGCCTATTGTGCTTAACCCAGCTCCCCGAACTCCCATCGGGCTATATGCCCCTAGAATTTTGTTGTCCTTCCTAAATTTACTTATTCTTTCAACACATTTAACTCCATGTTCCGTCAGACCATCCCTCTGTACATGTGTCCTCCTTATCACTTGTTCCACCTCACCTTTTTCTACTACACACTTAATATTCCAGAACCGTGTAGTCCCCACCTGTCCTTTATTCTTCCTCTCGCTATCCTCTCTCACATTCTGGATCCCTGCCCCCTGCAAATTTAGTTTAAATCCCCCCAAGAAGCACTAGCAAACTTCCCTGCAAAAATGTTAGTACCGCTCCAGTTCAGGTGTAAACCGTCCCCTCGGAACAGATCCCACCTTCCCTGGAACAAAGCCCAATTATCTACAAACCTGAAGCCCTCCCTCCTGCACCATCCTCTCAGCCACGTATTAATCTTTATAATCTTTCTGTTCCTTGCCTCACTTGCACGTGGCACAGGTAGCAATTGGAGTAGTGAATCTCCAATATACTTTAGTCATACAAGTAAATATCTGGTGATAAAATATAAGTTTGTGTAGTAATAATGACAAAAATCACATCAGTGTTCTCAATATGCATGGTAGGTAGTCCAAACACAATGACAGATCAAATGCCTATGCTGCCACCTACAGTTCATTTGCATACTTTGCAGTTAGTATCACTGCAGAGAGAAACTTAAATTCCACCTCAGAGGAAATGTAGTCACTATGGCGAACTAGAAAATATGGCAGAGCAAGCTGCCTCAAAGCACGGGTAGACAAAGGCCAGGTAGTTTTAATAATGTTGAAATGTCAGGTCAGCAGGAAAGGTCACTGGCTGCAGTCTACCATCACTGGAGAGTTGTATGTGTCTTGGACAAAGGAGAGGGCAGGAAAATCATTGCAGACGCAATCCACCCGACAAAGCCCCTTTTGCAAAAGCTCCCTTCTGGAAAGCACTGTAGAGCTATTATAACAAAACTTCACGCCATCTTAAAGAGTTCCTTCTCCCAGGCTGTTACTCTGATCAATCAATCTAGTTGTTCCCTCACCAGCCCCTCTACAGATTACCTCCATCTCTGTACTACACTGTAAATTTTTTAAACCACTTTTTATATTGCAGTTTACATTATAAATGCCTGCTGGTATTTATGTACACATTCCATATCTGTACTTTAAACTCTAACTTTGTTATACAATTCTTTACTGTTTATAATTGTTGAATGTTGTTGTTTGTTTTTGCCTGTTGCACCCTGACCAACACACCACAGTAAGTTCCTAATACACGTAAATGCAAACGGCAAATAAAATTGATCCTTGATGGATAAAGTATTTACGTGGGCAGCTGAGATAAGCAGCAGTGAACTTACAAAGTCGCACCGAGGATCCACTGTACGTATCCCAGAAAGCACAGGGAGCCTCAGTTTAACATCACTTCACATTGACAGGGCCAGCAGTCAGGGAGAAAATGGGGTATTACAGGTGACACCAATATTTGTGAAAGAACTGACTGTTACAGAAATGTAACAGGACACTTAGAAAATAATAATAGAATTGGACAGATTTCTAAAAGAGCAGCGGGATTTCTTTCAAATTTGATGTTGATCCCTCAGGACAAAGACATAAGTTTCCCCATTCACATAGGAGCACAAGTAAAATAACCCGCACAAAAGGTATTTATTTTAATATAAAAAGTATTTAATTTATATTTCTGTTCAAGCAGTTCATTGGCCCCAACCGCAGTCAAAATGAAAGTGCTTTAATCTTTTCCATAATTTAATACAAGTACCCAAACTGGTAAGCCAATTTGCCCAACATTTTGTGAACTGTGCACTTCCATTTGCTTCATTTTTATGCCAAACTCCACCCAGCTCATACACTAGCACTTCTACTTTCATAGAAGCATTCAGCACATCATCAAATACTCTCCCAATGTACCGTAGATTCCGGACTACAGAGCGCACCTGATTAAAAGCCGCTGGCTCTAATTTTAGAAATAAAATCAATTTTTTACTTGTAAAGGCCGCACCGGATTTTCGGCCGCAGGTGTCCCACGTTGTAATATGAGATATTTACACAGAAAGATATTACACGTGAGGATTTTTTAACTTTTAATTAAATCCATATGGTAACAAAAACAAATACATATTGCAAATGCTTTTTTTCGAACCGTGCCCGTAACGCGGCTACTTTTAAATATACGTTGCGTATACTTCTTTACTGAACAACATTCCAATATCTCCTAACGACTGGTAAAAAATATATATACTGCAGCCTACCAGGAAAAGTTATTGATCGCCTTTAACTTAAAAGCAGCGTTTTTGCTCCGCCGCTCCCCCCCGCCGTCCCGTTTATCGCAAACGGCATTTAAAAGCAGCGTTTCGCTCGGGTCTAATGCCCCCTCCTTCCCGTTTATCGCAAACCAGCGTTTTCCCACAAGACGCGGCGAAACCGGGTGTGACGTCATAGTATCCCGCGATGTAGTACAGAAAACAAATATAGTTAAAACTCTTCTAACTTTAACTAGAAAATGAATTACTAAGCGAAAATATTATAAACTAAATAACTGCCATAAAGGCAGCACAATGCTTTTCTTCGAGTGTTTTCCATGTTGATGAGGGTGAGTACAAATGACTGATTTACAATAATTTAATTGTGAAAGTGCGCTTGATTTATCGTACAATTTCATTGGACCTCTGTGAACTACTCATCAATTTTATTGGTCTACTGTTACGAGGCAAAATGTTTTCGGCGGCATGAAAAAAAATAATGCATTAGCCGCTCCGTATTAAAGGCCGCAAAGTTCAAAGCTGTTCAAAATGTGGGAAAAAAGTAGCAGCTTAAAATCCGGAATCTACGGTAATTCCACTGGTGCATTACAGAAAGTATCTTGACTGGTTCCATCGTGGCCTGGGGCAACAATTCCAAAGCACAGGAGTGCAAGAGGCTGCAGAGAGTAATGGACAGAGCCCAGTCCATCACAGGTACAGCCCTTCCTACCACTGAAAACATCTGCAAGGTACTGCCAGCATCTACCGTGAAGGATCTTCACCTTCTGCGTCCTGTCCTCTTCTTGCTGCTACCATAGGGAAGAAGGTACAGAAACTGGAAATCCCACACCACCAGGTTTAGGAACAAATACTCTCCTTCACTCATCAGGTTCCTGAACTGACCTGCAAAGCTCTCATCCTACCTTGGTAACAGACCAATACAGATCACCACTTCCACCATCACAGACTGATCTCTGATCATGTTTGATTTGCACTAGTGTATTATTTTAAACTGTCTTCTTAATTTACTGTCAATCTTTTTTCTGCACGTTGTCTGAACTTACGTGCCTGTGATGCTGCTGTAAACAAGTCTGCAGGGCATCTTCGAGGAGCGATGCTTCAAAAAGGTGGCATCACCATTGAGGACCCCCCACCCCATTGCCAGGACATGCCCTCTTTTCATTGCTACCATCTGGGAGGTGGTACAGGAGCCTGAAGGCACGCACTCAACGATTCAGGAAGAGCTTCTTCCTCTCCACCGTCAGACTTCCGAATGGACAATTAACTCATGAACACTACCTCACTACTTTTTCTCTTTTCGCACAAAATTTAACTTCATAAAATATAAATACATATTTACTGTAATTTACAGTTTTTATTATTATTGCAATGTACTGCTACTGCATAACAACAAATTTCGTGGCATAAACCAGTGATATTAAACCTGATTTTGATTCAAATCTCATGGTACTTGTGCATATGAAAATAAAATTGGCTAATAAATTTGACCAATTTATTTTTCATGTTAGATCCATTTTTCTTTTTTTCAATTCATGCTATAATGTGTCTGTTTATTCAAACTGGTGATTTATTTATTATTTTAAATTCTTATTAATGAAATAATAATGAATAAATTGCAAAGGAAACCGCTGTGATTGCAAGACTCCATTCTTCTGTAAACTTGATTCAAAATTGTTTAGATTTTACTAATAATCCCAGTGTTAAGAAATTACTTTCAAAACATTACCTGGACCGCGCAAGTGTTTTGCTGTCAACTTCAGGGGCTTTATCTATTCCAGGGTTTTGAACTTACGTAAGAGAATACAACAGCAAAGATACTGATAAATTAAGCAGTACAATCTTAGTGCAAGACAGGAATGAAGCAGTGCCAGATCACTGGGGGAGCAGGTTGAGTTGAATGGCAAGCTCCGACTTCTCATTGTCCTTTCTTAATTAATGAAATCCACATTCTTTCAGATGATTGCTTGACGATACTGGAGAAAGCTGCAACAACGCAGCCTGTGAAAGAGGGCCGAATGTATCGACAACGTTAAATCTTTGCATGAAATAACACAGGATTGCAAATACCAAAGTTGATGTCAGTTATCTGGTATAATAATCAGGAACACTAATAGTTCTGCCACAGTATTACATCAACATAACTCAGGTAGGGACCAAACCACCTAGAAGGTTCTTTTCAGGCCTCCAGCTGTTAACAGCCATGTTCTTGCTATTAACATGAAAATTTTGTTTAAGTAAATGAGATATTAAATCAATCTATTGGTAAATTACAATTTCTAAATTGGAATCACGGAAAAGACAAAAATGTCACAACTTCTTTGCCGACTGAATTCCACCAATGACCACTGCCTTAATCTGTGTTGGATTATACATCGATTCTAGATGAGAGGTCAGTTAGCTTTCATTATCAATAGTGACTTCACATGCACAAATATAAATGCTGAATCCCCCTTTGATGATGGAGTTTAAATCTATTGGCAATCTTAATATATAACTACAGCAGTTAACATGAAACACTGCAGCTTAAGAATGCTGGTATATAAATACTAAAATCCAGGTCAGTCAGCATTTGCGCGCGCGCGCACACACACGCACACACGCACACACGCACACACGCACACACGCACACACGCACACACACACACACACACACACACACACACACACACACACACACACACACACAGAGTTAATGTTTCACATCAAAGTCTGCTTATGCGAGAGGCCAATCTGACATACACAGGTTAATGTGAGAGAGGAGAAATTTAAAGGAGATCTGAGAGTCAAGCTCTTTGCAAGTTACTGGAGGGAAATATAAATACAATATTTATTTGGACAGGTATTGAAAAGCATTGGAAAAGACTAAAGGGATGCAGGCAAATGGGACTGCTATAGACAGGCATCACAGTTGGCACGGACAAGTGAACCAAAGGACTCATTACTGGCCATACAGTTAAATCTCGCAGAAGTTGAGCAACGTTACACAGATAGAAATAGAGGACCCCGATGAGATGCTGATATATATTTGAAACTTTACTTTGGAACCCTCCAAGAGGACCACAACCTTGTCATGGTTTGGCAGCTCACATGCCTCATTGACCTGGAAAGCGATGCTGGCTGGAGTCAGCGCTTTATCTTTGGTTCTTGGTAGGGTCACCCTACCAAACAGGTCAAAGGGTAGAGGCCAGACAAAGATTGGTCCACCGGTCCTCCGGGTCTAGGTGTTCAATCAGGGTTGACAACACTGACTGGTAAAACAAAACTGTGATGGAAATAGCAATGACGAATTCTCTCCCTTGATGTCCAAAAAAAACCCAAAAGAGCTGATCATAGATTACAGGAGGAATGGAGCCAGGCTTGCCACAATCAATATCAATGGGACTGCAGTTGAGAGGGTGTGTAGCTTCAAGTTCCTCGGTGTACACATCACCGAAGAATTCACCTGGACTATACACACCAGCTTCGTGGCAAAAAGAGCACAACAGCGTCTCTTCCACCTCAGGTAACTGAAGAGGTTTGGCATGAGCCCCCAAATTCTCAAGACCTTCTACAGGGGAACCATTGAGAGCATCCTGACTGGCTGTATCACTGCCTGATAAGGGAAGTGCACCCTCAGGCAACCATCAGGGGTGGAAAACAGTAATATTCCAGATACAGAAAGGACAAAAATGCTGCAGTCCCTAAAAGAATTAAACAATAAAAATAAAGAGAAGTAAGCTTTCAAGACAAAAGAGGAAAACATGATAAAGATTATAGAAAAATCAAATGGAAGATAATTTCGAATTCTGTAAAATCAACACTGATTTCCGAACATCATCTTCAACGTATTTCTGGTACATCTATTCAAAGTATTTCTTTGTAATTTAGGCAGTGCGTTTGTCTTACTTCTAAAATCAGAACAGAAACTCGCCACTTAACATGAAAATATCCAAGGGAGTTTATAGCACTGACGCTAGACCACAAAATCTATACAGGGATGTTGAAACCGAGCTATAACTCAATTCTAGACTTCCACACTTACTCAGTCACAGAGTACACCACTGCTGCTACAATCAATATAATTGTAATTCTGACAAAAAAATGTTCACAGACACAAACACAGTCAGAATGACGATCCTTTCTGGAAGTAAACGTGCTGACCTTGGTGCGAATAAAAAGCTGCAAATGCTCAAAATAGAACAAAAAATGCTGGAAATACACAACAGGTTCAGGCAGCATAACTGCACTCTCGTGTCTCTCTACAAGTGCACCCTGATCTATTGAAAACTTACAGAAATAATCTGTCATTTCTAAATATTTGAACACTGAAGCTTTAGTTTCTCTGTTTTCTTCTGTAGCACAGCCTGCAGATGGCACCCCAATTCCTCAAATAAAGGAAGTCGCGGGCACTGTATGTCAGCCATAAGGCTGTTAAAGAACTAAAGTAATTACTGGAAAATGACTCGGAATTATTTACGCAACTCTTTAAGGAATATTTGAATTGTTTTGTGAATGAAAACCGGAAACCCTCAACTATTAAAACGATCGAGACTTACATGTACAGACCCGACTCTAACCAGAAGGAAGATACAATATTTCCCAGCTGCAAACTGGGGATGCTTGAAGCCAAGGCGAGCAACTCACTTAATCATTACCAAGGTTCTGAGCTTAATATCCACCCGAGAATTCTCTACAGACTATACTGCTGACAACCCATTGAGAATACTCTGACAGCATCTCCAGACACGTTATCTCTTGGTGGTAGAGATACACACAGCAAAGCAGATGCAATACTTAGTTAACAAACTAAAAATTTACAGAACAATAGCTAAAATATCTTAGAAAAACAACTAATGATTGAACTGCCCATGTTAGATAAAGGGATGCTTTCAAATATAACATCAGCAGCTCACGCTGAATTGTCACACATACCTGTGTTGGTGCCTGTAACAAACGTAGTCGGAGTCGAAGAAATTGGTGTGTGACTGTTGGCTTGTTTCATCCTCTTCAAGTGAGACCTCCCATTATAATGAATCTCAGCCTGTGCTGCCGAATTCAGCTGAATGTTACACACTTCACACAGTGCCAGTCCTACCTTCTGTTTCTCAATATTCAACTGGTAGCCCAGGTATTCACTGCTCAGTATTTTCCCATCACTGTAAGTGTAAAGATCTCCTGAATTCATCATAACATCAGCAATATGTTCAGGACTCAGTTGTTGTTTCATTCCTGCAAAGATGAAGATCATTCAATAAAATCTCAGCAAACATTCATTTACAAATTTCATGTGAAAATCTAGAAATTTCAACTTAAAAATACAAGCATATACACAAAATTAGAAATGAGTACTGCTAGATGCAAGAATCCGAGGATTGCAAAATAAACAGTTATATTTATTTACCATTATTATACAAATCTCACAGCAAATTTTAATATCTATGCAAAAAACCCACAAGTCACTGTCTGCGATATCCTCGTACTCTACAATCCTCAACAACTTAGTGTGTGTTTACCTCTAGGTTCTGCAGTAAACATGGCCAAAGGTCTTGGGGATGGAGCATGCAAGAATGGGTGCATTTTCAAAGAATGTAGCCAGCATTAGTTATTGCCAAAACCACATCTTTTGCCTGAAAATGTGATTTCACAAATACCGATTTCATCCCATGTAAGTAAATTAGTCTTTGAGACTTACAAAGAATTCTTTATTTCACAATTTTTCTGTGGCTCTTCTATCTCATCTCATTTCTTCTCCTCTCAATCTCATCTGAAATTTCGGCCTTTAGCTTGCTTCCATTTAGATCCCATTTGTGTCTTATTTCACACTGCTCGATTCAGAACTCAGAATCTCTGTGAGGATTCTCAATCTGATCAGATCCTTCCTCCTGCACTCGGACTTTACAATTTCCCTGAAGAGAGCGCTACACGGGAATGGACTCCAGATGAAAGGAAATCTGGGTGACTGTTAGTGAGATGAATAATAACAGCTACTCTCAGCGAACCACAAAATCCAAGCCTGAACGTCCTTTTGTTCTGTGGCAGAAAATCAAATGTTAATAAGATATAATATTAAAATGGGACTGCATTTTTGCTCAAATCTCACAACAAAAAAATTTAATCCGGTGAGAAAAATAATCAAATAACTTCGAGCAAGTTACCTATGAGCATTATCCAGAATGCTCTGCCTCCTTTCAAAGTCATTCCACTTACATTCACAATGGTTAAGACACTTCCTCAGAGGAAACCAGTTTCCTGGTTTCAGTCGGCACTTTTACATGTACAGCCAATCCCTCTACACCTCCATCCCACACCATGACAACCCAAAAGCCTATCATTCTTTTCTATAAACAGAGGCCCAACCAATCTATCTCCACCATGATGGCCCTCCCTCGACTAATCCTGTTCTCGCATAAGTCTTCTTTAACCTCCACTCACTTACTTCACATTAAAGGCAATGGTCTGGGCATGTGTGAGGTTCCAAATCATCTCTGTCTCCTTGTGGAATACAGGGCACTGGATGCTTGGTTTTTGTTTCTAATTTAATCAAACTCTTCCCTCATCTCTTTATCCAATACAATGCTGAAAGTATTGCTGTGTACTCCTCTCATATAGAACACAAAAGTTCTATCACAATTTCTGCCTTTTTCTTCTCTGCTCTTTCTTTCACAACTCTGACTGAACCCTTCCCTTTTCCAACTTCTCTCCCTCCATCAGGAGGGACCAATACCCTCTTAATAACCTTCAGAGCCACCTATGTATGGAGCTACAGGAGATGGCTGAGATTTTTAATGTCTATTGGTGTTTACCAGGGAGGTTATCATGGATGCCAAAGAAATTTATGCTAGGTCTTGTATCATATGTATATTATGTGGAAATAGGCATTTGTAGGTTTGAAACACATTAATGTGGGTAAATCCCCAGGGCATGACCAAGTGAATCCCCTGAGATTATGGGAAGCCTTGTAGACCCTTGCAGAGATAGCCGCTTCATCAGAAGCCACCGACAATGGTCCAGAACACCAAAAGGTGGCAAATGTTCCATTGTTCAATAAGGGCAGCAAGAACGGGCCAGGAAACTACAGGCCAGTGAGCCTGACTTAGTTAAAGGGAAGTTACAGCAGAGAATTCTGACGAACAAGATCTACCATCACTTGGATTGTCAAGGCCTGATCAGGAATGGCTTTATGCATGAGATGTCAATTCTAATTAATCATTTGGAGTTTTTTGAAAAGCTAATTAAAGGGAAACAAGAAGAAAGGGCAATGGATGTTGCTGATATTGATATCAGTAAGGCCTTTGAAATGGTTCCGTGTGGCAGGTAGATATGGAGGTTTACTCTTATGGGATCCAAGGGGAGCTTGTAAGTGGAATTCAGAATTGGCTTGATGATAGGAAGCAGAGGGTGATGGTTGAAGGTCGATTCTCCCACTGGAAGCCTGTGAATAGTGCGGTGCCCAGGAGAAAGCACTGGGACCTCTGTACTTATTATGTATGTAATGCTTTAGATATGAATGTACATAGCACGATTAGCAAGTTTACTAATGATATTAAATTAGGAGATCTTGTTTGTAGCAAAGCAGGTCGTAATGAATTGTAATGATTTTAATCAGCTAGGGAGATGGACAGAGGATTGGCAAATGGATTTCAACTTAGTTAAGTGTGAGGTTTTTAGACTGTCAGACCAAGGTAGGGTTTATATAGTGATGTTGTGGAACAGAGACCCAGGAATACAAGTAGACAGAGAACTGAATGTGGTCACACAAGGAGACAGAGTGGTGAGGAAGACATTAAACACGCTGGCCTTTGTCAGTCAGGGCATCAAGTTTGGGAGTAGGGACAGTACGCTGCAGTTATACAAGTCATTGATGAGGCTGCACTTGAAGTATTCGGTACAGGTTTGGTCATTCTATTATAGGGAAGACATTGTCAAGATGCAGCAGGTGAAGAAGAAATTTGGGAGGATGCTACTTGGACTAGAGAGCCTGAGCTACAGGGGAGGCTGGCTGTGGTGAACTAGATATACCTGTCTGGACTGCTCCTGTGGCTCCTCCCACAGACCCCTGTATAAAGGCGACTGTGGCCTGTTGCCCTGCCTCATTCCCCAGGATGTAGTGTTGTTCATTCTTCCAGTCAATAAAAGCCGATACCTCGCTTCCTACGTCTCAGCGTGAGTTATTGATGGTGCACCACTGGCTATGCTGGATCTTTATTCCCTGGACTGTAGGGGAATGAGGAGTAACCTCATAGAAGCTTATTAAATCATAAGAAGTTAGGATAAGGTAGATGGCCCTCATCTTTTCCCCATGGTCAGGGCGTCCAAAACCAAAAGGAACAGACAAAGGAGGGAAGTAATTTAAAAGAAACCTGGGAGGTATCTTCTTTGCACAGAAGGAAGAGAGTGCTGGAATGACCCATCAGAGAAAGTGGTCAAGACAGGTGCAATTGCAACTTTACAGGTACCTAGTCAGACAAACTTGGACAAGTGTTAGGGGGAAAATAAAAAAGCCCCAAAGTACCCCTGTTACCATCCTCGTGATTAATGTCTAGTCTCTAAAAATACAATTGAAGACCTGAGAGCAAGACTGTGGACTAGAGGGACATCAGGGACTTCTGCTACTCTTATTCAGAATCAGGTTTAT
This sequence comes from Hemitrygon akajei, assembly GCF_048418815.1. Taxonomy (NCBI): domain Eukaryota; kingdom Metazoa; phylum Chordata; class Chondrichthyes; order Myliobatiformes; family Dasyatidae; genus Hemitrygon; species Hemitrygon akajei. The sequence continues at coordinate 166,774,584 of NC_133128.1, read as the reverse complement.
TATCACCGGCATGTCTCGTGAAATTTGTTAATTTAGCAGCAGCAGTTCAGTGAAATACATAATAACATAGAATGAAAAAAAAATAGAAATAAATAAATTATAGTAAGTACATATATATATAGAATTGATTAAAAATAGTGCAAAAACAGAAATAATATAGATTTTAAAAGTGAGGTAGTGTTCAAAGGCTCAATGTCCATTTAGGAATCGAATGGCAGAGGGGAAGAAGCTGTTCCTGAATCGCTGAGTGTGTGCCTTCAGGCTTCTGTACTTCCTACCTGATGGTAACAAGGAGAAGAGGGCATGTCCTGGGTGATGAGGATCCTGATTAATGGATGTGACCTTTCTGAGGCACCACTCCTTGAAGATGTCTAGAGACTACAAAGGCTGGTCCCAAGATGGAGCTGACTAATTTTACAACCTCTGTACCTTCTTTCGGTCCTGTGCACTAGCCCCGACCCTCCAGGCTAGACAGTGATGCAGCCTGTTAGAATGCTCTCTGTGGCACATCTATGGAAGTTTGTGAGTGTTTTAGTTGACAAACCAAATCTCTTCAAACTCCTAATGAAATACAGCCCCTGTCTTGCCTACTTTACAGCTGTATCAATATGTTGGGACCAGATTAGATCCTCAGAGATCTTGACACCCAGGAACTTGAAATTGCTCACTCTCTCCATTTCTGATCCCTCTGTGAGGATTGGTTCGTGTTCCCTCTTCTTACCCTTCCTGAAGTCAACAATGTTCACAGAGACTTGGCTCATCCCCAGCATTCCGGACACAGCACCCAAGGGTTTCACCATCCACTGCATGGACCGGAAAGAGGCCTCGGGCAAAAGCAGAGCCTGCAGCATTTACTTCATGATTACCTCATCGTGGCACACAGTTCTGTCTTCGATCTGCTCCCTTAATTGGAATATCTGGCTGTCAAGTGTCGTCCGTTCTATCTGCCAAGTGAATTTTCCACTAGCATCCTGGATGCAGTGCATATTCTTGGCAAACGTTAAGCTGGCAGTGGAGGAGCTGAGCACCATGATAAACAGCCACGAGACAGCAAACTCTGATGTCTTCCCCGATTGCTGCAGGGTATTTCAACCAGGCCAGCTTGGACACCCTACCACCACAACAGGTCTACAGCAGTCTTGGACCACCTGGATAACAGCAATACCTACGTCAGGATGCTGTTTATTGATTACAATTTGACATTCAACAATATCATCCCCTGAGTATAAACCAATAAGCCTCAAAATCTGGGCCTCTGTACCTCCCTCTCCAACCAGATCCTTGACTTCCTCATCAGGAGATCCCAGGCAGTGTAGGTTGGTAAGAGCATCTTCTCCTTGCTGACAATCAACACAGGCTCACCTCAGGGAAGAGTGATTTGCCCATTGCTTTTCTCTCCCTACAGCCATGACTGTGTGCAAAGCACAGCTGACATTCCACGCATAAATTCGCCTCTATCACCATTGTCATAATCTCAGATGGCAACAAGGAGGCATACAGGAGTGAGATGGATCATCTGGTTAAGTCATGCCACAACAACAACTTTGCACTCAATATCAGCAAGATCAAAGAATTGATTCAGGACTTCAGGAAAGGATGGGTAGCTTCAAGCTCCTGGGTGCCAAGACCCAGGACCAAAGGACATGTTTTGAAAGAAAATAAAAATGTACTAACATGGTTAGCCAAGAAAATTGTTTTTTTGGTGACAAGGGCAATGTGAGATTTAAAATGATTGACGACATCACAAGAATTGTAATGAATGAATAGCTGAAAGCAAGCTCCTATTTCTCATACCTACAACATGGTGCCCTGCTATAACATATTATCCTGATTAAGAGAAAATCTGCAGTTGCTGGAAATATGAGCAACACCCACAAAATGCTGGAGGAACTCAGCAGGCCAGGCAGCATCTATGGAAAAGAGTAAACGGTCACGTTTCAGGCCAAGACCTTTCTTCAGAACTGTCCTGAAATATCAACTATTTTACTCTTTTCCATAGATGCTGCCTGGCCTGCTGTTCCTCCAGCATTTTGTGTGTGCACATATTATCCTGAGCTTTATCTAATCCGATGATAATTACAATGTTGATTTTATTTCAGCCTGAGCTTGACCTTCAAGCCTATTATCTTTCTCTAAACCACTGTAAAAGAATGACCTGCGATATCTGCATTATCTTTAACCTGACACTGATACAACACACATACTGCAATTAAACTTCTGGTGGGAATGGGGGCGGGAGACAGAAGCAACTTGTTGCTGCAGCATGAAGGATTCTATGCAGACTAAAAGTAGAACAATTTTTCGAGCAATTGTTTCTTCTGCAGCTCTGTCAGATTATACAACTAAAATGATATCTTGCCAGAGGATTTTCTTTTGCTTTTCCAAAAAGCTTTTACAAAAATAGCTTTTTCTTTTACCATTGGCAGAAAAGCCCAAGGACATCATGACCTCAGGAGATAGGAATAGAACAGCAAGCAATTAGCAAAACAAATATATTTCAGCCTTTATTACAAAAGAATGTGTGTATTAAAGTGAAGGAGCTTTACTACGATTACTGTATACAACAGTGGGAGAGCCTACAACTACAGTACGGAGAGATGAGTCCAGGTGAAATGCAGCAGTACAAAGAAAGAGTTATAAGAACTCAGTGGAACAGGCAGCATCTATGGAGGGAAATAAACAGTCAATGTTTCAGGCTGAGGCCCTTCATCAGGACTGGAAAGCAAAAGGTAAGGGTTAGTTCAGGTGATCGGGGGGGAAGGGGGATGAAAGGGAATGATGTGAGAAGCTCGTAGATAATAGGTGGAAGAGGCAAAGGCCTCAAGGAGGAATCTAAGAGGACAGCAGACCATGAAATAAAGGGAAGGAGGCAAGCAAGACAAGTGAGCGACCAAAACTGGCTAAAAGTTCAGGATTGGCCATGTTTTGAATTGAGGTGCTCCAACAAGGCATCACCCTATCTGCATTCGGTTTCTCCACTGTGGATAGCATTACCCAGCATTGCAAATCAATAAGACATTTCTTCCTTTTTTTCTGTGAATACATTTTCCTTGCATGCTAACTTGTTTTTTAGTCTGAGAGTGTAAGTTTTATATAGGCTTTCATAGATTCATGGAAAAGTACAACACAGAAACAGGCCCCTCGGCCCATCTAGTCCATGCTGAAACCATTTAACCTGCCTACTCCCATCGAACTACACCAGGACCAGAGCACTCCATATCCCTGCCATCCACATACCTATCCAAATTTCTCTTAAACATTGCAAATCAAGCTTGCCTGCACCACTTGTGGTAGCAGCTCTTTCCACCTCTCACGACTCCCTGAGTGAAGAAGTTTCCGCTCATGTTCCCCTTAAACTTCTCACCTTTCACCCTTAACCCATGACACCTGGTTGTAGTCCCACCCAACCTCAGTGGAAAAAGCCTGCTTGCATTTACCCTATCTGTACCCCTCATAATTTTGTATACCTCTATCAAATCTCCCCTCAGTCTTCTATGTTCTAAAGAATACAGTCCTAACCTGTTCAATCTTTCCTTATAACTCAGGTACCCCAGACCCAACATCCTTGTAAATCTTCTCTGTACTCCTTCAACCTTGTTTACATCTTCCCTGTAGGTAGGGGTGACCAGAACTGCACACAATACTCCAAAATAGGCCTCACCAACACCTTATACAACTTCAACATTACATCCCACCTCCTGTACTCAGTACATTGAAGGCCAATGTGGCAAAAGCTTTTTTATGACCCTGTCTACCTGAGACCTCACTTTCAATGAATTATGGACCTGTATTCCCAGATCTCCTTGTCCTACCACACACCTCAGTGCCCTACCGCTCACGGTCTAAGACCTACTCTGTTTGGTCCTACCGAAGCTCAAAACCTTTCACTTCTGTGCATTAAATTCCATCTGCCATTTTTCAGCCCATTTTTCCAGCTAATGCAGATCCCTCGGCAAGCCATGATAGTTTTCCTCACTGTCCACTACACCCCCAATCTTAATGTCATCCACAGATTTGCTGATCCAGTTAACCACATTATCAACCTGATTATTGATAAAGATGACAAATTACAAAGGAGCCAGCACTGGCCCCTGTAGTACACCACTAGTCACAGGCTTCCAGTCAGAGAAGCAACAAACTATTACCACTCTCTGGCTTAAACCACAAAGCCAATGTCTAATCCAATTTACCACCTCATCCTAAATGCCTAGTGACTGAACGTTCTTGAACAACTACTCATATGGGACCTTGTCAAATGCCTTACTAAAGTCCATGTAAACAACATCCACCAAATTGCCTTCATCAACTTTCCTGGTAACTTCCTTGTGTTATGATACCAGCCCCCTCCTTTGTGAGAATTGCAAGAGCCCTAGAAAAAGGGGGGGTCAATGACCCGAGAGAGAGAGAGAGAGAGAGAGAGAGAGAGAGACAGGCTGAATGGACACAGGAAATGGAAAGACATTCCACTGGGACAAAAGCTGGTGACTGTGGCATTGTTCTCAGGAGACACCTGGGAACTGCAGACGTGCCAACTCGCAGGGACATTGTAAAGCCCTCGGGCAAAGTGGGCTGGTTGAGAGAGAGATTGCATCACCTGCAACCTGATTGACACCTGAGATCCCGTGAGGCAGTATAAAGAAGGGTCTGAAAGAGGACGACCCTCAGACGCACCAAGGAGACACCAAGAAGCACGATACCGCTTCCCATGGGAACGGGAAGCCATTTTGAAATAAGCCACGTGCGTTAAATTCCGAATGCGGGGTTTGTGGCTGGAACCAACGGAAGATCGCTTTTAACTAACAACGGGGAAGATCGCTCCTCTGATTCCACGGATATTTCGGGCAAGTTTTTCCGTTTATCTCTCTCTCTCTCCAACACGTGAAACCAAAAGAGAAAAGCCTGCAGACTTCAGAGTGACTCTTTATATTTCCAATTGGACTCAGTATTATATACCCTAGACAACGAAAGAGCTTATTTCTGATTGATTATGGTTACACCGGTGTTTTAGATTGAGTTTTGACGATTTGAATGTTTTGTATTAACCATACGTTTGTGCCCTTATTGAATAAAACGTTTGAAAATAGTAGCATCCGACTCAGCTGATCCATCTATCTTTGCTGGTAAGTTACCTGGTTACGGGGTTTTCGTAACAAGTGGGGTTCTCGTCTCGGGATTTGAAACCAAACGGGAGGGTCAGTGAATCGGGCTGTAAGTCCAAACTTAAATCTGGTTTCGCAGGTAGCCAGACAGAAAACCAGCAAAGATGGACGTGTGTGAATTTATGAAAAACGCGACTGTGGCGGCGCTAGAGGTGAGCGCCAAAGCAGACTTGTTAAATTTGGCGAAGGGGTTAGAGGTGGAAAACGAGCAGGATCACGCTGAGAGGCAAAGACAGCATGAAATTCGGATCAGAGAGTTAGCAGCAGCCGAGAGAGCGGCAGCGGGGAGAGAAAGAGAGAGGGAGGAGCTAAGGAGAGAGCGGTTTAATGTTAGTCGGGAGCTGAGAGTAGTACCTCCGTTCGAAGAGACGGATGTTGATAGTTATTTCTTGCTTTTTGAAAAGGTGGCAGTGAACCAGAAGTGGCCACAAGAGCAGTGGGTCGCGTTGTTACAAAGTGTGTTAGCAGGAGGGAGGATTTGGGCAGCCATGATGCCGACCCGCCGACCGGCGAGTGCGGTGGCCCCGCCCCTAGAGTCCCAAAGCTATCGCGCATGCGCGATCACTCGCAGCCTGTCGGAAAAAGCGGCTGAGAAAGAGGACAGTTTAAATGAAGCCAGCGGTGATCTGGCCAAGATGTTTTTACCGACCCTGTACCATGAGGGTTCCGAGGGTGGTAAAACAGAAAGCAGTATAGTAAAAGGGGGTAAGGGAGAGGAAATAGCCCTGCCCTTAGTGAAGAGAAAGGTCCTAGAGGTAGGAACTAAAGTTGAGAAACGGATAAAGTTGTTAAAATGTCCAGAGTTGGACATGGTTAATCTGTCTGGTTTGGCAGAATTGTTTGAAGAAGTTCAGAGTTCTAAAGGTGTTCTCGATGGTCCCGAGAGTGAAATGAGGGCAGTCTTAGAGAGGAAGGGTATCCTTGCTGTGGAGAAGTCAGCTGAAATGGCCGAGGAGGTTGTTTCAGCTCGCAGGGTTGCGCCTTCCCCAACGGGGGGCTGCCTAGAGAGTAACTGGAAGGATCGGGAGACGTTAGAATTTGAAAAAGGTACGGGTATTGAAAGCCTGGAAGGGGCCAATGTCCCGTTTGAGTGTGTCCAAGATGGTGCTGAACCTGGTAACAGAGCTCAGGGGAAGTCTGAGGTGTTTGATTCAGGGGGACGGGGCGGCCGTCTTTGTGGATCAGATAGGGTTGGTTCAGTAGGAAAAGGGTTAACCTTGGTAACCGTGGGAAGTGTGAGTTCCACGGTGTTTGTATTCGAGAGTGGGGCCAAGGTTAATGCCGAATTTAAAGGGGGAATGAGGATTGTTATTGAAGGAAACGGAAAGTCTGTAGTTCCCAAGTCGAAGGAAGAAATTTTAAACCTGGCAGATCGCTCACAGAGTGAGTCGGGAAATAGCGGGGCCCCCCACTCTATTGTTACGCCAGGGTGGGGTGTGAAGAGGTTGCATTCGAAATGCTACCTGAAAGAGGAGTTGGAATTAAAAACAAATAGCCTGAAGGGTCTTGACAGTTTGGGGCATGGTGTTGAAAAAATAGCCCCGATGAACGAGGCGGGCGGGAGTTCACCACGCCAAATTACTCAAAGTCCCAACGGGAGTTCTCGCCAGAAAAGAGGTGACGGTTAATGGGGATGCCATTTTTTTAAAACAGCAAAGCAGGTTTTTACGGGTTGCGCCAAAGCCTGTGAATAATAAAGACAGACCTTTGGAGACCTGCCGGCGAAGTAAACCGACCGAAACGATTAGTATTCGCATAAACTTTTGTAGATGCACCTAAGCTAAGATCACACCTCCTTAGTTATGTTGCCGAAGAAAGCAAATAAATAGGTGGTTATTGAATTGAAGTCTGATGCTACAAGACTTTAAGATATTAAGATGTTAAGATATTAACTAAAGGGGCACTGTACTTGTTAACTGTTTAGATGCTGACTTGAATGTATAACTGTATTACTCTGTATTAGATTCAAAATTTCTGTAAGACTGTACCACTCTGGGTTTTAACCGCTGGTAAAAACCTTTTTAAGAGGGGAGGTGTTATGATACCAGCCCCCTCCTTTGTGAGAATTGCAAGAGCCCTAGAAAAAGGGGGGGTCAATGACCCGAGAGAGAGAGAGAGAGAGAGAGAGAGAGAGACAGGCTGAATGGACACAGGAAATGGAAAGACATTCCACTGGGACAAAAGCTGGTGACTGTGGCATTGTTCTCAGGAGACACCTGGGAACTGCAGACGTGCCAACTCGCAGGGACATTGTAAAGCCCTCGGGCAAAGTGGGCTGGTTGAGAGAGAGATTGCATCACCTGCAACCTGATTGACACCTGAGATCCCGTGAGGCAGTATAAAGAAGGGTCTGAAAGAGGACGACCCTCAGACGCACCAAGGAGACACCAAGAAGCACGATACCGCTTCCCATGGGAACGGGAAGCCATTTTGAAATAAGCCACGTGCGTTAAATTCCGAATGCGGGGTTTGTGGCTGGAACCAACGGAAGATCGCTTTTAACTAACAACGGGGAAGATCGCTCCTCTGATTCCACGGATATTTCGGGCAAGTTTTTCCGTTTATCTCTCTCTCTCTCCAACACGTGAAACCAAAAGAGAAAAGCCTGCAGACTTCAGAGTGACTCTTTATATTTCCAATTGGACTCAGTATTATATACCCTAGACAACGAAAGAGCTTATTTCTGATTGATTATGGTTACACCGGTGTTTTAGATTGAGTTTTGACGATTTGAATGTTTTGTATTAACCATACGTTTGTGCCCTTATTGAATAAAACGTTTGAAAATAGTAGCATCCGACTCAGCTGATCCATCTATCTTTGCTGGTAAGTTACCTGGTTACGGGGTTTTCGTAACACTTGAAAAACTCTGTAAAATTGGTTAGACATGACCTTCCATGCTTGAAACCATACTTACTATCTTTAATCAGTCCATGTCTAGCCAAATAATTATACGTCTGGTCCCTCAGATTGGGGATTTACCAACCCTGACTTGCTTCAGGGTAGCAAGCACCCCCTCCCCTGTAATCTGTACAGGGTCCATGAAGTTGATTCCGCTCTGCCTCGCTTCCGTTGACTCTGTATCTGTCTCATGAATAAACACAGATGTAAAAAATTAATTTAACGTCTCCCCTATCTGTTTTGGCTCCACTCATGGATTACCATTCTCGTCTTCCAGAGGACCAATTTTGTCCCTTGCAATCCTTTTGTTCTTAACATATCTGTAGAATCCTGGACGATTCTCTTTCATCTTGTCTGCTAGAACAACTTCATGCCATTTTTTAGCCTTCCTGATTTCTTTCTTAAGTGTTCTTTCACATTTCTTGTACTCCATAAGCATCTCATTTGTTTCTACTTTTCCATACCTACTATGGACCTCCTTTTTCTCTTAACCGGGGCCTTGATATGTCTTGAAAACCAAGGTTCCCTACAGTTGTTACCTTTCCCTTTTATTCTTGACAGGCCCACACAATCTTTGTACTCTCAAAAGTTCATTTGTGAAGGCCTCCTGCTTTCACCAGACCTGACCCAGTCCACACTTGCCAGATCATTCCTGACACCATCAGAATTGGCCTTTCTCCAATTGAGAATCACAACCCACAGACCAGACCAATCTTTTTGCATAGTTGCTTTGAAACTAATGGTTTTGTGGTCACTGGATGCAAAGTGCTCCCCTACATAAGCCTCTGTCACCTGCCCTGTCTCACTCCCCAGCAGCAGATCCAGTATTGCACGTTCTCTCTCCTAGCTGAAGCCTCAACAAATCCAGACATTAAAGACTGAGGGTAAGAGTAAGCTAACAAAGCTTCACAAATTTGGAGCAGCAGGAAACTGATCCTCCTGCAAAGTCATTCTCCCCTATATTCCAAAATAATCTTTTACAATTCAAATTTTCTTGATATCCAATGATTCAATCAACTATCTGATGTGCTGCAACATATTCATTTTCATCTGTATATCATAAACAATATGATTGTCTTGGATGTTTTCAGTTTTTTTTAAATGCTCACTTTTATTCAGTATAATCTTTAGAAAGGAACAAGATCAATTTTCAATTACGTACATAACTTACTTTGTAATTTGAAACTGAAAATAACCCTGATGAGGTTTCTTAGTTTAAGGAATGAAATACTCAATAATATAATCATTGGGTGGTGGGGTGGAGATATGTTTCTACCAAAGGAGGTGTGAGGGGCCCCTTTCCTCCACTAGCCCGTGGGTCACCCTTGGGCAAGGTGTAGCACCTGCTTAGCCCCCCGATCAGGGTCACATGAAGTCATGGGAGCAGATGGTGGATGGTCGTATGAGCAGCTGGTGTATATCACAAGTCCTGGCTTTGCAACCACTGACGTCAGGCAGAAAATCTCTGAAGAGTATTGATAGTGGCTGGGGTCGCCTGCCTTGTAAAGACACTGACCAGAAGGCAGCAATGGCAAACCACTTCTGTACAAAGGATTGCCAAGAGCAATCATAATCAAAGACCATGATTGCCTACGTCATACGATACGGTACATAATGATGTCGCTGTTGTTTCTTTCCACGCCTTGTGGCACATCGGCCATCGACATTGTCGTGTCTTCAGCATTTGTCTTTTTACAAGGCCGGGTTACTAACTCGACGCTCAACCCAGCATGGATGGAGAGGTGCAAGGGTGATGATGAATATAATCAGGTGGCACCAGTGGTTCAGCTGCAATAAGTAATTAATTATGAGGACACAGATAGATTAAATGAATCAAGTAGCCCAAATTTGATCATAAAATCTTAAACAATAGATTACATTTTATATTTAGTACTTGAACCTTTGGATTTCAAGAATATTTTACCTGTCACTGATATAGCGCACACACACAAACAGATTGAACCCAAGGGTTCCAATTTACCAATTAAATATATACAAGTTCTATTTTGTTATTTTAACCTGAGTTTCCAATTTATCTGGACGGTTAAGCTTGTCCTTTAAATGGATAAATTTACCTTTTATGTTGACTTCACAAATATTCACACTAGACTGGTGATAGTAAATATTTGACAATTTTTTCTGCAAGTTTTTATTGGATTCAGCACTTAGCTTAATTTAGTAAATATAGCGGCCAATTTTCACACGGCAAGGTCAAGCAAGTAGCGGTGTAATGATAATTAAAAATCAGTTTTAACCTGTGTTAAAATTACACAGTCAGTTCCTTTGTGCCTACCAGAAATGACAGTTTGGGCCTCTATTTAACATCTCGTTTGAAAGATGGTGCCTCTAACACTGTGGCATTCTCTCAATGGATTATGTGCTCAAGACTTTGAACCCATAATCACTCAGGGATGAGAGAGCAAATCGCTAAACCACAGTTGACACTATACATCTTTTTTACTCCCCCGCTTTGATGCATCTCACAGATTTTCTTCATGGATTAATGGAAGCCGTTGTTCCGATGAAAGTGAACCCATGTGACAGCTGCTTCTCGTAAAAGATGTACTTTTTATGATCTGGCCATTGTACTTTTAACAACTTCTAAGTTTGAAAGTAAAAGCTAAAAATGTTTAGCAACCAGTGACTATTCAAGGCACAATTTGTCATTGAGAATACAATTGCTGAGAACACCTTACTTGACATTTTCAATGTATTACAAGCAGCCCGATGCTTAGAGAATTTGACAAGTGGGCTGAACAAACTGAATGGAATAATGCATTTAAAAAAGAGCTCTGCAGGGACATGGAGAACAATGTCAATCCCTTGTGACACTTAATTTTGTCCTTTCTCCCAGGACATGAGACACGTGATACCATTTCCATTGCCCAGAACAAGTCTGCTTCCAGGAAGATCATCCTCTTAACCCCTTCAAAATGATAAATATAAATGTAAATAATAAAACCTAATTTCCAATATTATTCATGCATTTTAAAATAATTAAAATACATTTAAAGATGGAAGAATTTTACTATGTAAATTTTTATGTAAATTACAAAATTTTTTTCAACTCACATTTTTGAAGCATATGCAATGAATCAGCTTTGCATCATAACTCTGAGATACAAATCTTTCATTAGGAACGTAATCACTCCCCACCCTGCCATTTTATTATTTATTGATTTATTTAATGGCATACAGTGTGGAATGTAGTGAGGTTCCTTTTGATTGCAATCCAGTTTTAGAGTCAGAGAGTTATACAGCACGGAAACAGGTTTTATGACCCAAACAAACAATTAGAAACAATATGTCTATCTGAGCTAGTCCCATTTTCCTGTGTTTGGCTCATATACTTCCCAGCTTTTTCAATCCATGTAGTTGTGCAAACATCTCTTAAACATCGTAACTACACCCACCTCTATAGCCTCTGCTGGCAGTTCAATCCATATAGCGTCAGCCGTTGTATGGGAAAAGTTACCCCTCAGATTGCTCTCCCACCTTAACTCTATACCCTTGAATTTTAGACTCACTGCACTGGGAGAGACATTCTGACCATCCACGTTATCTACACCTCTCATATTGTCTATAATGTCACCCCTCACCCTTCCAGATTCCAGGGAAAAATGTCCTAGCCCACCCAATCTCTGCTTGTAACCCAAGCTGGCCAGTCCCAGCAACAACTTTGTGAATCTCTTCTGCATCCTTTCCAGCTCAATGACATGCTTCCTATAGTTGGGCAACTGGAAATGTGCCCAACACGCCAAGTCTGGTCTTACCAAAGGCTTGTACAGTCATAACATGACGTCCAAACTCCAGGATTCGTTGCCCTGACTGATGAAGTCAAGTATATCAAATGACTTCTTCACCACCCTGTCTCCCTGTGTTATCAGCTTCAGTTAACTGCAGCCCTTGGGCTCTCTGTTTTCCAACACTCTCCAGTGCCTTGCCATTCATTATGCATTTCCTGCCCTTGTTTTACTGACCAAAATGTAGCAATTCATACTTCCCTGAGTTAAATTCCACCTCCCGTTCCTTGGACCATTTCTTAAGTTCATCTAGACCCTGTTGTAATTTTAGATCCCCTTCAAGTTCCTGGGTGTCAACATCTCTGAAGATGTATCCTGGGCCTGACGTATTGATGCAGTTTCAAAGAAGGCATGACAGCAGCTATATATCATCAGTTTAAAGAGATTTGGTATGTCACCAAAGGCACTCTCAAATGTCTACAGGTGTACAATGGAAAGCATTCTAACCGGCTGCATCACTATCTGATATTGGGGGGGGGGGGGGGGAGAGACACTGCACAGAATCAAAATAAGCTGCAGAAAGATGTGAACATAGTTAGCTCCATCATGAGCTCCAACCTTCCCAGTATCCAGGACATCTTCAAGGAGCAATGCCTCAAAAAGGCAGCATCCATTGTTCAGTACCCACATCACCCGGAACATGCCGTCTTCTCACTGAAACCATCAGGGAGAAGGTACAGGAGCCCGAAGACACACCTTCAAAGATTCAGTAATAGCTTCTTCCCCTCCACCATCAGATTTATGAATAGATATTGAACCCATGGACACGACTTCACTACATTTTTTTATATTTCTGCACTATTTATTTAATTTAACATAATACATAGTTTTTACTGTAATTTACAGTTTTTATTACTATGCATTGCATTGTACTACTGCCGCAAAGCAAAAAAATTCATGACCTACTCTGGTGATATTAAACCTAACTCTGATTCTCTGATTTTGGTGGCATCCACAAACTTACTCTGTGACAGCATTATCATCCAAATTACACTGAAGCTGAGAATTACAGGTCTAATTTGATTTTTTTTATATTTCCAACTGACAGATAAAAGCTTCCTAAAAGATGTTCATTTACAGTGTTGCGTATGAATTGAAGAAGCTGGGTTACCGTCGTATAAGCAGCTCACCAGCAGAGAACAAAAGACTGCTATTGTTTTCACACGCAGAGGTATCCAAATGAATCAAGCAATTAATTTTAGGGTGGGTAATCAAAGTTGTGGTAGGTGTTATGTTTTGTAACCTAACACATTAAATTAATTGAAAGGAAAAGGCAGGGGTTTAAAGTGTGAGTCTAACTTCATGTTTACTTTAAGTGAGGCAGGCGTGTATCACATGGTAGTATTGTGATGTATGTAATTCATATTTTTTACATATAACCATTATGAATTATATATACAAAGAATACTTAAACAATATATTTACAATATTGCTCAAATAATACTGAAATATTAAATACACAAAACTCCTCCCTGCTTAGCTATAAACTCCAACTGAATATAGAATGCATCTTAACTATATACACAGCATACTAAAGAATAAAACCCCTACACAGACATCCACAGCTTGGCAGGACAGACCTGTGGTTGCGAAACAATTTTAGGTTCTGGGCCCTCCTCCATGGTGGTTGTAGGAGTTGATTCTGAGACTGCAGGAAGTGGTTCTAACAGCTCTCGACACCTTTCTTCTCTAACAATTGACTCTGCTCTCCTGAACCGATTGATGTGTCATCTCCAGATGACATCAGATGCAATCTCCACTGCACAGGACAGTGATCCAGTTCTGTCCTTAATCTTTCTGAGTACCCACTTTTGATCACCTCTGTAGTCCCTCGCCAGGACTGCTTGTCCCGGAGTGAAACATCGAACTTCCTTGTTGGAGGAGCCCTCAATTTGTCTCAGCCGTTTATCCTGCACACTCCTTCTGAGGCTGGCTTAAGAGGATCCAGGCGTGAACACAAGGAACGACCCAGGAACAGCATAGCTTGCTGTTGGTTGTGGAGTGTGCTGCATTGCAAAATGCATGGAGGAAATCGGTGAGCTTCTGATTCAGGGTTAGTGTAGTGTGTTCTACTGACGTTACTTACAGTGCATACTTTAGACTCTGGATAAAACCTTCTGCCAAGCCATTTATAGCTGGGTGGAACAGTGTAAATGCAGTATGTCTTATTCCATTCATTTTTAGCAATGATTGAAACTGTTCCACCACAAACTGCAGTTCATTGTCACTGACTAAATGTTCCGTAACACCGGTCCTTGTAAAGAGGGTTCTCAACATATCAGCAGGGTGCGAGTCTGTAGTGTAGGCTATTGGCAATACGTCTGGACACGTTGTTGCTGTTATCAACAACTACCAAGAAATTTGTGCCCATGAATGATCTGGCATAACCCACATGAATCATCTGCCGGGGCATGCAGGCCATTGCCAGGGATGGAGAGGCACTGCTCTTGGCATATTCTTGGATGTATTGGCATCCTGCACAGTGCATGGCAAGCTACCTGATCCACTGATCTTTCCCAGGCCACCAGATAAAGCTTTGGACCAGTGCTTTCATTTTAACTATACCTTGATGACCAGAATGTAGCTCCTCCAACACTGCACCTGTCAGTTCGAATGGTACAACAATTCTCAATCTCCACATCAAGCAAGCTCTCCTTTACATTATGCAGGCCTCTCCTTCACATGTTCTACCAGTCTGTTGTCGCCAGAACAATCCTCTATGCGGTGGTGTGCTGGGGCAATGGCATCAACACGGGTGATGCCAACGGGCTCAATAAACTGATTAGAAAGGCTGGCTCTGTTACAGGAAGCAAACTGGACACACTGGAGGCAGTGGTAGAACAAAGGACCCTACAGAAAATCCTGGCAACTCTGGACTATGTTTCTCACTCTCTGCATGTCACCTTGACTGAAAAGAGGAGCACTGTTAGTAATAGACAAAGACAACTGCATTGCTCCAAAGAGTGCTATACAACATACAACATCATGCCTACCCTCGGTCATTAGGCTCAAAAATGAGTCAACTTATTGCCGGGGAAGTGATGACCCCCTCCTGTTAGACTGTTCATGGTAACTTATTTTTTATTCTTTCTACTTCTCTTCTAATATTTGTATCTGTGCTCTCGTAATGCTACTGTGACACTGTACTTTCCTTTGGGATCAATAAGTATCTATCTATCAAGGGCAAGTTCATCTTGGCATTGGTAAAAATAGAGGAGCCAGTATTTCTGCTGCACATCCCAGCCATTTTGGGTGGCCATGACCTTAGAGAGTGTGGGGTCTTTTCTAGTTTCCTTTGGATCATCGCTGGCATAATAGGGAAGACTTTCAGCTTGTATCAGGGAGAATATGACAAAAGGAGTGTTTTTTTTAAAATAAATCTTTCCAGTACTTCCTTTCCCAAGGGTAAACGGGACAACCCATCTGCATTTGCGTGATTAGTCACCCTCTTGAATTCAGTCTTGAAACTGTCTCCTCCGAGACAGCTGTATTTGTGCTGCTGCTGTTAGTGCAACACCTTTCTGTGGATTGGAAATGGCTGATGATCAGTAATGAGGGTAAACTCCCTCCCATACAAGTACTGGTTGAAACAGCTTACACCCCAAACCAGACCCAAAGCCTCTCTGTCCATCTGTGTGTCATTTTTCTCTGCAGCTGTAAGAGAACGTGATGCAAAGGCGATGGGGCGTTCACTTCCATCACACAGCATGTGACATGACTGCACCAACAGCATGTGGCGAGGCATCACAGGCAAGCTTCATTGGATGGTGTGGATCATAATGTGTGAGTACAGTGTCTGACATCATTTCCTTTATCTTTTGGAAAGCCACCTCACACTGCCTTGTCCATTTCTCTCCAATCCTCAAGATATTTACAAATATGTACAAGATTATGCAAATATTGTTTAAGTATTAAATACACAACAGTAAGGTCAGAAAACTAAATTTTGGGATCAATCATGCTACACCTTGACTTTCTCTGCTTAACCCAATAAAATTTTGTTCAATCTTTGTTCTCAAAATTGAAAATAATTAAGCTTTTAAATTTTATAACTTTAAAATGTAATTTTTACGTAGTCATTATGGGAAAATGAAGTCAGAACATGTTAAGCAGTACCAACATTATTATTTGAGCTTGCCATACTGGAGATATTCTTGGGAATATTACAGGAATAATCTGAAACTTAGCTCCATAAGAATATGACATGGTAAAGCAAAAATAGTGTGCTGGACCAGTTAGAAACATAGAAAAACTACAGCACAATACAGGCCCTTTGGCCCACAATGCTGTGCCGAGCATGTACTTATTTTAGAAATTACCTAGGGTTACCCATAGCCCTCTATTTTTCTAAGCTCCATGTACCTATCCAGGAGTCTCTTAAATGACCCTATCGTATCCGCCTCCACTACCATTGCCAGCAGCCCATTCAACACACTCACCACTCTCTGTGTAAAAAACTTACCCCTGACATCTCCTCTGTACCTAATTCCAAGTACCGTAAACCTGTGCCCTCTCGTTATAGCCATTTCAGCCCTGGGAAAGAGCCTCTGACTATCCACATGATCAATGCCTCTCATCATCTTATACACCTCTATCAGGTCACCTCTCATCCTCTGTCGTTCCAAGGAGAAAAGGCTAAGTTCACTCAACCTATTCTCATAAGGCATGGACCCCAATCCAGGCAACATCCTTGCAAATCTCCTCTGCACCCTTTCTATAGCTTCCACATCCTTCCTGTAGTGAGGCGACCAGAACTGAGCACAGTATTCCAAGTGGGATCTGACCAGGGTCCTATATAGCTGGAACATTACCTGTCAGCTCTTAAACTCAATCCCACAGCTGATGAAGGCCAAACCACAGAGTCAACCTACACAGCAGCTTTGAGTGTCCTATGGACTCGAACCCCAAGATCCCTCTGATCCTCCACCCTTACCATACTATATTCTGCCATCATATTTGACCTACCAAAATGAACCACCTCACACTTATGAGTGTGACACCTCACAGTTTATGTATTTTATTTGTTTTTTTCTACAAATTTGGATAATTTCCAGATGATAGGATTGCATTAGGAATTAAATTGCAGTATTTAAACTTCACCATTAATCAACCAATAATCCACCACTGGACCAAGACTTCTCCATCCAGCCTTCACAAAAACTCAGTTTTTACTGGACCATTACAACCCCTAGACACAATGGTACAGAAACGGCACTGGTCCTTTATATGCTCAAGCACAACGGTGATTGTTGGCAAAGCGGAGTTGGAGGGAAGGGGGTGTGCGGGGGGGGTTGAAAGAGTTCAAATTGAAATGAGTCGTTGGTGTGGATGAGATAAAGGCCTGACAGGAGTGACACAGAATCAGACAGCAGGGTCAGCGACAAGCGAGAAGAAACTAACAGCGGAGCAGAGGAAGACTTGATAAGTGTGCCAGCTAAAGATAAGAAAAGAGAGGGCCATTTGTGCCGCTTCCTCATCCCCACTGTACGCTTTGCCACTAAGTACATTCATGGCTATTGCTTGACCTCAGCACCACCACATACCCATTGATTAATGATACCCATTCCACTATTAATCTCTGTCTTGAACATAAGCAGGCAATTTAGTCAAGAGTACCAAAAGCTCATTATCCTCCGAATGAAGAAAATGCCTTTCCACCTCCCTTAGTCACCACTTTTATTTTGAATTCATGACCCTTAATTCTAGACACTCCAGCCAAGGGAAATGTTTTCAAGCCCTGCCAGATGTTTGAGGTTTACAGTGAGGTAGCCTTTTAGTCCTCAGAACTCTAGAGTGTGTAGTGATGATATAAGTGCAACTCAGGAATAATCTGCTGAATCGACATAGCACTCCCTTAATTTCAAGTGCACACTTCCTTAGCTCAGGTGACCAGATGTGCACAGAATACTCCAGGTATAGCCTTTACAAGCGCCAAGTGATATCTTTACTCGTACTCAAATCCGTACAACAGCACCTTTCCATTTCTCGTTATTTAAAAAAGCTCGGTGTGGTTCTAATTATTTTCCACTAAATGGGATGAACCCAATTACTTCCACATGGAATATTTCATCTGCCATTCAATTTAAAACTGTAATAAAGATAAGCTTTGAAAATACTTTACTAATTGCTGACAAATCTCAACCAATTGATATTTTATGAAGGACGACTTGGAAAAACAGTGTTCCATTGTATCTGCAAACTTCCCAGAAATAGTCTGAATAGATAGACATTTCTACCTCAGGGCAGACAAAAGCAGCTGACTGCTCAGATGACACTATTTTTTGCATGGTGTGGGAAATGACTGTGAGGTGCATAATGAATTAATGGGACAGGCATGACTTAATTGATGATCAAGAGGTGGGAATGCGTTCATCAATCTCTGGAATAAAGAGATGTCTTTCGGTTTCAAATGGGAATAAATGGTTGGCACTTTTCAGTGACAGGCAGCAAGTAACCAACGACAGGGAAAAATCGCTCATCCCAAACAGTAAACGCAAGAAATTCTGCAGATGCTGGAAATCCAGAGCAACACACACAAAATGCTGGAGGAACTCAGCAGGTCAGGCAGCACCTACAGAAATGAATAAACAGTCGACGTTTCAATATCTGGGTGGCTGGGAGAATAGTAGAAACCATCTCTGTAATTTCTAGCAGAAAACTATTTGGGGAAATATATTTTGAACATATGATAAAATCCTACAGCTTCCTCTGTTAATTTCATACAAGTGTAGGAGGTCAACAATAGCGAATTTCAAATGAATGAGAGAGAAAATTCATATCAAATGAGAATTTACCACATAGAAATCACATGACTAAGTTAGCGACTGACACAGATTTGGTGGTGGAAGAAAAGCCAGGGATCCCTATGAAAGTGGCCAACTAGCTCAACTATCTTGTTTATCTTGCTACATACTGTATTATAATGTTCAGCTTCTGTGAAACAACAGAGTGTATTTAATCTCATCAGTCAAAGTATGTTGTTTTAGACTAAACTCTTCTGTGCACAACTGCAGCAAAGCAATATCTCACTCTCCTGCCTGCCAAGAGCTTTATTCTGAAGATATGGAGAAAACTTCTGGACTCACTTAAGCAGAGATTTGAAACTTTTGCAGATCACAGATATTCTGATTTGCTTCAGTGGAGTGTTTTTGGATAATTCCAGAGCTGGGGAATCAGATTTTGAGTTTGAACATCAACTGACAACTACTATTGCAGGATAAATCAGTTTAATTACTGCAGTTGTTATTGTTCTGTGAATTTCCAAAACTACAACAGACTGTACTTGCCCTTCTTGCCAGTAATTCATTTTCTGGCATGTTGTTGTTATGTCTCAACAAATTGCAAATGGCTCACACCTGATTATATTAAGCAGTGAGGTGTCTAACAAAGGCAAAAATTAAAAAATCTGAAACCTAGCATCACTATAATCAAACAAACAGTCCATCCCACCCACCCTTTTTTTCACCTTCAGAAATAATCTATGTGTTAGTCTGTATTAAGATGTACAAAAAGGCTGGATGAACTCAGCAGGTCGGGCAGCATCTGTTGAAAGGAGCAGTCAACGTTTCGGGCTGAGACCCTTCATCAGGACTAAAGAAGGAGGGTTGGAGGACTCCTCTACTGCCATGATGAGGCCAAACTTCGGTTGGAGGAACAACATCTCATATACCGTCTGGGTATTCTCCAGCCCCTTGGTATGAACATCGAATTCTCCAACTTCCGGTAATTCCCTCCCTCTCCCTTCCCCCATCCCACCCTCACTCTGTCTCCTCTTCTAGCTGCCTATCACCTCTCTCATGACCCTGCCTCCTTCAACTACCCATAGTGCTTTCCCCTTAGATTCCTTCTTCACCTCTCCTGCCTATCCCCTCCCCCACCCCTTGATATTTCCTTTGATTGGTTTTTCACCTTCCACCCTCCCCCCCACCTTCTTTATAGGGCCCCTGCCCCCTCCTTCTTTAGTCCTGATGAAGGGTCTCGGCCCAAAACGTTGACTGCTCCTTTCAACGGATGCTGCCTGACCTGCTGAGTTCCTCCAGCCTTTTTGTATTTCTTGATTTGACCACAGCATCTGCAGTGTACATTGTGTTTGTTAGCCTGTATTGTTTTAATCCATAAATTTTAATGTATATCATGCGCATTTTAAAATCAATGATAAAATTACAGTTTGTTTATAATCCTAATCTATTTTTCAATGTTTAAGAATGATAAGGGCTGTAAAAATGCTTAAGAAAATAATGCTGTGATACATATTAAAAAGGTCATAGTTCACTGCATTTTAAATAGCAAAAGCGTTAGTTTGATGTCAGATTGCCTCCACCAAGAGTTGGTAGCAACCTGAAATGAAACTAGTTTGTTAATAAATTGGTATTTGTGTTTTCATGCAAGTGGCTAAAAATATCTTGTGTACTGTTAAAATAAAACGTGTCTCTTACAAGCAGCCATCAGAGGTGATTCAGGCTTTAAATCGAGTTCCATCTGCACAACAGTTGTGCACCACAGATTTGCTGCTTTCTAGTCCAAGCTTTCAAATTCAGCAGGAAAAAGATAGGAATGTTACTGAGTTTTGCCACTTCATTTCCAAGTATTATGGTCATGATTGAAGTTGTAAATAAAATAAGCTTTTTCATTAATAAATCCAAAGAAAAATCAATATTTTAAGAACACCCAGATTAAAATGAGCTGGCCTTAATCTTTCTCAAAAAAATGTAGGATGTTACTTGTAATCGTGTTTAGAGAACAAAAATATTCAAGTATTAAAACCTAGAGTTCCTCTTCATATTTTCGAAATCCTTTCCAGCAGTGAAGATGCCCGTGATGAAGACAGTGAAGCTCTTACAGCTTAACTGCAGGCTGACTTCCACTCGAAATGAAGAGACCACAAATGCAATCACAGCCACATTGTACAACAAATCCATAAAGAAATACTTATGGTGGCAATGTCTTACTCACCTTACTAATCAATTACTCATTGGATGTCAAACATTATAAGCCAGTAAATGCCAATATATAACAGGGAGCATGAATTATGCAGAAAAGTATGTAATATTTCTTTAGGTGTACTGCAAACATTTCTCCATGTATTTTCATAATATATGCATGCAAGCTCTTTAATAGCATTTCTCCTTGAACAATTAAATCCTGTTTTATCTTAAAACTTACTGATCTTCAAAACATACAAAATAAATATAAGGAGACTTCCTCATAAATGAAGTACCTAAGTACTTATAATGGGAAGATAAGTTCCCAGGGCCTGATGGGATATACCCCAGGATATTGAGGAAGCAACAGATGAGATTACTGGGGTCTTGACCAATATCATCCTGTCCTCTCTGACCTCACCTCCATTATTCAACGAGGGAGCCAGGGCTTATCCTGGAAACTATGGACCTGTGAGTAGGAAAGTTGGTAGGGAGGATTCTTAAAGATAAGATTTATGAGGATTTGGAAAACTATGGCCTAATTAGGGTGAGCCAGCATGGCCTTATGTGGGGCAAGTCAGGTCTTACTAACTTGATTGAGTTTTTTGACAAGATGACAAGAGAGTTTGATGAAGGCAGAGCTGTAGATGTTGTCCACATGGATTTTAGTTTGATGAGGTCCCTCACAGAGGCTCAGCCAGTAGATTAAGATGCATGAGATCCACGGTAAATTGATTGTTTGGACTCAGAACTGGTTTGCCTGTAAAAGACAGGGGGTAGTGGTCAAAGGGACTTATTCTAGCTGTGGGTCTGTGATTAATAACTTTCCGCGTGTATCTGTACTGAGACCTCTGCTGCTTATGATGTTTATAAAGGACTGGATGGGCGTGTAAGTAGGTTTGCAGATGATATGAAGACTGGCGGTGTTGTGGATAGTGTAGGTGATTCGCTTGAATACAGCGAGATATAGATCAGTTGCAGATATGGGCGGAGAAATGGTAGATGGAGTTTAGCCCGACCAAATGTGAAGTGTTACACCTTGGTAGATCAAATGCAAAGAGACTGCCCACTGCTAAGGACGAGACTCTTAAAAGTATTGATGAGCAGAGGGATCCTCGGGGTCCAAGTTCATAGCTCCATGAAAGTGACTACAGAGATTGATCGGGTAATTCAGAAGGCATGTGGAAAGCTTGCCTTTATTAGTCAAGTTACCGAGTTCAAAAGTCAGGAAGTTATGTTGTAGCTTTATAAAACTCTAGCAAGGCCGCATCTGGAGTATTGCATGCAGTTCTGATCTCCTATTATAGGAAGGACGTTGAGGCTTTGGAAAAGGTGCAGAAGAGGCTTACCTGGTTTAGAGGGCATGTGCTGTAACAAAAGTTGGGTTGTTTCCCCTGGAGTGGTGGAGGATGAGGGCTATTATAAATACTGATAGAGGTTTGTAAAATTAAGAGAGGATAGGGTAGACAGGCAGTATCTTTTTTCCCTGGGTTGAAATGTCTAATACAGGAGGGCATGCATTTCAGGTGAGGGGGGTAAGTTCAAAGGAGGTATGAGGGGAAGTTGTTTTTTTAGCACAGAGGGTTGTAAGTGCCTGGAATATGCTGTGTGGGGTGGTGGTAGAGGCAGATACATTAGGGAATTTTAAGACATTTAGATAACCGTATGAATGTGAGGAAAATGGAAGGATATAGACATACTATAGGCAGGAGTTAGTTTAGTTGGCTATTTGATTACTAATTTAATTGGCTCAACACAGCATTGAGGACCGAAGGGCCGGTTTCATTACTGCACTGTTCTATGTTCTTTGTTCAGTGTTCTAAGTACCAAAACATTCATAGCTCTGCACATGTTAAAGGCCATTCCCCAACCCCAACCCCAAGATATTCTGTGTCTGCTCTTCTCCTGAACCCTTCATTACTTCAGGGTTGTTTGTTAGACCTTGCTGTACATAAAGTCCACCTCATGGGCATTCACATTTCCCATATTTCCCACATTAAGCACAATCGAAAAATTTTTTTATTGGTTGGGATATGCATTGGTGAAGATTCAGTGTGACGTTAAATTTTCCTTTAGATTTTCCCTGTTACCTAGCTTCCTACTACATTAGTCTATGTATTGCTGAGGTACTCCTGCAGTTCACACTTTTCAAAGTGCAAAGATCGAAGCTGAAAATAAATTTATTATCGAAGTATGTCCATGTCACCATATACTACTTTGAGATTCATTCTCTTGCAGGCATTCACAGTAAAACTAATAAACACAACAGAATCAATTAAAGATTACACATGAACAAATACTGCAAACAACCGATGTAGAAGAGAAGACAAACTCTACAAATTAAAGTAAGTAAATACGGAGAACATGAGTTGCAGAGTCGTTGAAAGTCAGTCCACTGGTTGTGTTCAGTGAGGTGAGTGAAGTTATCCATGCTGGTTCAGAAACCTGATGGTAGAAGTTTAATACCTCTTCCTGAAACTTTTACATACTGTAAACCTCTGTAGCTTGAGTCATCAAGTTGCTACAATGTTCCCTTCATCTAACCATTAGTAACGCAGATTTAATGACTGCTTTACAGACATTAACCCCCAAATCTTCCAGATGTTTCTCCTTTTCATCGTCCATCACATTCCCACTACAACTTCTCTGCCCCGACTTCCTGCACTGTTCCTATGAAGTTCAATGCCAACTCAGGAACAAGTACCAGTCCTTTAGAATACAGCTGTACAGCCTTGCTAAGCTCCATTCCCATCTGCACGTCCTGGAAGATGATAGTTTTCCATTAATTTGTTCTATCAGCATCCCCTTTGTGTCATGCTCTCATTCTCTGTCCCTCTTCTCTCCAACGTTCCATGCAGGCCCTCCCTTTCCCCTTTCCTCCAGCTCCCCTTCTTTTACATCTTAAAACCCATTAACTTTCACATCAGTCCTGGTGAAAGGAGGGAAACCACGCTGATAACGAGCAACAATCTGCAGACTTGCATGCCTGCTCAGTGCAGTGCAGGAACCAGGAGGTGAAGGTCAAAACGCAAGTCATCTCTTCCCACTCTACCCACGGCCTCGCCAGCAAGTCCAGAGATGCTTCACAACACACTGAGTTCTGTAGTCAGGTGAACTGGGTTGCCAAACTTCACTTGGAAAGTAGGTAAGACAAGCATTTTTAATTGAGATCTGTAATCTGTAAATGTCGCTGCTTACAGAGCGTCCCACTATGCAGTGAAGCTGACAGAATGGTGGGTGCCTTGCAGCTGTAAACGGCTGGTGCAGCCAGACACATCTGACCGGGGTTGCGAGCTGGCTGTACTGAGATGCAGCCCATTCGCTCTGTTTCCCTTTCCACAGGTGCTGCCTCCTTGCTGGGCTTCCTATTCTTATCTCCAGTTTCCAACACCTGCAGCCTTTTGCTTTAGTTCAGCCCTAACCCCTGAAGTTATATTAATCAAATAGAAACCAGAATAAAAAAAAAAGCCACACCAACAGTGTAGCCACAAACATTACAACTTAATAAGTTAATACATTGATCTTTTTTTCAGATGTTCAATTAGGAAAGATCTTCAACGTTCAAGGTCAATGAATTTACCAACAAATGAAACGTAAGTTACAATGAATTAAAAACTGTGTGATCAATTTTATCTCGTCAGACTTGTTGAAAATATCACAATCATAACTTACTATCTAATTGCACTCTTTGTATTACTCATAATCATTGAAGCAATACACGGCTTTTCCCTTTCCTCCTGCAAAATCCATTAATATCAGAATTAAACACAGACAATATGAAGGCTCCTGCACTGTATTAAGCAATTGTTACTATTACATAAAATAAATTAATAAAAGTTTCAACTGCAGCTACTAACTTTCAATTGTGGTCCTCAGAAACTACATCTTATTTTTTAGTATTCTCCTGAATCTGCTTGACAAGGCCATCTTTTGTGCACCTCTCTACAATGAAGATGTAAATTGTGTTTCCACATAACTACATGGAATTGGTCTCATCTGATACAAAGTTAAGATGTGAAATTCTGAAGTACAGTTCTGACAGTTACATTAATAATGAATTAAAAGCAACAGAAAGAATGCATCAGTTGAAATTGAGCTTGTGTGTTCTAAGCCAGCCAGGGAACTTGCTTTTGTGCCCCAGCTGCTGTCCTTTGGGGATTTGGACTAAACCTCATTATTATCTTTCAGTTGATAATCCTTCCGAGACAAATTAGTATTCAGATGGTATTTACAAAGCACAAGTTTATATAGATCCACACACTACATTTAGTTGCACGCTCAAATCGATTATGTTAAACCATCAGTTAGGTCAACAATTATTTTTGCATACGATGTTATCATTGTCATCTGCAGCCCTTTGCTTTAATTCAACATTAACCCTTGAAGTTACTGTATGGTAATCAAATGACCTTGGAAACAGGGATAAAAACACTAACAGTTGCAAGCATAACACCTAAACAAGTTAATACATTAATGCAGGCAACCAGAATTTTAAATGCAGAATAAATATAACAAAAATAATTTCATGTTTCACCACAGACTGGGGTTTTACTTGGATGGTTATAATCAACCGTTCATCAACTAAATAGTCAGCATATCACAAATGCTGTAATTCAGATTATTACTTAATACCCGGAAGATATAGTCTATATCAAATGAATTTTAAGGCATGTGCTCCTTTGGTGAGCAGAAATCCATCAAGGTTGTATATAGATTCTGCACAGCACAAGAAGAAAGAAAGCCAAGACTTTGTTCAATGAGCCAAATCATAATCATTATCTTTACAGCTGGATTAAAGGTCTACACTCACAGAACCCTCTTATACAAGCTTGTCAAACAAAATCTGATTCAGAAATACATTAGAATTTATTTGGACAAGTGACCAAAATGGTCTTAAAAGTTTGAGGAATTACTTAGAGAACTGGAGCAGTTTGAAAAAGGTTTTCAGTGTATTGAAAATGCACCTGCAACTCCTCCATTTCCCAAACACCTGCACTCACCCAATCTTCCTGCTGCCCTAATAGTAATAGAGCTCTGCTTGCCCTCACCACCACCCCATGAGATTCTGCATTTAACACATCATTCTCCGCAACTTTCGCCATCCTGAACGGGACCCTCCCAGCCAAACACATCTTTACCCCCCTCCCACTCTTCACAGGGATCGCTTCCTCCATGATTCCCTTGTCCATTTGTACCTCCCCACTAATCTCCATGGAGGCACTTACCCCTGCAAGCTGCAGAAGAGCTACACCTCCTCCCTCACCTCCATTCAGGCCCCCAGGTGAGGCAACTCACCACCTGTGAATCTGTTGGGATTGTCCACTGTATCCGAGGCGTCCTCCTCTACATTGGTGAGTCCCAATGTAGACTGGGGGACAGCTTTGTCAAGCACCTCAGCTCCATCTACAAAAACAAGAAAGTCCCGGTGGCCAACTATTTTAACTCCTGTCCTCACTCCTGTTCAGACTCCTCCTCTTCTGCCACAGTGTGGCCAGGCTCAGGTTGGAGGAGCAACACATCACATTCTGTCTTGGTAGCCTCCAATCAGGTGGCATGAACATCGATTTCTCCCTCTCCCTTTCCTCTTCTGCATTTCCCCATGCTGGCCTCTTACCTTTTCTCTGCACCTGCTGAAATTTTCCCAGACAAGGTTTGGATTCAACTCCAGATTAGAC
This sequence comes from Hemitrygon akajei, assembly GCF_048418815.1. Classification (NCBI taxonomy): domain Eukaryota; kingdom Metazoa; phylum Chordata; class Chondrichthyes; order Myliobatiformes; family Dasyatidae; genus Hemitrygon; species Hemitrygon akajei. The sequence continues at coordinate 166,748,125 of NC_133128.1, read as the reverse complement.
CATGAGATATAGAGGTAGAATTAGACCATTCAGCCCCTCGAGTCCCCTCCACCATTCCATCATGAATAATTTATATAACCCTATTCTCCTGCCTTCTCCTCGTATCCTTTGATACCCTTATGAACCAAGAACCAATCAACCTCTGCCTTAAGTATACCCAGTGACTTGTCCCCCACAGTTATCAGTGACAATCTCTGTTCTAAAAGATGCCCCTCTATTTTGAGGCTATGCCCTCTGCTCCTAGACTCCCCCAAATCCTCTCCATCTCTACTCTATCAAGGCCTTTCAATCAACGATATGTTTCAATGAACCCCACCCCCCCTTCATTCACCTAAACTCCAGCAAGTACAGACATCAAAGGCTCTTCTTATATTAACTCTTCCATTCCTGGAATCATTTTCATGAACCTCCTCTGGACCCTCCCAATGCCAGCACATTTTTCCTTAGATAAGGGGTACAAACCATAAGAGGTTATAAAAGAAATGAATGTATAGATACACACACACACACACACACACACACACACACACACACACACACACACACACACACACACACACACACACACACACACACACACATATATATATATATATATATATATATATATGTATATATATGGTCTATCCATGTGCAAGCTGTTCAAACTGATTTCCAGGATTGGAGAACTGCCACAGCCTTGCCCAACACCACTGGTCTCCATGGAATCTCGTGGCAGCTGTCAGAGATTTTGTGACTTCAGAGACTGCACATGAAGATTGTGCAGCTTGTAAAGGTACTGACTCATAGTGTTATCGACTCAGCTGCTATCTGTGCGTAGTTCCTACATTCTTCCAGTGACTGCCTGGATTTACCCCAAGTGGGTTAATTTCCACATCCCAATGTACGTCAGTTGATGGATTAAATTAACTAGTGTAGGTTGCCCTAAGTGCGTAGGTGAGAAGAAGGATCTGTGGGCAGCTGACGGAAGCAAGAGAAATGGGTGTACAACTGATATTGATGATCGAAGCAGACTTGGCAGGCCATAAGTTCTCTTTCCGTTCAACTCCATGACCCTAACTTCCAAAGCTCCTGGTACGTTTCTGAGAAACTTTCAGCAATTTGCATTGAAGGCATTACTGTGATTAAAGACTACACTGCCAGGGCAAACCAGAAACCACGGCTGACTGCAGTTGTTTGTGCCCTGCTTAGAGATCAGGAAGATGCCTCTGAGGTCAGTAAAGATCTCCCATGCCGCCACAAGGCAAAGCGTGAGCCCTTACAGAAAATTCACAGGCTCCGTTGCTGCACGTGAGGCAAGGTATGCAAACCACAACTGATTACAAGCCCAGCCCGTGCATTAATGGCAGCGATGCCTCCCTTCCTGATAAGCTGAATGCTTTCTGTGCACGAGCTGGCACAGTGAGTGATGTGACGACGAGGGAAGCCCCATTTCCCCGGGAAGCATGCATTCTATCTGGCCGCAGCTAAAGTGAAGAGGATCCTAGCCAGGGTAAACCCACGCAAAGCTGAGGGACCAGGCAACATAGCCAATCAGGTGATGAGGGGCTGTGTTAGGTTGAGGCAGCCACCATCATTCCGGTGCCCAAGATAGCAATGGTAACTGGTTAAATGATTACTGCCCAGTGCACTGACTTCAACAATCAGGAAGTGCCTTGAGCGGTTGGTAATGGGTCGTTTAAAATCCCACCTTCTAGCTGCATTGGATCCTTTCCTGTTTGCCTATTGCTCAAACCGGTCCACAATGATGCCATAGCCTCGGCCCTCCACTCTGTTCTGTCCCACCCAGAAAACAATGACTCTTACGCCCCAATTGTGTTCATCAACTTGGGCTCGGCGTTTAACAGGAACATCCCACAGAGGCTGGTGGGTGAACTGTCCTTGCTGGGATTCTGTAACTGGATCTTGGACTTCTTCACAGGAAGATCCCAGTCAGTCTGAGTTGGCAGTGACATTTCAACTGGAGCCTTCCCCCCAGGACTGTGTGCTCGGCACACTTCCGTTCACACTGCTGATTCACTGCATTGAACAGATTCACCCCAAACTGCATCATCAAGTTCACTGATGATACAACAGTTGCCTTATCAGCACACAGAGACGAGGTAGAGAGGGTTGTCAAATGGCGTGAGGACATCCACCTGGAGAGAGTGAAGAGCGCAAGTGTGTACATAATGGATGATCCCAAAACACCTCGTTAGTTGAGAAGGCAAGCAGCGCTTACACTTTCTGAGGAGACAGAGGTGTGCAAGCCTCCTCATCCCCATTCCAACAACTTTCTACAGGAGCACCAATGAGCGTCCTGTCCGGCTGCATCCCTGTGAGGTACAGAAGCCACAGGCACCAGATCACCACACCCTGCAGAGGAGAGTAAAAACCATTAAGCAGATCACAAGGTCTCCCTCCCATCTATTTGTGACATTTATTGGAAGTGTTATTGCCAAGGGGCCAAAGCAACATTGAGGATCCCTATCACCCATCCCACAAGCTCTCTGACACACTACCATTTGGAAGGAGGTACAGGAATATCAGGACTAGGGCTGCCAGACTGGGGAACAGCTTCTTCCCTCAGGCTGTGAGACTAATGACTACCCTACCAGCACTGAGATCTAATCACTAAGACAGTAAGCTGTTTACTGTTTAGTATTTACCTGTGTTTTGCAAAACATGCATTCTGAATTGTATGTTATTAACTTATTTATGGTAATATTTTTTTATGTGCTGTGTATAATATGTATCTGTTTTGTGGGTGCACTGTGGTCCGGAGGAACATTGTTTTGTTTGGTTGTATAAATGTACTGTCAGATGACAATAAACTTTAACTTTCTGAAAGTGGACCCATTAATTTCTGCCTCTACGACAAACCCCATATCTTTGTCACGTTTCCTGGTACCTTCCATGTCAATCACCTCAGAATGAAGCATTCAGATAACAAAATCACTGCCATATCTTACCTCCAGCAAAGCTTCAGATCCCATATGCTCACCATCAAAAACCATCTCTAATTCAATCTTCATTACACTTCTGTGCAGTGCCTCAGGATGCTTTTTAGATGGAGTTGTTATTGTTAAGCACTGCATTAAAGCACCATATTACTTTTGAACTGTAGTCACTGGTTTGCAACCAATTTATAGCTCATTTGCAAGGTTAATAATAACTTTAACGACACTGTCAAAAGAAAATTGTATAAAATTGAGCATTTGGTTGGCAATGCAGTAAGGCAATGACACCTCTTGTCAGTGCAGATCTGCACAAGTATGAAATCTAACTGGGGAAGTTATTACAAACCACAACATACAATTACTCAACAATCTGCTTTACTTTGGGATTGCAGAATAAACCACTGGATAGTTTCAAATATCAGGAGAAATAATAATCCAAGGCATAATAAATGAAATCAGAAATCTGACAAAGACAAAGGTTTGAGAACATAAGGAATGAAAACAGGAATAGACCATTCAGCCCCTTGTTCCTTCTCTGCCACTCAAAAAGATGTTTGAGCTTTTCCCCTGGTGCTCTTCTCCTTGATTAGTTCCATATGCCTTGATTCCCTTAACACTTTAAGATCAATCAACCTCTGTCCTGAATACACTTGCAATTGATCCTCTGCAACATACTTAGTTGAGAATTTTGAAGATCCTCTTCCCCAGTGATGGAGAAATTTCTTCTCATCTCTGTCATGAAAGGCGGAGGTTTATTTTGAGACTGTGATGGCAGATCTCTAGACAGTCCAGCCAGGAGAAGAATCTTTTCTATTAAGTCCAATACAAAATGCTGACAACTCACTCTTCAAAACTCAAGAGAGAATTCCAAAGAAGTGGGATCAAAGCACTGATCCATGTGAGATATCACTTGTCACAGCCTCCCACTCTGAAAATGAACTGCCCCTACTTCCAATTCTGTTTGTTAACTCGTCATCACTGCACCTCAATTTGCTCCCATATTCTCCTATCACTTTTAATAATCATGTTCCATGCTGTATTTCAGATCTGTCAACATTTAGTGTAACTGAAGAGGACCTCGACTTGACCAATGACACAAAGCTATTGATTCCTGAACGACAGATGCTATCAACCTGGGCAACAAATACCTGCCTTTCGGCTGGCTTCCTGTTTAACATTAAGCGGACTTAGGAAAGTTTATTATAGATTCTACTGTACATCACCTCCACCAGGACTTACTGCTGGAAAGGGCTACGTCTAGTAATAGTTCAAATAAATAGATGGCTGCACTTCGTGTTTGCCAAGAGAAACATAATATTATATATATATATATATTCTGTATTGCTGTGGCTTGAAAGCCGTGACTTTTAAAAAGCAGCCCCCTCTCCACCTCTTCCCACCCTTACAATATCACACACACACACACACACACACACACACACACACACACACACACACGCACACACACACACGCACACACACACGCACACACACACACCAAATGATCAACCTTAAGGCTAATAATTGAAGATTTGAACAAAGAGTGCCACTTTCTAATTGCTGAAAGCTTTGCACATATGAGGCAGCAGCTTCTCTACCAACTCCCTTCTCTCTCTCCTCAGTCCCGATTCATGCAGTTGTTTGCAAACACACACTCTAAAATAAGAAAAGCGGGAGGTCAGTGGTCTCGAGTTGGTGAGGAACAAAGCCACCTGTCTACTCTATGCCAGCCTGAATGTCAGCAGGCTATTTCAACATTACTGCATTAAATCAGCACACGCAAAATGCTGGAGGAATTTCGCAGGCCAGGCTGCATCTATGGAAAAGAGTACAGTCGACGTTTCATCCCTGGACCCTTCAGGATGAGAGAAAAAAAGATGAAGAGTAGATTTAAAAGGTTGGGGAGAGGGGAGCGAGAAACACGGGGAAAGGTGAAATCGGGAAGTTGGCGGGGGGGATGAAGTAATGAGCTGGGAAGTTGATTGGTGAGAGAGATACAGGGCTGGAGGAGGGGTAATCTAATTGGGGAAGACAGAAGGCCATGGAAGAAAGAAAAGGGGTAAGGAGCCCCAGAGGGAGGCAATGGGCAGGCAAGGAGATGAGGTGAGTGAGGAAAAAGGGGATGAGGAATGGTGAAGGGGAGGGGCATTACCAGAAGTTCGAGAATTCGAAGTTCACGCCATCAGGTTGGAAGCTGCCTGGACAGAATATAAGGTGTCGTTCCTCCAACCTGAGTGTGGCCTCATCATGACAGTGGAGGAGGCCATGGATTGACATTGGAATGGGAATGGGAAGTGGAATTAAAATGGGTGGCCACTGGGAGATCCTGTTTTTTCTGGCAGATGGAGCATAGGTGCTCAGCGAAGCGGTTTTCCAGTCTATGTCAGGTCTCACTAATTTCTGCATTAAATTTTGTTCTACCTCAATACTTACACTCAGGAATTTTCCATCTGAAGTCACTGGAATTTATGAGGAGAATCATTCATAATCTTAGTGTTCTCCAAGCCCAGTGACATTGGGGTCAACATGCCACAAGTAACAGATCACGAACTGGAATCAAACCTAGGGCCTTCTTAGACTAGATGGCTCAAGTTATCAGGAAAGCAACACCGTATACAAGAAATTCCTTTGAACACATGAATTTCAATTGATAAAACTATAGCTCTGAAAAATGATAAATTACCCAAGTCAAATCTTTCACTTCTCTCCAGCTTCAAATCTGTTCTCGGTGCTAATTACTGATAGGCTCCGGCCGACCTTCTCAAACACTATTGTCCTTGCCAGTGCAGTCATTTGTTAAGCTCCACAGGGATAAGGTGAACAGCCAATTTATTTCTGCTCTGTTCCCCTGTTTTATTTTTTTCCCCTGAATTGTTGCCTGAAGCTTTTTTCAGATTGCTTGGAAAATTTCATACATTGAATAGAGCTCTAAAAACTGGGCCAAGCTTCACATTTACAGCACTGCAATTTCTCCTCAATTCAAAGCTGACATGAAAACATACATCAAACATTTTAATTTACATTCTGCATGCTTTTTAAACATTAAAATGTTAAATTACTGGTCAAAGTTGAACATAATTTTTTGTGCGATTTTTCCTTTTTAAAAATTGTCTGGAAGTACTCTGGTTCATTATAATCTTGGTAAATGAAAATCAAATGTTTCCTGGCAATTTGCTGTCTCATGTAATAAAACCACGACAGAAGTATTTTTTGAAGGTTTAAAGAAATTAAACAATTTCAGGTTGGAAGCTATCCGGGATTCAAATCCGATAGATTCAGAGATTTTCCAGCCTGCAAAGCAATAAATCTTTTTAGGACAGAAAAACCAATTAAATGTTTAGCTAACCGCAGGATGTTTAGGCATGAACTTTTAAAGAGGATGGCAATGTAGTGATGCGTTCGGTCTCAAATTCCATAGAAGCCCAAAAGATGCATAGGTAAAGTTTCAGAATAAATTTAATGATTCTATAATGTCTTATTCCCAACGCAGTTTATTGCTGAATGTACAGTAACGCTGGGCTTCTTGACAAAGCTCCACACAAACTGCACCTGAATATTCACTGAAAAATTAAAATCATATGTATGACTTTATTTGGTTTCCACAATATCTTGCTCAACAACTTAAAATTTTACATGAGTATTTTAATGATTTTTTTTATTTGACATGATAGTATCCATTTCTAGAATAAAAATATCTGCATAAAACAAAGCAGTGAAATATGAAAACATCTGATAAATTGAAGTACTATTGGGCATGATTTAAGGTGAATTGGAAATTGTAATATAACCTCTACATCATGAAGAGATTAAATCAAAAACATATGTTTGGATACAGGACAGTTCGAAGATGAGCTGTTATGTTATGGTTGTGCTTGACCTGCTTTTGTTTTCATTTATCCTGAAAACCAACTGTCAGTATTCAGATGTACAACAGGACATAACTGATTATACCATTCCATCTAAATCCCCTGCTGATATCGGAACTAATCCTCGGTGAACCAACCTATTACCAATATGCCACGTGTAAAGAACATAGAACAGATTCCAAGATTGTTGAATTGCTTAGCCTCTGAGCTTCTTGATGATGTCTCACACTGTGCCTGTCAGGTTATCTGTCCTTCAGGCGACAGCTCTACTGAATGACACTCTCTGTACCTCCTCAAGTTGTAAATTGTTGATCAAGAAAGTAGAGCAGAATGAGTTTATTGAATCTAGGGTCTGCGCATGTAAATTTATCATCTATCAATTTATAAACTGTATCTTTATTTTTAAAAAATCAGAATCAGGCTTATCATCAGTGTCTTATATGATGTAAAATATGTTCTTTAACAGCAGCAGCACACAAAATTACTGTAAATTACATAAAAATGGTGCAAAACAAAAGGATAATGAGGTAGTGTTCATGGACCATTCAGAAATCTGATAATGGAAGGGAAAAAGTTGTTTCTGAATAGTTCAATGTGGGTCTTCAGGCACCTGTATCTCCTCGCTGACAGTAGTAACAAGAAGAGGGTGTGTGCTGAATGGTGAGAGTCCTTAATAATGGGTGCTGCCTTTTTAAGGCACCGCCTCAAGGATCTCCTCGACAGTGTGCCCATGATGGAACTGGTTGAGTCTGCAACCCTCTGCAACTCTTGTGATCCTCTGCTTTGGAACTTCCATACCAGGCTTTGATGCACTGGTCAGAATGTTCTTCGCTGTGCATCTTGCAACGAATCTTTAGTGACATATCCTCACACTCCGAATGAAGTAGAGGCACAGGCATCCATCTTTATGAATTGCATCAGTGCGTTGCGGCCAGAGCAGATCCTCAGAAATGTTGACACCCAAGAACTTAAAGATGCTCACTCTTTCTACTGCAGAACCTTCAATGAGGACAGCTGCATGTTCTTCCAGCAACTTCTGCCAGCAGTCCAGAATCAATTCCTTTTACAATGTTGACGTTAACTGTGAGACTGTTGTGGCACCACTCAACCAGTGGAGTTGTTGGTGAGATATTGTAATATACAGAACCAATGGTGCATCAGATGACACAGCAGATTATAAAACTCTGATTCCTCCTGTTCGAATGAAATTGCTTAGGGAAAATATTTCACGATATGGCATTCTACAGGACTCAAATAAGTAATATATAAAGAATCTAACAAACTCTGTTGATTTATTCCATGCCAATTATTATTCCAACAGTGAACACTGTCACTCAACAACACCTCAGCTTCAATGACAAAAATATGACGACAAATTACAACTCAATTCTGAATTTATCAAAATACAACAGAAATATTATTCCAATTTCTAGTTAGTCACCATAAGTATAATTAAAATGCTCGCTGATAATGGTGGGATTAAATCCCTCCACTAAGTCACTCTATAGATGTCAATATGGTATGTGTGATATGGGACATCTCCATCTCATCCTGCAGGCCAATATGTACTGCAGTTTGAAACCTTCAAGATACAAGCGTGGCATGTAACAGAAATATTACCAGTATATAAAAGACCATTGGCAAAGCTTCGATTTGAATCAGAAAATGCTAGAAATATCTCACAGATCAGGAAAAACATCAACGCAATTTTGGGTGTTCTGATAATTCACCTAGATCAGAGGTTCGCAACCTCTTTTATGCCACGGACCCCTCATTTTGATCCATGGCATAAAAAAGGTTAGGAGTCCCTGTTCTAGATATACCAGAATTTTTATAAAATTTATGTGGTTGAGCTATACAGATAAAGAAACCCCTGCCAATACACTATATCAAGCATTGAATAAACTTCTTTCATGAATATGCCTGTTAAATTATTCCAATTTCTAGTTAGTCACCATAACTCAAAACTCTTTAAACATAGTCATTAATATTTATAATAAATTTCAGTGATGAAAATTAATATACAAGACTCTCGATTATCATTGTGCATATAACAATTCAGAAATTTAAATTATATGAAGCATGAGTGAAAGGATCTGATTTACTCTGAAAGGATTGGACTTTTGATTTCCTTTTAACCTGAGGTCCCAGAGAATTTTGTTTATTGTTACTGGATGAGGTTAAATGATCAGGCCATCTCTGACGGTTCTCTTACCAGTTCTATCTATCTCACTTAAAACTGTTACGAGCTGATCCAGCCAAGGATCAGCACAGTCCTACCCTGAGCCACCTAGTCAAGATCCCTGGGGTTATACCAACTGAGTGGAAACTGCTCTTTAGGTTGTCTCAAATGCTTGTGTGTTGCGATCCAGCTTTTTCCTATCCTGCTCCTGATCTCCATACAAGGTCTGATTTGGGGAGAAGGTGGGCATCCATTTTGATGACATCCACTGATCAGGTTACAGCTTTAGTAACTTCTCATTATGTTCACCCAAAAGGCGTAAACACGGGTCATCCTGTCCTGTAAGTACATGCACATTGTTGAGGAGAGGGCCTGTGTGTGAAACTGTTTAGGATATTTAATTATCAATGGTCTATATCCTGGATTCTGACACTTTGTTTGTAAAGGAGTGATGTTAAGATCATTACATTGTACATCCTCAGATGCAGATAAAAATAAGTGGTGTTGGCTGACGGATTTTTTTTGGAGTCACACGCAAGCGTTGGGTTTACTAAACAAGGAACTGACAACATTTTTGTCCAAGCATTTGAATCAGTACACATTTTTTAACACTTAATATGAATGAGTTGGCTGAATCAAAGGCACTGGAATAAGATGCATATCAAGAATAGGTCCTCTCTTTTACTGAAAATAGCGGTGAAATCAAAGAGAACAGATGGTTCTGAAACTTGAGTACAATAAAAGTCATATTTGTGGGGCATCGAGATGGAATCACTCACAAGAATTCCTTGAAGAGAAATATCTCCAGCAGTCCTGACTCTTTAAAGACCAGACACAGACCTGTCAGGTTGATGTTGGATTATGTCCCTCAATCTAAGTCCCAAGGACAGAGACAAAGAACAAGCTGCAGAGCACTGGTGCAAGTCAATGATGACCATACTGAGGCCTTCAAATTGATCCAAGCACTTTCTCCTGATACTCTTTGCAACACGATTCATGTCCACAGCCTGATCTAAAACCACAGCGGTATATTCTCTTCATATGTTTATATTTAGCTTGTCAGCAGAATGTCACCAATGGTAATAATTATAGTTAGTGCTCTACAAAGTATGCAACATTAATTTAGTGATGCTGACGTTCAGCATAAGACTACTGAATTTTTCTGACTGAGAAATATCATGTACCTGAAATGCATTTTTCCTGAATGATTCAATCTGTAATCTTTTTTTAAAAAAATCCATCTCAGGGCTTTAAGAGCAGAAACATTCAAAACTTGTTTCTAGTATATGGATGCTCATCTTTTCAGTGTACATAAGTTAATTCTTCTATGAGCTTCTCAGCATCACTGCTGTTGAAGAAGACTGCCTTGTACTGACAATAAATTGAAAGGTACAGGATGGGGATGACAGAATTATTTAAGGTTCTGACTGGATTTAAAGGATGGAAAACAAAATGATATGTGAAAGAGAGATGCAGAAGTGAGTTCATGGCCAAACTGCCTGCTTTGTCTAATACACAGGGGTTATTTTGTTGGGAAAAATTCTTTTAGATTCTTTCAAAGGATTATTTCTTGTGCAAAGGTTACTTCCTTTTCCTTTTACAATCAATAGATTAATTGTGTCAACAAGCTGTGAGGAAAAATGTTAAAGGAAATAGAAACTATTGTAAATGAGTGCACTGTACTGGAGAAGAATAATTTTGAAGAGGATTGGCAGTGACAGGGTGAAGTACTTGGAAAAGGTCACTCCTGTTAAACTTACAGTTACAAATGAGGAGAAAATAATAATTTTCCAGTTGCCTCATCATGATATTTAATGTTCAGACAAGAATTTAAAATTAACCTTTATGCTTACCAAGTTGTTTTTCATGAGTTTAAAAAAGTCAACAGAAAATCTTAACCCTCATTATGTGCTCGCCTTGTCACCAAAGCCATATCCCAAATAGATTTGAAACGTATCATCTGTTTATCTGAAGTATCATGATCAGTTCTCCCCACCACACCCTGATCTAGCAAAGCAGTTTCCGTTCTGCTCAACAAACATTTTCATCAACAATTTGATGTCTACAATATATCTAAAATAGAACCACAGAGATGCTGAGAGCTTTCCTGAAAAAAAGTTTGCTTTCAACCTTCTTCCAGTGGTTCACAAAGTCTTTTAAGAAGTATTGTGAAAGTACTGCACTCTTTAGCACGTTCTAACTATCGGGTGTCCTTTACCTGTGACAGATCAACTGGGCTCTCTACAGCACAATGTACTTCAAGGTATAATGGATGTGGATTCTCAGTAAAAGTGCTTTTTAAGTTTTTAGTTCATGCATAGACACAGAAGTCCTGAAACTACTGACTAAGCGAAATCCTGGTTGCATTTTTATCAATGGGCTCCCCATGAAGCCCAGTGGCAGAAAAGGAGCTTGCTGAGATTCCCAAGCATTTCCATTCAGTATCAACTGGTGGATTCTACATCAAGTACATACGTGAGATTACCATGCTGTAAAGAAGAAAAGGAAATATAGGAAAAGTTAGGCCTCCAATTGTTTCTGATGGCTCAGAGGATCAAGGATCAGAGGGCCATTTTATTAGCATTCTCCTTTTTGCTTGAGAATCAACAACTGCTCTGACCCTCATTTTACAACTTAATATACAAGGGGTGATTGATAAGTTTGTGGCCTAAGGTAGAAGGGGTCAATTTTAGAAAACCTAGCACATTTATTTTTCAACATAGTCCCCTCCTACATTTACACACTTAGTCCAGCGGTCGTGGAGCATATGGATCTTAGAACTCCAGAAAATGTCCACTGATGCATGATTGATAAGTTCATGGCCTAAGGTAGAAGGAGAGATACAGCTCCCGTTACATGCACATGCAGTTCAACTCTTTGAGTGATTATGCAGAAAGTTTGAAGTTAATACCTCATCTCCTTCTACCTTAGGCCATGAACTTATCAATCACCCCTGATGAGTTATTAACTTCAAACTTTCTGTCTGACCAGCTGACCATTTGTGGCATTTCCTGTCTCCATTCCTGAGGCTTTGGGCAGTGGGCTGACGTGGCAGTTGCCTGGCTGGAGGGGCAGTTGCCCCTGAGGAACTTGCTCCACAAGTGTCTAGGTCAATGCGATTAGGTCTGGGATCAGAAAGTTCAGAGGAATGAGGAGTGTGACAGAGTTTCTGCCAGTGAATGTCCAGACCTGCATGTGACCTGACCGAGAGCTTGTGAGAGGTCCCACTGCAGGAAGACATATTTACCTATTTTTGCTGCTTGCAGTTTAGTTTTAGCTTTGGCTGACCATGAAGTAATGCTGCATTGAAGAGTATTGTTGGAAAACTTGTGATTTGCTTCAGCTATTTTTTTAAAATAACTTGGATACAGGCATGAAAGTTGTTACCAGCGGTAGGTGAGACGAGAACGAGGGGACATGGCCTCAGGATTTGGGGGAACAGATTTAGAATGGAGATGAGGAGAAAATGCTTCCCCCCCCCCCCCACGCCCCCCCAGAGAGTAGTGAATCTGTGGAACTCTGCCCAGAGAAGCGGCAGAGGTTATGTCATTAAATACAGAGTTAGATAGATTTTTGCATAGCAAGGGAATTAAGGGTTATGAGGGAAAGGCAGGTAGGTGGAGCTGAGTTCACAGACAGATCATTGAATGGCGGACCAGGCCCAACAGACCAGATGGTCTATTCTTGCTACTTTCTCTCACGTTATTGTATTTTTATGCTTTGGCAATAGGTCTAGCACAGAGGAACCAACTAATCTGTTACGTTAACCCATTCATTCTCAGAACCATTCTCATGAGCCTCCTCTGAATCCTCTCCAATGCCAGCGCATCCTTTCTTGAATAAGAGACCCAAAACTGCTCACAATACTCCTAGAACAGTCTGATCAATGCCTTATAAAGACTCAGCATTACATCCTTGCTCTTATATTCTACCCCTGTCAAACTGAATGCCAACTTTGCATTTGCCTTCCTTACCACCAACTCAACCTGAAAATTAACCTTTATGGAAACCTGCACAAGGACTGACAAATCCCTTTGCACCTCAGATTTTTAAAATTTTTTGTCCCTGATTAGAAAATAGCCTACGCCTTTATTCCTTCTACTGAAGCAAATAAAAATACACTTCCCTACACTGTATTCCATCTACCATTTCTTCGTCCATTCTCTCAATCTGATTAAGGCCTCCTTCAGACTCCTTGCTTTCTCACTACTACCTACCCCTTCATCTATTTTTGTATTATCTACAAACTTGGCCACAAACTCATCAATTCAGTCATAAAAATCATTGACATATAACCTGAAAAGAAGTGGTGCCAACACAGGCCCTTGCAGAACACCACTCGTCACCAGCAACCAACCAGAAAAGGCTCCCTTTATTCTCACACTTTACCTCCAGCCAATTAGTCAAGCTTCTATCAATGCTAGTATCTTTCCTCTAATATCATGGGCTATGTTCTTGTTAAGTAGGCTCACATGAACACCTTGACAAAGGCTTTCTAAAAATCCAAGTAACATCATCCACTGGCTCTTCTTCGTCTATCCTGCTTGTTATTTCCTCAAAGAATTCCAACAGATTTGAAAGCAAGATCTCCCCTTAAGGAAACCACGCTGACTTTGGCCTATTTTATCACGTGCCCCCAAGTATCCTGAAACCTCATCATTAATAATAAACTCTAACATCTTCCCAACCACTGAAGTTAGGCTAACTGGCCTATAAATTTATTTCTTCTGCCTCCCTCCCTTCTTAAAGAGTAGAAAGACATTAGCAATTTTCCAGTCCTCCAGAAGCATTTTCTCCAGCGATTCTTGAAAGATCACTATTAATGCCTCCACAATCTCTTCAACTACCTCTTTTAGAACCATGGAGTGTAGTCCATGTGGCCCAGGTCACCTATCTACCTTCAGACCTTTCAGCTTCCCAAGCAACTTCCTGTTAGTAATAGCAACAACACTCACTTCTACTCCAGGACACACTTTAATTTCTGGCACACTGCATGTGTCTTCAACAGTAAAGACATTGCTTCCGTGCAGAGCCTGGAACTGTCGACATGATATTTGCTGCATGCCAACTCCAGGAAAAATGTCAAGAACAGCACAGCGACCTCTTTATGACCTTCGTCGATCTGACCAAGGCATTTGATACGGTCAGCAGAGATGGCTTATGGAAGATAATGGAGAAGTTTGGCTGCCCTAGCAGGTTCATCACGATTGTTCGGCAGTTCCACGATGGCATGATGGTGAAAGTTTTAGATGATGGTGACGAGTCAGAAGCCTTCCCAGTGACAAACGGTGTGAAGCAAGGATGTGTTCTCGCCCCTACACTCTTTAGCATGGTCTTCTCTGCTATGCGGAATGATGCCTTCCGCGATTGTCAGGATGGTATACACGTCAGATACAGGACTGGCGGTGGGCTATTCAACCTCCGATGTCTACAAGCTGTTACAAAGGCAAAGGAGACTGTCGTCAGAGACCTCTTATTCGCTGATGATTGCGCCCTCAACGCCAGCACAGAGCAGAAGATGCAGCGAGAAATGGACTGCTTCTCACGAGCCTGTGACAACTTCAGACTTACAATCAAAGACCGAAGTTATGTAACAGCCCACATCCGGAAAGCCCTACCAGGAACCACACATCACAGTAAAGGGGCAGAAGCTACTGGCAGTCGACAGCTTTACTTATCTGGGCGGTACTCTATCACGAGCGGTGAACATAGATGCAGAGATCAGCAACAGAATTGCCAAAGCCAGTGCCGCCTTTGGGAGACTCCGTGAGAATGTACGGAAGCGGAGAGGACTCAGCCTTACCACCAAGCTGAAGGTCTACCGAGCAGTGGTTCTCACCACCCTCCTCTATGCCAGCGAGACCTGGACTGTCTACAGCAGACACGCTAAACAGCTCAACCACTTCCACTTGAGCTGCCTCCGAAGACTTCTCCACATACGATGGCAGGACAAAGTCCCAGACACGGAGGTCCTGGAGCGGGCTAGCACCCACAACGTCTACACCCTCCTACAGAAAGCCCAAGCCAGATGGGCTGGCCATGTTGTCAGGATGTCTGACAGTCGACTACCAAAACAGCTGCTGTATGGAGAGCTGAGCCAGGGCAAGCGCTCAATTGGAGGGCAGAAGAAACGTTTCAAAGACTGCCTCAAAGTGTCCGTCAAAGACCTCAACGTCAATCCCAGTAGCTGGGAACCGCTTGCTCTGGACCGCCCAACCTGGTGGAGCAGGACCACTAAAGGAGCGCATGCAGCAGAAATCAGACACACCGCAGAGGCTCAGAGGAAACGCGCCGTGCGCAAGGCTCGAGCTACCTCCACTTCCACTGCAGCACCTACCCTCATGTGTCCCACATGTGGGCGAGCGTTCAGGGCCCGGATTGGCCTCACCAGTCACCTCCAGACCCACAGTCACAAACCCTCCACCTGATAGAAGTCGTGGTCGTCTTCGACTTGGAAGGATGAACAACATAAAGACACTTATTAAAAATACTTATTAAATTCATCAGCCATTTTTTGTTCAGACCCCACTTAGAGTACTGTGTTCTGTTCTGGTCACCTCACTACAGGAAGGATGTGGATACCATAGAGAGAGTGTAGAGGAGATTTACAAGGATGTTGCCTGGATTGGAGGGCGTACCTTATGAGAATAGATTGAGTGAACTTGGCCTTTTCTCCTCGGAGCGACAGAGGATGAAAGGTGACCTGATAGAGGCGTTTAAGATGGCATGTGGCCAAGTGGTTAAGGTATTGGACTAGTGATCTGAAGGTTGTGAGTTCGAGCCCCAGCCGAGGCAGCGTGTTGTGTCTTTGAGCAAGGCACTTAACCACACATTGCTCCAGTCCACCCAGCTGAAAATGGCAAAACACTGGGGGTTAACCTCAGGATAGACTGGTGTCCTATTTGGGGGGGGGGGGGGGGGGGAGAGTCTCGTACTCTCAGTCACTTCACGCCACGGAAACCGGCATAAGCACCGGCCCGATGAGCCAATAAGGCTCGGGACAGACTTTAACTTAAGATGATGAGGGGCATTGATCATGTGGCTAGCCAGAGGCTTTTTGCCAGGGCTGAAATGGCTAACACAAGGGGGCATAGTTGTACCAAGGGGATATCAGGGGTAGGTTTTTAACACAGATAGTAGTGGGTGTGTGGAATGCACTGCTGGTGGTGGTAGTGGAATTGGATACAATAGGGTCTTTTAAGAGCCTCTTAGATAGGTACATGGAGCTTAGAAAAATAGAGGGCTATGCGCTAGGGAAATTCTTGGCAGCTGCTAGAGTAGGTTACATGGTCGGCACAACATTGTGGGCCGAAGGGCCTGTAATGTATTATAGATTTCTTTGTTCTATGTTCATCTCTCTGACTGCGATTTTCCCCATCATCTGCCTGTCTTTCCTCACAGTCTCACTACAAACTGCATCTACTGTATACCAAATGCCCCACCCTATTATTCCAGTTCCCATCCCCTTCAGATTAGTTTAAACCCTCCCCAAAAGCTCTAGCAAACCTGCCCACAAGAATATTTGTCCCCCTCTGGTTCAGGTGTAAATCATTACTTTTGTAGAGATCATACCATCCCCAGCAGAGATCCCAACAATGCAGAAATCCGAAACACTGCTCATCTGTCATATCATCCTATTCTTACCCTCACAGGCAGCAATCCAGAGATACCACCCCGGAGGTCCTGCTTCTCAGCTTTCTACCTAACTCCTTATATTCTCTCTTCAGGACCTCTTCCCATTTCCTCCCTCTGTCATTGGAGTCAATATGTACCACCCTCTCCTTTTAGAATGCTGTGCACCTGATCCGAGACCCTGGCACCTGGGAGGCAAAATACCATCCTTTATCACGTACACAAAACCTCCTGTCTGCTCTCCTAGATATGTAATCCTCTATCACTACTGTATTTCTCTTCTTCCCCGTCCCCTTCAGAGCCACAGAGCCCAACTCAGTGCCAGAGACCTGCTCATTGTGGCTTCTCCTTTTCTAGACCTAACAGTATCTAAAGCTGTATACTTATTATTGAAGGGAATGGCCAGACGGGTACTCTGTACTGGCTGCCTAGTCCCTTTCCCTCTCCTGACAATCATCCAGGTACCAGCCTCCTGCAACTTAGGAGCGACTGCATCCCTGGAGCTCCTATCTATCACCTCCTCATTTTCCCATAAGAAGGTTAAATGATTTTATAAGAAAACATAACATACTCTGTGAACAGCAGTATGGTTTCAGAATAAAACAGAATCACTACAATAGCATTAATAGATTTTGTAGAAGAAATATCAAACGCTATGGGAAGAAATGAATCTAAGTGATCTAAAAAAATAGCATTTGACACCATTGACAATAAACTATTATTAACAAATTAGAAAAATATGGTATTAGAGGGGTGGCACATGACTGGTTAAGTAGTTATTTGGAAGACAGGTATCAGTACGTACATATAAACAACACGAATTCAAAACTTTTGAGGGTAAATTGTGGGGTTCCACAAGGTTCAGTGCTTGGTCCATTGCTGTTCATTTTGTATATAAATGATATATGTATGGTTTCTCAGACATTAAAATGAATATTATTTGCTGATCATACAATTATATTTTGTAGTGGGGTACATCCGAAACAACTTTTGGATACAGTGGAGAAAGAACAGAAAATTATAAAAAATGGTTTGATACTAACAAATTATCACTGAATCTAAGTAAAACTAAATTCATAATATTTGGAAATCGTGTACCAAACTCATATAGGAAACTTAGAATAAATTATGTTGAAATTAATAAGGTATCTGAAACAAAATTTTTTAGGAGTGGTAATAGATAATAAATTAAGCTGCAAACCACATATAAATTACGTCAAAGCAAAAATGTCAAAATCTATTGCAATAATGTACAAAGCGCAAGATTTCTTAAATCAGGGATTTTTGTATACATTATACTGTTCACTTATAGTCTTGTAGAGGTACAGGGAAATACATACAAAACAAATACAAACTCAATTTTTTCTACTCCAAAAGAAAGCCATACAAATTGTAAATAAGACAAGTTATTATGAGCCAACCAATCCACTATTTATTCACCTAAACACTTTAAAATTCAGGAGATTTCGTAGATTTTAAAATAATACAAATTATGTATAAAGTAAAAAACGAACAGTTACCACAAAGTATCCAAATATTGTTTAAAATGAGAGAAAGTCAACATGATTTGAGAGGAACATGTAAATTTCAAAAACAAAGGATAAGAACAAATGTAAAAGATCATTGTATTTCAGTCAGAGGGGTGAATCTATGGAACAGTTGTAGTGAGAATTTAAAAACATGCACAGCACTTAACTAATTATTTTAAAATAATTTAATGAACAAATATAAAATACAAGATTTCAAATGAATGGGAGTAATGTAAATAAATGATACTTGGAATTGGATTTTGAGTTAAAAGATTACAAAATTTTTTGTTTTGATGTGATGATTGACGCCAATTATGTTTTTTTGTAAGTAAGAGGGTAGGCATAATAAGCTGTAGCTTCAGCCTGCACCCTTTTGGTCTGTTTTAAAAGATTTTTATTACTTAATTTTGTCTTATGAAATCATCATTGAAAATTATGCTTTTTGTAATGTTTGTACTGACCAAAATAAAATTTCATTCATATGAGCTGAAGGTCATCAGACTGCAGCTCCTGTTCTTTCACGTGGTCTCTAAGGAGCTGCAGCTCCCTGCACTTTGTTTTCAGGGAATCTTGGGGACTGCAGAGTTCCCGCCTCTCACACAAAGAACATACCACTAACTCTTCGTCCATTATCAGCTCAGTAGCTGCGCACTAATAGACGGGGAAAAAACTTACTTACCACCTGTTCTTGCCTAAGTCTGTTGAACCAAAGCCGGACCACTCCAACACTGGCAGCTCCACTAACACCTCTCTTCTTTTCATTTTGTTTCAATCTCAGTCTCTATCTTTATTTCACACTTGTGAAACATTTGAAAACTTAGAAGTTTCTCTTTTGACTTTCTGGTGTTTGCTCCATTTTGAGATAAAGCAATCTGACTGAAATCATCATGAAAGCCAAGCAACCAACATTGTTGAACAATAGGAATCTCCTGCAGAAGATGCCTGATTACAAATCTCATCAGTTAATGGAAAATGTACGGTGTGCTTAATCATTGTGGGAATGCTCCTTCGAGGTCAGTGATGTCTTGAAAACATGGGCAATTATATATATATATATCTATTGATGCTTAAATCTATTCTATACATGATAGTTTTGTTTCAATTCCCAAACCTACTGCAGAAAAGCACTATTTCCCAACCTCTTTTGTAGCTTTTTTTAAAGCACTTTCATAGCAGTTGACGTCCCCCCAAAGTACCTTTATAATTGCCAATGACCCTCTTAGGCACAATATACTTTCTGACACCCCCATAGTGTAAAAACATGTCTACCATATGTTAACATGAGAAAAAAGACTCTGCTTTAAATTTTTATTTGTCTTTAAACCTAGCTTACACAGCTCTGTACAGCAGCTTTCATATCAATGTGATCCTCGTGCTTGATGGTTTTTAGCAAGCGATGAAATATCTTGTTCAAGTTGTGAGAGCAAAAGTCTAAAGACCCCACATGTAACAGTATCCAAGCAGTTTCTGTTCCCTGTGGTTCACTGCACAGAAGCCTCTTTCAACAAGGTAGGAGGATGAAAATGCAATGAAGAGCAGTTTGGCTCCTCTCCAAAGACCAGAAAACTTCATATGACAGTATAGCCACATACTACAAAGACCAGCATTTTTGAAAAGCATCTTTACCTCTTCATCATTCTGAATTTCAATAATTTCTTCATGCAAACTCTCTTTCAGTTCTTCCATCTGGCAAAGAAATGGGTTAATTAAGACGTCCGAAATTTCCAGTTCATTCAAATTCTTGAATCGATTCTGAAAATCCTTCTTCTATGACTGCAGGTGTAAGCAGTACTCTTGCAAATCACCATCTGTGAAAGAGAGTGCCATACTTTCCATGCAGGGAAACTGTGAGAACATTTTTCTACCTATGTGTTGCTTATATATTTCCAATTTTCCAATAAAAGTGGACACTGCATTTTTGTCTGGATTAAATTGAAATTCTAACCCTACAGTTTCACATTCAGAATGTTCATTTTGTCATACAGATTGGCTAGGTATGCCAGATTTCCATGCAGAAGTTCAATCTTGTTTCCCAAACTCTTGTCGATGTTATGAATATGGAGCAACTCTGATGGGCCGAAGGGTGCAAAGTCGCCCCCTCCTTTTGGAGAATCGCAAATCGCTACTATGCCAATGCTGTTATCAAGGGAGATGAGAGAGACACAGGATAACAGCAAAGGCAGTTGTTATAGACAACGCAGAATACACAAGGTGGAATGTCTCCTATTGACAAAGAGAGAGATTACTGCTATTGTCTCTTGAAGGAGGAATTGTGTATTGAGTACTGTTCTATTCATTGAAACCCCTCAGGGGACAACCAGAGTGGTCTGGTTGAGGGATTGCATCATCCTAACCTGATTGACATCTGAGACCTCGTGAGTGAGGATAAAAGTAGGGTCTGGGGAACACCCCTCAGACGCACCAGGAGAAACATATGAGACCGGTGGGGGCTTGTGTGTGTGTCCATCCTTGCCTGGGTGACGAGTCCTCCACGGAATGGTCTAGCTAAAGGACGGATACGGATCTAGATCGTAACAAGGAACGTCGGCAAGGTTCGTTCTCTCTCTCTCTCTCTCTCTCTCTCTCTCTCTCTCTCTCTCTCTCTCTCTCTCTCTCTCTCTCTCTCTCTCTCTCTCTCTCTCTCTCTCTCTCTCTCTCACTCTCTCTCTCTCTCTCTCTCTCTCTCTCCTCTCCTCCTCTCTCCTCTCTCTCTCTCTCTCTCTCTCTCTCTCTCCCTCTCCCTCCCTCCCTCCCTCCCCTCCCTCCCTCCCTCTCTCTCTCTCCAACAATTGCCACACGGTGATCAGCAATGATGGCAGCCTGTATGAACTGAACTGAACTTTATATTTCCATCGGACAATTCATTATCCCCTAGACAACGATAGAGCTTATTTCTTATTGATTATTATTATACCCGCACTTTTAGGTTT
Source organism: Hemitrygon akajei (assembly GCF_048418815.1). Taxonomy (NCBI): domain Eukaryota; kingdom Metazoa; phylum Chordata; class Chondrichthyes; order Myliobatiformes; family Dasyatidae; genus Hemitrygon; species Hemitrygon akajei. The sequence continues at coordinate 166,727,047 of NC_133128.1, read as the reverse complement.
AGTATTGATGACGTATATTATCTGTATATTTGCATTGATATTATTTTTGTGTATTTTTACTAATAAATACTGTTAAAAATAGTATCATCAGACTTCAATGGCTACTCCTATCTTTGCTGGTAAGACACCTAATTACGGGGTTCGTAACATCGACTTTGATCAAAATTTCAACCACAGTGTTAAAAAGATCAAAGGAACGTTTTAAGCAGCAGTCTTTTGACAGCCAATGCACTTCAGTGTGAAGCAAGCAAACATTCAAATTCTTTATCATTATCTTGGCACAACTGGTGAAATATTCTGCTATTAAATGGATGAGTTTTAATTTTGTTCATAGCAGACATTACAAGAGTCATGCTTGAAAAAAGTTGGCAGCTGATGGTTTTGACTGTGAGATGCTAGCAGTGAATTACACAATGGTTTGCAAACAGACATGGAATTTATTTTTTCATAAATGCCACAAACCAGCATGGCGAACTGTTGCACAAGAAATTATGTTCTTAATCAGAATATATTTATCCTCAATATACATTTTGAGCTTGTCATAGATTGATTCTCAATTGATATTTGTTATTAACTTTTTACAAAAGAGAAGCTCTTCATAAACTTTTCCATTTTTGATAAACTGTACATATTCCTTGTTGTCTTGCACAGATGACTCATCCAGTTGGATCCCAAATTCTGTTTGTTGTAGCTCTGTGCATAGTTGATACTCAATGTCTTCACTGATTCTGAGGAACTGATTGTAAAATACTGGTGTCCATTTTAAGAGCAGTGGTGAGCACTTCTGATACAGCAGGCATTATTAATCTTTCACCAAATGTATGAGACTTTCCACACTTTGCTATCATTTTGGAAATTATATAAGAAGCAATAAGACCAGTATCAAGGTCATTTTTACCTTACTTGGCAAAAACACTCAAATGTGCAACACTTTTCAAATGTTTCTTTCGTTCTCTGGAAAAGGTTACAATAGGTGTCTTTTACAAAAGCATTCCTGCAATCTTGATGGTTTCATGGCTTCATTAGACAGTACAATATTACAAATAAGACATATGGGGCATCACTGATCTGACGGGAATGAAATAAAACCATTCTCCAGGTATGTAACATCGTATTGACGCACTTTCTGTAGTTCTGTTTCTCAACAGGATTCGAATTCAAGGCTTCACTGCCTTCAGAATCATAGAGATCATGCGGTTCATATTTATCCATCATTAATGGGGCTAAATTAAAATTTAAAAAGTAACACAAACTGGGAATGCCTATCAAATGTTGATGACGGCAGCAAGTTGATACAGTCGGTCAGGTCTCATGCCTCAAGACAGGGTGCCGTTTACCACCTCCCCCCCAAAGAATCTTTAATGCCCCCTGACAACTTCTATTTCCCCTGTCTCTGGGGAATCACTGTTGTAAAGCAAGTGTACATACTTTTTTTTGCATCAGAAGTTATTAGAAATGACAAATCCAAAAGGCATTAGCTGGTTTGAAACATGTGCTTTAACAGACCATTTCTGATTTGATGTTAAGAAGAAGGCTTTAATTGTGAGCAATAATCAATAAATCGCATGGTTGTGCCCATAGGTTTCTTGCTGATTACAAGCTCTATTCTATGCAGTGAATACAAGATGTTCAATAAAAAAATGTTGTTTAATAGCTCAGTAATGCCTCAGTTATATGTTACAAGATAATCAAAAGATCTCACAATTGTTGGGGGTGAATGTCAGCGTAGACAACAATCAGTTCACTGCAGGTCAAGGAGGTGGCAAAAATAGATTCATGGTCCTGATCACGATCAGCAACTCATGATGTGCAGGATGAAAGAAGAGAGCAAGGAAAGCAGTTAGACAGGAAAGAAAATGTTAGTTGTTTCACAAGTGGCTACACTTCATGACACAAGTAATCTGATTTCACAGCTGGAAGATCATTGTTACGGCACTGAAAGGAAGACAGTTTAGACACTGGGAACACCTTGAGGAATTGTGTCTAATGCTTCCATTCTCCTTGGTCTACAGAGCTTTTATTATACCTCATTGTCAAAGAAACATTTCCTCTGATTGTTTAAAACTATTTATCAACTATGCTTCAACAATATTTTGTAGGAAAATACCTGTGTAATCAATCCACTTTTTGGGTAATTTTGTTTTCTTAAAGCTCCATTTTAATACCTTTGTCATAAATCCCAAAGTACTGAATAGTAATTTATTGCTATTAAATTCTTTCATATTGCTTCTTAATACCCTTCACTCAGTACATAAACAAATTTCAAGATATAAACATCTAGTGTATATAACTGCAAATGTACATGACTGCAAGGATCCAGATGAATTTACATTGCTCTTTTATCAGTACTTTCTTCTTCCTTCATAACTTTTTAAAAAATATCTTATTCATGGCCCAAGTTTGCACCTCTGCCATGAAGTACAGAACTACAGATTCCATTGGGCAGTTTGGTCCTCAGTCAGTCATGGCCGTCAGCACTGAACCAAGGCTGTTGGTCCACCACATCCGTGCACACTATTGATTATCTACCTACACTAATCCCATTTACTAGCACTTGGTCCACAGAGCTTGTCTAGATGCTTTGTAAATGTTAAGTACCTGCCATCACATCTTCTAAGTGAATTCCAGATTACAACCACATCTTGGGTGAAAAATTCTACCTCAAATCCACTCAAAAGTTCAATCCTCATGCCAAATCCATGCCCTCTGGTTTTAGACTGCACTGCCAATGAAGACAATTTTCTCTGTCTACCCTATCACTTTGTATCAGCTTTGTACACCTCAGCCTCCTCCGCTTCAAGGAAAACAAGCCCAACCTATCCAGTCTCCTTCCTCATAAAGGAAATATTCCATCCAGGTGCATCCCCTCTACAGGCTGTCTAGTGTTAGCACAACGTTACACATAACATGACAATCAGAAATGCACACAGTATTCCACCTGTGATCTAACCAATACTTTATAAACATTGTACCAGGCCTCCCGGCCACCAGCCAATGAAGGCAAATATTTCATATACCTTCCTCACCAACCTAATCGTTGCCAGGATCATTAAACTTTTACACCGTGGTCCCCTTGGTTCTGCAACACTCCCTAGGACTCTACTATTCTCCATACATATCCAAACTTTAGGTGACACCCCCCACCCTCCCCTTCCCAAACTTGCCTCAACGCCTAACAGAATTAAATTCTATCAGCATTGCCCTGATTAACACCTTTCTGTACACTAAGACCAATCTCTCCCACTATCAATAACACGACCAATTTTTAAAAATTTTACTGAGGTACAGCACAGAATAGGCCCTTCCAGCCTTTCAAGCTGTGCCCACCCAGCAACCCCCAATTTAACCCTATCCTAACCACAGGACCATACGACCATAAAACATAGGGGCCATTGCGTCTGCTCCGTATCCCATCACGGCCGATCCCGGATCTCACTCAACCCCATACACCGGCCTTCTTGCCAAATCCTTTGATGCCCTGACTGATCAGGAAACGATCAACTTCTGCCTTAAATACACCCACAGACTTGGTCTCCACCGCAGCCTGTGGCAGAGCACGACACAGATTACCTACTCTCTGGCTAAAAAAATTCCTCCTTACTTCTGTTCTAAAAGGTCACCCACCCCTCAATTGTGAGGCTGTGCCCTCTAGTTCTGGATACCCCCACCACAGGAAACATCCTCTCCACATCCACTGTATCAAGTCCTTTCAACATTCGGTAGGTTTCAATGAGATCCCCATTCATTCTTCTAAATTCCAGTGACTACAGGCCAAAGCTGCCAAACACTCCATTATGTTAACCCCTTCATTCCCAGAATCATCCTCATATTTACGATTTACAATGACCAATTAACCTACCAACTGGTACATCTTGGGATTGTGGGAGGAAACCGGAGCACCCGGAGGGAAACCCCCACAGTCACAGGGGAGAACATACAGATTCCTTACAGGCAGTGGCAGAATTAAACCCAGTCGCAGGTAATGTAAAGCGTTGTTCTAACCACTACAACTACTGTGCTGACCCCTGCAAACTTAATATCAGTAACCTCTTAAATTGACAAAATCAAAAAACGCTCTTCATCAGTATCTGACTCAGGACAAAATTTAATGATGAGTGCTAACAACCCAAACATTCCTGTCTCAAAATAAAAATGGAAATCATTTTTTCCCAATATAATAATTTTTGTCAGAACTGAAACCACATGTGTTTCTCCTGTCTGGCATATCTGAGTGGAAATTAGAAATAGTGATTAACTTCATGGTTTAACGATGATAAATTCCTTAAAATGTGATTTATTTTCCTCAAATTGCTTTGTACAGTCATTTTAAGGGAGATGTGACACAAAGGGCAGTAATCAAAGTCATCTGGAATAAGTTAGGCAGGGAATTTAAGACCCATCAAGCATAATGGTCAGGTTGGGTTTCATGAATGGAAGCTGAGACTCCAAAGGATGCAGATATGGCTGAAATGTGGCCAAGATTATTGAGAATTATATGTATCTTGGGGGAGAAGGCAGGGGAGTGTGGATGACTGGAAGAATTGGATCAACCCATGATGGAATGGCAGAGCAGACTCGATGGGCCGAATGGCCTACTTCTGCTCCTATATCTTATGGTATCCAAATGATATACAAAGGCAGCTGCACAAAGAACAAAACCATTACCCACAACAATATTACCTCCCCACCCCCTTGCATCCACACCCCAGCTCATAGAGACATTGTCACTGTATGCAATACACCCAATCTTCACAAGAGGCTGTGACTGACCAAAACTACCTAACAGCCCCTGAATCCAGGGCTTTTGCAGTGCTATGAATTAGCGAGGGTGATTGCTCCTGCTAAAAATATGCAGGAGTGATAATGAGATTGTGCCTGTTAGGAAAGAAAGTGGCTGAGATAATTGAATTTGCCAATGTTAAACTTGGATATGGTTTATGATTCTTTTCCCACCAAATATGCTGAATGTGTGCATTTATTCTGTAGAAATACTTATAATTAGAGTTTTGTTTGGCAGATGAGGAAGACTAATGATGCTTAACCAGAAAGCTTTTATGACTGAAGCAATCAAATTACACTACAGGGATGGTCTTGAATCTGACAGGATAATGTTCATTGATGGGATTAACTATAAGAGTGTGCTGATCACTGTTTCTGCAATTTAATTAGTCACAGAAAATAGGAAAGGGCATTTATAGACAAAATCTTAAATGTGTATATTTTACCAGAAATCTTAATTTAACCCTAGGTAGAGGAGAAATGTTATTGAAATTTAGTAGATTAGCATTAAATTTTCAATAAGAGGCAGCAGTAAAAGGAACATATTTTATCTGCATTATGTCACACCAGGCACAAAGTTTAATGTCAAATTTAGTACCCATCCCAAAATGAACTGGGGTGGGGACTGATGACCATGTGAGACAGAACAAGTGGGAACACAGCAATGGCAAAAAGAAAGTGAATGGGACTGATGGGGTTGTTCGGCTGGGACCTGCAATTGATTTGATGGGTCAGAAATAATCATTGCAGAATTTGCTTTTCTTCCCGCTCTGAATTGTAGTTTCTTCTCTCGGCCTGAAAGGATTATTCAAAAATTTTTGAATTTACACATTTATCTTTCCAGGAAAGCAATTTGGAGGAGAGTTCATCCAAATAAAATCAAGAGTTATTGTAAACCATTATTCATGTTTTTGTGCTTCAGTTATAAAATTTCATATTGCTATTCAATCTATATTAAGCATTAAATACACTGAGGTTCTGTTTCCTTAAAGTAAGTAAAAACAAAGGCAAACATGAGAAATAGGAGCAGGAGAGCCACCCTCCCCCATCCCACCAGTCTCTGAGCCTGCTTTGTCATTTATTAAGATTATAGCTGATCTTCTACGTCAGGCCCATGTTCCTGTAAACCTTAATTCTCTTACGTTTTTTGAACACTCCTTTTCCTTCAGCAGTCCCTCGGGAATCAAAGATGACATACTTCCATTCTGGGTTTATGGGATCTGACGTGACTGATGAGGAACCACAGAATTTTCCTACAAATGTGACAGAAGGATGCTGATGGGACAGGCACATGATACGTGAGCTGGGGCACAGTCTATTGCTGACAGAATGCCTTTGTGCTCCCAGTGCGTAGGCTCAAGACTCAACACCATCCTGAATACTCCTTCTTTACCTTGAGCGGTCAAAGGCACAGATTCACAGGAGTTAATGAGAAAAAGCACGTTGCATTTCTTCAGGGAGGCTTTCAGTACATTCTTAAATCTTCTCCTTTGTCCATCTGGCGATCACTTCCCATGATGCAGCTCTGGAAAGAATACTTGTTTTTGGGAGCCTGGTGCAAGACAACACACTACAAGATCTGTGCAACAAAGCCTATTGAGGTTTTCTAACATACATGGAGTTACTCCATCTGAAAGGTAACTGTGCTAATTTCTAAGTTACGCTCAATGCTGGGGATGTTTGACCTGAGAGAGGACACTCCATTAATATACTTACCCTTGGAGTAAACTTAAGAGGATCTTACAGAAATGGTATTGGTGTTACCTCTCTGCTGCTCAGATGCCTACTGTATTCCAGGACTCAGAAGCATACGGGAGGACAGGACCTCCACTGCCTGATACACCATGTGGCTTTGTGCCAAGACCCATGGCCTTAAACTTCAAATAACTTGTTATTCAATTATCAGTGTCTATGCTGATGTGTTCAAATGGGCTGATGAATCCCATCATCGACAGCTGCTTCACTAAGAGGTGGCTCCCAAGTGAATGAGAACTAGTCCATGTTTTCCAAGGTATCAGTCTGATCATTTATGATGAGAGGACAGTGTAGAATAGTGAGGGAAGCTTGGGTGAGAACCTTTGACCTACAGATGATAAGTGTAAGACCCATCAACTTACGTTTCATGGCAAAGGCTTGGAGTTCGGTCTCTGCACACAACACAAACGTCATCTATTAAGGCTTGGATAACTTTAGACATGATGCTCCAAAAATCTCTGTCAATATTTCCTTCCAGTTGAATTTTCATGGCTGGTGCCATAACAGCAAGATCACATAAACCTTAATTAGATTATTAGTTGCCCAAGAGTATGCGCTTGGACGTCAAGGGAACTGCCCTGCTTTCCCTATTAATCGTTTAGAGGAAACTTTTACAGTGTCCTGATAATACACAGAACTTTAGTTTAAAGCTTCACTCCCAAGATACCTGAACTGACACTGCAATAGTATATCAAAATGTCAACCTACATCTCGTGCCCAATTCTCAGAATAGGTTTGCACCCAAAATATTCTGAATCAGAAGTTAATCAGCTACCAAATAAAACCTGACATTTTTCATAAGTCAAAGCAGGGAATAGTGAATCCATTCTTTGGAACAGTGTCCAATATGTAGTAGCCCAAAAACACTTATTGAACATAATGTAGTCTTTCAATTGATACTGCAAGTTATTGCAACAAGATGTTAACACAGCAAAGTATAAAGGTAACCTTGACAGATCCTCAAAATGAGTGTATCCTTCCTGCATTGCCAAATCAAACATAAAAAACAAAATTCAAGGCATATAAATGTAACATAATTATTCAGATTAAATACTAATTGCATACAAGTGGTAATTAAAAGGAATCATCACAAGGAAATTATCTCTGGAAATCACAAGGATACTTACTCTGCAAAAATATTTCTTCCATCAGGAAAATGAATCTATTACTTCTCATCAATCAGCATAACTCTAAAGACCTAATTTTCCTAGAATGCAAAATAAATTATACAAACTTGACTCTTCCTTCTCAATCAGAGTATTCACGCAGAACACTTACACCCTAATAATGTTGTGTTGGGATATGAACCCCTGTGGTCTGTTAATTTAATGCTGTGCTTGGCTGAGACTCCCAGTGCATTCATTCCTAAGCTAGCACAGACATTATTTGTTTTATTCAAACTTATCAAGGCATGAGCCAACAAAACCAAATTGTGGACTCAAAGAATGCTTACAGCATGGTAGTTTGGTTCACTAAGCACACACCGGCTCGCTTATCCCCTCACAGGGCTCTTTCCAATTCTTATCTTAATACTTTTTCAATGCTGCACTTCATCATGCCACTGACAGGATATTCCACACTCTAACTGTGCACCGTGGGATAAAAGTTTTTATTTATTTAACTTTTGGTTATTTTATTTTTGATCCCATAGATTTTGGTCTCTCCACCAATGGAATAGTATCTATCTCTCTCTTATCTGTCTATATCCTCCATGATGTTATATCTTTGTTGGATCTCCTCACAATCACTTACTTTTCAACATTGCCAGTGTAAAGTTGCTCATTCTTACAAACATTTTGATAAATTCTCCTGTGCCTTCTCAAAGGCTCCAACGTCAGTTTTAGTGTACTAACCAGAACCGGACTCCAGTGATGGACAAACCTGTTATAAACATTCAACATAACTGCTTTTGTATGTTCTCTCTGTCCTGTCTCTCTCTGCAAAGCCCAGCAACCTGAAACTTACAATCAACTCGGCACGTGCATACCCCAGATGTGTCCTCGAATTCTTCAGATTTATGCCCCATCAGATTCTTTTCATTCTACCTACTGAAATTTAACACTTTACAACTTCCTCACCAAATTTTAACCATCAGTTTCACCATCCTATCACCTACTCAGGCAACCTATTAGCATCTCCTCCTAGCTCACTATATCTTCAAGTTCTGGAAATTTGAAACTGTGCCCTATGTGTCAAGTCTAAGTCATTAATACACATTAAAACTAGCAGTGGTCACAATCATTGTACTCTTACTGAGTAAGACCAGAAGATATAGGAACAGAATTAGGCCATTTGGCCCATCAAGTCTGCTCTGCCATTTCATCATGGCTAATCTATTTTCACCCTCAGCCCCATTCTCCCCATGTGCCTTCATGCCCTGACCAATCAAGAAACTATCAACCTCTGCCTTAAATATACCCAGTGACTTGGCCTCCATAGCCGCCTGTGGCAACAAATTCCACAGATTCACTACTCTCTGGCTAATTCTAAATGGGCGTCCCTCTATTCTAAGGCTGTGTCCTCTGATCTTAGACTCCCACACAATAGGAAACATCTTCTCCACATCCACTCTATCAAGGCCTTTCAACATTCAATAGGTTTCAATGAGGTCTCCCCTCATTTGTCTGAATTCCAGTAAGTATATAACCATATAACAATTACAGCACGGAAACAGGCCATCTCAGCGCTTCTAGTCTGTGCCGAACACCTACTCTTACCTAATCCCACTGACCTGCACTCAGCCCATAACCCTCCATTCCTTTCCTGTCCATATACCTATCCAATTTTGCTTTAAATGACAATACCGAACCTGCCTCTACCACTTCTACTGGAAGCTCATTCCACACAGCTACCACTCTCTGAGTAAAGAAATTTCCCCCTCATGTTACCCTTGAACTTTTGCCCCCTAACTCTCAACTCATGCCCTTTTGTTTGAATCTCCCCTACTCTCAATGGAAAAAGACTATCCACATCAACTCTATCCATCCCCCTCATAATTTTAAATACCTCTATCAAGTCCCCCCTCAACCTTCTATGCTCCAAAGAATAAAGACCTAACTTGTTCAACCTTTCCCTGTAACTTAGGTGCTGAAACCCAGGTAACATTCTAGTAAATCTTCCCTATACTCTCTCTATTTTGTTGACATCTTTCCTATAATTCGATGACCAGAACTGTACACAATACTCCAAATTCGGCCTTACCAATGCCTTGTACAATTTTAACATTACATCCCAACTCCTATACTCAATGTACAGGCACAGAGGCATCAGATGCCCCTCATCTGACAAGCTTTTCAATCCCAGAATCATTTTCAAGTACCTTCTTTGAACCTTCTTGAACATCAGCACATCCTTTCTTAGATAAGGGGCCCAAACCTGCTCACAATACTCCAAGTGAGGCCTGACCAGAGCTTTATAAAGCCTTAACATTACATCCTTGTTTTTATATTCTAGTCCTCTTGAAATAAATGCCAACATCACATTTTCCTTCCTCACCACTGACTCAATCTGCAAATTAACCTTTAGGGAATCCAGCATGAGGACTTCCAAGTCCCTCTGCACCTCAGATTTTTGAATTTTCTCTCCAATTAGAAAATAGTCAGCTTTTTTGCTTCTTCTGCCAAAGTGCATGACCATACACTTCCCTGCACTGTATCCAATCTGCCATTTCTTTGCCCATAATCCTAATCTGTCTAAATCCTTCTGTAGCCTCTCTACTTCCTCAAAACTACCTGCCCCTCCACCTATCTTCATAACATTCGCAAACTTGGCCACAAAGCCATCGATTCCATCATCCAAGTCATTGATTCCTTCCTGTCTGTATAAACTCTATTGTTAATCTCAGTTTCCTGTTACTAAACTAATTTTCTATCAATGTTGCTACATTCCCTTTGATTTCCTGTTACACCTTCCAAATTGGTGATAAGCCTGATGCTTGTCACCTTAAGAAGAGCCTTCTGTAAGTCCATATATAAATCAATTGCAATTCCTCTTCAACCATCTGTTACTTGAACAAAAATTCTGTCAGGTTAGACATGGTTTGACTTTAAAGCATCTTCAACTTATTTTCCTCAGTAACCCACCCTTGTTCAAGCATACCTGTTCATAATTTCTAAATGTTTCTCCACCACTGATCTTGAACTGACTGCTAAGTAGTTACAGGGTTTATCCCTGCAAACTTATTTTAACTGAAGGTCTAGCATTTGTCATTTTCCAGTCTTTGAACACAACCACTGAATGTACAGATGCTGAGAAGGTCGTGGCCAAATTCCTCCTGCAATTCACCCTACAAATTCCTCCTTTACTTCTCTCAGCAATCAGGGAACCATCCAAACCAGGCCAGGTGAATGGCTCAGCAAGTCCAGTTGTCCTTGAGTTCAGAAACTAACAAATCCTGGGAGCGCTCAATGGTTCAGGAAGCATCCGTAAAACTGAGTTGGCCTTGCATAGGAATTGGTCAGTTTTGACACAAATTACTTGCGGTAGCAATGTGCTCATGATTCATGAAAAGAACTCACTGCCCCAAACAAGTAAAAACAGAAAACGCAGCAGGCTAGGCACATCTCTGGAAGGAGGAACAGTAAATGTTTTGGGTCAGACAACTTTTGTCAGAACTGAGAAAGAAAAAAACAAATTAGTCAAGTATGCAGAAGAGGTGAGGAAAGGCAGTGGGTCATATAAAAAGGCCTTTACTGCCTCTTGACAGTTGCACATTTGCACCCCATCAGAGTAATTCCCTTTGTTGCAGCCATCACCCTCCTCTATTTTCTCTGCTACCTAGAATAATTTGTTTCTGTCTTCCTCAGTTCCAGTGTAGGTTCTCAGACCTGAAGTGTTAACCGTGCTTAACCAGATGAGTTTTCCATCATTTTCATTTTGGCTGAGTGAATTCCTACATAAATCCTGGGCACATTGCATTTTCTGTCTTATTTTCAATGCAGGGGCTCCCAACCTTTTTATGCCATGGAACCATGGATGCCCAAGGGGTCCATGGACACCAGGTTGGGATCCCCTGGTTTACAGTTTCATGCTTCACTATGCTACTTCTAATTCAATATCTCCACTCGACTTAATGATAAAATGCAGAAAACAAATGACAAAATACAAATCAAGATCCACCATAACTGCGCAAGACATCAGTATATATACAAACACACACACACACACACACACACACGTGCGCGCACACACAGTAAAGCCAATTGATCATGTGATTAGTTTTTCAAGGGCTCTGTTTAAAATGATGGGATGCATATTCCCATACCTTTGGTTGGGGAAACTTTTTCTTTTCTTGAAACAATCTGTGGCTTAACTTCATCAGAAATCGGCTTCTTGGACACTTTAAAGAACATTTTTAATTTTAGGTGGAAGACATTGAAATTAATGGACATTTTTTTGAAAAATGTTTGGAAAGTAAAATGAAACCTGGATGACAAACATATATTATACAAATTAGACCACAGAGCACAAGCGACTGATAAGAAGAATATATGTGGCAAAATTGAGTTGCCATGATCTTGAATCTCATACTTCCATTAAAGAAAGTATTAGTACAAAATCTATTTTCAAAAAAATTGTTTTAATGGTGCTGATTCTGTCTAATCTCAGTGATGCTCTCTATGAGTGTGAGTCAGTAATTAATTTACATAATATTTCACCATTGTCCAGTTTGCTGATGTCACGGCAGTGGTGGGGGCCCATTGTCAACAATGATGAAACATCCTACAGAGAGGAGGTGGAAGTGCTCGAGAGTTGGTGCCAAGGAAATATCCTCTTCCTCAACAAGACAAAGCAGATGGCTATTGGCTTCAGGAGAACTCACACCACTCTTTACATTGGTGGCACAGAAGTGGGAAATGCAAGCAGTTTCAAACTCCAGGGAGTGCACAACTTACACAACCTCTCATGGTTCCTGAACACATCCTACACAATCAAGAATGCTCACCGATACCTCTTTTTCTGAGGAGTCTGATGGGACCCGGACTATGCACATCAATACACATGCCCTTCTACAGAGGCGCAGTAGAGAGCATCGTAATGTGCTTCATCAGTGCACGGTAAGGAAATTGCACTAAGGCGCACAGAAAGTCTCTACAACAGGTAGTCAAAACTGCCCAGCGCGTCACCGGCACCGGTCTACCCACCATGAAGGACATCTACACAGAAAGTGCCAGAAAAAGGCCAGCAACATCATGAAGGATCCACCCACCCAGTTCATGGACTGTTTGTCCCACTCCCATCAGGGAGGAGGCTATGCAGTACACACGCCGGGACCACCAGAGTTAAAAATAGTTAAAAAAAACTTCCCCCAGGCAGTTAAGGCTGATCAACATCTCCACTCACTAACCTACCCCAGCAAACCAACACCCCCCCCCCACCACCCACCATTACTTCACCATTTCCTGTCAGAGTCACTTTATGTACGGAAATCCTGGCCTAGCATCAATCTATGGTCATACAATCAGTATATTATATAAGCTATCTTATGTACTTATACTTATTGTGTTCTTTATCTAATGTGTTTTTCTTTGTGTGCTGCAACAGATCCAGAGTAACAATTACTTCTTTCTCGTTTACACTTGTGTACTGGAAATGATATTAAACCTTCTTGAATAATAAATGTCCTAAATGAACCTGTCTCTACCACCACACCTGCCAGCACATTCTGTACACCTACCACTACTCTCTGTGTAAGAAACCTTCCTCTGACATCTCACCACCTTATACTTTCTCATACTTCCCTCTCATCACCTTAAAAATATGTCACCTCATATTAGCCATTTCTGTCCTGGGAAAATGACTCTGGATGAGCACTGTATCTATACCTCTTATCAGCTTATACACCTCTATCAGGTCACTCCCGTTCCCCTTGCTCTACAGAGAAAAAAACCTAGCTAGCTCAACTACCCTCATGGGACGCGTTCTCTAATCCAGGTCGTATCCTGGTAAATCTCCCCTGCAGCCTCCACAAAGCTTCCACATCCTTCCTATGATGAGTGGACTAGAAGTGAACACAATACCCCAAATGTGCTCTAACCAGAGGTTTATAAGCTGCAACATTACCTCGTGGCACTTGAACTCAATCCCTGACTACTGAAGGTCAACACACCATATGCATTCTTAACCTCCCCATCAACTAGCATGGCAACTTTGAGGGATCTACGGATGTGGACCTCCGTTCTTCCACATTGCTAAAAATCCTGCTATTAACCACACATTCTGCCTCCAAATTTGACCTTCCAAAGTGCAACACTTCACACTTTCCCAGATTGAACTCCATTTGCTACTCCTTAGCTCAGCTCTGTATCCTATCAGTGCCCCAATGTAACCTATGACAACCTTTTACATTATCCACAACACCGCCAACCTTCATACTGTCTGCAAACTCCCCCTTCTACTTCCTCATCCAAGTCATTGATAACTGGCCTCCCAGAACAGATCCCTACAAAACACCACTGGCCACTGTCATCTAGGCAGAATACACTCCAGTTACTACCACCCTCTACCTTCTGCCTAAAACCCATACACACCACATCCATCGCTTTACCTTCAATTTGTTATGTCACTTCCCCAAAGAACTCACTCAGGCTCGTGAGGGATAACCTGCCTTTCACAAAGCCATGCTGATTATCCCTAATCAGACTGTAGTTCTCCAAGTGCTCAAAAATCCTCTCCAATAGTTTGCTCGGCACTGCTAGAAGACTCACTGGTCGATAATTCCCACGATTATCCCTATTACCTTTTTTGAACAAAGAAATAGCATTTGCCACCCTCCAATCTTCTGCTATGACTCTTCTGGTCTATGAGCAAAGATTAGCAAAGGTGTAGCAATCTCCTCCTTCACTTCTTATAATAATCTAAATTATATCTCATCCGGCCCCAGGGACTTATCTATCCTAATGTTCTACAAAAGTTTCAGCACATCCTCTTTCTTTATGTCAAGCTGCTCCAGCATATCAGCCTGTTTTATCTTGTTCTCACATTTGTCAAGACCCCTCTCACTGATGAATACTAAACCAATTTTCCATTATTCTAGTCCCACATTCTAGTCAACCTCCTGTTCTTCACATACATGTAGAATACCTTGGGGTTCTCCTTAATCCTGCCTGTCAAGGCCTTCTCATGCCCCCTGCCCCCTACCAGAGTCCTATGTATGTGCTCCTAAAACAAACTCAACATTTCTATTATAATTTCCCAAAGTACATCAGTTCCCAAGTTATGCTCCAACTTCCCTGCCTAAAAGCATAACTCACCCTCCCCCAATTAAATACTTTTCCACACTGTCTGCTCCTGGGCATGTCGAAAGAAGGCATAATGATCACAATCTCTGAAATGCTCACCCCCTGGAAGATCAGTCACCTGACTCAGTTCATTGTCTGGCACCAAATCCAATACAGGCGTCCCCTGCTTTATGAATGTTCACTTTACGCCACTTCGCTTTTACAAAAGACCTACATTAGTAACCTGTTTTCACATTACAAAGAGGATTTTCGCTTTTACGAAAATTTTTCCCATATAAATTAATGGTTCTTCGCTTTACACCATTTCGGCTTAAGAAAGATTTCATAGGAACGCTCTACCTTTGTAAAGGGGGGGGGGGAGGAACACCTGTAGGGCTTTGACTTGAGTCAGTCTGTCCGCATTGTGTCAAGAAATCTTTCTTGGATTCACCTAACAAATTCCATCCAATCCACACCTTCTGGACTAAGGAGGTGCCAATCAATATTGGGGAGTTTGAAGCCTCTCATGACAAACCCTGCTGCTTCTGCACCTTTCCAAAATCTGCCTCCCAATCTGCTCCTTGTTGCCACTATTGCTATTGAAGTATAGAGTAATTGCTCCCTTCCTGTTTCTGACTTCCACCCACACTGACTCAGCAGACAATCCCTCTATGACGTCTTCCCTTCCTGCCCTGATTAACAATGCTACTTCTCCACCTTTCTTTTTACTTTCTGAAATATCTAAACCCTGGAACACTCCTGCCCTTATCACAGCCAAGTCTCCGTAATAGCCACAATGTTGTAGTTCCATGTACTGACCCATGTACTAAATTCATCACCCTTGTTCCTGATACTTTACACATTAAAATAGATACATTTCAGCCTATCCAACTGACTACAATTATGCCCTGCCCATTGCCGATCCTTCCTCACAGTCTCTCTACATGATGCATCTACTTTTACCCCAAATGCCCCATCCTCTGACCTATCACTGGTTCCCATCCCCTTGCCAACCTAGTTTACACCCTCCCCAACAGCTCTACCAAACCTGCCCACCAGGATGTTGGTACCCCTAGCATTCAGGTGTAACCCGTCTCTTTTGTACAGGTCATACCTTCCCCAGAAGAAATCCTAATGATCCACAAATCTGAAACTTTGTCTCACGCACCAATTCTTCAGCCGCACATTCATCTGCCAAATCATCCTATTCTTACCCTCACTGGCATGAGGCATAGACAGCAATCCAGAGATTACTACCCTTGAGGTCCTGCTTTTCAGCTTCCTACCTAGCTCCCTGTGTTCTCCCCTCAGGACATCATCTCTTTTCCTGTTCATGTTGTTGGCACCAATAGGTACCATGACTTTTTGCTGCTCACCCTCCCTCTTTAGAACACTGAGGACCCGATCCGAGATACCCCTAACTCTGGCACCTAGGAGACGACATACCATCAAGGAGTCTCCTCCATTTGCAAGTAGGTAGATTTTCCCTTTGTCTCCTCTCTATCATCTCATTGTCCACCCCACCTCTCTAAAATTTATATCATGCTCATTTCCTAGCCTTCCCTATTTTAACGAAAGCTCATCATCCTGTTTTACTTTCTCTATGGAATCTGACGGATCAGTGGAATATTTCCTGCAGTTTAAGTTTACATTTCAGATCTGCCAATGGACAGTACTTTGTTTCCCAATCTACCTTTCCAGTATGTCTGAGATCAATTCTTATCCATCCAAGCCTCAAGAAAACCTCTTTCCAAAAGTCATAAAGAGGTGCAAAATGGAAACAGGCCCTTCAGCCCAGCAAGGCTGTACCGACTATCAGCACTGCATTAACACAAATCTTGCATTGTCCCATTTTCATCCAGCCCATCCTCCCCAGATTCTACCACTCATCTCCACATAAGGGGAGATGTACAATAGCTAAAGTGGTCTGCATCTCTCGCACTGTGAGGCAGAAGCTCTGTCAGACATATCACCGTATCAGCCTATCCTTCTCTGGTGAAGATTCATGTTAAGTGCTCTTTCAGTACCTTAGCCATTCCCTCTCAAAAATATCTTATCTAAGACTCTTAGATAGAGTGTTACGCCTGTGCCCCCAAC
The DNA here is from genome assembly GCF_048418815.1 of Hemitrygon akajei. Classification (NCBI taxonomy): domain Eukaryota; kingdom Metazoa; phylum Chordata; class Chondrichthyes; order Myliobatiformes; family Dasyatidae; genus Hemitrygon; species Hemitrygon akajei. The sequence continues at coordinate 166,710,197 of NC_133128.1, read as the reverse complement.
TCTGAGGGGCCAAAGGGTACAAAGTAGCCCCCTCCTTTTTGAGAATCGCAAGATCGCTATTAATTCAGGTCTGGGGACCCAGGAAAGGAGAGAGAATCCTCAGAGGTTTGGAATGTGTCCTGCCCTCAGCGAGACAAAGCCACGGATACCGGCCATTGCCTCTTGGAGACGGAGTTGTGTATTGAGTACTGTACTATTCATTGAAGCCCTCGGGGGAATGACCAGAGTGGGCTGGTTGAGGGAGTGCATCATTCCAACCTGATTGACATCTGAGACCCCGTGAGTAAGGATAAAAGAGGGTCTGAGGAACAACCCCTTTAGACGCACCAGGAGAAACGCTAGAAATCCCGTGACAGCGTAATAGCGACAGCCGGTGGAAAGCCCACGTGCGTCCTTTTCCATTTGCCTCGGAATTGGTGGGCCTCACCACGGAAGAACAGCTTTAGCTAAAAAGGAGAAACCAGCCCCAACGACATTTCGAAGGATTGACATCATAAAAAGGAAAATGGGCAAGTTCTAAAAATCCATCTCTCTCTCTCCAACCAAAAGCTGTAGCCTGAATGAACTTGAGTGACTTTTATATTTCCATCGGACAATACATTATCCCCTAGACAACGATAGAGCTATTTCTTATTGATTATTATTATACCCGCGCTTTTAGATTTAGTATTGACGACGTATATTATCTGTATGTTTGCATTGATATTATTTTTGTGTATTTTTATCAATAAATACTGTTAAAAATAGTACCATCAGACTTCAACGAGCCTCTCTATCTTTGCTGGTAAGTGACCCAGTTACGGGGTACGTAACAAGAGTCATACAGCAGTCCAGCACAATAAAGGCCTTTTGAATCAAGGAGTTCATACTGACCACGTTGTCCACCCAGCTGGTGTCAATTTCTTGTGTTCAACCCACATCACTGCAGGCCATGTACTGATCCAAGAGCTTCTTACAAGATACCATTGTACCTGCCTCAACACTTCCTCTGGCAGCTCATTCCACAATCTGCCCCTCTAGTCCTTTTCAAATCTTTCCCTCTCACCCTAAATCAATGCCTCCTAATTTTGGAAGCCCCTACCATGAGAAAAAAGATTGTTATCACCCACCCTATCTATGCTTCTGATCATTTTCAACACTTCTACAAGTTTCTTCAATGTACCAAGGAAAAAAGACCAATCCTGGCTGATCTCTCATTATAACTCAGACACTCTAGTCCCAGCAACATTCTCATAAATCTTTTCTGTACTCGTTCCAGTTTAACCATGTCTTTCCCACAACAATAGGTAACTTTATAACTTTTAATCTTGGCTACTATTGGCCATTTCTCGAACTCCCCACCCCCCACCCGCCAAAAAAATCGGTCATTATAAATATTTGCTGTAAGATGGTATTACATAAGGACTGTTCACCCCACAATATTGTTTACTCTGAACTGGATTGGCTGTCATCCCTCCCCAACATTCATATTTAAAGTTTCCATCTACAAGTTTAGTTCCTTACATGATATTAGTCCCTCCTCCTCTAATGCCAACTTATTTCCATCACCATGAAATACTCTTCACAAATTCTCCATTCCCCTCCCAAACCAGTGATGCCAAGGCAGTAGCCATTAACACTGTGGAATTCCTTCCTTAACCCATATGCCTCATTTGTCTCCAGGAACACTGTCAGTAAAATTGAGTCTTTCATTGCCGTTTTTGTTACTCTTTACTTCTCATTGGCTTGGTGTTCTTATTCTGTTGTGCTCTGTAGGCCATGGAATTGTGCTGATGTTATGAGACTCTGTGTAAACACATGTTTGCATTTTCTATTACTTTAGCCACAACTGTAACCTTTCAGCAGCTGCAGATATATAACATTGGAATGAAATCATAATATGGCTGTCAGAAAAGTTCTTTAATAAGTTCTTTAAAAAGAATCAATCAGCTCTTTAATATCAATACTTGTTTCTGCATCACCCAGCACAAACATTCCAATTCTCCCCAAAAAATTCTAATCAAGGAATTAATCAACCATATCAAATCAGGTTTAAGTGTTATTCAAACCATACATGGATACAGTGGAATCAGAGGGTGTTCCTCTGGGGCCAAGGTGCAAACACATACACGTTCATTCAAAATACCAAGAAAGGGAAAAAAGAACATCGTCACGTAAGAAAACAAATTCTTAGACCAAGTTCCTGAGCTATAACTCCAGCAAATTGATGGTTTCCAGCAGTCCAGCAGTCCAGCCTGTAATTCCACCAATTCACTACTAGAGGGCAGCATCAACATGATCGGCCACACCCCTCTTCCACCCCCAACTGAGCCCAGCCACCATGCAACAACGCAAGCAAGCCCAAGAGCACAAGCCTTAGTCCCAGTTACAACCGAGGTAGCACTGCTACCTCACTGCCGTTACCGCAAAAGAAAAGTTCAAGACAATCAGAGCAGGTCAGGCAGCATCTATAGGAAGAAGTACAGTCGACATCTCGGGCCGAGATCTCTTACTATCTTTTCTTTCAGTTAGTCCTGACGAAGGGTCTCGGCTCGTAACGTCAACTGGAATTCTTCCTATAGATGCTGCCTGGCCTGCTGTGTTCCACCAGCGTTTTGGGTGTGTTGCTTGAATTTCCGGCTCCTGCAGATTTCCTCGTGTTTCCAAGACAATCACTCATGGCTTCTCTGCCCACTACCTTCACACCAACTCAAAGGCACCAACTCTGGTGCCTCTGAATAGCACGCAGTGGCACGGTCTCCACCCAGTTCAGCTCTTCCAAACCCAGTCCAGCTTCTCATGTGGCCTAACGGCCTGTCTTGACATCCCCAGCTCGACAGGCTGACCCGCCTTCTCCGAATCACCTGCCGGCTCTTAGGACACCCCAGCTGGCTACTTCAAACAATGAGCAGCTCACTGATGCGGTTGACCTGCTGTACGGGCAGTTATTGGAGTCAAGAATAGCCTTACCATGCATTAAAGCACATTTTAAAGGAAAAAAGCACTTCAGTTGGGGCCCGAGATTGTAGCTAAGACTAAGCCATTCAATCCAAAAGTTAAGAACAGGATGTCATTTGGACTTCAATTAATTCAAGTACAGTGAACATAGCTTTGTTCAACACTCACATAAAAGTAAAATTTTAAAATATAAATATTTTCTGCTGCATATGACAATGGACAGAGTTTTTTTTTAAAATCTGCATTCAGTGGCCACTTTATTAGGTACACTTGTACAAATATCTAATCAGCCAATCACGTGGCAGCAATTCATTGCATAAAAGCACGTAGACATGGTCAAGAGATGCAGTTGTTGTTTGGACCAAACATCGGAACGGGGAGGAAGTGTTAATCTAAGTGACATTGACCATGGAATGATTATTAGTGCCAGACGGGATGGTTTGAGGATCTCAGAAACTGCTGATCTCCTGGGATTTTCATGCACAACAGGCTCTAGAGCTTACAGAGAATGGTGCAAAAAAACCCCCAAATAAAGCCATTGAGTGGCAATTCAGTGGGCGAAGTGTCTTGTTCATGAGAGAGGTCAGAGGAGAACGGCCAGACTGGTTCAAGCTGCCAGGAAGGCGACAGTAAATCAAGTAACTACGATTTTCAGAGAAAAATTACAAGGATGTTGCTGGGACTGGAGGAGCTGAGCTATAAGGAAAGATTGAATAGGTTTGAACTTTACTCCCTAGAATGTAGAAGACTGAGGGGAGATTTGATAAAGGAATACAAAATTATGAAGTTTACAAATTGGGTAAATACAAGCAGGTTTTTTCCACTGAGGTTGGGTGAGATTACAACTAGAGGTCATGGGTTAAGGATGAAAGGTGAGGGAAAAGTTCTTCACTGAGATGGTGGTGAGAGTATGCAACGAGCTGCCAGTGTGAGCAGTGGATGTGATTCTAATTTCAGTATTTTAAGAGACATTTGGGTAGGTACATGGATGGTGGGGGTATGGAGAGCTATGGTCCCGGTGCAGGTCAGTGGGACTAGGCAGTTTAAATGGCTTGGCACAAACCAGATGGGCCAAAGGGCCTGTCGTTTTCTATGACTCTATGGCGTGCAGAAGAGCATGTCTGAATGCACAAGACGTTGAACCTCGAAGTGAATGGGCTAGAGAAGCAGAAGCCCACAAAAATACACTCAGTGGCCACTTTATGAGGAACAGCAGGGACAGTATAAGGGGGCCACTAAGTGTATGCTACAGGGTATAAAATGGAAACATGGGAAGCTTTAGTGTTTTACTTTGGAGTATCTCTGGGAATCCTCAAAGAACAATAAGGGTGCAGAATTCACCGTGGGAGATGTCCATAACCAAATATAGCTGGCTATCAGTGCCAACAAACTGGATCAGATCTTTTAGAGAAAGTCATTAGATTAAATCTGTGACAAGTAGTGAGCACATCAGTCTATCTGACCAAAAGCATATTTCCAGAGCAGTAACGGTAGACATGACCACTGCACAGTCCTTGCAGAGACAAAACAGTGGCTTCACACTGAGAACACTGTTCATCGTGTTGTGTGGCAGGACAAACATGTGAGACAGGCCTGGCAGCTCTGAACAAGGCAAATGTAAAATGCTACAGACCATCATCAGCAGCAGAGGTAAACTGCAGCACTATCCACAACCTCACGTCCTTCACACCTCCATCATAATTAAGACAAAGAAAAGACTCCAGTTCAACAAGGAGTGCTAAAGGGCCAACGCCCTGCACGTATGTGCACTGTAGGCAACTCAAGTGGTTCAGCATGGACTAGATGGGCCAAAGGGCGTTTCTGTGCTGTACTTTTCTATGACTCTATGACCTAAATAATGAAGTTGCAGCACCAGACCATATGCATCCCCCAACAGCAAAGGCAGCTTACAACAGATGGAAATGGCTCCATTTCCAAGCCATCCTCAGTTGTAATGATGGCACAGCTCAGCAAAAGATTACTGAAGGTAGCACTTGCATCTATGTTCGATCAGAGTTGCTGAGAGGATAACCCATTTTATCTTGCAGAATTCTCCAGCTAGAACAGCACTGTGGACCTTCACATCAGACTAGCTGAAACTCTGGCCAAGTTGCTCTGGTCCAGTTACAACAGTGGCACCTTCCTGCCAACATGAAATACTGCCTGGATATGTCCTACTTGTGAAATGCAAGAAAAATCCAAATCTGGCTAATTACCACCCAGTCTTCTCCCATTCTTCAGCAGGAAGATGAAAACTGTCATCAGCAGTGTTAACAAGTAGATTTTAAGCTTCTGCAAGTTGTTTACTGGTGCAAAGTTTAGGTCTTGCCAGGATCACACTGGCACTGTGCAGTCAAGTTCACACAGGAGGAAATATTCCAGCAAATATGAGAACAATTGCAGCAAAAGACCATAGTTTACATGTACTGTACAATAAAAAAAATACATCAATTAAAAATTCTACTGCAAAGCTAATAATAAAAATGTTTAAAATAGAAATAATAAAATAATTCTGTTTTAGAACATGCAATATTTAACAAATACACTTCCCCTTTACAATTAAAGTTTACAAAATGTTAAATCATGTGCCAAGATCCGTTAAATAAATCTTCTAGTTAGACATGACGCTAATCTTAATTTTAATATATTAGAGTTGATAATAACCTACTCCGATTGCACCTAGCAGGGAAGCTCATTATCACTTGCTATGCCAAAGCCTCTCACTGATATAAATAGAACAAAAGTACATTAAATTCTCAGCTATCTATTTTAATAGCAGCCCTCATTATGTTCCAAGAATACCAGTGAAGCTGAATTTCAAAACAGGGAGCACAATTCCTAAGCACTCGTTATCCATTACCCCTTTATAAAGAAGTGTTAATGGATTGTTTATCAGATATTTTGGTTAAACATTTCTGATATTCAAAACATCATTTACATAAATACACATCTCCAAATCAAACCGAGTCTTACTTTCTAAGCGGCCAGAGAAATCTAACAAAACATTTATCTATTTACTGATAGTAGTGCTTATTCGAGGTGGATTTGTTTTATTTTATTCATTTTAATTCATTTTATTGAAATTAACATTACAAGTTACAAAATAATCTTTCAGTATACACGACCACACATCAGTTTCCCTGATTTCCATTAAAACTATGCTCAACATGACATACATTTATTTATATTCCACAAAGCACAGAGCAAATTAAGAGAATGGACATGTAGAACATGATTAAGCATTAATTAGGACTGATCAATTACATCACTTCAGTTACATACAACTACTAGCGGTAACAGGCTTGCTTCCCAAAAGAACTTGCAATTTTTTTTTAAACTGACGTAAGGGCAATTTGCAAAGTGGCATCTGCAGACAGAAAGTAGAAGTTTAAAAAGATGGGTTGAAATGGGTTGTGCGATTTAATAACCAAAGTGACAACGCTGTTCTTAGAATTTCCACTAAATAAAATAATTCAGTTTATTACCTGGCAATCTTTATTGTTGGAAAGAAGTATGGGTAGGTTAAGTGAGGTTTCTTGAATGCAAGGCTCAATATGCTTTGGAGAACGTGTCAATGAGATTTTGAATCTCATTGACTTGGGGAATTTAGCCTCCATACACGCACAAAGACAAAACTCCTGCGGCTTGTTCTACCGAGGTTTATTCGATCTTATTCTGGATTGCATTAACCATAGACTGAATGGTTTCAGATTAATTCTATAAAGAGGAGCTCCACTCCCACAGAAAGTTCATTGGAGATAAAGTGAAACATCGCAGCAAGAACATTTTTAAACATTTTTGGGCATTGACACAGCCTTACTTGGCATTGGTCTACACGGAATCTGTTTCTGTTGAAGACACACTGGTTAGATTTCCGCCTTACATGCTGCAAAGGAACGAGTTCAAACTGAAGATGAATTACTGTACTGCCGGCAGCCAGATTTGAGGAGGGTCCATTCTGATCTATTTAGTGAGCTCAAAGGTGGTCACGCACGTTGGCTGGTGCTGCTTCCTGGAGTTGTCAGCATCTGTTCCTCAGCTGCTTTCCTGGTGGTACTCTACCTTCAGGTGTCTTTTTTTTCCCATGAGAGATGCGCATTTCTGACCCAGGAAAGCCCTATGTTTGTGGCTAATTTACTCCTTGATCTCCAGGTTATTCTTAAACCAGTCCTGGATCTTTTTAGCAAAAAAGCCAGTAGTCTCTTCACAAGTGACTAACACCAATTACAATGGTCTTCAGGCTTATCCATACACACTGTGGGCAGTCTGCAGATCACGGGGGCTGGAGTTTGGTTACCTGTAGGTGCCTCTGAGACGAGGTCCCTTTACAGGATCCTTGAGACTTTCAGCGTTAAACCTCTTGCAATAATGCTCCTGTTAATACCATTGATTTGTGGCCAGGATAATGGATATTGGACTTGAATACACAGTGGCCAATCCAGACGCCAACAGTGCCTTTCCTAATGGGAGTGACACAGACATCCTTATCCAGTCAATGGTACCACCTCATAGATCCCAGTGTTTGCGTCAGGGGTGTGCCATGATATCTTGGGCCTGTCCTTTTGGGGTTACAAGGTGTCACTGATAACAAGGCTATGCGCTGAGCGTTTTCTCAAGAGAAGAACCATTGTTATCCTTCCTTACCTGAGCAATAGTCAGTCAGCAGGATCAGCGTGTCCTCAGTAATTACGAGTTGATAATCATAGCACATGTCCCTTATTAATCACTAGCACATTGGGCACTCAGATGATGCCCAAATTCAATTGCAGCTGAGGATAGCACTCAACGTCTGCAAAACCAATGAACCAATAGTGGGGGGGGGGTATCATTGCCTTGCTGCTGTTCACACGCACGAGGGGGGGAGCTAGGGGGACTTTGGGGTTCTCATATTAAACTGTAGTTCATTCTTTGGGACACTTCTCTGTTTTTGTGGATGTTTTGCGAAGAAAAAGCATTTCAGGATGTATATTGTATACATTTCTCAGACATTAAATTGAACCTTTAGGAAAGAGAAGTCTGGCGAGTGAGCACCAGTCCTTATTAAAGGGTTTGTGTTGGAGAAGGGGGGATAACTACACGTTCCTGATGTCAATATCTACCCTGAGCCCAGCGAGTGGTTGCCACCGTGCCTCTTTCTCAGATGCGTAAGGAGATACAGCATGTCGACAACCTTCAACAAATCTACAGTGGAAAGCATTCTGTCTGGTTGCATCGCGCCCTGGTCAGGAACCTTCAATACACAGGAATGCAAGAGGTGACATCGAGTAGTGGATTCAACCGTTTTCACCATGGTTATAGCTCTTCCCATGAAGAAGACCTGGGCAAGATGGAATACCTCAGGAAGGCAACATCCATCATTAAGGACTGCCACCATCCAGGCCATGCCCTATTCTCACTGCTACCATCAGACAAGAACCACAGGACCCTGAAGACTTACAACTCAAAGTTTCCTTCCCACTGCCACCGGGTTCATGAACAGATCTCAAAAGCCCTAATTTTGTACCAGACTGTATTTCCCTTCACTTGCGCTAATTTCAATATGCTTACTTCAGGCTTATTGTTACTGACATAATGTGAAATTTGTTATTTTGTGGCAGCAGTACAGTGCAGGCATAACAAATAAGTTACAATAAAACTATACAAGTAGTGCAGTTCAAAAGAGGACAGTAATAAAGAGAAACTTTGAGAAATCAGATGACAAAAGAGAGGAAACTGTCCCTAAAACACCGAATATGGGTCTTCTGTACCCCCTTTAGCGTTCTTCATGATGACACCACCATCTTGAGCCATGCCTTTTGAAGTTGTCCTCAATGATGGGGAAGGCTTGTGCCCCCTACAACTTTGTGAATTTAAAATGATGTGATTTATGTTTGTCGTATCTGTAATGTACTGGGTTGCTGCTGCTGCAAAAAAGCTAATTTTCATGACATATGTCCATGACAATTAACTTGAAATTGATCCTGGGTAGCTGCCACACTGCAGGGCAAATAATTGTATATTGTATACATTTCGTCAGTTCAGTTCAGCTCTTCGTGTAATCGGGTAGTGCTGAATAATATGATGTAGGGTACGTGTCGGACAGATACAGCTCAGTTTATCTTGGTAGTCAGGCACACAAACCTATCCCATATGTCTATCTCTCACTTACCTATTCTTCCTCTTGTGCCTAGATTAGCTCCTTGTATAGTTAGCATGCACTGAAATGCATCATTACTATTCTCCACTACTTACTGAAAAGCAAGCTCCATATTCTTACTCGAAAGGAGTTTTACCTGAATGTCCTACAGGATTTGTTGGTGACTACTGTACATTTATAACCCAAAGCTTTGATCATGACCCCACAATTGGAAACATTGACTCCATTCAAACACTTGCAAAGAATTCTTTCAAATCACTCCTCTATATGATCATTTCCAGAGAACAGCTCATAAGTGGGCCAACAAAAGATTGAAACATTTATCAAATCATTTATCAAGTCCCCGGGGCCTGACGGAATATTCCCCAGGCTGCTCCACGAGGCGAGGGAAGAGATTGCTGAGCCTCTGGCTAGGATCTTTATGTCCTCGTTGTCCACAGGAATGGTACTGGAGGATTGTAGGGAGGCGAATGTTGTCCCCTTGTTCAAAACGGTTAGCAGGGATAGTCCGGATAATTATAGACCAGTGAGCCTTACGTCTGTGGTGGGAAAGCTGTTGGAAAAGATTCTTAGAGACAGGATCTATGGGCATTTAGAGAATCATGGTCTGATCAGGGACAGACAGCATGGCTTTGTGAAGGGCAGATCGTGCCTCACAAGCCTGATAGAGTTCTTTGAGGAGGTGACCAGGCATATAGATGAGGGTAGTGCAGTGGATGTGATCTACATGGATTTTAGTAAGGCATTTGACAAGGTTCCACACGGTAGGCTTATTCAGAAAGTCTGCCTAGTCCCAAATGCCTGCACTCGGACCATAGGCATCCATACCTCTCTCAACTGTGTACCTATCCAAACTTTTCTTAAATGTTACAATAGAACCCAGACTGACCACTTCCTCTGCCAGCTCATTTCACCCTCATATTCTTCTTACAGTTTGCACCTTTCACCATGAACCTCTGAGCGTTCATTCTAGTCTCACCCAGCCTGAACGGAGAAGATCTGCATGCATTCACCCAATCAATACCCCTCCTAATTTTGTATACCTGTACAAGATCTCCCTTCATTCTTCTTTGCTTCAGGAAATAAAAACCGAACCTACTTAACCAATCCCTTTAACTCAGGCCCTCAAGTCCAATCAACGTGTTTCTAAATTTCCTCTTCACTCTTTCAAGTTTATTGATTTTTTTTTCTGTAGATAGATTCAAAGTTCAAAGTATATTTATTATCAAAGTATGTATACAGTATACAACCTTGAGATTCATCTTCTTGCAAACCACCACAAAACAGAAACACCATAAAACCAGAAATATATATAAAAATTAAAAAATGTAGCATTACCAAGTCTTATACAACTTCAACATAACATTCCAACTCTTTGATTTATGAAGGCCAATGTGATAAAAGTTCTCTTTGTGACTCTGTCCACCTATGATGCCACTTTCAAGGAATTATGGATCTGTATTCCCAGTTCCCTTTGTTCTACTTCACACTTAGGTGCCCTCACATTCACTGTAGAAATCTTCCGCTGGTTTGTCCTTCCAAAGTGCAATCCTCACATTTATCTACAATAAATTCCTTCTGCCATTTCTAAGCCCATTTTCCCAGCTAGTCCAGGTCACTTAGCAAACTTTTGATAGCCTTCCCTGATGCCCACTTCACCCCCAATCTTGCTGTCCACGACACCAAGAATGGGGATGTAGGGGGTATCAAAGAAGATTGCGCAATGCCATCTAAATCATTAATATAGATAAACAATGGACCCAGCACCATTCTCTGTGGCACACCACTAGTCACAGATCCCCAGTCAGAGAGAAAACCATTTACTACCACTGTCTCTCCCACTAACCCAACACTGAATCCAATAACTACTTAGTCCTGAATGATAAGTGACTTAAACTTTTAGAGCAGCCTACCACGTGGGACTCTGTCAAAATCTTGCTGAACTCAATGTTCGAAACATCCACCACCTTCCCTTTATCAACCTTCTTGGTAACCTCCTCAAAATATCAATGTTTGATATTGTCACACAAAAAGCCATCACTAATCAGGGCCTGTCTATCCAAATACTTATATATTCTGTCCCTTAGAATGCCTTCCAATAAGTTACTCATGGTTGACATCAGGCTCACCAGTCAATAATTTCCTGGCTTAATCTTAGAGCCTTTCTTAAACAACAGAACAGCATCAGCTATCCTTCACTCCTCTGAACTCTCACCCGTGGCTAAGGGGTCATCTTGTCCCGGAGATTAACCGACATAGTCTGCCTCAAGACAGCAAACACCTACTCTTCCAAACGCCAGATATGGTCTGTCTATGACCTCGTTATTGTTACTCAGTTCTATAAATTCTTTGTCTGTCTCTCAAGTAAATTCAGGGGTAAAAAAAATTATTTAAGCTCTCCCTCATCTCTTTCAGCTCCATGCATCGATGATCACACTGTTCTTAAAAAGGGCCAGTTTTACTCCTTGCCATCATTTTGTTCTTAATATAACTACAGAAGCCTTCTCTTGGGATTCTCTTTCACCTTGTCTGCCAGAGCAGTCTCATGTCCTTGTTTAGCTGTCCTGATTTTAGTCTTGATGAAGGATCTTGACCCAAAACATCAACTGTTCATTTTGCAACACAGATGCTGCATCCAGCATTTTGTGTGTTGCTAAAGATTTTCAGCATCTGCAGACTCCCCTGTATCTCTGTTAAAATCCTAAATCTAACAAATGGACACTAAATTCGAAAGTTATTTTCTCACAGTCGTTCTGCAAAAATTCAGCGTTCTACCTTAAAAATATCACTGAAAAGTTGTCCAAAAATAAATTCATGGAGTTAATTAAGAAAGCTTAGAACAAACGTCTCAATTAGTTTTCTTCAAAGATGGATTGCCCCAAGTAAGCATGCTTCAAATCTTGTCACAGTTGTTTTAAAAACAAATAAAGGAACCTTGTGCGAGAGTTGTAAACTAGTCTTTGGAAATTGATTTTCATATAGCACACCGCTGTTAAGTTTAAAAAATTTCACTGAAGTACTCAAAATTCTTCTTTAAATAAGGAATGTTAGTGTTGAATGAGGTAAATCTTCTGCATTTTTATAGTACCAATGGTTACACATTTTCTTGGAATAAAATTTTTGCAACACTAGAATCTTTTCTATTGATAGCTAAGGTTGGTTTGTTGTTTTACTAAAAGACTAAAGCTGTAATAACAAACTCCTTACAAGTTCTTTCCCCCCCCCCCCCCCACCAGATTTAAACTGAAACATTAGCAAACTTTTCATTAAAACAATATTTTTGGAGTACTTTACCAATGACCTGATACAGAGAAAAACACTTCAACATGATCCGTCTGTTTTCAGGAGCTTCAATGTTTGAACCAATTTAGAACTTGGGGGTTGTTTTTTTTTAAAAGAACACTTTATTCAAAAGAGCATAAGGCAGTTAAATCCAATTACAGAAATTCAAAATACATTGATTCAAGAAAAATAAAATTACACAAATATTTACAAATAATGAAAATTTGGTCTACATACTCAGGATTTTTTTAAAAAAAGGATAATATTGTTTTACTAAAAAACAATATTAAAAATGCAATTGAACCTGCAGCATTCAATATTAAATGAAGGTCAGATGGTTTCCATTTTGCTGCAAATAGTTGAGGGGTTTTTTTGTTTGGAATGGTTTAAACTAGTCACACTTTGTTACAACAACCGGCTTGTTAATGACTTTCAGGATAGTCATTCAATTGAAAAATGAATTTCATTAAAAACTAAGTGTATTTTTGGAAGAGGAATCATGAGAAACCATGCAATGTGTAAAATAAGTACTTAAATATGCAAGCAATCCCAAGGGCAGAGATATGAAAAATAACAAGAACAGCAATTTACAGTGCCTTGTAAAAGTATTCAGCTCCCAACATATTCCGGTTTGTGTAATCCTAAGAACTTCCTCTAGGGGCACAATTGAGAGCATCCTGACTGGCTGCATCATTGCCTGGAATGGGAACTGTTCCTCCCTTAATTGCAGGACTCTGCAGAGAGTGATGTGGTCAGCCCAGCGCATTTGCAGTTGTGAACTTCCCGTGATTCAGGACATTTACAAGGACAGGTGTGAAAAAAAGGCCCGTAGGATCATTGGGGACGCAAGCCATCCCAGCCACAATCTATTCCAGCTGCTACCATCTGGAAAGAGGTACCGCAGCATAAAAGCCAGGACCAACCAGCTCCACGACAAGCTTCTTCCTCCAGGCCATCAGACTGATGAACTCACGCTGATTTGAGTGTACTGTATATTACACTGACTGTTCTATTTATTATAAATTATAAATTAATATGATTGCACATTTAGATGGAGATGTAATGTAAAGATTTTTACTCCGCATGTATGTGAAGAATGTAAGAAATAGTCAATTCAATTCAGTTCAATCAATAAGTATTACAACCAGGGATTTTGAGCAATTTAACTGAGAATTTTTATTTGTGAATCACATGATTGTAAGCTTCAGGAGAGGGAAACTAGAGGCCCATGATCCAGTTATCATCAGAGGTTCAAAGGTGAAGAGGGTCAGTAACTTTAAATTCCTGGGTGTCACTATCTCAGAAGACCTGTCTGGACCTATCATATAAATATAATTGTGATGAATGCACGACAGCACCTCTTCTCCCTCAAGAGTCCGCGGAGATTCAGCATGTTAACAAAAACCTTGGCAAACTTCTATAGATGTGTGGTGGAAAGTGTGCTGACTGGCTGCATTACGGGAACACCAGTGCCTTTGAGTGAAAATGCTACAAAAGGTAGTGGATATGGCCCAGTTCATCACAGGTAAAACCTTCCCAACCACTGAGCACATCTACATGAAACATTGCTGTAGGAAAGCAGCATCCAATATCAAAGATCCTCACCACCCGGCCAAGCTCTTTCCTCACTGCTGCCATCAGATAGAATCTACAGGTACCTCAGGACTCGCTCCATCAGGTTCAGGAACAGTTACTACCCTTCAACCATCAGGCTCTTGAACAAAAAAGGATAACTACACTCATTTAAGGACTCTTATCTTGGTATTTCATGCTCGTTATTTATTGCTATTTATTTATATCTGCATTTGCACAGTTTGTTGTCCATTGATCCTGTTTACTGTTACTGTTCTATAGATTTGCCAAGTATGCACACAGAAAAAGGATCTCAGGGTTTTATGTGGTGACATGTCTGTACTCTGGTGACAAATTTTACTTTGAACTTTTGAACTTCGAACATACATTTTTTCACACTTAGAATGCAAAAAAAGGGAAAAATTGTAAAGCATGAAAAACTAAAAATTCAAAAACTGAAATGTCAATAATTCAGAAGTATTCATCCCCCTTTGCTCAGTACTTAGTTGAACCATCTCTCGCAGCTATTACAGCTAGTGGGCTTTTTGCTTAAGTCTCTACTAACTTTGTACAACCTGATGGAGTGAGGTTTGCCCATTCCTCCTTGCAAAATTGCTCAAGCTGTGCCAAGTTAATTGAGGACCAGCGGTAGACAGCAATCGTGAGGTCTTCCCAGAGATGTTCGATCAGGTTAAGGTCAGGACTCTGACTGGGCCACTCGAGGACATCAATTTTCTTCATTTGAAGCCACTCCGTGGTTGCTCCAGCAACGTGCTTTGGATTGTTGTCCTGCTGAAAGATGAACTTCCTCCCCACTTTAAGCTTTCTGGCAGAGGCTAGCACATTTTTATCCAGGGTCTCTTTGTATTTAGCAGAATTCATCTCCCCATCAATCTTGACCAGATTTCTAGTCCCTGATGCTACCAATGGCATGATGCCACCTCCACCATACTTTACAGTAGGGATGGTGTTATTTTCAGCTGGCTGAAATGCAGTATTAGATTTACGCCACATGTACCACTTAGTGTTAGTCGTGAATTTCACCAGTTGCAGCCAATGACTTCTGCAGCTCACTCAGAGCAATTGTTGGCATCACAGTAGCCTCTCTTACAAGTGTCATTCTTCTCCAGCAACTAAATTTATAGGGGTGGCCTGACCTAGGCAGTGTGGCTATGGTTTCATATTTTTTCCACTTTTTCATGATGGACTACATGAGCTCCAAGGTATGTTCAGTGCCTTTGAGATGGTCTTGTACCCTTCCCCAGATCTGTGCTTCTCTATTATCATTTCCTTGACTTGCCTTGAATGCTCTTTTGTCTTCATTTTGGTTTGGCCTGTGGAAAATCTACCATTCTGTTCAACCTTACAGAGAGAGGGGGTATTTATTTAGGTGATCCTCCAATTTTCCACATCAACAAATTGGATGAGTTGGTCAGTAATATGCAGTGTTGCACCCGAGGAAAGTTAGCATAGTAATTACAAAGGGGATGAGCACTTTTCAACCTCATAGTTTTGGCTTTTAACTTTTAACAAATTGTTTACAAGTTTTGGAACTTTACTTTTGATTTGACATGATGCACAATGTTTTTAGATTAGCTCAAAATAATCCTAATTCAATATACTTTAAATTCATAAAGTGAGACAGTAAAATGTGAAAATAATTGTGAGGCTAAATATATTTTCAAGGCACTGTATGTAAAGATAATAATGCTATAAAATGTGATCAGTCACATCCATTTTCAGGAAATGTAAGTCAATAGCAGAAAAGCTGTATAGAACCCTTACTAGATACAGTTGAATGACTTTACTTAAAATCTCCAAACAATAGTTAGATATAAACACATACAGCAGACCCTTAAGTCCTCACAGTTGATGCCAACCAAAAAAGATAGAAGCCATGAAACAGGGACAAAGAGATTTGCAAAGGAAATACAAGAAGTTGGAGGTTACAGTTGGCAGAAAAGACTCTACAGGCCAGAGTCTTGTCTTTACAAAGGATCAAAGAAAGACTTCACACAGGTGTGATGGGGAAATAGTAGAGAAAATGCTTCCACTTGTGGAGGATATGAAAATAATTCAAATAAATCCAACGGGGATAGCAGGAGCAAATGTCCCAATAAAATGTGCAGGCTGCTGCGGGTAAAATGGAGATGAATAGCACAGACACATTTAGAATCAGAATCAGGTTAAATATTACTGGCATATGTTGTGAAATCTGCTGTTCTTGTGGCAACAGTACAATGCAATACATAATAATAAAATTGTTAATTACAATAACTATGTAAAATAGCTAAATTAAATAAGTGGTGCAAAATAAGTAGTGAGTAGTGTTAATAAGTAATAAGTAGTGTTCATGGGGTCAAAGTCCATTCAGAAATCAGACGGCAAAGGGGAAGAAACTGTTCCTGAATTGTTAAAGGTAACTACTCAAGAATATAACAAGATTAAATAAAAGTTTGATGGAAGAAGGCTTTAATGGTTTGAATGACTGGCTATTATATTCAATACCATTCTTACCAATGTTAACATAATGGAGTGGCTATAATCCATGACAATATGAAGCTTGACTGCCACATCACCCATACATGAAAGGTGCATATAACATATTTTCCTGCTGAAGAAATTTGAAACAAAATACTTCATTAAATTTTAATCTATGTCATAAACAGTCCTGGAGTCACCCTCCGTCCCATACTTTCATGAACAGCATGAAGTCTGTATAACATCAAATATGAAGGAAACCATGGAATACAATGTTTGACACTTCAGGAAGTAAAATGATAAAATGTTTCACTGAGATAAAGAAAGTAATTGCAGAAATATTAAGAATTTATCTCTCTTCACTTTATTCCTGATTTTCACCAAAAAAGTGATGTACCAAGTATACAATTCAAACATATTTAGGAGTTTCTTGAAAAAATACAAATGAAACCTTGAGAGCTGTGCACTAATCCACGATACGAGGAGTCTTCCACATCACTTCTCCACTATTGATCCTAGTCACTAAGTAGGGTCTTAACATCTTAATGAGGAATGCCAAACACATCTAATCTAACACTTGGTATATATCACAATGATAAGACCAATTAATTACTACATGCTATGTGAATTCTTTCAAATGGCTCTACATAAAACAGGTAGTTGCTCACAACCTGACAATTTCCATTAATTCGGTGGGGAGGGGGGAAGCTCCTTGTCTCGCTCTAGTTTATTTCACCAATCAGACTTCCTGTACATCATCCACACATATTTATTTATTCTTGATGCTTTGTTCCACTCTACATTCAGTCCTCCTCCTTCAGTAACGCACACTTCAACGACTTTAAATACAATTGATTTCCTGTACCCTTTTCAAGCAGGAAATTTTCAGTTATTACCTCCTTTTCTCTGCTTAAAACACACACACATCTAGATATTCTGTAGGTACATATCTAGATATATAGGTGTTGACATGGTTCACCCGGAATTCAGATTTCCTCCAAGCTCCCAAAGACCTGTGTGTGTGTTGTAGGTCAATTGGCCACTATAAATTGCCCTAGGGCATAGCTGAATGATATAATTTGGAGATTGTTGGTGTGAGTCAAAACTGGGATGAATGTAGGATTAATATAAATGGATGGCTAGTGCAGTGGGTAAAAGGGTCAACTTCTGCTGTATCCATGTCATTCTTTCATCCTTCGTAATTCTTCATTCCTGAGGCAACCACTGAGAAATAAGGCTTTAAATTCAACTGAACACGTTTTTCATCATAATAATCATTAAAGTGTAATAAATATCAAGATCTTGTTCCTCCTTCTGGGGGCTGGCAAGTGGAGCAGCATTGTGCTGTGCTGGGTAGAAATGTGGGTTAAATCTTCCAGCATCTGGAAAGAGTTATCACAAATGCATCATTTTGTTCAATTTAATCATAAACCACTCTTTCACTATAACATGCTGGTAATATTACAAGTCAGTCAGTGCCTGTAGAGACACGAACTGAGTTAACACTTGGACTTGATGATCTTGTGCCATTAACTCCATACTTGATCTCTGACCTGCCATTGTGTTTCCTGCTTTTATTCGAGTCTCAGAGCATCTACAGTGTTTTGATCCTCTCATTTTTAATTTATCTTGTTTATATTTCAACTCTTCATGGTAGACTCACCAAAAAAATGCACTCTTCACTTTATCAAACAGACAGGTTTGAAGCGATTTAAAGGACAAACAGGGAAATTCCATGCCTGAAAACTCAGATGCTAATAATGGGTCAATTGAAAAAATAAATGCAAAAGAGGCAAATACTGGGGGATGTTTCAGAAGTGGGGCTGGAGGAGATTGCACAGGCAAGAAAGGTTTGGAACCAACAGTATTTGAAAACAAGAACAACAATTTTAAAACCAGCCATTACTCAATTGACAACCAAGGTCAGTGACTAGACTCATTTAAGGGTCAAATTTGACAAGGTGGAGATCAGCTGAGATCACTGCAAAACAATTACCTGGGAGACTGACGGAGTCAGTGATCTGGGAACAGAGCTGTGGCGCTACTTAAAAGTAATAGCTGAAGTTTATTCAGTTTGTGACCAGAGTCAAACTAAAGTGCAAAAATGTGGGCCAAGACTGTCTTGCACAAGTGTGGCATCATTGAAGATGCTTAACTTCAGAAAAAGACATTAAATCAAAGTTGTGATTGCTCTCTCAAATACAAAGCATCCCACTGCACAACTTTAATAAAGTCCAGGAGACCATTCTCTGGTGTGTGGCTTATACTTCAGCCCAAACTACTCTATCAAAAGACATCACCTGGTTAATGTGGGATCTTTCTGTGCACATAGCAGATTCTAAGGTCTCGTAAAAAATCACGCAGTGTGTTGGGATGCCTTGAGATTGAGAAGAGCGAAATATGATTATATGTTTTTAAACAGTATTTGGGTGACAGGCAATCTACTCATGCAGTATTGAACTTCAGAAACACCATCGGACAACTGAGATACTGCAGAGGGCAGGTCAGGTAAAACTGGGTAACATCAGCACATTTAGAGACGCTACCTGTGTCACCACCACGTGCCAATGACATCGCCATCAACAGCATATATTACAAGAACAAGGCAGGTTCATGGGGTGGGGAGGAAACACCAGAGATAAGAGAGAGAATATGCAAAGTAACCATGGCAATGATTCCTTGGCTATTGATGCTTTGGCCAGTCTGGAGCTAAATGAGGGCAATCCCATACACCTGGATGATGACAGTTCAGCCATGGCAAAGGGCAACAGCAGGTCTACCACTGTCAGTCAACAGAACGGTATTTCGTGAATGTAAATGAACCATTTTAATATTGTGGAAAGGAACAGGGCACTGGAGTAGGGTAGCGATTAGCGTAATGTTATTACAGCCCCAGCGACTCGGGTTCAATCCCGCCACTGTCTGGACGTATGGGTTAGTAGGCAAATTGGTCACATGCGTGTATTCGGGCAGCACAGGCTCCTTGGGCTGGATAGGCCCCCTACCATGGTGCATCTCTAAATAAACACATAAATAAATTTAAGCATAGCAATTCAGGAATGAACAGCTTCTTCCCCTTCACCATCAGATTACTGAATGGACAATCAACCATGAACACACCTCGCTGCTTTTCTCTTTCTCCTTACACTACATATTTAGTTTATTCTATTTATGTACAGTGTGTGTATATACTTATTGTAATTTATAGATTTTATTGTTTTGTACTGCTGCCACAAAACAACAAACTTCACAACATATGCCAGTAATATTAAATCCGATTTGGATACTGATTCAGGATTCGCGCCGATTTTGGGAGATCAAATCACATGTTTGAACTTGGCTTTTGTTTTAATGGGAGGTCTCACTTTAAAGAGTGCATTTTCCACCTCCTTCTAAAAGTCGCTGGTAGGTATGGGAAGGATCAGAGGCCTTCACCTGTGCCATAAATGTCTGTGATGATACGATCCCCCTTCTTTTGCCAACACTCTCACAGCTGCTGATGTCAGGATTAATCACTCACACTCTCTTGCTTTAAGTCATTCTTTCCGAAGACCAAAACAAACTGCACCTCTTCAAATCCATCTTTTAAAAACTACACAATTTTAAAAATGTTGACGTCAGGTCAACAGCAACCATCAGTCTCTCCTACCTTTCGTTTCACTCTTGATAACCTTGTCCGTGTCCTGTACCCATGTCTTGACCTTTTTTATCTCTGAGCCTCAAAGTCAGGAAGCATAATTGGAACTCTAATCAAAAATGAACTTGATCTTAGCAGAGTCATCTAAGATAAAGACAAGTGGAAATGTGTGAAGATGCAATTCGTGGAAAGTAAATTAGCCAAACTGAACAATAAATCAAATTTGTTTGAGCTTTGCTATAAATCCACCTGACTGCCGCGTTCACAGTAAATGTCAGGATACTTTATGACGCGGTTGGTTTGGACGATAAAACATTTTAGGAATTCGTTTAACTCATCGATTAGAAAGTTAACTAAACTGTTAGTTCCCCTACATTTGACCGTGCTAAATCTAAACCCGAGTCAAAGAGGATTAAAAAATTTAAAGCGACAAACGTGATGGACAGCTAGCCTGCGTTTGTTAAAAATCTGTAACAGTGGCAAACGGTTTCTTCAAATTGCATCCACATTGCACAATGGATTACAATCAACAGGGATGCGTCATGTGTTTTAAAGCAATAAAAATGAAAATTCGCCTTATAACTCAACCGGAGTTCATTGTCACCGATCGAGGAAGGCGCCTTCTAGTAACTGATGGGTAAGTTGTAAATAGTGACATCTGAAGAACAGAAATACAAATTCCATTTCAATCTTATTTTCATATTAACACTTCAGCGCAACTGCGATGCTATATTATTTTTCCTCAAACTTTGATTCTCCACCGTCACCCACACCGTTTATGAATGCACTAACGTCCAGTTCAAGTATTTGCTGAGAGATCATACCAATGTGCTTAGTTCGACAAATACGCGCTAAACAAATAAATAAAGCATTCTTGAGTATTCGCGTTTTGCACGTCAAAGGTTCTCTTTTTAACTTCCATTTTAGCCTCGAATGTCCCGTTATCTGGGAAATTCGCCGGCTTTGAAGATTACAGTGCTAAGAAATAATATAGGTCACGCTGTTAACGATAAAAAGCACATTTTTCCTGTCAATTAAAGTTCAATGTATGCTTTCGAATAATATTAACAGCGTTCAACTGCTGAGATTTAAACTCTCAACCCCAGAATAGGATAACGCCGATTTTAAAAAAAATGATCCCATCACGCCAGCTCGCCACGTGTCCTTTTCGAAATGAGTTGGAAGAGATTTTTTTTTAATGTCACAGCACAAAGACATGAAACTCCCGATGTGCAACAAATTTAACCCACTTCCAGCTCCGATTTAAGGATCCTCCCGGGCCATCTGCCTCACTCACAGCCATCCTCTTCACAGCTTTCATCTAAAAATAAGAAGCCAAACTGCCTTAAACGTTCACCAGCATTAAATTACTCACAAACTAGAAAATAAACATCCAACCTGCAGCACTAAGATCAGCTCCAGAGCACTGCAACATTGCACACACCACACACTGACACCTCGTCCTTCGCAAATACCTCGTGCCCGCACCTAGCCGTCCCTTCGGGCAGCAGTTCAACTCAAGACACGGAGAAGCTCCCCGTTCCCATTCCGCTTGCCTGCGCCGATGCTGCTAGATCACGCCCGAGGCTCCCGCTCCGAACTCCAGGTTCCACCGCGCAGTGATTTCTCCATTAGGGTCTCGGGAACCGATACATTCCGCTGGGAGTCTTGCGCGCTTGCGCACAAACGCGCTCCGGGATGATCCTACCTGGAAGCCGGTGTGCGCCCTAATTCTCAACGTGTGCGCTTCCTTTCAGCAGACGTTACTGGATAGTCGTCCACTGCACGTGTGATTTCTTTACAGATTGGTTGTATGCAAGCAATGGATATTGTCAGACTGAACCAGAACATTTTGGAGATACTCAGTCAATCGGTCAGTGTCTGTTGAGACGCTAAGACTTCATTGGAATTGGGAGGAATGGAGAGAGGGTGGAGAAAACCCATGAAGTGGAGTGTTGCTGGCGATGAGAGACATGCAATCTGGATCAAAGGTAAACTGAAAGAGGAGAATGAAAACGGAGTGCACACTGGAATTGGGATACAAAAACCTGCACCTCCGAAAACCACAAGCCAAGTGAACGCAGGTTAGGCAGAAGCTGTGGGAAGAAGTAAAACTGAGTTGATGTCGAGGCCTTCCATTAGAACTGGCTAATTCTGACAAATTGAAAAACTAGTTATCAGAATTTGGTCGACGTTGAGTGTTGAGGCTAGTGACCTAATGTGCTTAATCGGAAGGTGAGATGCTGTTTCTTCAGATTACTTTGAACTGGATAAGGGGGCTCAATATAGGTTAGTAAGCACGGGAATTAAACTGATTTGGAGGCTTATGATGAATATCCATAAACCGAAACATTTACCGTCCGCTTCTGTCTCCCCAGATGCTGCCCAACATACTGAGTATTTCCAGCATTTTCTGTCTTTTTTAATGTCACGCTTTCAGAATCTGAGCTCATTGGGTGCACCCATGATTGCCGAAAAAAAAACACATCTTAGAGGGATTAGTGTTAGAATTACACCGTTACAACAGAGAGTAGCATATTCTGCCCCTTAAGGCTGTCCACGTGTTTTCTTCGCCAGCTACAATAAGACAAAATTCTGTGCTACCGTTGACTTTGATAGGTTATTGAAATTACCGTTGTGCACCAATAGTAGCCTGTACCTTGGTGTTTAAAATCCTAGCGTTTACCATTCATTTTATTCAAATTTACATATCCGGACCTTCGCACCATCATTTGCTGTATTCTTCCTTCCTTAATAAACGTTTGCCTCTATATGGCGACTTTTAAGGCTCATTAACTATTTCTAAGTTATAGTCAACGTTTCAATATTTCAACAATCTCCCACAAACGTGATTATAACCAGCCTCTCTACTTTGTGGGGTTAACTGCCCAGGAGACTTGGGATGATCCCTCTGTTCCAATAATATAATGGAATATCGTGCTGACCTGGTCTCGGTAAAATGTCACTCCCGATGGTGCAGCACTATTGCTGAATACTGGTTTCTTGGGAACAGCCTGACTTACACACTTAGCCGGAAGACATGAACAATTAGAGATCGAAAAATTGTTAGACCATGAAGTATTAATTTTCCTTGAGCAGATTTATTTAAGCGGAATAGAACGTGGCAAGTTTAACACTGACCGAAATTGCTGCATTGATTTGAACACTGCCTTTTCACTAACACGGGTTTGCATTTTTCCTTCCAGAAATCATTCGAAGCTTTCTTATGGAATTGACGGGAGAATATTTATTTATTTAGCTACGAAACTTGCCGGGTAAGAGAGTATTCTGAACTCAGAAAGAAAGTTTCGCTGTCTTCTTGCATCATGGAGATTCTGAAAATCAATTTTAAATGAGGAAATCAGAAGCAAAACGTGGGAACGTTGAATTGAATTCGTGATTTCGTCACATCGCAGCCGAAACGTGTTTAGCAGCGAATCCTATCACCTTCAAGCTGGTACTGGGCTGAGCAGCACACCTCGTTCATTCCCCACGACCACATAGAATTTAATGTTTTCATCCCTCACAGTCGCGGGACTTCAACCAGGCTTGTTTGAAGAAACCCCTGCCCGATTACCATCAACATGTAACCTGTAGCATCAGAGGTCCCAACACACTTGACCACAGTTATACTAAGATAAGGAATGCCGGACATTCCATGCCCAGACCACATTTTGGGAAATCTGATCATTTGACTGTCCTTTTACTACGGCATATGGTCAAAGTCTAAAGAGCAAAGCTCCGCGGATAAGGACAAAGAGGAGGTCGCGGGAGAGTTAGACGACGGCATAGAATTGCTTCCAGTCTGCGGACTGGGCCATCAAAACATGGACGAACCATCACGAGCTCCCACATCCGCGATCATCCTATGATTTCAGTCTGAGACCGGACGTGCGAGCAGGCTTCAGGAGGATGAACCCATGAAAAGCAACCCGCCCGTACGGGGTACCCGTCAAGTACGATAGACCTGCGCCGATCAACTGGCTGGAATATTCACCGAGATATTTAACCTCTCGCTTCGGCAATCTGAGGTACACACCTGCCTTAAGCAGGCTTCAGTTATACCGATACGTGGTAAATCTGCCTCAATGTCCATCGCCCAGTAGCACTTAAATCCACTGTGATGAAGCGTTTTCAGAGGTCGGTAATGAAACATATCAACTACTGCCCGAGAAGCAACTTGCATCCGTTCCAGTTTGCCTTCCGGAGCAACAGGTTCAACGCAGATGCTCTTCACTCAATCCGGGAACATCTGGACAGCAAAGATGCGTACATGAGGATGTTCTTTATTGACTACAACTCAATACCATCATCCCCTCAAAAGTAAACAATATGCTTCAAGATCTTGCCCTCGATACCTCCTTGTACAATTAGATCCTAGGTCCCCTTACTTGCAGAGCACAGCCAGTTCGGTTTGGCAACAATATCTTCTTTACAATCTCCATCAGCACAGGTGCACCACAAGGGTGTGTGCTTAACACCCTGCTGTACACGTTTTACACTTAAGACTGTGTGGCTCAGCACAGCTCCAATGCCATATTCAGGTTTCCTGGTGAATCATCATTTGGGGAGAAGATTAGTGGTGCCACAACAGCAACCTCTCAATGTCAGCAAGACCAAGGAGCTGATTATTGCCTTCAGGAGGAGGAAACCAGAGGTCTATGAGCCAATCCTCATCGGAGAATCAGCTGTGGGGAGGGTCAGCAACTTTAAGTTTATCGGTTGGATCATTTCGGAGGACCTGTTCAGGGCAATTACGAAGAAAGCACAGCAGCATTTCTACTTCCTCAGAGGCTTGCAAATATTTGGCTTGACATCCAAGAAGTTGACAAACTTCTACAGATATGTGGTGGAGAGTGTATTGACTGGCTGCATCACAGCCTGTAATGGAAACAACAATGCCCTTGAACAGAAAATCCAACAGAAAGTCCAGTCCATCACATACAAAGCCATCCCTACCACAGAGCACATCAACATGAAACATTATTGCAGGAAAGCAGCATCAATCATCAGGGACCCCCAGTACTCTGGTCATGCCATCTTCTCACTGCTGCTATTTACATTGATGATTTGGAAGAGGGGACTGAGTGTAGCATAGCAAAATTTGCTGATGACACTAAACTGCAGGTAAACAGGTTATTAAGAAGGTAAATGGGACATTGGCCTTCATTGCTGGAGGGATTGAATTCAAGAGCAGGGATGTCATGCTGAAACTATACAGGGCACTGGTGAGGCCGCACCTGGAGTATTGTGTGCAGTTCTGGTCTCCATACTTGAAGGATATACTGGCTTTGGAGGCAGGGCAGAGGAAGTTCACCAGGTTGATTCCAGGGATGAAGGGGTTAACCTATGAGGAGAGATTGAGTCACCTGGGACTATACTCTCCAGAATTCAGAAGAATGAGAGGGGAAACATACAACATTTTGAAAGGGATAAAATAGAAGTAGGAAGGTTGTTTCCATTGGGTAGGTGAGACTAGAACTGTTTTTCCACAGAGTGGTGAATCTGTGGAATTTCCTGCCCAGGGAAGCAGTTGACGCTTCTTCACTAAATATATTTAAGAAACAGTTAGATAGGTTTTTACATAGTAAAGGAAGTAAGGGTTATGGACAGAACAGCCATGATCTTATTGAATGGCGGGGCAGGCTCAATACACCACCAGGTTTAGAATCAGTTATTGCCCCTCAATCATCAGGCTCTTGAACCAAAGGGGATAACTTCACTTGCCCCATCGTTGAAATATTCCTACAACAAATGGACTCACTTTCAAGGACTCTTCATCTTGTGTTCTCTATTTATTTTTATTATTCTTTATTTTGTATTTGCACAGTTTGTTGTCTTTTCCACAGTGGTTGAACGCCCATGTTGGTGCCATCTTTCATTGATTCTAGTATAGTATACGATTTATTGAGTATGCCCGCAAGAAAATGAATCTCAGGGTTGTTTATAGTGACATATATGTACTTTGTTAACACATTTACTTTGAACTTGGAATGTATCTGGTCCCTCACCCTTGATTTGAGTCTCACTATTTCCACACAGAAACTCTGCAAGACATCTGATTAATTATTGCGAGGGACAGGGAATTATTAAAACAGACAATTCCAGAAAAAAAACCTTATATTGATTTCTTTACCCAGTGCCCTAGGACAGTCAAAAGTAGGGCAGTCGCAGATAGATGAAATGAGATTTTTAAATTGAATAGCAGAGTACAGTAGCAGTAGTTAGGTGTTTTTTTTAAAAATCCCAAGTGTACCTCATTCTTACAAGGCAGAAAATGGACAGATTTTTCAGAATAGACCATTACTTGGCACGGTCAAATTGATCGCGAATTGTGAAGGGGAAAACCAATCCACAATCAGTACAACATAACTTGTTTAAGAAACTGACAATAATGGAATCGCAACAGAACTTCCGCACAAGCATATTTTTACACGAATGTTAATTTTTTCTCCCCAGTGGCCTAATAAACAGAGAAACAAATGTATAAGATGTCGAGAGCCATTATATCTGCACATGTAATGTAACTTTGTGTTACAAATTTAAAATGTCCCAATAATTATTTTAATATAACTGTGTATTTGAAAATACTTTATTAATCTTCAGTGGACGTACGTTGTGTTGTATGGTGGAGCAGGTTCAATATAAGTTGACGGCCCCATTTTCCTGCCTTACAGCAAGGAACGCATTTCTCAAATGCAGTACTGACTGAAGAACTATCGAGTGCAAACCCATTCATTATTTTGTATAAATTGGTCATGATTTGGGGTGAGATGCTGTCTAAAAAAGGCTAAAGCAAATACTGACTGCAATGCTCTAAAAACAGAATAGCTCATCATCCAAAATAAAGCTTGCATATGTATGTACAGTGCAAAGAAGTGATCAACTGAAACAATTTTACACAGTTGTCAAATATTTCCAGTGAATAAGCTCCACACGGAGTTGCCCAGTGGAAACTAAGGCAGGGCAGTGGGGGAATGGGAAAAAGGGTGCAGCTTTGATTGCTGTGCAAGAACAGATTTTATTTATTATGACACGGGGGGGGGGGGGGGGGGGAGTAGAAACTACTAGCCCTTTGAGCCGCACTGCCCAGCAAACCCCCAACTTGACCTTACTTAGCCAAATCATGGGACAATTTACAAATAACTAACTGACCTACCAACCGGAACATCTTTGGACTGGGCGAGGAAACCCACGTGGTCATGGCAAGCACGTACAAGCCCCTTACAGACCGCGGCAGGAAAGATTACTGCGACTTGAGGAAAATGGTCAGAGATATCAACATAGACATGGTTCTGACCGAGTTGCAAAGAAAAATATTTCATCTCCCTCCCTTAGACATAGGGCAAGGGTAACATTTAACCTTTGTAACAGTTGCACGATGTAGATTGAAGAAAGGTGGTGGAAGTAGATTCCCTGAAGGACTTAATAATGAGTGAATGACAGGCAGAACTACATCAGACTTAATTTCTAACAAGAGAAAATCTGCAGATGCTGGAAATCCAAGCAACACACACACACACACACACACACAAATGTTGGAGGAACATTTATGAAACAAGTCCAGTCGACATTTCAGGCTGAAGCCCTTCAGACGGACTTAATTTACCTGTGTAAATGTAATCAATTTGCAAGTTATTTGGACTTTTGACTCGATGAAATCTTACCCATTAGTGATCCAGGCAACATCCAATGTTTTGCAACTTACATGGCCCCATTTATTTCTCTCATACGTGAGGTTAGGGTGTATGACAAGGTGACAGCAATATTGTTTCTAGTCATTTATGCATTTATCAATTGTTTCTAGTCATTTATGTATTTATCAATAACACATTTAAGAAGCAGTGATTAAAATGTCTCCAGTCAAATCAGAAATTGGGCAATTGGTTGATAATGAATGCAGCAGACAACAGGATCTGTGACTGTCTGGACTGTGTTTTGTTCTGCAGACAGTTGAGAGGTATTTTGAGGGGCGTTTAATTGAAGTCTATGCAACGAGAAATTTGATCAGAGGAATCTATAACAAAGGGACATATACTCGGCGTGATCAGTAGATGAAACAGAAGTTGAAGAATCATTATTTTCACCTTAACTGAAGATATTGAAAATGTAAATATCAGAGAAAAAGCCCTTCAACAAGTGCCAGGTGCTTAAAGTATAGAACACAATTGTGCAAGGCTGACATAAAAGTTATTGTAAAACCACATTTGATTTTAAGGAAAGCATTTCATGCACATCACGCAGGATTTGAAAGATTCTTGAAAAGATTTTAGGCCTTTCCTTCCCAAGTTAATCTTTAACAATTTTATTCTTGGTCCTGGTGAAAGACGAGATAGAATTTGCCAGCTTATTTCTTTATTTTTGTCTAGATGTTAAAACAAGAAGTTACAGGATTAAAGACAGACAAATTTAGTTTCCAATCAGAAGACCAGTCTCAATTTTGCTTCTGACCTTGGGCTAAGCCTTAAATTCCATGTCCTTTCCCTCACTGCCAATTGTATTTTGTTCATACAATGTGGAAAACATGGCAAGTCAACATTTCTTGATTGACATGGAGTTATAGAATCAACTACAGAGGCCAAAAGGGAAAGATTGCTGATTTTCTTTGAAAGCTGTTAGCAAATCAAATAGGTTTTACAACAATCTGTTAATTCTGATGAAATTGACACCTTCAGACTCAATTATTCCAATTAACTCATGCTTTATTACTCAATCTTTAGTTAACAACCCCCCATTACTGTCACCATATGCTCCATTACATCATGCTGCTCTTGTTTCCCCATCCTCAATGACCGATGGTTGACTTCCAGAATGCTAATCAAATTTTTCATATTTAAATCTTCCTCTGTGATAGCTCCTTGATCAAAGTACAAACTTTCTTCAGCTCTCATTTCCTCAGACTTTACCATCTAATGTCGACCTCAATTCACTCTGTCTTAAGCCAATCTGAATTCTATTACATTGACATCGCTTTCTTTAATTTCCTCCATCTCTAATATATTAGAAATTCATCTATTTTAACCAAGGTTTGGATCGTTATGTTTATTGGCTCTATCATCTCTTTTCCTTCTGCCTCTATAAAATTTGGGAACTCATTAAAGACAGAATAACAGCTCATTTTTGATGAAATATCAGTGCAGTGTTAAGGGGGTTGTTTGTGTCCCTCACCAGAGAAATCTCCCCTGAATCCATTCATCATGATTGGATGGCAGACATTTCTCCTATCTCTCATCTTCAACAAGCAGCTTACACAGAGAACAGAAAAGCGTAACAGAGAAAAAGTATGAACCATGTGAACCAGGGCATTACATCATAGTATATAATGACATGTGTACTTTGATAATAAAGTTGCTTTGAACTTCAAACGTTCTACAAAAGTACTTTGCAGTTTTCCAGCTTTCCCAAGCAACAAGACAAATGTAAGCATTTTATTAACAAAATAAACACAAATTCAAGACACTGAAATATAACCATCAATTGTATATTTAATCAGAATGCCTTTCCTTGAGTAAAAAACAATAATGCATTTCAATTGGCGTTTACAACTGCTGGAAAATACAATTTTCTGCTTGCTGATTCAGTTTTTGAAATAGCCTACTTTTAAAATTTAATTTTCACTCATGAAGGGAGAATCAGACTGGACATCATGAACATAGTAATGAGCAAGCAATAGATTAGGAGATTAACTGGCAAATTATTCATCGTATCACAACCGTCGAAGAAGGAACATTTGCAGATGCAGCATGGGAGGTCACAATTCACCCAAGTTCTCAGTACCAGTTTCTTTATTAAAACATTAATTATGCTTTTAAGGTCTACTTTAATTTTTCATAGATATTCAAACTACTGGTGGTTTCTGTTAGCTTCTTCATTTCCAACATTGATTTATAATTGATGCCCTGTGGAAAATGACCCACTACAAATATTTTCCTACTTACTGTATCTCAATAAATGATTCAATTTTGTAATCTGATCTACTTTGCTCACTTTAAATAAATCAAAACTTCCCTTTCTCCAGCCTCTGCATACTAAAGCCTCTCAGCTCTTGCACCACATTAATAAAGCTCTTCTGTAATTTCAAATGGCATCTTGAAGTTGGGGATTATGACAAGATGCAATCTGTTTTAAAACAAAATTAACATTTGCTTTGCTCCTGTAATTCCTGCCCTGAACTGTGGGATGAAAATACGTTATCCTTCTCAATTTGTCTTCAAATTTGATATGCATTTCTGAGCCCATGTTTTTCTCTTCCTCACTTCATTAAGGCTATAATTTCTTTTTCCTCTCAGCTTGTCTCCAAGCCGTTTCCTCAAATTAAGCCAAATCAAAATTCAAATAACTCATTAACCTCCTGAGTCCAGTCAGGATTTGCAAGATAATATTACAGTATAGGCCATTATCAGGTAAAGAATGCCCAACTCAAGGACACCATCTACATATGAACAATCTCCCATAACATTATTAAATTCAGAAGTTTGATATTGACAGAACCAGTTTCCTCTCTTTCTCACCCTACATTTAGTAACTACTCTTTTTATCACTTTTGATGCTTTTCATGACAATACCATGCAGGTATGGTTATCCCATCATGATTTCTATGTACTCTCCAACAAGAAAATCAACTTACAGACATCTATTAAAAAAAAAGGACACATTATCTGGGGTCAGTCTGCAGAGTGTATGCTGAATATATTAAGCTTTCTGATAGTCACCATCAATCTAACACAGCATTTGTGTGCATTGATGACTAATTTTTAAATGCTATTTAGCAAGCACAAGAGATTACTCATTTAACCATCATTGATTATGTAAGGAGCATGAACAATTATTCAGAGTTATTGCAATTTATAACTCAGGAGATTCATCCCATCATACCTGTGCTAATTCATTGGGAAACTAGATCTCAGGAGATCCATTCCATCATAACTGTGCTAATTAATTGAGAAAGCAGCTCAATCCAACATCTCAGCAGCAATCTTATTCCACTTCAAATAACTGATCAACTGCCTCTTGACAACTCCTACAGAATGTGACTGTACCATAGTGTCAGGAATTCTGTTCCAGATATCATCAAACCTGGTATATTGGACAATGGGAAAGGTATTATTTCCACTCCAATTCCTCTGTCAATTACTTTAAATTTTTGATAACCAGTTAGTATTTTGCTTGCCTAATAAAATTTTTCTCCCCTTTTGTCCTAACAGGGAACATTTATAATGTTGAATATTTCTTAACATTTAACTTGATCAAAACACAAAAAAACTGCAAATGCTGGAAATCTGAAAACAAAGACTGAAGATGCTGCACAGATCAGAGAGCACTGTGGAAAGAAATTGAGTTCACATTTCAGGTTGATGACATTTCAACAGAAGAGTTAAACTCTGTTTCCATCTCCATTGATGATGTTTGACACTGCAAAATATTTCAAATATTTGCTGGTTTATTTTTTTCCTGCATTAAACTTCCTTAGGTTAAGAATTGTCCCAGCATATTTTAAACTCACCTCATGAACCGACCGTCATTCCAGACATCATCTGTCAACCTCTCTATATCATATAAACGTCTTCAACATCCTTACCAAAGTTTGGTATCCAGACCTGCCCATAATTGTTCAAACTTAACCTTTAAGCAGTGATTAATATTTAGCACAACTTTCTTAGTCCCATTTATGAAGTCATGGAGTACAAATGTTTTATTTGCCATCAGTTCCTGAGGATTGGAGAATGGCTAATGTTATCCCACTTTTTAAGAAAGGAGGGAGGGAGAAAACAGAGAACTATCGACCTGTCAGCCTGACATCGGTGGTGGGGAAGATGCTGGAGTCCATTATTAAGGATGAAATAGTGGCATATCTAGATAGCAGTGATAGGATTGGGCCGAGCCAGCATGGATTTACCAAGGGTAAATCATGCTTGACTAATCTGTTGGAGTTTTTCGAGGATGTAACCAGGAAGTTAGACGGGGGAGATCCAGTGGACGTAGTGTACCTCGATTTTCAGAAGGCATTTGATAAGGTCCCACATAGGAGATTGGTGGGTAAAATCAAAGCTCAGGGCATCGGGGGTAAGACATTGACATGGATAGAAAACTGGTTGGCAGATAGAAAGCAAAGGGTAGCGGTGAATGGGTGTTTCTCGGAATGGCAGGCGGTGACTAGTGGGGTGCCACAGGGCTCGGTATTGGGACCACAGCTGTTTACAATTTACATCAACGATTTGGATGAAGGCATTGAGAATAACATCAGCAAATTTGCTGATGATACTAAGCTGGGTGGCAGTGTGACATGTGATGAGGATGTTAGGAGAATTCAGGGTGACTTGGAAAGGCTGGGTGAGTGGGCAGATACTTGGCAGATGACGTTTAATGTGAATAAGTGTGAGGTTATCCACTTTGGGAGTAAGAACAGGAAGGCAGATTATTATCTGAACGGTGTAGAGTTAGGTAAGGGAGAAATACAAAGAGATCTAGGAGTCCTTGTTCATCAGTCACTGAAGGTGAATGAGCAAGTGCAGCAGGCAGTGAAGAAGGCTAATGGAATGTTGGCCTTTATTACAAAGGGAATTGAGTACAAGAGCAAGGAAATCCTCTTGCATTTGTACAGAGCCCTGGTGAGACCACACCTGGAGTATTGTGTACAGTTTTGGTCTCCAGGGTTAAGGAAGGACATCCTGGCTGTAGAGGAAGTGCAGCGTAGATTCACGCGGTTAATTCCTGGGATGTCTGGATTGTCTTACGCAGAGAGGTTAGAGAGACTGGGCTTGTACACGCTGGAATTAAGGAGATTGAGAGGGGATCTGATTGAAACATATAAGATTATTAAGGGATTGGACAAGATAGAGGCAGGAAATATGATCCAGATGCTGGGAGAGTCCAGTACCAGAGGGCATGGTTTGAGAATAAGGGGTAGGTCACTTAGGACAGAGCTAAGGAAAAACTTCTCCCAGAGAGTTGTGGGGGTCTGGAATGCACTGCCTCGGAAGGTAGTGGAGGCCAATTCTCTGGATGCTTTCAAGAAGGAGCTAGATAGGTATCTTATGGATAGGGGAATCAAGGGGTATGGGGACAAGGCAGGAACCGGGTATTGATAGTAGATGATCAGCCATGATCTCAAAATGGCGGTGCAGGCTCGAAGGGCCGAATGGTCTACTTCTGCACCTATTGTCTATTGTCATTATCTTTACTTGTCAACTTTACTACTTTAAAGTTTCTGCTCCTGCATCTCTAAATAACACCACTTGGTCCACGTTGCTCAACAGTGTGCCCTATGTACTTGCAACTCTAACAACATTTTCACAACTTTTGGGCTGAATCATACTTAATTGTCTCATCATTTGGACTCAACCTCCAAACACTAACTTGGATTGTATATAGGGAAGTTACCTCAGGAATGCATCTGACAGTGCAAATGTATGGATATTCATACTGAGCTCCACAGCTATAATTGAGAACACATTTTCCTCATGGCAGATTTATGGATATCTCCTTGTGGCTGGAAAAAAGAATTAGTAAAAGGAAGCCAATCCAGTTTCTGTGAACTGCATAGGAAAGACATGAGAATATTGCAGAGAATGCAGAGGAGATCTGCAAGAATGATGCCAGGGATGAAGTATGTCAGTTGAGCCGAGACTGAATTCGGCAGTCCAAGGCCAAGGTGGGAGCTTGCAGAGTTAAAGTAATGAAGAGCACAAGTAGTAGATAAAAGGAAGCATTTCCACTAGGCCAGAAGTGCCCAAGGCCTAGACCATAGACGGAACAGAATTAGGCTGTTCAGTTTATCAAGTCTGCACCACTATTTGATCATGGCTAATTTAATATCCCTCTCGACACATTTCTCTTGCCTTCTCCCCATAAACTTTCATGCCCTGACTAATCACAAACCTATCAACCTCTGCTTTAAATATACTCAATGACTTGGCCTCCGCAGCAGGCTATGGCAATGAATTTCATAGATTCACCACCCTCTGGCTAAAGAAATTCCACTTCATTTGTTCTAAAAGGATGACCCTCTAGTTTGAGGTTGTGTCCTCTTGGTCATAGACTCACCTACTACAGGAAACATCATCCTACCTACATCCACTCCATCCAGACCTTTCAATATTTGAAATGCAGTGAGTACAGGCCCAGTGCCATCAAAAGCTCAACATTAACCATTTCATTCTCAGAATCATCCTTGAGAATCCTCTCTGGACATTTTTCAATGGCAGTACTTTTTGTTCTAGATAAGGTGGCCAAAACTCTCACAATACTCCAAGTGCAGTCCTATAAAGCCTCAGTATCACATACTTGCTCTTAAATTCTAGTACTCTTGAAATGAGTACTAACATTGCATTTGGCTTTCTTACCACTGAATCAACCTGCAAGTGAACCTTTAAGGAAGCCTACACGAGGACTCCTAAGTCCCTTTGCAACTCTGATTTTTGAATTTTCACCACAATCATAGTCTACACCGTTATTGCTTCTACAAAGTGCATGTCCCATACACTTCCCCACACTATTCCATCTGCCACTTCTTTGCCCATTCTTCCAATCAGTCCAAATCCTTCTGCAACCTTCCTGCTCCCTCAATACCACTGGTCCCTCCACCTATCTTCATATTGTTTGCAAACTTGGCTGCAAGGACCTAAGTATTATTATTCAAATCATTCACGTAACACATGAAAAGAGGTGGTTCCACTACCACCACCACCTGCCCCACCCCAGCAGAATATTACTAATCACCAGCAGACAACCAGGAAAGGCTCCCTTTATTCTCATTTTTTTCTCCTGTCAGTTAGCCAATCTTGTATCTATGCAACCATCTTTGAGCACTGGCACTTTCCAAGACTGCGTGCTCAGCCCACTGCTGTACATATTGCTGGTGCATGACTGTCTCGCAGGATCCAGCTCAAACAGTGTTGTTAAGTTCATGGATGACACAATGGTGGTTGACCATATCAAGAATGATGTATAGAGAGATAGTGGAGCAGCTGGTGGATTGGTGTGAGAACAACCCAAGCTCAAATGTGGAGATGACAAAGGAAATCATCGTGGACTTCAGGAAGGTGCAGACTAACCATCCCACTCTGCGAATACATGGCTCCTCTATAGAGAAGGTGCACTAAGTTCCTGCAAGATCACGTCACGAATGACCTCACCTGGTCCCTTAATATCACCTCCTTAAATCAGAAGATGCAGCAGTGCTTCCATTTCCTAAGATTGAGCCAAGCAAGGCTCCCAAACCTTATCTAATTGCGTTTTACAGGAGCACAATTGAGAGCGTCCTGACAAGTTCCATCCCCATCTGGTATGGGATCAGTTGAGTATTGGCCCAGAATTCTGTCCCTACAAAGATCTGTGAGAACAGCTGAGAGGATCATAAGGGCCTCCCTCATCAGGGACATCAGGAGTACTGCATTTGCAGGGCCCTTAGTTTTATTAAGGATCCCACCTATCCATCCAGCATCCTCTTTGACTATCTACCATCATGCAGGAGACTATGATGTATAAAAAACAAGAATTGTCAGGATGAGAAACAGTTTCTTCCCCCAGGCCATTAGGCTTCTGAACTGCCAGCTACATCGTATTTGAGGTGTCACTGATTAATCTGTTCCGTACCTTATAACATTTAATATTAATACACTTTAGTTTGGTTTTTATGTGTGATTCATCTGTAAATTTTATACGTGCTTTCATAAATGTTTATATGTTTTGCTGTGCTTTACACCCTGGTTTTAAGAAACATCTCATTTTTATATACATTATATGGTTATATATGTTATATACATGAATCTAGTTAAATGACAGTAAACTTGACTTCATGTGCAGCACACTGACAAAGGCCTTCTGAACATCCAAGTAAACAACATCCTTTGACTCTCTTGCCTGTTATTTCCTTAGAGAATTCCAACAGATTTGTCAGGCAAGATTTCCCCTTAAGGAAACCACGCTGACTTTGGCTTATTTTCTCATGTGCCTCCAAGTACCTCAAAACCTCATCGTTAATAATACATCTTCCCAACCACAGACATCTGTCTAATTGGCCTATCTCCTGACTCCCTCAGTTGAAGAGCGGATCGATATTTGCAATTTTCCAGTCCTCAAGAGACACTGCAGAATGTAGTATTTCTTGAAAGATCCTTACTAATGCCTACACGATCTCTTCAGCTACCTCTTTCAGAACCCTGGGATGTATTCAATCTGGTCCAGGTAACATAACGACTATCAGATATTTCATCTTCCCAAGCACCTGCCATAAAGTTAACAAATTTCATGACATACGCTGGTGATATTAAATCTGATTGACCCTCTCCTTAATATTAGCAAAAACATTCACTTCTGCCCCGACACATTCAAATTTCTGGCATACTGCTGGCGTTTTCGCACAGTGAAGACTGACGCAAAATACTTAAATTTGTCCGTCGTTTCTTTCTCCACCATTACTACCTTTTTCTTTTACTCTTTATATATTTGAATAAATGTTTGGTAACCTCTTTTATATTATTGGTTTGCATCCCTTCATATTTAATCATTTCTCTCCTTATGGCTTTTTAATTGTCTTCTGCTGGTTTTTAAAACCTTCTCAATCGTCTAAGTTACCATTAATTTTTGCTATATTGTATGCCCTCTCTTTTGTGTTTGTGCTTGCTTTGACATCCCAAGTCAGCCACAGTAGCCTCATTCCCAACTACCCCCACAACGTTGTGCCTGCCAATCTCTAATTGGACAATATAATCTACTTCGTTCTACATATACTGCATACATTCAAATACAACACCTTCAGTCCAGCAATCATCACCCTTTTCAATTTTGCTCCCTTGCAACACTTCAACTCATCCCATGGACTGCTCTTCCTCACAGTCTCACTACACAATACAATACCAACTGCCCCCTCCTTAGCCCTATTATTCTAGTTCCCATGTCCCTGCCAAATTAGTTTGAACCCACCCCAACAGCTCCAGCAAACCTGCCCAAAAGGATATTGGTCCCCCTTTGGTTCAGGGGTAACCTTCCTTTTTGTATTGGTTATACCTTCCACAGAAGACATCCCAATGATCCAGAAATCTGAACCCTTACCCTCTGCACCCATTCCTCAGCCATGCAGTCATTGCCAAATCATCCTATTCTTAACCCCACTAGCGCATGACATGAACAATGCATTACAACCCTGGAGGTTCAACTTTTCAGTTCTCTACTGAAAGCCCTATATTCTCTCTTCAGGACCTCCTCTTGTTAGTATCGATATGTACTCTTCGAGCTGTGCCACCCAGCAACCCCATGAGTTAATTCTAGCTTAATCACAGGGCAACTTACAATGACCAATAACCTACCAACTGCTATGCCTTTAGACTGTGGGAGGAAACCAGAGCACCCGGAGGAAATCCACGCAGTCACGGGACGAACATGTAAACTACTTACAAGTGCCAGTCCCCTGTCACTCCTGCACTCCTCGTCCGCTGGCAAATAGTATGACTGCACTCAGTGGGTGGTATGGACATGGTGGGTCAAAGGGTCAGTTTCTGTGCTGTATGACTATGACGTAAGTGGAATGAAGAATATGAGCTCTGTGAATTTGTGGAGCTGCCATACAAATTAAAAAGATGAACCTCAAAATAATCTCAAGATGATTAACTGAGCCATGCACAAAATAATATAGGAAACAAATAACTGATTAAATCTAGGGCTGGAGGCAGGAGTTTTAACTCAAGACACTGGAACTAGCATTGTTGCAGGAAGGCCTTGGTCCTTGATTAATCAATGTGGTGGAAAGAACTTGGGGCAAAAGAGGACAGTATGTTCAGTAATGGTATACAAGACTACAGAGAAAACTCAAGGAACAAAAAAGAAACAATGAAATTTACAGTGTTCAGAAAGGGCAGAGTTTAAAGATAAAAGGACATTTGTAATCAATTCAGCTAAAAGGTGATAAATTGAAGATGACATATCCGAACGCATTCAGCATGCATAAGTCAATGGCATAAATCTAGAGAACAAACTCTTGACCATTGAGACTCAGTTGCATAGAAATCCAAAGCCAAATTAAAATTTAAGGAACTTACTTGTTGGAGAAAAATTAGGAATTATTAATACATTAGTGAAAGTAAGTGAATCATTAGGAAACACTGATCATCACAGAGTGAAACAAGGAGTTATAGATAACAAAGAGAATTTTGCCTTGTTCAATTTGTGGGATGGAATATACCCAGCAGCAGAAATCTACCAGATTCAATTTTGATGAAGCTAAGTATATGCATTCTTTTTTTTACACTACATTCTCTAAGAACCTCCTCCTGAACTTAACCAAAGTAGATCAGTAGTGCCTACATGGACATAAAAATGTAGAAACAGAACTTTAACATAAATTTTGACATGGTGCATATTTATTTTTTCCCCAGAATTAAGAGGTATGTAATAACTGTTAGTTATATACTTAGATTTAATTGTTGATGAATAAAAAAATAATTAAATTAGTTCAATATGGCTTTTGGCATTTTACAACCAACTATAACTCAACAAAACTTTGATTGCATTCATTTTTATCCAGTGTGGAACATATTGACAGTGCTAACAGCTAAACCACCAATATCAAAGAAGATGAAGCATGTTTTTAAGAAATCATGCTCCATACAAACTGCAACCAAAACCAATCTTACGTGAGTCAGCAATAGAAGCCGCATTTAACTGAAGGTAACACAAGCATATGCACTGCTTCCAATGTGATACCACAAACAACAATGTATGAGGTTGAGTAGGAGCGATGGAAAAGGGTGCACCCTAGGTGGTGACTAGAGGGCTGACTAGCAGGAATTATTATTTCTGCAAGTGAATTGAATGGAAGGTTTCCAACAGCTGCAATTCATTTCACTACTTTCACATTCACTTGAAATCAGGCTACCATGCATATCAGTCATAGACCAGAGTAGGAATACAAAGGATACAGTAAAAAAAAGTTTAAATTTTTATACAAACTCAATACTGAATGTCAACCATTTTCTAAATGGTTGTTATAAAAGTAAGTGCAATGGAACATTCTTTAGTCCTGCTGCTCAGATACAATGTGCGTTAAGGGCTGGGTTTTTAGGAGCACTGTATTTTAAGACAGCACACAGTGTCATAATTTAAAGCTGGGATATTTGTACATTGTAGTTCACTCAGCACAAGATGTGCTGAGAGTACAAAAATAAGACAGCAGCTCAAAAAGTGCAATGTAAATACCTACAATAAAAGCCGGGGAGGAAAAATAAAGTGCATTTCAGATGCATTTCTAGAACTTGGAGCTTAAATAATGCTGGTTGAAAAAGAAGCAACTTTTTTTTGTGATGAAGGTTCAATGTAATAAAGTTACACACACAGGAAGTCAAGGTGGTAGTCTCCAAGTTGGTGGTTTATATATAGTATGTTACAGGACTTGACTCTGCATCACACCAGTGATGGGGAATAAGGTTCCATAATGATATAATATACACTGTGGCTTTTTTTTTTAAGGTACACCTGCTCATTAATGCAAATACCTAGTCAGCCAATCATGTGGCACCAACACAATGCATAAAAAACCACGCAGATGTGGTCAAGAAGTTCAGTTGTTGTTCAGACCAAACATAATGAGGAAAAAATGTGACCCAAGTAACTCTGAAGGTGGAATCATTGTTGGTGTAAGACAGGGTGGCTTGAGTAGCTCAGAAACTGCTGATCTCCTGGGATTTTTATGTACATTTTCCAGAATGTACAGAGAATGGTGTGAAGAGCAAAGAAACATCCACTGAGTGGCAGTTCTGTGAGCAGCTTGGAGGAGATTGGCCAGACTGTTCAAGATGACAGGTTGGCAAGCATAACCATGTGTTATAACAGTGTGCTGAAGAGCATCTCTGAATGCACAACACGTCAAACCTTGAAGTGGATTAGTTACAGCAGCAAAGGACCCCACCAGATCCCACTCTTGCACTTAATAAAGTGGCTACTGAGTGCATATGAGCCAACAGCTTAAAGGCTGTCACCTTGATTTTAGTACAAAAGATTTACCAACATACTCAGTCTTTGCCACCACAATTTTAAACGTTGATGGTTCTTTAATCCTGGTCAGCTATTATGATTATTTTACAAAATTACTGACACTCAAAGCATATAACTGTATTTAAGTCTTACCTGCAGAAAATAGAAATTACTAACAAAAGGCTATGTTAATTTACCATAGCATGTAAAGATGAGGTTGAATTTTATGTATTAGTCCTCATTTAGTTATGGAATATTCAATAAGTTTTAACTAGAGAACATCAGTGGTATCGCATTTCAAATACTTAATACTTACATGATCCTTGACACCATGCCAAAATGCTATACAAATTGAAATGCAAGCTGTCATTTAAATCAGTTAAATTGTTGCTTTATGCTCAATAGCCAATTAACAGTCTACATTTACTATCTGAAGTTCATTTGCAATGTGTGATCAGTTGGGGGAAAAAAGCAAAATAAGCCGGAAACAACTTTGCCGTTTATTCTGGGGCCGGGGAATGGTGGGCTATGTATCAGGTTTTCTTCATCATTCCTGAATCCTCAATAGTTCTTTCTCATTATACATTTGAGACTATTGGATAGCTGCAATTTTTCAGCTTGCCGTTGAAATAATGTACTTTTAGAAAACTTGAAAAACAGAATGGTTAAAACAAACAGGAGAATCCGACCACATTGCCCACTTTCACTTGAAATAAAGCAAACAGCATAAATCAACCTTCACGGAAAACAAAGCAGT
This sequence comes from Hemitrygon akajei, assembly GCF_048418815.1. NCBI lineage: Eukaryota > Metazoa > Chordata > Chondrichthyes > Myliobatiformes > Dasyatidae > Hemitrygon > Hemitrygon akajei. The sequence goes on along the minus strand of NC_133128.1, from coordinate 166,669,430 downwards.
AATTAAAACATTCATTACATGGAATAGCTTGGATATTCAATATCGTATGATGGTAATCCATAATATAAAACAAATGATAAGAAATTGATCCTGGTATTCGAAAAGACTAAAGATAGTGAATTCCTACATTATTTAGAGCTTAAAAAAAGAGTAAGACAAAATTAAAGCTCATTTAATTAAAAAAATACTGCACATTCACACAACCAGCTCAACAATATCTTACAATTTGTAATGGTGTGATAAATATACTATTACAATATTCAATTATGCATGCCCACAATACTCACACAAGCACAATTATATTAACTACAAAACAAAATAAACAATTCTCTCAAAGTTGCTTCAGTACTTCATTACGATTGATCAAATGTTGGAAATCATGATTAAAACAAGTAAAATCAAAAAGGTATAAAACATTAAAAATTTATGCATTCACTGAAACACGTGATCAGTTTAGCTATGTAAAACTTATATTTTACTTGGACAAAAATTCCAGCATACTAACAAACTCATACAAGTTTACAAGGTCATGCAAATTAACTTGTTCAAAAATTATGCTGCCCTAATTTTTCAACATTTAAAAATAGTAAAATATTCAGTTTTTGGTATTAGTTTGAAACTGAAGCTGTAAAAAATAAAGCAAATGCTCTTCAAAATACACACTAATGCAAATTTAGATACCAATTAATTTATACTTTAAACATTTTTAATTTCAAGACAATTTAGCAGCCTATGAAACTTAAATGGTGGGACTGATCAGACATCCTGTCGTTTGGCAATTGCCACATTTCACACAGAAAAATTGAAAATTGTGGCACATTATCTCTCAATTGCTGAGGTAACATTAATCCTCAAGCTCTCCAGTCTGCAAGCTAGAGTAATCCCAATCTGTAAAGGGTTGCATACATGTTTCAAGATCCTTCTATAAAACCTGAAAACCTCAAGCTCCAGCACGTTTTTAGATATACCAATGATGAACTAGTTGAAGAACTACTTCTGTTTAGCACTTCCATGTATCATTTTATTGCTGCTCCTCTCAAAAATGCTCCCATTCCTTTTCGTTTCTGCCGCTCCATGTTCGCCATAGAATGTTGGACCACGTATCCAAGGTATCCCAATCCCTTTTGATCACCAACACAATTTCAGTTCTGTATCTGAGTTACAAATTTCCTGACCCTCATTTATGGTTTCTCTGTTACTAGTTTATTGCCAGTGTACAATCTAAACTCTTTACACCAGATCCCCTTTCTCCTCAACCTTTGCCATGATCCATTTCTGGCCCACTCTATCTTACTCATTCTCAGTCTTCCATTTGCCCATCCCCGGGTTTTTATCTCACGTACTTAATTTTTTTGATAATTCTTTTCCAGTTGAGCCCAATTCAGCCCTGGAATTTGCTCCACCTCCATTTTAGCTGAACTGCAATCAGCTAACAAGCAAAATTGTTTTGCAAGCCTTGTTGCAAAACTTAAAAGGCTTTTGTCTCATGGAACTTTCAAAGCAGTACTCAAGTTTGGGAAATCCAAATATCATGTACACTGTGAGTTAATCTTTGGTGTTGCGTCCACTTGATAACCCTAGTTCACCATGCAGTTTAACTTGGTCAACGTTCTTTGAAACCTTGCATGTAATGAGAGAAATCTTACAATGTGACAATATGACATGCTGTTTTAAAGGGAAGAAAAATTGAGCACAGTGCGTCATCTGTTCAGAAACACCTTACTAATTGTATAGTTTTCTGCAAGCCAGTGACAATTTAGGTACATCAACAAACAAATACTGGTCCAAGTGCTTTGAATGGCGATAACTGTGAACATGACAAAAACTGTGATGCACTCAATTTACCAGTGCCCAGTGCTTTCACAAGCACTTGATACATTCGACATGCAGAAGTTGTTGGCTCCTTCAGAGACTAGTGCTGCTTCATTGACATTCAAGACTCCTTTAGAACATTAGAACTACTTTAGGTTAAGAAAGAACTGTAACCTTTAAGACTTTATCAACATCAGCAATATTAGTAGGGGGAATGATTACCACACAGTCCACATGAACACAAAATTGTTTCACTTTGAAGATTGCATCATACAAGGTTAGAAAAGTTAAGCCAATGAGGTGAAGTGATATGCATCACTCAAGGGGAAAAAAAACAAATAGCAGTAACACTACATATACTGTAACACTGCCGTAGAGCAATAGATATTCCAGACTGATTTTAGTTCAATGAAGTGAGCATGAAGATGAACATGTCATCAACAATACCTAAAGATAACTCAGTAACTGATGAATTTATGGACTAACAGCTGCAAGTTCCATAAGCACTGAAGTGGTAGGCTACCAGAGACATAAATGAACTAAATCAGAGATCTACAACACTGTCAAATTTAGTTTGTGAAAAACAGGAGTGCTAATAATTGCTGAACCTACTCCACCTCCTTTTCAAAATACAGCCATTACAGTCCATGCCTTTTCTAGAAAAGCTATCACAGTGACATGTTTACCAAACTTAAAAACTCTTCATGTATTTCCCCCCCCACCACATCTAGCACCTCCAAAAGCAGAATGCCTGGATGATAAACCAATGGCTAATTATAAGTTTGCACCAATCATCACTAACGGAAGGAACCATTAACTGCCCCCCAGGGGATACTTACTTAACAATTCTAAGTTGTATATTATCAGCAACATTCAAATTACAGACTTCATTACAGCCATATTCCAACTGTGAGAATGAAAGCTGATTAGGAGAGAGAGAAAAAAAATCAAAGGGCACTAAGTCAAAATAGATATGATTACATTTTAACTCTGAATTCTGTTACAATCCAGGTTAACTGAAGCGCCGGGTGAAAGGGATGCAGGAAAATGTCTTGCCTGGAGGCTATTATCACAGCTTAACTTCTGAAGGTTCCCTGAAGGGTTCCTTTGACCTCGGTAGTTCCATCACTGGTCTGACATAAAGCTGAATGGACATTAGCTAATGGTTCTGAGCTCTTCTAACAAGGTCAAAGGGCTTAATAATTTACTGCACAACTAAACCAATATCTATACCTGGGCTGATGACGAGGAATTCCAACTAAGGACCAAATGAGACTACACCAAAGTGCAGAACAATAATGATTGAACAAAAGGAGGCCTACTCCTGACCAAAATAAAGTTTTTATACTTCAGCAGATTACTTCTTGAACCTACTATCAGCAAGGGTCATTAAGCTTATGACAGTTTATCTGTCATTCACCTGGAGGGGTGCAGCTGCAGCATCATTTAAGAACTTCAACCTCATTCTTGATCAAGAGGCAACCTATCTGCGAAATTCAGTCTTCTTTTGCTACAAGATATAATGCAGAGATGCCCTGCAAATGAGACTCACTTCAAAACACTGCAAATGTCCTGATTTTGAAAACTGGTAGGAACCTTAATAAGTTATGCAAATATTATTACCTTCTACTTCTCCTTGTCCTACTCTGAATTGGATGTGCACTGACATCCTTTCTTTAATGCTCAATCAATATTCAGGAATTCCCCATCTAAAACAATCAAGAGAGCTGAATCAATAGAAATTCTACCATAATTCAAATATTCGCATCACCATCACCTCAGGAAGTAGTGAATGAGGTCTTAGCAGTATCACCCAAATCTAGAGGGCATACTCTTAAATTTATTAAGTAAGTCAGTTTTGTAATAGCTACAAGTAGATTATATTTTGGTAATTTTAAACATGTATAACTATTGTGAAAGGGTCACTTTCTCATAAACCTGATGAATACTACCAAAACAAATAGATCTTATGAAACCTTTTTGAAAGGTCAAGCTACCTCCAATAAATGCTTCAATAGTGAGCTGAACTCAATAACGAAACTTTCTTTTTGCCTATTACAAAGCAACATTATGTGTTTTGGCTTCCATCATGCAAGATAACAAAATTAAAAGGATTTGATTTTAGTATCTGGTTAACAAAAAATACAAAGTACAACAAAAACCAACATTTTTCTTTCCATTGAGTAGTTTTGAATAAGCTAGATTTTAAATTTTCAAAAGCAAAACTAGGCTTCAAACTATCTAGGTAAATAGTAAAACGAAACAGTCACATTTCACAGTGGCAGCACTGAAATATTGTTAACATCTCAAGATTAAAGTAGTAGTGCAATGTTTTCCAGGACAATTTGCCTATATTGTACATCAATTAATGTTAATTATCCAAGCTTCAAAAAAGGCACTTTAAAATATTAATTTGAATATCTACTATACATATACACTAGGTAAACATAAATGTAGACAAATTTTCATGGCATACATGTCAAATTTATATAATACATATGTCCTAACATTTAAAAATACTATGGCACATTTTCAAGAAACAAACTATATCTACGTATTTCCAAGTCAAAGGTATATTGGTGACTATTTTAACCCGTTTTAAATGCTAATGTAATATAGATCGTAGAAAAACAAAAAAAAAGTTGATTAAAAACCTCCAAAATGGTGACATATCTGCACGATTTTTATTTGAGTTGACAAACAAAACATTTACATGAAATAAGAGAATGTCAAATCCTCTATAAATGCATTATCAAATGTATCACTGTCCACAAAATAAATCTGCACACCTTCCAGGTTTGTCCAAAAAGAAGAATTGGTTGAATGTATTTACTCATTCTTTTTAAATGCAGATTTCACTAATTACAAAAGATGACAACTGGAAATAGCAGTTTGTGAGATTCCAGTGGAAACTACGTACAGATCGGCAGTTCTATTCAAGACCTGGTTCCTTTTTCTTTAGTTATTGGATTTCTGCGGCCTTCATCAGAGCTTTGGCAATGCAGTTTTTTTTTTGCTTAGTAGCAGCATTGTAAATACTCAGTGTCTTCTTGGAGAACTTTCCCTGTACCTGCCGTCATCTTTTCTGTAGTCCTTAGAACGTTCTGAGTATCTACTCTCATGACGATCATGCTTTCCAGATCGCTTATCTACACCATTTTTTGGGCGGTCTTCTTCACTATTTCTCGAGGTTTGGATTTCTTCACGACACTTCTCTCTAGATTTTGACAATTCCCTGCCATGACTGTATTGATCATTGCTATCCTTGTTCCTGGAGCTGTTCCTATCATTTTCAGAACGAGAATGGTTCCTTGCATCTTCTTTTCTGTACTCAGTATGTTTATCTGTAAAGTCACGGTTTCGATCATGTTCTTTATACCTATCACTGCGTTTGCGATCTCTTTCATTCCTGTCCTCCCTATCATGTCTGTCTGAGTCATCTCTTCTCTCTCTAGGCTTCCTATGTGTTCTGACACTACTTCTTTCCTGTTCCTCACTTCCACCTCGATATCCACGTTCTTGGTCTTTTCTAGATCCTTCTCTCTCACGTGGCCTTTTTCTATTGTCTATTTTTTCTTCACCTCGTTCATTTTTATTCTGTATTTTCTTGTTCTTTGAATTTAAATCATCTGGAAAAGAAGGATTTACTCAGTCACTATAAATGTGCAGACTATAAATATTTCCTTTTTCAGCAAGCAATAGAATTAATATTGAAATATAATTCTAGATCACTGGTTTTCCTGAAAGCGTAGCTGAGAGTTGCACAATCATTATAAGTTCCATGACATTAATTGTACAATCATTATGTGTGAGAAGCTGACATTTATATCAAACAGTTTGTCAATATATTCCATCCAACTGCTGGTGGGAATTACAATTTCAGTTAAAACAAATACCACAAAAGCAACACACAGTAAAGCTTTAAACAAAAAAAAATGAACCTGCACTAGAATTGCAATAGCCCAATGAAATATTAAATATGGATTTTTACACAACTAGCCTTGGCACGACTAAAGAAATGAGGATCTTAAGAATGTAACTAAAAGCAGAACAGAATAACATTTTTATGCTTAGTTACTATTGATATTTACAGATGAAAGATGCACTTGGCCACCTGTTGGGTTTGGCTAGGCTCAGTAAATATTAAGCTGCAAATGCTGAACCCTAAAACTAAATAAGAAAATGCTGTAAATACTCAGCAGGTGCTTCTGACCTACACCATTAACTTTGTTATATTCTCCACAGATGCAGATGCTGAGTATTTCCAATTGCTCCTGTTAGGTCAGGGTGCAATTCTGGCAAGGAAGTGGAGGGTGAATGTTGCTAAGGCTTGGGACACATTTCTTGAATGTCAGTTTCAAGTTTAAATTTAGTGCCAACATCAGGTGGTGACAGGAATCTATTTGAGTAGGGGAACTGTAAAGGAGTTGCCCCAGCCTACACCAGGACTGCCTTTTCCTTTCACGGATGTCTAGTATGACTCAGTGTCAGTGTGGGCGTGATATGCTGTAAAAGACTCCGATTTGGGTTGTGTATGAAAAACAAATGCAAAAGCAAGACTCGACACGTTGATGAAATGCTTGTGGGAAAGCTAGAGAAGTGAAAAAAAATCTTTTACAGAAGGATATTTTGTGACTGGCTCAGTTTTAGTCAAACTATGAATATGAACAGTAGTTTTGACAGATTGCCTGCAGCTATTCTGAATTATTGGACAATCTGTCTGTGTGCATACACATTTAATATTGTGTCCTTCAAATCCTTGGTGCAAAATTAATCCCTGAACATATCACTACTAAATGAATTTCCAATCTGTTTTCTTCAATTTCAATCACATTAAAGTAGATCTGTTGAGAATGATGGCACAACATAATTATTACACTTCATCATCTTTCTGTTAAATTTTTACCATTATTCAAACTAAATACTGAAAGTAAAAATCAGGCATACCTCTGAAAAAAAAAGTTGCCATCTTTATAGTAAATTAAAATTGCCCTTAACTATTCAGGCAATTCAATAAAAGCTGGGAAGTAACATCGTTCCTATGATTTGGCATTTTAAAAATACAAATAATATGAAAAGCTAAGCTCAGCTTCACAGAAGAATAAATCAGTGGAGATACATGGCACCTCATTTTCAAGTTACACCAAATAGTTCTACAGATCCACAGCTGTCCATACGACAACCAAATGACCCGCAGTGGGTGATTCAATTGCAGTTTTTCCGATTTTGTTCTTGGTAGGTTTTAATAGACCATTTTTTCAAAATTGTTCTTAGGAGTTTGAGGTTACTGGCAAAACCCGTCTTAATTATCCTGGGAAGGTGATGATGTGCTTGCTTCCCTGAACTACAGGTGATGGTACTCCAACGGTGCTGTTGGACAGGGATTTTCACAACTTAAGACCAGTAACAAAACAATGGTGAATTTTTCAAATCAACAGTAAGATGATATTTCCATGTGCTCCTGTCCTTATACTTGGTGGTTGGGAATGCTGTGGAGGAGTTACCCTTCGTAAGCAAATTTGGTGGATGGTACATACTGCAGCCATGGCCCAATTAGTGGTAAGAAGTATGAATTTCATGAATATCAATTTCATTGAAACATTCAAGATGCAGAGTACGCGATCCCTGGCTTTTCGTGGGGTGGGGAGGGGTGGGGTGGGAGTGGGACAGATTTGATCAAAGAGAAAGAATACACACTTGGGATTGAGAATCAGACATGATCATACTAAATTGCAGAGTGGGCTCAAAGGGCTGTTTCTATTTTTTAGTTAACATGATAATGGGATACTGTGCCCTGGATATTATCAAGCTTACTGAGCTGCTCTCATTCAGGCAAGTTGTATGTGCTCCATCATGCTCCAAATTTATGCACAGAACATGACGCAAGATCTTTCTGACATTTGCTACAGAATACCAAGTCTTTTCCCCCTTTTAAAGTTTTTGGTATGTTAAGCTAAAGATCTTTGTCAATCAAAACAGTACAAACAGAAGCACTTCACCTCAAATGACACTCACTCCTTATATTTAGATCACAAATGCAAATCACATTTATGCAGGGTTAGAAAAAATGGGGAATTGTTTTTTTCCTAATGCCTTTTAAGTTTTTGACTTAATTGTGCATTATAAATACAGGACCATGAGATAGAGGAGAAGAATTAGGCTATTTGGTCCATCAAGTCTATTCTGCCATTTCATCATGGCTGATCCATCTTTCTTCTCAACCTCAGTCTCCTGCCTCCCCCCTCCAAGAATATAAAATATAAGATGGAAAACTACATTTTATATGCATTAACAACTTACCAAAAGCTTATGAAAAGTAGTTATTTACTCAAGTTGTTGATGATTCTTGTTGACTAAGGTAAAATTAAAATCATTTAATGCAATTTCAGTTTTTTAGGTTAATAAATGGTTTAAATGGTGGGTATACTCAAATGACTTCACTTCTCTAGATAAAAGCAATCAGAATGGATGATAAAACATTGGGCTTGCCAGTGATCCCCTAATCCACAGATTAAACAAGTTTAACATCACCAGTCAAGCTTTCTTTCCCTATCAACTGCTGACACTGATTCCAGACATTCTAAGCAATTGTGTCCATTTGAGCAATACATCAGAACTCAATTGGTAAACATGGAAGCCTACCTCATCAGACATTATTGAGGGCAAAAGGCCTTCTGAAAATCTTGTTCCCAGAAAAATCATGTTCATGGAACAATTGTCAAATAATTTCTGATCAGTTTAAAGTATTCTAAATATGTGTTTACAAAATACTTCATTTGATATTCTGACTTCACAATTTAGGCTTACACATTCACAACTTTTTCTACAAAATATATATAACCACAATTTAAGAGTAAATTGAAAACTCTTCGACACAGTAGGGACCAAATTATCTCATTTATATTGTTGCTTTTGAATCACAACCCCAGTATTTAATTATGACCAAATAGAAGAAATGAAATTTTCCCTTTGTAAAATATCAGTGTCATGACCTCAGCCCCCTCCTTTGTGAGAATCGCAAGAGAGAGAGAGAGAGAGAGAGAGAGAGCCTTACGGTTTGGAATGTGGGCTGGTCGCTCAGCAAGATAAAAGCCTTGGACATAGCCATTGTCTTGGGAGACACCTTTGTGGAATAAGGAACTGGCCTACTTGCAAACCCTCAGGGCAATGTGAGATGGGTGATGGGGGAAAGATTGCCTTGCCCCCACCCTGATTGACATCTACAACCCTGCCAGTCCAGATAAAAGGTGGGCTGCCGAGGCGGGGCCTCAGACGCACCAAGGAGACACACAAAGAAGACATGATAGTGCTTCCTGTCGAAGCGGGAAGTCATTCTGAAGGAAGCCACGTGCGTTAGATTCCGGATCGGGAGTCTGTGGCTGGAACCAAAGGACAAACCGTTTTTACTAACAACAGGGATTTGCTTCGCAAAGACGACGGGCAAGTGTTCCTTCTCTCTCTATCCAACACGTGAAATGCCAGCGGTTCCCGAAACTGGGAAGCCTGCAGACTTTGAGTGACTCTTATATTTCATTGGACTCAGTATCCCCTAGACAACGATAGAGCTCATTTTTGATTGATTATTACTACACCTGTGCTTTAGATTGAGTTTTGACGATGTATATGATCTGAATGTTTTGTATTAACCATATGTTTGTGCCCCTTTATAAATAAAACGTTTGAAAATAGTAGCACCAGGCTTCAGCGGACCTCTCTATCTTTGCTGGTAAGTCACCCGGTTACTGGGGAACGTAACATCAGTCTTTATTCATAGCTGCATTTTACAACGAGAGGAAGAAATGAAAAACACTATTATAGAAGCCATAAATGAGGAACTTCACAAGATTTTTGTCATAGATTGAAGAAATAAATTCTGCAACAAAAGTAACAGGTGAGAGAATAATGTGCAAAAGGATTTGTCTTATTTCTCCCTTTTATGTAAATATTCTTCAGTATGGAGCAAGGCTCAAAAGCCAACCATGAAGAACATACCTGAATCACTGCTACTGCTGGAAGATGAACTACTGCTAGATGATCCTGAACTGCTATCGCTATCACTGCTACTTCCACTACTTCCTGATTCTGAATCAGAGGATGAATCTGAATCGGAGTCCGAGGAGGAAGAGGACGAGGAAGAAGAATCTGATGATTCAACATCTTGCTGCTGTGTCATTATGATTTTTGGAGCATTTTTTAAATGTTCTCTTAACTCATCTCTGTATTGGAAAGAAGAAACTAATATTATTAGAAGCAGAAGACAATACAAATCTTGTGAAGGAACCAAAAAAACCTATACATACGTTAGCCCTCCAAGACCAATAGAGGTAAAGAAATTGATAGCAAATCGAGTATTGCGTGGATTATCCCTGGGAAAGAGACCTTCAAAGAAAGGCTGTAGAGTTCTGTAATAAAAACAATAAGAAAAACTACTTTAAAAAATATCATATTTTAAAGCAATAGAAACTTTAATACAAGGTCAAATGATCTCGGTTAGATATATTATACAGTGCCTTGGAAAAAGTACTCAGCCTCACAACTATTTTCACATTTTACTAACTCATATTCTAAAGTTAAAAATATTGAACTAGTAATTTGAGCATAACTACAAAATACTGTGCATGTCAAATCAAAAGAAAAATTACAAAATCTGTCAACAATTTACTAAAAATTAAAAACAAAATTGTGAATCTCATTCTTTTATGTGCTCATCCTAATTACTATGCTAACTTTCCACAGGTGTAACAATGTATATTACTCACCCAATTTGTTAATGTAGAAAATTAGAGAATCATCTGAATAATACCCCCTCCACTCTAAGTTCCAACAGTATGGTAGATTTTTAACAGACCAAACCAAAATACAGACAAAACAGTATTCAAGATAAGTCAGGGAAGTGCTATTAATAGAAGCACTGGGGAATTAATAGAAATCTGGGGAATGATCCAAGACCATTTCAAAGGTAGTGAACATACTTTGGAGCTCATTGCTCAGTCCATCATGAAAAAGTGGGAAAAATATAAAACCACAACCACACTACCTAGGTCAGGACACCCCTCTAAACTTGTCAGAGAAGAATGGCACTTGCAAGAGAGGCTATTGAGATGCCAACAGTTACTCTGAGTGAGCTGCAAAAGTCAATGGCAGCAAATGGAGATGAAATTCATGGCTCCACACTCGAAGGCCTTGAACAAAAGGAGCATTTATGGAAGAGTAGCAAAGAAGCAGCTCTGGCTTAAAGAAAAGCACTTGCTTGCCTATAAAGACTTTGAAAAGTGTCACTTACAAGATACTGTAGATATGTACATGAAGGTCATGCGGCAGATGAGAGTAAAGTGGAATTTATTAAGTGGCAAGTGTGGCGTAAATCTAATACTGAACATCAGCTAGGTAACACCATCCCTACTGTAAAACATGGTCAAGGAAGCATTATGCTATGGGAATGCTTTTCAACTGCAGGGACTGGAAATCTGGTCAGGATTGATAAGGAAGATGAATACTGCTAAATACAGAGAGATCCTGGATAAAAACCTGCTAGCCTCTGCCAGAAAGCTTAAACTGGGGAGGAAGTATGTCTTTCAATGGGACAATGACCCAAAGCATACTGTCAGAGCAACCATGGAGTGGCTTCAAATGAAGAAAAGTGATATCAAACAAGAGAAAATCTGCAGATGCTGGAAATCCAAGCAACACACACACACAGACACAAAATATTGGAGGAACTGAGCAGTCGAAGGGAAGATTTAAACTTCCGGGCGAAGGGTCTCAGCCCAAAACATCGACTGCACTTTTTTCCATAGATGCTGCCTGGCCTGCTGAGTTCCTCCAGCATTTTGTGTGTATTGAAACTGATGTCCTTGATTGGTCCAGTCAGAATTCTGACCTTAATCCGACTGAACATCTCTAGCAAGACCTCAAGATTGCTGTCCACTGCCTTCCCCAACACAGCTTGAGCAATTTTGCAATGAGGAATGGGCAAATCCTGTTCCATCACATTGTGCAAAGCTAAGAGACTTAACTGTATCCAAAAAGACTACTGGCTGTAATAGCAGCAAGAGTTGGTTCTATTACATACTGAACAAAGGGGAATGAATGCTTTTGAACTACTGACAATTAAGTTTTTGAATTTTTAGTTTTTCACGCTTTACACAGGTTTTTTCCCCAAAAAACCTGGAAAATTGTAAAGGAGCATGTGATTCACAAATAAAAATTCTCAGTTAAGTTGATCCCTAATTGTAATCCTCATTTATGTGAACAAAGGGTTGGGGGGGGGCTGAAAATATTTTTACAATGCACTGTACAAATACCATTACCCCACCTTTACTCGAGACTTTGCTCATTTTCCAGTATTGGAAATAAAATGCTCATGCAAGTCCATGTATTTTTATTTGCCATCAATGTTATGCAAATTCAATCCAGGCTAATTCAACTTATATCTTGGTAGCAAGCATATGAGTAAGCACACCTTTGACTGAATACTTAACGGAAACGACTCCAATAAAAATATTTTTTTAAATCGACACTACGATCAAAGTATGTTACTATCCCTAAATACTTTCAGACCAAATTTAAAAATGAACTATCATACATTCTTTTAGTCATCATCACATGCAGCAATTAAGTACATGCAAATATTTCATTTGAATAAAAAACAACACTAAGTCATTGAGATATATTTCAAGAGTATAAAAAAATCTAAATCACTGGTTCTCTTAGATCCTGTTTTTGACATCAAATCAGCAGTATAAAAACATGAATGAACATATAATAACTGAAAAGAAATGCACTTTGGAACATTCAGCCTATTTGGAAATCTTAATTCAGGATAGAACTCAAACAAAATACACTGTTGTGGAGCACAGTTATACATACATGTCCTGTAGTCTTTGATTTAGTTTGGGGAGTCCCATATATTCACAAAGCTCTTGAAAAAGGATCTTTACAAAGATTCTGCTGGAAGATGTTGTTGTTTCTTCACTTAAATGAACACATTCGAGAACCTACAAGTATGCAGGGAAACTGAAATGAAGTTTGCTATTTAATTAGTTACTTTTAAAACATTATTTCATTCTTCAGAAGTATTTTAAGCAATTCAAAGACAATAAATACAATGACATTTATATAACTCAACCATTTACCATAAGGCATAGGAGCAGAACTAGGTCATCCAGCCCATGAAGAGTGCTTGACTTATTTTTCCATCTCTACATCATACTCTTCTGCTCCCAGTAACCTTTGACATGTTTACTAACAGAAAGCCATCAATCTCTGCTTTATTATACTCAAATGATTTGACCTGCACAGCTGTCTGGGCATTGAATTCCACAGATACACCACCTTCTGGCTGAAGAATTTCTTCATCTGTCTTATGGTATGCCCTTTTATTCTGCAGCCATGCCCTCTGGTCCCAGACTTTCCCACTACTGGAAACATCCAATCCACGTCCACTTTATTCAGGCCTTTCAATATTCGCTAGGTTTCAATAAGAATCCTCCTCCCCATCCTTCTAAATTCCAATAAATTTTAAGGTCCTGAGCCAAACACACTTCATACAGTAACCCTTTCATTCCCAGGACCATTCTTGTCAACCTTCTCTGGGCCATCTCCTAAGCCAGCACATCTTAGATAAGCGACCTAAAACTGCTCACAATACCCTTAAAAATAAGGTCTGACCAAAATCACATAAAGCCTCAGCATTATATCTTTGCTTTTTATACACCAGTCCTCTCAAAATGAATGCTAACATTGCACTTACCTTCTTTACTACCAACTCAACCTTGAAGTTAACCTTCAGGGAAATCTGTATAAAGACTCAAGTTCCTCTGCACCTCCAATTTCTCAATGCTCTCCCCATTTAAAGGATAATGTATACCTTTATTCCTTCTATAAAAGTAGACAACATCCACTTCACTACACTGCATGCCAGCTGGCACTTCTTAACCCATTTTCTCTACCTAAGTCCTTCTGCAGACTCCCTGCTTCCTCAACACAATCTGCTGCTCCACCTATCTGCATCATTCACAAACGTGGGTCCAAAGCCATCAATTCCATCATCTGGATCATTAATATATAACATGAAAAGAAGGGGTCCCAACACCAAACCCTGTGGAACACCACGAGTCACTGGCAGCCAACCAGAGATGGCCCCCTTTATTCTCACTGTTTGCTTTCTGCTAATTAGCCAATCCTCTATTCATGTGAGTACCTTTACTGTAATACCACGGGCTCCTATCTTGTTTAGCAGCTTCATGTGCAGCATCATATCAAAGAACTTCTGAAAAAGCAAGTAAACAACACAACCACTGACTCTCCTTTGTCTATCTTGTTTGTAATTTCCTTCTCCCCTTCAGGAAATCATGCTGTCCTCTGTCCATTTCAGTATGTGCTTGCAAGTACTCCAAACCTTCATTCCTCATTATGGACCTTAAATCTTACCAACTACTAAACCTCAATTAGCCTGGTCAGGGTAATTGAGCGGTAATTTCCTGTCTTTTCCCCTCCTCCCTTCTCAAAGAGTGAAGTCATCTGGAACCATTCCTTTCTTTAGTGATCCTTGAAAAATCACTATTACCTCCGTGATGTCTTCAGCTATCTTTTTCAGAACCCTGAGGTGTAGTCCATCTATCCAAGTGATGCATCATTCTACAGACTTTTCAGCTTCCCAAGCACCACCTCCTGACTAATAGTGATGACTCACTTGCACCTGACTTTAGAATTGCTGACGTTGCTGGCTTCTTCCACTAGATACATATTCAGCTCATCTGCCATTTCATTTTTTTCCCCACATTACTATTCCTCCAGCATCATTTTCCAACGGTCCAATGTCCACTTTTGCTTCTCTTTTACTCTTTATAGATCTGAAAAACTATTAGTATTCTCTTTGATAATAATAATTATCTCTCTTTAATAATATTAACTAGCTTACCTTCATATTTCATTATTCTCTCATTGTTGCTTTTTTGGTTGTCTTCTGTTGGGTTTTAAAAAGATTCTCAATCCTGACTTCCAGCTAATTTTTTGTAACATTGCATGTTCTCTCTTGTTTTTACACTGTCTTTGATGTCCCTTTCAGCCACAGGTGCCTCATCTTCCTTTTAAAATGCTGCTTCTTCCTTGGGATAAAATGATCCTGCATCTTCTGAAGTACTCCCAGAAACTCCTGCCAATTATCTTCTCCCTTCATCTTGCTAGAATCCCTTTCACCTTGGCCAGCTCATCTCTCAGGCGTCTGCAGTCAGCTTCACTCAAATGCAGTACTAAAACATCTGATTTCACCCTGCCCCCTCACAAACCAAAGGGTGAATTCTATCATTTAATCACTGCCTTCTCAAGTTCCTTTAATTTAGGCTCCCAAATCAAATCTGGTTCATTGCACACCAATTCCAGAATTGCCTTTACCCATAATTGCGTGACCACAAGCTGCTCTAAATAGCCACCATCTAGGCATTCTACAAATTTCTTCTCTTGGAATCCAGTGCTAATCAGATTTTCCCAATCTGCCTGTATATTGGAAGTCCTCATGATACTACCTTTGCTTTTCTTACAAGCATTTTCTTTCTCCTTTTATAATTTGAATGTCTGTTGCTGGCAATAGAAAGATAACAAGAAACTGCTTAGAAAATTCCATTTTGGAATTAGTAAGCTAAGATGATGGCAATGCTTTGGTGTTTAGCATACAGTGTGATAAAAAGGAAAATGGGTAGGGAAATAATAACATATTATTAGTAAGTAAAAACTAAACTGACTGGCTCATTACAGAGCAAACCTTTTATTCATTTATTATTCTGTTCAAAGAATACATTTCTGATATAAAAGATATTTATTTTAACCTTAATCAACCTGAAACATTCATTGGGCCTCAAGAAGTACATCAGAGAGAAAAAAATCCTCAAAGAAAACAAATAAATGGAGTACTGCCGCTGGCCATGACTTACACTCCAAGGAATTGAATCTGTGTACAGGAGGTGTGCAAACATCTTGGCCACATTGCGCAGTTTGTTGGTTTCTAACCGATGTATAGTTTCATACTGTTCTTTGTAGATTCCTTCAAAAGCTTCCATATAGTCCTTTTTTAACATGCAAAAGCGCTGAAATGATATTGGAATAGAGCGTGAAGCATGTAATTTCTCAATTTACCAGAATAAATGCTTGACAAATTATGTTCAGACAGAAATAGGTAAAACATTTAAAATTTATGGACTGAGGGATACCACAATACAAAGCAATTTTAACAACAGTTTTTACATGATCAGTTCTTAACCACTGACAAAATGCATACAGTAATATTTACGATACTCACTCCAGCCAAAAGACCAAAAAATTTTTCATATGTTCTTTGTTGTGCACAGCAATCTAAAATCATGTTGCATAGTTCTTTCTGTGAATAGAAAGATAGGTTCAAAACTTTTTTTAAAAAAAAGAGAAACACAAACAAAATTAAGGTGGCCATGAAAACAATCAGGAGAGCAAGACTAACAAACATTGCAGAAGAAAGTCTCTACGGGGAAAAATATCAAAGAAAAGCTTGATTTTATTATTACAGAGTTTAGACATTTTTACAGAAGTATAATCCTACTATTATACATTAATATGATTATTCCATTTGTCATGTGAATTGTAATGACAATTAAAACAAACATTTTAATTTGTGAAAATAGGGTATGTATTTTAAATATGTAAATTTATAATGCCTCCATTTTACTCATCGTTATTTATTTGACCAAATTGAAATCTTACTGTGTTATAACCACTCTATGATTGTTTGAAATGATTTCATTTTAAAAGCAGCACTCAGTGGCATTTTATTAAGTACCTTCTTACCCAATAAAGTGGCCACTGACTGTATGTTCATGGTCTCCTGCGGATGTTGCCCATTCACTTCAAGGTTTGACGTGTTGTGCATTTAGAGATACTCTTCGGCACACTATTGTTGTAGCCTACAGTTATTTGAGTTAATGTCACCTTCCTGTCAAATAAAACCAGTCTGGCCATTCTCCTCTGACCTCTCTCATTAACAAGGCATGTTTGTCCACAGAACTGGATGTTTTTTTTAAGGTTTTTTTTAACCATTCTATTAAATTCCAGACTGTTGTGCATGAAAATCCAAGAGTTTCCAACCCTTCCCAATTTAAATTGTTAGCATAAGCTACAGTAAAATTTCAATAATCAATTGATTGGTATCTGGTTCAATGGGACCTGTTCCTACATTATGATCAAACACACCAGGGCCCCATTCCTCACTGGGATCCCATTCCTGCACTCCCTTTAAACTCATTTTATTCACTTTAAAATACACCACTGTACAACATCTCAAAAAGGTCGATAAAAGTACATTGGTATATCAGAAAGAGTAACAGTGGAAAGTCTGGAAAAACTGACAGTGCAGCACCAGAGTCCCCAGGATACGATATACCACGTATGGAGGCTAATGCCCTCTGCACCCTCTCTAGAGCATCTACATTCTTCCTGTAATGAGGCAGCCAGAACTGAAGACAATACGCCAAAGAGTGGTCTAATCTGCATTTTATAGAGCTGCAACATTACCTCGTGGCTCTTGAATTTAATCCCACAACTAGTAAAGGCCAACACACCACACAATCAACAAAGAAAATGTTAAGTCCGAATCCCAAAATGACATAAAAACAGTTGGAATGCAAGGAAAGGAGATAAATAAAAGTAATGAAAACAAAATTTCATCTACAGCAAACAATATCAAAGAAAGATTTATACGAATGGGATCAATTAACATTTGCAAGGAGCTACAGGAAGTTCAACATTTGAAGTGAAGTCATTTCCAAAAATCATAGAATGATTATAGCACAATTAAGATGCCCTTCGGCATATTGAGTCTGTGCCAGCTCCTGAGTGAGACAGCTCATCTAATTCATCCCCGCAACACCTTCAAATTTTTACTCCCTCATGTTAGGTAAAGAATTGCCTATCTTGAAAAACTCCCCTAGCAAGCGCCTTCAAACTCTAAAGCAAATTGTGGGACATTAGAAACTGATTGTTAAATTCAGTTACTGAATGTTAAACAGAAGGCTCTGTAGCACCACTTAGTGGTTACTACACTTAATTGTTGGCAATTCTGTGATCAGAATTTCCACTGGAATATTTAACATTAAGCTGCTCACCCTTGAAAGAATTGCTCTTGGGTGCATTAGTTCTTAAATCCACAATACATGTTTGACAGTTTGGCCTCATCTGGTTTCTAATTCACCAGAATTACACATATTATAATTTCAAATTAGTTTCATTCCACTGTGAAAAAAATCTCAGTTCATTTTGAATGTTATTTCTATTCATGTATTTTAACAATTTGATATTGGGTTTTGCAGAAGTAGTTTTAACTTTATTTTATGAACAACCTGGAATGTCTTGCCTGTTGTGTACTTCATAGGTATTTCCATTCACTGTTAAGTTAGAAACGAAGTAAATGTTTATATTCTGCAAAATAATCTGTACAATATTTGTATGTTTCAATATTGCATTCCTTAAGATTTTGCCCATATGCCATATTCACCAAATAATAAGATCATGATTGTTGTGTAATATCCAACCAAACTCTGGGAAACTCATGAGTGACCTTGGATTTGCTATCATTTCAAGTTTCAAAGGGTGTGATTGGAGAGGTATCTTCTGTAACTCTCAGTTCGGCTAGCGACTTAATCTAGGGGAAGACAACCCTCGGCCTGGCCAAACTTAAGAAATCTTGTTTGGGTGGATGCTGCGTGACGTGTCCCCATTACGAAATTACAAACAGTACACAATATGCAATTAAATGATTGAGCTTTATAACTCTTCATTTGAATATATGGTTAGTAAAGAAACCAAAAAAAAGGAAAGGGTTCATTCTCATGAAACAGTCTAAATTTTTGAAAAAAGTTTGAGTAAATGGATAATTTCAAAACTATAACTGAAAACTATTCAATCAAGAAGCAAAATTGCAATTCCATTTTATTTCCTGCAAAACCTGCAATTGATTTACTTCTGTCAACAATAGATTTTCAATAAAACTAGTGGGGTTTTTTTGTTTATGAACTAGTGACATTAAGTAACAGCACAATTTACTGTGTCTGGCTAATAGAGCAAAGTGACCTAAATATGTTTCCACTAAAACTATTTTTTTTAATAACTATCTACACCTTATAAAATAGGTTTTCCTTGTACTGAGTGATGACACCATTTTCATGCTTTTATTCCTTTTTCCCTGCTCCTTCCTATAATGCACACAAATTGTCCAACAAAGGAATAACAGGTCAATATCTAAGTCAGTGAGTCTGTCTGAAATTTTCAAAGGCAGCCTTGTATCATTGCTGTTCATCATGAGTTGGAAAACAATAGAAAACACATTCCAAATGTTGCAGCCCTAGATGAAATAAAGACTGTACAGGGCCCTCCAGAAAAGCAAAATAAAGCACAGGTCAGTATCAAAACCATAGATGATGAATGGCAAAGAGATTTTTCAAGAATGTACTTGTCAATAAATAATATTCCCCTACATAAAAGTTTGAAGTTTTAACCCATGTATTTATTAAACTGTAGAGTGAAGCAGCTTAATGCATTTCAACATTTTGTTTCACAGTTACCTATATGTGTGCTAGTAACAAGAATTGTATTCTCTCCAGTGCTGTTTTCAGATAAATATACAAAAATAACAGTTCTTCAGAGCAACAACTTGCAATTACAAAAGTTAGCAAAACAGAAGGAATGTGCATTTTGGATAACTAGGTATCCACCTTGGTACATAGAATGGAAGCAGCATATTCCTTAAATGGAGACATAAGAACATGATTTAATGAAGAGAAAAGTAACATTACATCAGTACACAGGCACAAGAAGTAATTAGGAAAACAAAACTGAAGTGGTTTTTTTTTTACAAAGGGCATGGAGCAAAATGATCAAATTTCTACTTCATTTGAATGAATTGAGCTTAGAACATACCCGGAGTGCTGCAAACAACTTTGGTCAGATTTGATCGATGACAGCTCTGCATTCAATAACATCATCCTCCCAGTACTAAGTCAATGCAAACTGGTAAATATCTCCTTGCTGACAATCAACACAAACACACCTCAAACTTTTTTGTTCTTTAGTCCACTGCTCTACTCTCTGCACTTAGGACTGTATGGCTTGGCACAGCTCAACCACCAACTATAAATTTGTTGATTATACCTCTGTTGTAGAATGTCAAATGGCCACAGAGGTATAGAGGAGTGAGGCAGACAGGCTGGTTGAGTGGTTCAACAACAACAACCTTGCACTCAATGTCACCAAGTCCAAAGAACTGATTGTGGACTTCCAGAAAGGGAAGTCAGGAGAACACACAATAGTCCTCATTGAGGGATCAGTGGCGGGACAAGCAAGCAGCTTCAATTTCCCAGATGTCAACATCTGAGAAGATCTGCTCTGGGCCCGATACATTAACACAGTCATGAAGACAGCATGCCAGCAGCTCTATTCCATTATGAATACTCTTGCAAATTTCTATAGATGTATAGTGAAGCTCATTCTGACTGGTTGCATCACAGCCTGGTATGCAAGTTCCAATGCCATGCTCTCTTCACATTACTACCATCAGGGAGTAAGTACAGGAGCCTGAAGATGCACACTCAACATTTGAAGTATGTTGAGCATTATTTAGTTTTTGTAACTTGATAATTTTTTTTTTTACTCCTTGTAATGTACCGTAGATTCCGGATTTTAAGCTGCTACTTTTTTCCCACATTTTGAACAGCTTTGAACTCTGCGGCCTTTAATACGGAGCGGCTAATACATGATTTTTTTCATGCCGCCAAAAACATTTTGCCTCGTAACAGTAGACCAATAAAATTGATGAGTAGTTCACAGAGGTCCAATGAAATTGTACGATAAATCAAGCGCACTTTCACAATTAAATTATTGTAAATCAGTCATTTGTACTCACCCTCATCAACATGGAAAACACTCGAAGAAAAGCACTGTGCTGCCTTTATGGCAGTTATTTAGTTTATAATATTTTCGCTTAGTAATTCATTTTCTAGTTAAAGTTAGAAGAGTTTTAACTATATTTGTTTTCTGTACTACATCGTGGGATGCTATGACGTCACACCCGGTTTCGCCGCGTCTTGTGGGAAAAATGCCATTTGCGATAAACGGGACGGCGGGGGGGAGCGGCGGAGCCAAAACGCTGCTTTTAAGTTAAAGGCGATCAATAACTTTTCCTGGTTGGCTGCAGTATATATATTTTTTACCAGTCGTTAGGAGATATTGGAATGTTGTTCAGTAAAAAAGTATACGCAACGTATATTTAAAAGTAGCCGCGTTACAGGCACGGTTCGAAAAAAAGCATTTGCAATATGTATTTGTTTATGTTACCATATGGATTTAATTAAAAGTTAAAAAATCCTCACGTGTAATATCTTTCTGTGTAAATATCTCATATTACAACGTGGGACACCTGCGGCCGAAAATCCGGTGCGGCCTGTACAAGTAAAAAATTGATTTTCTTTCTAAAATTAGAGCCAGCGGCTTTTAATCAGGTGCGCTCTGTAGTCCGGAATCTACGGTACTACTGTCACAAAACAATAAATTCCACAACATATGTCAATGATAATAAACCTGATGGTGAATCTATAGCAGCCTGTAAAATCAAAAACTCCACCCACCCTGGATACTCTCTCTTCTGCCCCCTTCCATCAGGCAGAAGATACAAAAGCATGAAAGCACATACCACCAGGCTTAAGGACAGCTTCCACTCTACTGTAATGTGAATATTAAATAGTTCCATTGCATAAGTTGTACACCTGAACTCGATCTACCTTGTTATGATCTTGCACCTTATTTTTATCTGTACTGCACTTCTTGCTACACTTTTATTCTTCATTGTTATTGTTTTACCTTCTTCTAACTCAATGCCCATGTGAAATGATCTGATCAATAGGTACCAACACAGATAGTGCCCTCCCACATCAACAGAGAAACTTAACGCATGCAAATTAATACTCACAGTTTGACTTTCAGGAAATTCCATCTTCAATAATTTATGAGCACATTCTTCGAAATCCAAACTACAGAAATACAATAATGTTCTTTTACAACAAAGTCCCAAAGTATGACCTGACCAAATTTTAATTCAATTTTCAATATGCAGAGATAAATTAACCAATGAGAGGTAAAATGCAGAACATGAATACTCAATTTTATGAACTAATCAGTTGTTCAACATTACACAAATCTTAAAAAGCACCAAAATGTCAAAATTCTTGAAGATCATAGCACACACACTATTCGAAACATTATTGTCTTATGCTTCAGAGTCCATTTCCATTTGTGACCCAAGGTAGCTTTGTATATTCCACTGACCCAAACTCAATTCTCTATCCTGACCCAAGATGATATTTTTTTCAATTTACAGTTCAGATTGTTAAGCCTTTCTACTGTCATCTTAAAGTGATGCCCCAACAAAAGGCAATTGATTGAAAACCTTACTAACTTCAGAGTAATTGAACCAAACTGCACGTTATGATAAGTAGATTAATGCTAATTTGCTATTTCCTTCTTATGTACTTTGAAATGGTTCTTATGTATGTAGACTGCACCCTAATTTAAATCTTCTACAATTTCACATCCATAACTTTCAATATATTAGAAATTCCATTACATTTGTTATATTAAATCCTATGCCACCTTCAATGATCTATATAGCTACAAATCAAGATCCCTTCGGCCCATATACATCAAATAGAACTGCAGTCTCTCTAACTTGTATTTTCATAAATATTGTTTGATTTTTTTTAACAGTGAACTGAGTCAATAATAAAGATAATTCTTCAACTGTATGTGGACAAAGTGACCTTTTGTATTTCGGTAATCACAAAGGAATAAATTTGATAACATTAGGAGAGAAAGCAGGAAGAATGGACAGCAGAAGGAAAAAACCAACACTGAGGTATTCAAAATCATGTGATTTGTTACTTGTTTCATTATATGCAGTCACCATTCAATCAGCTTGGCACTGTCCAGAGAGGAGACAAGTTCTTTAGGTTAGATAATACTTCACTTAGGAAGACTAATTTTACATTGTGCACTTCACCTTAATGCCACAAATGTCACATCAGGATACAGGGAAAAAAATGTCAAGTTTCAGATTATACATTATGATAATGTATTGATACGTAATACAGTAATTCAACACTATTTACATTCTTGGTGATACACGATATCAGTATTGCATCTGAAACACAACTCAAATTGTTATAGCTATTGAACATGTATCCAGTGACCAAGCAGCACCAGTAAATATAGTTGCAGCATAACTCCCTATTCTTACAATCTAAGCCTTGGCTAATGAAGGAAATATCTTCAAAGGAGCTCATTTCAGGAGCAAGTCACAATATGAATCAGAATAAAAACCAAAAGATCAGTCCTGGTTTAATGAGCAGTGGAAAAAAAGGTCTGCTGGAAGCACTAGATACTAACTTAGGGAAGTTGTAGAAAAGGAAAACGTGGATGGTGAAGAGCAAAACAACAACAACAAAATATCTAAGCAAATGTACTGGCAACACATTAGTTAAATGTTCTGCACTCCTGCTACATGGCTTCATCTTGAGATTTCCAGCAAAGAAGCCAGGCTTGAGTCAATTCAATCCACTTCAAAGCACATCAGGAAGTGACTGGGAGCATTGGAATATAGCCAAGAGCATGGGATCCGATAATATATATGTTCAAACATGGAAATCTTGCTCTCCATAACTAATTGGTACATGAGCCTTAGGACTCATAGCACCAGGTTCAGGAACAAGAATCTAATCATCTAACATTAATTGCCCTACTATCACCAAGTTACCATGTTATAAACATCTTGGGGAATCACCCAACGCAATCCGACTAGTCAAATACTTGGCTTGCTTCGTGTGACTTCTGTGCCCAGTAACTCACCTCCCGATACCAAAGACTTGACAGCAAAAATGAACAGGTTTAGATTATGATAACATAGTTTCTGCTTGCCTGGGTGAGTCTTGCTTTGACAACAAAGAGGTCTAACACCATCCAAGACAAAGCAATTGGCATCCTATCAACCATTTCAAATAATCACTTCTGCCATCACCAGCACACAGTAGCTGCATTATGTGCCATCTATAAAAAGCAGGACATTTACTCAATCAGGTTGCTATGATAGCACCTCCCAAACGAAAAATCATTACCACCAAGAACTAGGACAACAGACTCTGAGGTTAGCTATCTCCAATCTTCATTTCAAATCGCACAATATCATTCCTTGAAACATATTGCTGTTCATTCTGGAAGTACATTCCCCTGGAGTACTGCAGCAGTTAAAGATTGCAGCTCACCACCATCATTTCTTTAAAGGCAATAATTGCAGGTCTTGCCAGTAATGCTCAGATTCTGATAAATGCATAAATTTGTAATAAAAGAAATCACTGCTTAAAGCAAAGAAGGATTTAAACTTATCCTACAATACTGGCAACAATTTAAGCAATACTGCAGCTGGGAATAACTGAAAATGGACCAGATTTTACTCGAGACAAAATTCACATGCATAACAAATTTGTTACCTGAAACAATATTCTTCCTAAATTTCCTCAGACATGTAATAATAGGATCAATTTTAAATTAATGTTTAATCCCTCTCCCTCTTTTGCAATATCTTGCAACACAAAAGAAAAATATCCTTACTTCTACTGCAAATACACTTTATTTTGTCATTTTTACTCACCTCCCAAAATTTCTTAAACATTCACCTGCTCTCCAATTAGATAATTTCAAGAATGTATTTTCCAGAAACAGACTGGCAGTAGAAAATTGAATGCATAATTTGGACTCTGTTTTTACACTGTTACATATAGATTCTCTTTTGCCAGTACAGTTTTGGATTTTTAAGAAGTCTTTAATAATTGTACCAGCTTAGCTGGGGCAACAGCAATAAATTTGTGGGAAAAGATTTGTTGCTGCATTCAGTGTCAAGTTGGTAACCAATTCAGCAGAAAAGACACTAAATTCAGTTTTATGATTATTAAAGGCTTTGTCTTCTTATTAAAGACAAAGTCGACACAAAATCAGTTCAAAATAACCATATTCTTTAATTATTGCTATTTGGAATCATAAATATTTTTAAAAAACTTTTACAAAACAATGAGTTCTGATAAAAAGTGAAAATATTCAAGTGACATTGAAGACATTTACTTACCTGGACTGGATAGCAAGATAAATGGTACGACGAAATGAAACAAGGTTTACTTCAGTCTTGTCATGTATGGTTATTTTCTTTACACCTGTAAGTAAAGTAAGTTTCAGCTTTTTGTAAAACTTAAAATGATTTGCGGTGAAAATCTGCCATGTTCATTGCTCTATTCGTCCTTTTCTGTAAGTTCTACATGGATCTCTAACAGAACACAGCACAGGAACAGGCTATTCGGGCCACAGTGCTGTGCAGAACCATCATAAAAGCAAATCAAAAACACCCAAACACTAATCCCTCCTACCTATACTGTGTCCATATCCCTCCATCTTCCTTACATCCATGTGCCGATCAAAATGTCTCTTAAAAGCCTCTTCCGCCATACCAGGCAGCGCATTCCAAGCATCCAGGACTTGCTGCGTAAAAAAAACTTACCCCTCACATCCTCCTTGAATCTATCTGCTCTCACCTTCAATGCATACCCTTTGATATTAAGACATTTCCATCCCAAGAAACATACTCTCTGTCCACTCTATGTTTCTCATAATCTTGTAAACCTCTATCAGATCTCCCCACAGCCTCCACCACACCAGAGAAAACAACCCAAGTTTATCCAGCCTCCCGTGATTGCATATTGCCCTCTAAACCAGCCAACATCTTGGTAAACCTCTTCTGCACCCTTTCCAAAGCCTCAACATCCTTCCTATAGTTGGATGACCAGAACTGTATACTATACTCACATATATCCATGTTAAACTCCATCTACCATTTCTCTGCCCATATCTGCAACTGATCTATATCATACTGTACTCTTTGCCAGTCTGCTACACAATCCACAACTCCACCAATCGTGGTATCATCCCCAAATACAAAAATAAAAAAATACAAAATTATAACTTGCTTAAATACAGACAAAGCACACTAATACAAGACCAGTATAGCTACGACCCAAAGAACACTGACAGATAAATCACAAAGTAAACTGAAAAAAGGCTTCAGTGAAATAGATGCCATTGGTATGTTTCAGAAGCAACTCCATTCATTCAGCCTCTGTCACCAAGAAAAAATGCAGCAACAGCAACAACATCAAGTGACATACTGCCTGAAACATACATTACAATAATAACTACATTTCAGAAGTACTGAAATACTTCTGTGGTTCCTGGTTCTCTACCCACCATTAGCCCTGTGGTCAAACTAACCACTTATTGTTCACAATTAAAAACATTCAAAATGTATTCTAAAATAACTATAAATATACTTGAAACAGTAATTACAGCAATTATGAAAAATATATCCTGAGAGAATAAAAAAAGTTAAAATTACCATTTCAATGAAAGTTAACTGGCATAATGCTATGGCAAAAAATGCGAAGTTCATCCATCACTTCAGCTCAATAAGATATAAAACTCAATAGGAGAAGAGCACACTGAGAGTTATATATATCCACATCTCTGACCTCAAACACATTTTATACTTGGTGTTCATGCATGGAAATCTCAATTTCCAACGAGCTGTCTGTACAAACTGACCTATTTTTAAAGTTCCCAAAGTGTTCAGGAGACAAATGAACATAAAAGGCCAATATCAATTGACCAAAACAGTTAGAAATGGATGATAAATTTAATCAACCCTACTAACAATCTAAGATCTCCCTTTTTTCGTTTATTTCGGGGTACTAGACAAGGCTGTCCTCTTAGTCCATTATTATTTGATGTTGCTTTAGAACCCTTGGCAATTGCTATCAGAGAATCACAGAAAATTTTTGGCATTAATCGTGGGACAGATATACATAAGTTTATCATTATATGCAGATGATTTATTATTATTTATTTCTGATCCTGAGAAATCCATTCCTACAGTTTTATCATTGTTGGTTCAATTTAGTGATTTTTCCGGGTATAAATTAAATCTTAATAAGAGTGAATTGTTTCCTTTAAATAGACAGGTTCCAATTTATGGAAATTTACCTTTTAAATTAGTTAATGACTCTTTTATGTACTTAGGGATTAAAATCACAAAAAACTATAAAGACTTATTTAAGGTTAATTTTTTACCCTTAATTGATCAAATTAAATGTTTGTTTACTAAATGGTCACCACTATCTTTATCTCTGATAGGTCGGATTACTGCTATTAAGATGGTTATTTTACCCAAGTTTTTATATATATTTCAAGCGGTACCAATTTTTATTCCGAAATCTTTTTTTGCTAATGTTGATTCAAAAATTTCCTCATATATATGGCAGAATAAAAATCCTAGGTTAGGTAAAATATATTTACAGAAGGCAAAGAAGGAAGGTGGATTGGCATTGCCTAATTTTAGATTTTATTATTGGGCAGTTAATATCTGATATTTGATATGTTGGTTAAAGGATTGGGATATATCTTTTAGCCCTCATTGGGTGAACTTGGAAATTAAATCTGTACAAGGATTTGCATTGGGTTCTATTTTAGGGACTTCTCTTCCCTTTGCTCTTTCTAAATTGCCGAAACGAATTGACAACCCGATAGTTAAACATACTTTACATATATGGTTTCAATTTCGGAAATTTTTTGGGTTGACTCAGTTTGTTTTAAATATTCCTATTGTATCCAATTGCTTTTTTTATCCTTCTATTATCGACCAAGCTTATTCAGCTTGGAAGACTAAAGGATTATTACGATTTTCCGATTTATTTTTGGATAATTGTTTTATGTCTTTTGAGCAATTATCTAATAAATATAATTTGCCTAGATTTCATTTTTTTAGATATTTACAGATTAGGAATTTCTTAAATACTGTACTTCCTACTTTTCCAAAGTAGGAATGTCTTCAGGTATTTTGGAGAATTTGTTTGAACTAAATCCTTTTCAGAAAGGGCTAATATCAAAACTTTACAATATAATTATGAAGATACATTCAGAGCCCTTTCGTAAGATTAAAAATGATTGGGAAAGAGAACTTAACCTTATTATCCCTATTGAGAATTGGGATAAAATTCTTCAATTAGTTAATACATCATCTATATGTGTTAAACATTTATTAATACAGTTTAAAGTTGTGCACAGGGCTCATACGTCCAAGAATAAATTGGCTCGTTTTTATTCCTATATAAATCTTATTTGTGACAGATGTCATTCTGAAATAGCGTCTTTAACTCATATGTTTTGGTCGTGTCCGCTTTTGAAAAAATATTGGAAAGATATTTTTGATATTATTTCTGCGGTATTGAACATTGATTTACAACCTCATCCTATTACTGCAATTTTTGGTTTACCAATGATGGACTCACTCCATTTACCCTCTTCCACTTGTCGAATGATTGCATTTCTTACATTAATGGCTAGAAGATCTATTTTGTTGAATTGGAAAGAAATTAATCCTCCTACCGTATTTCATTGGTTTTCTCAAACTATGTTATGTTTAAATTTAGAAAAAATTAGAAGTGTTGTATTTGATACTTCTATTAAATTTGAAAAGATATGGAGACCATTTATTCAATATTTTCATATGATGTAATATGACCCTGTTCCAAGCCTATTCGTTTTTCCAGTTTTGATTGTATATATGTTGAGAGGATCGGAATTGACGACACTGATGATTTTCTGTTGTTGCGAGGTATTATAAACAGCCTTTTTTCTATTTTTTTCATTTTTCTTTTTTTGTTTTTTTTTCTCTATTAGTTATTAGATTATTAGATTAGTTTTTCTTTTGCATAATTTTTTTTTCTTTCTTTAAAAAAAATATATATTATGATATACCTAGGTTTGACTTGTTTATTTGTATATTGGATCGTTCATGATTTGGGAATACTCATTTATACTGTAATCATTGCTTATGTATTCTCTCATGTTTAGTTGGAAAGTGTATGTTTGTAATTCCATTATCTATGTATCATTTTATTTTGTTGATATTAATAATAATAAAAAGATTGAAAAAGGAAAAAAATATAAAAATTCAATCAACCCACTGAGAACAAACTAAGTATCAAAATCATCTTTTGTAAATGAAGGCAGCATTTTTAAAAAATTGAATTTGAATAACTTGAATAAAAATCTGACAGAATCAATAGTAAGCACACACATGAATAAACATTGTAGAACTAAGCAATAAATATTTGCATACCTTCCTCAGTCTCAGCTTCATCTTCATCATCATCACTTTCTGTATCATCATCACCCTCTTCACCACCAGAAGCAGAATCACTACTACCTTCATCAAGAATTTCTGTGGGTAATACATTCATAAATTACAATCAGCAATATGAAACTTGTTTACTTCCCAACACATTTGAATCTTTTATTGCAGCAGTGCTGCTTCACAATCTTTATTTATACAGATTTAAAAGGAGAACAGATGAGGAATATGAAAGGAATAAATGAATGACAAGCAGAAAATCAAAGAGCAAATTTATTCTTATCAAAATTTCACTGAAATCCAGCAAGTGTTCAAGAAATATCTGTTTTGCATGCAGTAGGATATTTGACCGGCAGCACAGATATAAAAAGGATAACTGTGGGTGCAGCAAGCAATTAACAAGGGAAGATATGTTGCATTTTAAAAAAACACAGAAAACATTGGAAATCTGAGTTGGTCATCTGTGGAGAGTTAACATTTCAAGTTGTTTATAGAATATTAGCTCAGAACTAATAGCTGCTCAAGCTTCTGAGTATCTTAAACAAATTCAGGTTTTATTTCATATTTTCATGTAGCCTTTTTATTAGTTAATATCAAATGTTGGCCCCGATCAAGTGTGTCGGAGCACAAGTGTCTCAGGCCGTTGAAAATTTACAAGGTTGAATGTTGAAATGAGGGGTTACCTAAATGGACAATTGACCAAGCTTAGTTAAAAACTCACTGAAGTTCACAAAAAAGTGTTTGATTGAATCGAAACGTACAAGTTTCAGAGAGGGATGAACAAAGGAAATGCTGAAAAATGGTTTCTTTTCAATAGAATTTCAAAATGTATAATAGAGTTTCAAGATAACAGATCAGCCACTTAAAGAATAAGATGCAGAGAAATTACCTTTCCTTCAAGGTTTGTAGGTATTTGTAAATCTCTACATTGGTGAAATGCAAATATTGAGATGTTGAGCAAATATTCTTACTAAATGATAAGTGTAATCAAAAGACAATATGACCAACTCCCACTTCCATGTAAAATGTATTGCTATTTATACTTTTGCATCTACAAAATAAAGTTACGTGCAGGTCATTTAAAGATCATTAGCCCAAAATATTAGCTACTGCCCAAGTTTCCTTATTTGAAACAAATGAAGTTTTTCTCCCCCTCAGACTCGCCTGTGTACTTAAATGGAGTTAGAGATCTCACCTCGTTTTAGATCTTTGTACTTCTGTTCATTATCAAGGAACTCTGAATCCATCCTGAAGACATCTGTATTTGAAAGAATATTTAAAAGGTTAAGCATTTCAACCATCCAACATAAGTTTGTCATGCTTAAAACATAAATATAAATAACCAAAGACCAACCTAAATTAGAAGATAAACTTAGAAAAAAAAACTGCAGTGATGTTGCAGACAAAACAGACCAAATTGCCAAAAAGTCATTTTTATCATAATTGCAGAAATATGCAGAGGTCAGTTCATATATTTTGGAGAGCTGATTGTGAAAGCTAACATTCATGTGAAAAGAATTCAAATTGCACTATAAATCACATTGAAATTTAATCTAAGCAACTACCTTTCTTTACCCTCTAAGTACACATATATTAGTGAATTGTACTGGTGTAAACTGGTTTACTTTGTAGGATTTGCTACATAAAGAAGAGACTCTCTGGAAGTTTTTATAACTTATTCATAGATATAGACATGGCCAACATCTATCAGCCATCCCCAAATGCCCTGTGAAATAAACAGTTAACTTTGACGACAATGGTGGGCCTCCGGTTTCATATAGACTAGCTTGATTATGAAGAGGTTTTCCCTCCCTGAAGGATATGTTGTCAACCAAGTAGATTAATGGTTATTGTTACTGGGTGAAGTTTCATTTTTTTAAATTTAACTGTTTTCTTTGAATTAAATTTTCTAGTTGCAATAATAAGATTCAAAATCACATCTCTGGATCAATAGTTGAGCTAGTTACACCCTATACTCCTGAGTGCACTAAGTCAAGGGGAAGGTGGAAGAGCTAAGATGGTGGATAGTCCGGCCCATTTCCCAATTGGTGTGATTTTGCAATATCCATAGCATCACAATTGAAGCTGGCCATTCTGCACAACCAAACTGATGACTTTGTTAAATAATGTCCACTGAATAACTTTGATTTAATTCTGTGACAGTAGTTTCCTTTATATTCTAATGTACTACCACATTCTTTCAAAAGGTAAATATTTCAAAAATCCCTTTAAATTTTAACTGTAGCAAGCAGAACTGGAAAAAAAATGAAGTGTCACAGTTCATGAAAAATTTTAATAAATTTAACACTGGCAAGCTTGAACACATACTTAACGCATCTTCAGGATTATAATCATCCTCCAAGGGAAGCATATGAGTAAACTGATCATCTTCCTCAACCAGATCGAGACCTTCGGGTATGATGGGGTGATCCTTAAATCCATCCTTACGAATTGCAAACATAACCTCTATCATGTATTGGACTCGCTTGTCAATTTGAGATTCATGAAGGATATTCCGAAGACGTTCAAATATTGCTGAAATAGGAACCAAATAACTTCAGCAAGCAGCAAAAATAAGAATTAATGAGTTCTGCTATATTACACAGGTTCAAGTCACAATTACCATTAATGCCTCTGGGAGAAACCTCTGTCAGCTTCATTCCACACTCTTTCAGAAAAGCAATTGCCACTTCAACACTGTCATCCGTAGGCCGTTCAAGCAATAATGTGAGCATTTCCAAAGATAAGACTTCATGGGCCTAATGTGAAAGAAATAAAAGTTTTTTTTTTATGAGCTGTTCCCTTTAAATCTCATGCCTTCATTTTAAGTGACATTTCTTTTCTCCCACTGATACAAGCAAAGGCATCCAACTTTACTTCGCTTCAAATACTTTTAGCTTTCCCGTTTCAATTTCCAACCTTTAACGTTGCATCATTATTTAGTACAGTCACAATACATTTTCTTTTCAGTGACTGACAAATGATGGATTAGTTTCTATTTGAAAATAACACAAACTTAAGCTTCTCTTGACAGTGGGTAATGTCATGAGTCAGAAGGTAATGTCTAGAAATCATACCAATACTTTAATGCAACAGTGAAATTCCATATACTGAACTTTAAGTAAAATATTTAAAGAAATTTAAATGAACAAATCAAGCAGGTATTCAAAGAAATGTGCCAAGTTTCCTCAGTGACTTTATCAACAACGTCAACTTAATGAATTTTGCTAAAAATTGGTAAACTAAGCTCAGTTTACCAAAATTCCGCCGCTTATCTGAAACTTAAAACCACAATTACATCAAGATAAAATTCATAGGTAAGTTGTTAATGATTAAACATCTCAGTGCAATGAATAAAACTGGCAGACATTATTTGATCAGATTTTAATAAATTGAACCCATCATCAACACCAGTTAAATGCAGCCTACATATTCAAATTATTTTGATTTCACCATAACTGTTCATGCTGCTGAAAACGAACTCTTTTAGAAAGTTACCTCAATTTAATGCTAATTTTCAAATGGTTTTGGCAAAGTTCTCCTCAATAAAAAGTTTTAGTGGAAAGAAATGTAATCCAACTTCTCAAGGACCTTTGCCAACAGTGATCACTGTATTCCAATGCAAATTTGATTAACTGACATTTTTAATATAAAGAACATTCCTTGCATTATTGATATTTGCACAAAAAGATCCCCAAAAAGTTAATGACATCTTCAAGGAGCGGTGCCTCAAAAAGGCAGCGTCCATTATTAAGGAACTCCAGCACCCAGGGCATGCCTTTTTCTCACTGTTACCATCAGGTAGGAGGTACACTCTCAGCGATTCAGGAACAGCTTCTTCCCCCCACCATCCAATTCCTAAATGAACATTGAACCCTTAAACACTACCTCACTTCTTTATTATATATTATCTCCATTTTTTGCACAATTTTTAATCTATTCAATATACGTATACTGTAATTAATTTACTTATTTATTATTTTTTTCCTTCTATATCATGTATTGCATTGCTGCTGCTAAGTTAACAAATTTCACAACACATGCTGGTGATAATAACCTGATTCTGATTATAGCATTTTTAACAGAAACATCCAAGATGCGCCATTAAAGGGAAAACAAACATAAAAGACAGCTGGGAAACAGCTAATAGCAGGCTGGAAAGTTCTCAGAAATGTGCAATAATACATGGTGAACTGATTTGATGCTGGCTAAACAATGATGGAATTATCAGTCAAAAAGTATTGAAGGCATGAGCTAATCTTTGGAAAGACAAGGGCAGAGATGATGCCCAATAAGCTCATGGGCAGTGTGAAAGTTAAAGTGCCAAGAATCCAATGAAAATCAGGAGAGAAATTGAAATCTGAACAAAGCTATACTTGTCTACTCATGAAAACAGAATCTCATTAGAAATGCCAATATTTATTTTCCAACCTCAGCTACAGTTGATATGGTGATAAACCACCCTTATAAATCATTGGATATCCAAGTCACTCCCAGTGCTGTTAGGTGGGCATTTCCAAGATTTTAAAGCAGCTTTGATCAATGAATTGCAATTTATAAAAAGGGAATCTTATATAGTCAGAATCACAGAGTATCACAGCATGGAAACAGGCCTCTCAGCCGAACAAGTCCATGCTGACCATGGTGCCCACCTAGCTAGTCAAAATTTCCTGCACTTAACCCATATTATTCTAAGTTCCAGCCCTCAAACTACCTACCCAAGTGCTTTTTTTTTAAAAAAAAGGGCACTATTCAACCTACCTCAACGACTTCTGCAGCAGCTAATTCCATATACTCACCACCCTCTCCGTGAAAGCATTTTCCCTCAGGTCCATTTTAAATCTTTCCCGCCTCACCCTAAATTTATGCCCCCTTTGGTCTTCTCTATTCTGAGGAACAGACTGTTACCACCCTCCATACCTATGCCTTTGCAAAGGGTAAGGATTTCAGATTGTATACTCTATCCATTCTCTGACATTAAATTGAACCAGTGAACCTCTCATAATGATGAACTTCTTCAAGACCACTCCTCATTCTGTTACACATTCAAGGAAAAGAGATCTAACCCGGCCAACTTCTCTCATCACTTAGGCCTTCTAGTCTTGGTAGCATCCCTGTAAATCTTCTTGGCACTTTTTCAAGTTTAACCACATCCTTTGTATTATATGACGACCAAAACTGCTCACAGTACTTCAAGTGCAGTCTCATCTAAGACTCAGATCACTGCAACGTAATGTGCAACTCCTATACTTGATGCCCTGATTGATGAAAGTCAGTGTGCTAAGTACCTTTTACACCACCCTGTCAAACTTCAACACCACTTTCAGTGAACTGTGTACTTGTATTCATAAGTCTATATGTTTCTTTACACTCCCCAATACTTATCCTTACCCTGCCCCTACATAGTACTCAGTTGTTTTGACTTTCCAAATTGCATCACTTCACACTTACCTGTATTAAAATCTATTTGCTATCCTTCAGTCTATCTCTCAAATTTAACCAGGACAGCTTGAAATATGCCTGACTAACTATCACCAACATATCACCTACAGAACCAGAAGAGCCAACACACTACCACTGTTACACCACCATCACAGACACTTGCTTGGCCATCCCACGCCAACACCTTAGAAAGTTTGATCACCTGGCTGTACTTCTACTCCTGACATGCAAGCCAACAAGAAGGTATGGCCAAAGGAGGCACAGGAGCACCTATTGGACTGCTTTGAGTCTGTGGACTGGACAACATTCAGGATTAATCTCGAATCAGAATGAACATGCCACAATAATCACCCACCTCATCAAGACCTGTGTGGATGAGTGTGTGCCTGAGAACATATGCAAACCAAAATGTAATGTAATTTGCCATGACTTTCAGTAACAATTGATCTCACAACATCAGCCTGTGATGAACTTCATTCTGATCAAGATCTCCTTGTAATCGATGATAGCCTTCTTGATGATCAACACTTCCCAATTTTATGTTTTTCCACAAACCTACTGATCAAAACTTGAGCAATTGCATCAAAATCGTTTATATGTAACAAATAACAAAGGTTCCAGCCCCACCTAGTCACTGGCCTCCATTCTGAGAAATAGCCTTCAAACACCACTCTACCTCCAGGCCAATTTTGAAACCCTCAATTGAGCTCTCCATGGACTACATAGCACTTAATCTTCCACACCATGAGGGAACTCGTTGAAAGCCTTGCTAAAATACAAATAGACAACATCCATCAGCCAACTCTCATCTACCCTTTCTGTTACCTCTTCAAAGAACTCTAAAAGATTAGTCAAACATGTCTTCTCATGCAAAAAGCCATGCTAACTCTTCCTTATCAGACCTCGTCTATCCAAATCCTGTCCCTCAGAATTCCCACTAGTAACTTTCCCATTACAGTGGGACCTTTCTCACCACATGCCTGTTGTTCCCTGGCTTGTCTGTGCTTCACTTCTCAAACAACGGAACGTTAGCCACCTTCCAGTCTTCTGGATCATCAATTGTCAGGCCCTGGGGATTTATCCACTTTAATGCCCTGTCTGTAAATACACCTTCCCTGTTAATATGAATGTTCTCAAAACATCTCCATTTGTTTCCCATATCCTCTGACCAACTATGATTTTCTCCTGAGTAAATACCAAGGCAAAATATCCTATTAAATATCCCACCCATCTCCCGAGGCACAAGACATAGAGGGCCCTACAGATCTATAAGGGGATCTAGATTCTCCCTAGTCATCCTTTTACTCTCATAATGTAGCTTTCAAAACTTTTAGGCTTTTCCTTTACCTTGCCTGCCAAATTCATCTCATGACCTTGCCTTGCCCTCCTAATTTCCCTCTCTAAGAGTATTCCTAATCTAATTATAGTCATCAAGGAATAAGCTGGATCGCAACCTCCTAAACCTCATGTATGCTTTTGTCTTTTTCTTGACAAGAGCATCTCTATCTCTTATCAGCCAAGGTTCCCTCAACTTGCCAGGTTTACCTTTCAACCCTAAAAGGAAAATGTTGCTCCTAGGCTCTTGCTATCACTCTTAAAAGTCTCCAACTTACCATTTGACTTCATTAAGATCTGCGTGGATGAGTGTCTTCAAGAACATACTTACTATACACAAAACAGAAGCCCTGGATGAAGCAGGCTGCTGCGAGCTAGATCAATAGCGTTCAAGACACTGGACTACAGCCCAACAAGAAGTCAATGTATGACTCATGAAAGGCCATTGTGAAAGCAAAACTGCAGCTCTCTGTGAAGTTGAATACATAATCAGATGTGTGACAGCTCTGGTAGGGTTTGCAGGCCATTATTTCCTACAAGGTGAAAAGCTAACAGCATAAATGGCTATACTGCTTCACGCCCTGATGAGCTCAATGCTTTTTATGCATGCTTTGAAAGGGGGAATAAAATTACACCTGTACGAATCCCCACAGCATTTGGTGATCTCATTGGCCAACATTCTAACATCATTCAAGAAGGTGAACCCTCAGAAGACATCAAGCCCCGACAGTATACATGACAGGGTACTGAAAACTTGTGCTGATCTACGAGCTGGAGCATTGAGAACATCTTCAACTGCTTACTGATGCTGTTAACGGCTCCTATCTGTTTCAAAAGGTCATCAATCATATCAGTACCCAGTAAGACCAGGATGGCAGCATCCATCATCAAGGACCCTCAAAATAAAGAATATGGCCTCGTCTCGTTACTACCATCAGGAGGTGGAACCTGAAGACTCACAATCAACATCTTAAGAAAAGCCTTTTTTTTCCCCCCCTTCTGCCATCAGATTTCTGAATGGTCCATGAACACTACACTGGTATTCTTCTTTTTCATAACTCATTTATTGTAAAATACAGTATTATTTAAATGTACTGTACTGCTGCCATAAAATAACAAATTTCATGAGATATGGCAGTAATAACAACTCCAATTCTGATTCCCTTCAAAGAGGCTCACCCAATCAACCTCTACTAAATCCTGTCTAATTCCTCCAAAGTTTGCTCTACTCCAGTTTACGACCCTAGCTTGTGGACCTATTTTATACTTTCTCATCATCAAAGTACATCCTAACTTCCACATCATTTATTTTCATTGCTTCATTTAAGAGGACCAGAATTGCATCTTTGAATCACGGCCCGTTCTATATACATATATTGGCTCAGGAAACATTTTGGAACATATCAGAATCAGAATCAGACTTTAATCGCCAAGTACCTATGCACATACAAGGAATTTACTTCCGGCAGATGTTGTCTCTCTGCTCATAACAATAATAATGATAAATATAAATGAAAATATAGATTATACATACAGGTAGTGCAATCCAAATAATAGTTAACCGGCAGTTAACTGTTCAGCAAAGTGACCGCAGTAGGGAAAAAACTTCTCCAGTGCCTATTAGTCTTAGTCTGGAGGGATCTGAAGCGCCTACCAGACGGAAGCAGATCAAACAGACCGTGCGCAGGATGGGAGGAGTCCTTTATGATGTTCCCCGCCCTCTTCTTCAACCTGGAAGAG
Organism: Hemitrygon akajei; assembly: GCF_048418815.1. Taxonomy (NCBI): domain Eukaryota; kingdom Metazoa; phylum Chordata; class Chondrichthyes; order Myliobatiformes; family Dasyatidae; genus Hemitrygon; species Hemitrygon akajei. The sequence goes on along the minus strand of NC_133128.1, from coordinate 166,631,806 downwards.
TACAGGTCCACAATAGAGGGCAGGGAGGCTCCACAAATTTCACAAATTCCATCCCATTTAGGCCCTTAACACTCTCACTAATACAACTCTATTATCCTTACAACTATGAGCAATTCCTCAACACAAACACACCTGCTCCTCAAGTTGCCACTGACTATTGGGGGGGGGGGGGGGGGGGAGGAGTCTATAATATATCCCCTCCTCACTTACTTTTACCTCTTCCATACTAGTAGCATCTGTGTTATGAAACAACAAGCTGCAGTCGCACTCTTCTCTCAGCCATGGCTATAACATTCCAATTGTCAGGGCCAATTCATGTTCTGAGTTCATCTGCCTTACCTATTAAATTTCCCATTTCAAAATAAACTCAGTTTTGTAACTGAGTATTCCTTTCCCTGCCTTTACTAAGTCTCTGGATTACTAGAATTGCTTTTGCTGACTTCTGCTTTATTCCACGACTTGCTCCTGTTCAGAATTCTACCCTCTGCCAATTTAATTCAAATCCTCCTGTGCAGCACAAACAAATTTCCCTTCAAGGATATTGGTAGCTCTTGTTGCAAACCATTGCTCTTGTACAGATCAACTGCATGAGGAAGCCTTACAGTTAATTTTTACAGGTTATTGTTTGAAAGGTGTTGTCAAAGCAGCTTTGGCAAGAACTACAGCTCATTTTACAGAAGGTTCATAGTGAAGCCATGGTGTTCTTGCTTTGAAGGAATGAAGTTTAAAGGTGTGGATACAACTGCCTAAGGCAAATGGAGAACATTCCTTCATGTTCCTGACTTATGCCTTGCAGGCTTTGGGGCAAATTTTACGCAGCCTGTCCTTTGGGTCACAACCTGGTTGCGTCACTTGCATTTCTAGTCAATGGTGATCCCTGGAATGATGGTGGGAGAATTCAATGGTGATGTCAGCAGATGTCATGGATAGTTAGATTTTCTTGTATTGGAGATGACAATCTACTGACATACACCTGGCACGAATACAAGTTTATCTGTCAGCCCAAGTCAGGATCTTGCTGCCTGTAAACACACATGCACTTTTTGCTAAGGAACGGTCAAGTACCAAAGAACTAACAGAGTTGAAGTTGAACCAAGATGGAAACTGCAAGATCTGCAAGGTAAATGTTATTAATGAAATATATGCCTATAGAGGAGAGACATTACAAATCAAAATGATAAAATCACTCAAATATATACACCACTAATGGTTAAAAGGATTCAGTAATCTGATGTCCAAAAACCAAACTCAAAATGCACTAAAATGACTTTGTATTTCACTGTTATTGTCAGAATTGCCAACTGTATTTACATCTTCGAGATCTCAGCTTACATTTAAACTAGAGTATCTAATTCTGAATTAGATGCTTTTCCCCTCGTAACACAAATTCAAAAACTTAATCTACAGTAGTTTGAGCTCAAACTCATTTTGATGATAATGATCAGAGATTAAGGGAGCTAGGGCTTTACTCTTTGGAGAGAAGGAGGATGAGAGGAGACATGATAGAGGTGTACAAGATATTAAGAGGAATAGACAGAGCGGACAGCCAGCGCCTCTTCCCCAGGGCACCACTGCTCAGTACAAGAGGACATGGCTTTAAGTTAAGGGGAGGGAAGTTCAAGGGGGATATTAGAGGAAGGTTTTTCACTCAGAGAGTGGTTGGTGCGTGGAATGCACTGCCTGAGTCAGTGGTGGAGTCAGTGGTGGAGACAGACACACTAGTGAAGTTTAAGAGACTACTAGACAAGTATATGGAGGAATTTAAGGTGGGGGGTTATATGGGAGGCAGGGTTTGAGGGTCGGCACAACATTGTGGGCCGAAGGGCCTGTAACGTGCTGTACTATTCTATGTTCTATGTTCATTTTGGTAATCTGAAACCAAATGGAAACTTAAATGGCCTACATTTTCACTGTACATAGTCCCACCCCTGTGGGTTTCAAAAGGTGACCAATTTCTGAGAATCTCCTAAAGTTTCATCTAAGTGAACAACACATCCAATCAAAAAAAAATTAGTAAGGCCCGTGTGTTTCATTCTTGCTGATAACAGAGCCCAAAAGTTCAAATTGTTTTGTTCTTTTGTAAGGATCTGGGTTATATTTGCAAGGCCAGCACTTTATTCACACACTGAATTGAACTGAGGCGTTTGCCAGGCCATTTCAGGGGAGTAATCACAATGGTGCATTTTGAGTCATGTAAACGTTAAGAGTAAGATTTTCTCACTTTCAGGAAACTATGGAACAAAAATGATTCTAATTTTCTAATGACTCAGTCTGTTAAAATTCCATCTTGGGGGATATGAAAACCTGAATTTAAATTCCACAGTGGCCAAGGTGGTATTGGAACGTCTACCTTTGGATTTTCCCTACTAGTCACTGATTTTCTAGCTCAGTAATTCAAAAACCACGCCACTCCCACACAGAGTAAAATCTCATTGATCTATGGACTAAAATTAAAAAAGAATGTTACAGAGCTTGATATGATGGGTACAGGGAAGATGCTTCCCCCGATAGGCATCCAGAATCCAGCCTAGGCAGATGATTTTGATGAACAGCAAACTAGCTCAAGGGTAAGATGGCTTACTAGTCATGCTCACATATAAAAGCTAAACATCCCTGGCTCCAATAATAGGAACTCACCATCATACCAAAAATATCAGAATTATAGTACCTTGGAATTTGTAGAAGAAATTAAAATGTTCAGCTAATTCCCAAAATGTTCAATAACTCCAGCTAACAGCAAATGCAAATCAAGTCCCATTCTACAAGTAAAACTGAACAATTATCCTTACACTGACACTCGCAGGAACAGAAATTTTGAAGCTATACTTACAACGTTCTGATTAACAAGATGACCTACAAACTTGCAGGCTGAAAGGCACAGTTGCTGGAAAGAAAAAAAAGTGTTACATTTTTAGTCAGCAAATGGAAAAAGGTTTGTGGATACTAAAAACCTTTTCTTAAATTTTTCGATATTTTCGGCACAGACTAGAAGGGCCGAGATGGCCTGTTTACGTGCTGTAATTGTTATACATTATATTTTATATATGATATTCAACTGGTACCTCTAACAAAAATACCTGCTCACCTTATCATTTCTGCGATAACCTTTGCGAAAGTTCAAAATCAATCTTTTGAGAATCAGCTCCCCAATTTGAGGAAACTTAGAATTTATGATTGCCACAACAGCAGCATAAACATGTGTAAATATAGGAGAGGCCGTCTGTGCCTGTATAATATATCTTGAAATCAATCCCCTGTATGAAAAGAACACAGAGATGAGTACTGGAAAGCAATATATATTATAAAAGGTTTATTTTTTTTAACACATTTTCAAATATTTAGAAAACAGAACCTCAGTACCTTTAAAGTGTTGAGATTTAAACTTAATTTGAAATATTACTGAATTTAAGAATTTCCCTCTCATTTCCTGTTATCCATACTAATACTCCAACTGAGCAAACCAGTTTGGTAACAATCACAATAAATCTAAATACACAACATGTATAAATCTTACATATGCTTATTTATAAACAATAAAGCATTGGTTTTTATTTAAGAATGTGAAAGTAGTGGTTACATTTTTAAGCTTGGGATATATTTTCTACAAATGCCAAATAAAGGTCCAGGGTTTTCTTATAAGTGCTAGCGCTTCAACATGGAATTGTTAACATTTTCTCACCCTCACTCTTCCTTAGCATTGTGCCAGTAAGGGAATCTCAAGTGCAATAATGAAAATTCTAAATGTGCTTGTGATTTGATGACTGTTCACACATGGAGTTAAGAGGCAGCGTGCTAACTGTAACATAGCTTATCATGTCAGACCTGATGCAGGTTCAATAACTCCACTCACTTTCATGGAGAGGAAATGCTGCAAGGTAGAGCAGTAACAAATTTCCTTTTAAAACTGCAAAGAGGAGAAAATCTGCAGACACTGGAAATTCAAGCAACACACACAAAATGCCAGGCAGCATCTATGGAAAAGAATATAGTTGAATTTTGGGCCGAAAATCTTCATCAGGACTGGAGAAAAAAGATATGAGAAGTCTGTGTAAGATGGGGAGGGGAAGCAGAGTGGAAGAAATAGAAGGTAGTAGGTGATAGGTGAAACGGGAGGGGGGAGGGGTGAAATAGAGCTGAAAAGTCGATTGCTGAAAGAGATAAAGGTTGGGGGCGGAATCTGACAGGAGTGAACAGAAGACCAGGGGAAAAAGGGAAGGAGGAGCACCACAGGGAGATGATGAGTAGGTAAGGAGGTAAGATGAGGAAGGGAAATGAGAATGGTTAATGGTTTGGGAGGGAGGGAGGGGATATTACCAGAAGTTCAAGAAATTGATTTCATGTCATCAGGTTGGAGACTACCCAGACGGAATAGCAGGTGTTGCTCCTCCAACCTGACTGAGGCCTCATCATGGCAGCAGAGGCAGCCATGGACTGACATCTTGGAATGGGAGGTAGAACTAAAATTGGTGGCAACTGGGAGATCCTGTTTTTTCTGGTGGAGAGAGCATAGGTGCTTATCAAAGTGGTGTCCCAATCTACCTTGGGTCTCACCGATATACAGGAGACCACACCGAGAACACCAGACACAGTATATGACCCCAACAGACAAGTGTTACCTCACCTGGAAGGACTGTTTGGGGCCCTGAATGGCAGTGATGGAGGTGGTATAGGGGCATTGTAGTACTTGTTCTGGTTGAAAGGATAAGTGCCAGGAGGGAGATTAGTGGAGGGGGACAAATGGATAAGGGAGTCGCGTTGGGAGTGATTCCAGTGGAAAGCAAAAAGTGTGGGGGGGGGGGAGAGAAGAGATTTGCTTGGTGGTGGGATCCTGTTGGAGATGGCAGAAACTACAGAGAATTATGTGCTGGATGGGGGGTGGTAGGTGAGGACAATAGAAATCCTATCCTTGGTGGGGTAGTGGGAGGATGGTGTGAGGGCAGGTGTGTAAAATGGAAGAGATGCGAGTGACTGCAGTGTTAATGGTGAGAAAGGGAAGCCCCTTTCTTTGAAGGAGGACATACCCCTAGTTTTGGAATAAAAACCTTCATCTTGAGAGCTGATGCAACAAAGACAGAGGAATTGAGAGAAGAGGATGGCTTTTTTTTTAACAAATAACAGGTTGGGAAGAGGTATAGTCCAGGTAGCTGTGAGAATCAGTGGGTTTATAAAAGATATCAGTAGATAAGCTGTCTCCAGAGATAAAGACAGAGAGATTGAGAAAGGGGAGGGAAGTGTCAGAAATGGATCAGGCAAATTTGAGGGTAGGGTGCAAGTTGCATGTAAAGTTGATAGATAGATAGATAGATACTTTATTCATCCCCATGGGGAAATTCAACTTTTTTTCCAATGTCCCATACACTTGTTGTAGCAAAACTAATTACATACAATACTTAACTCAGTAAAAAAATATGATATGCATCTAAATCACCGTCTCAAAAAGCATTAATAATAGCTTTTAAAAAGTTCTTAAGTCCTGGCGGTAGAATTGTAAAGCCTAGGAAACTGAGTCAACAATGGATTTTATTAATCCTGCAGTTTGATTTTTCCAAAGGATAGTCTTCGCCCAAATAATAGCTGTGAATGCCATTGTTACTGTCATAATGGGGAATGGCTTAACCCACTGCCAAAGCATTACAGCATTCCCATATGATGTTGTTTAGATGATACAACAGCCATGCACCACACTGGGTCTCACTTAAACCAGTGTGGTGGATAAAGTAGTATTCAGGCCATACCCTTCAATTAAGAGGAGACTGAGAAGAGGGGAATCATTGAATACAGGTGGTAAGTATTTTTCTGGAACTGCAGGCAAATGTTTGCAGTTATGTAAAACAATAACGACACTAAATCTATGAGCTACAAACACTTAACAAAGCACAAAAAATTGCTCAGGATGCAGACATATGAAGTGCACACATACATACCTTCCCCGAACAATATTTTCTTGAAGAAGTTCATGAATAATATTAGCTATGTTTGAGACATTCACTTTGTTGATGAGACCATTAATTGACTTCTTTAAAGCTTCCCAACTCATTCGCTGATAGGCCAAACTACAGCAAAAAGACAAAAGTTCTATCAGCACAGAAACAGACCTCAGTGCATTAAAAGGAAAAGAAAAATAACAGGCATTGAAAAAGGGAAACAAAAGCAACTTCTAAATTATTTGAACTTAGAAAAACAAAAGTTCCACAAAGTTAGTAGCTTTGGAGGTGGGAGTGGTGAGAGAAGAGAAAACCAGAGGTTAAAGGACATTACAAAGGGAACCAAAAACTTTTACTTTTAATAAATTTAAACTGGATAACCTAACATCAAACAGACAGCTATGAAATGGAACCAGTGATATGGATGAATTAGTAAATCTGGCACTTACTGTTAGCACATGGATTGTGAATGTCTGATTTTCAAATGATTTCACAATAAAGAAAATCTGAAGGTGTTGATCACTAGGTCAGGAAATAGTTAGGTTTTAAAAGGAAACAGAAAATATGTAGACAATACAAGTCAAGGACAATTGATCAAAAAGATCCTTTCTGGTGGTCCAATCAATGTATTTTCCACATGCAAATAAGCAATAAATTTGCTTATTTTGATGGTTTTCTGCTCATCTTTCCCTTTTTTTGCCTCATCTCACCCTCCAAAATTCAAGACTTGGTATTTCCACCCTTTCTCTTTGTAGCAACATGTTTACCCTGAACTCGCCGAATTTCCTCCTTAAATGCCTCCGGTTGTTTTGAGAGAGATTGATCTTCTAACCTATTCTTGTTCAATCATTTCACAGTTCAGTACCACTAGTTTTCTTCCAGTTTGATTCATAGCAAAGCTAAATTTTCTATTATGATCATTACCTTAAAACTGCCCTCCAATTAATATTCTTTCTATCTTCTAGGTGCCAAGCCAAACTCAGAATTACCCACTATCTTGTTCAGTTCGCTAAATATTGGTAATGAAAGTCTCGTGCTTTGTAAATACTTAATGTATCTCATTTAGCATTGGCATAATTCTAATCCGATTACTACTCTGCTGTTTTTGCCATTGACAAAATGCGAAAACTCATTTATGCTTCTGTCTCAAGCAGTATGTTTGGAAGTCTGCGGTGTGCTCCCAATAGTTGTTCCTCACTAATTTATCCTCCTTTCCTGTGACCATGACCATTTTAACTAAAACTACCAATCTACAGACTCCTAGTCATTTTACTTCTATCCACAACCCACCTCAGTAGTACTAGCGCCATATTCTCCAGAAGCAATCCCAAAGACTCAAGTCATCCCAAATGCATCATCTCAGTAGTCATGAATTCAAGTGAACACTCATGAACTTCCTGACATTAAAGTAATCTGGAAATTATTTCCTTTAAAATCAAATTAAAAATCCATGGGTTAAATGAAATCAACAAGGGTTGGAAACCAGCTTCTGGACAAAGAAGAACAAGCTTTTTCAGGCTGAAGGAAAGTGTGCAATGGTAATCACCAAGGATTCATACTAAAACCACAGCTTTTCTTGAAGTCTACTAATGAGATGGATGAATAAGACAGCACTTCACAACCAACTGGTTAGCTGAACCAACTGCTGTAGAAAATGAGGACTTTTGTGGCAAATTTCCCATGTATAGTGAAATGCAATTGTAAGTAGGAGATGAAATTATGCATTTGGAAGGATGAATGTAGGGCGATATACAAACTTAAATCGAAAGGGTATATTGCTAAAGGACATGCAGAAAAAAAAGAGAGCTGAAGATATGCAAACCCAAATTCTAAGGTGTCAAAGCAGGTCAAGAGCATGACTGCAGCACACAGGATCATATGCTCCCTTGGTTGGTGTTATAAGGCAACATAATGGCAGCTCTTAAAGAAGAACTGTTCTTGATAGAAGTGTTGAGAACCAGAAAACAAAGAACAAAATTTTGGGAAAAGAAAGAGCTGGATTGATAAAAAGAAAAAGGTTTCCATATTGACAGAAATCATAAATTAAAATCAGGGTTAAAAAAAAATCAGAGATACACTATTTGGAATACTATATTTACTCACTACTTTAGTTATGCAAATTAGAAACCGATTTTAACAACTTTCATCTTACCTGCTTTTGTCTGCAATTTGTTCTTGCATCATTCTTAGCCTTGCTGGAGGAATGTATGCCCCACCTGTCCGTGTTAGAATAGGATCCAATTCTGCCTTTTTCTTTTTCGATGGGGGCTCATTGGAACTTTGAGTGACATCATCTTCCTGATTCCTTGTTATAGGTGATGGTGATTTTGTCCTCTTCTTGTGATCTGATTCACGATCTACGTTTGTGTGTCTCTCTTTGTCTCTATTTCTAAAATGAAAATATCTATTTTTTTAAGAAGTCCATACAAAATATATGGTAAACAATCTCAAAATTTGGCAGGTCATTTATTACATCCACAAAACGTATATTACTGTCAAATTTGTTATGAAAATTTCAAACATTTTCATTTACAAACACCCAACAACATCACATTTGTAAACTGTCCACGGAAGTATCTTGTTTTAAATGTGAACTGGATTGAGAAAAGGCAATTTTGCCCACTGATCCTACTCTATGAAAACAAATCCAACTTGATCCACCCCTTTGCTCTTTCCCCAAAGCTCTGATGTTGGTTTCCCTTCATGTATTTATCCTATTTCCCTCTGAAAGTCATACAATCTTTCATTTGTCTCAGTGTAACTGAAATCACTTACGTATTTCTCTGAATTATTTCTAGTGACTGTGATAAAATTCTCCTTGTTGTATTCGTGTTTTCATGCAATTTTGCATGTCCCATTTCTTCAAGCATGCACAACTCCAACCACCTGCACATCCTTGACCCACTGCAATTTGCCTACCATCATAACACATCCAAAGTTACCTTTCCCCTGGCCCAACCTTCATCTCAGGAACATATGGATAGTAAAGACAACTACAGTTGACTAGTGTTTATTTACTACAACTCCACATTCCATATTCCAAGCAAACTCATCACAAAACCAAGACCTGGGACTCAATAGCTCCCTTTACAACTAATCAAAAGACTTGATAAAGCATCCAATGTAACGAATGACCCGTTCCATCCTGAATATTCTCCCTCCCCTCCTCCACACTTCAAGCAGAATATACAAAAGCCTGAAAGCAAATACAGATCGACCTTCTATAATCTGGCACCATTGGGACCTGAGGAGTGCCGGATTAGTGAAAATGCCGAACTACAGAAGGATCACATTAAGCAATAGCTAACTGCCTCATCATACCTTTAAAATATCATGTAAATCAGTACAAGTTAGATAATAATGAAACAAATATTAAATGAGTAGCAAGTGAAATTTTAATAAAGTAATATACTGTACAGGCACAGATAAAATAAAGGGTACAGATAAATGTACAGGAATTAACTTATACAGAACAGTTGAGCACTTGGGCTTCTAAAGTGAGACGTTTAATATACCTTCAGGCAAAGTTACATGTCTGCAAGTGTGGGGCTGTCAGGATCATCAACATCTTCATCTTGAAAAATGAGTGAAGCATCAGGAAGTGGTGCTAAAACTGACACAACAGTTTCTTCAAAAACTGTTGATGTTGGTGGCAGCACATCTGGGTGAGCAGAAGCAGAAGCCGGAGAAAGGATGTCTTCTATACGCCACATTTCATGTGACCGCCAGGCAGCCAGGGATTTGGCGCTGCGCTCTTCCCTCTTCATTTGCAGTTACTGAGGGAATCCTCATTAGTTTGTTTTCCTCCGCTTAGTAATATACTTAAATTCAGTGGGTCGCCACGCCTGATCTGAGGTCATAGGCGACGCTGGAGGGCAGTGCGTGACTGCCAGCAGGCGGGCGAGAAGACGGACCGACCCAGCATGCGCCAGCTCCCCTGCCGCTGGTGGGTGAGACAGGCGGGTGTCGGGTGGCCGCGCCTCACGCAAATGATATTGATAAATGCAGGAAAATAAGCAGGAATCACCTGTCTGTGCTTACAAGAGTGCGTCAACACGTGAACAGATCTAGCGCAAACAAAATAATGTGCAGCACATTGGTACGGTGGCCCGGGAAACTTGAAATTACAGTCATGCAGAAAATTTGAAATCAGTACCGGATTATCGAAGGAACCGGATGACAGTTAGTCGGATCAGTGAAGGTCGACTGTACCACTAAGCTCAAGGACGGTTTCTCTCCTGCTTTTATGATGAAAGGCTTCTCTGGAATGATCAGATGAACTCTCGACCTCACAATCTACCTCATTATGGCCTTGTATCTCAATGTCTGCTTGTACTACCCTTCTGTAACTGAATAATTTATTGTTTCTCTTTACTACCTCAATGCATGAACATTGGTGTGATTTGCTCGATTATTGCAACCTGAAAAAGCATATTTGTGTTATTATTAAACTTTGTAATATTACAAAAGAGCATTTGTCAAAATAATATAGAAACATAGAAAATAGGTGCAGGAGTAAGCCATTCGGCCCTTCGAGCCTGCACCGCCATTCACTATGATCATGGCTGATCATCCAACTCAGAACCCTGTACCTGCTTTCTCTCCATACCCCCTGATCCCTTTAGCCACAAGGGCCATATCTAACTTCCTCTTAAATATAGCCAATGAACCGGCCTCAACTGTTTCCTGTGGCAGAGAATTCCACAGATTCACCACTCTCTGTGTAAAGAAGAGTATTATTATTATTGAATATTGAAGTATTTAAATATTGAAGTAGAATGTGGACTGCATGCTATCCTTAAGTGCAACAGACATTTCTGCAAAACCAAATGTTCTCTGTACCTCAGTTCATGTGGCAATAATAAACCAATTCAAGTCACTTTTATTGTCATTTCGACCATAACTGCTGGTACAGTAATAGTAAAAATGAGAATGTTTTTCAGGACCATGGTGTTACATGACACAGTACAAAAACTAGACTGAACTACGTAAAAAAAACAACACAGAGAAAGCTATACTAGACTACAGATCCACACAGACTGCGTAAAGTGCACAAGAACAATGCAGGCATTACAATAAATAATAAACAGGACAATAGGGCAAGGTGTCAGTCCAGGCTCTGGGTACTGAAGAGTCTGATAGCTTGGGGGAAGAAGTCTGGGTCATGAGAGCCCAAATGCTTTGGAGCCTTTTCCCAGATGGCAGGAGGGAGAAGAAATTGTATGAGGGGTGCATGGGGTCCTTCATAATGCTGTTTCCTTTGCAGATACAGCGTGTAGTGTAAATGTCCGTGATGGCGGGAAGAGAGACCCTGATGATCTTCTCAGCTGACCTCACTAACCGCTGCAGGGTCTTGCGATCCGAGATGGTGCAATTTCCAAACCAGGCAGTGATGCAGCTGCTCAGGATGCTCTCAATACAACCCCTGTAGAATGATGATGAGGATGGGGGGTGGAAGATGGACTTTCCTCAGCCTTCACAGAAAGTCGAGACGCTGCTGGGCTTTCTTTGCTATGGAGCTGGTGTTGAGGGACCAGGTGAGATTCTCCGCCAGGTGAGCACCAAGAAATTTGGTGCTCTTTATGATCTCTAACAAGGAGCCGTCGATGTTCAGCGGGGAGTGGTCGCTCCATGCCCTCCTAAAGTCAACAACCTTCTCTTTTGTTCACATTAAGTGACAGGTTGTTGGCTCTGCACCAGTACGTTGGCTGCTGCACCTTCTTACTGTAAGCTGACTCATCATTCTTGCTGATGAGGCCCACCACGGTTGTGTCATCTGCGAACTTGATGATATGGTTCGAGCCGTGTGTTGCAGCACAGTCATGGGTCAGCAGAGTGAACAGCAGTGGACTCAGCACACAGCCCTGAGGGGCCCCCGTGCTTAGTGTGATGGTGTTGGAGATGCTGCTCCCGATCCGGACTGACTGAGGTCTCCCAAATTTGCTAATGTTATTCACATAATATCCTAGCCAAATGGCAAACTTCTACTGCAAATCAAATGGACTGAGAGATTAATACTAACCCATATAACCTATTCATCCATTTGTCCGTGAACAAAATATTCCAAACCAATACACATGAAGATGAACTGCCTTGAGTATCTTGAGACTTGTTATTTCAAAATAATTAAGTCTAAAGTACTTATGAAAAAATGACCTTTAGTACTAAATCAGCTGTGCAAGCTTTTAAATTCCTGACATAAAATTCTGCATAAAGAAAACACGTCTTTCAAAGGTGCAAGGGGGCACATATTAATTGCATGAACATTGAAATGAAATGTTTTGCTTCAGTAATCTGCTAGAAACCTATACAACTTACCAGAAAAGACTCAGCTGAACTTTCCAAGGACCATAAGACATTGGAGCAGAATTATGTCATTCAGCCCATCGAATCTGCTCCACTATTCCATCATGGCCGACCTTTTAAACTGTCTCAACCCCATTCTGTTCCCTTTTCCCCGGAACCTTTGAAGCCCTGACTAAACAAGAATCAATCAAACTCCTTTAAATATTCTCAATGACCTGGCCTTTACAGCCATCCATGACAATGAATTCCACAGATTCACCACCCTCTGGCAGAAGAAATTCCTCATCTCTATTCCAAGGCTGTGTCCTCTGGTCATAGACTCAACCACAGGAAACATCCTCGCCGCATTAACTCTATCTACACCTTTCAATATCTAATAGGTTTCAATGCGATCACTCTCATTCTTCTAAATTCCAGTGAGTACAGGCCCAGAGCAATCAAACTCTCCTCTTAACTCTTTCATTCCTGGAATCATTCTCATGAACCTGCTCTAAAGCCTCTCCAATGTCAACATATCTCTTTGATAAGGAGCCTAAAACTGCTCACAATACTCCAAGTGCAGTCTGACTAATGTCTTATAAAGCCTCAGCTTCACATCCTTGTTCTTATATTCTAGTCCTGTCAAAATGAATGCCAACATTGTATTTATATTCCTTATCACCAACTCAACCTGCAAGTTAACCTTCAGGCAGTCCTGCACAGGAACTTCCAAGTCTCTTTGCACGTCTGCTTTTTGAAACTTCTCATTTGGAAAATATTTACATCTTTATTCTTTCTACCGAAGTGCATGGACATACACTTCACTACTCCATATTACATCTACAATTTCTTTGCCCAATCAGTCTAGTTACTTCTGCAAACTCCTTACTTCCTCAACACTACCTGACACTCCATCTTTGTACTGTCTGCAAACTTGGTCACAACTCAATCAATCTGTCATCCAAATTGCAGACATATAATGTGTAACGAAGCAGTCTTTATACCAACACATGAAGAACACCACTAGCCCTGGAAGCCAACCAGAATAACCCTTTATTCTCACTCTTTGCCTCCTGCCAGTCAGCCAATCTTTTATCCATTCTGTATCTTCCCTGTAATACCATGCAAATATATTATTAAGCAGCCTCATGTGTGGTACCTTGTCAAAGGCCTTCTGAAAATCCAAGCAACAACATCCTCTGACTCTCATCTACCCTGCCTGTTATTTCCTCAAAGAATTCCAACAGATTTGTCAGGCAAGATTTCCCTTTAAGGAAACTGTGCTGACTTTGGCCTACTTTATCATGTGACCCCAAGCACCCCAAAACTTCATCCTTAATAATATACTCTAACATCTTCCCAACCTTTGAAGTCAGGCTAACCTACAATTTCCTTTCTGCTTAAATCTTGCCTCCCTCCCCTCGTATAGAGTGGAATGACATTTACAATTTACAGAATCTACTGATTGTTGAAAGATCATTACTAATGCCTCCACAATCTCTTCACCTACCTCTTTCAGAACCCTCGGGTTTAGTCCATCGGGTCCAGGTGACTTATCACCCATTTGACCTTTCAGCTTCCTAAACATCTTCTCCCCAGTACTATCAACTATATTTCTTCTGCCCTCTGACACTCCTGAGTTTCTGGCATACTGCTAACATTTTCTGCAGTGAAGACTGACTGAAAATACTTAAGTTTGCCTGCGTTTCTTTGTCCCTCATTGCTACCTCTCCAGCATCATTTTACAGTCGTCTGATATCCACTCTATTTTATTTTTTAATATTTCTGAAAAAACCTTCTTATTGGCTAGCTCAGCTTAATATTTCATCTTTTCTCTCCTTAATATATATTTTTAGTTGCCTTCTGTTGGGTATTTTTAAAGCTTCCCAACCCTCTAACTTCCCACTAATTTTTGCTATATTATATGCCCTCTCTTTTTCTTTTATGCTGTTATTAACTTCCCTTGCCTCTTCCTCCCTTGAGAATACTTCTTCATTTTTGGGATGTATCTGTTGTGCGCCTTCCAAATTGACACCAGAATCATCAGCCATTGATGTTCTGTCGTCATCCCTGCAAGTGTCCCCTTCCAATCAACTTTGGTCAGCTCGTCTCTCATGCTCTGTAATTCCATTGTAATGCTGGTACATCTGACTTTAGCTTCTCCCTCTAAAACTACATGCTGAATTCTATATTATGATCACTGAGTCCTAAGGGTTCCTTTACCTTAAGCTCCTTAATCAAATCTGGGTCATCACACAACTCCCAATCCAGAATTTCCTTTCCCTAGTAGGCTTAGCCACAAATGGCTCTCAAAAGCTATCGCATAGGCATTCTACAAAATTCCCCTTTTGGGATCAGTACCAACCAATTTTCCCAACCTACCAGCATGTTGAAACCCCCCATGTCTGTTGTAAAATTCACCATCATATTTGCCTTTTATCTCCTGTTGTAATTTATATCCCATATCCTGGCTCCCGTTCAGAGGTCTGTGTATAACTCACCATTAGGGTCTTTTTACCCTTGCAGTTTCTAACTCTATCTACAAAGATTCTACATCTTCTGATTCTACGTAACCTCTAATGATTTCATTTCATTTTTTACCAACAGAAATAGCCCTCCCTCTCTTGCCTACCTGCCTTTTGATACAATGTGTATCCTTCGGTGTTAAGCTCTCAACTATGATTTTCAGCCACAACTCAGTGATATTCACAATGTCATATCTGCCAATTTCACTACAACACCATCGACCCTATTCTGCATAGTGCATGCATTCAAGTATAACACCTTCAGTCCTGTACTCATCAGCCTTTTCAATTTTGCCCCCATGTTAAACTTCAACTCATCCCACTGATTGCAATTTTGCCCTATCATGTGCATATCCTTTCTTACCGTCTCACTACATTAGTGGTCACCAACCTTTTTAAGCCCAAGATCCCCTACCTCGGTCTTAGTGAAAGGCAAGATCAACCTATTAAATTGATTAGTCACACGCATGCACACCAGGCAGAAAAGACCGGAAGTAGAAAAAAATGTATGTACACCAGGAATCACCAACCTTTTTTGCATTGCAGACCGGTTTAGTATTGACAATATTGTTACGGACCGGCCAACATGGCGGGGGGGGTGTTAAACATGACTGGAATACAGCAATACTCGAAGCAGGTTCCTTATGTCTAGTCTATTCTGCAACTTAGCTTACGTGGCTCTCAGCACTTAGCTTCTGTCCCGCTTGCTTACATTTTATTCTCTAAAAATATTCAGTGGGTTTGTCTTTAAGTGCAGGGTGCTTGGACTCAAGGTATCGAAGCAGTTTTGAGGACTTCATTGCCTCATTAGACAGCTTCCGGGCCTGAACTCCAGCCACCCGCCTGCCCACCGCCTTGGCCAGGTGCGGCTGGTCATGGGTGGGGTGAGAGGACACAGAAAGGGCCAGAGGTCCCCGTGCTGGGGCCGCGGCAGTCGCAGTCCGGAGAGAGCGACCGACCGAGCGAGGAGTGCGACAGGGCACACGCCCACCCCCCTTGTAGGATCTATTGGCCGACAAAAGTTTGGCTCGAAGGATGACTTTCAGATCATCGCAGCGAGGTAGCTGCTCTGCTACTTACGAAACCCTGAGCCCAAATTAGGTTGTCTGCGATTATTTTAGCACCGGTTTCCCCACGAACATTCCATGTGCTGAACAGGTTTAGAGGTGGCTCCCATCTGTCCGCGCTCCAGGCCAGTAGCAACGGCACTTCCTGCCGGCCGTACAAGGCAGCCGTGGTACCCGAGGCCAACTAGTGATCCCTGGCGTGAGGGTATCACTACGTTTAGGTGACTGATGGCCTCGTGTGGGTAATGTCCTCGCATGCGTTCAAGTTCAACAGTGGGTGTGACAGGGAATGAGGAAAGGTGCAGCTGACTCATATTGTTTCAAATCGCTAAATTATATTGTTTCTTTGCGGCCCGGTGATTGGGGACCACTGAAGTACACTGTGTAGTGCGTGGCGGGGGAGCTACACACATGCGCACTGGGCAGAAAGAACGGAACTAAAACCCCCGCGACCCGGAAACAATCTCTCAACAGTATTTGTGTATTTATTTTTCTTTTTTTTCGGGATCTACTGGGAAAGTCTCAAAGATCGACCAGTCGATGACAATCAACAGGTTGGCGACCACTACACTACATAATGCATCTATTTATATTTCTCCACTGCACCATCCTCAGCCCTATCACACTGGTTCCCACCTCCCTGCCAAATTAGTTGGAACCCTCCCCAACAGCTCAAGTGAACCTGCCCACAAGGATATTAGTCTCCATTTAAGCTCAGGTGTAACCCTTCCTTTTTGTACAGGTCATACCTTCCCCCAGAAGAGATCCCAATGATCCAAAAATCTGAAACCCTGCCTTCTGCACCACTCATTCATCTGTACTATCATCCTATTCTTGGATGTCCTATTCTTCAGCCTCTTCCCTAACTCCCAACTCTCTCTGCACAGGACCTCTTCCCTCTTTCTAATCATATCATTGGTGCTAATGCGCACTACAACCTCCAGTTGTTCACCCTCCCTCCTGAGAATCTCCTGCAGCTGTTTTGAGACATCCTCAATCCTAGCAGTTGGGAAGCAACACACCATCCTGGTTTCTCTTTTACAGCCACAGAATCTCACGTCTGTCCTCCTAACAATCGAGTCTCCTATTACTACCGCTCTACCTGACTTTACCCTTCCCTGCTGAGCCTCAGAGCTGGCCACATTGCCACTAGCCTGGCTACTGCTTCTGTCCTTGATAGATCATTCTGCCCCATCAGTATCCAAACAGGGTATACTTGTTGCTGAGCAGAATAGCCACAGAGGAATCCTGCACTGACTGCTCACTCCCCTTATTTCTCCTGGTTATCACCCATCTACTGTCTGAAGTCTGCACTCTAGGTGTGATCACCACAGTAAAAGTCTCATTTATGAGGTTTTCAGCCTCCCTGATAATCCTGAGTACATCCACTCCTGCTCCAGTTCCTTGACCTTGTCAATTAGGATCTGAAGGTGTGTGCACTTCCTGCAGATGTAGTCACCATGAAGACAACATGTAGACATCAGATGGCCAGTCCACTTACAGCTGACTCCTTTTTATTGGCCTCTACTGTGCCTAAGAGATCATTATGATTGCAGCCTGCTGAAAAGATCCAAAAGGCCCCAAGCTCATTTTAAACCTCATGCTGTCTCACCAATGAACGACTTCTTGCAATGATTGCAGCACATCATTAAAAAAAAAGTTGATATACTCTTGATTGAAGGACATTTGATTGTAAATCTATTTTCAGGTATCTTAAAGATTAAATTTGCAGGATGGATTGAAAACTGTATTCACTATTAAAAATCATAGGATAGAATCATATAGAATAAATGGCGATTGGTTTTTTAAAACTCTCTCATGCACTTTGTTTCAGAATATTATGCAATTCACATACAGGTGTCCCCCGCTTTACGGAAGTTCACTTTTATGAAAGACCTACATTAGTACCTGTTTTCGCTAACCGAAAGAAATCCGAAGAGGATTTTCACTTTTACGAGAAAAGGAGCCCATTTTAAACGTGTTTACCCCAAGAAAGACTACTATGATCGTGAAGCCTTGCACGGGCAGGTGTGTGTGCATACATGTACGTGCCAGTCTTTTTCTACAAATTGGTTTTGACTAAATCTTCCCTATTCTAGTAAGTGAAACTACACTGTACATACATTATTTCTACTTTATATAGACTGTGTATCATATAATTCCTGCTTTTACACAGTTGGATGTGGAGCATATACACAATGAGGTAGCACTGTTCTGGAATTAACTAATATTTAAGCAATTGGAGCAGTCACATTGGATATATTACTTTACCTTCTACTGGATATCCTTGAACAAATTTCTCCAATTTTATTAAGACCAAATGCTATCTGAGAGGGAGGATGAAGCAGTGAGGACTTCAAATCTTTAATCCTGAGACATTAAAAACAGACTTGCATGCAAATACAGCTTCAATGAGCAATGCTCAAATTGAACAAGATACAAACACTTAAACTAAAATAAATATTACCCATAAGCAGTAAATGTTTGGGAAGCACAAGAATTATGGGTAGAGGTTAATTGAAACATCTGCAAAATTACAGATAGCTCCAATGCTGTCAAACCAGGATATGGGTAAGAATGTAGAAGGGGAGAGAAGCTAACTATAGTTGAACCACAAACTCCGAACATTCGACAGTTTCATAATTGGAATAGCCAATTGTGACGATATGGCCAAGGGCAAGAGAACTGGTTGATCTGTCAATACAGTACAACTCTGACAAACTACTACCCACTGCTTGGAAATCCTGATCATTCTGTGACACAACAAATACTCCCAAAGATTCAGTTTCCTGAACTCAGCAACCACTGGGAAGCTTATATTACGGCATAACAACTTAAAAGTGAATTCAAAATGTGTTAGGGTTGAAATTGGAAAAAAATATCCAATTGTACAAAAAATATGCTAGTCTAGGACCATCAAAATCTTGAGAGTGCAACATTAATATGATGTTACTGAATGTAAGCTACCAGTGAACTGCAGGAACAAATGTTACAGAATGAAAATTGCAAAAGTAAATACCTAGACTGTAAATTTTTATCATTATATCTGCCATTGCTGGATACTCTTCTGTCACAAGCATTCCTGCCTGTATCTCTAGGGGATCTAGAGCGCGACCTTTCACGACCTTTATGCCTGTAAAAGAAAAACAGATTAAACACATTTTCTGATAGCTATAGAAAAGAGTCCTTGACCTCAACTACTTTCAATTGCCTGGCATACAGGATTTCAGACAAACTTGTCGTTATGACCACATACACTTATCACTGAGTTCACTGCTCCATTTTCATCAAAAGTTTCTAACTTGCAGGAAAATTAAGCCAACAAAGTGAACTGTTCCACTCAGGATGAAAACTTGGATCTCTGGAGCAGTGGCAGCTAGTGTTGTTACTTTGCCAACTCAAGGAAAAACCCTCAACTTCATTTAACCAAATTTACGACCAATACTTACCATATATGTCTCATCTAATGATACTAAGCAATAGAGTTAAAAAAAACTTTAAATATATTTTAATCAGAGAACTTCTTTAACAACAAGAAAAATCAGCAAGCCAAATAAATGTTTTATACAAGAGAAAGCACTTGCACGATTTCTTCAAGGGACAAGAAATCAATTTTTATGGAACCAGAGGAAATAGCGGAGGTACTTAATGAATGCTTTGCTTCAGTTTTCACTACGGAAAAGGATCTTGGCGATTGCAGGGATGACTTGCAGTGGACTGAAAAGCTTGAGAATGTAGATATTAAGAAAGAGGATGTGCTGGAGCTTTTGGAAAGCATCAAGTTGGATCAGTCACAAGCACTGGATGGGATGTACTCCAGGCTACTGTGGGAAGCGAGGGTAGAGATTGCTGAGCCTCTGGCAACGATCTTTGCATCATCAATGAGGACAGGAGAGGATCCAGAGGGTTGCGGATGTTGTCCCCTTATTCAAGAAAGGGAGTAGGGATAGCCCAGGAAATTACAGACCAGTGAGTCTTACTTCAGTGGTTGGTAAGTTGATGGAGTAGATCCTGAGAGGCAGGATTTATGAACATTTGGAGAGGCATAATATGATTAGGAGAAGTCAGCATGGCTTTGTCAAAGGCAGGTCGTGCCTTACAAGCTTGATAGAATTTTTTGAGGATGTGACTAAGCACATTGATGAAGGTAGAGCCACAGATGTAGTGTATATGGATCTTAGCAAGGCATATGACAAGGTACCCCATGCAAGGCTTATTGAGAAAGTACGGAGGCATGGGATCCAAGGGGTATTGCTTTGTGGATCCGGAACTGGCTTGCCCACAGTTGTAGACGGGTCATATTCTGCATGGAGGCCGGTGACCTGGTGCGTCTCAGGAATCTGTTGTGGGACCCCTGCTCTTCATGATTTTTATAAATGACCTGGATGAGGAAGTGGAGGGCTGTCAAAGGTTACAATGGGACACTGACAGGATGCAAAACTGGGCTGAGAAATGGCAGATAGAGTTCAACCCAGATAAGTGTGAGGTGGTTCATTTTGGTAGGTCAAATATGATGGCAGAATATAGTATTAATGGTAAGACTCTTGGCAGTGTGGAGGATCAGAGGGATCTTGGGGTCAGAGTCCATAGGACACTCAAAGCTGCTACGCAGGTTGACTCTGTAGTTAAGAAGGTATATGGTGCACTGGCCTTCATCAATCGTGGAATTGAGTTTCAGAGCCGAGAGGTAAAGTTGCAGCTATACAGGACTCTGGTCAGACCCTACTTGGAGTACTGTGTTCAATTCTGGTCGCCTCACTATAGGAATGACGTGGAAACCATAGAAAGGTGCAGAGGAGATTTACAAGGATGTTGCCTGGATTGGGGAGCATGCCTTATGAGAATAGGTTGAGTGAATTCAGCCTTTTCTCCTTGGAGCAATGGAGGATGATAGAGGTGTACAAGATAATGATAGGCATTGATCGTGTGGATAGTCAGAGGCTTTTCCCCAGGGCAGAAATGGCTAGCACGAGAGAGCATAGTTTTAAGGTGCTTGGAAGTAGGTACAGAGGAGACGTCAGGGGTAAGTTTTATTTTACGCAGAGAGTGGTGAGTGCGTGGAATGGGCTGCCGGCAGCGGTGGTGGAGGCGAAAACAATAGGGTCTTTTAAGAAACTCCTGGATGGCTACATGAAGCTCAGAAAAATAGAGGGCTATGGGTAAAGCCTAGGTAGTTCTAAGGTAGGGACATGTTCGGCACAGCCTTGTGGACCGAAGGGCCTGTATTGTGCTGTATGTTTTCTATGTTTCTATGTTTTTTCGCAGTCATCATACTCAAATTAAATATTCGTTGATTTAAAACCTAAGCTCACAGCAAAGGTAATTTCTGTAAATAAAAATGAACACTTGAAAAATTGTTTTGGCCAAATTCAATAGAATGAAAACATAAGTGATGTTCCATGTTTATTTAATGCAGGTAATCAAACTCTGATTTTCTGAGAACCAATAAGCATTTCAAAGTACCCCTCTCAATTCTTTTTGTCCAGAAAGAAAACCATAAAAATTCTGTAAGTCATAACTCTACGTACAAATAGCAAATGGTCCACAGATCTATCAGTAAAACACTCATCCATCTGACAATACGTTTAGTTTTCTTATTAAATAATTTCAGTTCTTTCACTCGTTCTTTGCTAAAAGTTCAGCATTGAACAAAGCTTGAAGAACTAATTGACATTATTTCTATAATTACCTTAATTTCTGGAATGAATCCCTTTTGTTTAGTCAGTGACTCCTCAGACATGATGCAACAAATTTTTAATTTTATTCAAGGTTAATGAAAATTTCAAAGCAGCTTTGTCACCAGCTTCAAACTTAGCAGTGTCTCCCAATGGTCAGCTACTTTTTCCACATTATCTGTTAGTATCATTAGTTTCATGCTATGTCAATTTGTACTTCTGAGAAAAATAACAAATCTTTGAAATTTTACTTGTTTAAAAGCCTTATAGCTGATCTTAAACTTCCATTATCATATATAGTAAAGCTTTTAATTTCCTTTCCAGCAAATTAATAGTTTGAATATGAAGCTGCAGATTCTTACACATTTGGCTCTATTTGCATCTTCTGGGTTTCAAATCTCTTATGATTTAATGCTATATCAACAAAATATTGACAATCCAACTGACCTAGAAATAAGCGTTAAATCCAGACTTGAACTGTTTTCAAAAAAAAATCCCTTTTATCAACTAAGCAAAACAGAGCAAACTAATCCTTTACTGCAGAACCTTTATGCATGTTTTTGTCACTTGACAAATAAAGTTATTTCACTTTAACTTTCCTTCCATTCTTCAAATTATGCCACATCTAGCAGCGCCTAACTAACCAGCTTCAAAGACTAAACCAGGATACACATCTTCCAAACATATCAAACTGTACATCTCATTGCATTGCTTCACAAGAGTTCTGCAACATCTGACTGCCTAAATTGCCTAAAATGCTGCCATTTGTCTTACAGTTCTTACCTATGCTGGTATATTTCCTGCTGGCTTCACCAGTTCTGCAATCAGCTTCTGATTACTTACCAGCCCCTTTGTCCCCCATTAAAAAGAAACTTGTAATCCTATTTTTAAAATAGGCTTCCAGTTATTCCATCTTAGCTCTTCCTTCAAGAGTCATTGCTGTTAACTTCGTGAGTCAAGCTAAGTTTCTTTCCAGATTGTTTCTGCCCTTTCCAACTGTATCCTGATTTTTTTTTAAACATGTAGATTCTTTCAATTCCTTTCTCACTTTCCTTGAGATTTCTGAAGATATTGCTTCCCTTTCTGCGCATAAACATCAGACTGCTTTGTATCATATGCTATACTTTAATCCAAATGGCAAAAATTGTGCAATGAAAATGCTCTACTTGTGTTGTAAGAACTTCCTGAATATTCTCTTTCGTTCAATTACAGGCCCTTCCTCCCCCCTCAGACTGTACTGCAAAATTAAAACAAAATTATTTATGAAGTGTTGAACATTTTTCTTTGAACCATAAAAACTTCCCTCTATGTGGTTATGACTGTCCATTTCCACTACTGTCTATATTTGCCTACATCAGTTCTGCCTACATACTGAAGTATCAGAAAATGAGAACAGTGCCTCGTGAAAGTGCAAGTTCTAATTCCTGAAAAGGTCAGGTATATGGTTCTTGTAGCTGCTGCAGTTCATACTTTCAACATATTCATAATCAGAGAAAAGGTAACTTTGCACATCAATCAAACACAATAAACAGTGTTGCAATATGAAGCTTACTTGACAAAACTGAAGGAAGAAAAACCCATGGGAACAGAAACATTGAGAGATATCACAGGAATAATTTTCTCTGGTAAATAGTATTTGCATGATGTACCATTACAAAAAATGCATATAATTCTAATCACTAATATATCTATTGACTTCAGACAAGGAGAGGTTACTTGAGAATAAATGATATAAGCTATTGTGAAAAGCCTTACAATAAGACAATTAGTATCCTGCTGCATGACTCCAAGGACCCTAGCATGATCCTGACTTGTGATATACATTTTATATACAGAAGTTAGGGGCATTTCAGGTGTTTCAAAGTTCCAGCAACCTGCCTGTGATGTGCTAAAAGGTTTATGATAAACTACTCACCCGCTTGATACTCAAATTAAAATAATTAGGCTGGCTCAATAGCTTATTTTACTACAGAAATGGAAAGTATAGGCCAGCAGAAATAAACAAACTTTGTTCCCGTTCAAATTATAGGCACGTGAAATCAGAATCAAAATCTTTGTGTTACATTAAGTTTTGTTTAAGCACAAGCCTAAATAACTCAAGGTCCAACTTTACCTGTGTTCAGGAGAAGAACTTCTTCGACGTGGACTGTGGCTGTCTGCCCTCTCCTCGTTTGAGTTAAGCTTGAGAAAATAGAAGTAACATTAAAATCGTACAAGGAATTAAGCAAATAAGCCATTCTTCTCCAGACATGATTTCGGTAGCTTTCAAAGCAGAAGTAGAATTCCCAGTTTCTACCTAAACTGGAGAAGGTAGTTTTAAGTTTGGAGTGGCATGGCACGGGAGGAAAAAAATATATAACCAACGAGTTCTGAAACCAAAAAAATATATAAAATCGGGCTGGTTTTTAGAGTGGGGGATGTGGAAGATCTAAGAGCAAGTCATCAGGAAAGGTAGCTGCTCAAAGAATTGGAGCATGGAGGGAGAAATATTGTACTGAGAATCATCAATTATCATTTGTCAACAGTGTTGAGTGATGATATTAGAAAAAGAGAATAAAAGTTACTGAAGTGGTTTAAACAATTCTGGTCCACAGAAAAAGGATGCTCAACTACTGGTGATGACACTAAATGGAGTGCAAAAGCAAATTGTATAGAGGTGGAGAGTCTGCAGAGGAATATAGATAGGTTAAGTGAGTGGGCCAAGGTCTTGCAGATGGAATACAACATTGGTAAATGCGAGATCATCCACTTTGGAAGGAATACTACAAGAGCAGATTATTATTTAAATGGTGAGAGATTGCAGCATGCTGTTATGTAGAGGGACTTGGAAGTACTTGATCATGAATTGCAACAAGTTGTCTTGCAGGTACAACAGGTTATTAAGAAGGCAAATGGAATGTTGGCCTTCATTGCTAGAGGGATTGAATTCAAGAGCAGGGAGGTCATGCTGCAACTATACAGGGTATTGGTGAGGCTGCACCTGGAGTACTGTGTGTATTGCTGGTCGTCATACTTGAGGAAGGATATACTAGCTTGAGGCAGTACAGAGGAGGTTCACCAGGTTGAATCCAGAGATGAAAAGGTTAACCTATGAGGAGAGATTGAGTCGCCTGGGACTATACTCTCTGGAGTATATTGTGGGGGTGGAACTCGACTCTCTGACGGTGGTGTCTGAAAAGAGGATGCTGTCCAAGTTGCATGCCATCTTGGACAATGTCTCCCATCCACTCCATAATGTACTGGTTAGGCACGGGAGTACATTCAGCCAGAGATTCATTCTACCGAGATGCAACACTGAGTGTTATAGGAAGTCATTCCTGCCTGTGGCCATCAAACTTTACAACTCCTCCCTCGGAGTGTCAGACACCCTGAGCCAATAGGCTGGTCCTGGACTAATTTCCACTTGGCATTACTTACTTATTATTATTTAATTATTTATGGTTTTATATTGCTATATTTCTACACTATTCTTGGTTGGTGCGACTGTAATGAAACCCAATTTCTCTCGGGATCAATAAAGTCTGTCTGTCGGGAGTTCAGAAGAATGAGACGGGATCTTATAGAAACATACAAAATTTTGAAAGGGATAGATAAGATAGAAGCAGGAAAATTGTTTCCATTGGTAGGTGAGACTAGAACTAGGGGACATTGCCTTAACATTCAGGGGAGAAGATTTAGGACAGAGATGAGAAGGAACTGTTTTTCCTAGAGAGTGGTGAATCTGTGGAATTCTCTGCCCAGGGAAGCAGTTGAGGCTTCTTCACTAAATATACTTAAGATACAGTTAGATAGATTTTTACATAGAAGGGGAATTAAGGGTTATCGGGAATAGGCAGGTAGGTGGAGCTGAGTTTACAGACAGATCAGCCATGATCTTATTATCATGAACTGCCTTGAGGGCATAAAATGTTGGATGCCACAAAACTTCCTACAGCTGAATGAAGGCAAGTCTGATGCTGTCCTATTTGGCCCCCCCGACTCTATCAAAGTGATTACCAACAGTCTTGGTAACCTGTCCACACTTGTCAAACCCCATGTCAAAAACCTTGGTGTGATATTTGATTCCACCTTTAAGTTTGACAAGCAAGTTAACGCAGTAGTAAAAGCCAGTTTTTCCAGCTTCATACTATTGCCACAATCAAGGCGCTTCTCTCTTTTAAAGATCTTGAGAAAGTCATCCAAGCACTTATATCCTCCCGCTTGGACTATTCCAACTCCCTGTATACTGGGATTAGTCAGTCGTCCCTGTCCCGCCTGCAACTGGTCCAGAATGTCACAGCCAGGCTCCTGACAGGTGCCCAGAAGAGGGACCATATTACTTCTATTCTGGCCTCTCTCCACTAGCTACCAGTATGGTTTAGAATTGATTTTAAGGCTCTCCTGTTTGCTTATAAGTCCTAAATGGGCTGGCCCCCTCTTATATCGCAGACTTTCTAACCCCTTATTCTACTCCCAAGTCCCTCAGGTCAGTTGACTTGGGGCTCCTGGCTGTCCCGTGATCTAAATTTAAATTCAGGGGCGACTATGCCTTTGCTGTTGCAGTGTGGAACAGCATTCCCCTCCCTAGCAGATCTGCTCCCTCCATTGACTCTTCAGTCCAGGCTCAAAACTTACGTTTATTCACTATTGTTTGAATCTTCCTGATGTGACTGATTTTTGGCTTGTGCCTAGACTCGTGTTTATTTTGTGCCTATAAGCTGACTGCCTTGATGTTTATATCTGTGTTTCTTGTATTTGTGATTTTAGCTACCTGTTCTGGTTTGTACAGCGCTTTGGTCAACATGGGTTGTTTTTAAATGTGCTTTATAAATAAATTTGACTTGACTTATTGAATGGCGGGGCAGGCTCGATGGGCCGGATGGCCTACTCCTGCTCCTATTTCTTATGTTCTTATGGAGAATACCTCAATCAGTTGCAATACATATCTGGATCGTGGGTAGTGCATCTAATGGACTTGTTACTGATGCAATTAGTTCTCCCCCCTTCCCCCACCCCTTCAATGAAGTAAAGATATTAGCACAGCAGGATAATCATGAATTCAAACTTGGCCATTTCACTAATGATCTGCAGTATCAGTGACAATCCAATGCAAAACAGTGGGCATTGCTGCTGTTGCCAGTGCCATTCTTTGCTGGGGTTTCCAAACAAGTTTGAGTTCATATCCCATAAGATCATAACATATAGCAGCAGAATTAGGCCAACTGGCTCATTGAGTATCTTCCCCAATTCTGTCAAGCTGATTTCTTTTTATCCCTCTCAAACCCATTCTTCTGGCTTTTTCCCATAACGTTTGATGCCTTGACTAATCAAGAACCTTACCAACCTCTGCTTTAAATATACCCAATGACTTGGCCGCCACAGCTGTTTGTAGCAATGAACTCAATAGATCTACCATCCTCTGGATTGTGAAATTCCTGCTGATTTCTGTTCTAAAGGGATGTCTCTCTATCCCGAGGCTGTGCCTCTGGTCCTTAACTGCCCCACAAAAGGAAACATCTTCTTCACATCTATTCTAATTAGGCCTTTCAATACTCTGTAACTTTCAATAAGATACACCCAATTCTTCTCAACACCAGCAAGTACAGGCCCAGAACCATCAAACACTCCACGTACATTAAACCTTTCATTCCCAAAATTGTTCTTATGAACATCCTCTGGACCCTCTCTGATACCTTTTTTTTAAGATCGAGGCCCAAAACTGCTCACAATACTCCAAGTGTGGTCTGACCAATGCCTAATAAAGCCTCAGTATTACATCCTTGCTTTTAAATTCAAGTCATCCCGAAATGAATGCCAATATTGCATTTGAACTCAACCTTTAAGTTAGCCTTTAGGGAATGCCACACATTCTCCGAAGTCCCTTTGAACATATGATTTCTGAATTGCCTCCCCATTTGGAAAATAGTCTACGTATTTATTCCTTCTACCAAAGAGCACAATCACACACTCCCATCTGCCTCTTTTTTGCTCATTCACTGAATATGTCCAAGTCCTTCTGCAAAATGGGAATAAAGGCCCCCTTGTTTATCACTTTTTGCCTCATGCAAGTCAGCCATTCTTCTATTCATGCTAGAACCGTTTTTGAAATACCATGAGCTCTTACTTTGTTAAGCAGCCTCACGTGCGGTACTTTGTCAAATGCCTTCTGAAATTCCAAGTAAACAACATCAATTGACTCTCCTTTATCTATCCTGTCTGTAATTTCCTCTCAGAATTCTGACAAATTTGTCAGACAGAATGTCCTTCTTGAAAATCATGCTGACTTTAGCCTATTTTATCATATGCCTCGGAGTACCCCGAAACTTCATCCTTAATAATGGACTTCAACATTTTACCAACTACTTATATCAGGTTAACTGGCCTATAATTTCCTGGCTCTGCCACCCTTCCTTCTTAGAGTGCAGTGCCATTTGCAATTTTTCAGTCTTCCAGAGTCTAATGATTCTTGAAAGATCATTACTAATGCCTCCACAATCTCTTCAGCTACCTCCTTCAGAACCCTGGGGTGTAGTCCATCTGGTTCAGATGACTTATCTACCTGCAGCTTCCTAAATACCTGCTCTATAGTAAAAGCAATGACATTCACTTCTGCCCCCAACACTCTTGAATTTCCACTATACTGCTGATATCTTCCACAATGAAGACTGGCAAAAAATACTCAATTAAGAAAGGATCCAGTGCTCTACTCATTAAGTTAGTCTGCCATTTCTTTCAGAAGAAATAGTCCATTTAGAACAGAGATGAGTAGGAATCTCTGTAGCCAGAGGGTATGAATCTATGGAATTCATTGCCACTAAGTGCTGTTGAGGCCAAGTTATTGAGTATATGTAAAGCAGAGTTGATAGATTCTTGGTTAGTCAGGGCATTAAAGGTTACAAGGAAAAGACAGAGAAATGTGGTTAAGAGGGATAACAGGTCAGCCATGATGGAATGGTGAAGCAGAATTGATAGGCTGAATGGCCTAATTCTGGTCCGATATCTTTTGGGTTTTACGGTCTTACATATTAATTGATGAATAACCTTACCTGTATCTGTACCACGCTGCTTTTCATTTTTTGCACAGCTGTACCACTGCTTGCCGCACTTTCCTCACTGTCTGAGCTACTTGAAATCTCTCCACCTCCAATCCTCACAGGATTCTCCAAATTAGCGGGGGCTTCACTGGCAGAGACAATTTCTCTCTCATTCTGAGGAATGTTTTCAACCATTTGTATGCCTGACAAATTTTAACAGAGTCACAACTATATTTTGGATCATAATTTTAAATGTTTTAAACTAGAATCTCAATCTTCACACACAAGCTACTTAAATAAAAGAGTAAAAATTAGTATATACCTAATTAAACTCTGAAACATACTACAAAATTCAAAGTGCTTATTCTACAATCCCAGCAAAGCATTTCCAATTATGACCAACAAAACTCTGTATAACATTTACCAAAGTATTCTTCAATATTGCGGCTCACTAGAAGGAAAGAGTAGATAACAAAGGTAGTTTTCCTTATTTATATTAATTACATTATATTAACTTTTTTTTAGAAGAGCAGCATCCATAACCAAATTGCAGCTTGGTGCTAATCAACATGCACCTTGCTTTATTGACGCAACAGGCACGTTACAAAAGACAGATACAAAAGATCTTTAGGAAGCGGTGTCTCAGAAAGGCAGCATCCATTATTAAGGACCTCCAGCACCCAGGGCACGCCCAATTCTCACTGTTACCATCAGGTAAGAGATACAGAAGCCTGAAGGCACACACTCAGTGATTCAGGAACAGCTTCTTCCCCTCTGCTATCCGATTCCTAAATGGGCATCAAAGCTTTGGACACTACCTCACTTTTTTAAAAATATACAGTACTTCTGTTTTTGCACACTTTTTAAAATTTTTTCAATATACGCAATTGATTTATTTGTTTATTTATTACGTTTTATTTCTTTTCCTCTCTCTCTACTAGATTATGTATTACATTGAACTGCTGCTGCTAAGTTAACAAATTTCACATCACATGCCGGTGATAATAAACCTGATTCTGCTTCCGATTCTGAGACAGATAGAATTCAAAACATATCGATACGTGAGGGTTCCTTAAGGAATAGTCCGGGGGGGGGGGGGGGGGGAGCGGGGGGGAGGGTGTTGTGTGGATAAGCTCCCACTACCTATCAAATGCTCCCAATGCGTACATCCCAACCAGCCTCTGACAACCAAGTCCTGCTCCTGACCTTCATGTATTTCAGGTGTGGCGTAGATAAAAAGCCCGGCAGAACCATTTCTACTGACAGGAGAAAGGGCGAGAGCAGGTTACTGGCACCTTAAAACCAGTTGCTCAAGGATATGGAGCTCGTCAGCCTCGACTGCTTGTCTAAGAGAAGGAAAACAGTGACCTCAAACCTCAACTGCCTCGTGGGCTATACCCCCTCATGAGTAAGGTTTTAGGAGTAAATCCAGAGGAAAAATCTGGAGCTAGGGTCCTGCAGGCAGTCCTATATTTAAGTTCAATGCAAACTGGCAACTACAATATTGGTGGTGCTAAACTGTATCAGTCTCTGCCATTCCTTTGGATTCATCAGCTGCATGGAGAAGAAAAGCTTGCTGCATGGGCAACAATTTGCTCTCCATATCGCACTGTCCTGGCTTGCACATTGATTATAGAGAGCTAGGAGCTACATCCATGGGAGACTTAGATCCACTCAAATTTGCCTACCACCACAATAAGTCCACATTCACTTAACCCTGAAACATCTGGACAGCAAATATGCATACATCAGGATGCTCTTTATAGGCTACAGCTCAGCAGTCAATACTATCATCCCCTCAAGACTAATCAATAAGCTTTAAGACCTTGGCCTCAATGCATTCTTGTGCAATTGGATCCTCCATTTCCTCACTTGCAGAACCCAGTCAGTTGGAAACAACAACTCCTCTATAATCTCCATCAGTACAGGTGCACCACAAGCCTGTGTGCTTAGCTACACGCTGTACTTGCTTTACACTTACGACTGTATGGCTCCAACGCATGTATGGCACAGCTCCAATGCCACATTCAAGTTTGCTGATAACACCGTCATAGGTCAAATCAAAGGTGGTGAAGAATCAGCAAACTCTCACTCAATGTCAGCAAGACTGAAGAGCTGATTATTGATTTCAGAAGGAGGAAACAAGAGATCCATGAGCCAGTCCTCATTCGAGGATCAGAGGCAGAGATCGTCAGTAGCTTTAAATTCCTCTGAGTCATCATTTTGGAGTACTATTCCTGGGTCCAGCACACAAGTGCAATTACGAAGACAGCAGAGTGCCTCTAGTTCCTTAGAAGTTTGCAAAGGTTTAACATGACATCCAAAATTTTGACAAACTTCTATAGATAAGTAGTGGAGAGTATATTGACCGGCTGCATCACAGCCTGATATGGAAACACCAATGCCTTTCAAGGACACTTCATCTCATGTTCTTGATATTTATTGCTTATAATAGTTATTATTTCTTTTTGTATTTACATAGGTTGCTTTGCACATTGGTTGTCTTGTTGATATGGTCTGTCATTGATTTTATTATGATTACTGGATTGATTGAATATTTTCACAAGAAAATGAATCTCAGGGTTGTCTATGGGGATGTATATATACTTTGATAATAAATTTACTTTGAACTTTGACCACAGCCAACTGATAGGTAAAAGAGAATTAGATAATACATGCTTCATGGAGGTTTGTGTTTCTAGAAAGTGGTTCATGTCCCTATTTTCTGTATTGCAAATCCACTTCATCTGTGCATGGATCAAGAAATGTAAGTTGAAAAAGAAAAAAAAATTATTACTTTTTGTTTATTTCTACTGCCAAATCCCTCCCTACACCACCACACGTGCATACACATTTCTTGAGAGTGAATGTTACTTTGTATCTCAAATTTTTGGGTAGTGACTTGTAAATTTTGCAAGGAATTATTGATCTTTCGAGTTGAAACACTGCTTTAGAGCAGATGCAGAGTTTCAATGTGCAATAGCAGCAACACCTTCCCACAGATACTGCTTGACCCATAGAACCACAGAACATTACAGCACAGAAACAGGCCTTTTAGCCCTTCTGGGCTCTGCTGAACCATTTTTCTGCGTAGTCCCACTGACCTGCACCTGGCCCATATCCCTCCATACATCTCTCATCCATGTACCTGTCCAAGTTTTTCTTAAATGTTAAAAGTAAGCCTGCATTTACAACTTCACCTGGCAGCTCATTCCACACTCCCACCACTCTCTGTGTGAAGAAGCCCCCCCTAATGTTCCCTTTAAACTTTTCCCCCTTCACCCTTAACCCATGTCCTCTGGTTTTTTTCTCCCCTAGCCTCAGTGGAAAAAGCCAGCTTGCATTCACTTTATCTACACCTATCATAATCTTATATACAGGCCAGTCCCCGGGTTACGTACGAGTTCCAATCCTGAGTCCATCTTTAAGTCGGAACAAGTACATCCGGTATTATTTAGCGTCAGTTAGTCAAACATTTGTCTTAGTATATAGAATATATTTTACCTTTCTATGCATATAAAACACTTAAGAAACGTATGTATTCCAGTAATTGAACCACTGCATTGCTTAGTAATAATTGTAGTTTTCATTGGGGCAGGGCTTTCCACATGCTCCATTATTCTCACTTTATTTTTTATCCTTTAAAATTGTTCCGATTGTTGACCGACTGTAGCCTAATGGTTTTCCAATGACCGATGGCGTTTCACCTCTTTCCAAATGCTTTATTATTTCCACTTCATTTTCAATCGCGATCGCTTCCCATCAATGGAACAGAAACACTGTGGGCGGCGGGTCCCCAGCTCCACTGGCTTCCGAGGTCCACTGGGTCCTAAGGACCACTGCACTGAGAAAGGCTAAATGGGACAAGTGGGGGCTGTGCTGGGTTTGGGTATTTCCTCCTCCACAATATTCCATGTTTGAATTTAAACTGGAGGTGGTAGTGTTTTTTTTTAAACGAGGTCGAGTTGCGAGCTCGATATCAACCCGGCACGGGTGGTACGGGAATCACTGGATCGACATCAACCCGGCACAGGAGTGGTCTGTCACCAGATCGAACTCGGGAACCTCCGTTCTCCAGCCCAATGCTGATCTCACTGTGCCACTAGCCGACCGGAACGGGGGGGGGGGGGGTCAGGGTGAATCTTACTAAGAAAAATTTAAGCCAAATACAAAGTCAAACACTCAACACAGTGTCAACGACAACAATTTAAAATGGCGGACGGCATCACGATCCGATTTAAAATGGCGGACGGCATCACGATCCGACTTAAAATGGCGGACGGCATCACGATCCGACTTAAAATGGCAGACGGCATCACGATCCGACTTAAAATGGCGGACGGCGTTCTTCCTCAGTTCATAAGTACGAATTGTCCATAAGTCGGACATTCGTAACTCGGGGACTACCTGCACCTCTATCAAGTCTCCCCTCATTCTTCTATGCTCCAGGGAATAAAGTCCTAACCTATTCAACCTTTCTGGATTACCCACTGAGTTCTTACTGCAAACCAGAGCTCAAGTAAGCAGATATATTCAAGATGAAGAGCCTCAGATACTTCAGCTATAGGTGATATTGCATAAGAATGGTTTCAATGTGCTGACTGACCTACTCCTGTTGCTGGTTCTAACATTAGGAGTCCAAAGGTGCAGCTCAAGGTCAGATGTGAAAGGATCTGATCTCCTGTCCTCCGTGTTACAGACTTCCATTTTGCAATATGCAAGCATGGGTCTTGTCAACGTCCATGCAACACACTGACCTATATAAAACTACTACCTGACAATCCCTGAAGAGGAGTGATGGAGCTGGTGGAGCTGCTGCCTCACTAATCCACTGACCCAGGTTCAGTCCTGACATTCAGAGCTGTCCTAATCAAAGTTTGCACATTCTCCCTGTTGCCATGCAGATTTCCTCCAGCATCTCTAGTTTTCCCCACATCCCAAAAGTGTATTGGTAGGCTCATTGACCTTTGTAAATTGTCCAAAGTGACTGAAAGCATCTGCATTAAGGTGATGGAAATACAGGGGAAATAAGATTGGCATTAATGGTTGCTTGAAGGTCATTGTGGACTCCATGTTTTTGTGTGGCATTATTTTAAGTTTTTGCAACATAAATCCTCTGTACCTAGTTTAGTGTTACCCCACAGAATGTCTAATTTGTTTGAAGCTTAAACAGCAGGTTACAGTTTCAACAAAGCAACTTGTTGAGAGTCGTCTCAGACTTCCGTGGGGTTAAGATTCTTGTTGCAAATGCTTAAAGTCCTACCACACCGAAACACCAAGTCCGCAATCACAAGTACCCATTTACAAAGAGGAATGGGTATGAGAAAGACGTTTTTCCTGTTGGAATAACTCTAAACAATTCTGTATTAATTCCTTAAACAAAAATATAAATACCATGATCATTAAATAAAAATAGCCAAATATTCAAAATGTACTGAAATGCAGTAGTGAAACACTTAAGAGAAAAGGTTCAGTAATTACACTTCTGAAATGACTCCTACGTAAGTTATCATTTGCATTTATGTGGTGCCACAACCAAGTTGTGTAGCTCACTCTGATGCATAGAATTTTATTTATTGTACCAATAAATTTAAAAAATAAGTCTATTTTTAAAGGGGGTAGATTTTCAGTTACAAAAGTAAACTTAATTTATAGAATGACATATCCAAAATCACTATACCTGATTTGTCCCTTGATTTTCTGCTCTCTTCGTCCTGTTCTTTGGGTGAAGATGACCGAGAATGTCCCGATAGCTTCCTCAAACTTGAAACTGGGCTACATGACTTAGATTTCATCTTCCGAGGAGGTGCACCTGGACTCTCAGATCCGGATCTAGATCCAGAACCATCCCTCCTCTCAGAGGAAGATGATCGTTGCCTTTTTTTCTGAGGATACTTTGGTTCCTTTCCATCGATACTTTCTAAAATCGGACTCTGTTGTCTTTGACTGGATACATGTGGACTTTGGATATTTGAATTATCACCTCCCAGATCAGATGACAAAGTACTGTCAGGTTCTTTATTTTCAGGACTTATTTTTTGACTGCTCCTTTCATCTATTTTTTCAGTGTCTGACAGAAACTTTCCACTTTTTTGAGAACTGGGTGTAACCCGAACTGGGGAAGATTCTGATACATCGGAGTCATGTTTTTTTTCACTTGAAGATACTCCATTAGGACTCTGTATTTCCCTTTCAGGTGATTGATTTCCATACATTTGATCACACGAACTTGGGAACTGGGATTGGTCTTGGTCCTGCAGAGGACTATGACTCTGAGAAGGGATTTTTCCAGTACTATCTGCAGGACAAAGCACCCTTTTTTCATCTGATGACTGAAAAGCTTCAAACCTGTCTTTGTTACCATCAGGTCCTGTTCTCCCACTATCATCAAGTACAGATAATGGTGACTTCTCAGAATTAAGACCATGAAGTAATATCCGCTGCTCTAAATCAGAGCCAGGCTTATCTTTGCTCTCTTCTTCACTGGATGTTGAAGACGACGAAGATGATGAGGATGAGGAAGAGGTAGAAGAGGAAGAAGAGGACGACGATGATGAAGACGATGATGAGGAGGAGGTGGAAGATGATGTACTGGACGATCTTCGTCTTGAACTTGCAGAAGAATTTCTACTTCTGTTTTTTTTACTTTTCTTTTTACTTCTTGATTCTTCATTGCTAATGTTTTCAGGCAAATCTTTCTCCAAACTTGTAGGAGAGACAGTAAGAGATCTATTGCTTGTGGAATGTATATTCTCGGACCAATTTTGTGTCCCTTGGTCAGGACTTGGTTCATGGCTACATTCTTCCTGGTTTGCAGGAGTTTTACTTTCTTCCAGACAATCTGGACGTACCATTCTGCTTTTCTGAAAATCAGTAATTTCATCATGTGATGATCTGGGACTTTCTATCTCTGATTTGTGTGTTTCTATTGCACTTGAATGCGGTGAAGCATCAGGTTTTTGTTGCTGTGCTTGAGGAGTACATTCACGATCATCACCTCTACTTCTGGAGGAGACACTTGGAGAATTTTGTTTCGTACTTTCAGGACTGTTATTTCGGGAACATTCTCCAACAGAGCATACTTCAGATTGTTTGGTGCTTGGCTCATTACTATCTGGACTTACAGAAGCATTACCTCTTCCCTGTGTAACAATACATTCTTCTTTCCTTCTCTCTGGTTCAGATTCTACTATTTTGCTATTTTTCTGGGATTTGTTTCTTATATTTGAAGAATGTGAATCAGGACTCTTGGAACTTTTATGGCCTTCTCTGTGAGGACTGTGAGATGAGCTATCTGATCTTCGATGCCTACTCTTCCTGATTTTCTCCTTTGAATCATGACTAGAATGGAACTGCCTTGATCTTGAAGGACTATAGCTTCTTGAACGTGCTCGACGAGTACTTTCTTCTGCCTGTAAACTTCTCCTGCTACTGGATGGACGCATTTCTTTAGATCTTTTGTCCTTACTTTCTGGACTTCTTTTGTGACTGTCAGCCTTCTCTGATCTAATGCTATACTTTGAAGTTGTAGCCTCTTTCCTTGATGACCAGCGAGGACTTCGGGAAGTGGATCTGCATTCCCGCCTTTGGTGTCTGGGGGAAGAGCTATTAGATTTTCTTCTGCGTCTTCTATTCCTATCATCCCCAGTTTTACTCCTTGAATCTGGACTGTACCTTCGCCTAAACTCTTGAGGACTATGACTTCTTGAAGGTTCTTTCCAAGAAGGTTCTGGTGAACGGCGCCTTCTGACACTCTCTGGCCTTCTTTCCTTTGACCAGCTTGATTGTTTGGTATCTGAATGCCTTTCTTCTCTGAAGGTTAGCTTTTCATCTCTTCTGTCTCGATTAGATGCCCTCATCCGGTGGTCCCCATGTGAGGAAGTTCTCTCTCTTCTCTCAGAGTGCTTTTCTTCTTTTCTCCTCCTGGTATTTCTGGGTGATTTTCCCCTTTTCTTCTCGAGACTTGATGAAGAACTCCCACTACTGCTTCCTGTACTACCACTGCTGCTGCTGCTGCTACTGCTGCTGCTACTTCCACTTGAATTGCTTGAACTGCTACTGGAAGAGCTGTTACTACTGCCGCTGCTGCTGCTGGATGAGCTGGAATCACTGTCACTGCTGCTGTCTCTGAAGAGAGAAAAGAGAAATTTGAGAACTCGCTATAACCACTTGAAATTTTCTTGTAATAACTTTTAAAATTTTCTGTTTTTCCTCAACAATTATTCATTTTGGTCACAATGGACTAGCATCACAGTCTGACATACAATAAAATCTAACTGCTCCTAAAATGAGCCTGACTCAAATCCTCACTAACCTAATTGGCAGTACTATTTTCAGCTAATCCATTATATCATTGAATATTTTAGAACATGGCAAAAATGCTATACAAAAACATGACTTCTAGCCCAACTAGCACAAACACTGGGGTTTTATTGGTCATCACAGGTATCAGGGTTGAAATGGAACTGGCACTTCCACAATGTGCCTTTCAGCCATACAAGTTTTGATCTTCAGCAAAGCCTCAACAGTTTTCCCAGTTTTCTGCTGTGTTCGTTCATTCATTTAACACACTGACAATGAGCATCTGCCATCCATCCCAGATCACCAAAGAATGTATTAAGTTAAATATATATCCAACAAACAAGAAAAAATGTCACCCCCTGAAGGATAATAAGGCATTAAGACATAAGAGCAGAATTAGGCCACTCAATGTATCAAGTCTGCTCCACCATTCTATCATGGCTGATTTATTATCCCTCTCAAATCCACTCTCCTGCCTTCTCCCCATAACAGACTAATCAAAAAACAATCAACCTCCACTTTAAACATGCTCAATGACTTGGCCTCCACAACCATCTGTTGCAATGAATTTCTCAGATTCACTACACTCTGACAAAAGAATTTCCTCCTCATCTATTTTAAATGGACACCCCTCTATTCTGAAACTATGCCCTCTTGTCCAAGGCTCACCCACTACAGGAAGAATCCTCTCCACATCCACTTTAACTAGGGCTTTCAATATTCAAAAGGTTTTAATGTAATTCCTACCCCCCCCCCCCCACAAATCTTCCAAACTCCAGCGAATACAGGCCAGAGCCATGAAACACTCCTGGGTTAACCCTTTTATACCCAGAATCATTCTTGTGAACAACCTCTGAGCCCTTTCCTGTACCAGCCTATCTTTTCTTTGACAATGGGCCCAAAATTGTTCACAAAACTCCAAGTGCTGTCTGCCCAATGCCTGAAAAAGCATCACATCCTTCTCTTATATTCTAGTCCTGTCAAAATGAATGGTAACATTGCATTTGCCTTCCTTACTACCAACTCAATCTGCAAGTTAACCTTTAGGGAATCCTGTACAAGGACTCCCAAGTCCCTTCACACCTATGATTTTTGAATTTTCTGCCTGTTCAGAAAATCGTCCACACCTTTATTCTTTCTACCAAAGTGCATGACCATACACTTTCCCTACATTATATTCCATATGCCATTTATTTGCCTCTTCACCCAATCTGTTTAAGTACTTCTGCACACTCGATACGGTCTCAACACTACCTGCCCCACAACCTACCTTTATGTTCTCTGCCAACCTGGCCACAAAGCCATCAATTCCATTATCTAAATCACTGACGTATAACTTGAAAAGAAACGGCCCCAATACCAACCATTGCAAAACACTACTAATCATCCTCAGCCAAACAGAATAGGCCTCTATAATTCCCCTTACTCCACCATAATACTGATACATCAAACTTCAGCTTCTTCTTCTCAACTGCAGAGTGAATTCTCTCATATTATAGAAATATAGCAACACAGAAAACCTACAGCACAATACAAGCCCTTCGGCCCACAAAGTTGTGCGGAACATGTCCCTACTTTAGAAATTACTAGGCTTACCCATAGCCCTCTATTTTTCTAAGCTCCATGTACCTATCCAAAAGTCTCTTAAAAGACCCTATCGTATCCGCCTCCACCACTGTTGCCGGCAGCCCGTTCCACGCACTCACCACTCTCTGAGGAAAAAAACTTACCTCTGACATCTCCTCTGTACCTACTCCCCAGCACCTTAAACCTGTGTCCTCTTGTGGCAACCATTTCAGCCATGGAGAAAAAGCCTCTGACTATCCACAATCAATGCCTCATCATCTTATACACCTCTATCAGGTCACCTCTCATCCTCCATTGCTCCAAGGAGAAATGGCAAAGTTCACTCAAACTATTCTCATAAGTCACCCTTTCTATGGTTTCCACATCCTTCCTGTAACGAGGCAACCAGAACTGAGCACAGTACTCCAAGTGGGGTCTGACCAGGGTCCTATATAGCTGCAACATTAACTCTCAGCTCCTAAATTCAATTCCACGATTGATGAAAGCCAATACACCGCACGCCTTCTTAACCAGAGTCAACCTGCGCAGCTGTTTTGAGCGTCCTATGGACTTGGACCCCAAGATCCCTCTGATCCTCCACAGTGCCAAGAGTCTTACCATTAATACGATATTTTGCCATCATATTTGACCTATCAAAATGAACCACTTCACACTTATCTGGGTTGAACTCCATCTGCCACTTCTCAGCCCAGTTTTGTATCCTATCAATGTCCCGCTGTAACCTCTGACAGCCCTCCCCACTATCCACAACACACCCAACCTTTGTGTCAT
Source organism: Hemitrygon akajei (assembly GCF_048418815.1). Taxonomy (NCBI): domain Eukaryota; kingdom Metazoa; phylum Chordata; class Chondrichthyes; order Myliobatiformes; family Dasyatidae; genus Hemitrygon; species Hemitrygon akajei. The sequence continues at coordinate 166,592,658 of NC_133128.1, read as the reverse complement.
CAGCAAATTTATTAACCCATTCCTCCAATTCTTCATTCAGGTCATTTATAAAAATCACAAAGAGTAAGGGTCCCACAACAGATCCCTGAGGCACACCACCGGTCACCCACCTCCATGCAGAATATGACCCGTCTACAACCAGTCTTTGCCTTCTGTAGGCAAGCCAGTTCTGGATCCACAAAGCAATGTGAATCCAGATGTCTCCCTGGATCCAATGCTTCCTTACTTTCTCAATAAGCCTTGCATGGGGTACCTTGTCAAATGCCTTGCTGAAATCCATACACACTACATCTACTGCTCTTCCTTCATCAATGTGTTTTGTCACATCCTCAAAAAATTTGATTAGGCTCGTAAGGCACGACCTGCCCTTGGCAAAGCCATGCTGACTATCCCTAATCATATTATACCTCTCCAAATGTTCATAATTCCTGACTCTCAGGATCTTCTCCATGAACTTACCAACCACTGAAGTAAGACTCACTGGTCTATAATCTCCTGTGCTATCTCTACTCCCTTTCAAGTCAAATCAAGTACAGGCTCTCCTCTTGTAGGCCTATTTACATATTGTGTCAAGAAACCTTCCTGAAGACACCTAACAAACTCCACCCCATCTAAACCCCTCACTCTCGGGAGATGCCAATCGATACTTGGGAAATTAAAATCTCCTATCACAACAACTCTGTTATTATTATACCTTTCCAGGATCTGTTTTTCCATCTGCTCCTCAACATCCCTGTTACTATTGGGCAGCCTATAAAAAACACCCAGTAAAGTTACTGACCCATTCCTGTTCCTAACCTCCACCCACAGAGACTCCAAAGACAATCCCTCCATGACGTCCACCTTTTCTGCAGCCATGACACTATCTCTACGATCACTTTCTCCTTAGGGTTGCTTTACTTTAAGCTCCTAAGTCAAATCTCATTCATGTAATTAAAATAATGGTGAAACAAAGTAGCTTCAATGACATTACAGAGGTTTTGAGAAATCCATTCCTGATACCAAATTTCCTTCAATGGATCTACTTACACAAGAGTTTAAAATCTAAGCTGCAGTGGTGGGATTGTAACTTAAATATTTCTCATTCCATTTTTTGGCCACTGAAGCATTCAATTCATTATAATCGATTCTTCAAGATATTTTTCTCCAGCTTTTCTCTCACACATGCTCCATTACCAAACCTCTACTGTTTTTACATTTTGGTCTAATTTACTTTCATAATATATCTTCACTTTTTTTTTTATTGCTTGTTAGTAGTTCTTTATTGCTTTTTAAGGTTTTCCCAATCTTCCAGTGTCCTACTACTATTAGTATGAGCATGCATGAGCTTTCTGTTTGATGTATTCTTTTATTTCAGGGCTTACTCTCCCCACCCTTACTGTCCTTAATATTTAATTGGAATACACTTTTTTAAAGAACCATAAAAATCTCTTTAAAAGTCTTCCACTGTTCCTCAACTGTTCCACCATACAGCCCGTGATCCCAGTCTACTGTGGAGAGTTCCTCCCTCATCCCATTGTATCTCCCTTATTTAGGCATAACACTAGTTTTAGATCATTTTATTACATCCTCCATTTCTATGAGAAATTCAATCATACTATGATCACTCTTTACAACTGGATCCCCAATTACAAGATCATTAATTTTTATCTGTCTCATTGTACAGGACCAGACTTAAGAAAGCATTTTCCCATTAGTTCAATGACATTCTGTTCAAAAAATTCACCACTGGATGCATTCCATCAAGCTCCCCATACATGCACGAGAAATTTCTTGGTATATTTCCCATGCTGCAGCAAGCAGGCCTCTGGCACTGTCTGGTTCTGTGGCTCAGAAGAGGAGTGCTCTCGTAATTACTTGCACTGACAACACGTTCCACACTCTCACCACCATGAGTAAAGAAGCTTCCCACATGTTTTCCTTAACCAATGACTTCTAGTTGTCTTACACAACCTCATTGGAAAAAACCTGCTTGCACTTACTTGATCTTTCCCCCTCAAAATTTTGTACACCTTAATCAAATCTCTCCTCAATCTTCTACGTCTTGGGAATAAAAGTCTATAACCTATCCAATCGGTTCTTGTAACTCATCCTTCAATACAGGCAACATCCTTGCAAATTTTCCCTGAACTCTTTCAATCTTATTTACATCTTTCCTGTAGGTACATGACCAAAATTATACACAACACTACAAATGAGATCTCACCAATGTCATACAACACTTCAACATAACCTCCCAACTCCTGTAACAATGGACAACAAAAATTTTGATACCTGAATACTTTTGAATGTATTTTATGGATTTTGGGCTGCTGATCATGAAAATCACCATTAAATTTTCCTATCACACACCGTTTTTTGTAAGCGCTTTTATTTGTTGTTTTTTTTAATTCAAAGTTCAAGTCAATTAAAATGTTGCCCACAATGTAAGCTGGAAAGTTTTCTATCTTGTCCAGGCATGCCAAGGCATGTTTAGACAGGGGGGATGCTGCATGGCAGGACAGTTTGTACAAAGTCTATAAAAGCATCACACACAGACCGTTCTAAGTATTGTGTTTACATGCATCTCGTTCTGTGATCACGTTGATGTGCATACTCTATGTGCATTGCATATTGTGTGTACTCATTATAATAAACTGATTGTATTTTTGTTAAGTATTTCTGATAGCAAAATGTCTCACCAATGTTGCAAAAGCCGTGATGCTTTATGTTATATTTGTGGCAAGTAGATGCTTAAATTTCAAAGACAGATCATGAGTCCTCCTATTAAGAAAGCCTATGTGCTCTACTTTGGGTATAACATTAGTGACCAAGACAAAGCCTGGGCTCCTCACATTTGTTGCATTTCCATTTAGACTTCTTTCCTGTAAATCTCGGTGCTGTCCATTTCACCAGGCCATTGCGGTCATGGAGAACTGGAATCCATTAATGCTGGCTAATTATTGTTGGATACTTAAGTGAGAAGCCTCAGACACTAAGTACAAATGAAAATTATCAAAACATTTTTGGCTTGGTTGAACTATTTCTAAGCATCAGCACTGTTAGTCAAGTAAACACATTATGGTCAATAGAAGTTAATTTCTTGTTTTTCCAAATTCCTACGTGACACAAGTAGTATGAAATTATATTTGTGTTTGGATCAAAGCAATCTATCATGACAAGTTTCTGAGGAAGCCACAATTTCAAACAAATTTATTGTTCAGTGTAATCAATACTTTGATATATGAAGGCCAATATATTTCTATCTACCTGTGACACCACTTTCAATGAATTATGTATATACAAAGAGAAAACCTACAGCACAATACAGGCCCTATGGCCCACAAAGCTGTGCCAAATATGTCCTTACCTTAGAACTACCTAGGCTTACCCATAGCCCTCTATTTTTCTAAGCTCCATGTAGCCATCCAGGAGTCTCTTAAAAGACCCTATTGTTTCCGCCTCCACCGCCGCCGCCTGCCCATTCAATGCACGCACCACTCTCTGCATAAAAAACTTACCCCTGACATCTCCTCTGTACCTACTTCCAAGCACCTTAAAATTGTGCCCTCTCATGCTAGCCAATAATGTACCTTTATTCCCAGATCCCTTTGTTCTACCATACTCCTCAGTGCCCTACTGCTCACTGTCTAAGAACTATTGTGGCTAGTTCCCCAAAGTGCAACTCCTTATACTTATCTGCATTACATTCCATCTGCCATTTTTCAGCCCACTTTTCCAGCTGGTCCAGATCCCACTGCAGGGTTTGATCGTCTTCTTCCCTGTCCACTATACCAATCTTGGTGTCACCTGCAAATTTGCTAATCCAGTTGACCACATTATCATCCAGACTGTTGATATAGATGTATAACAACAGACCCAGTATCAATTCCTGCGGCACTCCACTAGTCATAAGCAACTATCTACTCCCCACTCTCTGACTTCTCCTGCAAAGCCAATGTCTTATCCAGTTTACAACCTCATCTTGAATGCCAAGCTACTGAACCTTCTTGACCAATCTCCTACACGGGATCTTGTCAAATGCCTTGCTGAAGTCCATGTAGACAACATTCAGTCTCTTGGCTTCATCAACTTTCCTGGTAACTTTCTCGAAAAACTCTAAGATCAGTTAGACATGATCTACCACATACAAAGCTGTGCTATCCTAAATCAGTCCCTGTCGATCCAAATACTCATATATCCGATCTCTTGGAAAATTTTCCAATAACTTTCCCACCACAGATGTTAGGCCCATTGGCCTATAATTTCCTGATTTATTCTTAGAGCCTTGCTTAAACAGTGGAACACCATTAGCTCTCCTCCAATTCTCGACTTGTCACCAAGAATGATTTCAAGATGGCGGCGGCGGAGGTGGGAGAAACACAGCATGAGAACAGACTCTTCCAAAGCAGGTTGAACAAGATCTCAAGGATGAAAGTGTGTTTCCTGTTTATTTTTCCCGAGAGCCCGCCTTCGCCTGCGACGTCTGCTCACAGCCCTTCACCACCGCACCCAGGCTCAGCAGCCACCACTGCTGCCACTTCGAGCCCAGGCCCAGGCCCTGCTGCTCCATCCCTGGTGACCCCACCACAACATCCAGCCTGGAGCACGGCACAGTAAAACACCCCAGGTCCAGCTGACCCGGCTGGTAGCACCTGGTAAGGGTCCCTTGTTCAGGGTTATGAGCGATGACCAACGGCGGACCCAGCAGGAGACTGGTGGGGAAGGCGGAAGAGCTACAACCTTGGACAACAAAGGTTGCTTTGCAAGCAGATGATCTACCAAGAAGAGAGGTGGTGATCTCTTTAAACTCACCCGGCAGAAGGCAAAGGCAAACCACTGCTGTAACCTGCCAAGTACATGATTTCCCAATATGTCAGTCTCAATAAAAGATCAAAACAACGACGTTAACGACAAGTGTTGGGACAGAGCAGCGTGGAGGGAAATCGTCCACCAACTGGAAATTCCAGAGACGATGGAGTCCTGCAATTTCTACACTTGCCTCCCACAGAATCTGAGGGAGCATCTTGTCAGGCCCTGGAGATTTGCCCACCCTGATTTACCTCAAGATAGCAAACACATCTTCCTCTGTAATCCATATAAGGTCCACGATCTCACAGCTAATTTGCTTTACTTCTATAGACAGCGTCTTTAAGTAGTAAAGTAGTAATCTCCATTCTGATCTTCCAAAGGACCAATTTTGTCCCTTGCAATCCTTTTGCTTTTAACTTAACTGTAGATGCCTTTAGGATTCTTTTTCAATTTATCTACCAGAGCAACCTCCTGCCTTCTTTTAGATGTCTAGATTTCTTTCTAAGTGTTCTCTTGCATTTCTTGTTCTCCATAAGCACCTCATTTGTTCCTACCTGCCTACTAAGCAACTTTCTTTCTTAACCAGGACCTCACAATCTCTCAAAAAACCAAGGTTCTCTAAATCTATCATTCTTGCCTTTTATTCTGACAGGTAAATACAAGCTTTGTACTCTCAATTTTTCTCTTTTGAAGGTCTCTCACTTACCAAGTACACATTTGCCAGATAACAGCCAGATCCTTTCTGATACCATCAAAATTGGCCTTTCTCCAATTTAGAATCTCAACCAGAGGACCAGAGCTATCCTCTTCCTTAATCACCTTGAAACTAATGGCAATATGATCACTAAATGCAAAGTGTTCCCTGACAAAATCTTCGGTCATTTGCCCTGCTTGGTTCCCTAACAGCAGATCAAGTATTGTACATGCTCTCAGTAGGACTTTAAGGAAACTTTCCTGAACATATTTGACAAACTCTGTCTCATCTAGTTCTTCTACAGTGCGGAAGTCCTAGTCCATATGTGGAAAGTTAAAATGACCTACTATAAAGATGGCACCAGCAGGCGACTTCTCCCAGCTCATCAGCAAAATAGTCAAATTCTTCCTGTTGCAATGTCTCTATTTTCCTTTTCATGGTGGCTGGGATCCTATCGAGATCTTTGATATACAGTGACACTCAAAACAACTGCAGTCCTGCACGACGGCCTGTTCCCGCTCTTGGAGCTCAATCAGCCGTTTATCGATATGTCCAGGTGTGGCCTGAAGTCGGGTGTGTTCGAAGCCTGCGCGGCCTTGTGGACATCAAAGATAGCTAAAATGGCTGTCGGAGGGCTCTGCACTTGGAAATCAATTTGTCAATTCTCGAGTCAAGGAATTTCAAATAAAAAGCAATGTTTCAGACTGACTGTAACATCAAAATAATGACTGTTGTCTCCCCGTCACTGTAGAAGGAGCTATATTTGTCTCTCTCTTGTTAGTGAGAGAGCCTGTGGGATGTCAAAAATGTTGGAATGAACAGTTAGTTTTTGATGTACTGTAGACCATGGTCTCCCTTCGGGAGCTTTGCTGTTGCTTGCATGGTGGTTAGAGGGAGTACTGATCCCTTATGCTAGAATAAGTGGGGGAGGGGGAGCATTGATGTCGCTTGCTGCTGCCTGTGTATGGCGGGGCAGGGGCTTTGGAGTTCTTACTTTTTTTTGGGGGGGTCCCCTTTGGTTGTCTATGAAGAGTAAGAAGTTGTATACTGAACATACAGTTGAAGTCAGAAGTTTACACACACTGAGGTTGAAGTCATTAAAACTCATTGTTTAACCACTGCACAGATTTCGTATTAGCAAACTATAGTTTTGGCAAGACATTGAGGATATCTACTTTGTACATGACACGTGTAATTTTTCCAACATTTGTTTACAGACAGATTATTTCACTTTTAATTGATTGTAGCACAATTCCAGTGGGTCAGAAGTTTACAAACAAAATCAAAAGAAATCAGCCAAGACCTCAGAAAAAAAAATTGAGGACCTCTACATGTCTGGTTCATCTTTGGGAGCAATTTCCAAACATCTGAAGGTATCACATTCATCTGTACAAACAATATCACACAAATATAAAAACAATGGGACCATGCAGCCGTCATACTGCTCAGGAAGGAAATGCATTCTGTCTCCTAGAGATGAACATACTTAAAAGTGCAAATCAATCCCAGAACAGCAGCAAAGGACCTCGTGAAGATGCTGGAGGAAACAGGTAGGCAAGTATCTGTATCCATAGTAAAACGAGTCCTACATCAACATAACCTGAAAGGCTGCTCATCAAGGAAGAAGCCACTGCTCCAAAACCGCCATAAAAAAGCCAGACTACAGTTTGCAAGTGCACATGGGGACAAAGATCTTACTTTTTGGAGAAATGTCCTCTGGTCTGATGACACAAAAATTGAACTGCTTGGCCAAAATGACCATCGTTATGTTTCGAGGAAAAAGGGTGAGGCTTGCAAGCCGAAGAAAACCATCCCAGCCACGAAGCATGGGGGTGGCAGCATCATGTTGTGGGGATGTTTTGCTGCAAGAGGGACTGGTGCACTTCACAAAATAGATGGCATCATGAGGAAGGAAAATTATGTGGATATACCGAAGCAACATCTCAGGACATCAGCCAGGAAGTTAAAGCTCGGTCGCAAATGGGTCTTCCAAATGGACAATGACCCCACGCATACCTCCAAAGTTGTGGCAAAATTGCTTAAGGACAACAAAGTCAAGGTATTGGAGTGGCCATCAAAAAGCCCGGACCTAAATCCGATAGAAAATTTGTGGGCAGAACTGAAAAAGCGTGTGCAAGCAAGGAGGCCAACAAACTTGACTCAGTTACAGCAGGTCTGTCTGAAGGAATGGAACAAAATTCCAGCAATTTTTTGTGAGAAGCGTGTGGAAGGCTACCCAAAATGTTTGGCCCAAGTTAAACAATTTAAAGGCAATGCTACCAAATACTAACAAAGTGTATGTAAACTTCTAACCCACTGGGAAAGTGATGAAAGAAATAAAAGCTGAAATAAATCATTCTCTTTACTATTATTCTGACATTTCACATTCTTAAAATAAAGTTGTGATCCTAACTGACCTAAGACAGGGAATGTTTTCTGGATTAAATGTCAGGAATCGTGAAAAACTGAGTTTAAATGTATTTGGCTAAGGTGTATGTAAACTTCTGACTTCAACTGTATTCTCTGATATTAAATGGAACTATTGAACTATAACAGCCTTGTTTCTCGCAACAGTCTGTGTTATCGCTACAAATTTGATCCTCTAAATCCCATAGACTGTTGGGTGATCTATAATATAGCCCTATTAAAGTGATCATACCTTTCCTATTTCTCAGTTCCATCCATAAAGCCTCACTAGACCAGTTCTCCAATCAGTTCTGACTGAGCACTGCCGTGACATTTTCCCTGACCAGTACAGCACCCTGTCCACTTTAATCCTTCCTGCTCTATCACATCTAAAACAAGGGAACCTGGAATACTGAACTGCCAGTCCTGCCCCTCCTGCAACCAAGTCTCACTAATAGCTGCAATATCATAATTTCATGTGTTGATCCACGTCCTGAGCTCATATGCCTTTCCTATAATTCTTCTTGCATTGCTCAAAACATTAGTCCCACAATACACAACCTTTTGATTCCTGACTTTGCCTGAAGTCTTAACATACATCTCCATAACCATTCCACTAACTGTTCTGGCTTTCTGGTTCCCATCCCCCGCAAAGAAATCCGGGCAGAATTTTGCCTCGCAGGTGCCAGGATCTGGGATGTCTCAGATTCGGTCCATAGCGTGATGGAAGGGGGGGGAAGGGAGAACAGCCAGAAGTACATATTTGTACTCACGACCTTAATAGGAAATGAGAGGAGGTCTCTCTCAGAAGAAGTAGGAAGCTGAAAAAGCAAGACTTCCAGGGTAGTAAGCTCTGGGTTGCTACTCATGCCACACACCAGTGAGGTTAAGAATAGGACGATTTGGGAGATGAATGCACGGCAAGGAATTGGTGCGATGCGTCAGATTTCCGGATCATTTGGATCTCTTCGGGGAAAGGTATAATCTGTACAAAAAAGACAGGTTACACCTGAACCCAGGGAGGGAGTCCAACATCCTTGTGGGCAGATTTGCTAGAACTATTGGGGAGGGATTAAACTAATTTGACAGGGGGATGGGAACCAAAATGAGTGAGAGGCAGTTGGTATACAAGTAGATGCAGTGTGTGGTGAGACTGTGAGCTGCCAGATGATAGGGCAAAATTGTAGTCCGTGGGATGATGTGAAGTGGAATATGGAGGCAAAATCGAAAAGGGTGATGAATACTGGACTGAAAGTATTATATTTGAATGCACACAACATACAGAATGAAGTAGATGATGTTGTAGTGCAATTAGAGATTGGCAAGGTAGGACATTGTGGGCATCAGTGAGTCATGGCTGAAAGAAGATCATAGTTGGGAGCTTAACATCCAAGGATATACGCTGTATTGAAAGGACAGGCAGGTAGGCAAAGGGGCTAGGGTGGCTCCATTAGTAAAAAATGAAATCAAACCCCTAGAAAGAGGTGATGTAGAATCTTTGTGGGTAGAGTTAAGAAATTGCAACGGTAAAAAGACCTTGATGGGAGTTATATACAGGCCTCCAAGCCAAGACGTGGGATACAAATTACTGCAGGAGATAGAAAATGCATGTCAAAAGGACAGTATTATGATAGTAATGGGGGATTTCAAAATGTAGGTAGATTGGGAAAATCATGCTGCTGCTGCATCCCAAGAGGGGGAATTTGTAGAGTGCCTAGGAGATGGTTCTTTCAAGCAGTCTGTGAGCCAACTCGGGGAAATGCAATTCTGGATTGGGTTTTATGTAATGAATCAAATTTGATTAGGGAGTTTAAGATAAAGGAACCCTACAGAAGTAGTGATCATAATATGACAGAATTCGCCCTGCGGTTGGAGAGGAAGAACATAAAGTCAGATGATTCACTATTACAGTGGAGGAAAGGGAATTACAGATCATGAGAGATGAGCTGGCCAAAGTTAACTGGAAGGGGACACCAGCAGAATATCAATGGCTACAACTTCTGAGGTTAATTTGGAAAGCTCAGGATAGATACATCCCAAAGTTAAAGAAGTATTCTAAAGCGAGGATGAGGCAACTGTGGCTGACAAGGGAAGTCAAAGACAGCAAAAGAGAGGGCATACAATATAGCCAAAATCAGTGGAAAGTTAGAGGTTGGGAAGCTTTTAAAAACAAACAGATGGCAACTAAGAAAACAATAGGAGAGGAAGAAGTGAAATATGAAGATAAGCCAGCCAGTAATATGAAAGACACCAGGAGTTTTTCAGATGTATAAAGAGTAAAAGAGACGTGAGAATGGATACCAGATTGCAAGAAAAATGCTAAGAGATAGAAATGGGAGACAAAAGAAATGGCTGATAAAATTAAGTATTTTGCATCAGTAGTTGGGAAGTTGTGGAGTCCTTTATTAAGGATGAAGTTATAGAGTACTGGGACACACATAATAAAAATCTGTGGATCCAAGTCAGCATGGTTTTCTGATAGAGAAATCTTTTGCAATTCTTTGAGGAAATAACAGGCAGGATAGAGAAGGGAGAGTCAGTGAATGTTATTTACTTGGATTTCCAGAAGGCCTTTGACACAGTGCCGCACATGAGATTACTTTATGAGATAAGAGCCCATGGTATTACATGAAAGATACTTGCATAGATAGAAGACTGGCTGACTTGCAGGAGGCAAAGGGTGGGGATTAAGTGGGCCTTTTCTGGTAGGCTGGCAGAGGTTGGTGTTGGGACCACTTCCTTTCACATTACATGTGAATGATTTGGATTATGGAATTGAGGACTTTTTGGCCAAATTTGTTAACAATTCAAGGATGGATGGAGTGGCAAGTTGTGTTAAGGAAACAAGGAGCATAGAGAAAGACTTGGACAGATTAGGAGCATGGACAAAGAAATGGCAGATGTAATATAGTGTCGAGAAATGTATAGAGTTTGTTAGGAGCTGCAGCTGGTCACAATTTCGACACTCGCAGTCATCAGGAACCCTGGCGGCCTCCGTGTTCCCACACTGACATGGGGAGCATGACATGGGGCTGAGCTCACCAGCCACAGCAAAAGCTCTTTTCAATCCTCCTGCTCTCGCTTCAAGTCCAAATTCCTTTGTCTCCATCTCTTCTTGCTGAATCCTCGAGCCAAAGCCTCAGTTCTCTATTCCCACAATGGCTTAAACCTAACCTATTTTTTCTTTCAACAGCAACAGAACTACTCAGTTCATCATTCATGCCATTATTATTTGTGAGAATTCACAATAAACAAATTAGTTGCTACATTTGAGAATGAAACCAGTAACATTTTTCAAAGATTACTCATAGGTTGGAAGACATTTCTGTTCACACAGGGGTTAGAAGCAGCAGCCTTCACTTCCAATTTTGGTCACTTCTTCAATGTGTTTTTTTTAAGTCAGTGCAAGCTTTCATTAAGATGTAGGAGATTCATACAAGTTGAGACATTACTCCTATGCTTGTTGTTATAATTGATAACATAGTTGTTTCACTCAAACTTCAAGACCACACAAGAAAGAATAATCTGATAATATTCTCCTTGAAGAAAGATTAAAATTACTGTCCACACCAGTTGTGATAATTAAAATCAAACAAAATACAAGAGTTTTACTCGTTTATATATTCACCACTGAGAGACACTAGCTAATTAAACTAACTGGTACAACTGGCTACTGTACTGATAACAAATGTTGTATGTTAGGGATAATAAACTGGATTCTGATTCTAAAATAATTTAGCTGCTACCTGTATTTACCAAAGTAATCAATTTCACTGTGAACTCATTATTTAATTTTGTATTTGTACTAAATAATGGGATTTTCTGGAACAAAATCCAGAGTTTGGCAATGAAAATACAGTTTATATCCATCCAAAGTAGTAAAACAGCTCCACTGACAGGCTTCAAGAGGTAGAGAAATAGTAGATGACAATTGTAATTTTTCACTTTCAGAAATGGTATGAGAGAAGCATCTGGATAAGAACTAAAAGAAAGCCATGACCAATTGATGTAATAATTTTCTCAGACTGAAGTTATTAATAGTTTTCAAACTGCATCCAGGAGGCTGAACCAGAACTTATACCAAATAAAAGGTCACCTGCAAGTCAAAAATTTTCTTTAACCATTTACATATTATTCTCACCAAACTACTAGAAGCAATCAGGGAAAATCCCTAATTGTGCTATTTATGTAATTAATGTAAAACCCTGCCAAACTTGCAAGATTTTTAAATTTTTGAATCTTAAAGCTAATTTTCTATAGATGAATGCATGTGTCAAAAAATGAAATTCACTCATATCAAAGAAAGGCAAGCAAAGGATCAACAAGAATAATGGTTCCAGTTTTTAAACCTGTCCAGCATTTCTTTTATAATTCGTGTTTTTTTTCTTAAATTTACAACACTCGGGGTTTTTATTGGTGTGGAAAAACAGAAACAATCCAAAACTTAATGAGTATTTCCAGTCCAATGTCTTTATTAAACAACCAAGCAAACAAGAATTGATAATATAACAAGGAATTTCAACAGCACCGTAAATGTGTCAAGGTGTCTAAGCAATCAAAGCTTTTGAATTATTGTTAATGCTACAGTTATGCAATGTAAGAATGAGGGAACAAAAACTAAATTAGTAGTTCATACAAAATGCTGGAGGAACACAGCAGGCCAGGCAGCAACTATGGAAAAAAGTACAGTCAACATTTTGGGCCAAGACACTGAGTCTTGTCCCGAAACATCGACTGCACTTTTTTCCATAGATGCTACTTGGACTGCTGAGCTCATCCAGCATTTTGTGTATGTTGTTTGGATTTCCAGCATCTGCAGATTCTCTCGTTTCTAAACTAGTAGTAAGTCATTTTGCTGCACTGCTTGAAGAATAAATAATAGCAAAATTTTAAGGAAATTCCCCAATTGTACCATTTATATGGTTTGCACACAAGCCCAGACCACATGTATAAATCTCAGGTGAGTTTTTTTTTTAAAAAATGGTAAGTAAAAGGATCAATAATCCGCTGAGATATAACAAGTAATAATCATTTCTGAAAAATCCGTATAAATACCATCTTTCACGATGATAAACAAAAGGGCCAAAAAGTTTTTAGATTGATCCCAAACAATTTCATTAGTATTTCTATGGTTGCTTAAGTTCTGGAAAAGGAGTAAAGAACATTTTGCAGGCCAACTACAGCTGTTGTAAGAATAACAAAAGCATGCTGGTGCCATTTACAAACTTAATTCAAGTGCAGTAATGCCAAGGTGTAGGTGTTTTGTTCGAGATGTATACTTCAACATTACTTGCAATATGCAAGTACTATTTAGAGATAGAAAATGTTCTTCTTCCACTGAATTACCAGTCATCAGCATTTCTAACATAAATCAATCCCATTTTGTCATCACAAACTTCCATCCTGAAACCCATTCACATTTAATTAGTCCAAATAATTTATCTGAATTTTTCAATTCGCTTGTTGTTCCAAAGAAAAAACAATCCCCCAGTGAGAGAAAAAGAAAAAAATATTAATTCTTTGTTCGAAGGTATACACAATTGGAAACCTTCACTGATCAAACCCATCATCTCAAAACACAACACTACAATGTAATTTTCATTAATCTCACTTTTAAATCATGTATCAGGATAAAGTCAAATACAATCCAAAAACCTAATTAGGCTGAACAACATGTAGTATTTAACATCCTCACGCTCATTAGACAGATATCAAAATACAGAATCCAAATAATTTTCTATTTCTCTAAGCACATCAGAAAAATTTACAGTACTCCCAAAAAAACAAATGGAGGCAAATATTTAATATATTTATTCACCAGGATCAATAAGCCCTTTTTAATAGCAATAGATATTCTGCTAAATTTCCATGATTCCGCTTTAAAATATAAAGTTTATTTAGCTGCAATTCTATTTAGATTACTACCTTTACATTTCAACATGATCACCAAGTTAGGTTTCAGAGAACAAGACCTGATAGTGCAGTATTTAGTTCAATCAAGTATGACAGTGAATGGTTAATCCCACTACTTGTTCTATTTATTCATTACTGCATGTAACAGCTGTAGAATTTTTTTTTAAATCAGGTTTATTACAGGGTTAGCACTGAGCATGAAAGAATTGCCCTTTTGATTCCAAAACCAACCAATGTAAAAATTAAAACAATATTTTCAACGCATTTTGTGAAAACATAGTGGACATTTACATGAAAATCAATCGTGGTAGAATATCGCAAAAAAGTCCCACAAAATTAATTGGCAAAATATTAATTTGTTCCAACATTACTGGTGATATAAAATATCTAAAATGTGGTTCATACAAATGTCATTTACATGCTTAGAGATTATAAACACAAATCCAATTCCTAGCTTCACACAACAGACATGTACACATCCATTACTGCATTTGCTGCAATTTTATGCCTTTAAAACATATCAAAAATAAGAAATCTGGTTGTCAGAGGTGTCATAATTTTGAAATTGAGTTAAGAGCTGCAGGGAGAGTAGCGTCTTAGAGAAAGAAGATTTCTTCCATCTATATCTATAAAATGAAATAGGTTCAACCCAACAATGGCACCTTCAGAGCCAAATTCATCACAAAATCCTCCACAAATGACACTTCCACATACATCACAGATAAATACAAATTACTCCAAACAGCCTATCAGCCTCTGGAAGATTCAGATCGCTATGCTTCCATGAAGCCCACACAATTAATCACCCATGTTCACTACAGAACAAGTGTAACATTTTTAAGTGAACTCTAAAAGAAAAATTAAAGTGAAAAGTAATAGGGAGCTTGCATAAAACATTCTCTTCATCCAAATATTTTGTTAATTCAGTAGTATCAGAGAAAAGGATGTTTAATAGTCAATCTTTTCTATTTTGAGAGCTACTAACCTCATTGTACCAATTAACATAAAACACTCGCATTTGGAAACTGCATACTTAACCCATCTTCGAATTTATAACTTGACAATCCCACACAACGTTAAAACCTAGAAGAAAATTCCCATGCAAGAAAAGTTTCTTGAATTTTGGTGTAGATCCAGGATAACATGCAGATCAAAGCTGCAAAGCCAAAACCACTGTTTGGTTTGAGTTCAAAATTGGAGTGCCGACTCAAGGTTTGGAATTTTGTGCTAGATATCATGGCCATTATTGTTCCTGCTGATGCTTTGGATCCTCAAAAAAAAGCATTCCATCTGCACATGCCAATAAAACATAACAGGGCATCAAGTTTCAAAACCCATCCTTCCAGATTGAAGATTGTGACAAAGGCCATAAGTTGAAACCTCATTCTGAAGATCTGCGAAATCAAGGACAACCATTAACAGACACTAACAAAAAAAACAACAAAAATTCTCCATCGTTATTTTCTTGAAGGATTTAATTCACTCAATTATTCTCAAACTAAAACGCTTTTATGATGCTGTTCAATGATACTTCAATTACTAACCTAACTGACGCAATGGGCATTTGAGAATGTCAAAATAATTTAACTGCAAGACAAAATATTTTAAAATTGTAAAAGAGCAGACAGTTAATTTTTGAGAAAGGCAGTTCTGTGAGAATTGCTGCGGCATCTGGCAACAGTGCAATATCCGTCTCGGAGGCCGATGTCAAAACATTTTTCAAGAGGATGAACCCTCACAAGGTGTCAGGTCTAGATGATTTACTTGGCAGCGCACTGAGCTGCCTTAACAACTATCTCCTGGTAGCACATATATCTACTGTGATGATGTGCCTTGAAAGGTTGGTCATGTCTAGAATTAACTCCTGCCTGAGCAAAGACTAGCACCCACTGCAATCTGCTACCATCATGGTAGGTCTGCAAAGAATGCAAACTCACTGGCTCTCTACACTGCATTGAATACCTATGTCAGGCTGCAGTTCTTTGCTTGCAACTGAGTGTTCAACATGTACCCTCAGTACAAATCAACAAGCTTCAAAACCTATGCTCTGTAGCCTCCTCTGCAACTAGATCCTTGACTTCTTCATTTGGAGACCACAGTCCATACAGATCAAAAACAACATCTCCTCAGAGACAACCAAAATAGGTACACTTCGAGGATGCCTGCTTGGTCCACTGCTCTGCTCTCTCTACATTCATGACTATGACTGGCCACAGCTCAAAAGCCATCTATATATCTCAAATGGTGAAATGGTGGCATACAGGAATGTGAAATATCAGCTGGTTGAATGGTGTCACAACCACAATCTTGCACTTGAAGTCAGTATGACCAAGGAACTAATTGTGGAGTTCAGGAAGGGGAACACACACCAGTCCTCATTGAGAAGTCAGCAGAGAAAATGTGAGCAGATTCAGGTTTCTGGGCATCAACATCTCATGGGATTAATCCCAGGCCCAACATGATGATACAATTACAAAGAAGGCACATCAGCGGCTATATTTCATAAAAAGTTTGAGGAGATTCTGAATGTTATCAAAGACTGTTGCAAATTTCTGCAGATGTACCATGGAGAGCATTCTAACTGGCGCATCACTGTCTGGTCTGGAGAGGCCACTGCACAAGATAAGAAAAAGCTGCAGAAATTTGCAAACCCAGCCAGCTCCAACATAGGCACTAGACTCCGCACAATGGAGGATATCTTCAAAAGGTATTGCTCGAGAAGACAGTATCCATCATTAAGGACCCTCATCATCCATGACATGCCCTCTTCTCATCACGACCATCAGGAAGGAGGTACAAGAGCCTAAAGACACACTCAATGTTTTAGGAGCAGCTTCTAACTCTCTTCCATCAGATTTCTGGGAAGTCTACATACGTTATTTAATTTGCTCTCTGTTTGCAGAATTTTGTTTTGTTTCTTATTGAAACTGAAAATAATTTTCTATGTATTGCATTTCACTGCTGCAAAACAATTTCCCAACATACAGAGGTGATAATAAACCTGATCCTGATAATGCTCAGTGTTTAGAAGATAGAACTCATTCCAGATTTTAGTAGATGCATTTAAAGAGAATCCAGATGAATTCACGAATGAGAATGCAACACAGAGCTAACAAATGGAGTTAAATTAAGTAGCTTAAAGGAGCACCATCAGTATAAACCTGCTAGAATGAAAGGCTTGTTTGTACTTGGAACACTAATACAAATGCCAAGAACACTTGTTTATAAACATTAATTTCAAGTACTGTCAAGGAACTCCCAAAATTTATATACCTTGAAGGTTTTATTCACTAACAATGCCATTAAAAGCTCTAACACATTGCATAATTTCAGCACATATGCTTGACACAATACAACAGTGATAATTTGTAGTCACTAAAACCTTAACAAAGCAGAATACCCCAAGTGCTTTAAAATTTCTCTAACAAAATTTGATAATAGTCACCTAAAAGAAAAACTAGTTTTTGAATATGGATATTACATTATTTATATATATCCTTTCACGTCCCAATCAAGACTTCAAAATACTCCACTGATAGTGAAATACAGAGTCAACTACTCTAAGCTCAGGGTAAAGTGGCAGTTAATTTACACACAGCAACCTAAAAAAAATAAGCAACCTAATATTGACCAGATAATCTATTTTACTGATGAAAATTGAGGGAGAAATTTGCCCAGGACTCTACGGATAATTGTCCTGCTCTTCATTGAAATGCTGTAATGGTATCTTGTGCACTTATCTAAGAGGGCAGCCAGAGTCCCAGTTTAACAACTCAACCTAACCCAGGGTCTTCTAAAAGAGATAAACCTTAGGTCAATAGTAATCTCATATCTCAAGGAAAGACAAAAACTGAGAGGATGAGCAAAAGAGCCTTGGTTGGTAAAGATAAAGTGGGCAGTGCAGGAGCAATTAAAAGATAATGATTTTATTTATGCCCCTAATTATGTGATGGGCCAAATGGCCCAATTCTGCTCCTATATCTTATGATAAACTGAATAAAGGTTTTCAGGTTCAGTCTCTGAAGAGATTTGCGTAATAGTACCATTCCCTTCAGCTTTGTCATGTATGAATTAGGAGTAATAGGCCACTTGGTTCCTCAAACCTGCTCTGCAATTTAATAAGACCACAGCTCATCTCATTTTGAGCATAATTCTGCATTCCCAGCTACCCATGGTAACCACTCACTACCTATGCTCACCTCAGCATTGAAAATATTCAAAGGTTCTATTTCCACTATCCATTTTTTTAATATAAAAAGCTGGGTTTTCAGAGAGTAAAAATACCTGTCTTAAAATGGTTGACGCCCACATTTTTAATCGGTAACCCCTAGTTCTGAAGCTGTAAAAAAAAAAGCCTCTCTAAATCCAGTGCCTTCGCTATCTCCAACCTCAATCAAAATTCCAAGTGTTTAATCCAAACAGATGAAGCCTACCTAAATAACCTTCTGCCTGATTCCAGGTCAAATGAAAAAAAAATACCCTAGATCAGTCTGGAATGCAATTTGATGGATTTTGGTCATGTTAGAATTTTTATAAGGGTTTTATTTTTAAGGGTTTTTCCAACACTGCACTGCGAGCAACTTCAACAAGATATCCACATCATCTTGCTATTTCAATATGATGCTGTAAGCACCCTTAATGTGCTCAATAGTTATCACAGCTCAGAGTTGAGTACATAACCTAAAGAATTCTTAGTGTGGAAAGTTTGGTTCCGCAAATCCTTCTGGACACCCCTCCCCAAAATGAGATAACTAATTAAATCAGAACACCCACCACCCCCCTCAGCCCAACACACTATCTGCATTGACCTCACTAGGTCCCTCACCAATACTCCAACACTCAACATATCTCAGTGCTTTCAAGTCCCAATTCCCTGATGCTTGTTTTCCCATCTGGATAATCTTCACCACAACATAGCCCTATTATTTTCTCTAACCACATCTTTTACTGCATCATTATATCCATATAAAACATTAATTCTAATAGCTGAAAGAGATGGGTGAGATCGTAAATGGATTTTTTGCATCTGCATTTGCTCAGGAGATGTACACAGTCTACAGGACTGAGGCAAAACAACAGTGAAGTAATTGACCATATCCAGATTACAGAAAGGGAGGTGCCTGCTGCCTTGAGGCAAAATTAGGGTGGATGAATCTCCAGTGTGAGACAAGTTGTCTCCTCAGACCTTATGGGAGGCTAGTGCAGAAATGGCAGGGTCCTGGCCGAGATATTTAAAATGTCCTTTACCACAAGTGAGGTGCCATAGCTCTTGTTGTTCCATTGTACAAGAAAGGCTCTAAGAATAAGCCCTGAGCCTAACATCAGTAGTGGAAGGTATTCTGAGACGGGATTTAAAAGCATTTGGACATACAGGGCCTGATTAGAAATAGACAACACGGCTTTGTACATGGCAGGTTGTGTTTTATCAATCTCATACAGTTTTAAGAAATTACCATGAAAGCTGAAGGAGGATAGGAAGTGGACTTTGTACATACAGACTTTAGTGAGGCCTTTGACAAAGACCCATGTGGGAGGATGGTCAAGAAGATTCATTCAGGATGTAGTAGTAAATTGGATTCAACATTGGCTCAGCAAAAGCAGCCAGGTTGGTAGGAGATGACTGTCTCTCTGACTGGAGATCTGTGAATAATGGCGTGCAGCAAGGATTGGTGCTCAGTCCGTTGTTTGTCATCGATATTAACAATACACCCATAAGATCTTAACACAGAGGAGTAGCATTAGGCCATTTAGCCTATTGTGTCTGTTCCGCCGTTCCATCATGGCTGATTTATTATCCCCCTTAACCCCATTCTCCTGCCTTCTCCCCCAAATCTCATCAAGAACCTATCAACCTCTGCTTTAAATATACCCAATGACTTGGCCGTCTGTGGTAATAAATTCCAAAGATTTGCCACTCTGGCAAAATAAATTTCTTGTCATCTCTGTTCTAAAGAGACGTCCTTGTACTCTGATGCTGTGCGCTCTGGTTCTAGACTTCCCCACAGTAGGGAACAATATCTCTACATCCACTCTATCTAGGCCTTTTAATGTTCAGAAGACTTCAATGCGATCCCTCATTCTTCTAAATCCCAGTGAGTACAGGCCCAGAGCAATCAAACGCTCCTCACACAAGCTCAATTGTCATTCAATCATACATGAATACAGCCAAACAAAACAGCGTTGCTCCAAGGCCAAGTGCAAACCAACAGCACATATAACTACAATAGCAGAAAAACATACACACACAAAAAATGGCCTGTAGTGGCACGGGCAGTAGATAGATGGTGCATGGGGTTTTGTTCTGGTCCAGCTTGTCTTCCAGTGACGGAATACTGGAGGGCAGAACCCCCAACCCAGTAAATTCCGGTGCACCCACAGAGGACTGCTCTCTCTCATTCTGCCTGTGTCCTCTCTCCTGGGTGGCTGCACATGTGACATTGTGACATTAAGTCCAAGTCTGTGGAACAACCAAGGCAACATGGCTGCCCAGTGAACCGGACTTGCTGTATTCTACATTACCAATGTCCAACAGGGTCTTGCAATTACAACAAAAATGTCCAAGACAATCACTTACACTGTTTGTAGAACCATGCACTGTCTCCACCCAACAACAGTATGCGACAAGTCCAGTTAACAATATGGTATGCAGTTTCAAGTTCTTAAAATGCAGCAGTGTCTTGCAATAATAAAATAGACATAAACAACAAACAATTCTACCTTTGGTTGGACCCAGAGAGGCTGCTGGGACTGTACATGCTGCCATCTTACCAGAATCTATTGAAGGGTTAACTATATTAACCCTTTCATTCTCATGATAATTCTTGTGAACCTCCTCTGGACTCTCTCCAATGTCAACACATCTTTTTTTTAGATAAAAAGCATAAAACTGCTCACAATACTCCAAATGAGGTCTGACCATTGCTTTATGAAGTATCAGCATTATATGCTTGCTTTTATATTCTAGCCCTCTTGAAATCAAAGTTAACATTGCTTTGCCTTCCTTACCAATGTCTCAACCTGCAAGTTAACTTTAGGGAATCCTGCACGAGGACTATCAAGTCCCTTTGCACCTCTAATTTCTGAATTTTCTCCGTTTAAAAAATGGTACATGCCTTTATTCCTTCTATCAAACCTCACCACACTATAATTATCTGCCACTTCTTCACCCATTCTTCTAATCTATGTCCTCCTGCAGACTCACTACTTCCTCAACACTACCTGCCTCCCACCTACTTATCCACAAACTTTACCACAAAGCCATCAATTCCATCATCCAAATATCATTGATATAAAACATGAAAAGTGTTCCCAATACTGACCGCTGTGGAACACCACGAGCCAACCATAAAAGGATCCCTTTATTCCTGTTCTGTCTCCTGACAGTAAACCAATCTATCGATGCTAGTATCTTATCTTGTCACGCAGCCTCGTGTGGCACCTTCTCAAAATCACACTCACTTAGGCTTTTTTTATCATGTGCCTCAAAATCTACCTAAACCTCATCCTTAATAGTGGACTCCAACATCTTACCAACCACTGAAGTCAAACTAACTGCCCTCTCATGTCCATTCTTTTGCCTCCTTTCCTTCTCAAAGTGTGGAGTAAGATTTGTGATTTTCCTCTGGAACCATTCCTGACTCTGGTACATTTTCCACAGATCTATAGTTCCTTAAAAGTGTTACAAGTAGATAGGGTTGTGAAGAAAGCTCTTGGCACATTGGGCTTCATAAATCAAGAACTGAGTACAGAAGTTGGGGTGTTATGTTGAAGTTGTATAAAATGTTGCTGATGGCGAATATGGAGTACTATATGCAATTCAAACAGGAAAGGTGTTGAAAAGCTTGAAAGAGCGCAGAAGAAACTTACAAGGATGTTGCTGGGACTTGAGAACCTGAGTTATATGGAACGGTCAAATTGGTTTTACTTTATTCACTAGAATGCAGAATGAGGTGCTATCTTATAAAGAAAAAATTATGAGGGGTAAACTATCATGAGATAATAAATCAGTTTATTATCCTCCATCCTTTATCCATGGAATTTATTGCGTCTTGAATGATACTGGATTCCACTCTAATTTAAGCTTAAATCATTTTACACAAGTATTTATAATTTTAATTGAAGAGACGGAAAAGTTGAAATTAAGTTAAAGAGGTTTGACATTTTCAGTTTAAAGTTAAGATGCTTAGAACAAAATGAGAACACTCAAATGTGAGTGGCTTGGATTTCATCTGAAACTGGAAAACCCCATGAGGTAATTGCAAAAACAATTTTTATATTATCATGTTCTAATATTCTTTATCGCCAGAAAATGAAAATGACGTTTGCAGAAAATTGTCTCTGGACAATTTGAACACAGGAAGTTCCTACAACTAAGAAGGCTTTCATCCAGAATAAATACTGAGCAAGAAAATGGGTGAATTCTCATGACCTTGCGATAACACTCTAGAGGGGGAACATCAGTCCAATGCAATACAAAAAGTGATACTCCTCAGAACATTTGTATGCCCAGCACAGTGCATGGAAAAAAATTGGATGGAACCATGATCTACAGAGGACAAGAATAATACCATTACAATGGCATTTAAGCATGAACAACATTTTGCATTAAAAAAACAAATCTGGTCATTTCCTAGTTGCAAAACAAAATGGTTGTAGATATGACGACAGAAGAAATTATATGCTGATTGTTAAAGTTTTGCGACATTCCAAGCACTGATACATAATAGGGGACCTGCATTTTCAAAAAAATTGGATCTGAATTACATTTGCTGACTTTAAGCTTTTTTGATAAGCTCTACTTCCAATAATAAATTTCTCCCATTGTATAGATAGACAGCAATAACATATTTGGTGCCTTCAATAGAAAACAACATCCCTGTAACCTTACTGAATTGCTGCTACTACTCTACTCCTGTTCCTGTCCTTCATGTAACACACACAAAATGCTGGAGAAACTCAGCAGGCCAGGCAGCATCTATAGGAAAAAAAAAGTACAGTCGACATTTCAGGCCCAGACACCTCTCTCACCCTATTCTGCATGTTCTTATTTTGTCAGGTGCTTTCAAACAAACTGACCAAGCCACAAAGAGAGAGTCAAATATAGTCCAAAAGTGACTATGTAACTGCATTAATGTGTTCTTTTTAATTCATCAAATGTTTGTGATGGTTCCCACTTACCAAGTGCTAACTGCTGAAACAAAATGACTTTACTTATTTTCCAAATGAGATCAAATAATTCAGAAACAAGTCTGGAGCCCTGTCCAAATGGCTTGGTTGTTCATTGGCCATATCTGCCAATCTAGATGATATAGCCTATTTTGTTCATAAATGCATATGAATAATTTTAAATAAGTATACTGAAGTAAATGTATGTCTGTCAGCACCTTGTATCGTCATATTTAACTTATGATATTAGTTTACCAATAAAATAACTTGCATTTCAAAGGTCACCAAATTCATATTTGCTACAAACTACTTAAAGGACTCAATTTTGACAGTTTGAGGCCAAATACAAATTATTTTACCAAATTCAGGACTAAATATACAACATAATTTTGCTTTACCAAAAGTTGACCTGATCGCATTCATAGCATTTCACATTGTACAATAAAATGTTTACATTTTAAAATTTATATTTAAAATTAAGTACAATACAGCACAAAACAAGTAATAACCAGTAAATAGTTCGCAGAAGAAATTGACAAAAAAAGCTGTTTTCCACCAAGTGAAGAGCAATTTGGCACAGAGTTTTAAACTGGAGTTGGAAACCCAGTTCCAAGTTTGAAATTAGCAGTTATGTCAGGACACAAGCTCCTATCTTAAGGGTGTAGTGAAGGACCCACTCGCCGCCACCATCACACTGCCAGCAATCCTGCTTTCTCCCAACCTTACTCCAACTCCTGAACGACGGCAACTTAACACGATCGAGCCCAAGTCAGTCCGACCCGGCTCGGCCGACCGCACAAATACGCAACACTTGGGCCCCAACCTCAGCCTGCCGCGCCTCCGCGTCCGCTGCCGAGCCCTGGCACTCCCTGGCCGGCTTCTTAGTCACCGACAGCTCCAGGCATCGCGGCCTGCGCTCGCCCGAAAGCAGGCGGAAGAGAAGACAACTCACCGCCTGGCCATTTCTGGGAGCAAGGCGGCGGCCCCCGCTTCGTGCACCGCACGCTGCTGCGCTTCCGAACAACGAAACTTTACCACCTTAGAGCCGTAACTTTCACTTCGCCATATGGTGGGGTCCCAGTGCAGCGAGACACAGGGAGGATGCGCCGCGCACGCCGGTGCAGCTCGACCCAGCCGGAGCGCGCACCCCCCTCAGGCGGGAGGAGTGAAGCGCAGCGCCCCGGCTCCCGCCTTCAGACCCGGCACGAGGGAGCAAGCGCCGTCATTCGGCAACGCCACCTCACGTTCCGCGCCTGGCAACTTCCGCGTTCACGCCAAGCCGCCAATGGCATCGAAGTGCAGATTCCCCGCTTTCACATCAGCTTCCCTCTAATTGCAAGTGGCTTCAACAGAGTTTTCCCCGTCCAAAACCACTTCCGAGGGCCATTCAAGAGATGGAAACATTTCCCCCGTCCTATTTTCTTTAAGGCTACCTTTGGCTTTCTGAGAGTCACCTCCCACTCTCTAAAGTCAGTCAGCTGTACGCGTTTTCTACGGCTTGCCCTTAATAATCATTACTTCACAGACCCCTTTCACAAACAAGAATAAAATCTGGAAGGAAGGCCGTGGTAGGTGAGGAACTTGAAATTGTAAGTAGTGCCATGTAGAAGCCTGTGCAGTACAATTACAGGGTGATAGATCTGTAATCTTGTAGAGTTACATGGTCACAGATTTGTGCCTAGTACCATAGTATCTTACGAATCTTGCACAGTAACAAAGCTGAGACACCAGTGCAGTACCCCAACTACACCCTGAGAGACCTTAACCCACTGGTACAGGACACCTGCATCTTGAGCTGGATATTGACCTAAATCTTACTGGACCGAGGAGTTGCCTTGTATCTAACCTGGTTCCTGGGTTAGGGATGCTAACATAAAGCTAACGGTTAGGGACCGTTTCGCTTGTCCCCAAGCACAAGAGAACCAAGGAAATAGCAGTAAGTGGGAAGGGAAAAGACTCACGGCTTATCTTTGGTCAAGGTCACATACAATGCAGGGATAGCAAGTATTGATGATCTATATGGACAACACACACAAAATGCTGATGGAACACAGAAGGCCAGGCAGCATCTATAAGGAGAAGCACTGTCGACGTTTCGGGCCGAGACCCTTTGTCAGGATTAACCGAAAGGAAAGATA
Organism: Hemitrygon akajei; assembly: GCF_048418815.1. Taxonomy (NCBI): domain Eukaryota; kingdom Metazoa; phylum Chordata; class Chondrichthyes; order Myliobatiformes; family Dasyatidae; genus Hemitrygon; species Hemitrygon akajei. The sequence goes on along the minus strand of NC_133128.1, from coordinate 166,567,551 downwards.
GTAAGAGATTTGAAAGTAGGAGGGGGAGGGGAAAATGTGAAATGATAGAAGACCGGAGGGGGTGGGATGAAGCTAAGAGCTGGAAAGGTGATTGGCGAAAGTGATACCGAACTGGAGAAGGGAAAGGATCATGGGACGGGAGGCCTCGGGAGAAAGAAAGGGGGAGGGGAGCACCAGAGGGAGATGGAGAACAGGCAGAGTGATGGGCAGAGAGAGAGAGAAAAAAACAAACAATTAAATATGTCAGGGATGGGGTAGAAAGGGGAGGAGGGGCATTAACGGAAGTTAGAGAAGTCAATGTTCATGCCATCAGGTTGGAGGTTACCCAGCCGGTAAATAAGCTGTTGTTCCTCCAACCTGAGTTTGGATTCATTTTGACAGTAGAGGAGGCCATGGATAGACATATCAGAATGGGAATGGGACGTGGAATTAAAATGTGTGACCATTGGGAGATCCTGCTTTCTCTGGCGGACCGAGCATAGGCGTTCAGCGAAACGGTCTCCCAGTCTGCGTCGGGTCTCACCAATATATAAAAGGCCACACCAGGAGCACCGGACGCAGTATACCACACCAGCCGACTCACAGGTGAAGTGTCGCCTCACCTGGAAGGACTGTCTGGGGGCCTGAATGGTGGTGAGGGAGGAAGTGTAAGGGCACCAGAACTGTACACAATACTCCAAATTCGGCCTTACCAATGCCTTGTACAATTTTACATACAATTTTAACATTACATCCCAACTCCTATACTCAATGTTCTGATTTATAAAGGCCAGCATACCAAAGGCTACACCTGCCCTTACACTTCCTCCCTCACCACCATTCAGGCCCCCAGACAGTCCTTCCAGGTGAGGCGACACTTCACCTGTGAGTCGGCTGGTGTGGTATACTGCGTCCGGTGCTCCTGGTGTGGCCTTTTATATATTGGTGAGACCCGACGCAGACTGGGAGACCGTTTCGCTGAACGCCTATGCTCGGTCCGCCAGAGAAAGCAGGATCTCCCAATGGCCACACATTTTAATTCCACGTCCCATTCCCATTCTGATATGTCTATCCATGGCCTCCTCTACTGTCAAAATGAATCCAAACTCAGGTTGGAGGAACAACACCTTATTTACCGGCTGGGTAACCTCCAACCTGATGGCATGAACATTGACTTCTCTAACTTCCGTTAATGCCCCTCCTCCCCTTCCTACCCCATCCCTGACATATTTAATTGTTTGTTTTTTTCTCTCTCTCTCTGCCCATCACTCTGCCTGTTCTCCATCTCCCTCTGGTGCTCCCCTCCCCCTTTCTTTCTCCCGAGGCCTCCCGTCCCATGATCCTTTCCCTTCTCCAGTTCGGTATCACTTTCGCCAATCACCTTTCCAGCTCTTAGCTTCATCCCACCCCCTCCGGTCTTCTCCTATCATTTCGCATTTCCCCCTCCCCCTCCTACTTTCAAATCTCTTACTATCTTTCCTTTCAGTTAGTCCTGACAAAGGGTCTCGGCCCGAAATGTCAACAGCGCTTCTCCTTATAGATGCTGCCTGGCCTGCTGTGTTCCACCAGCATTTTGTGTGTGTTGTTTGAATTTCCAGCATCTGCAGATTTCCTCCTGTATTTCTCCCTGGATCTATTTTATGTGTGGACCTGCCCTCTGGGCTCTATGTGCTTCAATCATAAAGGAGCATGTCTGAAGTTCTCAGATATTTTTTATGACCCATATTTTAGGAGCTGCAACAGGTGGAGCTGACAGACATTGGAAATAAAACAGTGGTAGTTGTGATTCCTTCTAAAGAAAATAGAGCCATAGATACGGCTTGGAAACAGGACCTTTGGCACACCGAGCCCATGTTGACATGAGCCTCCCATTTACACAAATTCTACATTTATCCCATTTTAATGCTTTATTCTCCCTACACTTCCATCACCTTCCCACTCCCCCCCCCCCAAATTCAACCACTCACCAACACACCAGGAGCAATTTACAGAGACAATCTAACCTACAAGCCCACACATGGGAGAAAACTGGAACAAAGAAGAGGAATGATGGAGAACATACAAAATCCACATAGGCAGTGCTGAAGGTCAGGTTTGGATCTGTATCTCTGCTCTGTGAGACAATAATTCTACTTACTAGTTGTGCTACTGTGTCACAACAACTAGAGCCAAGAGATGATAGGGAAAGAATTCATCAGCTATTTATTGCACAATCTATTGCATAGTTGGCTCCAGAAGAAAGAACAAAAGAAAAAAAAGAATTGTGTTTATAAACCACCTTCAAGTCGTTTTGAGAATGTCTAACATCCTGCTAATTCAGTACTTTCAATGCAGTCCCAGTTGGTCCCATCTAGACCTGATAACAAATTCCCCAACTTCTTGTAACTTGCTTTCTCTCTTTGTACCAAGGGTGGTTGTTACTGCTCTAGGTCATTATCTCTCAAATCAACACAATTTATTTTCTGCATTAGTAGAGCCTGGCCTGTTGGGCATGTCTCAAAACACTGTTATAACCAGATAACAATTACAGCACGTAAGCAGGCCATCTCGGCCCTTCTAGCCCGTGCCAAACGCTTACTCTCACCTAGTCCCACTGGCCCGCACTCAGCCCATAACCCTCCATTCCTTTCCTGTCCATATACCTATCCAATTTTACTTTAAATGACAATAACGAACCTGCCTCTAGCACTTCTACTGGAAGCCCATTCCACACAGCTGCCACTCTCTGAGTAAAGAAATTCCCCCTTGTGTTACCCTTAAACTTTTTCCACCTAACTCTCAACTCATGTCCTCTTGTTTGAATCTCCCCTACTCTCAATGGAAAAAGCCTATCCACGTCAACTCTATCTATCCCCCTCATTATTTTAAATACCTCTATAAAGTCCCCTCTCAACCTTCTACACGCCAAAGAATAAAGACCTAACCTGTTCAACCTTTCCCTGTAACCCTGTGCTGAAACCCAGGTAACATTCTAGTAAACCTTCTCTGTACTCTCTCTATTTTGTTGATATCTTTCCTATAATTCAGTGACCAGAACTGTACACAATACTCCGAATTCGGCCTTACCAATGCCTTGTACAATTTTAACATTACATCCCAACTCCTATACTCAATGCTCTGATTTATAAAGGCCAGCATACCAAAAGCTTTCTTCATCACCCTATCCACATGAGGTTCCACCTTCAGGGAATTATGCACCATTATTCCTAGATCACTCTGTTCTACTGCATTCTTCAATGCCCTACCAATACCATACCATGTATGTCCTATTTGGATTATTCCTACCAAAATGTAGCACCTCACACTTATCAGCATTAAACTCCATCTGCCATCGTTCAGCCCACTCTTCTAACTGGCCTAAATCTCTCTGCAAGCTTTGAAAACCTACTTCATTATCCACAACACCACCTACCTTAGTATCATCTACTTAGTATTACTTAGTATACCTACCTTAGTATTATGTGCAACAATTCTGCTTCTTTGTTCATATTATCATTTTATAGCCTCCCCACTAATCAATTTGACTGAAAGATCACTAATTTTTCCTCATGGCAACCATGATTATGGAGTCATACAGCACAGAAAAGGTATTTCAGTTCATCAGTGCCAGAACAGAATAAAAGTGCACACAGGACTCCATCTGTATTCAATCAATGTTACATAAAGTTGTATAAATCCTCCCTGCTCTGATATTCTATACCCCATTTTATCTACTTCTGATGCCACCTTATGGATCCTAGGACTTGCAGTTTCTCAATATGCTTGAAGGCTCTACCATTCATTAACATAGTCTCACCCATTCAAAGTTATGCCCTTTGTCCAATCCATCCTTCTCTCCACCTTCTTTGTAACTGTAACAGATTTCTCCCTATGTTCCAGTTCTGGCAATAATCTTTGATCTGAAACTTTGGTTTACTTCCACAGACACAGCCAGACATACTGAGTGCTTCCAGAATTTTTTGTTTTTATACGGCACAAATAGCAGTAGAGTAAAATAAAAGTGAAAAATCTGTTTTACATATTACAACTGAGGGATATATATTGGTCAAGATATATGGGAAAACTTGTTCTTTGAAAAATTGCTATTGGCTAAGAGTCATAGAAAACTACAGCCAGAAAGAGGCCCATCTAGTCCGTGCTGAACCATTTAAACTGCCTTGTCATATTGACCTGCAGCCACACCATAGCCCTCTGTACCCCTCCCATCCAAATGCCTATCCAAACTTCTCTTAAACGTTGAAATCAAAACTGCATCCACCACTTGTACTAGCAGCTCATTCCACACTCTTCACCACCCTATGAGTGAAGAGATTCCCGTTTACAATCTACTTAAATATTTCACCTCACCTTTCACCCTTAACCCATGTCCTCTAGTTACAGTCTCTCCCAAAGCCAGTGGAAAAAGCTTACTTGCGGTTATACCCCTATAATTTTGTATCCCTCTTATCAAATCTTCCCTCAATCTAAGGAATAAAGTTCTAACCTATTTAATCTTTCCTTATAACTCAGGGCCTCCAGTCCCAGGAATATCCCTGTAAATTTTCTCTGCTCTCTTTCAATCTTATTTACATCGTTCCTGAAGGCACATGACCAAAACTGCACACAATTCTTCAAGGCAACACACACAAAATGCTGGAGAAACTCAGCAGGCCAGGCATCATTAATGGAAAAGAGTAAACAGTCAATGTTTCAGGCTGAGACCCTTCATCAGGAGTGGAAAAAAGAAGAATAAGAAGATGGGGGGAGAGGGGGAAGAAGTACAAGGTGATAGTTGAAACTGGGAGAGGGTGAGGGAGTGAAGTAAAGAGCTGGGAAGTTAATTGGTGAAAGAGATAAAGGGAGCAGGAATCGGATAGGAGAGGCTAGAAGACCTTGGAAGAAAAGGAAGGAGGAGGAGCACCAGAGGGAGGTGATGGACAAGTAAGGAGATAAGATGACAGAAGGAAACAGGAATGGGGATTGGTGAACGGGGGGGGGGGGCAATTATTGAAAGTTCGACAAATCAATGTTCATGCTATTCATGTCAGACGGAATATAAGGTGTTGCTCCTCCAACATGAGTGTGGCCTCATCACAATATTAGAGGAGGCCCATGAACTGACATGTTAGAATAGGCCCTGAATTGTAGTGAGGGAGGAGGTGTAGGGGCAGGTGTGGCACTGTTCCGCTTGCAAGGATAAGCACCAGGAGGGAGATAAGTCGGAAGGGACGAATGGACAAAGGAATCACGTAGGGAATGAATCCTGCAGAAACGAAAAGTTGTGGGGGTAGGAAGATGGGCTTGGTGGTGGAGATGGAGGAAGTTATGGAGAATTACGTGCTGACTTCAGATGCTAGTGAAGTGGTTGGTGAGAAGAGCAACCGTATCCCTGGAGTGACAGCGGGAGGATGGGATGGGATGAGGGCAGACGTGTGTGGAATGGAAGAGATGCGGGTAAGGGCAGTATTGATGGTAGAGGAAAAAAGCTCCTTTCTTTGAAGGAGACATCTCATTAGTTCTGGAATAAAAAGCCTCATCCTGAGAACAGATGTAGCAGAGATGGAGGAACGAAAAGAAGGGGGTGGCATTTTTACGTGTGACAGGGTGGGAAGAGGTGTAGTCCAGGTAGCTGTGAGAATTAGTGGGGTTAGAAAAGATATCAGGTGATAGACAGTCTCCAGAGATAGAGACAGAGAGATCGAGAAAGGGAAGGGAAGTGTCAAAAATGGAAGAAGTAGTAAAGTTGAGGGCAGGGTGGAAGTTGGAGGCAAAGTTGATGAAGTCAATGAGCTCAGCATGGGCACATGAAGCAGTACCAATACAATTGTTAACTTAGTCCAGAATACTCCAAATTCGGCCTCACCGACATTTTATACGTCGTCATATTATCCCATCTCCTGCACTTAGTACCTACTTGCATCTATTAAGGCAATGTACCAAAAGCTATTTTTATGACCCTATCTAGCTGTGAAGTCACTTTCAATAAATTATGGACCTGTATTCCCAGATCCCTTTGCTCTACCACACTCCTCAGTGCCCAACCACTCACTGTGTAAGAACTATCGAGGTTGGTCCTCCCAAAGTGCAACTCCTCACATTTGTCTGCATTAAATTCCATCTGCCATTTTTCAGCCCATTTTTTTCAGCTGGTCCAGATCCCATTGCAAGTTTTGATAGTCTTCCTTGCAGTCCACTACACCCTAATCTTGTTGTCATCCACAAATTTGCTGATCCAGCTAGCTACATTATCATCCAGATTATTGGTATTGATGAGACACAACAACAGACCGAACACCGATACCTGCGGCACTCCACTAGTCACAGGTCTCCAGTCAGAGAGGGAATCATCTATGACCACCCTCTGGCTTCTCCTGCAAAGCCAATGTCTAATCCAATTTATCTTGAATGCCAAGTGACTGAACCTTCTTGACCAACCTCCCATGTGGGACCTTGCCAAATGCCTTGCTGAAGTCCATATAGACAACATCCACTGCCATGTCTTCATGAACTTTCCAGGTAACATCCTCAAAAAACTCTATAAGCTTGGTTAGACATGACCTACCGTGCACAAGGCCATGTTGACTATCCCTAATCAATCCATGTCTATCCAAATACTCATTTATACGGTCTCTCAGAAAACTTTCCAATAATTATTCCACGATTGATGTCAGGCTCACCGGCCTATAATTTCCTGGTTTATTCTTAGAGCTCTTCTTAAACAGTGGATTAGCTATCCTCCAATCCCAGGTACTTCATTTGTCATTAAGGATGATCTAAATATCTTTGCTAGGGCCTCTACAATTTCTGCACTTACCACAAGACCCGAGGGAACTCCTTGTCAATCTGTGGGATTTGTCCACCCTACTTTGCCTCAGGACAGCAAATACTTTCTGTTATGTAATCTGTATAGGATCCATGACCTCTCGGCTGCTTTGCTTCACTGTTTTAGACTCTATGTCCACCTCCTGAGTAAATACAGATGCAAACAATCCATTAATATCTCCCCCATTTCTTCTGGCTCATACATAGATTACCATTCTGATCTTCCAGAAGACCAATTTTGTCCCTTACAATCCCTTTGCTCCTCATATATCTGTAGAACCACTTAGGACTCTACTTCATCTTGTCTGCTAGGGCAACCTCCTGGTTTCTTTCATAAATGTTCTCTTACATTTCTTATACTTTAGTACCTCATTTGTTCCTACCTACCTATACTTGAAATGTTGTTATTTCCCTTCTTCTTTGCATTTGCTTAAGAGAGCAGATAATTCAATATCTTTTTGAAAACCAGTACCTTTTATATTATGGAACGCTGTCAATTAAATTTGCATGCTCAAGTCCTTGGAATGAGAAACCACAACCACAAACCAGACACAAGAATATCAGCAGCATGGTTCATACAAACAATTATAATTGTATTTGAAACATCGCTGAGATTTAGATGGAAAAATTCAAGGAAAATATTTAAACACAGCATCTTTCACAAATGACAAGTTTTTAAGATCCTCCTCTCTGTTTTCCAAATGTCTTATTACATCATAGGCATTATATAAAAGCTTGCTTTTGGTTAATTAAGACATTCAATGAACGCTCTCATGCAACACCAGCAACCAGAAGATCAGGGTTCAATTCCTGCGGATGTCTGTAAAGAGTTTGTACGTTCTTCCTGTGACTGCATGGGTTTCCACCAGGTGCTCCAGTTTCCTCTCAAGATGCACATGTTAGGGTTAGTGAGTTGTGGCTACAGTATTTTGACTCCGGAAGCATGGTGATACTTGCAAGCTGTTCCCAGCACATCCTCAGACTATGTTGGTTATTGATGCAAATGGTAGATTTCACTCTATGTTTCAGTCTAATCTAATCCAGAGTAAATGGAAACTGGTATCAACTGAGAGAAGGTTAAGAAGTTTGATTCAATGAAACTATAATTGCTACATCAGATGTCCCATTTATAGCAGAACCTTTTCAATGCTTAAATTATTTTATATCTTCATGTCTAGAAGGCTACCTATTGCTGTTGACTACATCTCAGTCATCAAATTCAGCAAATCACCAGTTGTCACAAAAATCATCCAGCCTGTCTCAATGAATGGTGAATCACCCGTGCCTATCACTCACTGACTAACTCACAATGGCCTGGAGCTAGCTACTGATCAGCAAGGCCCAGCACAGCACAGCACAGAGCTCTCTAAGTATGATCGGGAAGTCCCCTCCTAATACAGTAATGCTTTTAAACCATGCCCTCAGGTTTAGCAGCTGTCATGGCTATCAGAGAACTGGAATATGCCTAGCATTCACAATTAATGAAAGCATTTTCAAAAGATTACAAACATTAATCATGCTATTACAGAGTTAAATATTAAAAAATTAAAAGACTAGATAGCTATTAAGTATGTTTAAAGTTAAATTTGTGCCAGTAACTAATTTTAAAAATACACAAATTAATTGAAACCTACCACTCTCTTTCACAAGGCTGCTCTTTGTCAATGAAGCCTCTAATCCTGCCTAGTGCAAATTCAAAACTCAGGTTTTGCATGACAATTGCTGGTCAACCAGAGGCTGCTGGCAACCTGCTGCGGATTCCATGAGCAGTGTAATTTTGATGCACACTCAGAATGACAATAGCATGGACCATTTGCTGGTTAGATTCCTGCTGTTCGCTGACTCTTTGACCATGCGCTCACCCTGATTTTGCATAAGGAATCATTCCTGTGAACTGCTGAAAGTGGAGGATAGGGGAAGATGTGTCTGCTGGTGGAAGCTCTTTGAAGATGATAGAAATTACAGAGAATGATCTGCGAATGTGAAGGCAATAGGGTGGAAATGGGGCGGGAAAGATGGGATAAAAGAGAGGCGTGGGAAACAGTTAAGATGTGGTGAAGTCCATTGTTCACAGTAGCAGAGGGAAAGCAATGGTTCAGGAAGGAAAACAGCCATCCAAAATGACTGGATTACCTTCTCTGAGGTCCAGGAAACAGACTTGATCTAAATTAATTTGTGTATTCCATCAGAACCTGGTTGGGGAGAAACTGTAATCAACTACGAGATTTTCAGAGTGAGGTTTTCAAGGGTAATGACAAATGCAAGGAGGAAGACAGAGGAGGGGCAAGATGATTGCAAGGATTCTTCAAGGTCTTCTTGTAGCAGTGTGATTAGAGAATTTACTAATGCATGGGTAGATCTTTATGCTGATCAGCAACTAATCTAACTCCTCTTTGTAGCAATTATAATGTGATATAAATTGCTTCTTCATGAGTGCCTCAACAAGGAACCCTGCTGCAAGGTAAGGGGTTCATAACACAGTCAAGGTGATTGTAAAGAACCTCAGCAAAGGAAAACCTATAAAGCATAATTTCTTCTTTAGGAAGTCCCTAATGGAATGCCATATGATTGACAAGGACATCCACTGTCTCCAAGACTCCACGGGTAATATACGTTTCAAAGTTGCCTTCAAGTACACTGCAGGATGACAGAAGCTGCTGTACAATTTCCAGGACAGGGGAAGTGAAGCACCACTCCAAACAATAAAAGGTAAGCAAATAACATCAGAACTCTCTTTTCTCTTTAATCCTTTTTGCTCCTTGTGGAGCATAGGGCCTCAACAAAAGTCCTCCACTTCCTGCGATCTCTAGCAGATGTTTTTGCAGTCTCCCAAGTTTGGCCGGCGGCTTTCAGTTCATCCAAAAGCCTACGCCTCCAGGTTTGCTTTGGGCGACCTCTTCTTCTCTTCCCTTGTGGATTCCATTCGAGTGATTGTCGAGTGACATTCGACTGGCTCTTCCTCAAGGTGTGGCCGACCCATTTCCACTTCCTCCTCCTTATCTGGAATACAACGGGCTCTTGGTTCGCTCTCTTCCATAGGTCTAGGTTTGACACTCTGTCGTACCACTTGAGGCGGAGGATCTGCCGGAGGCATTTGTTGAGAAAGGTCTGGATCTTGTTGCAGCTGGTGTTAGTGATTCTCCATGTTTCGGTTCCATATAGCAAACTCCACAATATGTGTGTTTTATTGATTTTGAGAAGACATTTGACAGCCTGGACAGAAAGTCAATGTGAAGCATCTTATGACACTATGGTGTACCGGAAGAGATGGTGAATATCATCAAGCAACTTTATGATGGCTTCTCATGCAGGGTCATCCACGATGGGAGACTGTCCAAAGAGTTCCTGGTCACTACTGGAGTCAGACAGAGATGCCTGCTGTCGCCTCTACTTTTTCTTGTGGTACTCGACTGGGCTACAAGAACAGCCTATGCTGGCTCAGAGAGAGTCATCCAGTGGACGTTTACAGGGAAATTGGAAGACCTGGCATTTGCAGATGATCTCGCTCTTTTCTCACACCAGCTTCAAGCTATGTAGAAGAAAGTAGATTCCTTGGGAAAGACCTCACAGCGAGTAGGCCTTAAGATCAGTCAGGAGAAGACCAAAGTTCTACGCATTAATAACAAACAAGAGGAGCCATTATGGATTGAAGGACAAATAGTTGAAGATGTAGACAAATTCACCTACCTTGGAAGCAAAATCAGTAAATCAGGAGGTACAGATGAGGACATCAGAGCAAGGATCAGAAAAGCCCAACATGCCTTCACAACCCTGCGACCTGTTTGGAGATCTACGGCCATCTCTGTCAACATCAGAACTGAAGTACATGAAAGTAAGTCCACAGCCATGAAGCTAGTTCATCACTGCAGCTGGTCCAGGAGCCCAAGCAACACACACAAAAGTGAGAGGAACTCAGCAGGCCAAGCAGCATTTATGGAAAAGAGTACAGTCAACATTTCAAGCTGAGCCCCTTCAGCAGGACTGGAGAAAAAAAAGATGATGAGTAGAGTTAAAAGGTGGGGGGAGGGGAGGTTGAAACACAAGGTGATAGGTGAAATTGGGAGGGGGAGGTGTCCAGTAGCTAGTTAGTTGCAGGTCACAGCCTCAGTTCAGCGTACAGATAAGTAAACCTCGTGCGCAGTGTGGTGAACTAAATATACCTGTCTGGACACGCCCCCCCTGCTGACTGCTCCTGTAGCTCCTCCCACTGACCGTGGTTCCTCCCACAGACCCCGGTATAAAGGCGATTGAGGCCTGAGCCCTGCCCTCAGTCTCCAGGATGTAGTATGGTGGTCAATTACTGCTTGTTCTTTCTTCCAGTCAATAAAAGCCAATATCTCGCCTCACGTCTCGGAGAGTTATTGATGGTGCATCAATTTTATTGACTGGAAGTTTAAAACATGGACAGCATTTTACATCCAGAATAATTAGACCTTGATCCTCAAGACTCCAAAGCAGCTCTTGCCTTTGAACTCTGGCTTGCATGCTTCCAATCATACTTGGAACAGATTCCAGTGACTGAGCCTGCCACGAAGTACAAAATATTACTATCTAGAGTAAGTCCGAAAGTATTCTCCCTTATCAGGGACCTACCGACCTACCAAGGGGCACTGGACACCCTTAAAAAACAGTACCTGCGGCCGGTGAACACCGTCTACGCAAGACATCGCTTAGCGACGCGGTGACAGCGGACCGATGAGTCGAGCGCCGTGTTTCTCCGAGCCCTACAGACACTCGTGTGAACTTGCGACTGCAAATCTCTGACGGTGGAACAACATTCGGAGCTGCTAGTATGAGACGCCTTTGTTACGGGGATCAGGTCAGTGTACGTGCGCCAGCGGCTGCTGGAAAATGCCGATCTTACCTTACGCTCGGCGATCGAGACGGCCGACATGCTGGAGGCTGCTCTGCACAACGCTGACGCTGTCCAGCCGCGCGATCCCCCGCCGATTCCGTGGACACCTCAGACCCCGCCGCTGCCGGTTCCCGTGAGCGAATTCACCACTGCCACTGCCAGTCACGATTCCACGAACTCCCCGAACCCAACCACAGCTGCTGCCAGTCGCAAGTCCACGCAGTGTTACTTCTGCGGACACGAAAAGCACCCCCAAAAACGCTGCCCGGCTCGAGAAGCGACCTACTCCAGCTGCGGGAAGAAGGGCCATTTTGCCAAGGTCTGTAAGTCTAAACCACGAGCGGGGTCGGCAGCGCTGCGTGCGAGGCATGGGGGCTGCCATCTTGCCTGCCCGCCTCATGCGAGACATGGGGGCAGCCATCTTTGTCGGCGCCACATCGCCCTGCCCCCGACCCACTGGTGCTTACCGGGCACCAAGAGGGCAGTTCAACTCTGGCCTCTGTAACCCTCGACCAAAGCTCCCCACACCAGCTTGCAAGGTCAATGATGGACATCCTGGTGGAGGGGCACAGGACTAGCTGCCTGTTTGACACGGGCAGCACTGAGAGTTTTATTGACCCGGACACAGTGCAATGCTGCGGACTTGTGACAAGGCCGGTAAGCCAGAGGGTCACCATGGCTTCTGGGTCATATTCCACAGACATCCGGGTGGGTTGTGTAGCGACAGTGGTGGTGCAGGGCACAGACTATCGGAACGTTGCGCTACTGGTTATGCCTCAACTGTGCGCACCTGTGCTATTGGGGCTGGACTTCCAGAGCCACCTCGAAAGTGTGACTATGGCATATGACAGGCCCCTCCCACCACTCACTATCAGGAATCCTCAGTTTTGTGGGACTTTGTCATATACCCCGCTACTGACCACACACACACACACACCGACCCACACATCCCACCCAGCACCATGCCGACAGCTGCGCTACTGACACCACTTGCAGCCTCTCCACCCTCAAGATCCCTCCCCCACCGCTGTTCGCCAACCTGACCCCCGACTGTAAACCTGTGGCAACTAAAAGCAGGAGGTACAGCGTGGGGGACAGGGCCTTCATTCAGTCAGAGGTGCAGCGGCTGCTCAAGGAGGGGATCATTGAGCCAAGCACAAGTCCTTGGAGGGCCCAGGTGGTTGTTGTTCGGACGGGGCAGAAAAATAGGATAGTCGTGGACTATAGCCAGACCATCAATAGGTTCACGCAGCTTGACGCATACCCCCTACCCCGCATCGCGGATATGGTCAACCAGATAGCTCAGTACAAGGTGTACTCGACAATAGATCTGAAATCCGCTTATCACCAGCTCCCCGTCCGCCCAGAGGACCGCCCCTACACCACCTTCATGGCGGGCGGCAGGCTCTATCACTTCCTGTGCATCCCCTTCAGTGTCACGAATGGTGCCTCTGTCTTCCAGAGGAAAATGGACCGGATGGTAGACCAGTACCAACTGAAGGCCACATTTCCCTATCTGGATAATATCACCATCTGTGGTCACGACTGGTCGGATCACAACGCCAACCTCCAACGATTTTTCCAAGTGGCCAAAGCCCTGAACCTTACTTATAACAGGGACAAGTGTGTGTTCGGAACCACCCGACTCGCTATCCTTGGGTATGTCGTGGAGAACGGGGTCATTGGCCCTGATCCCGACCATATGCGCCCCCTGTTAGAACTCCCTCTTCCCACCACCCTCAAATCCCTCAGACGGTGCCTAGGCTTCTTTTCCTATTACACCCAATGGGTCCCCCATTACGCAGACAAGGCCCGCCCCCTGGTCAAGTCTACCACATTTCCCCTCTCTGCCGAGGCCCGTGCGGCCTTCAGCTGCATTAAAGTGGACATTGCCAAAGCAACGATGCATGCGGTGGACGAGACCATTCCCTTCCAAGTAGAGAGTGACGCCTCTGACTTCACACTGGCTGCTACCCTCAATCAGGCAGGCAGGCCAGTAGCATTCTTTTCTCGTACCCTTCAAGGCCCTGAAATTCAGCACTCTGTGGTGGAGAAAGAAGCCCAGGCCATAGTGGAAGCTATTAGGCACTGGAGGCATTATCTCGCCGGCAAAAGGTTCACCTTGCTGACCGACCAGCACTCAGTTGCGTTCATGTTCAGCAACCAACAGCGGGGCAAAATCAAAAATGACAAAATTTTGCGGTGGAGAATACAACTCTCCACCTACAACTATGATATCCTGTACCGGCCTGGAAGGCTCAATGAGCCCCCTGATGCCCTATCCCAGGGAGCGTGTGCCAGCACACAGCTCGACCAGCTATACGCCCTCCATGCAGATCTTTGCCACCCGGGGGTCACCCAACTTTACCATTTCGTGAAAGCCCAGAACCTGCTGTACTCCCTTGAGGACATCAGGACGATGACCAGGGACTGCCAAGTCTGCGCTGAGTGCAAACCGCATTTCTACCGTCCTGAAAAGGCGCAACTTATCAAGGCAACCCGCCCCTTTGAGCGACTGAGTGTTGACTTTAAGGGCCCCCTTCCCTCCACCGACCGCAATGTCTACTTTCTCAACATTATCGACGAGTACTCGCGATTCCCCTTTGCCATCCCCTGCCCCGACACTACTGCCACGTCTGTCATAAAAGCCCTGCACCAGCTCTTCACTCTGTTCGGATATCCCTGCTATATCCACAGTGATAGAGGGTCCTCCTTTATGAGTGACAAGCTGCGCCAGTACCTGCTGGCTAGGGGCATTGCTACTAGTAGGACCATGAGCTATAATCCCTGGGGAAATGGACAGGTGGAGAGGGAGAATGCCACAGTGTGGAAGGCCACACTTTTAGCCCTTAAGTCAAAAGGTTTGCCGGTCTCTCGATGGCAGGAGATCCTCCCCGAGACACTCCACTCTATCCGCTCCCTGTTATGCACGTCCACCAATGCCACCCCTCATGAGCGCCTATTCTCTTTTCCCAGGAAGTCTGCCATTGGGACCACCCTACCAGCTTGGCTGACATCCCCAGGGCCAGTGCTGCTCCGGAAACATGTGAGGAGCAATAAATACTCCCCGCTGGTCGAGAGGGTTCACCTACTACATGTGAACCCCCAGTATGCCTACGTGGTCTTACCTGATGGGCGGGAGGACACGGTCTCCGTCCGCGACCTGGCGCCCGCAGGAGCAGCAGACCACTACCCCGAACACTCCACGGTAACTATGAACCCTGTACCCGAGGTGACACCGTGCACACCGAGCCCTACACAGACTCCTCACGACACTCCTATACCGGGCGTCTCGCACACGCATATACCAGGCGCCTCGCACACGCATGAGGGATCACTGGCGCCTAGTGGGCTGACACCTCCAGTTAGGCCGGAACCAGCACAACCACCGTCTCCGGTGTAATCACCACCGGCACCTGTGCAATCACAGCCGGTGCTACGTAGATCGCAGCGACAGATTCGACCACCTGATAGACTTAACCTGTAAATATACTTGTAAGAAACTTCGCCCCATGGGGACTCTCTTTTAAAACAAAGGGGGGTGGTGAATGTGGTGAACTACATATACCTGTCTGGACACGCCCCCCCTGCTGACTGCTCCTGTGGCTCCTCCCACTGACCGTGGCTCCTCCCACAGACCCCAGTATAAAGGCGATTGAGGCCTGAGCCCTGCCCTCAGTCTCCAGGATGTACTATGGTGGTCAATTACTGCTTGTTCTTTCTTCCAGTCAATAAAAGCCAATATCTCGCCTCACGTCTCGGAGAGTTATTGATGGTGCATCATGCAGGGAGCTGACCTCCAACTCGTCCTTGCCTCTGGCCCTGACACCCTGATCTTTTCAATCTGGTCTGTTGCTTAAGTCGGCCAGACAGCGGGTTATTCCTCACTTTCAGACCTGAACTCTGCTGCTTCCATACACTTTTGGGCCCAAGCTCTGCCACCTCGATTCGACCTTTTATACATGTGTACAATGATCATACGTTCTCACCAAGGGGAGAACAGGTGGGGTGATCAGTGCTAGTATCTTTGTGGGAAAACAGTGCAACAATTTACAAAAGCCAAGGACATTGATCGACCATTGTCCAGTGAACTTTAAAAACCACAAAGTTTTGGTGTGAAAATTGCAGCTATCAAAGTGCATAGTGTGAAAACAACTGCATATTGTGTTGCAGCCTTGGCAAGGTGATGGCTTAACATTTTCTGTAAAAGTGTGAATACTGCATATTCACAACATTCAAATACTATTGTGACTGTGGTCTCATAGGTTGTCAGTATGGTCAAGGGTCACTGCAATTGCCAGGCTCCTAGCTTGAGTATCCTGCTGTGGGGAAGCAACTTTACAATCACCAGAGCCAATGACGTGGCAGATGTAATGTTGAGAAATACTCTGCTCCAGTGGATCAACATGTATACCATTCCCCTGCCTATTAAGAAGCTGGCTCCTCCCAGTGTTGCCATCAACATCGTCTATGCAACTGGATGATGTGGCGTGCTAACAGTGGACTGGATATCATGTCCAGGCTCCAGATGGAAACACTAAAAGATGCTGAGCAGTACAATCCGCAGCTGGAGCTCAGCAGCAGCTCACCAAGTTGAGACCAGATGGTTCAGTTCCGGTCCTGACAGGGTCTGCTTCATGTTTAACTCATTGTGGCGTGCAGATGTGGCAGTTCAACCTCAATCCTGCTCATCCGACCTGGAACATTTAGTGGTCAAGTGCCATCCATTTTATCTGCTGAGGGAGCTTTCCTGCCTTTATCCCGCTAGTGGTGTACATTCCCTCCTTGGCCGACATCAGGCAAACACTGGAGGAGCTGAGCACTGCGATCAGCAGTCACGAAACAACGCACACAGATGCCTTCCTGATCATCGTACGCTATTTCATCGGTCCTGACTGAGTGGAAAGCATCATGTGTGGTATCAGTTCCCAAGAAGGGCCAACCAAAAGTCTTGAATGAGTCCAGTGGCTCTGACCTCACACATCATGAAGATCCTAGAGAGGCTGGTCCTGGCTCTGGTCAGATCAGCCCTCAATTCCCTGCAGTTTGCCTACCAGGGGCACACTGGAGTTGACGATGCTGTCATATAGCTGCTGAACAGAGCCTACTCCCATTTGGATAAGCAGGGCAGCTCTGTGAGGATCATGTTTTTTGATTTCTCAGGTGCCTTCAATATCATACAGCCCTCAATGCTGGGAGCAAAGCTCCATTCAATGCAGGTTGGCACTTCCATTGTATCCTGGATAATGGACTACCTGGCTGGCAGACCACAGTTTTTGCAGCTTCAGAGCTGCGTGTCAGACATGGCTATAAGCAGTACTGGGGCCCTGCAGGGCACTGTATTAGCTCCCTTCCTGTTTATCCTGTATACCTCAGACTTTAGATACAACACGGAGTCAAGTCATCTGCAGAAATTTTCTGATGACTCCACAATAGTTGGGTGTATAAAGGGAGGAAGGGAGGATAAATATGGGGCCCCGGTGGAGGACTTTGTCAAATGCTGCAAGCTGAATCATCTGCAGCTCAACATCAGTCAGACAAAGGAGATGGTGATGGACTTTTGGGAAGACTAAGCCTGCACTGCTCCATTACTATTGATGGTGTACACATGGATGAGCTGAGGACCTACAAGTACCTGGGAGTGCACCTGGGTGATGGACCTGAGTGGAGTACCAACACAGAGGCTGTGTATAAGAGGGGCCAGAGTCTTCTCTACTTATTGAGGAGAATGAAGTCCTTTGGAGTATGCAGTCCTCTCTTTCATATGTTCTACCAGTCTGTTATTGCTAATACAGTCTTCTATGCAGTGGTGTGCTGGGGCAATGGCATCAATACGAGTGATGCCATGAGGCTCAATAAACTGATTAGAAAGACTGGCTCTGTTATAGGAGTCAAACTGGACACACTGGAGGCTGTGGTAGAACAAAGGACCCTACGCAAAATCCTGGCAATTCTGGACAATGTTTCTCACCCTCTGCATGCCGCCTTGGCTGAACAGGGGAGCACTTTTAGTAACAGACAAAAACAACTGCATTGCTCTAAACAGCGCTATATGAAGTCATTCTTATCCTTGGCCATTAGGCTCTATAATGAGTAAACCTATAGCTGGGGAAGTGATGACCCCCTCCAGTTAGACTGTTTGCGGAAACTTATTTTTTATTCTTTCTTACTTCTCTTCCAATCTGTGTATTTTTGTACATCTGTGCACTTATAATGTTACTGTGACACTAATTTCCTTTGGGATCAATAAAGTATCTATCGATCTATCTATTTGTTTGGTCTATGTACTTTTTTTAACTCTAACATCTCGATGTGCTTCAATGGGTAGATAGTTGTCCTGGGTTCTTTTTCAAAATACCCCTAAAACCTTGTAACAGACAGACAGATAGACATACTTTATTAATCCCGAGGGAAATTGGGTTTTGTTACAGTTGCACCAACCAAGAATAGAGTAGAAATATATAAAAATAAAAAATAAAAACAGAAATAATTAAATGATAATAAGTAAATTATGCCAAGCGGAAATAAGTCCAGGACCAGCCTATTGGCACAGAGTGTCTGACACTCCGAGGGAGGAGTTGTAAAGTTTGATGGCCACAGGCAGGAATACTCTAAAACATTAAACTAATTTAAAGGAAAGCAAGAGAGCTGAGAGATGTGAGTCTTAGTTCGTGTTTACTTCAAGCAAAGCACGCATATATCACGTGGTGGCCTCATCGCATATGCAGTTCACTTACTTTTACATATAACCTGTAATCATTTTAAAAAAATAAACAAGAATGTTTAATCAAACGATATATTTACAATATTTCTCAAATACAACTAAAATATTAAATACACAACAGGGGTGAGTGCTGAGGTATTTACTATCCACTGCGTGTTGCGGATAGCAGTGTCAGGTAAAGGCAGAGGCACTTGCTTCATGATTAACTCATTGTGGTGAACAGTTGGGGCAGTTCTTTCTCAATCCTATTCCCCTAATCTGAAACACCGAGCTGCCAATTGTTGTCCATTCTAGTAAACACAAAGTACACTGCAGATGTTGTGGTCAAATCAAGACGTACAAAAAAGCTGGATGAACTCAGCAGGTCGGGCAGCATCCGTTGAACGAAGCAGTCCGCGCTTCTTTTTGCAGGGATCGTTCCCTCCACGACTGCCTGGTCCACACGTCCCTCCCCACAGATCTCCCACCTGGCACTTATCCCTGCAAGCGTAAGTGCTACACCTGTCCCTAAACCTCATCTCTTACCACCATTCAGGGCCCCAGACAGTCCTTCCAGGTGAGGCAACACTTCACTTGTGAGTCTGTTGGGGTAATCTATTACATCCGGTGCTCCCGGTGTGGCCTCTACATCGGCGAGACCCGACGCAGATTGGGGGACCGCTTCATCGAGCACCTCCGCTCCGTCCGCCACAACAGACAGGATCTCCCGGTTGCCACTCACTTCAACTCTCCTTCACATTCCCATTCGGATATGTCCATACATGGCCTCCTCTACTGCCATGATGAGGCCAAACCGGTTGGAGGAACAACATGTCATATACCGTCTGGGTAGTCTCCAGCCCCTTGGTATGAACATCGAATTCTCCAACTTACGGTAATTCCCTCCCTCTCCCTTCCCGCATCCCACCTTCACTCTGTCTCCTCTTCTAGCTGTCTATCACCTCTCATGACTCTGCCTTCTTCTACTACCCATAGTGCTTTCCCCTTAGATTCCTTCTTCACCTCTCCTGCCTATCCCCTCCCTGCTTCCCCTCTCCACCCCTTGATCTTTCCTCTGATTGGTTTTCCACCCTCCCCCCCACCTTCTTTATAGGGCCCCTGCCCCCTCCTTCTTTAGTCCTGACGAAGGGTCTCGACCCGAAACGTTAACTGCTTCTTTCAACGGGTGCTGCCCGACCTGCTGAGTTCACCTAGCTTTTTTGTACATCTTGTGTTGTCCATTCTATCTCTCAAGAAAGTTTTCTGTTGTAATCCTAGTAACTACACTAGCAAATCATTAAGTGGACTCTGGGGGAGCTGAGCACTGCGATCAAAAGTCATGAGATAATGTATCCTCAAAGTTCAAAGTAAATGTATTATCAAAGCGCATACATATACGTCACCATATACAATCTTGAGCTTCATTTTCTTGCAGGTATATTCAATAAATCCATAATATAATAACACCCATGACAGAATCAATGAAAGACTGCAGCACCTTGGGTTTCAACCAATGTGCAAAAGACAACAAACAATATAAATACAAAAAGAAAGAAATAATAAATCAATAAGAAATAAATATCGAGAACATGAGATGAAGAGTCCTTGAAAGTGAGTCCATAGATTGTGGGAACGTTTCAATGATGGGGCAAGTGAAGTTGAGTAAAGTTATCCCCACTGGTTCAATGCTTGATGGTTGAGGGGTAATAACTGTTCCTGAACCTGGTGGTGTGTGTCCTGAGGTTACTGTACCTTCTTCCTGATGGAAGCAGCGAGAAGAGAGCTTGTCCTGGGTGATGGGGATCCCTGATGATGGATGTTGTTTTCCTGCGACAACACTTCATGTAGGTGTGCTCAATGGTGGGAGGGCTTTATCATGATGGACTGAGCCATGTCCACTACTTTTTTTAGGATTTTCCATCCAAGGGCATTGGTGTTTCCATGCCAGGCTATGATATAGCCAGTGAATATACTTTCTACTACATATCTTTGGAAGCTTGTGAAAGTTTTAGTTGTTATGGTAAATCTACAGTACGCAAACTTTTAAGGGAGGAGAAGGCACTGCCGCGTTTTCTTCATAATTGCACTTACCTGCCAGGCCCATGAGAAGTTCTCTGAAATAATAACAACAAGAAATTAAAAGTTGCTGACCCTCTCTACCTCTGATCCTCCAATGATGACTGGATCATGGACCTTTGGTTTCGTCCTCCTGAAGTCAATAATCTGCTCCTTGGTCTTGCTGACATTGAGTAAGAGGTTGTTGTTTTGACACCATTTCAGTCTTTCTCCTCTATCCTTATTCGTCAGTGCTTTTGATTTGGCCTATGACTGTGCTGTCATCAGCAAACTTGAATATGGCATTGGAGCTGTATGTAACCACACAGTCATAACAGTAAAGCAAGTCAAGCAAGGGGTAAGCACACAGCCTTGTGCTGATGGAGATCAAGGAGGAGATGTTGCTGCCAATCCAAAACTGACTGCAGTCTGCAAGTGAGGAATTCAAGGATCCAATTGCACAAGGAGGTATTGAGGCCAAGGTATGTAGCTTATTGGTTTCTTTTGAGGTGATGATGGTATTGAATGCTGAGCTGCAGTCTATAAAGAGCATCTTTGCTGTCCAGATGTTCTAGGGTTGAGTGAAGAGCCAATGACATGGCATCTGCTATGTACTTGTTGCTAATGTAGGCAAAATGGAGCAGATCCAAGTTGCTTCTCAGGGAGGATTTGATATATTTCGTCAGCAACCTCTCAAAACACTTCATCACTGTGGATGTAATTGCTACTGAATGATAGTCATTGAGCCAGGTTACCACATTCTTCTTAGGTACTGGTGTATTTGAAGCATGCTAGAAGTAGGTGGGTATCTCAGACTGCTGAAATGTAAGGTGAAAGATTTCGGTGCACACTGCAGTCAGTTGATCAACACAGGTCTTTAGTATTTGGTCAAGCACCCTGTCTGGCCCAGATGCTTTCCATGGGTTCAACCACCTGAAGGCTGCTTGCATGTTGGCCTCAGAGACTGGTTTTGATGGTCAAAGTGAGCAAAAAAGGCATTGAGCTCATCTTGAAACAGAGCCCTGTTGTCACCCAAGTCACTTCATTATAGGAGCTGACAGTATTCAAGGCCTGCCACAACTGTTGACCATCCTTCACTGAGTCAAGTTTAGTCCAGAGTTCCCACTTCACCTGTAAGATGGGTTTCTGGAGATTGTACCTGGATCTCTTGTGACTTTCTTAATCACCAGATTTGAATGCCTCTGATCTGGCCCTTAGCAGATTGCTCATCTCTTGATTCCTTCAGAGCTTTTGGTTGGGGAAGAATCCGAGTAACTTTTTTGGGGCATGCTCACTTGCAACTGTTTTAATAAAGTCTGTGACAGCTACGGTGTATTCATTCAGATCCACTGATGAGTCCTTGAACACAGCCCGGTTCACTGATGTATCTTGACCCCTTCGCAACTATCGTGGGGCCAACTTCAAGTAGTCTCTGCCAAACTACCACCAACATGTAACCTGTGGAACCAGAGGAGCCAATATTATCAATCACTTTACACCATCAACAAGAATGCTTATCACGCCACACCAGACCTGATCTTTAGCAAGTCAGATCAACTGACTGTATTTCTACTCCCAGCATGCAGAGAGAGCCTGGGAACTACAGCAACAGTGGCAAGGACTGTTTAGGGTCTAAGAAAGCAGAGGGGAGTTCACAGGGCTTCTTTGAATTGGTGGACTGGACCGTACTCAGGGTTTCATCTTCATGTCTGAATAGGCATGCCATGGTAGTTACTGGTTTCTTCAAGACCCATGTGGATGAGAGTGTGCCTTAGAAACATTCTGAATTTTCCAAAACCAGAAGACTGTGATGCACCAGAAGATTTCTAGTCTGCTGAGAGCTTGGTCTGTGGTATTTAAGACAGCCAATCCAGAACTCTACAAGTCCAGGCATGATCTGTGGAAGGCCATCGTGAGTGTCAAAAGGCTGTTCCATGCAAAATTAAAGACACAGTTGGATGAATGACGGCTGTTATAGAGCTTGCATGCCATTACTTCCAACAAGGAGAAACCTAAAGGAGAATGAAGTAATGCCTCACTCCCTGATGAGCTTAATGCCTTTTATGGACTTTTTGAAAGGGAGATAGAACTACACATGTGCGAATCCCCAGCATTCAGTGACCTTGTGAAATCTGTCTTGGAGGCCGATGGCAGAACATCCTTCAAGAGGGTGAACCCTACAAGGTGTCAGACCCCAATGGTTTACCCTGCACAGAACTAAAAACCTGTGCAGACCAAATGACTGGAGAGTTCAAAAACACCTTCAACCTTTCACTGCTGCAGTCTATTCCCATCTGCTTCAAAAGGGTCTCAATCATACTGGTGCCCAAGAGAAGCAGGGTGCACAGCCTCAACAATCGTGGACCTGTAGCCCTCACATCAACTGTGATGAAGTGCTTTGAGAGGTTGGTTATGACTAGAATTAGTTACTGACTAAGCAAGGACCTGGACCTGCTGCAATTTACCAACCACTGCAACGCATTTACAACAGACGCAATCTCACTGGCTCTCCACTCTGCTTTGGAGCACCGAAAATATGTCAGGTTGCTGTTTATTAATTGTAGCTTTTTGTTCAAACCCTTCAGTATTAATCACCAAGTTTCTAAACCTGGGCCTCTGTACTTCACTCTGCAGTTGTATCCGATACTTCCTCATCAGGAGACCACAGTCAGTATGGATTGGTGATAACATCACATCATTACAACTGTCAGCACAGGTGCACCTCAAGGATGTGTGGTTTGCCTGCTGCTCTGCTCTTTCTATACTCATGACTGTGTGGCTAAGCACAGCTCAAATGTCATTCATATTCACAGATGGTGCCACTGTTGGTGTTATCTTAGATGGTGATGAGGGGGTGTACAGGAGTGACATAGATCAGCCGGTTGAATGATGATTGCCAACTTCTTTGTCGACTGTACATTTGCAAAGAGGTTCTGAAAAAGGATGTGAGCATCCTTGTTGAGGCTTATAACAGAAAACCTTCAGATCCGTGGGCTGTTCTTAGACATGGATATGAAAACAAACCCTAAGTGCTGTTGGAAGATCATCAACATGGTGAATGATGCACTTTGGTCTGCCTGAAACTTGTTGGTCTTCCGGTATTATGAGATGTCCAGAAGTGAAAGCTGCTGCCTGGCACATTCCAGGCTGCAGAAGCGTGTGGAAAGAGACCCGCTGAAGCTTGATGCAGTCAATGCAAAGGCTTTGTGGTGAAGGACTGCAGTCTCAGGTCCTGCCTCCAATTGACACGGAGGTGCTCTGGCTAATGTAGAGTGAAAGTTGTATTGTTCAGAGGCTTTATAAATACATTTATAACCCAAACTTAATGGCACAATGAATATAAAGATGTGTACTGATTATATTGTATTTTCTGTATCTACATGATTAAAGTCATTTTCAAAATAAAAATAATGCTATTCCTGAAAAAAATACTCGTGCATAACTGAGGTTAACATAATAATCATACATAAATGAATAAACAATATGCATCTTTGCTACATTAATACAACAAATGAGAGAGGTCTCTGTTGGTCAGGGTCAACCATGGATGTTGTATCCAAGCCATCTGCATTGTTAATACACAAATCAGCACAGTACAATATGGAGAGCAAGCTGTTGTCCATGCACTAGCCAACCCCATGCAGCTGATGAATTCAAAGGAATGGCAAAACAGATACAGTTTGGCACCAGGAGTTTCCAGTTAGAGTTGAAATCAACATAGGATTGCCTTAAGTACTCCAGCTCAGGATTTTTCCTCGGGATTTACTCCCGAAATCTTCCCCATGAGTGGGTATGAGCGGACGTTTGAGGCCAGAGTTCTCCTTTTCCGAGATGAGCTGCCAAGCACTGCTGATGGGCCCCATTCCGACTGAAGCAACAAATGAAACATATTTAATTTTCCATTATTGAACAATGAATTAAATGTATTATCAGTGAATCTGCGAACTGGAAACAACATTTTAATCTGTTAACTGACTTGCAATAATGTTTCCCTGAGATGCTGTATAGACTCAAGTACTCTGTGGAATGCTCTCGAGGCCTCCCACTGTCCACCATCTGTTACTTTTTAACCACTGTTCCTTCATTACTGCCAGTGTCTTAAGAACAGGGAGTGAGGCAAAGGAATGTACATCTGACAACAGGCTGATTCATGACCATCTATGTTGTTACTGTTAAAATTCTGCTTAATTCCTTCTATCATTCATAATACTATGCTTCAATTAGTGCAAGGAACTTGCTGGCAGGTTATGTAGATCAAGGGCAGCGCAGTTGCCTGGATTTGGCTTCAATCTCAGAGTCCTAGGTTTGATCCTGAACTCCAGGACTCTCTGTGAAGAGCTAGAAAATTCCTCTTGTGGCCATATGGGTTCTTCAAATTCCTTATACTTTTTAAACAATTAACCATTAATAGATTTATTGGCTACTGCAAATTGCCCAGGGTGTAAGTGGGTGCTCAGAAATGCAGTGGGCAGTTGATGGACATTCAAAAGAGACGAGGTTGCAGAGGACTCAGTAGGGAATAGGAATGATAAGGTTGTTTTGAAAACCTTAAGTTCAATGGGATGAATGGTCTCTTTTCATATCACAATGAAATACAGTGCCTATAAAAAGTATTCACCCTCCTAAAGTTTTCATGTTTTATTGTTTTACAACATTGAATCACAGTGGATTTAATTTGGCCTTTTTTGATACCGATCAACAGAAAAAGACTCTTTTGTGTCAAAGTGAAAACAGATCTCGTGCCTGTGCACAACTACATATCGATTAAATAAAAGCATGCATGCAGGAGATGGCTTTAACTGGTGTATTCACACTGGAACAAGAGCAAGAGAGAGAACAATGTGCATACGTAGACAACAATGCATGTGCAGACAACAGATCAATCTGTAGTGATGGGGGGGTTCCATTGCTCTAAAAGAAATAGATCCATTTATGCAACATAAAAATGTACATGAATAAAACATTCAATTTCCCTTTCATAAACCCATATCCAAATAAACATGCTTTCACAATAACAATCCGTAACTAACTTCACAATAGACAATAGACAGTAGGTGCAGGAGTAGGCCATTCAGCCCTTCTAGCCAGCACCGCCATTCACTGTGATCATGGCTGATCATACACAATCAGTACCCTGTTCCTGCCCTCTCCCCATATCCCTTGACCCCGCTATCTATAAGAGCTGTTCTAAAGCTCTAAAGTTCTAAAGGTTCTAAAGGTTCAGTCTTTTAGGTGGCACTCTGTTTCTTTCAGGATAGTGCCTCTGGACCTGTGGAGAGGCATCAGGTTTGGCAGCTGTATTAGTAGAATTGGGTTTGGTAGGTGTCCTGTCCAAGACAACGTTCTCGGTTTTCCGTGTAACGTTGCTGTAAGTGACATGATCATCACTGAGAGGTAAGTCCGGTTACTGTAGTGTGTCTGAATTATTGGATGCAATTGACTCAGGTGTGCTCTTCAGTTGAGCATCCAGTATCTGGTCCACATGACATCTCCATGTCTGATCTTCAACATCCACTTGTACATCAAGAGGTCCAGTTGTTGTAGTTATTCTATACTTGTCTTCTTGATAATCACACACTAGGACTTGCTGTCCAATCTCGAAGCTCCCTGCTACTTCACTTGACATCTGGCTGAATTGTTTATTCTGGACTTCCTTCCGGAGGTCTGGTTTCAGTAGGTCTAAAGAAGATCTCAGGTTTCTGTTCATGAACAGCATTGCAGGTGTTTGATTTGTAATCACATGAACAGAGTTCTGATACACAAAAAGGAAGTTGTCCGCCATGTGCTGTGGAGAAATGTCCTCCTTGTCCATCACTTTAATGGACTTCTTGAAGGTTTGGATAGATCTTTCAGCTAATCCATTCATTGCTGGATGGCGAGGAGCTGACTTGAAATGTCTGATGCCATTTTTCTTCGTGGACAGTCAGATTTCTTCTGATGTGTATTGTGGTCTCAGAGCAGAGCAGAACAGAGACAGTCTTTGCTGATGTGTTTGACTTCATTGCTATAACCTCTGGCTACTTCGAATGAGCATCCTCAGCAATCAGAAACATGGAGTCCATGACTGGCCCAGCAAAATCAACGTGTACTGTTTGCCAAGGTGACAACAGCCACTCCCACGGGTGTTATTGTGCCTGTGGCGGTGCACTTTGAATTTTTTGGCATCCCAAACAGCTTTTGGCCAAGATTTCAGTCTGTTTATCTATTTCCAGCCACCACTGCATCACTGCCTGGTTCGGAAATTGCACCACCTCCACCACAAATAGCAAGACCCTGTAGTGGATAGTGAGGTCAGCTGAGAAGATCATCGGGGTCTCTCTTCCCGCCATTACAGACATTTACACCACATGCTGCATCCACAAGCAAACAGCATTATGAAGGACCCCACACACCCCTCATACAAACTCTTCTCCCTCCTCCCATCTGGGAAAATGCACTGAAGCATTCGGGCTCTCATGACCAGACTATTTAACAGTTTCTTCTCCCAAGCCATCAGACTCCTCAATACCCAGAGCCTGGCCTGACACCAACTTACTGCCCTCTACTGTGCCTATTGTCTTGTTTATTATTTATTGTATTGCCTGCACTGTGCACTTTATGCAGTCCTGGGTAGGTCTGTAGTCTAGTGTAGTTTTTTGTGTTGTTTTATGTAGTTCAGTGTAGTTTTTGTATTGTTTCATGTAGCACCATGGTCCTGAAAAATGTTGTCTCGTTTTACTGTGTACTGTATCTGCAGTTATGGTTGAAATGACAATAAAAAGTGACTTGACTTGACACATGTAGCTCCAGGTGAGACTCTTCATCTTGACTGCACCCAGCTGTCCTTCATGCAGATTTTGTAACACTCCTGTGTGCAGCTTAGAAGGAACCACACCACGAGATCCACACATCAGCATTCTTTGACATTCCAATAATTGGTCTCATCTCACTGAGAACTCTTGAAATATAGGGTTATCATGAGCTGGCCATCCTTGCGTGTTGATTTCATAGACTTTTGACAAGGTCAGGTCATTCCTTGTTTCCCTTTATTTTGGAATTTGATGCCGGCAACAGGTCCACCAATGCGGTGTGGAAATCTTCTACTGGGTAGCAGCATGAAGACTTCTTCTTCAGTTGCCAAAAGATCTGTATTCACTTTGACACAAAATAGTATTTTCCTGTTAATCAGTGTCAAATCAAGTCCACTGTGAAACAATAAAGTGTGAAAGTGTGAAAGCACAAGTGCATTGTGTTCAGTTCTGGTCACCGCATTATAAGAAGTATGTGGAAGCTTTCATTGCAGATGTGGTCAATGGAGGGGCAGGCTTATCCTGTGATGGACTGGGCTGTATCCACCACTATTTATAGAATAGTCATTCCTAGTCATTGGAGTTTCCATACCAGGCCTTGATGCAACCAGTTCTGACACTTTGCATTGTTCATCTATAGACACTGTGCCAAATCTACGCAAACTTATAAGAAAGTAGAGGAACTATTGTGCCTTCTTTGTAATGGTACTTACGTGCTGGTCCCAGGACAGATCCTCAGATACCATAACACCAAGGAATTTAAGGTTGCTGACGATCTCCACCTCTGATCCTCTAATAAGGACTGACCTCCAGTTTTTTCCTCCCGTACTCAATAATCATGTCATAGGTCTTGCTGATATAGAGTAATAGGTTGTTGTTATAGGACTATTCAACCAGATTTTTAATCTTCCTCCTATATGCTAATTTGTCGCCACCTTTCATTCAGCCAACAGTGGTATCATCAGCAAACGTAAATATGGAATTGGAGCTGTGTTCCACTTTACAGTTATGAGTAAAGCAAGTAAAGAGGGAGCTGAGCACACAGCCTTGTGGTGCACCTGTGCAAACGGTGATTGTTAAATAATTATTGAAAATCATGCTCTTTTACACACTAAATTTTGTCTACATTGAAGGAGTATTTCACAGATGGTATTTCTTTTCTTAGATCCTTTGAAATTCATGTAAACAACTGTATTTTCTCAAAAACTACTGGATCAAAGACATGATGAAACAGATCAGGAGCTCTACTCGGGCTCACATCAGACTGAGCTTTTGCTGAGGAGTGGTGTAATAGAGCAAGAAAAAAATATTTTGCATAGACACAAGGGACAATCTTGAATTCAACAATTTGCTTGGAACTTTGCTCATACACAAAGCAAATCCACACATCAGCTCTGTACATTTGACACTCGTACGTTGCAGAGGATATTCTACGTTCTTGCCAAGTTGGACCCAGGCTTCATTAATATTGTCAAAAGTGCTGTACCATACGTTTAGCATTTGTTTTTTTTTAAATGGGTGGGTTTGAGACATCAGTGTGATGGGACAAAGTAGATTTATACAGTTTTACACATGAAAAAGCTTCAAAGGTCTGATAACCTCACCACTTCTATATCCCATATGACCCCTGCATATTCCCTCTGAAGCCTTGTCCTATTTTGGAATTGGACGAGTTTTAGAGCAGTCATGATTTTCTAATATTGATGCCTCGTTCTGTACACAATTTTTTCAAACTTACAGCCAGAAAAATTGAGTGTCTAACTGCCCAATATAAAAAGAGAAATGATAATTTTGTGTTCTCACAGGAGATCGGCATAGGGAACGCAGTATAGATTCATCCTCCAATTTTCCAATTTTATAGTGCCATGAAAGTAGTAATTTTGGAGGTTTGGCTTTCTCTGTGGAATTTCTGGATAACTGAACTTATAGTATCAATTGTGATTATTAGATACGTGAGTTCTGACCAAAGGAAAAGATGGCTGGAGTTGCTTGGCACTTTAATACAAGGGTGTTTATTAAATGTATCAAAAAACAAACTTCCAAAGTTTGCAAAATTAGACAAAACTGCCAATGTTTACAAAAGATATTTACTAGAAAACAGAATAATAGCTCCAAACTATTTTGTCCTGGCAGTCCCAATCTCCCTCTCCTACTAAGGGTGAAAAGCCTCGTTTTATTCAGCACCAGGACATACCATCTTTAATTACCCACAAAGTTAAGACTATACGTGACTTAGAATATGATGCATCCCATAGTGTAATTACAATCATTACAAAATAACAGAATTTTCGACAATAAATACTACACATTTACAAATCCTCATTCCGAAATAAATGGAATATTCTGCCGTATATGGTGGGAAAGGCACCATACAGGCAACCCGAGTGTGTCAGCTCGGTTTAGGGCCCATTACGAGGATATTTCGGGGAAGACATTGAAGTGCACACACTCAGCGCAGTGATAGCAGAGTGACAAGGTGTGTGTGTGTGTGTGTGTGTGTGTGTGTGTGTGTGTGTGTGTGTGTGTGTGTGTGTGTGTGTGTGTGTGTGTGTGTGTGTGTGTGTGTGTGTGTGTGTGTACCGAATGCTCTCTGTCACATTGATCATGTCAAGTAGGTGCAGACTGTGGGTTCAAACAGGTCATTTAACAGCATCAGAATCAAAATCGGGTTTGTTGTCACCAACATATAGAAGAAAAAAAATAAGTAAATCAATTATATTAAGTATATATCTGTATATAAAAGTTAGATTAAAATAGTGCAAAACGTGAGGTAGTGTTCATGGGTTCAATGTCCATTTCAGAATTGGATGGCAGAGGGGAAGAAGCAACATGGGATCTTTTACACAGGGACTACAAAACTAAGATATCATTTAATTATTTATGAATGGTAAGACATGATTAAAATTAATATGGTTTTGCAAAAAAAATATGGGAAAGAAGATCCTAATATCCAAACGGGGACATTCAAATACAGAAAGTTGTCTCACCGTCACAAGAAGACAATTGAAAGATGAATCAGTAAGTTTACAGAAATAATCTGTTTCTCATTTACCTCTTCAGTATCCTTCTGGAGTCTGAAGTGGCAATGCTTGCCTGCTTTCTGTTCCTATGCAGATTCAGGACACGAATTTCAATCCCTCGATAGATCTTGGATCATAGATATCTCATGATCTTATAAAGCTTAATCTGATTGATTTGTAATTCATTCTGCACCATGATGACATCCACATTGATTCTGAGTATTTTTTCCTATCTCAAGCGACCCTATCAAATCACTACTATGACCATATTAATCACTTTGCAGTAAAACGGACTTTGCTTTGTTTTAATTGTGTACTTTCTTGTGAAAAATATGTATAATTTTCATCTTATTTATGTTTTCTGATAGCTGTACATATGACAAACTCAAATTTGACCTTGATGTCTTTTATATCAAACAATTTATCTTACTGTCTGCATCTTCTTTGATTCTTCAAAACGTTTACACACTTCTTTACATTATTGAATCCTGGACTTCTTGACACAAATGCCACAGTTTGTGTTGTTAGAAACATATTTAGCTCCATCACACTGAGCACTGGTGCTTTCCAGGGCTGTGTGCTCAACCCACTGCTGTTCATGCTGTTGACACATGACTGTACTGATCGATCCAGTTCAAACCAAGTCATCAAGTTCGCTGATGACACAACAGTAGTTGGCCTCATGAACAACAATGACGAGGCAGCCTACAGACAGGAGGTAAAGCGGCTAGTATAATGGTGCGAGTACAACTTGATTATCAACATGGGCAAGACTAGAGAGATGAATGTGGGCTTTAGGAAGGTGCAGGCTGACTGCTCCTCACTGCACATACACAATGCCCCTGTGGAGAGAGTCAGGAGCACCGAGTTTCTGGGAATGACAGACAGACAGACATACTTTATTGATCCCGAAGAAAATTGGGTTTCTTTACAGTCGCACCAACCAAGAATAGTGTAGAAATATAGCAATATAAAACCATAAATAATTAAATAATAATAAGTAAATTATGCCAAGTGGAAATAAGTCCAGGACCAGCCTATTGGCTCAGGGTGTCTGACACTCCGAGGGAAGAGTTGTAAAGTTTGATGGCCACAGGCAGGAATGACTTCCTATGACGCTCAGTGTTGCATCTCGGCGGAATGAGTCTCTGGCTGAATGTACTCCCGTGCCTAACCAGTACGTTATGGAGTGGATGGGAGACATTGTCCAAGATGGCATGCAACTTGGACAGCATCCTCTTTTCAGACACCACCATCAGAGAGTCCAGTTCCACCCCCACAACATCACTGGCCTTATGAATGAGTTTATTGATTCTGTTGGTGTCTGCTACCCTCAGCCTGCTGCCCCAGCACACAACAGCAAACATGATAGCACTGGCTACCACAGACTCATAGAACATCCTCAGCACATAACATTTGATCTCACCACACCACCATTTTGATCAAGAAAGCACAGCTGCATCTCCACTTATTGAGAAGACTGAATTGAGAAAGGCTCTCCCTCCTCTCCCCAGTTTAACAGATTTTTACAGCAGCACCGTTGAGAATATCCTGACCAGCTAAATCACTGTCAGGTACCGGAATTGCAAGACATCTGACTGTGAGGACTGCTGAGAGGCTCACCCGGGCTCTGTAAGAGATACTTATCAGGAATGCTACATACACAGGATCCTTAGCATTGTCAGTGACCTCTCCATCCATCGAACAATCTCTATAACCCTCTACCATGAGGGAGGAGATACTGTAGCATTCGGACAAGAACTGTTAAGATGGGAAACAACTTCTTCCTCCAGGCTGTAAGACTACTGAACTCCCTGTCACCACCTATGAATCTTATTATACACTCCCATCCTGAACGAAATGCCACTAGACTATACTGCTTACTTTTTAAATTGTCTCATATATTTGTTATTAATTGTGGTAATAATACTTTATGTGTGATGTGTGTGAGTTATATGTACTGCGTAATGAGCCTTGGTCCAGAGGAATGTTGTTTCATTTGATGGTATACATGTGTATAGTTGAATGACAATAAACTGAACTTGAACTAGTGGCGCCCGGACTGGGATCCAGACTTGGTAGAAACAGATTGAAGTTAAATTCAATTTGCTCCGACATAGCATAAGGACCTAGGAACTTCTGTATCTTTGGGTTCTGGAGAAAATCAACACAGAACATTAGTTTTTAAATTTCTTTGTTAGACAATATTACTTAATTACTTTGGCCCCTAGCTCCTAAGTGGAGCATAGGCCATTGATGGGCTCCTGTCTCCCATCGTCCTCTGAAGTTGACAGTATGGTTGGAGTCTATCAACGCTTCCGGGTCTGGCCTGTACAGCTTCACCAGAACCCTGTTGCCCAGCCTTACCCGTTTCCACTTCTCACAAGAGCGATGTAGGGTTGGACTTGGTGAGAGGCTTGTTGGGTAATATGCATTAATAGTTCCCCTCATAACCCAATAATAGTAGGTAGCTATAATAAATTTAATAGAAAGTGCAAAAGCCAGTGTCAGAAAAAAATGCCACACCCCAGTACAGGGGTGTTCGGAGTAATCAGAGCAGAGGCAGGATGTGGAGTACTTCCATTAGCAGTTATGCACCCCATGCTCCCCCATGTTACCCAGAACTCTCTCTCCCTGCTCCCTCCCTTCACTGCCACCATGTTGTTCAGACCACTCTTCCACACCCTTGCCTACATTTCCTGGACCTCTCTCTCCCCAATCCCTTGTGCTTCCCAAGGCATTCTGCTTTTTGTTACACGGCATCAGTGACAAGCTACATCAACAAGTGCATCGATGACGTCACTGTGTCCAAGACCATCACTACACACGCTAACCAGAAGCCATGGGTGACCGCGGAGGTGTGCGGGCAGCTGAGGACCCGTGACTCTGCCTTCAGAGTATGCAACAAGGCAGCCCTAACAACAGCGAGGGCCAAACTTTCCCGGGCCATCAGAGAGGCAAAGCGTGCCCATGCCCAGCGAATCCACAGCCACTTCCAGGACAGCGGTGACACACACGGCCCACGTGGAAGGGCATTCAGGACATCACCAACTACAGGACAACATCACCTGACAGTGCGGGTGATGCTTCCCTCCCAGATGCGTGGAACATCTACGCTCGTTTTGAGGCGGAAAATGATGTGGCGGTGATACACCATCAATAACTTTCGGAGACGGGAGGTGAACAATAGGCTTTTATTAGCATCAAAAGGGACCACGTACATCTTGGAGACTGAGGGAGGAGCAGTGCCTCCAATCGCCTTTATACAGGGGTCTGTGGGAGGAGCCACAGGAGCCGTCAGCAGAGGGGCATGTGCAGACAGCTATACATAGTTTACCACATTCACCTCCCCCCTTTGTTTTAAAAGAGAGTCCCCATGGGGCGAAGTTTCTTACAAGTATATTTACAGGTTAAGTCTATCAGGCGGTCGAGTCTGTCGCTGTGATCTACGTAGCACCGGTGGTGATTGCACCGGTGACGGTGGTTGTGCTGGCTCCGGCCTGACTTGAGGTGCCAGCCCATTAGGCATCAGTAATCCCTCATGTGTGTGCGTGGCACCTGGTATGGGAGTGTCGTGAGGAGTCTGTGTAGGGCTTGGTGTACGCGGTGTCTCGTGGGGATATACATCGGTGGGTACGGGGTTCATAGTCACCGTGGAGTGTTTGGGCGTCACCAGGTCGCGGACGGAGACCATGTCCTCCCGCCCATCAGGTAAGACCACGTAAGCATACTGGGGGCCGCATGAAGTATGTGAACCCTCTCGACCAGCGGGGAGTATTTATTGCTCCTCACATGTCTCCGGAGCAGCACTGGCCCTGGGAATGTCAGCCAAGCCGGTAGGGTGGCCCCAGTGGCAGACTTCCTGGGAAAAGAGAATAGGCGCTCATGAGGGGTGGCATTGGTGGACGTACATAACAGGGAGCGGATGGAGTGGAGTGCCTCGGGGAGGACCTCCTGCCATCGAGAGACCGGCAATCCCTTTGACCTAAGGGCTAAAAGTGTGGCCTTCCACACTGTGGCATTCTCCCTCTCCACCTGTCCATTCCCCCGGGGATTATAGCTTGTGGTCCTACTAGTAGCAATACCCCTAGCCAGTAGGTACTGGCACAGCTCGTCACTCATAAATGAGGACCCTCTATCACTGTGGATATAGCAGGGATATCCGTACAGAGTGAAGAGCTGGTGCAGGGCTTTTATGACGGACATGGCAGTGGTATCGGGGCAGGGGATGGCAAAGGGGAACCGCGAGTACTCGTCGATTATGTTGAGAAAGTAGACATTGAGGTTGGTGGAGGGAAGGGGGCCCTTAAAGTCGACACTCAGTCACTCAAAGGGGCGGGTGGCCTTGATAAGTTGCGCCTTTTCTGGACGGTAGAAGTGCGGTTTGCACTCAGCGCAGACCTGACAGTCCCTGATCATCATCCTGATTTCCTCAAGGGAGTATGGCAGGTTTCGGGCTTTCACGAAATGGTGAAGCCGGGTGATCCCCGGATGGCAAAGATCTGCATGGAGGGCGTATAGCCGGTCGAGCTGCACGCTGGCACACACTCCCGGGGATAGGGCATCAGGGGGCTCATTGAGCCTTCCAGGCTGGTACAGGATATCATAGTTGTAGGTGGAGAGTTCTATACTCCACCTCAAAATTTTATCATTTTTTGATTTTGCCCTGCTGTTGGTTGCTAAACATGAACGCAACTGAGCACTGGTCGGTCAGCAAGGTGAACCTTTTGCCGGCGAGATAGTGCCTCCAGTGCCTAATAGCTTCCACTATGGCCTGGGCTTCTTTCTCCACCGCGGAGTGCCGAATTTCAGGGCCTTGAAGGGTACGAGAGAAGAATGCTACTGGCCTTCCTGCCTGATTGAGGGTTGCAGCCAGTACGAAGTCAGAGGCGTCACTCTCTACTTGGAAGGGAATGGTCTCGTCCATCGCATGCATCGTTGCTTTGGCAATGTCCCCTTTAATGCGGCTGAAGGTCGCGCGGGCCTCGGCTGAGAGGAGAAATGCAGTGGACTTGACCAGGGGGCGGGCCTTGTCCGCGTAGTGAGGGACCCATTGGGCGTAATAGGAAAAGAAGCCCAGGCACCGTCTGAGGGCTCTGAGGGTGGTGGGAAGAGGGAGTTCCAACAGGGGGCGCATATGGTTGGGGTCAGGGCCAATGACCCCGTTCTCCACGACATACCCAAGGATAGCAAGTCGAGTGGGTCCGAACACACACTTGTCCCTGTTATAGGTAAGGTTAAGAGCTTTGGCTGCTGGAAAAATCATTGGAGGTTGGTGTCGTGATCCTGCCAGTCGTGACCGCAGATGGTGATGTTATCCAGATATGGGAACATGGCCTTCAGTTGGTACTGGTCCACCATCCGGTCCATTTCCCTCTGGAAGACAGAGACACCATTCGTGACACCGAAGGGGATGCGCAGGAAGTGATAGAGCCTGCCTCGAAGGCGGTGTAGGGGCGGTCCTCCGGGCAGATGGGGAGCTGATGGTAAGCGGATTTCAGGTCTATGGTTGAGTACACCTTGTACTGAGCTATCTGATTGACCATATCCGCGATGCGGGGTGGGAGTACGCGTCAAGCTGTGTGAACCTATTGATGGTCTGGCTATAGTCCACGACCATCCTATTTTTCTGCCCGGTCCGAACAACAACCACCTGGGCCCTCCAAGGACTTATGCTTGGCTCAATGATCCCCTCCCTGAGCAGCCACTGCACCTCCGACTTAATGAAGGCCCTGTCCCCCGCGCTGTACCTCCTGCTTTTAGTTGCCACAGGTTTACAGTCGGGGGTCAGGTTGGCGAACAGCGGTGGGGGAGGGATCTTGAGGGTGGAGAGGCTGCAAGTGGTGTCAGTAGCGCGGCTGTTGGCATGGTGTTGGGTGGGATGTGCGGTTCGGTGTGTGTGTGTGGTCAGTAGCGGGGTATATGACGAAGGCCCACAAAACTGAGGATTTCTGACAGTGATTGGTGGGAGGGGCCCATCATACTTCATTGTCACACTTTTCAGGTGGCTCTGGAAGTCAAGCCCCACTAGCACAGGGGCACACAGTTGAGGCATGACCAGTAACGCTAAGTCCCAATATTCTGTGCCCTGCACCGCCAATGTCGCTACACAACCCCCCCCGGATGTCTGTGGAATGCAATCCAGAAGCCATGGTGACCCTCTGGCTTACCGGCTGTGTCACGAGTCCGCAGCGTTGCACTGTGTCTGGGTGAATAAAACTCAGAGTGCTGCCCGTGTCAAACAGGCAGCTAGTCCTG
Source organism: Hemitrygon akajei (assembly GCF_048418815.1). Classification (NCBI taxonomy): domain Eukaryota; kingdom Metazoa; phylum Chordata; class Chondrichthyes; order Myliobatiformes; family Dasyatidae; genus Hemitrygon; species Hemitrygon akajei. The sequence goes on along the minus strand of NC_133128.1, from coordinate 166,531,092 downwards.
TGCCCCTCCACCAGGATGTCCATCATTGACCTTGCGAGCTGGTGTGGAGCACTTTGGTCGAGGGTCACGGAGGCCAGAGTTGAATTGCTGTCTTGGTGCCTGGTAAGCACCCATGGGTCGGAGGCAGGGCGAGGTGTCGCTGACAAAGATGGCCACCCCCATGCCTTGCACGTGGCGCTGCTTGACCCCGCTCGTGGTTTGGACTTACAGGCCTTGGCGAAGTGGCCCTTCTTGCCGCAGCTGGAGCAGGTAGCTTCTCGGGCCGGGCAGCGTTTTCGGGGGTGCTTTTCGAATCCACAGAAGTAACACTATGTGGACTTGCGACTGGCAGCAACCGTGGTTGACTTGCCGGCGGGTTGCGGGGACTTCACGGACTTGCGACTGGCAGGAGCCGAGGTCGACTCGCCGGCGGGTTGCGGGGACTGCAGCGTCCACAGGGCCGGCGGGAGATTGCACGCCTGGACAGCGTCAGCATCATGCAGAGCGGCCTCCAGCGTGTCGGCCAGCTCGATCACTGAATGTAAGGTAAGAACGGCGTGTTCCAGCAGCCGCTGGCGCACGGACACTGACCTGATCCCTGTAACGAAGGCGTCTCGTACCAGGAGCTCCGCGTGCTGTTCCGCCATCAGTCCCCTGCAGTCGCAGGCCCGCATGAGTGTCTGTAGGGCCCGGACAAACTCAGCGCTCGACTCTCCGGCCCACTGCCGCCGTGTCGCTAAGCGATGTCTTGCGTAGACGGTGTTCACCGGCCGCCAGTATTGTCTTTTGAGGGCGTCCATCACATCCTGGTAGTCCGTTTGGTCTCTGATCATGGAGTAGACCCTTGCACTGACTCTGGAGAGGAGAACCCTGCGCTTTGTGGCAGGGTCGGTCACATGAATCTCCTCCAGGTACGATTCGAAGCATGTTAGCCAGAGTTCGAAAGTGTCGCCGGCTTCCTGGGATTGTGGGTTGAGATCCAATCGGTCTGGTCGTAAAATGCTCTCCATGTTTTCAAAATGCTGCTAATAAAATTGATGCACCATCAATAACTCTCAGAGACAGGAGGTGAACGATAGGCTTTTATTAGCAGCAATAAGGACCACGACATCTTGGAGACTGAGGGAGGAGCAGTGCCTCCAATCACCCTTATACATGGGTCTGTGGGAGGAGCCACAGGAGCAGTCAGCAGAGGGGTGTGTCCAGACAGGTATACATAGTTTACCACAGGCAGCGAGGAAGTCCACCCCTCCTCCAAATGACCAGGTGTTGTGTCTCACCGTGGCCGATGTGAGAAGAACCCTGTGCAGGGTCAACCCATGGAAGGCTGCTGGACCAGACAATATTCCTGGTAGAGTGCTCAGAGGACGTGCAGACCAGCTAGCAGATGTTCTCACTGACATCATCAACATCTCCCTGAGCAGCGCCATCGTTCCAACGTGCTTCAAGGCCGCCACCATTGTCCCCTTGCCGAAGAAGTCTTCAGTGTCCTGCCTAAATGACTACCGTCCCATTGCACTCACATCCATCATCATGAAGTGTTTCGAGAGGCTCGTCATGAGGCACATCAAGACTCTGCTGCCCCCCCCCCCCCTCACTGGACCCCCTGCAGTTCACGTACCATCCCAAACGCTCAACCGACGATGCAATTGCTATCACCCTCCACCTGGCCCTAACCCACCTGGACAAAAAAGACACATACGTTCAAATGCTGTTCATAGACTTCAGTTCAGCATTCAACACAATCACTCCTCATAAACTGACTGGAAAGCTGAGCCTGCTGGGCCTGAACACCTCCCTCTGCAACTGGATACTAGACTTCCTGACTGGGAGACCTCAGTCAGTCCGGATCGGGAGCAGCATCTCCAACACCATCACACTGAGCACGGGGGCTCCCCAGGGCTGTGTGCTCAGTCCACTGCTGTTCACTCTGCTGACTCATGACTGTGCCGCAACACACAGCTCGGACCACATCATCAAGTTTGCCAATGACACAACCGTGGTGGGTCTCATCAGCAAGAACGACGAGTCAGCTTACAGAAAGGAGGTGTAGTGGCTAACAGACTGGTGCAGAGCCAATAACCTGTCTCTGAATGTGAACAAAACAAAAGAGATGGTTGTTGACTTCAGGAGGGCACGGAGTGACCTCTCTCCGCTGAACATCGACGGCTCCTCAATAGAGATCGTTAAGAGCATCAAATTTCTTGGTGTTCACCTGGCAGAGAATCTCATCTGGTCCCTCAACACCAGCTCCATAGCAAAGAAAGCCCAGCAGCGTCTCTACTTTCTGCAAAGGTTGAGGAAAGTCCATCTTCCACCCCCCATCCTCATCACATTCTACAGGGGTTGTACTGAGAGCATCCTGACCAGCTGCATCACTCACTGGTTCAGAAATTGCACCATCTCAGATCGCAAGACCCTGCAGGGGATAGTGAGGTCAGCTGAGAAGATCACTGGAGGCTCTCTTCCTGCCATTATAGACATATACACTACACGTTGCATCCGCAAAGCAAACAGCATTATGAAGGACCCCACGCACTCCTCATACAATCTCTTCTCCCTCCTGCTATCTGGGAAAAGGCACCAAAGCATTCGGGCTCTCACGACCAGACTATGTAACAGTTTCTTCCCCCAAGCCAACAGACTCCTCAATACCCACAGCCTGGACTGACACCAACTTACTACTCTCTATTGTGCCTATTGTCTTGTTTATTATTTATTGTAATGCCTGCACTGTTTTGTGCACTTTATGCAGTCCTGGGTAGGTCTGTAGTCTAGCGTAGTTTTTTTTCTGTGTTGTTTTTACATAGTTCAGTGTAGTTTTTGTACTGTTTCATGTAGCACCATGGTCCTGTAAAACGTCATCTCGTTTTTACTGTGTACTGTACTAGCAGTTATGGTCAAAATGACAATAAAAAGTGACTTGACTTGACTTGATTTACAAGCTTTGGGCTATCAACCCTTGATCGATCTGTTTTGGTAACCCACTTTTAATATCCTGCAACATACCCCCACGTTGAGAAACACTTTCTTTGCTGAAGGAAGCTTGTTGACAAGCTTTTGGGTGGAACTGACCTGCTGTTCCTTAACTTCGAGGTGAAGTTTGATAATGAAAATTAACTATTCTACAGGATTAGGGATTGTGTAACATTTCATAAAGACTACCACCATAGCATGGTAATGTGAAATAGGAATATAAAGAAGAAATTTGTTCATAGAAAAGTAGGGAGGTGGAAGAGTGAGGTATGTATATTATTAATATAGGAATATAAAATACAAAATCAACATGGGGAAGAACATACATGACAGATAAGGACAGACAAAGTCTAATTAAAATGAAGATATAAGAAATAAAAAAAGGAAATAGAAAAATTAAAGAAAGAATGAAAGCAGTTAAAAAGATTGAAAAATGAAACAGTCAAATAAATAAACAGAAAATGTAAACAGAAAAAGAGAGTTACAAATTAGAAGATTGCAAAATGAGAGATGCAGCAAGTTTGAGTAGAAATCAGGTAAAAAGCATAAAAAAGATTAAAAAAATTAAGAATAAAGAGGAATGAGAAATATGTGTTTAATTTCATTAGGAGTTTGAAGAGATTTGGTATGTCAACAAATACACTCAAACACTTCTATGGATGTACTGCGGAGAGCATTCTGACAGGCTGCATCACTGTCTGGTATGGAGGGGCGGGTGAGGGCTACTGCACAGGACCGAAAGAAGCTGCAGAGGGCTTTGACACCGATCAACAGGAAAATACTCTCCTGTCTCAAAGTGAAAACAGATCTCTACAAGGTGATCTAAATTAATTACAAATATCAAAAACTAAAATATTGATTGCGTAAGTATTCACTCCCCTTAATTTGACTCACTGCTGCAGCCATTTGGTCTTAGAAGTCACTTAATTAGTTAAATGGAGATTATTGTGCGCAATCAAGGTGTTTCAATTGATTGTAGCAAAAATACACCTGTATCTGAAAGGTCCAACTGCTGGTGAGTCAGTATCCTGGCAAAAATCACACCATGTAGCCCAAAGAACACTCCAAGCAACTCCACTAAAAGGTATTGTAAGTACAAGTCAGGAGATGGATACAAGTAAATTTCCAAGTCACTGAATATCCTTGCAGAACAGTTAAGTCAATCATCAAGAAACAGAAAGAATATGGCACAGCTGTAAATATGCCTAGAACAGGCCATCCTGAAAAACTGAGTGACCATGCAAAAAGGGGACTAGTGAGAGAGGCCACAAAGAGACCCATGACAAATCTGGAGCGGTTACAAGCTTCAGTGGCTGAGATGGGAGAGACTGCACATACAACTGTTGCCTGGGTGCTTCACCAGTCACAGCTTTATGGGAGAGTGGCAAGGAGAAAGCCACTGTTGGGGGAAAAAAACACATGAAATCCTGGCTAGAGTTTGCCAGAAGGCATGTGGGAGACTCGGAAGTCAGCTGGAAGAAGATTCTAAGGTCTGATGAAATCAAAACTGAACATTTTGGTCATCTGACTGAATCCTATGTTTGGTGTAAACTAAGCTCCACACATCATTAAGAACACACTAACCCTACCGTGAGGCATGGTGGTGGCTGCATCGTGCTGTGGGGATGCTTCACTGCAGCAGGCCCTGGAAGGCTTGTGAAGGTAGAGGATAAAATGAATGCAGCAAAATTGGAGTGGCCAAGTCAGAGTCCAGACCTCAATCCAGTTGAAAGTTTACGAATGGACTTGAAAAGGACTGTTCACTCATGATCCGCATGCAATCTCAGAGAGTGGGAGCAGTTTTGTAAAGAGGAACAGGGATAATTGCTGTGTCCAGATGTGCAAAGCTGATAGAGACTTAACCACACAGACTCAAGGCTGTAATTGTTGACAAAGGTGCATCTACTAAATAATGACTTGAAGGGGGTGAGTAATTATGCAATCAGTTATTTTGTGTTTAAATTGAATTGGATTGAATTTTATTTATTACTTACATCCTTCACATACATGAGGAGTAAAAATCTTTACATGTAAACCAGTGGGTTGTTGTTATGTCTCCCTCTCGCTGTGAAAATGGCGGACACCTTCCTCTCCCCAGCCAGGGAGAGAGAGAACCTGTGGGTTGCTGAATGCTGGATGAAGTGCGATAGTCTTTGGGGTAACTGCAAGGTCTGTGTCTTTACTATCGCTTAGCTCACACTTGCGCTCGGTAATGGGTGTGCTTTTTTTTTGCTGGGGGGAGGGGGGTATCATTTCCTTGTTGTTCCTACGCACAGGAGGGGGAGCTGGGGGGGGGCTTTGGGGTTCTCATGTCTAACTTGCATTCATTCTTTGGGGCACTTATCTGCTTTTGTGGATGTTTTGCAAAGTAAAAGCATTTCAGGATGTATATTGTATGCATTTGTCTGACATTAAATTGAACCTTTGAGCATAATGTCTCTGTCTAAATGTGCAATTTATAGTAACTTGTAACAAATTGTATGTACAACAGGACAGTCAATATAACATATTGTCTGATGGCCTGGTGCAAGAAGCTGTCCCAGAGCCTGCTGGTCCAGGCTCGTAGCCATCTGAGATGGTGACAAGAGGGCATACAGGAGCAAGATACACCAACTAGTGGAGTGGTGTCGCAGCAACAACTTGGCACTCATGTCAGTAAGACAAAAGAGTTGATTGTGGACTTCAGGAAGGGTAAGACAAAGGAACACGTACCAATCCTCATGGAGGGATCAGAGGTGGAGAGAGTGAGCAGTTTCAAGTTCCTGGGTGTCAAGATCTCTGAGGATCTACTCTGGTCCCAATATATTAATGCAGTTATAAAGAGGGCAAGATTTGGTATGTCAACAAATACACTCAAAAACTTCTATAGATGTACCTTGGAGAGCATTCTGGGAGGCTGCATCATTGTTTGTTATTGGGGGGGGGGGAGTGGGGGTTGCTACTGCACAGGATCGAAAGAAGCTGCAGAGGGTTGTAAATTTAGTCATCTCCATCTTGGGTACTAGCCTACAAAGTACCCAGGCCATCTTCAAGGAGCGGTGTCTCAGAAAGGCTGTGTCTATTATTAAGGACCTCCAGTACCCAGGGCATGCCCTTTTCACACTGTTATCATCAGATAGGAGGTACAGAAGCCTGAAGGCAAACACTAAGCGATTCAGGAACAGCTTCTTCCCCTCTGCCATCCGATTCCCAAATGGACATTGAACCCTTGAACACTACCTCACTTTTTAAACATATTTCTGTTCTTTGCACAATTTTTAATCTATTCAATTATGTATACTGCAATTGATTTATTTATTTATTATTTTTCTTCTAGATTATGTATTGCATTGAACTGCTGCTGCTAAGTTAACAAATTTCACGACACATGCTGTTGATAATAAACCTGATTTTGATTGAGCTTTTGCAATCCAAGAAAGGAATAATTAAAATGAAAGATAAAACAAAAAAGTAGTAATTGAGTGGAAAATTAAAAGAAAAGAAAGTTTAATACATTTGATTTTATAAAGGAGGTGGAGGAGAAGTTGAAACTGCAAAATCAGGAAACGAAAAGTAATGTCTGGTGAACAAATAGGGGGAAAATAGAATAATAATAGTTCCTTCAAATCCATTACTCAATTCCATTTTTTCCTCTGTTTAAATTAGAGTGGGCAATAGTAAAGAAGAAAGTTGTGATGAAGGGAAAAGATTACAGGAAGTTGAAAATGTGAGTTGAAAAACTAAGAAGGGAAAGTTGAAGGAAAGCTAAGATCAATGTGGCAGTTTGAACCAGACAAGCATGTTCAAAACAGAAAATGTAAATAGCCAGAAGGAGTTAAACCAGTAGGTCAATGGGATTTAAATAAGTTCAAAGTGAAAATATTGAAAATTTAAAAACTAATAGGACAGTTGTGAAAGGAAGAAGCAATCTTGATAATAACAAGTGCAGGATAAAGCTAAATCAGGAAGACAATAGAGAGAAAATGGGAACAAAAGGCTAAACATTTTGTCGCCTGGAGAAAAATACACACACAGGACAATAAATACTTTTTCAGGTCTTTAATTCCTTACCTGCTTTTAGATGTTTTAATGCAGAAAGAGGGTATCAAAATAAAAAAACAACAAAACAAATTAAAAATAAACACAGTTCCTGCTGATACAATCTCAGCTTAATATCGGCACACACACTTGTTACATATGCAGTATGGAAATAAAATATACAAAACCAATATGGTAGTAACAATTTCTGGCACACACGTGCTTAACTTCCGAATGCATATAAGCTAGACCTTGAAATGAGTTTTCCTCGCTCACAGTACCAGGCCGATAAGGAACTTTGCACAACCATGCTATCCAGCTCCGATACCTTACTTGTGAAAGTCTTTCCTCACCAAACCCGGGAAAAGCATGAACATCGTTCTCCTTTGAACACGATAACTTTTCTCTCTACTCCACCTGTGCAAAATGACTTCACCGTTTTCTCTTAAAGGCACAGGCAACTCTTTTAGCAAGAGCAGGGTAAATACATAAGTGTACTTTAACAATAAAAAATGATACTCAGTGGTCGCCTGTTTACAAACAAAATGGATAGAGATCAACAAAGAGTAACATTTAGAATATTGGGAGAAAGAAGTATCTAAGATACATAAGTTATGAAGACAACACGAGTGAATCTGCAGATGCTGGAAATAAGTAAAAACACAAAATGCTGGCAGAACTCAGCAGGCCAGACAGCATCTATGGGAGGAGGTAGTGACGACGTTTCGGGCCGAAACCCTTCATCAGGAGTGAAGTAACATGGGATGGTCAAGGGGGTATAAGAAGTGGGGGGAGGGATAAAGTAGAGAGCTAGGAAGTGATAGGCTGGAGGGAAATGGGTTAGGGGGAAGGTGGAGAATTATGGGAAGTAAAAGAGAAAGAAAGGTAGGGCTGGGGGGAGATTATAGTGAGGGGGGAAAAAGAGAGAGAAAGAGAACCAGACTGAAATAATAGATAGGGATGGGGGTAAGGGGGGGGGGCAGGGGTATCAATGGAGGTCTGTGAGTTAGATGTTCATGCCGGCAGGTAGGAGGCTACCTAGGCGGGAGATAAGGTATTGCTCCATCGACCTGCGTGTGGCCTCATCTTGATGGTAGAGGAGGCCATGGACAGACATGTCAGAGTGGGAGTGGTCTGTGGATATACTGTATCCGATGCTCCCGATGTGGCCATTTATACATTGGGGAGACCCGCACCAGACTGGGAGACCGTTTCGCCGAACACCGGGTCCTCCAGCAGTGGCGGGATCTCCCTATGGCCACACACTTCAGTTCCACAGACCACTCCCACTCCGACATGTCTGTCCATGGCCTCCTCTACCATCAAGATGAGGCCACACGCAGGTCAATGGAGCAATACCTTATCTCCCGCCTAGGTAGCCTCCTACCTGCCGGCATGAACATCTAACTCACAGACCTCTGTTGATACCCCTGCCCCCCCTTACCCCCATCCCTATCTATTATTTCAGTCTGGTTCTCCTTCTCTCTCTTTCCCCCCCTCACTATAATCTCCCCCCAGCCCTACCTTTCTTTCTCTTTTACTTCCCATAATTCTCCACCTTCCCCCTAGCCCATTTCCCTCCAACCTATCTCTTCTTAGCTCTCTACTTTATCCCTCCCCCCACTTCTTATCCCCCCTTGACCATCCCATGTTACTTCACTCCTGATGAAGGGTTTCGGCCCGAAACGTCGTCACTACCTTCTCCCATAGATGCTGTCTGGCCTGCTGAGTTCTGCCAGCATTTTGTGTTTTTATTTTTTTAAGTTATGAAGATTTGTTTTACTTTATTCTGGTGGAGATTGCTACTAAGAGTCGGTGAAGATTTAGCCTTTTGCCTACATTTAAATGCCTACATTTTCGTTTGAATTATAATCGGGCAAATGACTGTTGAATTAGAGAGGACGTGACAACAAAGATGTTCCAAATTCATTTGTACTAGATAGTTCGAACTAACTCTGACTCATATTTTCTTCAACAGATAAGAGGGGATTATGTGGGTAGTTAATTCCAAGTATTGGACGTACCCTTGAATTAGAATGGAATTGTTGGTCTGTGCAAACAAGTAAGTTCAGAGGCAAACATCGAGGCAAAAATCTTCAGGTAAGATTTTGTTTGAGGAAGGAGGTGTAATTTGGCAGATGTAATGAATTCAATGTTTTGCATTTTAGGATTATGATCTCTGCATTTTTACCAGAGGCACAAACAAGTGACGTAAAGTTAAATAGATTAGGGAGGTGAAAATGATTGAAAGAGTTAGGCTGGTTAATTCTGGAGCACTGTTCAACAATCTACTCTGCATTTTTCATGAACGTGGCTGCAGATGCATTAACAATCTTCTTTTATCTGGCTCAACTGCTCAGGTTGCTTGCTTCATTTAAACATATGGTTATTTTAGCATTACCAACCAAATAAACAACCATCTTTTGTTAAATGAGGAATACAGAATTTTTTTTAGAGTTTGAGAATTATTTTGGACCTAAAGTGAACAGCAAGACATAATGCTATTTGTGAGGAAGTGCAATGGGAACAAGATATTCCATCCTTTTGGTGATGAATAAGATTAGGTTATTTGGTCAATAACTGTCTAGTGTACCATTGCCAAGTTCATGCAACAAGCAGAGCAATTTTCCACTTTTACAAATAGCTTGCAGATGTTTTAGAAAATCTGGTTAACTTTGGAACATGGTTTTATAATTTTATAGCAAAGTTATTAAAAATGCAACCTTTGGTAGCAAGTAATAGGAGTCCTTACGTAAGGGTTCCGTTCCAGAACTGTCTGTAAACTTCCATGAGTCAGATACAAACAATTTCAATGAAGTCAATTAACATGAATATTCATTCATAGTCTTCTTGTGAGCCATTACAATGGTATAGAATCAGTTTGTACCACAAACAGTGGCTAGTTTTGATGGCTTTTAAGAATCAATGATTGTTGCATTGTTTGATCAAGTACAAAGGATCCAGATAATTGGGTGATTGGTTAATTGGGGCAGCTGCTTATTTGGGACAACTCTGAAAGAACAAAAACTAATTGAGAAAACTGCCAGAATTTCCTTCATTTATTTGGGATACCATACTGCTTAATTGGGACAGGAGACTATTACCAAAGAGTTTCTAACTTGTGTCAGTCATGTGCACTTGCTTGGCCACTGTGCTTCAAGTGAACAGTTTTTAAATGGTGTTCAAAAAGCAGTGTTTTTGTCACTGACACTTGGCGAGAAATATCGAGTAAGGTCATTCAGAACTGTTTTGCTCACTACGATTTCAAGCATTCAGACTTGGAGATGTGAGAAATGGCTAAGAGTGGAATTGAAATGATTTCACTACTTCCACAAATTAGGAACTATGAAGAATTTGGAGGTAATGACAATCACCTCGAATGTTGCAATGAAAACGAAGATTTGGAGGATGCAACAGTTTCTAACCAGGGTCAGTTGCATATACTTATGTGGCCTTTAGCAACTACACTGTACTTCGAGCAAATAGTTTTTAAATAGTGTCAGTTGCATGTACTTGTCTATGTTATTCATTCGGGCTGACAAATGCCAAACTTAGTAGCAGTGATTTCTGACTCTACCTCATGCAGTAAGGCAATGAAGGCAGTCTGTTATCTGCAATAGGTTTCTACACCAATTTTGTTCATTTACAGTCAATCAAAAGAACACAGTAGCATACACTGAATTCCTCTGTCAATAAAATTAGGAACTAATTTTATTGTACTAAGTTTTATTGTACTGAGTGATAATGGTGGTATTCCAATTTGTTCAATATTTCATTTAAATACACAATTTGTTTTTCAGTTACATGGTATTTTGTCTTTTTTAAACTATTTCCATGAAGCCTCAGCTGATTGAGGCAGTGCTTCCTGTATTGGTCCTGATGTGTCCCAAATAGCCAGAATCTACTGTGTTTTACAAGTGTCAGAAAAAGATTCTGTCCTGTCATTTTCCAAAGCAGATCTCTTAAGTGGACTCCTACTGTGAATTGGCAGCTTACTCCAGGCAACTGATTACTGCCAGAGGCTACATTTAAGCAGTTTTGTTTTTGAAGACTGGTTGTCTTTTGAATTTACTAGCTGCCTCCCCTATTCCATAACTATTTGCATTTCGTAACTAACTTCCCTATTTAAAAAAAATTATTTAATAATTTCTGGAAGAATTTGCATAAAGATATATTTTGAAACTGGAGAGGGTTCAAAGGAGGTTCGTGAAAATGATTCCTGGTATGAATGTATTGTCATTTGATGGCTCTGGGCCTGTATTCACCGGAATTTAAAAGAATAAGATTAAATCTTCATCAAAACCTATCGAATGGTGAAAGACCTTGATGGACAGACAGACAGACATACTTTATTGATTCCGAGGGAAATTGGGTTTTGTTACAGTCGCACCAACCAAGGATAGTGTAGAAATATAGCAATATAAAACAATAAATAATTAAATAATAATTATTCCAAGTGGAAATAAGTCCAGGATCAGCCTATTGGCTCAGGGTGTCTGACACTCTGAGGGAGGAGTTGTAAAGTTTGATGGCCACAGGCAGGAATGACTTCCTATGACGCTCAGTGTTGCATCTCGGTGGATTGAGTTTCTGGCTGAATGAACTCCTGTGCCTAACCAGTACATTATGGAGTGGATGGGAGACATTGTCCAAGATGGCATGCAACTTGGACAGCATCCTCTTTTCAGACACCACCATCAGAGAGTCCAGTTCCACTCCCACAACATCACTGGCCTTACGAATGAGTTTGTTGATTCTGTTGGTGTCTGCTATCCTCAGCCTGCTGCCCCAGCACACAACAGCAAACATGATAGCACTGGCTACCACAGACTCGTAGAACATCCTCAGCATCGTCCGACAGATGTTAAAGGACCTCAGTCTTCTCAGGAAGTAGAGACAGCTATGACCCTTCTTGTAGACAGCCTCAGTGTTCTTTGACCAGTCCAGTTTATTGTCAATTCGTATCCCAGGTATTTGTAATCCTCCACCATGTCCACACTGACCCTTTGGATGGAAACAGGGGTCACTGGTGCCTTAGCCCTCCTGGATAGAGTGGATGTGGAGAGGATGGTTGCTATGGTGGGAGAGTCTAAGACCAGAGGTCACAGCCTCAGAATAGAGGGGCATCCTTTTAGAACAGAGATGAGGAGGAATTTCTTCAGCCAGAGAGTGGGGAATCTATGGAATTCATTTCCACAGGCAGTTGTGGAGGCCAAGTCTGTATGTATACTTAAGGCAGAGGTTGTTAGATTCTTGATTGATCAGGGCATGAAGGAATACGGGGGGAAGGCAGGAGACTGGAACCAAAAGGAAAAATGGGTCAACCATGATGAAATGGTGGAGCAGACTCGATGGGGCAAATGTACTAATTCTAACCCCTCCTGAAGTTTTCATGTTTTATTGTTTTACAATGTTAATTACAATGATTTGCAGGATTTAAATAGCAGATTGGAGCTGTGGGTGGTGACACAGTCATGGGTATACAGAGAATAAAGGGGTTAGCTTGTCAACAGTTCTGTGCAAACAGCACTTACTGCACGACACAGAGCTTACATTGCCGGTAATCAACAGGAGCTCAAGAAATGCAGCTATGATCTGCACAAAGTCAGTAAGGCAGTGAAACGATAATACAGGGACAAGATCCAGGCTCAACTCTCCACCACCAACACACACAGCTTATGGCAAAGTCTGCACATCATCGCAGACTTCACAGCTAAACGCAGTGGTGTTTCCAACATCGCTGCCTCTCTTCCAGATGAGCTAAATCTTTTTTATGTTTGGTTCGATATCGCCAACACTGAGTCCCCGAGGAGAGCCGCCAAAGTGACCTGAACTTTGGTCATCTCTGAGGCTGAAGTACACGGGTATTTCCAACGAGTGGACAGTCACAAGGCTACAGGACTAGACGGCATCCCAGAGTGGGTACTCAGGATGTACAAGGCACAACTGGCAGGTGTGTTTACAGACATTTTTAATCTTTTCTCTCCCAGTGTAGAGTGCCCTCCTGCTTCAAAACATTCACCATTGTCCCTGTACCTAAAAAGACCAAGGTAGCATGTCTGAATGACTGGTGTCCTGTTGCACTCACCTCAATAGTAAGCAAATGCTTTGAGAGGCAGTTCAAGGACTACATCTGCAGTATGCTGCCACCCACACTGGACCCCCTACAATTTGCCTACCACCACAACTGATCGACAGATGACGCAAGAGCCACAGCTCTACACATTGTCCTTACACATCTGGAGAAGGATGCTTATGTGAGAATGCTGTTCTTAGAATGCAGTTTAGCATTTTACACCAGGCTCCAGGCTCGACAAGAAGCTCAGAGACCTCAGACTTCATCCTGCCCTGTGCAGCTGGATCCTGGATTTCCTGTCAGGTCACCAGCAGGTAGCTAGAGTGGGCTCCCTCACCTCTGCCCTTCTGAGCCTCAACACAGGTGCCTTTCAGGGCTGTGTCATAAGCCCCTGCTTTACTCTCTGTATACCCATGACTGAGTCGCCCATCCACAGCTCCAATCTGCTGATTAAATTTGCTGATGATACCACATTGATTGGCCTAATCTCAAATAATAATGAGGCAGCCTACAGAGAAGAAGTCATCAACCTGACACAGTGATGTCAAGAAAACAACCTCTCCCTCAATGTCACAAAACAAAGGAGCTAGTTGTGGATTACAGGAGGAATGGAGACAGGCTAACCCCTATTGACATCAATGGATCTGGGATTGAGAGGGTGAACGAATTTAAGTTCCTTGACGTACACATCACTGAGGATCTCATGTGGTCTGTACATACTGGCTGTGTGGTGAAAAAAGCACAGCCCCTCTTTCACGTCAAAAGGTTGAAGAAGTTTGGTATGGGCCTCCAAATCCTAAGAACTTACTACAGGGGCACAATTGAGAGCATCTTGACTGGTAATGGAACTGTACTTCCCTCAATCGCAGGACTCTGCACAGAGTGGTGCGGACAGCTCAGAGTATCTGTAGATGTGAACTTCCCACTATTCAGGACATTTCCAAAGACAGGTATGTCAAAAGGGCCTGAAAGGATCATTGGGGACCTGAGTCACCCCAACCACGAACTGTTCCAACTGCTACCATCCAGGAAATGGTACTGCAGCATAAAATCAGAATCAGAATTAAAATCAGGTTTATTATCATCGGCATGTATCATGAAATTTGTTAACTTAGCAGCAGCAGTTCAAAGCAATACATAATATAGAAGAAAAACTTATAATAAATAAATCAATCAATTACAGTATACGTATATTGAATAGATTAAAAATCATGCAAAAAACAGAAATAATATGTTTAAAAAGTGAGTTAGTATTCAAGGGTTCAAAGTCCATTTAAGAATCAGATGGCAGAGGAGAAGAAGCTGTTCCTGAATCACTGAGTGTGTGCCTTCGGGCTTCTGTACCTCCTTCTTGATGGCAACAGTGAGAAAAGGGCATGCCCTGGGTGCTGGAGGTCCTTAATAATGGACGTTATCTTTCTGAGACACCACTCCTTGCAGATGTCCTGGGTACTTTGTAGGCTAGTACCCAAGATGGAGACGACTATATTTACAACCCTCTGCAGCTTCTTTCGGTCCTGTGCAGCAGTAACCCCCACCCCTCATACCCCCCTCCCCATACCAGACAGTGATGCAGCCTGTCAGAATGCTCTCACAGTACATCTATAAAGGTTTTTGAGTGTATTTGTCGACATACCAAATCTTGCCCTCTTTATAACTGCATTAATATATTGGGACCAGGGTAGATCCTCAGAGATCTTGACACCCAGGAACTTGAAACTGCTCACTCTCTCCACCTCTGATCCCTCCATGAGGATTGGTACGTGTTCCTTTGTCTTACTCTTCCTGAAGTCCACAGTCAGCTCTTTTGTCTTACTGACATTGAGTACAAAGTTGTTGCTGTGACACCACTCCACTAGTTGGTGTATCTTGCTCCTGTACGCCCTCTCGTCACCATCTCAGATGGCTACGAGCCTGGACCAGCAGGCTCCAGGACAGCTTCTTGCACCAGGCCATCAGACAGTACATTATATTGACTGTCCTGTTGTACATACAATTTGTTACAAGTTACTATAAATTGCACATTTAGACAGAGACATTATGTTCAAAGGTTCAATTTAATGTCAGACAAATGCATACAATATACATCCTGAAATGCTTTTACTTTGCAAAACATCCACAAAAACAGATAAGTGCCCCAAAGAATGAATGCAAGTTAGCCATGAGAACCCCAAAGCCCCCCCAGCTCCCCCTCCTGTGCGTAGGAACAACAAGGAAATGATACCCCCTTCCCCCCAGCAAAAAAAAGCACAGCCATTACCGAGCACAAGTTGAGCTAAGCGATAGTAAAGACACAGACCTTGCAGTTACCCCAAAGACTATCGCACTTCATCCAGCATTCGGCAACCCACAGGTTCTCTCTCTCCCTGGCTGGGGAGAGGAAGGTGCCCGCCATTTTCATAGCGAGAGGGACACATAACAACAACCCACTGGTTTACATGTAAAGATTTTTACTCCTCATGTATGTGAAGGATGTAAGTAATAAATAAAATTCAATCCAATTCAATTTAAACACAAAATAACTGATTGCATAATTACTCACTCCCTTCAAGTCATTATTTAGTAGATGCACCTTTGTCAACAATTACAGCCTTGAGTCTGTGTGGTTAAGTCTCTATCAGCTTTGCACATCTGGACATAGCAATTTTCCCCATTCCTCTTTACAAAACTGCTCCCACTCTGTCAGATTGCATGCAGATCGTGAGTGAACAGTCCTTTTCAAGTCCATTCACAAACTTTCGATTGGATTGAGGTCTGGACTCTGACTTGGTCACTCCAGGACATTAAGCCATTTCTGTGGTTTTATGCTTGGGGTCATTATCTTGCTGGTAAACAAATCTCCCAAGTTGCAGTTCTCTTGCAGACTGCATCATGTTTTCCTCCAGGATTTCCCTGTATTTTGCTGCATTCATTTTATCCTCTACCTTCACAAGCCTTCCAGGGCCTGCTGCAGTGAAGCATCCCCACAGCACGATGCAGCCACCACCATGCCTCACGGTAGGGTTAGTGTGTTCTTAATGATGTGTGGAGCTTAGTTTACACCAAACATAGGATTCAGTCAGATGACCAAAATGTTCAGTTTTGATTTCATCAGACCTTAGAACCTTCTTCCAGCTGACTTCCGAGTCTCCCACATGCCTTCTGGCAAACTCTAGCCAGGATTTCATGTGTTTTTTTCCCCCAACAGTGGCTTTTTCCTTGCCACTCTGCCATAAAGCTGTGACTGGTGAAGCACCCAGGCAACAGTTGTATGTGCAGTCTCTCCCATCTCAGCCACTGAAGCTTGTAACTGCTCCAGAGTTGTCATGGGTCTCTTTGTGGCCTCTCTCACTAGTCCCCTTTTTGCATGGTCACTCAGTTTTTGACGGCCTGTTCTAGGCATATTTACAGCTGTGCCATATTCTTTTTGTTTCTTGACTATTCTGCAAGGATATTCAGTGACTTGGAAATTTATTTGTATCCATCTCCTGACTTGTACTTACAATACCTTTTAGTGGAGTTGCTTGGAGTGTTCTTTTGGCTTCATGGTGTGATTTTTGCCAGGATACTGACTCACCAGCAGTTGGACCTTCCAGATACAGGTCTATTTTTTGCTACAATCAATTGAAACACCTTGATTACACACAATAATCTCCACTTAACTAATTAAGTGACTTCTAAAACCAATTGGCTGCAGCAATGAGTCAAATTAAGGGGAGTGAATACTTACGCAATCAATATTTTAGCTTTTGATATTTGTAATTAATTTAGATCACTTTGTAGAGATCTGTTTTCACTTTGACACAGGAGAGTATTTTCCTGTTGATTGATGTCAAAAAAAGCCAAATTAAATCCACTGTGATTCAATGTTGTAAAACAATAAAAGATGAAATCTTCTGGGGGGAGGGGGGTGTTGAATACTTTATATAGGCACTATATGTCTTATGGTCTTATATTTCTGTGTGTCAGGTTTTCTACAACCTTGGATTCCCAGCTTGTTTTATGCAATGGACCCTTACCATTAACTGAAATCACTGAAGAGTGGAGGCATTTTTGAAGGTGAGGTCCATCGAAAGAGGGTGAATGATAAGCTCTACCTAGCTTCACTGAGAATGGAGCTGATCACGGAGTAGTATCTTCATTACAACACACACAAAATGCTGGTAGAACGTAGCGGGCCAGGCAGCATCAATAGGAAGAAGTACAGTTGAAGTTTCGGGCTCAGACCCTTCGTCAGGAATAACGGAAAGAAATGATCGTAAGTTAGTCTTACTATCTTTTCTTTCAGTTAGTCCTGACGAAGGGTCTGAGCCCGAAACCTCGACTGTACTTCTCCTTATAGATGCTGCCTGGCCTGCTACGTTCCCCCAGCATTTTGTGTGTGCTGCTTGAATTTCCAGCATCTGCAAATTTCCTCATGTTAGTATCTTCATTAGTTGTTTCATTAATCATGAATGGATGTTGGAATTGATATTGGCTGTAGGACATGGGGTTGCTATCCCTTACTATGTAAACAAATGGCTTTAATGATTTAGCATGCACAGGGATATGTCATATGTCAAGTTGGTGACTCATTTTCAAGTACAAGCCTAGACAGAGTAGACGTGGAGAAATGTTTCTGATAGTGGGAAAGTTTATGACACACCACTGTAATAAAAGAACATCCCTTTAGAACAGAGATGAGGAGGAATTTCTTTACCCAGAGTGTGCTGAGTCTGTGGAATTCATTGCTACAGACAGCTGTGGAGGACAAGTCATTGGGTATATATAAAGTATTGGTTGATAAGTTTTTTCTTATCAGTAAGGGTGTCAAACTTAACAGGGGGTGGAGGAAGACAGGAGAGAGGGAAAATAAAACAGCCATTATGGAATGCTGGGCAGACTCAATGGGCCAAATGGCCTAATACTGCTCCTATGTCTAATGGTCTATAGAAGGTTCTTCTTCCATGCTCTTCGCTCCCTATTGAACCAGGTTAGGCCTTCAAATATGATAGCAAATGAGTAAAGTGTAAAACATACAGGGTACCAAGTTTCCAGCAGAGGAGGTCTTGGACTGGAAAGAGGAATTGAATTGGGTGGCTACTGGGAGATCTTTGCTATTGCAATGGATGGAGCAAAGGTGCTCAATGAAGCTGGTGGAAGGAGTTAATAGATCTTGTTTATAGTTTCCAGCAAAATATAACTGCTAACACGTACTGACTTCAATGCTGGCAATGTGTGAATGCAATGTTGTGAACTTGCTGATGAAGCTCCGCTACTGCATTTCATACAAAGAGCAGTGCTGGAGCTCGAGCTTGCTGAGACTCTCACATTTGGCGTGGGGAAATTTGCTCTTGAAGCTTGCTACAGGCTGAATCTGGCATAGGATCTGCAAAGCAGTTCTTTTCAATGCAACTCTCTGGCTCTGGAGAAGAAAGGTAGGATGAGTGATTTTAACTTACTTGTTTGGTTTAAGGTCCAGATTTATTAAAAATGCTAATTCTCACAGATCCAGGGATCTTTGTTTGATTGAATTAATGGGGACTGTCCTTGTGCAGTTTGCATGTTCTTCCTGTAACTGAGTGCTCCCAAATCCCAAAGGTGTATTTGCCTATAGGTTAATTGACTATCGTATATCACCCTTATGAAGGGAAGTTTCAGGAAAATGTAGGGTAGATTTAGATTTGATTAGCTGAATGGCCCCCTATGTCTATAAAGGATACATGAAACTATTAGGTAGGACATTCCCGCTAATTGATAATCATGTCTTGGGCGCCAAGAATTGAGTATTTAAGGATCACCTGAACATAGGTTCAGTGCTCAGTTGTAAGCCTACCAGTGATTTTTGTCTAGCATTTGTTTTGTGCTCAGTTTCTCAATCCCGTCTGAGACCATGTCTCAATCCCAGCCTTGGATACTCCAGCATTTGGTTCCAAGCAATCCTTGTCAAGGACTCTCGTCACATATCATGCTTGTATTTGATGATACAGCATCTCAAAATTCATGGATCGTGGGACGAATCATTGAAGTATTTCCAAATAGAAGAGGATTTGTACGGCAGATGTGCATCAAGACCAGGACCAGCTGTCTGGACAGGCCGATAACTAAGACCTGTCTTCTCCAGGAGCCAAGGGTTTGAGGAACTACAGCTCTCAAAGCTTTATGATTTTGTCTTGACAGAGAGTGCTGGTAAAGATCATTCTGTTCTAGCCTAAGTGCTAATAACCTCTGGCCTAGATGACTATTACATGATTTGACTTTAAGAAGAAAGAAGAGAGAGGACATTTGCATTAATGTTAAGATGTTTATCCTTGAAGATTTCATGTCTCCTATTTGTGTAATATGTATTGTAATCTTCACGGTGTAATAATTATGGGCCAGGATGAAGAAGCATGTATATATTTTCTGTCTGTCTGTATTGTACTTTGTGTTGTGCTTTTATTATGGGTTACGGTAGTTTATCATGTCGGTTGGGACGTGGCAGAAGCAAATGAGTATAGTTATGTATTCACACTTTATCGTAGTTAGTTCAATTAGTTGTTAGTTAGAGGCAGCCAGGGACACGGCGCTAAATGTTACGGGGAGAAGGCTGGAAATGGGGTTGAGGAGGGGAAAAAAGGATCAGCCATGATTGAATGGCGGAGCAGACTCGATGGGCCAAATGGTCTTATTCAGCTCCTATGTCTTATGAGGCAATGCTCTTCAGTACATCAATTGATCAATTGCCAAGTGCAAACTTAAAATGTGATATCTTTGTTATGCAAAGGATTTAAGGTGCACAGAGTTAGATAACTCATGATAAACATGAGAAAGCCTGCAGATGCTGGAAATCCAAAGCAACACACACAAAATGCTGCAGAAACTCAGCAGGTCAGGCAGTATCTATGGAGAAAGATTAAACAGTTGACATTTCGGGCCAAGACCCTTCTTCAGGGACAAAGAAGGGTCTCAGCCCTAAATATCGACTGTTTAATCTTTTCCACAGATGCTGCCTGACCTGCTGAGTTTCTCCAGCGTTTTGTGTAGATCTTATTTGAATGGTGAAACAGGCCAAAACAGCCAAATCACCTGTTCTTGTTCTGACATTTCTAAAGGAGATGGTGAAATTCTCTCTTTTTAAAACTAATTGACTGACACACATGTAGATTGGATGTTGCTTGCCATAGCAGTCATAGACTGGCTGTCAGCCAGGTCTCATCGCATACTAACATGGACTGCATTATTATCTGAGGAGCTAAGATTGTAATCACCAGCAAAGGTTGGAGATAAGCTTGTCAACGAAGCAGGAAATAAAAACACCGGGCCTAATTTTCTGCACTGAGAAATTCTTACAGCTGTGTCCTTGGGCTGAGATACAAGTGCAATATCTCAGACTTATTTCTTTGTATCAGGCTCCTTAGTGGCTTAGTAAAAAGCAGCATTTGTGTTAAAGACATTGAATCTCAACCCTCTCTTGAATGCAGCTCAGTTTTTTACATTTTGAAGGGTGGATAATCAGCAGGTTTGCTTTGTTCTGCTTTTTGTGAACAGGGCACAGTTTTGATACTTTTCACAGCTCTAAGAGTTGTAGCTATGTTGGGATATCTGAGGTAGAATAAGGCTAATTCCATGATACAGATCTTCATGCCTTCATCTGGATATCAATAGGGTTCAAAGCCTTTGCTGTAACTCATATGGAGTGAATCAAATTAGCTGAAAGATCTCGGGAAACTATGAATGGCACTATCTCTATAGCATAAAAGTAATGTGAATTGAGAGGGGAAATGGTTGCAAAGAGAGACATGATATATTGAAACAGTCAGTAATAAGTTTAAGTTAAGCAAAGGCAATAGAAAATGGAAAGTCACCTGATTTTTTTAAAAAAAATTGATATCTGTGGTGTGAGAGACAGAAAAGGAGAGAGGCCCCTGTTTGAAGGCAAAAGGACTTTGGTCAAGGTGAAGCAACTTGCCTTATGAAACATTTCAATTCCTCACAGGAGCCACAGTGGCAAAGACAGGTTAACAGAAACATTTAACGGAGTTTGCTTTTGATAAGTGTGAGGTCTAGCTTGGGAAGACAAATCGATACAGGATTTTCACAGTGAAAGGTAGAGCCCTGGGGAGTGTTGTGGAACAGATGTACTGAGGAATACAAGTACATCGTTCCCTGAAAGTGGCATCGCAAACAGACAGGGTGGTGAAGAAGGCTTTTGGCATGCTGGAAAGGAAAAAAAACCCTGTTACTGGAATTCAACACCTTGGCACCTACTGTTTGAGTACCAGGGATGTTGAATAAATTCCAGTATTTCAATTAATCTATGTACACTGATCTGTGGTGTGAGTTGTACTGTTTGCCATCTTGGTAGCATATCAGTGTGCTTGCTGTAGATAAATGGCAGAAAAAGGCAGAGTTGGCAAGGTATCATGTCCATTACTACGTAAAGCTAATTTGATGCAAGTTCTGCCAAAGTGGCGCTTCTGAGTCCAACAAACATTTTCTATTAACTTTGTATTCCTGATGAGCATCAAGCATGCAATGTGCTGAATATATTCATACTTAGAAGAAACTATAAATAAAAGTTGCGTAAAATTTATTGTTTTCAAAAGCTCATGTAAACCAAAAAGGAAAGAAAGGATGTGGCAATCTGGAGCAAAGTTTCAAATTGAGACCCTGCATCGGGACAAAGAGTATAGAGCGAAAATAGCCACACAAAGACGAGAGCAGGAGGGTTGAGAAAGGGACTCATAGGTGACGGGTAGAATCAGGTGAGATGATGGGCAGATGGAGCCAAGGTGGGGGAGGGGAGATAATGGTTATGGATGGAAATAGACAAGGAAAAAATATAAAACGGGAGATAAAGCCAAGTTTGTTTCGTTCAATTTCCTTTTACAGTTTCAAACAAAAATGTAACTAAAATGAATATAATAATGAAAAAATATTCAGCTACTTTTATCAAAATGCCTTGTTTTTGTCACATTGCCTTCTGTTTAGACTGTTACCCCTGATAATTCTATGAGATCTCTCTTGGTCTCCAGCAAAATACTGGTGGGAACTGGAAAAGTGATGGGTTCAACTGAAAACTGTTGGAAATGGGAGGATAAACCAATTGCTCTATTGTACTTCAATTGTCACATCTGAAAAGAGTGTGAAATAAACACAGCAAGCAATAGTCAGACCCAGGCAAATGCAGAGCCAGCAAATCAGATCATACCTCTGAAGTCCTGCCATATGAGGATGTGAAGGGGATTGACAATGAAAAAGTTGATAGGAGAGAGAATTTGATCCAAGAAAATATCCCTTACCTTAATGACGCTGAGCCAAGCTTGTCAGTGCTATCAAAAAGGCTGAAGCATTTACAACCAGAAATGCCAAAAAAAGATTCATCCCAGCTTCCTCCTGAGATCCCCACGGCAGGACCTAGTGTTCAGCAAATTGAATTCACTCCACATGATATTAAGTAATGCATGAACACGTTGAATACAACATCATTGTGAGATCAGAAAACATCTCAGGTATGGTACTGAAGACCCATGCTTCAGAACTAACCACGTCTAGCTAAGCTGTTCTATACAGATGCAGAACTGGCCTCTACCAGACAGTGAACACATCTCCACAAAAAATAGAACAAACTCATTTCAGATAATTTACATTCCAATCATTCTACTCTCAATCACCAGCAAATTGATGCCAGTTGTTGTTAACTACATTATAAAGCATAGACCAAAAATTTGAATTCCAGAAGTGACGAGAGACATCAGGGCAGCATTAAGAAACCCTGGATTAATGGGCATCAAGGGGAATGAACTTCAATAGCTGGAATCATATTTACACAACAAAATATGGCCTTGGTTGTTGGAAGTCAAACATATCAGCCCTAGGATACGATGGGTTCTATCAGGTGATATCCAAGACCCAATCATTTTGGGGTACTTCATCAAGAACTGTTGAAATACATTCCACTTGTATGCCTGAGTGAATCTCCAACAACTTTGAAAAAGCATCCAACAGCAAACAACTCCCTTGAGTGGTATCCTATCTTCAACTACTGATGTTTGTCATTGTGGTATGCTCCATGTAAACATACATTGCAGTTACTTATCCAGGATCATCTGATGGCACCTCCCAAATAGTTACTGCTTCTTAATCACATAAACTGCAAATTGTTTTGAACTTGTTGTGGATGGCAATGATGTTGTAATGATTGTTCAAAAGTGCCAGAGTTGTACTCTGGTCGAATCTGGAGATCTGGCAAATTGGTGCCAAGTGATGTACCTAAGTGTTCCAAGAGCAAATTCCATAGACAAGCCCATTGTAATTATCAAGTTTTGCTGATGGGTTGCCTAGCACCATCCATGAGAGATTGTGAGTGACTTTCAATACAAGTAATAGCTTGGAATTAACAACAACTTCCATTTTTCAGAAAACTCTCTGATTTCATTTTTTTAAGTCAATAGATGATAAGTAGATTGTAATGGAACAAAATGGAAATGTTGGCATTTATAATTTGAATCATTGTAGATGCTGAAAGCAACTTTACATCCAAAAGAGAAATGTGTTTAATGATGCCAGTATATAAATTAGTTAGCAATTGTTTTGATATGCATTTCTGAAAATAAATTAAACCTTCCTAGCTACTATTTTTATTAACGTGCTATTGGTTGCCAGTTGGATTTTATCATAAATTTTGAAAGAATACATCATCAATATTATAGAACATGGCCAGGAAACCAATCAATCACAACAAATTAATCATATTTTTGTATATAAGTGTGAAGATTAAACTCCTTATCAAATCAAGAGAAAAATATTTTTTATCAGCCTACATTCACAGTATATTGAAAGATGGTAACCTGGAAATGTAAATGGTTTCCTGAATGATCTACTTGAAATGCCCAATCAGATCTTTGATTCAGAAGGCAGAGGTCAACAAAATGAAAAGGCATAATCACATCAACTGTAATAATTATTGTCTGGTCGAATTAATCAGCCTGTGAGCATGGGTGTGGAGTTGTAAATTCTATGTTTGCTGCTTGTTATATTGACTTCACAGCTGAGATGTCAGGGAACCTGGCAGCTTCTTTTACATGTTATTGTCCTGGAGTGTCCTGTGGAGCTGAAGCATTCTCCTCAGCTGCAGCCTGCACAAGCTTCACACTGTGGGTGATGCTTGAAGACAAGCTGTTGTTTTTAACCAAATGAGCAAGTCCTGCCAATCAAAGCTTTATCAGTGTATGAGTTCTGCAACAATTCTGCATTTTTATTATATTTTAATAATGAAAAAAGTAAGAAATACATCTGAACTAAAAAAAAAGAAAATATATAGAGTACACACATACAGATATAGTTAATATACCATCTAAGGTCTGCTTCAAAATAAGCTTAAGTTCATACAATTAATTTACCTCAATCCCTAAAGTGATCCAGTACAAATCATGGAACAAACTGGTGTTTATAATTGAAGCTGGTTTCCTGCCAGACTATGATTCTAGAAAAGAAAAAGGGCCAAAATATTTTACAGTTTGTACTCTGACAGTGTATTGCTGTTATGGCAAAAGCTGAACCTTCTGAGATTGAATTCAATTTCATTTTTGACTTTTGTGGTTTAGTTTTACAACAGTACAAAGCCTAGTCTGGACAGTTGTATTAAAAATCAAAACAATATCTGAGAATTACTGTTAGTGTCTCTTTCCTCAAATGAAGAATAAGTTATTTAACCATATGCAATTATGATGCTGAAGAATAATTTTTACCTTGAAAGAGCTATCTTTTGTTTAATTTCCAATCATTTTTTTCATGGTAAGCTCTACAATAACATTGGAATTTTCAATTGTAGTAACAGAGGTTCTGTCAGTCTGTTCTGTATAATGTGTAAAATGGACAGCAATTCACGGTGCAGTTAAATACAGAAATTAAGGAATTACTCTCTACTGTTCTTCACAGGGTGTAATTTTGCAATCTGAACAGAAGCAATCAACACAGAATCACTGGGTTGCCATGAGCTTCAACTCATTATGCATTGAGATAAAGAACTGAAAATGATGGAGATGCTTGGCATATTGGGGGGCATCTGTGGAGAGAGAAACACAATTTGTCTGGATGAAAAGGATCCCTAATTGGCTCAAGGCACCCTCAGAGTCCAGCAGCTTGGTCAAGGCTAAATGAAACTTTCCACCATTATACTGGGGGCATATTGCCCCCAGATGCCTTGATAGCCTTTGATAATTGGCTTAGCTTTTGGAATCTGTCAATATGGCTTGAACTTGAACATTTGACAGTGCAGATGCAGAAGACTGGACCTTCTTTCAGTTTACACAGCTGAGTGCTGACAGTCCTCTTTGGAACTGTTGACAGTGGCCATCAAGATATAGCCGGTAACTGAACTTGTTTTAAGAAACTCAAGATGCCAAATTATTTTGAATTAAATATACACTCATTGGTGACAGTAACCCAAATAACCACATATTACAAAATTGGTGTGCAGAAGAGCAGAACCCGGTGTGGATTTTTGCTGGTACGGCCCATCTATTTTCAAGATTTGATGTTCTGTACATTTAGAGATGTTCTTCTGTGCACCACTTTTGTAATGTGTCGTAATGAGAGTTACTGTCACCCTCCTGTCAGCTTGAACCATTCTCCTCTTACCGCTCTCGTTAAAAGGTGTTTTTGTCCACGGAGCTGCCGCTTACTCGATGTTTTTTTTGTTTTTGCACCATTCTCTGTAAACTCCAGAGAATATTGTGTGTGAAAATTCCGAGATATCAGTTTCTGAGATAATCAAACACCCCATATGACACCAACAATTATTCTACAGTCAAAGCCAATTCGGTCACATTTCTTCCTCATTATGATGCTTGGTCTGAACAGCAAATGAACCTCTTGATCATGTCTGCATGCTGTTATGCTTTTATTGTATCTCCAAGCCTGAATGCTTTGAAACCACAGTGAAGGAAACTGTTCCAAATTGTCTTACTGCTTATTGCTTGTCAACTATCAGTGACAAAAATCACTGCTTTTTGAACACCAACACATGCAGCTGACCCTACTTCAAAACTGCTCACTCTAAGCACGATACAGGGTCTAACAGGCAAGCAAGTGCATGCAACTGACACTAGTTAGAAACTGTTTGGCAACAGTCTCCCGCCCAATTAAGCAGCAGAATGCCCCAAATAAACAAAGGGAATTTTGGCTATTTTCTCAATGTAGTTTTTGTTCTTTAAGAGTTGTCCTAAATAATGGCTGTCCTGATTAACTGATAGCGCAATTAAGTGGAATCCAATGTATTATGAAAGTACATCAATATTTTGTAAGCTCAGGAATTTCTTATACAAAATAACTGTGGTGATAAAGGGAAGAGGATTCTGCTGAAAAGACATACCTTGATCTGTGTAACATTGGTCTGAACAACCAGGCTTTGAGTGCATATGCTACCTACCTGAACTCCAGTTTTACACCAGTTTTGTCAATCTTTTACTTTAGCAATTCCAGTTTACTGTTGACTTTGCACTATTTTGGGAAGATCCTTCATAGAATCACATTTCCTGAAACTTTCAACATAGCAGACCATGCAGGAATAGTGGGGAACTCTTCAGTGTCATTGGGACGGCTGATGCCAGCTGCGTGGGGTTATTGTGAATGCTGAAATGAAATATGTTTTCTGCTCACTTTGGTCCTATAAGTGGCAAACAGCAGTTGCTAAAAAAAAAATCCTCATTTTCTGGATCCAGGCTGTCTTCTGCGCATGCAAAATCTTTTAGTTTACTCATTCCTTCAGCTTTTGGTGCAACTGCAAAGGCCTGAATCCTTCTGCTTCCAATTTAAGCTTAGGGAAGCAGGAGCTTCTAGTACTGGGGATCTTCATATCTTTGTGTAATTGTAAGAGACCGCTGGAAGACTCAACCTTTTGCATACGTGGCTCCTGTTTCTGTGTGATTTATGTAGGGATCCTGTTTCACAGGGTAAGTTCAGCTCCAGTATGTTTTGCCTGTGTAATCTTGTCACAACATATAATTGCACAATTTGGTCACCGGGTGGCTCTCAGGGCCAATACTGCTTTGTTTCTTTGTGTCTTCATACAAGTTTACATATTTTAGGTTTTCATTTTTTAATTTCCTGGTTTTATTTTTTTCTGAACTTTTCTGCACTTAGGACCTTGCCTATTTTACATTTTTTCTGTAGCTCTACCACAGTTAAGATTTTAAGATACAGGAGCAGAATAAGGCCATTTGGTCCATCAAGTCTGCTCTGTCATTTCATCATGGCTGATCCAATTTTTCTCTCAGCCCTGATCTCCTGTCTTCTCCCTGTATCCTTTCACACTCTGACCATTCAAGAATTGATCAACCTCTGCCTTAAATATACCGTACATAAAGACTTGGCCTGAACAGCCACCTGCGGCAAAGAATTCCACAGATCCACCACTGTTCATCCACGCTGTTGACTGACTGCCTCTAAAAATTATTGTATTTGTGAGAGTCAACAGAGTCTGAAGGCCTTGTAACAATTGTTGAATTCATACCCTTAGCATTTGGGCTCTCCTTTCTAGCGATGAAAAGCTTCTGTCTGCTAGTGCTGTGTTGCTACCACATTCAAACGCTCCATTCAGTTGGTTCACCTGATACTGCATGACATTACTTTTGAAATGTGGCTGCACAGTCCTAGAACAGAACCAAAAAAAAAAGCATCCTTGTATCTCTGGTCTGACTTACAAGCACGGCTTGAGTAAATGTGAATTTCCACATTAATCCACTTTTATCACCCAACACAGTGTTGAATTACTGAATTTGGATTGTTGCCTTCATTGGTGGTAATCTGCACAAACAAAAAAATGGAACTATCACCAGCAAGTGAGTAGGAAAGGAAAGTTTATTGCCACTTCAATGCTCTAAGAACCTTCAGGATATTTTAAAAATACACTTTGCAAATTTCAAGCAGCTGTGATCTTTTGCTTTAGTTCTATTACCTTTCATGGCAACATATGTATCACCAAGATCACCTACCATGTTGAATTATTTCAGCTCAACAAATTGTGGAACCAGTTATGCACCTCTATGTCACAAAGCATTGAAAAAAGCAGTTCAACTTTAATTTTAAAAACACACACAATTATTTCTTGTTTCTTCACTTTGCCATATTTTGCTTACAAACATAAGAATACTAGACCAGAAGAAAAAGAAACCACAGTAAATCAAATAGCTCCTTAATCCTGCTCTACAATTCAATATTTTGTCTGTGTTTTTCTATCTCCCTTGTTCCCATTCAATTCCATTGCTTGGGTGTTCAAAAATCTTTTATTCTCACTCTTCAATAAATCCAATAACTGAGCATTCTTAGCCATCTGAGATCAAAAATTCCAAATGAGAGTGCATTAATATGATATGTAGTCCTGCCTGGACTTAAGCAAACAGATTTATACAATTTGAAACAAAACCATTAAACAACTGACCTGCTGGATGTCTGATTTTATTTCAGATTTCCAGAAACAGCAATATTTTTTATTTAATATCTTAGACCACCTACTGTACCTGTCAATCTCCTCAAAATTGTGTCTGTCTCTGTTATTCATCGAAGAAACAGGCTCTTTAGCCCATCGAGACAACACTGATATCAAGCACACATTTAATTTTAATCTAATTTTATTCCCCTCATTATCATCATTTTAGATTCTATCATATACATGGGACAACTTATCGTGGTCTTTTGAGCTATCAGCAGCACAACTTTAGGGTATGATATAAAATCTGAACATCCATACCATAAAAGGGTGAACATTAAACTCCACAGAGAGCACTGGAAGCCAGGACTGAACCTGGACCACCATCAGCTCTGTCGCTGTGCTGACATCTCTTACTTATCTAAACTCTGCTGAGTTTAGGCCAAGCTTAATCTCTGCTGTAAGGATAGTTCATTCTTCCCAGAAATTAGTCTTTTGAACTTAACACTGCACTTTCTGCAGTGAAAACCAAAGCTGCATATAATATCCTAATGTGGTTTCACCAAAGCTTTGTACAATTGAGCGTTGTACTATTATTCCCCCTTTATTAAGGCCAATATATTATTTGATATCATTACTGTACCTGTAGGTTAATGTTTTTTTTACTTTTCATAACTAATACAATAAACTCTTAGAACATCAGCATTTATTAGTTTCTGAATGTTTAAAGAAATGGTGTTTTGCCACTCCTCTTAACAAAGTGAATAACTAAACATTTTTCCTTTGCATACTTTGCTAAACCAGATGATACCTACATATTATACTTAATAACTTGCCACTTAACCAACCCGCATCTTTTTTTCAGCTTCATTGGTGCCCCTTCATATCTCACTTCCCACTTAATTTTCCATAATACCTCAGTTCCACAGCCTTCCTCTTTCCTTCACTTTATGCCCTTGCCCCTTCAAGGCTCCGTGTGCTCCACTCACTCAGCTAAATTCCCATATCCTTGTTGGCACAAATCCATGACAAAAAGTTTACCCTTCAACTTAAATCTCCACTTGCAATGCCTTGGAGATTTACCTGTGATTGATTTTCCATTATGCATGTGCTTATTTTCTGCATAAATCTAATGCCCTATTTTGAGAAAGGCAAAATGCTGTTGATAAATAAAATAAAAATTACTGTGAGTAGGCAGCAGATCAGACAGCATCCATGAAGTGAAGAACAGAATTAATATTTTAAGTTAATAACACTTATTTCAAATTTTCATTGTTTTCCTGTTTTATAAGTATAAGCTGTAAACAGGTTCTGATCAATCAGTATAACCACTGTGTGCTGAAACTGTTGCAGTTTCATGAGATTAGTTTTCCTCATGCCTCAATTGCAACAAATTGTAGTTGCAGTAACTGAAAGTCTTTCCACCAACATTTTTGAGCATAGATAAAAGCAGATAATCTATAATTTAAAAAAAAGTCTAAACTTTAGGTTTAATTGGAATGCATTCCAATTAAATCCCAGTTCTCCTTAACGTTCAGGCTGCAATACTGGTTGGCTTTCTCCAGTTTATTCCTGATCAGAATTAGAACAAAATGTGTGTGTGCTGTTCATAATCTATTTAGATGTAATTTTGTTATTGCAAAAAAGGCTAAATAGATGTTTTTGACAATTACCCCAGACGTGCAGTCAGTAATCATTCTCTGTCCAGATTTAGACTCCTCCCTTGACATTAATTTTACAGCCCAACCAACAATATCAGTCACCAAATAAATTATATTGATTTACTCTACTTCTTGCTTTTATTTCAAAGGGAAGCCACAAATCAATGTTAATTTGGTATTTTGTTGAAATATAATTATGTTTCATTAAAGTTTCAACAGATGGCAATATATTATGTCTTGGAGCAGTCAATACTACCGTAGTCTTCACAGAAACCCAATTAATTTGACAGATAATTAAAACAATCAACATTTGCTGTTTGTTATACTTACAGTATATTTGCACTCAAGTCTTTTTAACAAGGTTTGCAATGGAATTTGCATCTGTAGGTATCAAAACACTACTGCACTTCCTGCAGGTGATCTGCGTCCTATTGCTAAATCTCCTTAACTAATGACTTTGATTCAAAAAATCCTTACTTCAGAAATCCAGACTAGTCTAAATTTGTAAGTGTAAATTAAAAAAATGAATCCAATGTAAAATCATAAAAAAGATGTAAATTTTCTTGTAATCCAATTACGTTTAGAAAGAAAGATAAAGAAAAAGAAATAGGATAACAAGAGACAGAGAGAGATAAGAGACAGCAGAAAAGTGAAAAAACAATTTGGCCCTGATTTTCATAAGAAAGGGCAGAAGGTCTATGAAAAGCTGCTGGCAATTTATTCCAAAACTGTCTGGCAATTCCAAGCAAGTGTGCACACTTGCAGAAGTTCCAACTTCCTGATAGCTATTTGCCAGCAACTTACTGAGTGAGTCCTGACATTTTACAAACATTCAGTTTGGCTGAGAGCTTTGACGGTTAGTTAGGCCTGGGCAATGGCTTAAGAGGCCATCAAAACAATCTTGTGACAAGGAATTGCTTAGGCACACATTAGGGTATTTTCCACTGAAAGCCCCATGATATGAATTGAATTGAATTGACTTTATTTCTTGCACAGTACATGGAGCTTAGACAAATAGAGGGCTATGCGCTAGGGAACTTCTAGGCAGTTTCTAGAGTAGGTTACATGGTTGGCACAACATTGTGGGCTGAAGGGCCTGTAATGTGCTGTAAATTTCTATGTTCTATGTTTTATCCTTCATATACATGAGGAGCAAAAATCTTTATGTTATATCTCTGTCTAAATGTGCAATGTGTAATTTATAGTCATTTATAATAAGTAGTATGTACAACAGGACAGTTAATATAACAGAGAAATACAATTGTATCAGCATGAATTAATCAGTCTGATAGCCTGATGGAAGAAGCTGTCCTGGAGCCTGTTGGTCCTGGCTTTTACGCTGCAGTACTATTTCCCGGATGGTAGCAGCTGGAACAGTTTGTGGTTGGGGTGATTTGGATCTTCAGTGATCCTTTGGGCTCTTTTTACACACCTGTCTTTGGAAATGTCCTGAATAGTGAGAAGTTCACATCTACAGATGCGCTGGGCTGTCCACACCACTCTCTGCAGGGTCCTACGATTGACATACACTTTCCATACCAAGTAGTGATGCTCTCAATTGTGCCCCTGTAGGAAGTTCTTAGGATTTGGGGGCCCATACCAAACTTCTTCAACTGACTGAGGTGAAAGAGGCGCTGTTGTGCTTTTTTCACCACACAGCCGGTATGTACAGACCACGTGAAATCCTTGGTGATGTGTATGCCAAGGAACTTAAAGCAGTTCACCCTCTCAACCCCAGATCCATTGTTTTCTTGACACCACCATGTCAGGGTGATGACTTCTTCCCTGTAGGCTGCCTCATTATTATTTGTGGCCATACCAAAGCAATTAGAGGTAGTTATCAAATTGAAATTGTGATGTGAATTTATGGAGAGAAGCTCCATATCTCAGCATTAGCAGAGCTTATAACTGTTTTGCCATTCTTTGGCGTTGAATTGAAGTTTGTTAAAATTTATTCAGCCTCCATGTCAACTCTCTGATACTGAAACCTCGTAAGTAAGGAACTGTGCTGAGTAGAAAACATAAAGAATGAACCTGTGAGAACCAAATGCATTAAATTTTAATGCCAAATAAAAACCAAAGGAAGGATATGATGGCATGAAGAAGCTGCAGAGGAAATTTAAGAATGTTACCAGCACTAGTAAATTACGATGCTGTATATTTATATGATTTTAAACCAGGATACCATGATAAATCACCTGATCTTCTTTGAAATACACCCACTCGATAGAACAGACAGGCCCGCAGTTTCCCATCTTGGCCAAGTGAAGTTGTAATTGGCTCGCAATTGCCTGCTATTTTGGGAAACCAAATATAATGTGTTAAAGTGGTACCAAAGTTACTGTACAATACCAGTGGCAAATGAATTGCAGAAACTTCCGGTTTCCCAAACATGGGAATAACATTCTTTGTTTGTGGTGGCTCAATAAATTAAACTTTCCCAGTTTATCTGTGGCCTGTGGATAGAAGCCGAACTAACTAATATTGTTAGTTTGGTTCAGTAATGTTGTTCAGTTTATAGTTGCCATGATAGTGATATACCTGAGGTTTTTTTTTTACCTTCCCTTCCATGTTCTATAATCAGCTTGATGACTGACATATGAAGACATTTGGAGAGTGTTGCTGAAGAAGATGCAATGGCAAGAAAAGTAATTCAGACATAAAACTTTGGTAACGTATATTTATCCTGGGTGGGTAATGGATAATATCCAATCAACAGCCTATTTTATACTCCAATAATGTTCATCTTCATTGAAGCTAATGCCGGCAGGCAAATGTACTTTTCATGAGCAGAAAACAAGTTCCCTGTTTTAGTTTGTGCCTGTTTCAGGCATGAAGAATATCAAGCATGAAAATTACACAGAAACCTTCGACAACACAACAGGCAGAATGTATGAACAAACGCAACAATGGATTTATAAGAGCTCATTTTTCATCTGTAACAAAGACATAATCCCAGTGAACTTTTAGGCCAATATCTTTGTTGTCAATATTGACAATATTTGTCTCTCAGAGCTGTAATGCCCTCAGCACATAACTCAGGATAATTTTCCACTTTGTTGAACCAAACTAGAATTAGGATGCAAACAGAACAACAGGACTTTCATGGAAATAAAATGGAAGGTAATGGGGTGAAACAGTCAATAGTATATGGGTAAACAGAATACTCTTGTTGATACTTTAATCTACACATTTCCTTGAATGGTATCATTGGACATTCTACTATTTGTTTAGTGGAACCAATTTAAATACAAAACCACAGGATGCCACATAAACACATTAAGCACCCGTTTGTTATATAAGTAATAGTGGTAGTTGAGCTCAAGCATAGCTGCTCAAATGTAAATTACCCTGATATGTATTCAGCCATGTCAGAGATCCATGTTGGTAGCTGGAACCACTTGTAAGGAAATACAGACATATTATAGTAACTTCAAATTTCAGCTTCCTAAAATCAGTTTGCATCGCCCTTTCTATATTTTTGCGAATAAAAATAAACAAAATACAGAACAAAACTTTGATGTCGTCTGCTGAGGAAACCTTGTGGGCCACCTCCACTTGTTAAGGCATGAATTTAAATAAGCTGTGATATGTTCCGGCTTTTAAATATTAAAACCACCTACAGTATCTTGACTCTCGTGCCAGAGAAATAATGCTTTCACAAATGTTCTGTTAGGTTAGCTTACAGGGTAATACGTAGCACATTTCAGATAAAGCTAGCATTAAAACAAATCAGGTCAAATTATATGCTATGTTCATCTTGATTATAATCTAAATTCATTCTTGAACAAATATCTGATGATTTTATTAATCTGTGCACATTACTTAAAATTTGATGATACTTATGCAATTTTTATTAAATTATACTCAAGATAATATTTAATAATGTCTGGAATGAATGAACCATTGGAGACAGATCAGTATCCTCAAGTTAGATGGAAAATTGATGTTTTTAGGGAAGAAAGCCCAGACAATGGAGCTAAGGTTCCTGGTGTTATGCTGCTAATAGTTTTGGAAAGGAAAGGGGAGATAAGAGGACGTCAGAGATACAACCAAATCAGGAAAGGTTTCTTCAGATTTGCTTTCATTTCATGTTTTTATATGCGATGGTGCCTGTGAACAATGCTACCAAACCCCTCAAGAAGCTTCACAAAGCAATTCCTTTCACTTCTTTTACACCTACTTTTTAGTTCAGATATGGTTGTGCTACTGTTACAGCCTGTTATCTCCATTCTGGCAGTGTGATTACAGGCCGATCAGGCGATCTGGCGCTATGCTAGCTCCAAAAGTGTTCCACGAGGCTGCGGCTAAAGTGTGCGGCATGGAAGACAGGAAGCCAGGAGACAAGGGTGTGGGCCCACGATCGACTCCATCTCTCACCGATCTCGCTGAATAAAGTGCCAAGGAAGACTGAAATCATCAAGGCAGGAGCGGAGCGCGAGCAAGTGTTCAGCACTGTCTACATTCCTCTCACTCACTGCTACTGGAGAAAGTGTCTGCGTGTGGTGGCCACTCACTCTCTGATCACGAAGGAATGTCCTTGCGTTCGAGCGATCCCTCAACACTATCGGCAGATGCTGCCGAAGCAAGGTTGGTCAACGCGGCTTGCAGATTTGGACTATAATTCAGTTTCTATGATGTGTCCTAGTTCTCATTCTGGTCACTCTTTTTTGTTACTACTTTTGGGCGATTATTGATTTGGGGCGCACTACTACTACTACGTCGACTCAGGCCTGGGGGGCCGGTGTCGGGCTCGATGACAGACTCTCCACTCCTCTCTCTCCCTTATCAGTATGTTCAGTTCATCTACATTAGCTGCACCGCTATCTTCGAGGAGCGTGTTGACCATAGTCTTGGGAGGGTGCCCAGGGTTCATCCTCCCATGCTTGGGCTCCCATGTGATGACTAGGCTGGCAGGTAGCTCAGGGTGGCGTAGACACATCAAAGTAATACACACAAAATGCTGGAGGTCGGGCAGAAGATTGGGAGACTGCTTTGCTGAGCACCTACACTCCTTCCACTAGAAAAAGCAGGATCTCCCAATGGCCACCCATTTCTATTGTACTTCCTATTCCCATTCCAACATGTCAGTCCATGGCCTCCTCTACTGTTGTGATGATGCCACACCCAGGTTGGAGGAGCAACACCTTATATCCCATCTGGGTAGCCTCTAACTTGATGCTATGAACATCGATTTCTCAAACTCCTGGTAATTGCACCCACACACCCTCTCCTTCTCCATTTCCCATTCCTGTTTTTCTCTCTCACCTAATCTACTTACCCGCCCATCACCTCCCTCTGGTGCTCCTCCCCCTTCCCTTTCTTCCACGACCTTCTGTACTCTCCTATCAGATTCATCCTTCTCCAGCTTTGTAGCTTTTTCAGCCATCAACTTCCCAGCTCTTTACCTCACCTTTCCCCCTCCTGCAGTTTCACCTATTACCTTGTAATTCTTCCTTTCCTTCCCCACCCTCTTATTCTGACTTCTCATCTCTTTTTCCCAGTCCTGATGAAGGGTCTTGGCCCAAAACATCGACTGTTTACTTTTTTCCATAGATGCTGCCTGGCTTGCTGAGTTCCTCCAGCATTTTGTGCATGTTATTTCACATAAACTGGTGCCTAGGAAGAATGTGGTAACCAGCCTCTATGAATATCATCCAGTAGCACTTACATCCACAGTCATGAAGTGTTTTGACAGGTTGGTGATGAAATATAACAACTCCTGCCTGAGAAGTGACTTGGATCCACTCCAATTTGCCTACCAGAACAATCGGTCCACAAAAGATGCCCACTGATCGGCTCTTCTGAAACACCTGGACAACAAGGATGCATCCATCAGAATGCTCAATACCTCCTTAAGCAATTGGGTCCTCAATTTCTTCACTTGTAGATCTCAATCAGTTTGATTGGCAACACCATCTCCTCCACAAACTCCATCAGCACAGGTGCACCACAAGGCTGTGTGCTTAGCCCCTTGTTCCTCTGGCGTTACACTTACGACTGTGTGGCTAAGCACATCTCTAATGCCATATTCAAGTTTGCTGATGACACCACTGACGTAGGCTGAATCAAAGGTGGTGAAGAATCAGCATATTCATCAGAAGGAATTTGAAAATCTATCTGAGTGACGCCATAACAACAACCTCTTACTCAATGTCAGCAAGACCAAGTAGCTGATCATTGACTTCAGGTAAAGGAAACCAGAGGTCCATGAGCCAGTCCTCATTGGAGGATCAGATGTGGAGAGGGTCAGCAACTCTAAATTCCTTGGTGTTTATTTCAAAGGACCTGTCTTGGGACCAGCATGTAAGTGCAATTATGAAGAAAGGACAGCAGTGCCTCCACTTCCTTAGAAGTGTAAAACTTTGGAAAACTTCCATAAATGTGTTGTGGAGAGAATATTGACCGGTTGCATTACAGACTGGTACGGAAACACCAATGCCGTTGAAAGGAAAATCATAAAAATGTAGTGTATTTGGTCTGGCCCATCACGGGTTAAGTGCTCCCCCCCCCCCCCCCACACCATTAAGCATATCTACATGAAGCACTGTTGTAAAAAAGCAGCATTCATCTTCAGGGCTCGCTGCTGCCATCAGGAATAAGGTACAAGAGCCTCAGGACTCACACCACCAGGTTAATGAACAGTTATTACCCCTCAACCATCAGGCTCTTGAACCAAAGGAGATAGCTTAACTCAACTTCACTTGCCCCACCATTGAAAAGTTCCCACATCCTGTGGAGTCACTTTCAAGGACTCTTTATCTGATGTTCTTGATATTTATTGCTTATTTATTTATTACAGTTTTTTTTGGTATTTGTACGGTTTGTTGTTTTTTTCATACTGGTTGAATGCCCAAATTGGAGCAGTCCTTCATTTATTCTATTATGGTTATTATTCTATTGTGGATTTACTGAGCATGTCCACAAGAAAATGAATCTCAGGGTTGTATATGGTTACAGATATGTATTTTAACAATAAACTTACTTTGAAGTGAATAAAACTGTTAGCAAAACTAAATGCTTGAACCAGTGCACCGGAATTTGCTACTAGTTGTGGGTAGCCTGTGCGAGCCTTTGATGTAAGGAGAAGATAACAACTTGTGCACGTTTCCTGATATCAACTTCCTTGTCGGTTCTCAATCCAAATTTGGACAATAGACAATAGACAGTAGGTGCAGGAGTAGGCCATTCGGCCCTTCTAGCCAGCACCGCCATTCACTGTGATCATGGCTGATCATACACAATCAGTACCCCGTTCCTGCCCTCTCCCCATATCCCTTGACCCCGCTATCTATAAGAGCTCTATCTAACTCTCTCTTGAATGCATCCAGAGACTTGGCCTCCACTGCCTTCTGGGGCAGAGCATTCCACGTATCCACCACTCTCTGGGTGAAAAAGTTTTTCTGCTTCTCTGTTCTAAATGGCCTACCCCTTATTCTTAAACTGTGGCCTCTAGTTCTGGACTCACCCATCAGCGGGAACATGCTTCCTGCCTCCAGTGTGTCCAATCCCTTAATAATCTTATATGTTTCAATCAGATCCCCTCTCATCCTTCTAAATTCCAGTGTATACAAGCCCAGTCGCTCCAATCTTTCAACATATGACAGTCCCGCCATTCCGGGAATTAACCTTGTGAACCTACGCTGCACTCCCTCATTAGCAAGAATGTCCTTCCTCAAATTTGGAGACCAAAACTGCAAACAATACTCCAGGTGGGGTCTCACCAGGGCCCTGTACAGCTGCAGAAGGACCTCTTTACTCCTATACTCAATTCCTCTTGTTATAAAAGCCAGCATGCCATTAGCTTTCTTCACTGCCTGATTTTCACAAATTTTCACAAATTTCTGACACCATACACAATGGGAGGGCCAAGCATGTTGGAGTGAAAAAATATGGACAAGTTAGAACAAGTTCTGCTCCCAAAGGAGCTGGCAAAGCTACAAATCTTGCTCACTGGCTGTCAAATCTTGTAAAGTTTCTAAATGCTTCAAAAAATCTCTGACAATCAAATTGGTAGACACATTTATTATCAGCACATCTATCAACTACAGTGAGAAATATTGTTTTGGATGTTATCCATGCAGATCATTTTACTACAACAATGCATTGATCTAATTCAATAAAGAACAATAACAGAATGCAGGACTAAGTATTACAGAGAAAATGTTAATTTAAAAAATTATCAACCATTATAAAGAGAAACACTTAATTATTTAAGCAATTAAAACATGCCAGAATTTAAACTATAAGAATGTATATTGGCTTACACTTCTCCACAGCTGCTTCTGGTGCTAGCTGAGATTGCAAGTTAAGTAACTGATGGGCATTCAGCAAGTTTTACTGCTCAATTTAGTAAATCATTATTAAGGAGAGCATTATTTGAAGCAGTCTGTTTGAATTTCAGGCAATGCTTGCACTGGGTTGAATACCCACAAGTTTATCTTATATTGCCATTTTCTGTAAAGGAATTCAGTAGTTTTGAGTTTAGCCCTAAAATGCAATGTATCCTACAATTTATCAGAAACAATCTAATTACTAATATTTAATAAGCTTAGATTATTTGTTTCTCTGTTGGCATTCACTCTTTTCTGATCTCTCCGCTTTGGAAGGTTAGAACTACGTACTTAATTTTACAAATGTGTTTTCTGAATGCAAAATAATTATGCAAAGCTAATTTGTAAACAGCAAATATTATTTTCATTATGCTTTGAGGATAATGAAGCATCTATGCAAATCCGTCATTTTAATCTATGTGCCTCATAACGAAAGTCCCCTAGTAATGATGAGTTACAGCCAGTGAAATCAACAAGTTGAAAACAATTCATATTGTATTTTGAGTCATATTTAGAGCCATTATTAGACATTGTTAATGCTGTTATTGGCTTTTTAAAGTATCATAAAAAAAATCTCAGGTTATCAGGAATTATCTGTTTTCTAGCAAGCCATGCGTCATCAGGTATACAAAACTGTGGTGTGCAGGTGAATAGCACTTCCCGACCTGAGATATTTAACAACATTGAAATCCCATAAGGATATTTGTAGCTCAGAGCAAGTTTTTGAAGGAAACTTGGAAATGTTTAATTTGTCATGTTCTTCTGGGTCTAATTCAAATTCTCTTGACTCTATGGCAACAATTGGTAATGCTTCCACAGTCCCTGAGGATGGAATACATGCCAATATTAATACAATTTCACTTTAGACTTTTTGTTTCAAAACCAAGCTGCACCAAGGCTGGTCATTAGATTTGGCATGTTCCTTCAAAAAAAATCAATAGACAATTTAGAAAATTACTTATTTTATTCTGCATAATACACAAAGAAAATTTAGGCAAGATCCTTCTATTAAAATATATAATAGACAAATCATTCATGTTTAATTATCATTCAACCATAACTGAATATAGCCAAATGAAACAGCGTTCCTCTGGTGCCAAGTTGCAAAACACATTACCAACAGCACATAGCACATATAGTTACAATAGCAGAAAAACATAGTCACAAAGAAAAAGGATATGTAGCCTATGTCCTTGAGTGGCATGGCCAGTAGATGGATGGTAAGTTGTCCTGGTCCAGTGTGTTCTTCCACTGAGTGAGCACTGGAGGGCAGCACTAAGCAAACACAGGAGGGCAGCATCGAGTGAAGAGTGGAAGGTAACACTGACAGGTGGAGCCAGCCCCCAACCCAGTATGAATTCCTACATGCCCACAGAGGCCTCTGCTCTCCCCCACACTGCCATCAGTGAGTCTCCTCCCCTAGGCGACAGGCAACCCCGCAGCATGAGGGCCTAGTGCTTACCACAACGCAGCTCCCTCACTGTCGGTCTCACCAATGAACCAGACTTGCAGTTTTCAACATTACCAATGTCCAACAGGGATTTGCGATCAAAATAAAAATTGTCCAAGACAATTACTTGCACTGCGCAACAATGGTACGTAACAAGTCGAACAACTCGCTAATGGAATAGTCCTGCATACCTGATGTTCTCAGTATCCAGCAGTGTCTTAAAAAAAGATGTAAAATTGAACTTTTACACCTTTGATTGGATCTCAAGTGGCCGCTGCATCTAATAGCATTGCCATTTTACTGGAAGGTTCTCACCACTATTCATGTATGGCAGTGTTTTCAGGTGAAAACCAAATAAAGCGTTAAATGCCAATGACCAAAAGCCGTTTGAATTGCACCAGTTTGCTTTTGGTGTTAAATAAATGATATTGTTCTGTCTGATTCTAGTACTTGTGGATGGAATTGCTCGCATACTGTAGGGAGTCTGCTTTCAAATTTCAGTGCCTGAAAAACGAAACTGTATACCGACAAGAGACCAGCTTTGAATTGTGTAAAGTTCTATATTTATGTGGTGGCTATATGTATTGTGTTCACTTTGGATATCAAAGTAAAATAATAAACACAAGAAAGTCTGCAGATGCTGGAAATCCAAAGCAACACATACAAACTGCTGGAGGAACTTAGCAGGTCAGGCAACTATGGAAATGAATAAATAGTTGACATTTTGGGCCAAACTCCTTCTTCAGGACTGGGAAGGAAGAGGGAAGATGCCTAAGTAAAAAGGTGGGAGGAGGGGAAGGAGGATAGCTAGAAGTTGATAGGTGAAACCAGGTGGGTAGGAAAAATAAAGGGCTGGAAAGGAAGGAATTTGATAAGAGAGGAGAGTGGACCACAGGAGAAGGGAAGGAGGAGAGGGCCCGGGGGAGGGGATAGGCTGTTGAAAAGAGGTAAGAGTGGGGAGTAGAAGAAGAGAGGTGGGGGAGGGAAATTTTTTTAACCTGAAGGAGAAATCAAGTTGGAGGCTACCTAGATGGAGTATCAGATGTTGCTCCTCCACCCTGTCGTCTTGGCATAAGAGGAAGCCATGGACCAACATGTCAGAATGGGAATGGGATTTGGAATTAAAATGTTTGGCCATCAGGAAGATCCACTTTTGGTGGATGGAGCAGAGCTGCTCAACAAAGTGGATCGTAATTTACAACGGGTGTCACCAACGTAGAGGAGGCCACTTTGTTGAGCACCTTCACTCCATCTACTAAAAGCAGAACTGCCCGGTGGCCAAACATTTTACATCTTTGTTACGGTGCTTGGATGAGGGTGCTCTCACTATGTTGAAGGCTTATTACTTGCAGCATGGAGTTGGGTGCCAATAACAACCCAGAGAATTTGAAAGAGCCCATTATCTACATCAGTGGTTCTTGGGATGATTTAACTTAAGCAACAATGGAGGAAATTAAGGCCAGACTCCAAGAAAATATTGTCGAGTAGGCAAATGAGATTGACTTTAAAGAAGCAAATGAGAATAAGCCACTGAAATGTCATGGCAAAGACCGTACAAACAAGGATCTCTTAGAGCTTGAGCATCAGATGGCTTGAGAGGAACAGGAGCCAATAACAATGTACCACCACCATTTAAACAGCT
The DNA here is from genome assembly GCF_048418815.1 of Hemitrygon akajei. NCBI lineage: Eukaryota > Metazoa > Chordata > Chondrichthyes > Myliobatiformes > Dasyatidae > Hemitrygon > Hemitrygon akajei. The sequence goes on along the minus strand of NC_133128.1, from coordinate 166,489,588 downwards.
CAGTACAAAAAGGCATATCATTAGGTATGATCAAAAGATAGAATATGCTATGCATAATCATAAAGAGCTTTATCAAATGAAGGGGGGAGCTGTCCAGCTTTCCTCTGACACTTTATTTAAGCTTTGCTCATCAGCCACTCAGTGACAGCCATAGTAAGAACCCTTGCCCTCAACTTCACACATTTCATCCAACTTTGATTCAAATTGCCAGAATCACTGGAACACCAGCTCCATTATTGCCACCTTGATTTGCAAAACCACCACCACTGTTACATATGAAGATGTAAAGGCATGAATTAGGAGAAGAGGTAAATGACCTGACTCCTCTAGACTGTGAGCATTCAATGAAGTCAGGGTTGATCTGGTTGCAACCTGAACTCTCCTTTGAAGCATCCTTTCACCCCTTGGTTATCAAAAATATGTCATGAAGAAGAGAGTTCCAAAGGCTTATGTTTGTCTGTGAGGAAAAGAGTACTTCATCTGTCTGAGATGAACCAATTATTTTTAACCCATCACCCATTAATTCTGGAATTTCCCACGTGAGGAAATACCCTCAGCACATCCACTTTATTTAATCTCTTCAGGAATCTTATATATTTGCTAGTTGAAAATTCTGAACAGATACATTATTTATGTTCATAATATCTTAATGTAAGATTTAATAGTTGCTAAAATCATATTTTTAAAAATTCAGATACACCAGTGAAGTTTTCTTAGGCTTTTTATGTTAAATTCTTGAATTCTGGAATGTCGCCAGCAATGCTTTTAAATTGAAACTAATGGAAAATTGTTCTCAATTTGTTAATTTTTGCTTAATGAAATGTGTTTCTCAAATGTACCATTATGTAAATTAAGAAATACATGTATGTTTTTGTTGAATCTTTTAGTGGGTAGTAAAACTCTTCCCAGATCTGATAATCACATTGACATTGTTAGCCTAGAAAATTCAAATGTGAATTTATGAAGGCAATTCTTATCAGTTTATACCTTTTGTTGTAACATTGGTTTTTATATAACATCCTTTGTTCCCAACCTCCTCAACTATTTGTTTTGTTACCATACTTTCAATTCCTATTTCCACAAGATTCTGAAGAAAGTCCCAATAAGGAATTATGTCACTGTAATTAATTTAGTTTTACACCCATAGCCCTTAATTGTACTCCAAAGTACATCGAATTAAAAATATTTCTCTAATAATTTGCAAATTAGATTAATTCATGTAAGTTATATACATATGAGAGAATGAAAGTGAAATCAGCCCTGCAATGTTGCTTAATACATAAATGATTTTTCTTCATTGACCTGACATTTTCATGATCTTTTTCAGTAAGTAATTATACTATTTCATGAATTCAAAACAGCTGTTGATCAAACAAGTCTCACTCACCTTTGAAACATTTAACACTTTTAATAATTAAAAGAATAGACCAATATCTCTTAATTAACTTCTACTCATAATAATCTCAAGAGGAAGAGAAAAGAAACACCCTCCTCCTCTTATCCTTCCAAGTACATTTTACTAAATCTGGTTTTCAGTAACAGGTCTTTGGTGACCACTTAACATAGAAGTGTTTCTTCCATCAAAAGGAATATTCAGTTCTTCGTACATTCCTCTTTCATTAATTGCCATTTGACAGTTTTTACTAATCTTTGTCACATATCTCTTGAGGGCATTTATTTGCTTTCCATTACAAGGTTTAAACAAAGCATAGAAATATATAATGTGTATCACCACTGCAAATGGCAAGAAGCATTTACTCCACAAAAATGCCAGGCAACGATGATCTTCAACAAGTGGGTACTTACTCACTTATTCTTGGCATTAAATGGGATTACTGTAAGCTTACATCCCAGGGGTCACAACTGACCAAAAATTCTACTGGACCAACCATGCAAATACATTGGATACAAAAGCAGAGAGACTATGTTTCCTGTAGTGAGTGACTCACGTCCTGACACCCAAAGCCTTCCTATTACTTATGAAGCATAAGAGAGGTGTAGTGTCTGGATAAGTGCAATTCCAGAAACTTTCACAAAGGTTAACAACATCCAGGCCAAAGCAGACCGGCCAGACATTCAAGAAAACCTTCCTTCAATCAGCAAATGTTATGTGTTTCTGGCAAAAAAATGGCACTTCTGGCACTGCAGCATTCCCCCAATATTCCAGTGTGAAATTTCAAAATGAGCTCTTTGTTGAAGTCCCTTCAAAGCCGAAACTGCTGTCAATTGGGCCTTGCTATACAAGACATAAATTATGGTTTTGCAGAATATTAGGGAGAAAGGGAAATATTATTTTATAATCCTGCAAGCTGGACCATTGGTGTTTCATCACAATGAAACAACTTAAAGAAGGGTAACTTTGAAGGTATGAGACGTGAATTAGCTAAGATAGACTGGCAAATGATACTTAAAGGGTTGACGGTGGATATGCAATGGCAAGCATTTAAAGATCGCACGGAAGAACTACAACAATTGTTCATCCCAGTTTAGCAAAAGAATAAACCAGGGAAGGTAGTGCACCCGTGGCTGACAAGGGAAATTAGGGATAGTATTAAGTCCAAAGAAGAAACATATAAATTAGCAAAAAAAAGCAGCACACCTGAGGACTGGGAGAAATTCAGAGACCAGCAGAGGAGGACAAAGGGCTTAATTAGGAAAGGGAAAAAAGATTATGAGAGAAAGCTGGCAGGGAACATAAAAACTGACTGCAAAAGCTTTTATAGCTACGTGAAAAGAAAAAGATTGGTCAAGACAAATGTAGGTCCTTTACAGTCAGATACAGGTGAATTGATCATAGGGAACAAAGACATGGCAGACCAATTGAATAACTACTTTGGTTCTGTCTTCACTAAGGAGGACATAAATAATCTTCCGGAAATAGTAAGGGACCGAGGGTCTAATGAGATGGAGGAACTGAGGGAAATACATGTTAGTAGGGAAGTGGTGTTAGGTAAATTGAAGGGATTAAAGGCAGATAAATCCCCAGGGCCAGATGGTCTGCATACCAGAGTGCTTAAGGAAGTAGCCCAAGAAATAGTGGATGCATTAGTGATAATTTTTCAAAACTCCTTAGATTCTGGATTAGTTCCTGAGGATTGGAGGGTGGCTAATGTAACCACACTTTTTAAAAAAGGAGGGGGAGAGAAACCGGGGAATTATAGACCGGTTAGTCTGACATCGGTGGTGGGGAAAATGCTAGAGTCGGTTATCAAAGATGTGGTAACAGCACATTTGGAAAGAGGTGAAATCATCGGACAAAGTCAGCATGGCTTTGTGAAAGGAAAATCATGTCTGACGAATCTTATAGAATTTTTTGAGGATGTAACTAGTAGAGTGGATAGGGGAGAGCCAGTGGATGTGGTATATTTAGATTTTCAAAAGGCTTTTGACAAGGTCCCACACAGGAGATTAGTGTGCAAACTTAAAGCACACGGTATTGGGGGTATGGTATTGATGTGGATAGAGAATTGGTTGGCAGACAGGAAGCAAAGAGTGGGAGTAAACGGGACCTTTTCAGAATGGCACGCAGTGACTAGTGGGGTACCGCAAGGCTCAGTGCTGGGACCCTAGTTATTTACAATATATATTAATGATTTAGACGAGGGAATTAAATGCAGCATCTCCAAGCTTGTGGATGACACGAAGCTGGGCGGCGGTGTTAGCTGTGAGGAGGATGCTAAGAGGATGCAGGGTGACTTGGACAGGTTAGGTGAGTGGGTAAATTCATGGCAGATGCAATTTAATGTGGATAAATGTGAGGTTATCCACTTTGGTTGCAAGAACAGGAAAACAGATTATTATCTGAACGGTGGCCGATTAGGAAAAGGGGAGATGCAACGAGACCTGGGTGTCATTGTACACCAGTCATTGAAGGTGGGCATGCAGGTACAGCAGGCAGTGAAAAAGGCAAATGGTATGTTGGCATTCATAGCAAAAGGATTTGAGTACAGGAACAGGGAGGTTCTACTGCAGTTGTACAAGCCCTTGGTGAGACCGCACCTAGAATACTGTGTGCAGTTTTGGTCCCCTAATCTGAGGAAAGTCATTCTTGCCATAGAGGGAGTACAGAGAAGGTTCACCAGATTGATTCCTGGGATGGCAGGACTTTCATATGAAGAAAGACTGGATCGACTAGGCTTATACTCACTGGAATTTAGAAGATTGAGGGGGGATCTTATTGAAACGTATAAAATTCTAAAGGGATTGGACAGGCTAGATGCAGGAAGATTGTTCCCGATGTTGGGGAAGTCTAGAACGAGGGGTCACAGTTTAAGGATAAAGGGGAAGCCTTTTAGGACCGAGATGAGGAAAAACTTCTTCACACAGAGAGTGGTGAATCTGTGGCATTCTCTGCCACGGGAAACAGTTGAGGCCGGTTCATTGGCTATACTTAAGAGGAAGTTAGATATGGCCCTTGTGGCTAAAGGGATCAGGGGTATGGAGAGAAAGCAGGTACAGGGTTCTGAGTTGGATGATCAGCCATGATCAGACTGAATGGCGGTGCAGGATCGAAGGGCCGAACGGCCTACTCCTGCACCTATTTTCTATGTTTCTATGTTTCTATCACATAAATATTATGTGTTTTGAAGTACCTTCCATTTAGACCCAATGGCACATGTTTGATAGATCTGTAGGTAAGGACATAGAGTGGTTAAATTCTGAACTCTGACTTGAGCTGTGATCAACGAGCGTAAAATGTGAATTCAAATCCTCTGAGCAATTCTGGACTCACATTTAGAAAAAAGCTTATGACAGAAACAGCATCTATGAACCTACTAGATTGTCACAGAAATGTAACTGGTTAACTAATGTCCTTGAGTGGAGGAATTCTGTGATTTGACCAATATGTGATTCCAGACTGAACAATGTAGTTGACTTTTAACTGCCTTGTCAGCTAACAGAGATGGACAATCAATGCTCACATTGTGAGCAACACCTACGTCCCCTTGTGTAAATACTGTAAGTAAAAAAAAAGGCTTGGAACTATATCTTCACATTCTACACAGCCACTACCTACTCTAACTGCTGTGAGATTATTAAATGAAAAGATAGAACAGTGACATGTTGAACTTTATTAATAATTGAAATATTGCTGCTAACCCTGTGATGATGCAGAAATAATAGATCTATCATACTCAGTGAAATAGATCTGTGCTATTTTTATGTTTCGTAAGCACTCCTAAAAATAAGTCTGATGTGACAGCTGTTGACTGTAATATGATTTACTTTTCCCTTAGAGGAATGCTCAGGATGAATCACTTTACAACAGAATCAGTGTAAAATAAATCAGTCAGGTTTGAAAATGACTACTTCTGGAACTGTATAGATACTCTTTTTATTGCCAGTTCAGTAGGACCTGTCAGCATTTGTCCTGGCTGAGATGACAAATAACTAATATATATATGTTTGGTCTTTGTGTACAAGAACAGACCTTAAAACGATTTGATAATGGTAACATGATCAGATAAATCAGTCTACAGAAAGTAATTGTTCCAGTGCCATTAGCTCAGAATTTAAATTTATGTGCACTTGGAATAGAGATAGAAGAGAAGATTAATGCTGCAGAGCCTTATATGCCAGACACATGATTTAATATTATGAATGTTTGGAAGAAGTAATGAACCTATGTATATATTTATGAAAAAATGCTGAAATAATTGGTGTTAGTTCACCAATTCTACACTGCTACCAGGATGCTAGAGCCAAAGGAAGTTTGAATTGGAGATTTGGCAGCAATACACCAACAGAAAATCATTAACTTGTTCCTTGCCAGTTGCATGGATGCTGTGAATGTGTCAAGATACAGTTGCCTGTTTGATTATGAAGTTAAAATTTAAAAATGGCTTTTGCTCTTGATGGTTTCATAGAGTCATACAGCATGGAAATGGGCCATACGACCCACCGTATCTATGCCAACGTTATTTGATGATTTGAGATAAGAGAAAACACCAGCTCCTGTCCCTTGAGGAACTCAGGCTTGAGACTTGTTAATGTCTAACCATTACAGTCCCAGGAAGATGGAGCCTGAGCACAAATGTGGCTGATTCTTCTGTGATATAATGATGGACATTCTTTTTTGATTACCAGCTTTCAAACTCAATTTGAAACTGTGTTGTCACAGTAAGACTCCATTAACAATCACTGGTGCAAACATATTCTTGAGACTTTAGTTCACTCATCTCAGCCCAGGCAAGTCAGGCAGTCAACCTCAATAAACCTTAACTCGGAAAGGTTACCAAATAAATCAGTCAGAATTTCTGCATATAATCGGCATCCAATGATGTACAGCCTGTCAGAGTTCATTATCTTTGTTGACATATGAAGCATGGCCATGACAGAAATATGTCAGAGGGCATATGAATAGAATGTTGGATTTACATATGTATTTCTCTTCTTGCCAAATTTAATTCAGCAGTTTATGTTATCCAGCAGTAATTCTTAATATTAATGTTAACTATGAGGTTATATAGAACAATAGTCAACAATCTTAACAGAATTTTCAAATGATGTCTTCCAGTTTTCCATCAAATACAGGTTGGCAGAGAAAAATACATTGAAACTCTAATAATCTGCCACACAATTATTCAAAAACCACAGTGGTTTGACATCTGGCTTATTAGGTGATGTCTGCCATGCTTTCCAACCACACAACAGGGTCCTTGTTCCCATGCTGCCTATCCACACATTGGGTCCACAGTTCCAAATTCCCTTTCTACTCACCAGATCCCAATTACCGCACTCCCCCTAACTCACTAGGACCTGATTTCCACACACTTTTAAACTGGCTGCACTCCTTTAAAACTTTTCTGGTTCTGTTTCCCAAACTTACCTTAAGTTCACTGGAAAAAATAATCATTCTACTATGTAATGTATCTTAAAAAGTGAATTAAGTGTGTGTTGGAGCATTAATAGCATAACATCTATTAGTCTAGAAAATGTCCAGTCCAGTATCATTGAAGTTCCAAGTGCACTGGGTTAATAGGTTTTTTAACATCTAATTATGTTGGAGCATTGGCAGGGGTGAAATGGAAGAGCAAATTGTAACCCAGTGTTCCCCTGATGTGAAGTAACTTGCAAATGGCACAAAACAACCCATAAATCTTGCTGTATCTAACAAAAGCAAGGCACATTGTCAAAATGGGGTTATTGTTTCCCTGCCTCACCAAAGTGCTTTCTTGGGGATGGAAATGCCCAAGAGTAGCGGGAGGAGGGGACAGCAGTGCCTGGTCTAGGTTGGGTCAGTGATCAGGAGTTCTGATTGTGGGGATGTTTTGGGAATGTGAGCTGTTACTTGGGCTGACTGTTGTTGGGTAGATGGATAGAAGTGGGATTGAGACAAATAGAGGAAGAGGGTTGGGCAAGATCAGTGGATGGGACTCAGTACTGGAAGGAGCAGGTGAACTGCTAATGATATAAAGGTATGTATGATGCTTATAGGGATCCCATTTGGGCATTGTACTCAAAAGACCTAACTTCCCAAAGAGAATCCAATGACCGTCACTCCAGGCATAATGTGGCCTAATTTTCCTTTGAAGTGCTCCAAAGTGAGCACTGCATGGGGAATCATACAAATTGACGCTTATCTGGAACAGAAATCAGGTAAACAAGCTGCAGCAACCACATTTTCAGTCAGGTAGTTTTGAAATAAACAATATTATATTGTCCAATTTATAGGTAACTGGGTACATTCGAAGCAGGAACTAGGCCGTTTCCAAGCGTTTATCAAAGTCCAGCACCAGGAAAAGGATAATTTTTCAACGTTTATTTAAGAGCCGTCTGAGACCTGCTCCACGAGAAACCTAAAGCTTTTTGAGAGGTCCTTTGAGGGGACATAACAAGAAGAAAATTTTGCCATTGTAGAGATTGTCTGCTGACATTATTGAGTAGAACATTCTGGAAGCCCACCACAATGACTTATTTCAATGACTTTCTCCTCCATGGATGCCGTCCTAACTCTGGCTTTCTATTAGCCTGGGGTCATAAACACTCAATATTACAGCTTGGTAAATTGTTAAACTACATCTTGTGGTCAGTACATTGTGCACTGGTAGTGGAGGGAACACCACATTAACCCCCAACTCTGACCATGAAGCATGGTCAGATCTTTGAAATGTCCTTGGTTCCTTTACTGCTAGCCTCCATCTTGGATTGACCTGATACTTTCCTTTCCACTCAATAATGTTCCATGGAATGAAGGAAAAAGTGCACTGGGCATTGCATGCTTATTGATGCAAGACCTAGCATAGCAAACACCTAATGGATATGGGTATGCTATATATCAACTCTCTTGTACACTTCAACTGGTGCCAATGAATTTCAAGGCCCTTATATTTTCATGACTTCAACATGGAAGTGGTAATTCCATTTAAAATGCTTTCCCATTTCACCAGTGTTCCTCTCTCCAATTCATCTCCTGATCCAATGCTGCCTCATTCATGAAGACTGACCCCGTCGCTGCACTGATGCAGGAAAGGCTTGTCTATTGAGAAGGTCCGCTGTAGCAAAATAACCCGGAAGTATGAAGCCAGAAGCATCTCACCAAGCAATGCAGGGACCTGAGCAATTCATCTTTGCTGAAGCCACTGAGGATGTAACACGCTGAAGCATCAGGAAGTACAAATAAAACAGATAAATAAAGATAAAATGAATAAAATAAATTCTTTTCCTTTCAGATGTGGTTCTGCTACTGTTGGAGCCTGTGGCGGACATTTTGGTGATGTGTTCTTCAGGTTGTTTGAGCAATCTGGTGCTTTGGTGTCTCTGAGGGTTTTAAAGTGAAGTGTGCGGCCTCGAGGCCAAGAAGCCTAGAGACGGGCTGCAAGCCCATGATCGACTCAATTTCTTGCTGATTTTCCCGATTGAAATGTAAAAGAAGATTGAAATCATTGAGGCAAGTGTGGAAGGCACGCTGGTGTTCAGCACTGTCTCGCAGCTTCATGCTCGCTGCTGCCGGAGGAAGGTATCTGTGTGTGATGGCTTCTCTCTCTCTCTCCCTCTCTCTCTGTCTCTCTCCCCCTCCCTCCCCTCTCTCTCTCTCCCCCTCCCTCCCCTCTCTCTCTCTCTCACCCCTCTCTCTGTCTCTCTCCCCCTCCCTCCCCTCTCTCTCTCTCTCACCCCTCTCTTTCTCTCTCTCACCCCCCCCCCTCTCTCTCTCTCCCTTGTTGCTGTCAGAGGATGGTGCTTAATCAGCATGGTTTGTGGATTGGACGTTGGACTCTATCGTTCACGTTATGATGTTTCTGATTTCTGGTCACTCCTTTTTGTTGGTATTTTGGGCAATTTTGAATCGGGGTGGCCTGCAGATAACGAACACTGTGCTGATCTGAATATGTCTGGACTCCTTCAATTTTGTGCTTTATGCTCTGTGTTTTTGCCTGTTTCTTCATTTCCATTTGCATGTTTTTTTGCAGGTGGGGTGGTAGGGTTGAAGCTTGTTCTTTGAACAGATTCCATGGTTTTTTTGTTTAGTGGTTGTCTGTGGGGAAGATGAATCTCAGGATTGTATACTGTCTACATACTTTGATAATAAATGTACTTTGAAACTTTGAAGTAGATCAAAAAACACCCCCAATCCTGATCTCATCAGGGTGGAAGTCTGCAAGTCTGTAAAACTGTAAGCCACACAGGCACTCTCTGTCAAACATTTGCCAAAGGGAACGGAGACACCAGCTGCAATAAATGAGCCCTTACTGAGATGAGACAGTGACAAGTTTAAATAGCCACCTGAACTGGTGCTCAACTTGCCCGTTCCCTTGTCATTTTCCAGAGCCATGGGAAACACATAAACAATTCAGAGCCAAGTTAATAACCATTTAAAGATGCTTCGTTAATATCTCCTAAGGGTTTTAACTGAGTCAATATATATCTACCTAGCACTCAATAAGAAATTCCAAAGCTGGAAAATAAAAATCTCCTGGGAACAAAATACTGTATATGGCTTCCGTTATCCCAGACTAGGGGTGTCAAAACTTATAATAATAATAATGACTTAATTTACAGAACACTTTTCATACAGAGATGTAACTCAAAGAGTTTACAATGGGAATAAAGTACAAAAATGAAAATAAAATAAAAAAATAAAAATAAATATGAAACTCAAAGACAAAAAGATGTTAGCTAAAAACAAGGTTAAATAAATAGGTGTTGAGCTGGCATTTAAAAGTGTTAACTGAGTCTGATTCTCTTATATAGCTTTTGGTGTTGAATTCCATAGTTCACAAAAGCTGACCTGCCGATTATATTTTGAAGGAGGTTGTTTAAAGTTAAGAAATCAGCGGAAGAAGACTTGAGATCTCAAGCAAGATTATAAAATGAAAATGATTTTGTGATATACTTCAGTCCCAGACTATTAAGATCTTTAAAAACAAGAGAACTTTAAAATAAATTCTAAAAGATATAGGAAGCCAATGCACAGTAGCTAGTGCGGGTATGATTTATTCTCTCATCCTGGTTTGGTGAAAAGTGTAGCAGCAGCTTTCAGAATGAGTTGAAGTTTGTCAATAGGTTGCTTTGGAAGGCCAGTAAAAATGCATTTCATTAATCTAGTCTATTCGACATAAAGATGTGAATTCTTTTGTTAGCATCATTATAAGACAGAAATTGATATATCTTTGTAATATCTTTTAAGTGTAGAAATACTCCTCTGATTACTTTCTTTATGTGGGATTTAAAATTCAAATCTTAATCGATAACATCCAGGCAATTTACTTATGATTTTACAGGGGGAGACAAGTTCCCAAGTTTATCAAGAAGTTTATCTGTTTTGGCTTTGGGACCTGTTATGTTTTGTAATTCCAGAAATTATTCAAAAGAAAAATGTGGGAGCCCAGGGTAACTTGTGAATGTTTAGTTAGGACTTATGCCATTCACATACTTTTATGTATAACCTACAATGAATTATGTAAATAACAAAGAATATTTAATAATATACAATATTTATATACAATATTACTCAAATATTAAATGCACAATTAGTTGATTTCAGAAGAGTTAAGACTAGCTCTCTCTTACCACTCTCCCCACCCAGCATCTTCTGAGATAAAGATGCGAAGATACATAAAATTTTCCACACAAAAAGCTCACAAAATATCTATGGATAAATGTAAATATAATAAAGGTTAAGACCTTTGGCACTGACCACAAAATCCATACCTCTTATTTAGATTATTGTACTTTGTGTGATAAGTCCTTTAACTGAAAAACAATTCAGAATCAGGTTACCACCATCCCTATAATCAATCATAAAAAAACTCTAATCCCAATCATTACAGTTATTTTAATAAACCTAAGAGCTATGCAATCATGCATCATTTAGATTCCTGCAAATTCTTGTCAATATTTTTCACTAGCTTTACCACGCAGTTCAATCTGTTTCTCTATTTCTAATGAAACTCTGTGCTTTGAAGATTGAAGGTACAAAAATCACTTAGTATATTCAACAATTGTGAAACAAAATCTCAAACTTATTCATAAACTTGGAGCCACAGATTTGCCTTTCATTTTCCACTCTGACTGGCTCTGGAGAAGATCAATGGGTTGATGATGCTTTGCACAGGGACTCTGCTGTCCTGAGGAATGCCTGCAGCTAAACTGAATGGTTCAGAAAAGCCATCAATCCTCCTTTGTGCAGATACGACTCCAGCTGCGTGGGAATTCTCCCCAAAGCCCAACCACACCCCAAGCTGAGTCCATTACCCCCAAGCTCCTCCCTGCCAAGGCGAACATGGCCAAGGGCAGTAACATAGGATTTTTATTTATCCTAATTTTACCATTTCCAGTTCCCTCTTTTCATTCATTTTCTCATAATATGAAAAGGCCGTTGAACATCAAAAAGTAAACAAAACTTTATTTGGCACATACAGCACTTTGTTTCATGCTTTTGCCTAGGGGATGCCCCTTTCTTTCTCCCAGTACAATGTTCATTCACAGTGCCTTTCAAAATGAGAATTACCTTCAATGAGAAGGAGTACAATGAAAGTTCTCATCTCTTGGTATTTACATCAGCTGATGCATACAACCATTTTTTTCCTTGATCTTTATTTGATCAAGCAGTGAATAGACTTTGGCCTTCCAAAGCAAGTTGTCTTATAGCTGTTTCAGGATCAACCAGGATTTGTTGAGCGATTCAACATTGCTCTGCTCTTGCAACAAAATGAATGTGATAATTGCCTTTACGTTTGATGCTGTGTAGTCATTCCAAACTTCCAAAGGAAACTTGGAATCCGAGTCAAGCAACTGTGTACATGCATTAAGATGCAGTGTATGGTAAATAAATTGCTTCATCTTCCTCTTAAGCAATCAAACTATCAGTATTCCTAATCCACATGTTCAAAGATTGTCCTCAAGTTGCTTATCTGCTTCTTTGGTTGGCATGATTATCAATGTTAACAAAGATTAACTGCACTGTCTTAATGGAGACTTGATGTTCAGGCAAAAAAAGAGTTTCACAGACACAATACCAGCAACTTTAAATTAGTGGAAAGTTCATTGACGTCAAGAAGTTGTTCCAAGACAGTAATTCATGAACTGTTCATGAATCAAATTAATGGAATGGACGTCAAGTTGAAGTACTGGAGGGAAAATTTTTTGAATCATTTGTCAAACTGCAGGATGTCATGATGGGGTTTAGTAGTACTTTTGTAAGGAGGTGATTGAAAAGGCTGAGTTTAAGAGCTGAAAGGTAATGTTACAGCTATATAGGACCCTGGTCAGAACCCACTTGGAGCACTGTGCTCAATTCTGGTCGCCTCACTACCGGAAGGACATGGAAACCATAGAAAGGGTGCAGAGGAGATTTACAAGGATGTTGTCAGGATTGGAGAGCATGCCTTATGAGAATAGGTTGAGTGAACTCAGCCATTTCTGCTTGAAGCGACGGAGGATGAGAGGTGACCTGATAGAGGTGTACAAGATAATGAGAGGTATTGATCATGTGGATAGTCAGAGGCTTTTTCCCAGGGCTAGCACAAGAGGGCATAGTTTTAAGGTACTTGGATATAGGTACAGAGGAGATGTCAGGGGTAATTTTTTTTTACACATAGAGTGGTGAGTGCGTGGAATGGGCTGCCGGCAGCGGCGGTGAAGACGGAAACGATAGGGTCTTTTAAGAGACTGCTGGATGGATACATGGAGCTTAGAAAAATAGAGGGCTATGGGTAAGCCTAGGTGGTTCCAAGGTAAGGACATGTTCGGCACAGCTTTGTGGGCCAAAGGGCCTGTATTGTGCTGTAGGTTTTCTCTGTTTCTATGTTTCTAGATCTTAACTGTTCATTGGTGTGTCAATATAAACCAGTAATTATACCATCAATATCAAGATATCTTAACTTAGTCCTGGAAAATAAACCAAAGAGATAAGAAGGTCTAATTACTAAAACAATTATATGAAAGAGATCTAAAGTTATTATCTAGGGCTTATTGATTTCTGTTTTCACCCAATGTCTTTGAAGAAGAATTCAACCTGGATACAGTTCTGAATTTGGTCTCTTTTCTTTCTTCTTTAGCCACACCTTTTTATTGTGAAACAGTTATCACCAGCAGAATTGTTATGAACAAAGTAATATACTTGCCTGTCAATACAGGATTCAATATCATATCTTGCATAATCACATTAAAGATAATGTCAAGTTCTAGTCAGGCTGGTTTGTTTCTCCTTGGAATTCACTCTATACATATGTAGATACAAAGGATCTAGTCTTTGCTGTCCTCTTTACAAGAAAAATGCAAACACAGGATTTCAGTTCATTGTAATCAAGTGCAAAAGTTTTAAATCAGTTCTGTATGAACTCACCGACCCTTTGCCAGTCCTTGACTAATCCAACTCAGCCCTTGTTCCTCTCTCATTCTACTACTGAGATCATGCAAACCTCTGCGGTTACTTACTTGGGCTACCCCAGCAACACCTCCTAAACCAGCAACGTCAACCAAAATGGATAAACACTGCAGCATGAGAATGCCGCAGCAACAGGCTTCCTATAATTTAGATGGCATCCTGATTGTAGGAAATTATCCCATTCCTTTAACGTGGCTGGGCTTAAACGTTTGAAGCCTCTGCCCAATAGCCATAGAAGGACTGCAGGAGCCCAAGAAGGTTGTGCACTGCCATCTTCTCAAGGTCAATCAGGGAGAGACATTTTCCAGAGATGCCCCATCCAAAAATCAATATAAGTTCTTCTTTGCCCTTTGCCTTCACCTGTGTGCTTGCTGATCTATACTGATTAGGAGTTAGGCCATGATAGCACTTTAAAATTCTCCTCTTCAACTTCAAATCTTTCCAATGTTTGTTCAATCATTTTCTCCTCCAGTCATGTACTTTATATACTTGCCTGAGATTTTTGTCTTCCACAAAAATGTGGAACATTTCTGACTTTAGTTTGACTACCACAGCTTCAGTTCCCAACACACTAAGCTCCAGAATCTTAAATCCCCTCAACACCTGATCTCTCTTTCCTGATTTAAGATGCATCTTAATATCTATTTTGATCGATATCCTATTATATGCATCATTGTCAAATATTTGATAATGTTCCTGTCAAATAGCTTGGGCTGTTGGTACACTTAAGGTACTATCAAAATGGAAGTAGTTGTTTCTATACCATTTTTAAGACCAGTAAATTGTAAGATGGCAATGAGCAGGAATGGTGATTTGAAAAGCAAAAGCAAACCTAGAAATCCTGAAAATCGGAAATGAAAGCAGTATCGACTGGAAAAACTCAGCCAATCAGGCAGCACCAGTGGAGAGAGAAACAGAATTAATGTTTCTGATTTATGACTTTAACCAGAATTTGCAAACGTAAGAAATCAAATATGTTTTAAGTTGCAAGGTATAGGACGGAGTGGTGGTGGCACCTTTTGTTACATTTGGTAAAGACTGTAAAGACTTAAAAATGCTATTCCCAGAGTTAAGTCTGATGCCCTATTGTTTTATGTGATTTTATGCCCATAATTTATATATAACTCTGCCACCCCACTGTCTTTTCATGACTTTATTAGTAGGATTCTGTAGTTGCCATCATGTTCTGTAGTTTTCCTCCACTGTTAATACAAACTGGTTTCTGAGTAAATTGGCTTTCTTTGTTGCACATCTTCTGTGAATCCAGACAAATACACCATTTTGCTCTGTGGGTTGAAACAAACTATGGTCAGTGGATGTTTTGTTCAACAAAATGGAGCCAATGCTGTTGAGGCGACTGTATGATAAACTGAGCACCATGTATCTGAAGGTATGAAAATGCCTGAAGATGCCTTTCATGCATGAAGATGGGTTGTGAAACTAAACTCAGTCCCTCATTCATTTAAAACATTGACTGTTTAGCTTTCAATGTAATAGTAGAAAATGTTGGACATGCTCAGCAAGAGAGGCAGTATCTGTGGTAAAGGAAAAAGAGAGAATATTTCTGGTCAATTAGCTTTCATCAGAACTGGGAAGAGTTGGAAATAATTCAAGTTTAAAATCTCAAAGGTAAAAGGCAGAATGCACAAAATTAAAAGGGAAGATTCATGATAGGAGGAAGACCAGTCGAGCTTTTGTTATTTAATCTTTTCATTGGCATTTGGCTGTTGCTGGTAACACTAATATTTGAGGTGCTGCACATGGAAATGAACATGATTGAAAATCAAAAAGATGTAGATGCTGAAAATCTGAAATAAAAACAAAATGTTGGAAACATTCAGGAGGTCAGACAGCATAAATAGAAAGAAAAACATGGTTAATGCTTCAGGTCAAAACCCTTTTATCAGACCTGAAACTTAACTGTTTCTTTCTCCATAGAAGCTGTTCAACCTGCTGAATGTTAGCAGAATTTTCTGTGTTTTTTAATGAAATATTATGATGCAAATAAGCAGATTAGAAAAAATGTGGGGAAAGAAGAAAAAATAAAACCAAAATAATATTAGAGGAGAGATGGAAAAAACTGAATGCAAGGAATGTAAGATAAAATGAATTAATTACTTGCAGTTGTTGAATTCAGTTCTAGTCTAGATGTTGTTTCATCTGTCCCACTGTAGACATTTCTGTTAAATTTGTCATTCTGCTTGGTTCTCTGACTGATTTCAATTCTGAGTCACCAGCAAAATGTTTTCCTCCCCAGCTAAATTAATAACTTTCACATTTTTCAAATCATTTCTCAGCAAAATTTCAATTGGTCCTTATGCAGACACAACTGTTTCTGGAAATGAATAACAGGTCTGCTGGTCCTTGACTCAATGAGAAAACACAGAGTGTGCTAACCTTTTACTAATGCTTGAATCTGCCTATGCCAATGTTTGGGTACAACTTTTATCAAATCATTCTTAGGCTACAGCCTATTAAGATTCTGGATAGGATGGCTTCCTCGTCTCTACAAATATTAAGTAAACTACTCCTGAATTTAATGCTCATCTGACAAAATGCACTATATGTATTCAGAATGCTACCATCTCTGTCAAGGTTTAATTGCTCATATCATAGATCAGATTAATGTAGAAACCATGGATATTTCAGCACAAAGAGATGACATAAATTGTTCAGCCCTGCAAACTTCATTCTAGTCATGGTGGTTTGCCCTCAGGAACAATTTGAAATGTTAGAAACGTAGTAACCCGAATTCTCTTAGAATTTTAAAATAAGTTGAATTTATCATAACTAATCCCAGCAGAGTTATGATCTGTGTCCTCTACTTCCCGTCAGTGCAGGAGTGCAGTTGTACAACTAATCCTTCTTGTTAGCTTTTAGTTCTTATTGTCTCTATCTTCACTCTGTTCTTCTCAAATGCAAAGCCATTTTTCTGAAATTCAAATCAGTTAAACTAATTTAAACTCCTGAGCCCAGAATTCTACTTAAAAATATCTTAAACTGGCATAGTAGGCAGTTGCATTCCTTGCAGTAAAATTTCTCACCAGTGTGTGGGCATGTGGAAAACAACAGCCTAAAGGGGGTTGATGATAAAGGTTAAGAGCCAACGAGCACTGGGTCAGGTCCCAAGGATCACAGGATTTGAAGCAGATTATAATCAGGATCAGTATCACAAACTGCAGATAATGGCAAGCATAAGTTATATATTATTATGTGAAGAAACACAACTTGGTCCAATAATTTGGAGTTAGAAAGGGCAATCCAAAATCAGATAAAGTTCTTCTCCATTTTTGGTACTGGATACGGGCCACCTCCATCTGTGGAAAGCAGTTGCTATAACCCATTACAAGAGTCTTACCAGAGCCTTTGATTTAAAGGTAGCTTTTATTTGTCCTCTCTCGGTAGATGGAATATAGCAAGGACATATAGAAGTATAAACATTTTTACCATTTTTAGAACATATTAACATGACACATTTTGAATACTTCAAGAATATCATGAACATGCTTAATGATTATTGGCAGCTCCCAGGAGTTCTGTTGCCCTTCCCAACCAATATACATTGGGCGGCTCACCTCAGGCAAGTAACACCTGTACACTGAATGTCTGCAATGTTTGGGAAATTAATAGGTTTAATATAAGTTGGAAATCTAGACCACTTTTATTAAAAATGTAGTTATATTTAGTTTATTTTCAAACAATATTTATTGAAATTTTTAACCTGGTACGGCTTTCATGTTTGCATTTTTCAGAGTTAATTATTTAGCATAGAAAATTGATTTGGGGATCTGGAGTGTGGTTCAAGTACTTTTTCCAAATCATAATGTCACCGGAATGCTTGGTCATGTTTTTTTGTGGTATTTGCTGTAATTTATTTGGCGAATAAAGAATCAGATGCAAAGTTCATGCATATTCTTGGTTGTTATAAGGGCTTGCTTTTCATCTTTGTATGCACTTTCCATGAACCCTACAGCAGATGCCGAGTGTGGACATCATGTCCTGCTTCCGTTTTGTTTTAGGCTTCTAGATATTCCAATATTCCTCTTGCTGACCTTATTGTGAATATGTGTGAATCTTGCAAACAGGAACTTGTCTTTAAACAACAACATAACCACAAGAGGTCTGCAGTTGCTGGATATCCAGAGCAACACACAAAATGCTGGAGGAACTCAGTAGGTCTGATAGCATCTATGGAGGGGAATAAACAGCTGATGTTTTGGCAGAGACCCTTCATCAGATCAACTGTTTATTCACACAATAAATGCTGCCTGTCCTGCCGAGTCCTTCCAGCATTTTGTGTGTTACTTTATCTTCAAACAAGTTGCATCCTTTTTGATTCAGAGTTTTATAAGCCCAAGTCAGTGTTTTAACTGACATTACCCTGGCTGTATACTTCCCATGTCATAATTTCACAAGATAAGTTATTTGTTTAAGAGAGACAAGAGTCTATTAATCAGAAAGGAAAGAACTGCAAGTGGTGGAAATCTGAAAGAAAGGTGAAAGAAGAAACTACAGGATTGAAATAGACCAGCCAGTTGAGAGGTGTCATAGCAACAACCTTGCACTCAATATCAGCAAAACCAAGGAATTGATTTTGGCCTTCAGAAAGGGAAAGTTGGGAAAGTACACACCAGCCCATACTGAGGGATCAGCAATAGGAAGGGTGAACAACTTCAAGTTCTTGGGTGTCAGTATCTCCGAGGAACTGTCCTAGGCCCAACACATTGATGTAATCGAGAAGGCGTCCAGTGGCTCTACTTCATTCAGTTTCTGAGGTTACTTAGTATGTCACTGAAGACCTTTGCAAATTCCTATAGTTGAGCGGTGTGCAGGATTTTGATTTGTTGCATCACAGCATGGCATGGCAGCTCCAATGCACAGGATCACAGGAGGCTACAAAGAGTAGTAAGCTCAGCCATCTCCACCGTGGACATCTTTCCCACTATTACAGATCTCTTCAAGAGGTGGTGACTCAAGAAGGCAGTATCTATCGTTAAGGACCCTCACCACCAGTAAAATAACTGCTTCTCATTACAGCAGTCCATCTAAGAGGGAAAACTCTGATTTCAAGCCTCCGCTGCCTTGTGGCCATACCCACTCATAGGAAGGGCTTCGGGAGTAAACCCCGAGGACAAATCCGGAGCTGGAGTCCCTAAGGCAGTCCGACGTTGCCTTCAACCTCCTTCTGGCAACTCCTGCGACGACACTGGTGCCAAGCTGTATCGGCCCTTGCCCTTCCCTTGGACAGCATCGGTGGCGTGGAGAGGGGAGACTTGCTGCATGGGCAACTGCTGGTCTTCCATACAACGTTGCTGAGGCCCGCTCCCTGGAGAGGGTGCAGATCCATGGTCTCACGAGACTAACGGATGCCACACACATTACTACAGAAGGCTGAAGACCCACACTGAATGACTGCAAAACAGCTTCTTTCCCTATGCTATCAGATTTCTGAACAATCCACAAACCCACAAATACATCTACATTATTCCTTTATTTTGCACCATTTATTTATTTTGTAATTTATAGTCATTTTATGTCATTGTAATGTACTGCTACTACAAAAAACAAATTTTGTATCATATAAGACAGGGATAAAAAACCTGATTTTGTTTTGAAATATTAATAAGGTAAATAACATTTGCTGTGAAGGTTAATGTTTCAGGTTGATTACCTTTCATCAGAACTAGAACAAGTAGGAACTCCAACATGCTTTACGTTGCCGAGAGCGGGAGGAGTGCAAAACAAAGCAAATGTCTGTGACGTGCTGAGGGTGGCTGACGCGGGTCATGTTGGTGCTGGCTGAGACAGGATGGTTAGGGTTTGTGAATTTCAGCCTGTTTGGTGGAGGTTAAAATGAACATACAACAGTACAGCTCAGAAACAGGCCCCAGCTGTCTGTGCTGACCGTGCCAATCTAACTAATCCCATCCGCCTACATACGGTTTACTTCCCTCTATCCCCGTCTGTTCGTGTAGGGGATGTGCTGGAACTGTGAATAACAGAACATTGCAATCGCTGGACATCGGAAATGAATGAGAATGTTGGAGATGCCTAGTAGTTCGTATTAATACCGTAGAGCAGGGGTATCAAACTCATTTTAGGTCACGGGCCGGATTGAGCAAAATGCAGCTTCATGCGGGCCAGATCAGTCGGACGCGTGCGAACGCAGCTTTCGTTGCCTCCGTTTTTTCAGCCTGCTCTCATGTGTCTCAGTCTCTGCTATAACTACAAAGTGTTTCACTTTACAAATTCCATTTCTTATGAAGAAGACTGCCGAATAAACACTAAAAACCCTGAAAACCTGGTACCTGAATAAACTCAGCATTAGCCATATCATACGCCATAGGCGTTTCGATTACTGGGGCCAGCTTTAATAGTAATTAGATATTATCTCGCAGGCCAAAGATAATTCCACCGCGGGCCTTGAGTTTGACATATATGTCGTAGAGAGTGTTTGCAACTAAATCCAGATTATTGACAGTTTTATAGCAGATGGCATTCTTGGTTAAGTAGAATAATTTTACTGCAGAAATTTTAAAAAGCTGTATTATTTATACAGCTACATAAATGTTGACTTCTAACATATGTACCTTTTGTCCACCATAGATTGTACCTGCACATCAACCACAGTGACTCTTCTCTTCCTGGTAGGTTGAATGTCTTTTACATTTGTGGGGGGGGGGGGGCGTGGAATTTGTTCACCCGCAGGAGAAATCAAAATTCATCCCATCAGGTAGGAGGCCTGTGGTTGATGGTGCACAGGTGCTCAATGTGGTCCGCCAATTTATGATGGGTCTCACCAATGTACAGGAGGCCGCCTCGGGAGCACCGGACATATGAGCCGACCCCAGCAGATTTGCAGGCGAAGTGTTGCCTCACCCGGAAGGACTGTTCGGGGCCCTGAATGTAGGTGAAGGAGGAGATATATGGCAGGACTTAGGCCATCTGAAGGTTAAATGCCTGGAGGGAGATTACAGGGGAGGGACAAATGGATGAGGGAAATGCGGAGGGAGCGACCTCAGTGGAAATCTGAGGGGATAGGTAAAGATATGTGTCATGATAGGATTTCATTCTGGCGTCTTCTTCCTTTCTTCTCAGTCTTGAAGATGGGTCTTAGCCCAAAACATTCACTGTTTACCCTTTTCCACAGATGCTGCCCGACCTGCAGAGTTCTTCCAGTGTTCTGTGTGTGTTGCTTTGGATTTCTAGCATCTGCAGACCTTCTCATGCTTGTGATTGCTAGATCCAGTTCAACCAAATCATCAAGTTTGCAAATGACACGAGAGGTTGGCCCCATCAACGATGATGACGAGATGGCATAGAGAGGGGAGTTTGAGTATTTGGGGGAATAGCACAAGCACAACTTGAATCTCAGCATGGGCAAGACCAAAGAGTTGATTGTGGACTCCAGAAAGGTGCAGGCTGACCACTTCTCACTGCACAAACATGACTCCTCCCTGGAGAGAGTTAGGAGCACCACGTTTCTGGGAGTGTGCTTAACAGATGGTCTCACTTTGTCTCTCAATGCCACCTCTTCAGTCAAGGAAGCACAGCAGTGTCTCCATTTTCTCGGGAGATTGAGATGAGTGAGGCTCCCTCCCCCATCCCCACTTTAACCAATTTTTACAGGAGCACCATCGAGAGTGTCCTGACCGGCTGCATCATCATCTGGTACGGGAATTGCAAGTCTCTACAAAGGATTGCGAGGACTGCTGAGAGGATCATCAAGATCTCTCTCCCATTTATTTATCAGGAGTATTGCCTTAGCACTCTCAGTGATCCTTTCATCTGTCCAAAAATCTTGTTCAGGATTTTACTGCAGCAATACTTACTTACATACTTATTATCTGTTATGCCACTGGCGTTTAGGGCAACCGTGAAGATCCTCCATCTCTGACAGTGTTCAGGGCTTCCGTTATTGTGCCAGTAGCTTCCTCTCGGTTTTCATTACTGACAGCCATGCAAGTCCTGAGTGCAGACTCTGGAATACTGTCGCACTCACATGGTGAAGGGGTCTTCATTGCTGCTTCATTAGCAGTTTAGTTTTACCAGTTAGGGTTGTTAGCCCTAAGCTAAATCCCCAAACCTGGAGGGCTGGTGGACCACTCTTCCTCTGGCCTCTACTCTTTGACCTGACCGGCATGAGTAACCCTACCAACAACCAAAGCACAAAGTCCTGACTCCAGCCAATATCTCTCTCTGGATCTTTGAGGCAAGCAAACCTCCAAATCACAACGTAGTTGAGGTCCTCTTGTAGGACTGTAGCATTAGGCCAAGAACTGTTCGGATGGCAAATAGCTTCTTACCCCAGGATGTATGACTACTGAACTCCCTGCCACCGCTCAGCTCTCATTATGTATACGCATTATACTGTTAGAAAGTTTGTGAACCCTGTAGGACTTTCTCTATTTCTGCATAAATACGACATAAAATGTGATCAGATTTTCACGTAAATCCTAAAACTAGAAAAAGAGAACCCAATTAAATAAATAACACAAAAACATTCTACTTACTTGTTTATTTATTGAGAAAAATGTTCCAATATTACATGTATTTGTTTTAAACCAATCTGTTGTTGTCTTTCGGATTATTGTCTTGTTGCATTATCCAACTTCTATTGAGCTTCAGGTGATGGGCTGTTACCCTGACAATCTCCAGTAAAATGTCTTGATACAATTTTGAATTAATTGTTCCTTCAATGATTGCAATCTGTCCAGCCCCGAGGCAGCAAAGCAGCCCCAAACCACGATGCTCCTTCCACCATGCTTCACAATTGGATGAGGTTTCGTTGTTGGCGTGCAGTGCTCCTTCTCCTCGAAACATAGCAATGTACATTTCTGCAAAACTTTTGTCTCATCTGTCCACAGACCCTTGTCCCAGAAGCATTATAGACCATCCAGGTGGTCTTTTGCAAACGAAGTGTGTAGCAATGTTTTTGTTTGGAGTGCAGTGGTTTCATCTGTTGTGTCTTTCCATGAACACATTTTTGTTCAGTGCTTTTCTAATAGTGGACATATGAACAGAGACTTTAGCAAGTTCTAAAGATTTCTGCAGGTCTTTTGCTGTTAGGTTCTTTTTCACCTCTTTCAGCATTGCACATTGTGCTCCTGGTGTGACCTTTGCCAGATGCTCACTCCTAAAGAGAGTAGCAACAGTACTGCGTTTCTTCCATTTTATAGATAATTTCTCTTATGGTGGACTGATGAACACTCAGGTGTTCAGAAATGCTTTTGTAGCCTTTTCCAGCTTCATGCATCTCTACAATTCTTTTTAAGACCCTCTGAAATTTGTTTTCATCGAGGCATGGTATACATAAACATATCTTTCTTGAGAAGAGCAGGCTCTGACAGTAGCCTGTCTTTGCGTGTCATTTTTTAATGTAGGGCAAGGCCTCTCAACAACCCACATCTCCAATCTCAGCTCATTGATTGGAACACACACAAAATGCTGGTGGAATGCAGCAGGCCAGGCAGCATCTATAGGGAGAAGGGTCTGACGAAGGGTCTCGGCCCAAAACGTCAACAGTGCTTCTCCCTATAGATGCTGCCTGGCCTTCTGTGTTCCACCAGCATTCTGTGTGTGTTGCTTGAATTTCCAGCATCTGCAGATTTCCTCGTGTTTGCTCATTGATTGGACCACCTGGCTGTAAATAGCTTTTGTGGAAGGCTTTACCCCAGTGGTTCACATACTCTTTTTCCAACAAATACAGATAATATTGGATCATTTTCACAATAAATAAATGATCAAGTATAATTTTTTGTGCTATTTATTTAATTGGGTTCTCATTTTCTAGTTTTAGGACAGGTGAAGATCTGATCCTATTTTAGGTAATATTTATGCAAAATTAGAGAAAATTCTATAGGGTTCACAAACTTTCCAGCACCACTGTAGAAGAGAAAATCTGTAGATGCTGGAAATCCAAGCAACACACACAAAATGCTGGAGGAACTCAAGAAAAAGAATATAGTCTACATTTCACGCCGAAATCCTTCATCAGCATGAAGGGTCTCGGCCCGAAAAGTTAACTATATTCTTTCCCATAGATGCTGTCTGGCCTGCTGAGTTCCTCTAGCATTTTGTGTACACTTTTTAACTTATATTGGATATGTATTTTATTATTCAAGGCAATATTAAATTATGTGTTATATGTGTGAGTTATATATACTGTGTTATGCACCTTAGTCTGGAGTAATGTTGTCTCATTTGGTGGCATACATGTGTACGGTTGAATGAAAATAAATTGAGCTTGAAATTTTCAAACCATATTGATGACTGGACACATTGTGCAATCACTTCCTTAATTTTTCAGCCTCCCTTTAAAAATACATTTTACCAAGAGCAACATATTTGCATCTCAACAAAGAGAGCATTATTCATGAATGAATTTTATCAGTTATTGGCAGCAGACTGTACACAGTCTGTACACAGGGAATCACAACTGAGCCTTGCTTTGCTCACTGTATAAATTGCTCAGAATCCACATTCACACTTCCCACCAGTCATTGAAGTCAGGATTGAGAAACAAAATCAGAATCAGGTTTAATGTCACTGGCAAATGTTGTGAAATTTGTTAACTTACTGGCAGCAGTACAATACAATACATGATAAATATAGAAAAAATAAATGAATTATGATTATTAGTTATATTAAAAATTGTGCAAAAACAGAAATGACAGAAAAATAATTGAGACAGTGTTCATGGGTTCAATGTCCATTTAGATATCAAATGGCGGACGGGAAGAAACTGTTCCTGAATCGCTGAGTGTGTGCCCTGAGGCTTCGGTACCTCCTTCCTGATGGTAACAATGCAAAGAGGGCATGTCCTGGGTGCTGGGGGTCTTTAATAATGGACACTGCCTTTATGAGGCACCGCTCCTTGAAGATGTCTTGGAATCTACAGAGGCTAGTAACCACAATGGAGCTGACTAATTTTACAACTTTCTGTAGCTTCTTTCGATCCTGTGCAGTGGCCTCCCCCACACCCCCCCCCCCGCAACCAAATGGTGGTACAGCCTGTCAGAGTCCTCTCCGAGGTACATCTGTAGAAGTTTTTGTGCATTTTAGGTGATAAACAAAATTTCCTCAAACTCCTGATGAAATAGAGCTTCTTTATAGCTGCATCAAAATGTTGAGCCCAGGTTAGATCCTCAGAGATATTGATACCCAGGAACCTGAAATTGCTCACTCTCTCCACTTCTGATCCCGCTATGAGGATTGGTGTGTATTCCCTTGTCTTGCTCTTCTTGAAGTCCACAATCATCTCTTTTGTCTTACTGACGTTGAATGCAAGGTTGTCGCTGTGAGACCAATCTATTAGCTGGGATATCTTGCTCCTCCACACCATTTTGTCTCAATCTGAGATTCTGCCAACAATGGCTGTATCATCAGCAAATTTATAGATGGTATTTGAGCTGTGCCTAGCCACATTGTCATGGATATAGAGAGAGGAGAGCGGTGGGCTAATATCACATCCCTGAGGTGCACCAGGTCTGACTGTCAATGAGGAGGAGATGTTATTACCAATCTGCACAGACTGCAGTCTTCCAGTTAAGAAGTCGAGGATCCAATTGCAGAAGGAGGCATACAGGCTCAAGTTCTGTAGCTTTAAATCAGAACTATAGGAATGAAGGTGTTAAAAACTGAGCTACAGTCAATAAGCAGCATCCAGACATGGGTGTTTGTATTGTCCAGGTGATCTAAAGCCGCACAAAGAGCCATTGAGATGCGTCTGCCGTAGATCTGTGGTAGCAATAGTTTGGGAGCTCATAATTTTTGTTTGCCTTAATGTTAGGAAATTCTGCAGATTGTGAACATCTTACTATTATCCCTAATGTGCTCATCACAATACATAAATCAAACCTACCAATAATCTTTTTAAGAGGTTACAGTGAAATAGACCATGAGACACAGTAGCAGAATTAGGTCATTCACCTCAGCGTGGCTGACTTATTATCCCGCTCAACTCCATTCTTTTGACTTCTCTCACCTTTGACCTTTGACACCTTGAGTAATCAAGAACCTATCCACCTCCGCTTTAAATGTAATCACTTGGCCTCCACAGATGTCCAAAGCAATGAATTCCACAGATTCACCAGCCTCACTACAGAAATTCCTTGTCATCTCTGTTCTAAATGGACATCCCTCTATTATGAGGGGGTGTCCTCTGATCCCAGACTCTCCTACTAGAGGAAACATCCTTTTCACATCCACTCTTTGTCGGCATTTCAATATTTGACAGCCTATAATGAGATCGCCCCCTCATGCTTCTAAACTCCTGCGTGTACAGGTGCAGAACCATCAAAACACTCCCAGTACATTAACTCTTTCATTCCTAGGAATCATTTTTGTGAATCTGTTCTGGACTTTCTCCATTGCCAGCTCATCTTATCTTAGATAAGGGGTCCACAACTCTCTCAAATACTTATGATGTTATTTATATTTCCATAAAGCACTTGATGAGGTCTGTCATAATAGATTGCTAGCAAATGTTGAAGGTCACAAAACTGAAATTAAATTATTGATCTGGTTAGGAAATTAGTTGAGCAGCAGGAGATTAGAGGCCAGTTAATGGTCAATATCTCCAAATGGAAGTTGGATTTAATTGATGACCAGCTAGGACTGGTGCTAGGGCCTCAAGGACTCATATGTTTATAAATAACATGTGATGGGATAGAAAGCCACGTTTGCTGACAACACAAAGGTGTACTCAATATTGTTAGGAGCGTCGATGGAAGTACAAGATTACAGGAGACCAAATGATCAAATAAATGTGTGAACTTACTACGATGAAAGCCATTGTTAGGAAATGTGGGGCCATCCAGTTTGGCCCAGAAGAACAGAATACTTATTTTCTTTACAAAAGCTAGAAAAAAACTGGAGATCCAAAAAATATTGGAGATTTATGTTAAAAAAATTAACATCTCATGGACTGGAAGAGGGAGTAAACATAAAGGTTAATGAAATGTAGATTCTTTTTGTGCACCAAAATATGAGGGACAGAAACTATGTTATAGCTATACGAAGTTAAGGTTAGGCAACACCTGGACCACATTGACTTTTTTTTATTGGGAAAAGTGTAATGTAGATTTACTCCAGCAATTAGAGGACCTGGAAAGTGGACTACATTGGAGCACACTTTCTTTAGTGTTAGGGAGGGTGATTTCATCAGCATTTCTCTTGAATAGCATTTGCAGAATTATTCTAAGTCTGCGGCTGCATATGGAGTTATATTACACAGTTCTGTGAATACTGGACATTCGTCTGAAACAAACACTTGGTCACGTCTGCTCTCATGTTATGCTAGTTTGGCAATTGGGTTTCTGAGGTGAGTTCTGTAAACACACCCAATGTCACACATGGACTTCTTAAATGACACTTGGTCTAAACAGCTGGATGCACTTCCTATCCTGAACAACCTAACCTCCTTACATTAGTTAAAAAGATAATCAATTGCTTGCAAGAAATTTGAGGATCTGTATAAGGAAGGGAAACTTCTCGGGTACAACAGTGTTCATCTCAATCCGGAGGTGTGAGGTAGAGATTAAAGTGACAGTTGCTATTCCCATGCCACAAAAAAAATGAGAACTTTTATTGCTGTCAGCAAAAAATCATTCACTGGAATCATGAATTACTGGAGCAGGAAATGTTGGTCCAAAGTAAAAGAATCACAAACATCCACTGTACCCTTTTCCATAGATGCTGCTTTGCCTGCTGAGTTCCTTCAGCATTTTGTGTGTGTCGTGTCCAAAGTAAAAGATTCATTTTAGGAAGAGACAAGAGAGGCAAAAGAGCCTAGTTTAAGCAAACATGGTTTATCCACAAATGACCTTCCATATACAACAGTTTTATATCCATCTCACAGAGACAAAATGCACTTGGATAATGATTGTAATATAACAAATTTCCCAACATACGACAGTGATATCATTGATATCAGTGATTTCATTTGGAGTTTGAGGAGATTCACTTTGTCAACTAAAACACTTGAAATCTTCTAAGAATGTGTTTTGGAGAGCATTATGACTGGCTGCATCACCGTCTGGTATGGGGGTGGGGGGAGGGCTACTGCATAAGATCAAAGTAAGTTGCAGAAACTTTTACAATTAGTCAGCTCCATCACGGGTACTAGCCTCCAGAGTATCCAAGCCATCTTCAAGGGGCAGTGTTTTAGAAAGATGGTGTTCATCATTAAGGATCCCCACCACCCAGGACATGCCATCATCTCATTGTTACTGTCGGGAAGGAAGTACAGAAGCCTAAAGGCACACTCTCGGTTAAGTCAGGAACAGTTTCTTCCCCTCTTGCCATCTGATTTCTAAATGGACATTGAACCTGTGAATACGACCTCACTACTTTCTTATTTCTGTTTTTTTGCACTACCTATTTCAACTTAACTATTTAATAGACACATATACTTAATGTAATTCAGTTT
Source organism: Hemitrygon akajei (assembly GCF_048418815.1). Classification (NCBI taxonomy): domain Eukaryota; kingdom Metazoa; phylum Chordata; class Chondrichthyes; order Myliobatiformes; family Dasyatidae; genus Hemitrygon; species Hemitrygon akajei. The sequence continues at coordinate 166,461,329 of NC_133128.1, read as the reverse complement.
TTTCCTCAATATTTATTGATCATGTATTTCATTGTACTGCTGCTGTAAAGTTAACAGATTTCATGACATATGCCTAAGATATTAAACCTGATTCTGATTCTGAAAGTTGCAGACAGAAATTGTGCAACATTATTATACCTGGACTGTGCTTAGCTCTTGGTTGATGTTGACCTAAATTTATAATCTGCTGACTCCTCAGCTTCTTCAGTCACGTTGTTCCCTGTACAAGAGACGTGGGATGGTGTTTCTGCTGAGATGGTGGACGTCCCTGTAGTTTAGGAATGACATATTATATCATTATTCCCACATTTTCTGAGCACTTTAACCAACATCCTTTCAAATATCTTTTATGCTTTTGAGGCAAACAAAAGTACACAAGGCAGATCCCAATGCAAACACGGCTCTATTTACACACACATGGTTAATCATTCAATACTTAATTTAGGCTTAAATTATCTCATAGATTTAGGGCCAGTCACAGACATCTTTGTTGGGCTCCAAGAGTCCAGGGTTCCCCGGTCTTCATGAAGGTTAGTCTCCTGCCTTGGGGCAGGTTTGTTTGCTGGTGTCACTTTGCTCCCTTTGTAGGCCTTGGACCTTTCTGGCTTTGCTGGCTGCTGTCAAAGTTCTTTACTGCTGACCAATACAGCAGGGTTATTGCGGCGTTGGTATGCTGATGGGGGTAGCTATACCCCTGCTGTGACCTTCAGAAACTTCGCTTGGCTCAACCAGTTAGATGCTGAGATGCAAAGGCCACTACTAGTCACTTCAAAGGATAACAAATATTGGAGTAGCTTTGAATTCAAACCCTGCTAATCTGGCAGGGTAGGCAACCTAGGCTCCACTCAGTCTGCCTCTCTCTGATTTCTCTTTCCCTGGACTAATACTCATTATGTTAAGACTCAAGATTCAAGGTTGTTTCATGTCATTTCCAGTAAAAAAAACACAGCACGATAAAGAACACAATAAAACAAAAAATCCACAATAAATATAAATACATAAGATAGCTTCGATACATTAATTGATAGTATGTCCATAAAAAAGGCCAAATATTCAATCACTAATCAATTGACCTGCACTATGGTCACTAGCACCCACTGGTACCACAGTACTACACCTGAGCCGAGGTATTTAAATTCCCTTACTATCCTCAGTATTCTGCTTTCAATGATGATGGAAAGCAGCACAGCAGCAGATCCACAAGCAGGCTGATACAAGGCCTCTGTTTTGTCAGGAATGATGGTGAGGGCAAATAGACACAAAGCTTCTGCAAACCCGTCAATAACCAGTTGCAGGTCAGACTCTGTGGGCCGTTAGAGCGCAGTCATCCACAAAGAGTGCATTGAGGTTAACTCTTTTAACTGTCTTAGCAACGCAAATCAAATGATGATCCATCAGGTCTGTACTGTAAGTATACCCTGTGTTCAAGGTCCCTGAATGTGTAGTTGATTATGTATGTGAAAAAGAGGTTGAACAGCACTAAAGCCAGAAACACTCTTGCTTCATACCATTTGGAATATTGAATGGCTCCGAGGCTTCTCCATGTGAGAGGACGAGGCCAGTCGTATCATTGTTGAAGAGGTGAGAAAGATTGATAAACCTGTGTGGGCATCTCCAGTGCTGATTCCTAGGATAAAGAAATCAATGCCAGGATTTGCAAGGCTAGTCAGAGCCTGTGCCACCGGAGACTACATGTGCTAAGCCAGCACACTATACAGATGTCCACAAAGATCAGCTGGTATATGTCCTCACTGCCTCCTGTATGGTTTTAAAATGTGGCCCATATTCAAAAAGCAACTCAACCTGCTGAAGTACTTCAACATGCAAAGTCTGAGATTCACTGGCAAGACCATATCACAAACCTGGAAGTCCTCAATAGGGCAAAGACTATTGAGCCTATGATCCTGAAAGCACAATTTCATTGGACTGGACATGTTAAAAGCACAGAGGACTCCAGATTCCCTAAGCAGCTGCTCTATGGCCAGTTATCACAGGAAAGCAGAAACTGTGGTAGACCTTGTAAGAGGTATAAAGACTGTGTGAAAGCCATCATTGCTAATGGTGGGCTTGTTCCCCGGCATCTGGAACATAGGGCATGAGACAGAACTAGTCGGCTCACCGTGATTAAACTTGCTCACAGCAACTTAGAAGATAGGTATCACACAGATCTGGAGACAACCAGGGAGAAGAGGAAAGCAGTAGCAAAAGATGGAATCGGGACAACTCCCTTGTCCCCACTGTGAATGTTTCTGCCGTTCAGGAATTGGCCTCTACAGTCACCTCCAAACACACATCAGATGAGCTGCACAAACACACTTGTCATCATTGAACTTGATGGACAATCAACACACCCGCGAGCTCTGACTGAATTCCTGGCTGAGCTGGTTTTGTGCATTTGGATCTTACACTTGGACAAGGTCAGTTTGGCTAATTTTTCCATGGCTCCCAGCTCCCTTTTCTGAAGAGTTGCTTGGCTACACTACGAAGTTCAAAGTAAAATTTATTACTTACATACATATCACCACATACAACTCTGAGATTCTTTTTCCTGCAGGCATAGAGTCATAGAAAAGTACAGCACAGAAAACTCAGCAAATCTATAGAAAAGTGATTGTAAACAGGATAAATGAAAGAGCTGAGCATATAAGACAACTATCTGTTGAATGCAGCTATAAATAAATAGCAAGAAATAACAAGAGCAAGAAATAAGAAGATAAAAAGTCCTTAATGTGAGATCATTGGTTGAAGAAACATCTCAATTGAATGAGTGTAATGATCCTCTTTGGTTCAAGAGCCTGATGGTTGAAGGGTAGTAGTTGTTCCTGAACCCGGTGGTGTGAGTCCTGAGGCACTTGTACCTTCTGCCTGATGGCAGCAGTGAGAAAAGAGCACTATGCTTATGGTTCTGAAGATTCCAAGTACCTGTCCAAAAACAGAAAGGATAATGACTCCCTGAAGATGCCAATTATCAGCACTACTGCGTGAAATATTGCGGGTAGATGCCATGGACCCAGGATGCTTAACAACTTACTTATTTTCTTACAGTCTGCTCACATTTCATGCACCATTCATCACCAACAGCTAAGTCTGGGGAGAAGGACTACCTTGAAAGTTCAAGGCAGTATTTGCTAATGGATGCCACTGTCCATGAGGTAAATTGCATGTCTCCTCCATATTAAGGCAGGTGTGTTCCTAGAAAATGGAATATATTGTGCTTGCGAATGAACTCTTCTCAGGCTTCCAGCTGGGTACATGTAATGGTTTGACTGTTGTTTCGACGACAAACTCTGCCATCTTCATCAGGGATTACATTGAGATTCTCTGGAATGCAATCTCATGACAAGAAATGAAAGTTAAAAATGTGTTGAATTACTTACTATATTTCCAGATAAATTTTGTAAGCGCAAACTTTTATTCCATCTGGCTGAATTGTTGGTCGTGATTTGTGATCTTTTTTAAGGCTGAATTTCAGTTACTTGAGATGCTGTAGAGTGGTAGTCTTGTCCTTTGGATTCAGTCTTCTAGCTTGGGAATATACATCACTGAACTTTGGTTGTTGTTTAGTCAAAATCCTGGAACTCAAAAATGGCCATTATTATTTATATAGAAACATAGAAAACCTACAGGACAATACAGGTCCTTCGGCCCACAAAGCTGTGCTGAACATGTCCTTACCTTAGAATTACCTAGACTTACCCATAGTCCTCTATTTTTCTAAGCTCCATGTACCCATCCAGGAGTCTCTTAAAAGACCCTATCATTTCCGCCTGTCGCAGCCACTGGCAGCTCGTTCCACGCACTCACCACTCTCAGCGTAAAATACTTACCACTGACGTCTCCTCTGTACCTACTTCCAAGCACCTTGAAACTATGCCCTCTTGTGCTAGCCATTTCAGCCCTGGGAAAAAGCCTGACTATCCACACGATCAATATCTCTCATTATCTTGTACATCTCTATCAAGTCACCTCTCATCCTCCTTCGCTCCAAGGAAAAAAGGCCGAGTTCACTCAAACTATTCTCATAAGGCATGCTTTCCAATCCAGGCAACATCCTTGTAAATCTCCTCTGCACCCTTTCAATGGTTTCCACGTCCTTCCTGCAATGAGGCAACCAGATAATGAGCACAGTACTCCAAGTGGGGTCTGACCAAGGTCCTATATAGCTGCAACATTACCTCTCGGCTCTTAAACTCAATCCCACGATTGAAGAAGGCCAATGCACCGTATGCCTTCTTAACTACAGAGTCAACCTGTGTAGCAGCTTTGAGTGTCCTATGGACTCGGACCCCAAGATCCCTCTGATCCTCCACACTGCCGAGAGTCTTGCCATTAATGCTATATTCCATCATCATATTTGACCTACCAAAATGAACCGCCTCACACTTATCTGGGTTGAACTCCATCTGCCACTTCTCAGCCGAGTTTTGCATCCTATCAATGTCCCGTTGTAATCTCTGTCAGTCCTCCACACTATCCACAACACCCCCAACCTTTGTGTCATCAGCAAATTTATGAACCCATCCCTCCACTTCCTCATCCAGGTCATTTATAAAAATCACAAAGAGTAGAGGTCCCAGAACAGATCACTGAGGCACACCACTGGTCACCGACCTCCAGGCAGAATATGACCTGTCTACATCCACACTTTGCTTTCTGTGGGCAAGCCATTTCTGGATCCACAAAGGAATGCCCCCTTGGATCCCATGCCTCCTTACTTTCTCAATAAGCCTTGCATGGGGTACCATACTAAATGCCTTGCTGAAATCCATATACACTATATCTACTGCTCTTCCTTTATCAACATGTTTACTCACATCCTCAAAAAATTCAATCAGGCTTGTAAGGCACGACCTGCCTTCGACAAAGCCGTGCTGACTATTCCTAATCATATTCTGCCTCTCCAAATGTTGATAAATCCTGCCTCTCAGGATCTTCTCCATCAACTTGCCAACCACTGAAGTAAGACTCACTGGTCTATAATTTCCTGGACTATCCCTACTACCTTTCTTGAATAAGGGAATAACATCCGCAACCCTCCAATCCTCTGGAACCTCTCCTGTCCTCATTGATGATGCACAGAACATCGCCAGAGGCTCAGCAATCTCCTCCTTCACTTCCCACAGCAGCCTCGGGTACATTTCGTCCAGTCCCGGTGACTTATCTAACTTGATGTTTTCCAAAAGCTCCAGCACATCCTCTTCCTTAATATCTACATGCTCAAGCTTTTCAGTCCGCTGCAAGTCATCCCTACAATCGCTAAGGTCCTTTTCTGTAGTGAATACTGAAGCAAAGTATTCATTAAGTACCTCAGCTAACTCCTCCGGTTCCATTCACACTTATCCACTGTCACACTTGATTGGTCCTATTCTCTCATGTCTTATCCTCTTACTCTTCACATACTTGTAGAATGCCCTGGGGTTTTCCTTAATTCAGTCCACCAAGGCCTTCTCATGGCCCCTTCTGGCTCTCCTAATTTCATTCTTAAGCTCCTTCCTGCTAGCCTTATAATCTTCTAGATCTCTATCATTACCTTGTTTTTTGAACCTTTCGTAAGCTCTTCTTTTCTTCTTGACTAGATTTACACCAGCCTTTGTACACCACAGTTCCTGTACCCTATCATCCTTTCCCTGTCTCACTGGAACGTACCTAAGCAGAACCCCACGCAAATATCCCCTGAACATTTGCCACGTTTCTTCTGTACGTTTCCCTGAGAACATCTGTTTCCAATTATGCTTCCAAGTTCCTGCCTGATAGCCTCATATTTCCCCTTATTAAACGTTTCCCTAACTTGTCTGTTCCTATGCCTCTCCAATGCTATGGTAAAGGAGATAGAATTGTGATCACTATCTCCAAAATGTTCTCCCATTGAGAGACCTGACAGCTGACCAGGTTCATTTTCCAATACCAGATCAAGTACAACCTTCACAGTCACAGTAAAGAGACTGTATATCATCCCCATGGAATACATGGGTTTTCTCCACATGCTCTAGTTTCCTCCCACAGTCCAAAGATGTACCGGTTAATAGATTAATAGGTCATTGTAAATTCTCCCATGATTAAGCTAGGATTCAATGGGGGTCTGCTGGGCTGTGTCAGATTAAAGTGCCAGAAAGCCCTATTCCATGCTGAAAATCTCCACCCCATCTAAACCCCTCACTCCATGGAGATGCCAATCAATATTTGGGAAATTAAAATCTCCCACCAAAATAACCCTGTTATTATTACTCGTTTTCAGAATCTGTCTCCCTATCTGCTCCTCGATGTCCCTGTTACTATTGGGTGGTCTATAAAAAAACACTCAGTGGTGTTATTGACTCCCTCCTATTCCTAACTTCCACCTACAGAGAATCCGCAGACCACCCCTCCATGACTTCCTCCTTTTTTGCAGCTGTGACACCATCTCTGATCAATAGTGCCGTAGACCATAAGACCATAAGATATAGGAGCAGAATTAGGCTATTTGACTCATCGAGTCTCTCCCAAAGGCAAACTGAAAGTAAGTGTGATGCATGGAGGCCAAACACAACAATTAGAGCTTTATGTATTAAAAAGTGGAGGACTAACACTTTTTAGATATGAATAGTTGAGAAAAGTCCAACTTGGCGGGCACTCAATCAAAGCTCTCAGTGTGACATCAACAGGCAACAGCAGCTCAAGTGGTAACACTAGCCAGAGACTGGCACAGCTGCTTAATGCTGATGAGAAAGGGATTGGTAAACTCAAAGGTATGAAGGCCAAATTTGAACTGGATGAAACAGCGACATCAAGATTCCACAAAATGCATCCAGTGCCTTTTGCACTATGTCTGAAAGTAGATGCTGAACTGCAGAGCTCAGAGGTGGCTGGAATTCCCTCCAAGTTGAATGGAGCGATTGGGCCATGCCCATTGTCCCAGTGATCAAGAAAGGGAAGGCTGGAGCCGTTCGCATATGTGGGGATTTCAAGGTGAGCATCAACCCAGAGTTGCATACCGTGCAGTATCCCCTGCCAGGAATAGAAGAGATTTTTGCATCTTTGGCAGCTGGGGAGAGGTTTTCAAAGCTTGACTTGCCACAATCCTCTCTGCAAATGGAGACTGAGGAGTCAAGCAGGAAGTTCCTCACAATCAACACTCACAAGGAACTGTTCCAGCATAATCGTCTCGTCTTTGGCGTCGCATCAGCTCCAGCAATTTGGCAAAGAGCAAGGGACCAAGTGCTTCAAGATATGCCAGGAACACAATGTTACCTTGATGATATCATTGTGACTGGCAAAAATGATGAAGAGCACTTACAGAACCTTGGTAAAGAGCTTACCAGGTTGAGTGAGTGTGGTTTGTGCACAAAGAGAGAGAAAAGTGAGTTTTTCAAGAATGAAATCTCATATTATGGACATGTCACTGACAAGCATGGCTTACATAAGTCACCCCAGAGAAAACTGAAGCAGTACTACAGGCACCCAAACTGGAAGATGTGTCACAACTCAGGTCATACTTAGGCCTTGTAAACCACTATCACTGGTTTCTGCCAGACATCGCTATAGTGCTGCATCCTTTGAAAATGCATTGTTACAGACAGGAGCAAAGTGGGAACAGTGAGAAAGAAGTGAAAAAGCATTCAAAGAAACAAAGGCATTAATAATATCCGATGAACTGCTCACACATTATGACCCACCCCTGCCCATCAGACTGGCATGTAATGTGTCCTTTATGGCATTGGAGCCATTTTGCCACACAAACTTGGAATCATTTTCGTGAATCCCCTTTGAACCCTCTCCAATGTCAGCATATCCTTTTGAAGATAAGGGTCCCAAAACTGTTCACAGTACTTCAAGTGAGGCCTCACCAGTGCTTTACAAAGTCTCAACATTACATCCTTGCTTTTTATATTCGAGTCCGCTTGAAATGAATGCTAACATCGCATTTGTCTTTCTCACCACAGACTCAACCTAAAAAGAAACCTTTAGGGAATCCTGTACAAGCACTCCCAAGTCCCTTTGCACCTCAGATTTAAAAAAAATTTCTCTCTATTTAGTCAACCCTATCATTTCTTCCACCAAAGTCCATGACCATTCACTTCCTGACACAGATTAGTGACAGACTTTGTTGTTGCAAGGAAACACTTCAACACACAAAGGCTAATATAAGTTTGAACCCCTCTCCTGAATAAGGAAAATGATGCTGGATCCATTATTATCTGCACATTTAATACCTGTAAATATCTTTATTCCATTATACATGACATGGGGCAAAAGTCCCTTATTTCAGGAGTTATAATCACAGCTGATCTGTGAAGATTTGAATATATGGCAAAGTTTTATTCCTGTGTTGTTATTTAAAATATTTGGTTCATTTAAATTTGAATTAATTGAACACTACCAACATTACCAAGTTAAAATCTTCGACTCATGGATGAGTGTCGTGAAAGGAACCATTTCATAAAGACCACATTGCGGTTTGCAATTTGGTTGAAGGTAACTGAGAAGTCTCCGAAACTGCAAAACTGTTCCTTGTTTGTAGTTCCACCCTTCCCCCATCACTACGTGCTGAAAAGAAGTATTACTTTTTCTGGGGCAAATAGCTTATGCTATTGCTTTGGAATGTATTCCTGGTTATTCTCCTGGCCCCGTGCTCGAGGAAATGAGTGGTATGGTTGTAAATGCAACTTGCATATGGAATCATAATTTTTCCCATCTGACAGGAATAAATGCTTCTGGAATTAATACACAGAAAAATAACACTGTGATAGAATTATGGTTTGAATGAGACAGTGAAAAGCACTATCCAAGTGGCTGTTCTGGTTTGACTTTCAATACAATGTGATTAGAGAGTGTGCACATATGTAAACTTCACCCAAGTGCAAATCTTGGCAATAAAATCTTATCTCACAAAATAAATTCAAGTCCAGGTAGAATTCCCCCTTTACAGAATTGATTTGAGAGAGTATTATTGTGGTATCTGTATCTTGCCTGACTTGGCTTGTGTGAGGAGGGCAGTGAGGGCAATTGACTTCAGGAAGAAAGGCATTGCACATGCTCCTGCTTTCATCAATGGTGCTGAGGTGGAGATGATTGCCAGAACAAGCTCCTTGGTAAAATCATTGTCCTAGTATATACAACCAGTTAGATCCACGGCCAAGAAAGCACACTAGCACCTTTACTTCCTCAGGAGGCTTAAGAATTTCAGCATGTCTCCATTGATTCTCACCAATTTTTATTGATGCACCATATAAGGCATCCTATTTGAATGCACCACTACTTGATATGGCAACTGTTCTGCTCAAGACTGCATGAAACAGCAAAGAATTGTAAACACAGATCAGAAATGAATGAAAACCAGCTTTTTTCCCATTGATTTTGTCTGTACTTCCTCTTGCCAGCATAATTAAAGACCCCTCCCATACCAAACATTCCCTCTTCCTCTCTCCTTCCATTGGGAATAAGATACAAAAACACATGCCACCAGGCTTAAGAATAGCTTTTATTATTATACAGTGCAGACGCTGTTTTAAGACTATTGAATTGGACCTCTTGTATGATAAAATAGACTCACAATCTATTTTGTTATGGCCTTCCACCTTATTGTCTAGCTGCACTGCACTTTCTCTGTAACTGTAACACCATATGCTGAATTCTGTTATTGCTTTTCTCCTTGAATTACCTCAACGTACTGATGTGGTGAAATGATCTACATGGATGGCTTTCAAAACAAAGATTTCTGCTATACATAATGTCTGTACTTGACAATAATTAACCAATTACCAACCAATAACAAAATAATACAGTATTTCATCATACATATTGGGGTGGTACCGCTCTCCTTTTCTCAACTGCACCAGAGATTTACATTTGGAATAAAAAGGGGGTCATTCTTGAAATATTATTCTTTGATCCAAGCTTGACTGCTCTATATTGCATTAACTCATTTTCAGTACTGGATCTCCACTGATTCTACAAGGTAGATTTAGGAAGTTGCTTCCAACTCTGACATGGCAGAGCCACAAACCTCTGCCTTGGTACATTACTTTTAAATAAGATGAAAAATTAGGAAGTATAAATTCTACTGTAAATGTTAAATTTAAAAAAATCTTACCAGTATTTATCGGATTAGATTCAGAGGCAGTGTTATTTTCAGAACCGGCCATAATTGACAGACATGCCAGGATCATCCGCTCCTTATAAAATCAGTCCAAACATAAAGTACTGTCTGGTCATGATGATAATGTTCACATCTGTCAATTGTGCTGGAAGTTCTAAATAATTGCTGAAATTGCCTGTGAGCTCACGTACATGCGGGATTCTGTTCATGCATAAAAGGATCATTAGATGGAAGCTGGCATCAGTGAGTTGTTTGTGTTTTCCTTCCTGCTGAATAAAGCTGATCATATAGGTGTTTACTTTCAACTGTTTTGTGCTCTATGACTACAGGCTATGGTTTCTCTGATTTGTTGCAGAACACCCAAACTGAACCGTAACAGGGCAGCATTATGCCATATTGACAACTACAATTGCAAACACCAGTTCCATCCTTCTGTGGTACAAATGCAGTACACCACTGAAGTGATTAAAATATGTGATGACGAAGATGTAATTTACCTCTGGTGCCATTTATATGATATTTAATGTGGAGACATGACAAAAAAAATTGACAAGACTTAAGGGTCATGGTCATGTACACTCAACAATGACAAAAAGCCAGTGTTAATTAAATATATATTGTCTTAAAATAGAGCTCAAGCTTCTTTTGGTCCTCTTGAGTGACCAAGTTGGCAATGAAAGACACAAATTCACAAATAATTTGGTTAAGTAACTTTATTTACCTCTTAACTAAATGAACAAAGAAATCAGTAAATCAAGTAATCTTGTTAACTCAACCCCAGTTACAAATCTAGTCTAATTCAACTGAAGAAACAAAACTCAAGACGTCTTTATTTGATTCTTCACTAATAAATCAAGCTTAAGGTTGCGAGCAATTCATCATAATACTTATCATCAATTAACAATTAGCAATGCTGCTTATATATTCTTAACCACTCGGTCTTTAGCTCCCAGGGAACCCTAATATTTCACCAAGAAATGAAGGAGCATCAGGGTCAACAAGCACTGGTCAGGAGTCAGCCCATGGAGAAGATCCAAAAATCTCTTGAAACAATCTTACTTTTATATTTCTCAGGGTCTCCCTTATCTCCCCTACAAATGAATAACAACTCCATATAAGGCAAAACTCCTGATAAGCAATTTTCTGGAAAATACCACATGATTTCCAGTAAATTGCCATAGACAGGCCTAATCGCATCACCAAAGCCTAAAGCTAAACTTAATCAGCAATCTTCTGGACATATTCAGTTATTTTATAGTTGTTGCAACAGGGAAATAACTAATTCTGTTAATCTTGCCACATAGGTCAAATTTGTTTCCTTGTTTTCTCTAAGAATATCCATTTTCTTCAAAACCTGCTAAATATATAACTGCACTTAATAAACAAATCTATGGAATGGGTGAATTACAGTGTCCAAGACTGCACATTGTTGTATTTGAGGCTTGCAGAACTGGTGTCCCAGCAAATTTAGTGATGCATAATAATCTGACATGATAAGAAAAGACACACACAGTATGGAGATGGAAATAAGTTCTCTGGGAATAGAGTCTGTACTCAGCTGAAGTCTTCATAGAGGGATCAGAAGTGGAGAGAGTAAGCAGCTTCAAGTTGCTGGATGTCAGAATCTTTGAGGATCTAACCTGGTCCCAACATATCGATGTAGTTATAAAGAAGGCAAGACAGCAGCTATACTTTATTAGGAGTTTGAAGAGATTTGGCATGTCAACAAATACAGTACACTCAAAAACTTCTATAGTTGTACCATTCTGACAGGCTGCATCACTATCTGGTATGGAGGGCCTACTGCACAGGATCGAAAGAAGCTGCAGAAGGTTGTAAGTCTAGTCAGCTCCATCTTGGGTACTAGCCTACAACGTGCCCAGGACATCTTCAGAGAGTGGTGTCTCAGAAAGGCTGCGTCCATTATTTTCTCTCTGCCTTTTTCTCACTGTTACCATCAGGTAGAAGGTACAGAAGCCTGAAGGCACACACTCAGCGATTCAGGAACAGCTTCTTCCCCTCTGCCATCCAATTCCTAAATGGACTTTGAATCATTGGACACTACCTCACTTTTTTTATTATACAGTATTTCTGTTTCCCCACATTTTTAATAATCTATTCAATATACATAATTGATGTACTTGTATATTTATTAGTATATTATTATTATTATTACTACATATTTTCCTCTCAGCTAGATTATGTATTGCATTGAACTGCTGCTGCTAAGTTAACAAATTTCACGTCACGTGTCGGTGATAATAAACCTGATTCTGATTCTGATACTGACTCTGAAGTCTTTCAACATCTATCTCAGTAAATAGGCAAAATACTGAGCTTTCAGAATGAGACATTCCCATCCTTGCTTGCTACAGTAGTTCCTATTTTGCTGCATTTGTGCAGTCAAAAGCAAAATTAATAATACTTTTCTTAAAAATCAGTAACCCAATGCATAAAAATAAAAATTTGAAAAAAAACATTACCCTAAAGTGGTGACATCAAATGGAAAAATAGCTGGTCTACAAAAGACTTTAATTCAAAGCTCAAGGTAAATTTATTATTAGAGTACATATATGCCACCATATACAACCCTGAGATTCATTTTCTTGTGGGCATACTCAATAAATCCATAATAGAATCACTACTAGGGCGTTCAACCAGTTTGCAAAAGACAATAAACTGTGCAAATACAAAAGAAGGAAATAATAATAATTAATAAATAAGCAATAAATGTAGAAAACATGTGATGAAGAGCCCTTGAAAATGAGTCCATTGGTTATGGGAACATTTCAATGATGGGGCAAGTGAGGCTGAGTGAAGTTATCCCCTTTGGTTCAAGAACCTGTTGATTGAGGGGTAATAACTGTTCCTGAAGCTGGTGGTGTGAGCCCTGAGGCTCCTGTACCTTCTTCCTGATGGTCACAGCAAGAAAAAGGGATGACCTGGGTGGTGGAGTTTCCTGATGATGGATGCTGCTTTCCTGCAACAGTTTATGTAGATGTGCTCAATAGTGGGGAGGTGCTTTACCTGTGGTGGACTGAGCCATAGCCACTACTTTTTGTAGGACTTCCTGTTCAAGGGGATTGGTGTTTCCATACCAGGCTGTGATGCAGCCAGTCGATATACTCTCCACAACACATCTAAAAGTTTTAGATGTCACGTCAAGTCTTTGCAAACTCCAAAGGAGTAGAGGCACTGCCATGCTTTCTTCATAATTACACATATGTGCCAGGTACTCCAAAATAATAACACCATGGAATTTAAAGTTGTTGACCCTCTCCACCTCTGAGCCTTGGATGAGGACTGGCTGATGGACCCCGGTTTCCTCCTCCGGAAGTTAATAGTTAGCTCCCTGGTCTTGCTGACATTTTGTAAAAGGTTGTTGTTATGGCACCCCTCAGCCAGATTTTCAATTTCCCTCCTATATGCTGATCCGTCACCACCTTTGATTAAAGCCAATGAGATTACATCTACTCTGGAGCTGTTGCTCTGGTAGGTAAATTGGAGGAAATCGAAGTTGCTTCTCAGGCAAGAGTTGATATGTTTCATCACGAACCTCTCAAAACACATCATCACTGTGGATTTAAGTGCTGCTGGACAATTGTCATTGAGACAGGTTACCAGGTTCTTCTTAGGCACCGGTATAATTGAAGCTTGCCTGAACCAGGTGGGTGTCCCAGACTGTTGAAGTGAGAGATTAACAAACTCAGTGAACACTCCAGCCATTCGATTAGCAGAAGTCTTTAGTACTCGACCAGGTACCCCGCCTGGGCCGGATGCTTTTCATGAGTTCACTCTCCTGAAGGCTGCTCACATGTCAGCCTTGGAGACTGAAATCACAGGATCATGCGGGGCTGTGGGAGTTCATGATGGTTCCTCGGTGTTCTGACTGTCAAGGCGAGCATAGAAGACATTGAGCTCATCCGGAAATGAAGCCCTGTTGTCGTCTATGTTGCTTGATTTTACTTTTTAAGAGGTGATAGTATTCAAGCCCTGCCACAACTGTTGAGTATCCTGCGTTGATTCAAGTTTAGACCAGAACTGGTACTTCGTCCGTGAGATTGCTTTGTACCAGGACCTATTGTAACTTTCTTGGTGACCAGACTTGAATGTCTGATTTGTCTCTCAGCTGACTGTAGTTCTCATGGTTCATCCAGGGCATCTGGTTGGGGAAGGCGCTGAATGACTTATGGGGACACACTCATCTACAACTGTTTTTATAAAGTTCATGACAACCACAGTGTTTTCATTCAGATCCACAGATGAGTCCTAGAACACGGCCCAGTCCACTGACTCAAAGCAATTCTGCATCCGCTCCTCTATCTCCCCTGATCACATCTTTGTTGTCCTCATCTCTGGAGCTTTGTTCTTTAGCCTCTACCTGTATGCAGTTGGGAGAAATACAGCCAAGTGATCCAATTTACTGAAATGTGGGCATGAAGCAGAACCAATTCCAGTCTATCTTGAAGGTTGTGATACATATCAACTAAATTTTTGTGAATGAGGAAAAATATGAGTTTATTTTGACTCTGTGGAATTTGTCTTCCTATTGGTTCAATCTTGATCGAAGATCTGCAGAATGATATAAACATGTAGTCTGCCAAATGCAAACTGATTACATTCTATTAAAAATTATTTTAAATTAATTTTTGATTAATTAATATTAGTTAATATAAATAAATTAATTTAACATTTCTAGATTTAATGATGAAACAGCCAACGGCTGCACCCTTGGTTTTTTAACAGAAAACCACCTCAGACTCTGAGGTGAAATGAGCAACAGAAACTGACAATCCTAGAAAACTTTGGCATAATGCTGGACCCGGCAGCAGAAAAGATGTCAGTGCAAATAGTATTTCCAGGAGGGAAGACATCAGTTAAGATTAAAGAAACAAATAAAAGTACAGAGGATGCTTCATAAAGGGAAAATAACGGGGAACAAAAACATTTTTGTGAAGAAGCAGGTTAAATCAATCCAGTTTATCAAAAAGAGGTAAATGGTAATAATGTAATTGTAAACATAGCTAAAAGTGGAAACATTCAGAAAGTCAGAAATGCCATCTTGAAAGGAAATGTTTTCAAGATGTTTTTGAAAACTGAAAAGATAAAGGGATTTCAAGAAGTATATTTTGCAAACAATTAGGAATGAAACAATGGTACAGGGGAGACAAATTGCAGAAGGTGTAAAAAAGCAAACATAACAGATGATCTGAGTTGAAAGTACGGAGGCAAATGGAAACAGGTTCCTTTTAATAAAGAAGGATATGTACTCTCAGTAGCCACTTTATTAGATACTGTAGCTCCTGTAACTAATAGAGTGACCACTATGTTAGATGTCTTCTGCTGCTGCAGCCCATCCACTCTAAGGTTTAACATGTTGTGCATTCAGAGATGCTCTTCTGCATACCTTTGCAATGTGTGATTATTTGAATTACTGTCACCTTCCTGTCCGCTTGAAGTCTTCCAATCTGCCCATTCTCCTCTGACCTCTCTCATTAAAAGGCATTTTTGCCCACAGAACTACCATTTACTGGATGTTCTTTTGTTTCTTGTACCATTCCCCAAAACTCTAGTGACTGTTATGCATGAAGATCCCATATCAGAGGTTTCTGAGATACTCAAATCACCCCGTCTGGCACAACATTATAGGCTCGAGGGCCTGTAATGTGCTGTAGCTTTCTATGCATGTTAACAATCATTCCACAGTTATAGTCGCTTGGAAAACATTTCTTCCCCATTCTGACATTTTGTCTGAACAACAACTGATCTTTTGACCATGTCTGCATACATTGTGCACTACGTTGCTCCTACTTGATTGGCTGATTAGATATTTGTATTGATGAAGTGTACAGGTGTACTAATAAAGTGGTCACTGAGTGTATGTTTATATCAAAAACACAGACTATTTATCACTAATTGGACATTTTGGAGGAACTTAGAAGTAAGAAAGGGATGGTCACCTTGGTAGGGCTATATTATACATATGAGAATAGTAGGATGTATGCTATTCAGATTTCAATTTTCTTGGCATTGGCCATCCAGAGCGCAAATGGCCTGGATGGGGCGGAATATGCACAGTACCTTCCAGATTGTTTCCTCGTGCAATATATGGAGTAATCTCTGCAGGAAGGAGCAAAACCGGACCACTTTTTAGAGAAAGAGGCAGTCCAGGTAACAGAAATGACAATAGGGAGCAGTTTGAGTCCAGTGGTCATAATTCAATTTATTTTAAAGTAGATATGGAAAAAGATAGAAGAGTCTATGAGTTAAAGTCCTGAATTGGAGCAGGGCCAATTTTGAGGGCATTCAGCAGGATCTAGCTGAGGTCAACTGGGCAGCTCTACTTTAATACAAAGAAACATTTAGAAAGCTTTTAAAAGATCATATCAATAGTCCAGAAGCATCATGTTCCTGTTCAGGTGAAGAGTATACATACCAAGTTCAGAGGACCTTTGTTGACATGAGACATCGAGGCTCTGGTCAGGAAAAATGAAACGTGTCACTTTTAGGCAGCAGGGTACGAATGGATCCCTCGACAAATATAAAAAGTTTAAGAGCAGGCCAAAGATGTAAATCAGGAGGGCAAAAAGAGGGTATGAGCTGGATTTAGCAGACAACGTTGAAGATGATCCCAAGGGGTTCTTCAGTTATATTAAAAGTGAAAGGTGATGAGGGAAAGACCAGGTCCTCAAAGACCAACAGGGTCACCTATTTGTGATGCTAGAGGAGATGGCTGAGAGTTCTTAATATCTAGTTCTCCTTGGTGCTTACTAAGGAGAAAATCATGAATGCCAAAGAATTGAGGGTAAGGGTAAGTAATGAGGTCTTAGGACATTTGTATATTAGAAGGTTGGAAGTATTTGCAGCCTTGACGCACGTGAAGCACCTTCAGACATTGGCAGAAGAGTATAAATCTCTGAGGCCTTTATAGAGATATTTACATTATCGTTCATCACTGCTGAAGTTTTAAAGGACTAGACAGTAACTAATGATGTTCCATTGTTCAAGAAATGTAGCAAAGACAGGTCAGGGATTTATAGGTTGGTGAGCCTGACTTCAGTTGTCGGGAAGTTACTGGAGGGAATTCTGAGGGACAAGATCCACCATCATTTGGATAGTCAAGGCTTGATCTGGAAGAGTCACCATGATTTTGTGCCAGGGAAGTCATGTCTGACAAATGTTTCAGAGTTCTTCAAAGAAGAAACCAAAGGGATAAATGAACATAGGGCAGTGAATGTTGTCTTTATGGATTGTAATAAGGCATTTGGTAAGGTCCTACATGGTAGGCTGAACTAGCAAGGTGGATTCAGAATTGGCTGGATAGGAAGGAGTGGCTGATGGTTGAAGTTTGATTGTCTAACTGGAAGAGAATGATGAGTAGGGTGCTCAAGGTGTCAGTGTTGGGACCTCCGTTATTTATTATATATGTAAACGTTCTGGATGGGAATGTGCATAGCCAGTTTGCTGATGATATTAAATTAGAGTTGGTAGTGAAGCAGGTTACAATGTATTGTGGAGATCTTGATCAGTTTGGAGGATTGGCAAATGGATTTCAACTTACGGTAGGTAAGTGTGAGGTGATACATTTTAGACAGTCAGGCCAGGGTAGGGTTTATATAGTGAATGTTGTGGAACAGGGTGGCCCAGGAGCACAAATGCTCAGCTTGCTGACAGTGGCTGCACGAATAATCAGATGGTGAACAAGGCATTTAGCATCAAGTTTAGGAGTTGCAGCTATAGAAGAAGTATTGTGTACAGTTTTGGCCACCCTGTCATAGGAAAAATGTCATCAAGCCAGACAAGATGTAGAAGAGATTTGAGGACGTTGCTTCGACTGGAGAGCCTGAGTTAGAGGGTGAAGTTTGCCATGCTGTATCTTTATTCCTTGGAGCATAAGAGAGTGAGAGGTGAGCTTATGAGTTAATAAAATTAAGGAGAGAATGGATGGATGCTAGTCTTTCTTTCAGGGTTGGGGATTCTAAAACTAGAGGGCACAGATACAGGACAAGAGAGAAAAAAAAAGACCAGAGTGGTAACTTCTTTTCACAGAGCTTGTGCAATGAGCAACCAGAGGAAGTAGTCAAGGCAGGTGTATCTACAACATTTAAGAGTATTTTGGATAGATACATGGAGTGGAGAGGCTTTGGGAGTTATGGGCTGAATGTTGGCAACTGGGACTGGGAGGAAGAATGGTGTGGTCGGTAAGAGGCCAGTTGGGCCAAAGGACCTGTTTCTATGTTGTGTTACTCTCTAACTCTAGGTATTACATCTGAAAACTCACCATCTCCACATTACATCTACATATTTACATCTACATATTACCATCAATACAGTAAAATATATTAAAAGCACAAAATATTATCAATAGAAGAGCTGACTCCAAGCATAGAAAATACAGAGGACTCTGGTTAATTGGGCCATGGGTTAATTGAGGTAGCCACTTATTTGGGATTACTCTTAAAGAACAATAACTAATTGAGAAAACTGCCGGGTTTCCCTTCGTTCATTTGGGACATAGTGCTGTTTAATAGGAGACTTGCCAACAGGTTCTAAGTAGCCTCAGTCGTGCGCACTTGTGTGGCCGTCAGATGCTACACTGTGCTCAGATCGAACAGTTTCTAAATAGCATCAGTTGCATGTGTTTGTGTTAAAAAGAAAATGAGGTTTGTCACTGATAGTTGGCGAGAAATGAACAGTAATACAATTCTGAAATATTTTGCACACTGCGGTTTCAACCATTCAGGCTTGGAGATGCCAGAAATTACTGGGAATGAACATGAAATGATTTCACAACTTCAACAAATTGGGAACTGCGAAGAATTTGAAGGTTTCAACAATCATCTTGACTGTTACAATAAAAATTAGGATTTGGAGGATGCAATCATTGACAGCATCGTATGAAGGCGGTCTATTATCTGCAGTGGGTGTCTGCACTGATTTTGTTCATTGTGTACACTAGTCGAAATCCTCCTTCGATAACTACCAGGAACTAATACACAGTTTTATAGTACTGTAGTATTATTAGTAGTGGTCGAATTTGTTCTGTATTTAATTTAAAGACATAATTTGTTACTCAGTTCGTCTTTTTTTAATACCTTTTTAACTAATTCCATGAAACTTCAGCTAATCAGGACAGCCGCATACTTGGGCCAAAATGTACTGGCCCTGCTGTGTCCCAATTAACTGCAATCTACTGTATGAGAAAAGATTATCCAAAGTATTAGTGAAATAAGTGCAAATAAAAATTTATCAATAAATATAGGAATTCCCATTTAAGACAGATGAGATAACATATTTCTCTCAAATGAACATGAATCTTTGGAACTTTATTTCTCAAAGGGTTGTAGAAATTCCTAAGAAGGTTGGCGTCATTCAATGTCTGTAGTGAGATGCTGAAGATGTTCTATAGGTCAGTTGTGGAGAGCGCCCTCTTCTTTGTGGTGGCGTGTTGGGGAGGAAGCATTAAGAAGAGGGACGCCTCATGTCTTAATAAGCTGGTAAGGAAGGCGGGCTCTGTCGTGGGCAAAGTACTGGAGAGTTTAACATCGGTAGCTGAGCGAAGGGCGCTGAGTAGGCTACGGTCAATTATAGATAACTCTGAACATCCTCTACATAGCACCATCCAGAGACAGAGAAGCAGTTTCAGCGACAGGTTATTATCGATGCAATGCTCCTCAGACAGGATGAAGAGGTCAATACTCCCCAATGCCATTAGGCTTTACAATTCTACCGCCAGGACTTAAGAACTTTTTAAAGCTATTATTAATGCTTTTTGAGATGGTGATTTAGATGCATATCATATTTTTTTTACTGAGTTAGGTATTGTATGTAATTAGTTTTGCTGCAACAAGTGTATGGGACATTGGAAAAAAGTTGAATTTCCCCATGGGGATGAATAAAGTATCTATCTATCTATCTAAATAGAGACTTGGAAATTGAAAAGCAGAGGAGAGAGATTCTTCATAATCAAGGGTTGGGAATAAGATGCTAAGCTGATTTGCAGATGAGCCATTATCTTGTTAAATGGCAGCAGGTTTCCTTCTGTTTCTAATTTGTGTGTGGGAGAGAGACTGGTCAGAGAGGGGAAGGGAAGGGAGAAAGAGGGGAGGGGAGAGAGGATGAGTGGGGGAAAAGAGGGGAAAGAGAGGGGAAGAGAATGAAAGAGGGGGTTGGGATGGGGAAGGAAGTGGGGAGAGAAAGAGGGGGACAGGAGGGGAGAGGGGTGGAGAGGAGGGGGAGAGGAAGGAGAGGGGCAGAGAGAGGGGAGCAAGGAGGTGGAGAGAGCAGGAGATTGGGGGAATAATGGAGGGGAAGGGAAGGGGAGTGGGGGATGGGGAGATAGGGGAAAAAGTGGGCAGAGAAGGGGTGTGAGGGGAGAAAGGAAGGGAGAGAAGGAGGGGAGGGGAGAGAAAGGGATGAGATCAAGTGGGAATGGGGAGGACAAGGGGAAGGATGAGTGGGAGACTGAGAGCGAGAGTGATAGTGAGAGTGAATATTATAATTGAGAAGGTAATTGCTTAAGAGCAACAGTAAAGGAGGAGTCTAGGCTGCAATGGCTGGCCTTCAACAATACATTTAAGTTAGGTTTGACAGCAACCATTGAAACTTTCACTTTGTTACTTGGGCTCTTTTTTCCTCTTGTATTCATCCTGCATTCATGTCCAAATCATTAGTGTGATAAGATCTAGAGCTGAGCAATTTTGGCAGAAAACAAACTGAGCATTAATCTTCTCTTCTTTGATTTTTTCCTTTAACTTAATGATGTTTTATGCCAAGATCACAAATGGATAAGCTCCTGGGTTATCCTTGATTCGATATAAATATGCACAACTGACAACTCTCTCCAGTCTCAGCATAATTTTTACTCTCATTGATTCTCTAAAACCTCTCATGATGCGACTCATTAATTTACCAGTTTGTTCAACTTGCTCTAGGGAAGCCTGGTAGTGTTGGAGGTGAGATGCTTTGCTTATTATTCATGCCTTTATTCTATCATTTTCTTTATGGGCCATTTTGATATTAGTTTTCCTTCATTTCACCATTACATAAATGTGATTTACATTTTGATGGTGGGTTTTCGGGCTGATTGAGCAATCTGGTGCTTTGTTGTCTCTGAGGGATTTTGGTGAGGTTTCCAGTGGAGTGTGCGTCCTGGATGCCAAGAACCCTGGATATGGGAGGCGAGCCCAGGATTGACTCCACTTCTTACCAATTAAAGCATCGAGCAAGATTGAAATCATCAAGAACAAAGAATGGAAGGCGAGCAGGTGTTCAGAGCTGTCTGCCTACATTTGATCAATCCCTCTCTCTTCCCCTCTCACCCAATGCTGCCGGAGGAAGATGCCAGTATCTTGGACCTTGGGCAAGCTTTAATTGAAGCATTTTGTGGATTGTACTCTGTTGTTCATGTTATGATGTCTTTCTGGTTACTCCTTTTTTATTTCTATTATGTGCGATTTTGATTGGGTTGGACTAGCTCTGTAGCCCGCAGTCATCAAACAGCACAGTGCTAAATTGAACTGGACTGAGTATTCCTATACTGTTTCAATGACTTTGTGATTTGATCATTTATATTCTGTATTTTTCACCTGTATTTTTTTTGATGTTTGCACAATTTGCTCTTTTTTGTACACTGTGTGTTTTATGTTTTCTTTGAAAGGGTTCCATGGTGTTTCTTTGTTTTGTGGCTCTCTGGGAAGATGAAACTCAGGGTTGTATACTGCATATATACTTTGATAATAGATATACTTTGAATCTTTGAGGATTCCAATAGAGTGCTGACTACATTGTCTAATACCAGGGATTCTTCTGATTAAAAAACATATATGCTCTTCTAATAACTTCTGTAACAGATGTTTTACATATTATAGAAACTCTGAAATTTAGGTGTGAGACCTGAATCAGAAAACACAATGCCAGGTGTGAGCTCTGTCTATTAACACATGGAAGGGTGCTAAGGGATAGCAGGTTGTGCTATTCAGTTGAGGTTGCATACTAGGGCACAGACAAAGCTGTCCAGATTCTTGACTTCCAAGCCTAAAGAATGGAGACAGTGGAGAGCAAAATCCATACTGCTTATTCAGCACAAGATGACACAACACAGGGTAGACAAAAGTTTTATTATTATCTTATCTTATTTATTACACAGACAGACAAAATTTGCACCATCAATTAAAGTTCTCAGGTGGAATGCAATGCAAGCCACTTTGAAACAGTGGACCATTATTCCTCTTTACTCAGCCAAGAGCAAGGAGAAACATTTCAGGCATAATAGAGTTGGAATTGTTTGCTGATAATTACAATTTTGGTGATTTGAAGTATAGCTCATTAGAGCTAGAATTGTGTTGGCCACAAAGGAATTAAAATATGTAAGAAAACATTGAACTCGAATGAGGACAATGGAAGTAGAGAAACCAATTGTCTTTGATCTTGCCATGTGGTTGAAGGAATGGAGGCTACCATTTTGTGAAGCTGCTCTGTTACTTCCATTTTGTGAGCTATTTTGCTCAGGAATAGTGTTTCAAAGTGGACACAACGATGCTCCTGATAATCCGCTGAACTAGCGATCATTTCCAAATAAGAGGTTATTTGTGAGGTGTTCTTTGGTACAATGAAACATACAGGTTTATGAATAGTGCAGTCTGTGTCTGACCTGAGTAATTCAAGCCTAGTAGCTGGCTGATTCAGAACAGAGATTCAGAGATTCAAAGTACATTTATTTTCAAAGAATGTATAAATTATACAACCTTGAGATTCAACTGCTTATAGGCAACCACAAAGCAAGAGACTCGAAAGAACCCAATTAAAAATAGAGAAAGAGGAAAAAAACAAAGCATGCAAACAGTAAAGCAAGCAACAGCATTCCAAACCAAAATGAGTCCAAGGACCCAGAGTCAGGAGCAGCCAGAGTATGCCCATAGTCTTAGTTTGTCACTCAGCGGGGCAAATTGCCACGAAGCTTACAGACATGAAGCATGTAGCAGCTGGAGTAGCTTCAGTGCCATGGAAAGAGGAGAAAAACAGACATTAATTACAAGTTGTCACTCGTAGAAGGGCAATCAAATGGTGCTGGCTTGCAGCACAGCCAATGGGAAGCTGACAAAACATTAGCCAGATAGGCCCAAGCCAACAAGATTTAAATATTTGAACCGTGGAGGAGCGTATAAAAGTGAGAGGCTTTGAATGCAAAGCAATGAGAACTTTGGAGACTAACGATCACAAGGAAGACTACCCATGCCAGGGGCTGAGAGAAGGATCAATCATTTGGCCAATGGGAGATCCCCTATTTCAATAGGAGAAGTAGTCTGAGTGAATATTGGTAACAAAGGAACAGTAGAATTCATGTTTTAATTTGTTGGCCTGGGGTCAATGGAGTGAAGTTGGTGTTTGTGCAGAGACAATAAAGTGCAAGCTTTGGTTAATTAAGAGATGTGCAGTGAATTGCATAGCCTAGATCAGTTGATCATAGTCAACAATTGCTTGTTTAATTCTGGAGTCCAGCCTGAAGAAATGGTTACTACGTAAATCAGAATTAGGATTGTTTCTTGGCATTGGCATAAGTCGTGAAATTTGTTGTTTTGTGGCAGCATGTAGTGCAAGCATAACAAATTACTATGTTCAAATAAAAAATAAAATAAGTACCGGTAGTGCAACAGAGGAATTGCAAGGTAGTCTTCATGTGTCAAGCAAGTTTTCCATTGTACCTGAAACTCACTGTACTTCTGCAGATGACAAAAAAAATAAATCATTGCTTGACAATAAGACCCTTTGAGAACAACAAGCATTTTTTAAATACTAGATTTGGAATGACAATTTGTTGACCCAATAATCTGGAAACCTTACATACATACATACATACAGACTAAATGGTCAATTTGGATATTTGTTTATTTTTACTTTTTTGGAAGTTTAAAACAAATGTAACATGTATGAAATACTGATTCAAAATGAATCATGGATTGTATCATAAATACAAGAAATTATGCAAGTGCTGGAAATACAGGGCAACACATACAAAATGGTGGAGGAACTCAGCAGGTCAAGCAGTATCTGTGGAAATGAATAAACAGTCAATTTTTCAGGCCGTGACCCTTCATCAGGACTGGAAAGGGGGAAGAGGCCAGAATCTGAAAGTGGGGAAGTGGAAGGAGTACAAGCTAGGTGACAGGTGGGGCCAGGTGGTGGGAGTTGGGGATGAAGTAAGAAGCCGAGAGGTGATAACTGGAAAAAGTAAAGGCCTGGAGAAGAGGATATCTGATAGGAGAGGAGAGTGGGTTATGGGAGTAAGAAAAGAGGTACCGGGGGAGGAGATGAGTAGATGAAGAGAACAAGAAGGGAGCCTGAGTGATGAATGGAAGAAAAGGAAAGGGGACTGGGAAAAAAACACTGGAAGTTCGAGAAATCATGTTCATGTCATCAGGTTGAAGTCTACCTAGCTGGAATATGAGGTGTTGCTCCTCCAAGCTGAGAGTGGCCTCATCATGGCAGTGGAGTAGGTTTCAGTAGGACCAACATTTCAGAATGGGAATAGGGACTGGAGTTAAAACAGTTAGCCACCGGGAAATCCTGCTGTTTTCAATGGAACAAAGGTGCTCAACAAAGCATTCCCCCCAATCAACATCAGTCTCCCCAATGTAGGGGAGGCCACATTGGGAGCACCAGATAACCCCATCAAATTTGAAGGTGAAGTGTTGCCACACCTGGAAGGACAAAACACTCAATGCCAATGCTGATTTATTTGTTCTTCAAGTGTCTGTTAAACATGAACAAGACCCCCAAGCAGTACTTCAGGGTGTTTATTCTCACCCTGCACAAATGAGACAATCGGAACCAAGGACATATGCAACAGCTCAAAGTGCTCATGGGGACATTAACTTACAGCATGGAAACACACTTGTTTTAGATGATAGAAGTCAAAATAGTACCTTTGATATTATGAGGAAGCAAAATGAAAAAACATTATTTGTACTACAGCAAAAGATTTCATGTTTACCTAAAAGAAAAATTCATATCTTCAATGATGATTCATTGCTGCATTATGCATCTATGAGGGCTTTTGAAAACTGTGTTGAAGCAAGACTGACAACTATAGTGACTGTGTCTATTTCCTTGAACAGTACAATAGAAGTTGCCAGCATGTTAACCCTGAGAAAGGATATCTAAAAGCTAAAGCTTTACTTCAGGAATATTTTAATTATGAATAGAAAATTGTACCCACCTACCTGCAAATTGCTCTTTCTTGGGTATCTATCAAATCTGAAGATCTGAAAGCTCTTCAAGACTACAGTCTCTTTCTTAAAGGCTGTTGCAATGCCATAGAAGTGCATGCAGTACAGGTGTGAGGTGGATACACTTACTAATATGTCATTAAGAAGGAGGTTTCTCACAGATCAGCTGCACTCATTTGGAAGGAGAGCTTCGTGGGTGTTCGACGTCATTCTGGCGGCCTAATCAGCTGCAGTAGCAGTGCACAGCAATGAGCTTTCTCACAGGTTGGCAGCACTCATTTAAAAAGAGAGGTTCGTGTGCATTCTTTGTCATTCCAGTGGTCTAATCAGTGGTGGGAGCAGCGCACAATGAGGAGGTGTCTCACATTGGCTCTGGGTAAGTTTCTGTTATATTTTCCTTTTTTCTTACTGTGTTAGGGGTACTTAGTGTAGTTTAAATGGTCGTTGTGTGTTCTTCATGCCAGATGTTGGAGTCCTGGGAGACCCAGAGGCTCCCAGGGAACTACATCTGTGTGAAGTGCATCCAGCTGCAGCTCCTAGAAGACCATGTTTGGCATCTGGAGCAGCAGCTGGATGACTGTGGTGAACTACATATACCTGTCTGGACACCCCCCCCCCCTCCCCCCCCCCCCCACGGCTGACTGCTCCTGTGGCTCCTCCCACGGATCCAGGTATAAAGGCAATTGGAGGCACTGCCCCGGCCTCAGTCTCCAGGATGTTGTGTGGTGGTCACTTGCTGCTTGTTCTTTCTTCCAGCCAATAAAAGCCTATATCTCGCCTCACGTCTCTGAGAGTTATTGATGGTGCATCAATGACTTTCGGCTTGTACAGGAGAGTGAGAAGATCATCGATCAGTTACAGGGAAGTAGTCATTCCTAAGTTTCAGGAAGCGGGTAGCTGGGTGATGGTGAATAGGGAATTAATGCAGAGCACCCCTGTGGCCATTGTCCTCAATAATAATTATACTGTTATGGATATTATTATGGTGGGGTATGACCACCCAAGGGAATGAGACAGAGACTAGGTTACTGCCACTGAACTTGGGTTTGTGGTGCAGAAGGGAAAAGAGAGAAGGGAGCGGTAGTGATAGGACACTCAATAGTCAGAGGAATAGACAGAAGATTTTGTGGGCGTGAACAGTATAACCAGATGGCATGTTGCCTTTCAGATGCCAGAGATGTCTTGGGTTGTGCCCACAACATTTTGGAAGGGGAGGGGAAGCAGCTAGATATCTTGGTACATATTGGTACCAATGACATAAGAAGGAAAAGCAAAGAGGTCCTTAAAAGAGTATTTAGAAAGCTGAGAAGTAGGACCTCCAAGGTAGTAATTTCTGGATTGCTGCCTATGCCACAAGCCAGTGATGGTAGAAACAGGATGATTTGGCAGATTAATGCATGGCTGAGAAGCTGGTGCAGGGGGTAAGGTTTCAGGTTCTTGGATCATTGGGATCTCTTCTGGGGTGGTACGACCTGTACAAAAGGGACAGGTTGTACCTGAACCCAAGGGGGACCAATATTTTCACAGGCTGTTGGGGAGTGTTTAAACTAATTTGCAAGGGGATGGGAACCAGAGTGAAAAGACTCAGGATAGGACAAATGGTAAAAAAGCCAAGTGAGCGTGCAGTCTGACGGTCTGGAAGGGCAAGCAGATGATAGGATAGAATTGCAGGCAGCGGGATGAGTATCATTGCCTTAGGGATGCAAAATCAAAAAGGGTAGCAAATACAGTACACAGTTTTATATTTCAATGCACAGAGTATAAGAAATAAGGTGAATGATCTTGTTGCACTTTTACAGATTGTCGGATATGATGTTGTGGCCATCACTGAATCGTGGCTGAAGGATGGTTGTAGTTGGAAGCTGTACGTCCAAGGTTACACTTTGCATTAGAGGGATAAGGTGGTAGGTGGGGGAGGGATGGTGGTGTGATTCTGTTGGTAATGAATGGCATTAAATCATTAGAATGTGATGTTGGATCAGAAGATATTTAATCCTTGTGGGTTGAGTTAAAAAACTGCAAAGGTAAAAAGACCCTGATGGCAGTTGTATACAGGCCTTCAAACAATAGCTGGGATATGGATGACAGAATATAACAGGAAATAGAAAAGGTGTGTCAAAAGGGCAATGTTATGATAGTCTTGGGAGATTTTAACATGCAGGTAGACTGGGAAAATCAGGCTGGTAATGGATCTCAAGAGAGTGAGTTTATTGAATGCCTATAAGATGGTTTTTTAGAGCAGCTTGTCGTTGAGCCTACTAGGGGATCAGCTATACTGGATTGGGTGTTTTTGTAATGAACTGGAGAAGATTTGGGAGCCTAAGATAAAGGAACCCTTAGGAGGCAGTGATCACAATATGATTTGAGTTCAACTTGAAATTTCATAGGGAGAAAGTAAAATCTGACACAGCAGTATTTCAGTGGAGTAAAGGAAATTACAGTGGTATGAGGGAGGAGTTGGCCAAAGTAAATTGGAGGGAGCTGCTGGCAGGGATAACAGCAGAGTAACAATGGCTTGAGTTTCTGGGAAAAATGAGGAAGGTGCAGGATAGATGTATTCCAAAGACAAAGAAATATTCAAATGGCAAAATAGTACAACCATGGCTGAAAAGAGAAGTCAAACTAATGTAAAAGCAAGAGAGAGGACAAACAACAAAGCAAAAATTAGTAGGTAGAGGACTGGGAAGGCTTTAAAAACCTACAGAAGGCAAATAAAACATCATTGGGAGGGAAAAGATGAAATATGAAAGCAAGCTAGCAAACAATATCAATGTAGATAGTAAAAGCTTTTTTTTAAGTATGCAAAAAAATAAAAGAGAGGGGAGTGGATATAGGATCACTAGAAAATGAGGTCAGAGAAGTAATAATGAGGGACAAGGCGAAGGCAAATAAACCAAATGAGTATTTTGCATCTGTCTTCACTATGGAAGACACCAGCCACGTGCCAGATGTTGAAGGGTGTGAAGGAAGAGAAATGAGTGCAGTTACTATTTATTATAAGGGATAAGGTACTCAAAAAGCTGAAAGACCTAAAGGTGCATAAGTTACCTGGATTGGATGAACTGCACCCTAGTGTTCTGAAAGGGGTAGCAATTCATATTGTGGAGGCATTTGTAATGATCTTTCAAGAACCATTCTACCCTGGCACAGTGCCAGAGGACTGGAAAATTGCAAATGTTACTCCACTCTTTAGGAAAGCAGGAAGGCAGCAGAAAGGAAATTATAGATCTGTCAGCCTGACCTCAGTGGTTGAGAAGATGTTGAAGTCAATTGTTAAGGATGAGGTTATGGAGTACTTGGTAACACAGGACAAGATTGGACAAAGTCAGCATGTTTCCGTAAGGGAAAATCTTGACTGACAAACCTGTTGGAATTCTTTGAGTTTTCAAGCAGGGGATGTAGTGGATGTTGTATATTTGGATTTTTAGAAGGCCTTTGACAAGGTGCCACACATGAGACTGCTTACCAAATTAAGGACCCAGGGTATTACAGGAAGGTTACTAGCACGATTAAAGTATTGGTAGGAGTCAACAAGTGGGAATAAGAGGATCGTTTTCTGGTTGGCTGCCAGTGACTAGTGGTGTTCTTCCGGGGTTGGTGTTGGAACTACTTCTTTTTGTGCTGTATATAAATGATTTAGATGATGGAATAGATGGCTTTGTTGCCAAGTTTGCAGATGATATGAAGATTGTTGAAGGGGCAGGTAGTGTTGAGGAAGCAGATAGGCTGAGACAGATTAGGAGAATGGGCAAAAGAGTGGCAAATGAAATACAATGTTGCAAAATGCATGGTCCTGCACTTTGGTAGAACAAATAAATATGCAGTCTATTTTCTAAATGGAGAGAAAATATAAAAAGCTGAGATGCAAAGGGACTTGGGATTCCTTGTGAAGAACACCCTAAAGGTTAATTTGCAGGTTGAGTTGGTGGTGAGGAAGGCAAATTCAATATTAGTATTCATTTCAAGAAGTCTAGAATACAAGAACAGGGATGTGATGCTGAGGCTTTATAAGACACTGGTGAGGCCTCACCTTGAGTATTGTGAATAGTTTGGCTCCTCATCTGAGAAAAGGTGTGGTGGCATTGGAGAATTTTCAGAGGAGATTCACAGGGATGATTCAGGGAATGAAAGGGATTATCATATAAGGAATATCTGATGGCTCTGGGCCTTTTCTTACTGGTATTTAGAAGGATGGAGGGAGAGGGTCTTATTGAAACATTTCAAATGTTAGAAGACCTAGAAAGCGTAGGTGTGGAAAAGGATGTTTCCTATGGTGGGGGAGTCTAGGACAAGAGGTCACAGCCTCAGGATCGAGGGGCGTCCATTTAAAACAGAGATGCGGATAAATCTCTTTATCTGAAGAGCTGTGGAGGCCAGGTCGCTGTGTGTATTTGAGGTGGAGATTGATAGGCTCTTGATTGGCCACAGCATCAAAGGTTACAGGGAGAATGCTGGGCAGTGGGGCAAAGGAGTAGGAAAAAAAGGATCATCCACAACTGAATTGCAGAGTGGACTCAATGGGACAAATAGCCTAATACTGCTCCAATGTGTTATGGTCTAAGAAATTGTCCTAAATGCTTAGGGATAAATAGAGAATGGAGGTCTGTAAACAGCAAGAAAGGCACAACCATAAGATTACTCTCATTGACATTGTTGATTTTATTAAAAGGCAAGTAAAGATTTCTACACACTTGGTATTTGGGAATATACAGGCTGCTACATCACTGGCAATAAGCAAAGGTGCAAACAAAATTAAGCCAGACTTTCATTCTAATACTAAAGGAAGCTGCTTTGCCACCATTGTGGCCACTGTGAGAAGCTAAAACTGCATGTGAAACTAATGAAAGGGAAATGGCCTCATCAGCCAAAAGGGTTTGTCAGTTCTGTGAAAATACATCCGATTCGTGCCCTCAGCTAGAGAAAATGGCTCACAGGAAGGCAATATTCTCACTAAAAGAAAATGGTGTCTGCTTTGGCTGTTTGTGGACAGGACACATCAGCAAATATTGCAGGAACTGTCTTTCAGGCAAGGTATGCAGTGGCAAGCATCCCAGCATTCTTCACATTCATTCTAATGAAAAGGGTGCAGAATCAAATAAGCCATGAAAAAATTCAGACACAGCAGTGAGTAGTGATCTGATATTTAATGGCCTGTTTGGGGCTGGCGATCAAGATTGTCAATTTTCCATAATTCCAGTACAAGTGAAGTCTAAGAGTGTCTAATAAGACAGTGGTTACTTGTGCTTTCCGAGATCAAAGAAGTACAGCAGTGTTCCACACAGCGGGACTCTGAAACAAGCTCAACCTCACAGGGAAAGGGACATGCATTCTCAAAAGCACCATGGGTCAAGAGAACATTTTGAGTAGCTACATTGTTTCAGGATTGGAAGTGGCTGGCTAGGATGGAGAAAATGATCGTAAACTACTGTGGTGAACTAGATATACCTGTCTGACTGCTCCTGTGGCTCCTCCCACAGACCCCTGTATAAAGGTGACTGTGGGCTGCTGCTCTCCCTCATTTTCCCCAGGATGTAGTGTTGTTTATTCTTCCAGTCAATAAAAGCCGATATCTCGCTTCCTAAGTCTCAGCGTGAGTTATTGATGGTGCATCAACTACCTAACATCTATACGCAGGAAAGCGTGTCTGTCCACAAATGGAACATTCCAGAACAGAGGGATTTCCTGGAATGGTCTTACCTGAAACATGTCCATTTGCCAGAGATTGATTCAGAAATTGAGCTGCTGATAGGGACAAATGTGTCTGAAGCACTGGAGCCGTTGCAAGTGATTTGCGATGTTAATGGTGAACCCTATGCAATTCGAACAATGTTGGGTTGGACTGTGAATGAACCACTGAAAGGAGCCATGGTGATGGAAGAGACTGTGCATAACCAGAGGAGACAGCTAACAGGATGTTATAGTTCAACTTGAATGAGTTTTGTCAGCGACAGTTCAAGGCAGACTTCCCTGCATGCAGTCAGGATGAGCAAACTGGTTTGTCAAGAGGAGATATACAGTAAGTTCATGGAGCCTGATTAGGAATTCTGTGAAACTGGTGGATAGCCATGACCAGACTGGTTTACCTTTGAGAAAGAAAGATGTTAACATGCCAAATAATAGGAAGATTGCTGAACAGTGTGCTCAATCTCAGGAAGCGATTTAAGGAGGATTTATCATTTCTTACTGTCTACACAGCTTTCAAGAAGCATTTCATTTCCAAAGGTTTTGCCAAAAGAGTACCAGCAGAGGATTGGGAATATTGTGATTGGAAAGTCTAGTATAATCCACATCATGGTGTTTATCACCCCCAAAAAGAGAAACTTTGTGTTGTGCTTGACTATGGAGTGACTTCAGGTAATATTATTTAACACACAGCTTTTACAGGGAGCAGATCCTACTAACTCAATTCATTGCAGTCATAACCAGTTTTCAAAAAGAACTAATGGTGATCATAGTGGATACTTAGTCAATGCTTCATCAGGCTAAAGTACCAGTGGAAGATGCAGATCTGAGGTTTCTCTGGTTGGCTGAGGTTGCCATCAGGCTACCAGAGAAACCTCAGATCTGCATCTTCCATCTTGACCTCAGCCAAGATATGGTGGGTAACACACACAAAATGCTGGAGGAACTCAGCAGGCCAGAAAAAAGCAGAGTCAACATTTTGGCCAAAACCCTTCGGCATGACTGGTGAAAAAAAGCTGTGAAGTAGATTTGAAAGGTGGGGGGAGGAGAGAGAGAAGCACCAGGCGGTAGGTGGAACTTGGAGGGGAAGGGTTGAAGCAAAGAGCTAGGAAGTTGATTTAGTGAAATAGACAGATGGCCATGGAAGAAAGAAAAAAAATGAGGGGTGGAGGTTGGAGCACCAGAGGGAGGCAATAGGCAGGCAAGGAGATAACATGAGAGAGGGAAAAGGAGATGGGGGGAGGGAGAGACATTAGTGGAAGTTTGAGAAATCCATGTTCATGCCATCAGGTTGGAGACTACACAAACAGAATACAAGATATTGTTCCTCCAACCCAAGCATGGCCTTATCACAACAGTGGAGGAGCCCATGGATGGACATATCAGAATGGAAATGGGAAGTGGAATTAAAATGGGTGACCACTGGGAGATCCTGCTACTTCTAGTGGAAAGAGTGTAGATGTGGTTTGTCTCTTTTACCAATCAATTTCCTAGCTCTTTACTTCATCCCTCTCCCTCCAAGTTTCACCTATCATCTGGTGTTTCTCTCTCCCCTCCCCCCCACTCCTCAGTTTTTTTTCTCCAATCCTGCTGAAGGGTTTCAGCCTGAAACATTGACTATGCTTTTTTCCATAGATGCTGCAGGGCCTGCTGAGTTCCTCTAGTATTTATGTGTGTTGCTCGGATTTCTAGTATCTGCAGATTTTCTCTTGTTCAAGATATGGTGGGCTTTAGATTGGCGGTACATCTCTTCAGAGTAACTTTATCACTAAGCTGTGCCAACGTTGACCTCCGGAAATGTGCAGAAGACAATGAAGAGCACTCAGCTGCGAGGCGGTGGATAAGGTTTTGAATTGCTTTAATGCTGATTACTGCCTTCTGTCAGCGTACTCGGAGGAAGAAGAGTTGTATTTCTATCATGACCTTGTATCCATCTGTGCTAAAGGCAGTTATTTAACTCTCAAAATGGATAAGCAACAGACATACTGTGCTAGCTGTGATACCAGAAGAACAAAGAGTGAAAGACTTCAAGGATTTGGATTTGAATCATGATATTGAATTGACTTTATTTTTACGTACATGAGTAAAAACCTTTCTGTAATGTCTCTGTCTAAGTGTGCAATCAAAGTAATTTATAATAAATAGAACATAGAAATACACTGAAATCAGCATGAGTTAATCAGTCTGGTTGGTCCTGGCTTTTATGCTGCAGTACCATTTCCCAGATGGTAGCAGCTGGAATAGATCGTGGTTGGGGTGACTTGGGCCCCAAATGATCTTTTGGGCTCTTTTTTCACACCTGACTTTATAAACGTCCTGAATCATGGGAAGTTCACATCTACAGATGTACTGGGCTGTCCACACCACCCTCTGCAAAGTCCTGCAATTAAGGGAGGTACAGATCCCATGCACCTGTATAAAGTTCTTAGGATCTGGGGGCCCATACCAAACATTAATCGTCTGTGGTGGAAGAGGCACTGTTGTGCTTTTCTCACCACACAGGTGGTGGGGGGGTGGGAGTGTGTACAGACCACGAGGTCCTCTGTGATGTGGATGCTGAGGAACTTATCTCAACCCCAGATTCATTGATGTCAATAGGGGCTAGCCCATCTCCATTCCTCCTGTAATCCACAAGCAGGTCCTTTGTTTTTGCGACATTGTTTTCTTGACACCACTGTGTCAGAGAGATGACTTCTTCCCCGTAGGTCACCTCGTTATTATTTGAGATTAGGCCAATCAATGTAATGTTGTCAGCAAATTTAATGAGCAGATTAGAGCTGTGGGTGGCGACACAGTCATGGGTATACAGGGAGTTAAAGAGGGGACTTAGTACACAGTCCAAAGAGGCTCCTGTATTGAGTACTTCAGTAGTGAGAGTACTAGGTGTGCAATGGTGCATTCAGTCTGATACTTCCACGTTTAAGATCATAATCCAAGATTGATCACTCATCAGAAGGGGGATCCTCTCCACAGTTAGTTCCATCTATAACCCTTTAGGAATCTTAAGTCTGGTGATGCTATCTCTGAAGAAGAGCCAACAAAGTCTATGGAAGAAAGAGCTTGGGTGGGATGACACTACTCTAACACCAGATGCTCATAAGTGAGCAAACTGGCTGGAAGAATTCTCCCAACTGGAAGACTTCAAGGTTGTTAGATATTTGAAACCCTGCGATTTAGGAGAAGTAACTGCTGCACAGTTACACCACTTTACAGAAGCAAGCGAAGATGGCTACAGAGCAGTGACCGACCAATAGTTGCACAACTCATACTCTCAAGGAAGGAATATTTGTAGCTCTGTCGAAGTCAGCTCTCATCCCTTGTATGATGCTTACTGCTGCTATGATGACAAGTCATATGGACTCATTGTAGGGGAAGGAGTTGCATATGCAGCTTCCAAACTCAGTGTTTTGGACTTATGGTACTTCTGTGCTGAAGAATGATTCTTCCAGGTTCAGAACCTTCATTGCAAACAGAATTTCAGAAATTCTTATGGTCTCACAACCACCTCAATGGAGGTATGTAAACTCTGCAAGTAACCCAGATGTGGCCTCTCGAGGGCTGAAGGCAAAAGCATTCTTAAAGAATGAGACATGGGTGTCAAAGCCTGACTATCCTTTTCAGCCTGAAGGGAAATGGTCTGTGAACACGGACTGTTCTGGTGAATTTCTGCTGTCTGATCTGGAAGTCAAGAGTAGTATTACGATGAATGCCATGCAGTTTGAAAAGGAGGTGGACATGGTAACATCACTTGTCTTGAATCCATTTGAGGAAGACAGTAGCCTAGATTCTTAGATCTAGGAACCTGCTCTTGTTTCTTGGTCGGAAGAGGAAGCAAGTGAACGTCACTCTTGCTGAGTCTGACTTGGATGAAGAACAACAAAGTTATGCTTCGGAGAAAGAGATTGAGAAGGCCAAAGGTCAGATCAGTGGAGGAGCTCAGAAAGGCTGAAATGGAAATCATTGTGTTTGCCAAAGAAAAAGATTTCCAGATGAATTCTGAAGTTTGCAAAGTATGAAAGAAAAAGCCATATTTTCAAGCTCAACCCAGTACTTGAAGATAGTGCCTTGACAGTTTGTGGACAGCTTAGAAGGGCAGCCATGCCTGAAGAGTCTTAACATCCTGTTATACTGGCAAAGGATCTTTAGATCTCAGACCTCATTCTGAGGAATGCACATCAAGAGGTGGGACATGGTGGGACAAGTTGTGCCAAAAATACTGGATTCCAGGTGCTTGTACAGCTATAAGGAGGTAAGGAGGAACTTTTTTAGCCAGAGAGTACTGAATCTGTGGAATATTCTTCCACAGACTGCGGTGGAGGCCAAGTCTGTGAGTACATTTAAGGTGGGAGTCAATCAGAGCATCAAAGGATATGGTGTGAAGGCAGGTGTATGGGGTTAAATATGGTCTTATAAGAAGCATCCTAAGTGTGTTGTTTGTCGACGGTTGCACACAGCTCCAGGATGCCAGCACATGGCAGATCTACCTCTGGACAGGGTCTCTCCAGCTGAATCTCCATTTACACTTGTAGGAGTGGACTACTTTGGACCTTCTGAAGTGAAGAGCCCGGAAGGAGTACACTGAAGAGAAATGGGGTCATGTTTATCTGTTTAGCTATACTAGCTGTTCACAGTGAAGTGGGATCTTCTTTAGACACAGATTCCTTTGTCAATGCACTTTGACACTTAATAGCAAGTCAAGGACAGGCTTGTGAACTGTGCTCTGAATGCAATAAACTTTTCTGGAGCTGAGCATGAGGCGCGAGAAGCCATTGAGAAGTGGCATCATTCACGGATCAGCAACATCCTTCTTCAAAAAGGAATTAAATGAACCTGGCTGGTTCACATCATGATGGAACAGAATCTTGACGAAGAGGGTTTTCACAGATTCCTTTGTGAACTTTAAGCTCTCAACCATTTCTATCTCACCACCACTGATACAATTAAAGGCATTTCCTTCACCCGCTTCCTGAAGTCAAAGGCAGTTCTTTTCTTCTGCTGACATTGAGGAAAAGGTTGTTGTCTTGACACCATGCTACTGGACTCCCCATCTCCTTCCTGTACTGTTGAGATCTGCCTATTTATGGGAGTTAGAACAGAATTTGGTCACACAGTTTTAAGTGTATGTTGTGCACACAACCTCATTGTCTTACTCCTGTTACAGTGCCCACTGACAATATTTTAAGTCTATAACTCCTGTTCAGTCTTGAAATATACTCCCTTCAGTCAAGCATTCCTCAATGCAGCCAGTTAATTCCTAGTTAATTTTCCTCATTGTTTCTCCTGCTTAACTCTTTCAAATTGTTCCAATTTGCAGGTATTCTCCAAATTTTAGAGAACAGCTTGTTTTAAATTTCTCTTTCTTTATCTTTTGTACCCCAATTCAGAACCCATTTCCAAGGGTCAAAGATTTCGAAGCCCAGAATTAGAGAAATTATAGAAGTATCATTTCAACTATAGATTAAAAAATGTTTATGAATTTTAAGGAAGAGCATAACAAGCTAAATTTATTGCACTTCTACATTTTTATTTGCACCAAATAAATGGGATATGACGATTATCCCATTCTAACAATATGCCATTCCTGTTGCACATCTGGTAACAATTCACCAAACAGGTTAATTGGGTTTGGGGCTGACTATTCACCAGAGTCCTTCAGTAACTAGAGGGAGCAGTGGGAGAAATATCATCTTTAAGAATTTTATTGAGCTAGGTCCTCTGGTTTCCTCCATGAGCTTTAAAAAAGTGCACAATTTTCTCAACCACATAATCATTCAGGTGGCCAAAAGTGAAACCATGAACAAGTTTGGAGTCATATTGTATATAGCAAAAAATCCCCCCAAAATGTTTTGTTTCTCATAAGTTCTTCAGTCAGTATGAAATAACTGTTGCACTTGAGTGCATTCTCTCAAGGATTAGATTTTCTTTCATTACCACATTCGGCTCAACGGCAGTCAACTTTACAAGAACTTGACTCCCTTCGAGACAATACATTTGAAGTTTAAAAAGATAAAGATCATAACAAGCTTTGCAGTGACCGCAGCTGCAGTCTTCATGTGTAGTTTTTCCTACTTCCCCATTGCTGTCATTAGCATGAGAAACTTAACCCTCTACATAATGATATAATACTTCTGGCCCTTATTAATATCCATAACTCTGCCAAGTGACTCATCCTAAGGCTTGAGTTCATTTATTCCAACCTACATGCCTTCTTTCAATGATTTTGAGCACCTTTTCTCTGAAGAATACATGGTACAAAGGATAACTTCTTCAGAAAGTAATTTCCCATAGTTGAAGTGGTCTTTCTTTGCCTGTAAGTAGTTCAATAAAACATAAATTTAAAAAAACCTTATAAAATATATTCCCCATATGGAAATTCCTATGCTTTTATGCAGTTTATGCTGGCCATATTGATATGTACATGCACGAGAAGGAAGGATTCATTTGAGTTGTTGTTGATCTTAATGTATGAATGAATAAGTTTCTGTCTGAAATTTTTCATGTTGATAACCTACGCAACATCATCATGGGTATTTACAGCGCAATTTGAATATTTTGAGGTGGAGAAGAGAAAAATTGTTTTTACACAGAAAGCTTCCCTTCCTTTACTTCACTTCCTTCAAAAGAACTTCTATGACTGATTTTCAGAACTGTGCTGACCTTACTCTCAGTAGAGATAGTTCTGACAGAACATTTTTGCTCTATTCTATATATTTTTTTAAAAAGTCTTCCCCCTCTCCAAAGTTAATGAAACTCAACAGGTTCAACAACTGATTACACATTTACAAAATGTTACCAGTAAGATGGTTACTCTGGAAAACAAAATGCTACTAGTACATGAAAGACCAAACAAGCGTGTTTTCACACAACTTCTGAACAGTATTTCAATAAAAGTCCCTTCTTCCCTTTAAGTTATCAAAGATCATTAATTTTGAGATCTGTTGAATTTTATTACTCCTCTGGATCACTCTCCTGCTTTGATGTTTCCTGATCATCCTTGCAGTATTTTTATTTCCTACCTCGAGTTTTGTCTTCTTGTTGCAAATGATCAGTCCATAGCAGAGGCACCCCTTTCCCACTGCAGTTAACTCTGAGCCTGCCATGATGTTGAGCTCTTCTTTCAGCTTTGTTCTCATTTCTTTGGCTTGAAATTTTCATCCCAGTGGGCCATTTTTCCCATTGCCAGAATTCTTGATTCATTTGGGCGCTTTCTTCTGGACTTCTAGCCTCTTTAAATTGAATCATCACTAACAACCAAAGTAACAGGAACCATCTCAATTTTTCATTTTTTTCTCCTTTCAAACCTATCCTTTCTCTGAATTTGTAACATTCCATTCACTAGAAACCCAAACTTTATCATAAAGTCTACTAATAAGTGTGGGACTGCTGAGAGTTGGCAAATTTATTGTACCTTATACAGGCAGAACATCGACCTCCTCCTCACATTGGACTATACCATCAAACATCAAGCCATTGTCTCCCTGACAAATACTGACTTCGTTTCCTAGACCTTCAAGTCTTGGTGCACCAAACTCAAAACCTCATCAAGATCCACAAACAGCACCGTCCCTGTAGATTGTTTTAGTTTCTTCTTCACTCATTAAACTTACCTTTTCCTAGCTTGATTCCATTTTCTCCCCTTCCCAACCTACACAAATAACACTTCTAATGACTCCCATGATGTTGACAGTTTCCTGTTTCTTGGTTCACACCATCTTAATTTCTCATCCTGTACACCTCCATTTTCCATGAGGATGAATGGTTCTTCCTCTGTGAACTGAGGCCCAATTAGTCATCCTCCAATACTGAACTCTCACACTGGCAAACCATTCCTTTTGCTTGACTTCACTTTCCCAATCATATGTGTAATTAAGGGAATACATATGCATCCCAAATATTTGCCCATCTCTTTGTGGGATACATGGAGCAATGCTTATTTCAGTTTTACACAGATTCCCCCCCCCCACCTCATTTCTTTCACATTGACTTAATGTTGCTTCCTGTTTTAACTTGAACATTTTATTAACCTTGCTGTCAATTTCTCTGCTCTCACTTTCCCATGGTCCATTAGTGATGTTTCTATCCTCTTCTTGGACTCTCTATTTCCATTTCAGAAAACAGGAATATATCCATCACATTAACAGATTCCTGATATCACCACCTTCTCCTCTTGCCCCCTTGTGAAGGTGCCATTTTTTGTTTATGTATCTGTTCTGTTGATCAAACTTTCCATAGTAATGCTGCAGAGATATTTTTCTGTTTCTTTAATTTTGGTTCGCCCTTGACCGTGGGACTCTAAATGCATTACCCTTATTTCTTAAAATTTTGCTCTTGCCACTCTCCTCCCAGCCACAGCAAGGATAGTTTGGCTTGCCATAGATTTAGAGAGCATTACAGCACAGAAACAGGCCCTTTGGCCCATCTTGTCTGTTGAATTGTTATTCTGCCTAGTCCAATTGTCTCACACCTGGACCAAAGCCCTCCATACCCCTCCCATCCATGTACTCTCTCAAAATCCTCTTAAAAATTGAAAATAACCTGCATTCCTCACTTCCTCTGACAGCTTGTTCTACACTAAAACCACCCTGAATGAAATGATCCCCTTTAGGTTTCCCTTAAATATTTCACTTTTCAGACTTAACCTACGATCTCTAGTTCTCATCTCACTCAACCTCAGTGGAAAAAACCTGCCTCCATTTACCCCATCTATACCCTTCATAATTCTGTACACCTCTATCAAATCTCTTCTCATTCTTCTCCAGTTCAGGGAGTAAAGTGTTAACTTCCATGCCCATTCAATACTTCTAACTTAACAATTAATACATTTCTTTTTATCTTACTGAAGTGGACAAATTCACATCATGTTATCCTGTCCAATGCTCAATATGTCTTGGTCATAATGAAACCTCTTTTGCAACTCTTTTCCCTTTCACAATTTGTATTTCACATCCAGTCAGTGTCTTCAGCAAACTTCAAAATATTATATAGGTTTCCTTATTGGTATCAGACAGACATTATGGATACTGTGACTCCCGCACTGAGTCCCTCAGCTTGCCATCCTGAAAAAGGCCCCTCAGTTGTACTTCAGATTTCCAGCAACTTCTGATACTTTCTTACTCTCTGCCCTCCTTCCCCACATTCATCTTCCATTTCTAATTGCTTCAGAGAAAAAGTCAATTCCCTTTCAAATTTCATCAAATGCAATTATGTCACCTGGACAAAACAGTCAGACATGTTATACACCCATGCATACTATATATTCCCTTTGTTCTCTGCACCTTTCCCCTACTGCAAGTGAAAACAATTTCTCAGCTTTCCACTTTTGATGAAGATTGATCTGAAATTTCCATGTCTCCACTTTGGCTACATCACCTATCCTAAACATTATTTGATTTATTTTCTGATTTGACAAAATTTGATCATTAGTCAATATGAATATAGTTAATTGAATTTAAGCCAAGTCTACCATGTATAGAATTAATGTACAAATCAGCATACTTATTGTAGTCTGATATATTATTTGAGTTGGCATGGGAAAGGTAATCATCAAGATCTCCCATTGGAATTCCACTAAATTGAAAATTATGTCGATATCAGTTCAAAATCCTGTTTCATGATAATTGTGTGCACTTGGCAGGCTGCTACATTATTTTAGAACATAATTAATAAAGACATACTTTGTATTTATTTATTAACTCTGAAACAGAACCTTGCATTAAGTATTTTAAGAGAAAGAAAGAAATTGAAAGGTCAACTAATTACACAGCAGAAAAAAAATCCAGCTCCTTACTCCATTGAAAATGCACGCAATAAATCTCCACCATTGAGTCAGGAATTAAGACATCGTCTTAATAATTTACATTTGAGTGGATTTTTAGAATTTCCCTTAAAAATTGGTTTATTTATGAGACACCAACAAGAGGCAAAGATAGGGTAAACAGAGTGGGAAGCATTGACTGGGTAGATCATGTGAGTCTTTTCTCCCCAGGGTGGAATGTCAAATACTAGAGGATATAGTTTTAAGGTAAAGGAAGGACAGTTTAAATGTGGTGTGCAGGGCACACAGAGACTGATAGCTGTTTTGAATATCTCATGTTCAAGAGCCATTCAGACAGGCACACGAACAGACAGTTGAATGGAGAGATATAGGTCACATAGAGGCAGATGGGATTAATTTGGCATCATGACCATCACAGATGTTGAGGCCCAAAGGACCTGTTCCTGTGCTGCACTCTTCTATGATCTATGTATCTCCAGTAGACATACTCAAAGAGTTGCTTTCTACATGGCTATTAATTGCTTTTTCAATAGTCTCCACATACACCTTTGTGGATAAGTCCCACTTTCTAGATTTCATTAGTTCACGTGACAGGAGCAAAGATCAAGATTGAGGCTTGTTGGATACCACTTTCAAAGAACCAATGCAGGCCACAATGGTCTGAATGCCCTCTTCCAATATCAATCAAGACAAATGAATCTATTTATTTATTTTGAGTTATAGCATGGAACAGGCTTTTTGGCACAACGAACTGCATCG
Organism: Hemitrygon akajei; assembly: GCF_048418815.1. Lineage (NCBI taxonomy): Eukaryota > Metazoa > Chordata > Chondrichthyes > Myliobatiformes > Dasyatidae > Hemitrygon > Hemitrygon akajei. Next base: position 166,419,811 of record NC_133128.1, on the reverse strand, counting down.
CCCAACAACCCACCTACTTAACACTCGCCTAATCATAGGACAATTTACAGTGACCAATTAGCCTTCTAACTGGTATGCTTTTGGACTGTTGGAGGAAACTGGAGCAGTCAGGGGAAATCCACGCACTCATGGGGAGAACATACAAACTCCTTACAGAGAGCACCAGAATTCAACTCTGTAACGCCCTGAGCTGTTATAGCATCACACTAATCACTACGCTACTGTGGCACCATAATGAATGATAGATAAATAATCTGAAAATTAAATGATGCTATTAAACCAAGATCAACAGCTAACAGTAAAGAAATAATTTAATACAAGTAGTTATTTAAAAAAGCCAACAGAAAGACAGAGTCCTGAATCTCAAATATCAACCTTTTAAAAATACTTAATTGGAAATAAAATCTTTAGGATTCAATTAAGAGGCACATGAACAATATGAATTAACATAAATCAGAGTGGACAAATCTTGCACATAAATTATTTTGCAAAACCACTTAAATTGTGAAAAAATATTCCAGAAGGAATCTAATAAATCTCAAATTGGAAACAAGCTATACGGAGGACAAATTATTTGAAGACAAATGACTGATGGCTTTAACAAAATGGAAATGAAATTTGGAAAACTTGGTGATAAAAGAAACTTCAAAAATAGTAGCAGGTCATTTGGCCCTTTGTGCTTGTTCTGACATTATACATGATCATAGTCCATCACTTATCTCAATAATACATCTCGCTGAAATAATGCTAAGAAAAAAGTGATCTTTAATTTAAAGGTTATATCATAAATCAGGTACAAATAAATCAGCTGTTTTGTTAAAAAAAATCACTGCTTGTAAGCACATCAGCATTTATTTTTAAAAGTTTTGAGACATATACCCCAACTAATAAAACCAAATTTATGAGGACCACAAAATCTCTCTCAAGTTTAATGATATGTTTGAACCAAAATCTGAAACCTTTTGTTTTTCCTGACCTAAAATTTCCTCAAATGGGCTTGTTACCTGTGGACACTATTCACCTATCTGCTATTTCCTTAAATAGGTGTCCTGGTTAAGGCAGTTCTGAATTGGGTCGTCAGTCTCTGAGCAGTGAAAAATAAAAATACTAAGATTTAAACATACTATTGTAAATAAAAACACAGATAACAGATTAAAAACACAAGTTAACTCAGTAAAACAAACTACATGACTTCTTCCTCTAGCAGCCATTCCACTATCACAGAAAGAGCTCAGAAAATGGTCCTTCAGTCCATCACATCCCCACCAACGAATCAGCCCCTATGTACACTAATCCCGTTTCTCTTCTTATATCCTCATACCAGCCTCTGCTCCTTCAACTCTAATTCACTTCCCATTCACCCACACTATGGGGAGTTTCACTAACCAATTAACCACCCAGCACATATTTGGGAAATGGAGTTGCTGAATGGATACCATGTCTTATCTAATGCAGGCTCTGAATGCAGATTTCCCAATGTATCTGACAGGAAAATAAGAAGATTTGTGCTCCACCACAATATCCTATAAAGAATATTACAGCTGCATGGAAATTGAAGCAGCCACTTTTAAAAGCAACTAGCAGCCTTTGTGATGGTTCGGGCCAAAATTACCCCTGGTGCTAATCTGCAAACTATCATAATAATATTTCATATTCTTGGCAAGATTATCAATCAAAATACAGAAACAGTATTCCAGAATTATAAAAGCATCACTATTATGTCAAACTTGGAGATTCAAATATTCATTTTAACTACATTTCTGAGGAGAGGCAAGTAATGTCTTCACAATAAAGCTAATATGAGCAGGAGGACGTGGACATTGACCCCTCAAGTCGACACTAACATTCAATGTCAAAGCTGATTTGCTAAGTCTCAATTCCTCAATCACGCTGATACAGAGAATTATGGAATCTTCTTTAAGGGAATGCAGAGAGGATGGAAAAATAAAACAAAGTTATGATATTATTGTTGGGGTCCTTTCTTACTTTAGCTCTTAATTTATATGATTCAGAGACAACATAATCGAAAGTCTTAATGGGCAAGTTATTGGAGAAGATTTTAAGAACAGGATTTATGAGCATTTGAAGAAGCATAGTCTGATTAGGGATAATCAGCGTGACTTTGTGAGTGGCAGGTCATGCCTCCAGAGCTGACTGAATCCTTTGAGGATGTGACAAAGCACATTTATGAAACTAGAGTCGTTTTTATTTGGATTTAGCAGGATGCTGCCTGGATTAGAGAGCAAATCTTATGGGAATAGATTGAGCAAGCTAGGGCTTTTCTCTTTGGAGCAAAGGAGGATGAGAGGAGACTTGATAGAAGTATACAAGATGATAAGAGGGTGGACAGCCAGATACCTTTTCCCAGGATGGAAATGGCTTATAACAGGGGGCATGATTTTAAGGTGACTGTATAGGTGGGGGGGGGGGTGGAGAAATGTTAGTGTAGGCTTCCCCCCCCCCCCCCAACACAAAGTGGTGAGTGCATTTATTGCCCTGCCAGGGGTGGTGGTAGTAATGAAGTGCAACGTAGAAAGGAAGGGTTAAGCTGATCTTAGAGTAGGTTAAAAGGTCAGCACAACATTGTGGGCTAAAGGGCCTGGACTGTGCTGTAATATTCTATATAGAAGTTATATTTTGTTTTCTATGACAGAGACTGTTTCTTTCCATTACTTTTTTTGAAAAGGATGGTTAAATTTTAATAGCAAACAAGGCATTTTAAGTTAAACAGGAAGAACAGAATAATATGACAATTAAACACCGTCTCACTCCTTTCACTGGGGATGAAACCAGTGTGTGAGACTAAATGAGATAAAAGGAAGGAGGAAATAAAAAATAGCAGACTTTTCGGTATTGTGCTGAAGTGGAACTGTGTAGGTGTAGTTGGAAGTTTTAAGATCAGGTTTGTGACAGAGTAAAGGAATGGGAGACCAAAGGATGTTAGTGGGCAATCAAAGGGGAAAATGGTTGGACACATTTCACGAGTTACTCTCGTGAAATACATTTCACTTAACTGCTGACTGAGAAGAGAAACAAGAAAGCACCTTTAGTCTCTTTTTCCAGCAGTCTTCTCAACTTCAAAGATTTAAGTATTCAGAAGTAAATGAATTTCTGCCATACTATGCATTACAATCATCTCCTGTCTGAGGGAGAACAGAAAAAAAGGGTACAAAAAAAAAGCAAAGGAACAGCTCTGAAGACAGAGAGAGGAGACAGCAACACGAGACAATTAAGTGAACGATCGTATGCAGCAAAAGATGAGATAAACTAAGTTATATATTAAACCTGGCAAATGGATTCATTACATATTCCTAAATAACTGAAATAAAAGTCAGTGCTGAAAACTTTCAGAAGGTCAATTAACATCTGCAGAGAGACAAAAAAAAAATATTTCAGGGCAACATCTCTCCATCAGAACATGTTTTTATTTCAGGATCCCAGAAACTGCAAAGTTTATTAGATTTTCCTTAAAAACACATGTGCAATTATTACTCCTGGAGCAGGCAATCTAGTTTACCACCCACCAACCATTCCCAACCCCAGTGTTCTGGGTAAAAATTTACAATCAAATTACACTTCATTGATCCAAGGAGCTTCATTAAAGTATTCTCCAAAATATTTCAAATTAAACCACCAAAGGAAAATACATCAACAGAGCCAAGATTAGGGGCATTGTAGAGCTAAGTGAGTGAAGCAAAAGATATTTGGAAAGAAATTAAAAATAAAAATGGATATATGAGAGATGAATTCACTAAAGGTCAGTGAGTGCAGCAGGTACCTTAATGTGGACAAACAACCGTGTGTTATTTATCATTTGACATTAAATAGGAAAATTCCACAAGGTACTGGGAACGTTTACAGGTGATGTGCAGGTCTGTGCATCACAGACAGCTTTGAGAAGTGACCTCACAAATGTAATGAGCAGAATTTAATGAAAAATAGAAAAACACTGCAAAAAGCAAATAATGAAGATCTTGAATGGGTATCGAAAATATAAATACATGAGCGGAGTGAACATATACCACATAACAGTATGCTGATCATGAAATAAGCAAACATCTATCCAAGGTAATTGTAAATATCAGCTGGCTGGTTCCATAAATTTAAGGCACAGTATTAAAATTTTTAAGATTTTAAATTTTTTTTAAGGATAAAGTGTCTGCTGATCACAAAGAGCAAAGAAATTCATTGATAAGTTTGTGATGATTGCTGCTGAAGAAAGTCTAACATCAGAACAAGTCTATGATGCTGATTGTTTTCATACCTTACATAATACCTAAAAAAAAGTTAAATACAAATATAGTATACTGTAACCTGTTGATCAAAACATGGCATCGTAGGTGGAGACTGAAAGCCTACCGTTGTTTGTTGTTGTTCAACAGCTAATTCAGGCAATCTCCCGATGCTACTGTGCTGCTTGTGTTATATTGATGGTATGTAATATTTACTGTTAAGTACATATATGGGATGAACAAGTGTAAGACAAAGACTGCTTACCAGTTGCACACAAATTCAGAGTCAGAAATCATATTGATCCCAAGTCATCTCTTCCAAATCCAAAACTCTTCTGGCCCCAAGCATTTTGGATAAGGGGTACTCAACCTGTATCCGCTGAAGAGCTCATGATCCAAATGTTCCCAGTTTTGTTTCTCTGCTTCCTGTCAGGCTTTAGAAGTGGTGGATGTCAAACTTCAATTCATCCATTCATAAAAAAGTAATTTTCACTACAGCCAGATTGCTACAAGAGTTAATACAAATCCTTTCCAGGGTGCAATAAATAAAAACTCTAAAAATAGCTTTTCAACTGAGCTTTAAGCTTTTATCACATAGTATATGAGTACAGCTTTAAATGAAATACATTTTACATTTTATAATTGAGTCAACTATTTCTTTGCTACATGCCAAATTACTTTTTGGAAATGCATTTTTCAATGTGCTTCGTTTAAATGGAGTATATTTCTCAGATCTATTGGTGGGAATGAATACAGACTGAAGATAGAAAAGCCAAACAGTATCAGTGTTGAGTAAAAGAAAAGTAAGATTTCAAGCTTGCCTCTAAACCATAAAAAGCTAGTGACACAATTTTTACAATGCTAACTAAAAGAGTTTGGGAAGGGGAAAGGGAGGATGTGTAAACAGTAAAATCATTATCCCCTTTCTATTGGTTTTCAATGACATAAACAGCTTGGCAGGTGAACTCTGAATTGGCAACAGCAGCCAGTAATTTTTTCCAAGTTTTACTAGCTTCTAGTCCCTTACGGAAGCTTCCCATAATTTACTGTCAGTCACATGTAAAGAAAAATATACACGGAGCACTGTTGCAGGAAAGCAGCACCCATCATTAGGGACCCACACCACACAGGCCATGTGCTCTTCTCGCTTCTGCCATCAGAAAGCTGGTACAGGAGCCTCAGGATTCACATCACCATGTTAAGAAACAGTTATTTACCCCTCAGCCACCAGGCTCTTGAACCAGAGGGGATAACTTTACTTGCCCCATCACTGAACTGCTCCCACATCCTATGGATTTACTTTCAAGAACTCTTCATCTCATGTTCTTGATATTTATTGCTTATTTATTATTATTTCTATTTGTACTTGCAGAGTTTATTGTCTTTTTGAACAATTGGTTGTCTGCCCCTTTGATGCAGTCTTTCATTGATTCTATTATGGTTAATAGATTCATACATGGCTCTTCTGTAGAGGCGGTTAAGTAAAACAAGTTGCTGGGAGTTCACATCACCTGGTCCCTCAGCATCACCTCCCTGAATAAGAAGGCACAGCAGTGCCTCCACTTCCTAGGAGATTGAAGTGAGGCTCCCCCCCCCCCCACCCATCTTAACTGAATTTTACTGGAGCATCATTGAGAGCACCCTGACCAGCTGCATCTCCATCTGGTACGGAAACAGCCAAGCAACAGACCAGATTAGCAATCACCTTCAAAAATTAAGAATTTTGTAAATCAAGATGATTGTACATTTGTCTATACACCATAACGTTGTAACCTTGCACAAAATTACCTTTTTCCCCTCCTCCCACCTCCTCATGACCATCTTTGTTCTCATCTTAAGTGTCAAATTCTAAAGAACTTTGCCTTGTGTGTTAGCACACAATAAAGCAGTGCATGCAACTGAAATTTATCTCCTTTGACTACAATGCAGTTTCATGTCAAGTTTTATGTATAACTGTCAGCTGATCAAATACCACACACTGTGCAGCACTGTTTCAAATAGATTCTTGTCCCAAACATTTATTGAGTGATTATCCATTTCTCTTGCTGTCCCTCTAAATAAGATTGGGCCCATTGGCACTCCGACATGGATCAAATGTTTGACAGTTCTTGCCTCACCGGAAATTTTGAGCACAATTCTGCAGATGGACTTCAAACAGAAAACAATGGAAATACTGTTTTGATGAAAGTTAAGTCTTGAATTAACCCCATAGAGAGAGAAATGAAATAAAGCAATGGAAATGCAAGTTCATGTCTAAATCCTTTCAAACAGAATTCACTCTCTTAAAAATTAATCTATTCATTCAACTTATCACAATTCATGCATGTATATTATTATTACAAGGTAGGTAGGTAGGAAATAGCATTTCATAAGTTAGTTTCTGTTCCCCAATAAATTGCAAAATCAGACCACTGAAGATTTGTCTATTTTTGTGAAAGATAATGAACATATTGTAATTGCACTCTTAATAAAATTAAGGAACTTTAATTTTTTTAAAACTTGTATTTTCAATGGTTTCTCCAATTACAATGAGAAAATACCAAAAAGGAAGCAGCACTCAAAATACAAATTGTGAGAGATGATTTTTCCACTCAATTCAGAACCTAGTATCCAAAAGTACAGCAGTATTAAAACTCATAATCCATTAAAATTCAGATATAAAACAACACTAACACTTCATGAGATTTATTTTCTATTACAATGAATTATGAAATAGATAAAAGATCTTTATATAATTTCCAAATCTTCAAAGGACATGGACCTATCGTACTGAAGTTACTGGAGTAATAATCAAGGAACAAATTCAAATATCATTGCACATTTAAAGTCAAGGTAATTAATTTCGCAAATATAGTTTAAAAAGACAACCTGGTTCGTTTCTTTCCTTGAAAGAAAGAAATGTGCCATTTTAAACAGACTTGTCCATACATGAAATTCTCAGCTGCCCTCTTGACATGGAGTAAATTAAATACCATTAAATGAAGTGAATGAAACAGAAAAGAACACAAATAAAAATGGACAGTATAGTTTAAGATACAGAAAAAAAAAATCCACTTGGAAATATCCTTCTCACAAACTACCCAAGCAAAAGCACAATGCAAATTTTACAGCTAATATTCAAATCCAAGGGCACATGCTACTCAGTTGCCAGGTCAGATCCACTTAAGGTGACAATACAGTATTGTCCTCCAAATTCCTGCAGTCCACCAGGACTCACAGGATTAGTTTAAATAAAGGTCAGCAAAAGTACTGGAGTCATTCACCACCCGTTCTCAGCTGATAAAACAGTGCTCCCGCACTTTTAAAAAGAGTTGTGGGGAGTTACAATAAACTCTAATGGATATTTCAGTGTTCATCACCAAGTGTCTTGGTAGTACCACCACCAAGCTATGCATACAAGTCTCTCCATGGTGGCTGATTTTAACAAATTAGTAGAGGACACGATTATACATTCCATTTTGTTTCTCTTCTCTTTGGTTGTCCGTCCGAATCCGATGACGACATCCACTCTTTTAACGGTGAGATCTTTGATGACTATACTGTCCTATCCTGTACCCACAAGTTCTATTGCAGGTGGGACATGTACATGTAGTAGTGGTGGTGGTAGTGATGGCAACCATGGCTACATTTCTCCTGGCTTTTGCTTACATCTTACTGAATGGCATACTACCTTTCCAAGTCCTGAGTTCCCACCATGGCGATTTTGAAAATATCAAATTATTCAAAAAATCCATCAGGTTTACTCATATTCTTCACAGGAAATCTGTTCCCTTTCATTACTCTTTTACATATGATTGCTGCCTGAAGTAAGCTAAATGGGATAAACACAGAAAAGATCAAGCACTCAAAAATAAACACCCTCAAGGCAGTGTGAATGATCAACAGCACTGTATTTCACCACAATCACTTTTACTATAATTAAGATTGGGGAAAGAGCTGCTTCAATTCAGAGTACAGGACTCACCAAGAATTGCTGTATCTGCACTTAAATGTGAGCTGTCAATTTGGTAAAGCCACGCAGGACAATGTGTTTTCTAACTAGCATAGATGCAGCTAAATGTGCAACTGATATGATCAAAGATCTGCAGTCCTACCACATTCATCCATGAATTGTAGTGGTTTTAAGTAGCTAACAGGAGGATTAAAGAACATCTCTAGACCCAAAAACGCATGTCCAGTTTGCATCCATCTTCAACCAGCCACACCCAGTGAAACATCTCACCTTCCTCTTGAACCCTGCCATCTCTTAAGCCAGTCTTCAACTAACTTGATTCACTCCGTGTGAAATTAAAAGAACTGATTCATGCAATAGACTGAGACTAAGTACACTTTGTATCAACAAACACAGGCGGCAGAAATAGCCGCATTACTAGTTTAGCGATTTCAGTGCAGTCACCACTATGGCGCCTGCCCGATAACGCAGACAACTGTATATATGTATCCCATCACAAAAAGTAGGACATGTTCATTCCGACTGTTATCCCATGAGAGAAATTCAAATTGTTAAAGTGACAGAGGATGTCATCAATAATGCATCCAATAGAAATTACTGTTAACTTCATCATACCAATGCTCACATTGGGTTTTGCCAAGATCCCATGGCTCCAGAGTTTTCATTCAAATACGAGCTAAGTAATCAAATTCCAAAAGGTGTTGTGTGCAACTGGCCTAAACTTCCCCATTGCATTTTGTGGATATGACATCAGGAAGCATGGTAAAATTGAAATCAATTTTTGGTATAGATGTTCAACAATTTCTACTACCATCTGTGCAGCAACCTCACAATTCTCCTACCCTGCTTCCTTTCAGAACTCCATTCCATTTCTGCAGTATGTCATTTATGTTATTTACATATTACCTATGATACAAATGGAGGCCATTAGTCATCTATACCAGCAACCCCACTCCCCAGAAAGTTACACTGAAATTTATTACCCCCATATTCCTATCAATTCTCCCCCACACTAAAGGCAATTTGCAGTGTCAACATGTACAATTTTTGGGATACAAAAGGAAACCATAGTACTCTGTACAAAACCCACATAGTTACAGGGAAATGGGAACTCTTCCTACAGACAGCAATGGGTGCCAGTATTGAACCTGAATCGTTGGAATTGAGAGGCAACTTCACTGTGCCACCCAATGACAATTTTGGCCATGCTGCTGAAAACCATACATCTGCTTTCATATCCTCCCTCAACAAGAAGCACAAATAGGATACTTGTATAATTATTGTCACCTAGGCTGCCACCACATTTAATTAATCACTATTTCCTGCATCTCTTGTATATCACTTTCAAATGTTTAACCTTATTCTCCGCTTTCAGTATTCTTAATATTACTACTGGCCTGTCATGCCATCCTTAAGTCATCACCAATACCTTTTTCCTTCCACAACAGCATCCCCATATCACAGAAGAAACAACGCCTGATCTTATCAGCATCTAAGGACCAATTTTTCAAGAGAATTCTATATTTATTCCACATTCTCTACAACAGGGAAAGGAAACACCGATTGCCAGTAGTTAATGGGGGCATCTCCATTTAGTGCACACACAACCTGGATCTTCTATTTGTTTATCAATCTGCTCAATTACTCCATATGCATTTGAGGAACAATCTCAAAATTAATCTGCTTTTACCATTTATATCTCCACTGGCCCCCATCATGTTTCTACATCCCATTCACTACTAACACCTTTTGCAATTTAATATTTCTGCCTTTAATAGACTTCCACACTAATTTCTCTTACATTCATCCAGTCCCCTCATTCCAATGAAAGGTAGACAATAAACCAATACATTAACTTTATCAAGTTTTTAAACACTTCATTCCTAAAATTTGCAGGGTTTTAAACGTACTTTATTCCTAACATTTGCAAATGTATATCACTCTTCACAATACAGGAAACAAAAGACAAACTACCTTCATATTTTTGCAGTTATTGTCAAGAGGAGATCAATTTTTCATTTACATACATTCCATGAGTGGAAGTCCAGGGTTCTGGTCCCTCTGTGCAGCAGCAGGAAAACCTTTTCCTGTGAAGCCACTGTGCTTCTTCGCGTCCCTCCGAAGACGACCTTGGAATGTATTAGCCTGCAACATTTGGCTGTGGACAGATCCTTAAACTACAAGAAAAGCAAGTTTCTGATAGACCGTATTTCACCGAGTTGATAACATCTCAGCTGCAAGTGATACTTACCTCGTGCGTGGTTGGGAGCACCCTTAAGCACACACAGTCTCGTATTCTCTTGACATTTCAGCATGAAACTCCACAAGCACAAAATGCATCTTTTCCAGATCTTATAAAGAGCACGTTCCAAATGGAAACCTCACCCTTACTACGGCCGCCTCCGAGACGGTTGTGGTGATGAAATCCAATTGTGCGGGATCGATCTGACAGAAAGGCCTTCTCATCAATCACGCTCTCCACAAAAACTGTCTGGCAGCGTGAACTTTAGCACTTCTTGTTCTCCTTCTGATAGTGTCCGACACTTGGAATTAGTGCATTCCACTCTGCAAACCAAAAGCTTGGAAAGAAATGTAATAAAAATGCCCTCAATGTCTGCAAGAGACATCGAACTCACTTGCCCAAGGTTGTTTAAATGCGGGGTTTCCTCATGTTGAAGATTTATTTGGACGTGGGCCAAGATAAAGGTATTAACTCCGTTTATGCTTCGCCCAACAAGTTAGATCAAGAAAAAAAACTTTCGTATAACTTCTCTTCACATACACGCATTTCAAACTCGTGAGTCAAAGTCAGTGACCACAGGCTTCGGAGAATTTTAACCCAGAAACTAGATACTGCACTTATTACACACAATTAAAGGCTAAGAAAAGGCTCACCTCCGTTCTTTAATATCTCATACCTCCACCGAGTTAACTTAGGGAAAACAAGATTTGCTTTTAAAGGGACTGCAAAAGAGAGCAATAATAATCAAGCGTTTGTTTTCTGGCATCGACCCCCTTCTGAATCATACTAAAGTCCACGACATGTTATAGCCCCGGCTGGTTCAGGAACGCCTTTCTGCCTTGGAGGAAGACGGTTTCATTCTTTTAAAACCGCATTTGACATTTAAAGATCGCAGGATGAGGCAGCAGACCCGATGAGTCCTCGAGTTGCTACGAGCGCAGGCTGACTGTGAGTGGGCGACACCTCCCCCTCCAGCTCACGTGCTCTGCCGGCCGTTACCGGTCGCCGCGCGCCACCTTCTCTCCCGTGCCCGGGAGCGCGCGCACCTCATCTCCCGCTACTGCTCACCCCGCGCGTGCGCGGCAGCGTGCACTTAGTGCTGCTGACTCGGCGCGATCCTTGCGCCGGCGGCGGGAGGCGAATTAAACAGCCGAGCGTGTGTGTGTGTCTAAGGAGAAATTGAGCTCGGTTTCGGAATCAAATGATTCAGACCGTGGGCTCCTGACACTTTTTCTAAATTTCCTTTCTCCCTGTTTCCCTCTACTTGGATTATCCCCCCCTCCCCTATACACAGATATTTTTTTCGCTAAAGGAAGCCGTATTTGTTTTAAAAGCCCTCTCTTGAACATCGGCTGCCCACCCGTCATTTCGGCCACAGGCCTCGGGCTCGGATCACTCTCATAAAAGGTAAGGAGGAAGTTGGCCGTCAGTTTTTTGTTTCCCCCTCCTTCCAAAAGGTAGAGCATTCGGTCGGGAAACTTGATAAATTCCTCCTCATTGTTCCAGCGGTTGTTGAGTGAGCCGAGTTCATGCATCAGTGGCTGAGACCACGCTGATTGGAGCGCCCCTCGTTATTTTAAAATACATCCTTAAAGAAAAATAGTCACCCAAACCGGACGCACATCTCCCAACCTGACCTGCTTTAGACATTCCGCCCTTAACTGCTCCATTCTTAGTCCTGACTTCTCACCCCCGCCCCCTCCCCCTCCCTTTAAATGACCGTCAAGATCTTTGTAATGTTAAAATCCCGAGCAGTGCCACCTTACACAACAAAACCTCGTTATACAGCGGAGAGATTTCTCTCTCCACTTCTTCCCCATCCAAAAACAAAGACAACTTGATATTTTTTTTGCTGAGGATATACTTTATATTCCTTAAATTATGCTTCTAATTTCCGTCGATGGTATGTAAATTCAATGCAAAGTGTGTTTTTATATCCTTTGGAGGGAAGGGGGGCGGGGAGCGAAAGAGAGAAAAAGCCAACGTTGCTGTCTGGTTGTCCGATCTGTGACCACAAGCATTGCTTGTTGATGTCCATGCGACTAGATACTTCTAAATAGTATTTGGGCGACTTATTCCTTCTCTTTGGCAGGTGTGCTAATATCTGTGGGTTCTTTTGACGCTAAAGGTAAAATGTCCAGCGACAGACAGAGGTCTGATGACGAGAGTCCGAGTACGAGCAGTGGGAGCTCGGATGCCGACCAGCGTGACAACCCGCAGGAGGAGAGGAAAGAGCCATCCTCACAGCAACAGCCGAAAAAGAAAGACCCCAAGGTATCCAGCAAAACAACAGCAAAACTCTCCACCAGCGCTAAAAGGTAAGTACAGCCCTTCGTTTTTTTAAAGCAGTTTTTCCGCTTGAGTACCGGCGTCTTGCCAATTCTGGTTGCACTCCTATAAAGTCCTTATCGAATAGGTCAATATAAACACTTCTCTCATCATTTGCATATAAGCTCGAAAAGAGAATAATACGGGGTATTCCGATCTTTACTGGTTTAGAATTGCCTTATTTGAATCGCTTATGTACTCTTCTACCATTTTTAGTCAAAATTACATACATAGTCAAGCGACAAATAGTGGAAATTTATGAAAACTTGTCCTGTTATGGGATTTGAGTATAACGTTGCTGAGAACAAAGAGGAAGCAGCCATGTTTTCCACTTTGGTTGGGTGAGCTGCTGAGAAAAGGATGGTGATAGAGGGCACTGTAATCGTTCTTTTACATCTGAATGCAACACAGTATTTTGTACTGAATATCTCCATCAATTTTCAGAATTCAAAAGGAACTGGCTGAAATCACACTAGATCCGCCTCCGAACTGCAGGTAAGTGAGGCTGATCAATTAGCAGTTTGCAATATGTGATTTTTGGTTACATTACAGAGGTTCAGTTAAAGTGAATGTCATGTGTGTGGATACATGTAGATTGTAGCTTTCTGGACAAACACAGGCAATTGTACGCAATTTTTATCTTAAGGGTATGTGATAAAATGTAAACTGAGTAATTGTTATTGGCATTTGTCACAGTAAATGATGGATTTATTTGAAAACTTGAAAGCATACCAACATTTCACACAAGATTTATTAAGTTTTTTGATAGGTACTTTGCTGTTGCTGTGTACATGTTAGTTTTCTATCATTTGGAAAATAGTGTGAGAATGAGTTGTATTTGGGGGCGAGTTGATAGCAAAGAATTAGCTGAGTTTGATTTGTGATGTTGGAGTTTAGCATTCTTGATTCCTATGGAACAGCACTTTTTAATATTCCTAACATAAAGCTTGCTTTTAAATTGAAATGGTAAATCTTCAAGTTTTACTTGTTCGGTAACCAGGTTTTATTGATTAAGTGCTGTCAGTAGTCAAATTAGTAATGTTTTACCAGAAAGCTTATTTCTTTGTGGAAGAGAAGATAACCATACTGGGATTCTACTGATAAAAATAATTGAGATCTTTGCACATAAATTGAAACGTGCAAAAATAATAGTTTATGCTCTAGAGAAATTGGAAATTGTATTTTTTAGGGGTTAGATTTTTTAATTTAATGACAGTGTGGCTGTAGGACCTTCTGGCCCTTTGAGCCACACCACCCCAGGGATCCCCAAACCCTGATTAAACCGAACTTAACCATGGGCAAATTTACAATGATGAACTTACCTACCCGGTACATCTTTGGACTGTGGGAGGAAACTGGGGCACCTGGGGAAAAACCCATGCATTCCACAGGGAGGACATACACCATCCTTTTAGAATGGTGCCAGAATTGAACTTTGGAACACCTCGAGCTGTAAGATTATTGAGCTAACCACTATGCTACTGATTTTCTGAAAGTAGTATGCTCAAAATCCTATTTCTGTGCTGTATTACCCTGTAACTTAATCAATGTGGTGTCTGGACAAATAGTATGATGTATTTTATTTTAAAAGATGGCAAATCAGTCAGGAGTATGGAAATCAAGTTTATGTGGAGTCTTTATCAAAGGAAATGGCTTTGATTTAAAAATTGAGCTTTGAAATACAACTTTTATTCACAGTAAATTTTAAAGTTTGTAATTTGAAATTTGGTGACATTCGTATAAACAGACAGCTCTACAGTATAATACATTTCATACTTTTAAGATGAAGAATTTTACTAAAGGTCATGAACATTTTGTTAATTGGCTTTTTATTCAGATTACTTAATTTTAACTTGGAGTCTTTCAAGTCTTATCTTAAAATATAACTATAAATTTAAGATGTTCTCATGTTTGTCAAATCTCATAGTTGAAATTGTATCTTTTGCAAGACTTGGGTTTTTGTATTAGTTTTACAAAATCCAAGCAAATGGGACTCTTATAAATTATTGTCATGTTTGCTTCTTGATTTGGGCTGGTAAATGGCCATTGAAAAATGCATTACTTCTAATGACCACAACTATAATACTCTCCAAAGCATAAAAACTTAAAATGGATTAAAATGTAAATGATACTAAATGACAAATGAAATGATAAGTTCTTTATACATTTTTCTAAAAACTTTAAAGTTTCCTCTGGCATATAGTACATGATCTTTTCTGCATTTATCTTGGAAAATAAGTTACTGATCTCTTGGTAAATTAAGTCTAATTTAGCAGTGTGTTTCAAAGTGCCAGTTTTTACAGTTGCTTAAATCTGGTTTGTAGTTATTTGTTGTTGTAACTTGGCTTTATGTATCACTTCAATGTATAAAATGACCTTAGTCACTTCTCAGGAGTGCATTTGGATAGATTGGCTAAATGAAGCAACCAGAGAGATGACTAAAAGCCAAGTTAGTATTTTAGAGGACGGTGACACAGAGCAGATTTGTGAGTGAATTCCAGTGCATGTGACCAATTTTAGTTGAATCCAGTATCACCAGTGGGGTAGCAGAAGTAGATGATTGCGCAAAAGGTGAGTATTTGAATGGTTTTGAGTAACTTGGGAAGAGACAAAACCATTTAGGAATTTGAATACATCAATAAGAATGTTGTAGGAGTTGGTGAACTATAAAGTAAGCGCAGTGGTTTTTGGGAATTCGAGCTGTGGATGGGAAGTAGGATTTGGGCAGCAAACTTCAGTGGAAACTGTATTGGAGAGGTACAAATGTTATGTATTTTGGAATTGACAACTTGTTTAAAGAACAGAAGAATGAAATGTTGGCTGGAACAGAAATGACTAGTTAATTTCTGGAAGTGAAGTTTGCTTTCTGGAAGTAATACTGAGATCAACTGGTGTTACATTTTAAAAAGAAAAATACTTAATTTTGGCAGCCTTGTTCAAGTAGGTCCCTTGCAAGTGCACTGAGGAAATGTATTTAATGAGGAAGAAAGCTCTATGGAAACAGTTATTTTTGTTTCAAGAATTTCTTTTGTAGGGAGAAAGGATTTTATTGGGCTGCTGACATTCCTGGGCCATTCTAACTTTTCACCAAAATTTTCTGTTGGAATGAAGTTGGTGTAAGCAAGTAGGGCAGTTTTGTATTTTACTTCCTGAAGTTGGTGTAAGTGAGTAGGACAGTTTTGCATTTCACTCCCTGAAGTTAGTGAACATTTTCTATGTTTTCTGATACTTTGATCTGAGTACATAAAGAATATCTGCTTCATGGCATAATAAAAAGATTTATAGCAATAATTTTCATGTCATGGTGTCATCATGTAGACTCCTGAAAAGTCTGTAATAAGTCAAATATTGCTGACAGTATTCTTTGTAAAGTGTCACTTCTTTAAGGTTTATATGAAATCCAAAGGAAACATGGTTGATCTACATTTCCCCAATCCTGGTTAGTGTTATAAAAAGTATAGAAATGCTATTCCTATATTGTGCACCATGTTTGCACAGCTTTTAGAGTAAATTCATACAAGTAGTCTGGGAACCACTTGGAACAGCTTGCAGATATCTGAGGTTTTCTTTTCTCTTGTTGAAAAATGTATGATTTGATTAAATTAAGTAGTTTTAGTTTGCATTTGGGAAATTATTTCATTTAAGTATTAAGAACATTGCATACAGACTTTGTATTACAATATACAATTGCCAATTGCATTTAATTGTCCATTCCTCGATGTCATTGAGAAGGTGGTTGTGGGTTGCCACCTTGAAATTGTGTAATCCTCTGTGTGTTTTCCATAATGCTGTTAGAGAGAGAGTTCCAGGATTTTGACCCAGTGATGGCGAAGGAATGGTGAAGTATTTCCAAGTCAGAATGGTGTGTGGTTTGGAGGTTACCTTCCAGTTGGTGGTGTTCTGCTGCTTTTGCTGCCCTTGTTCTTCATGGGTTGGGAAGGTGCTTTTAAGGAGTCATGGTGAGTTGCTGCAGTACAGTGATAGTACAAACTGATGCTACTGTGTGCAAGTGGTGGAGTGAATGGTTGTGGATGAGGTATCCCTCAAGCAGCTGCTATGTCCTTAATGGTGTCGAGCTTCTTGAATGTTATTGAAGCTGCACTTATCTAGGCAAGTGGAGAGGATTCCATCACACTTGTGCATGTGGCTATTCCATTTCAGTTTCTGATCAGTAGTAATCCCCAGAATATTGATAGTGTGGGATTCAACAGCCATTGAATATCAGGGGCTGCTGGATCTTATCTTGTTTATTGTCAGACATCTTCACTATCTGAAAGGCCAGTGCAAATATGTTATAGTTATGGTGGAGAGTTCTTTTTAAAGAAAATTGCTGTGCGTATGTCTTAATGGAACTAGTAATATTTGTAAACACTTGATATTACTAGTTGGGTTGCAATTCTGGTAATTCAATAGGCTGGTGTTAATGAATTGGTGAAATTTGAGGGTTTAACATTTTGGATATGTTGTCAAAGACAGATAATTTGTAAGTTGTAGAAACATTACAACTTACAATATAACTTTAACATGCCAGACTAGTTAAGATTTGAGAACTGCAGTCTCAAATATCCCCCTGTACCCGTGCTTTATCAGCAATCAGACATGCTCTCTAATCCAGGTAGCATATTACTAAATCTTCTCTGCACCCTCTATGAAGCATCTGCATCCTTACTTTCATGAGGAAACCAGAACTGAACATAACACTCCAGGCGTGGTGTTGCCAGAGTTTTATAGAGCTGCAACATTACCTTGCAGGACCTGAATCAATTCCCCAACTAATGAAGGCCAACAGTCATACTCTTTTAACACCCTATCAACTTGCATGTCAACCTTGGGATCTATGGACTAGGACCCCAAGCACCCTCTGTTTCTCCACACTGCAAGAATCCTGTCATTATCTTTGTACGCTGCCTTTAGGCTTAGTCTTCCAAAGTGTATCACTTCACACTTGACTTGGTTTGAGCTCCATCTGTCACTTCTCAGCCCAGCTCGGCATCCTATCAATATTCATTGTAACCTACATTACAACAACCTCCTACATTAGCCACTTCGCCCCCAACCTTTGTGTCATTTGTAAACTTAATAACCCACCCTTCCATTTGCTTATCTAAGCCATTTATAAAAATTACAAAGAGCAGAGGTCAGAGAACACTACAAGTTCTGGACCTCCAGGCAGAATTGGCTCCATCTAATACCATCCTCTGCCATCTGTTGGCAAGCCAATTCCGAATCCACACAGCCAAGTTCCCTTGATCCCATGCCTCCTAACTTTCTCCTGTAAAATTACCATTGCTATCTAGTCAAGGGGTCCTTAGTAATGCCAATTCCTTTCAGATAAACGTTTTCACATAATTTTTATTGTATTTACTAAAATATCCTTTGCTCAAAATGTTTTCATACAACATTTGTGCATTAGCTTGAACAAATCTAACCGTTGAATTTTCTTATACTCTTCCTGTGTTCCAGATTTACCTTAATAGTTCTGATTTATCCCAGAAAGCAAAGATGAGTATCCACAGTGGTGTTAGAAAAATTGTGAACACTATAGAATATTCTCTATTTCTGCATATATGACCTAAAATATGATCAGATCTTCAAACAAGTCCTTAAACTAGATAGAGAACCTAATTAAATAATTAACACAAAAATCATTGTACTTGTTCATTTATTTATTGAGAAAAATGATCAATATTACATGTATTTGTTGGGAACCTTTATTTACGGTAACCAATGTGACCACCTTGTGCAGAAATAACTTTAACCAAATGTTTCCAGTAATTGTTGATCAGACCTGCACGTCGACTTGGAGGAATTTTAGGCCATTCCTCCTTACAAATCTTCAACTTTGGATGTTGATGGGTTTTTTGCATGAACTGCTTGCACAACATTTCTGTAGGATTAGGGTCAGGACTTTGATTTGGCCATTCTAAAACACAAATTTTCTTCTTCAGCAACCATTCTGTTGCTGATTTACTCTTGTCTTTTGGATTATTGTCTTGTTGCATTATGAAACTTCTATTAAGCTTCGGGTGATGGACCCCTGCCCTGACATTCTCCTGTAAAATGTCTTCATAGAATTTTGAAATCATTGTTCCTTCAGTGATTGCAAGCTGTCTTGGCTGGAAAGCAGCCCAAACCATGATGCACTTTCCACCATGCTTCACAGTTGGGATGATGTTTTGGTGTTAGTGTGAAGTGCTCTTTTTCCTCCAAACATAGCAATGTGAAT
Organism: Hemitrygon akajei; assembly: GCF_048418815.1. Taxonomy (NCBI): domain Eukaryota; kingdom Metazoa; phylum Chordata; class Chondrichthyes; order Myliobatiformes; family Dasyatidae; genus Hemitrygon; species Hemitrygon akajei. The sequence goes on along the minus strand of NC_133128.1, from coordinate 166,400,831 downwards.
TTCTCCCTAAAGGTTCAAATGTTGCCCCATCTGTCCATAGATCATTGTTCCAGAAGTGTTGCAGAATATGCAGGTGATCTTTTTGCAAACTTGAGATGTGTGTCTTTTTTTTTTGGAGAGTAGTCGTTTTCTCTGTGGTGTCCTTCCATGAACACATTTTTGTTCAGTGCTTTTCTAATAGTGGACATATGAACAGAGACTTTAGCAAGTTCTAAATATTTCTACAGGTCTTTTGCTGTTAAGTTCTTTTTCACCTCTTTCAGCATTGCACATTGTGCTCCTGGTGTGACCTTTGCCAGATGCTCACTCCTAAAGAGAGTAGCAACAGTACTGCGTTTCTTCCATTTTATAGATAATTTCTCTTATGGTGGACTGATGAACATTCAGGTGTTCAGAAATGCTTTTGTAGCCTTTTCCAGCTTCATGCATCTCTACAATTCTTTTTAAGGTCCTCTGAAATTTGTTTTCATCGAGGCATGGTATACATAAACATATCTTTCTTGAGAAGAGCAGGCTCTGACAGTAGCCTGTCTTTGTGTGTCATTTTTTAATGTAGGGCAAGGCCTCTCAACAACCCACATCTCCAATCTCAGCTCATTGATTGGAACACACACAAAATGCTGGTGGAATGCAGCAGGCCAGGCAGCATCTATAGGGAGAAGGGTCTGACGAAGGGTCTCGGCCCAAAACGTCAACAGTGCTTCTCCCTATAGATGCTGCCTGGCCTGCTATGTTCCACCAGCATTCTGTGTGTGTTGCTTGAATTTCCAGCATCTGCAGATTTCCTTGTGTTTGCTCATTGATTGGGACACCTGGCTGTAAATAGCTTTTGTGGAAGGCTTTACCACAGTGGTTCACATACTTTTTTCCAACAAATACATATAATTTTGGATTATTTTCTCAATAAATAAATAATCAAGTATAATGTTTTTGTCTTATTTATTTAATTGGATTCCTTTTTCTAGTTTTACGATTTATGTGAAGATCTGATAATATTTTAGGTCACATGCGGAAATAGAGAAAATTCTACAGGGGTCACGAACTTTCTAGCACCACTGTATAGCTTTTTGATGTATAAACTTTAAAAAGTACGTTAAGTTTCGTAGGCTTTTCCTCATTGCAATTAAGCTAATTTTATAAAAATATTTAAAATTGGCGTAAACAGCTCCTAATTGTATGAACAGAAAATTTTCTGTATTAACAATTTTAACAACTTTCAGTCTTAAGAGGGACATGCTTGCTTTATTCATTTAATTTGCCTTTTCAAATTGAATTCTGCTGACTATAGATATTCAGATTACTATCTTGCTCTGAATTAGTGACCAAATTGTTATTCAGATGGGGACACAGATCTGGTTTTATTCATCTTTAAGGATTGCCCTTGAAGATGGTGATGAGCCATCTTGAACCACTATAACCCTGAACCCTGGAATTACATATATTTAGTGTGTAATTCCATGATTTGGACAGCGAATGAACAGTGGTGAATTTTCTTGTCAGCGTGATTTATAACTGGGTAGTGAATCTGCAGCTGGTGTTATTTTTGGCAATTGAGGATGCAAGCTACTCTGTACTGGTGCTGGAGGAAGTGAATGTTGAGGGTGGTAGAGGGTAAAACCAAGTAGACTGCTTTTTTCTTGAATGGTGTCCAATGATTTATTGGAGCAAATGGAGTGTATACTTTCACATTCCTGAGTTTTATTTTGGTAAAGTGCCTTCAGGATGTTAGGAGGTCATTTATTCGCCTTGCTAGCAGTTGGGGATGGTTCCCTGCCTTTTGACCTGCTCTTATTGCCACAGAACCTGCATTACTGGGGCAGTTGAGTTTCTGTTCAGTGCTGACCCCCTAATCCTCCCAATCTGGAATAGGATTTTAATGATTCCAGAGTGGGAATGGAACTTCCTTGCCCAAGGTTATGCTCTTGAATATTAAGGGTAGGTGATTGGATCTCTTTTGGTAGAGATGGTCACTGTCTGAGATTTTGTCATTATGTTCGTCTCAATTTTGTCTGGATCTTGCCATACACAGACAGCATCTGCTTCATATGCTGAGTGGTGATAATTGGTGTTGAATATTGTGCATTCATCTGGGTTTCTATTAAGTTATGGAATGTTAGTGTTAATTTTTAAATAAGCTTAATTTAGTTTGTGTTGTTGTATGTGGATAACTTGAGTACTGCTCAGTGCAAAGGCTGTTGTTTAGATCTATGAATTTGTCCAGAAATTGTATTGAAGTTGGAGTAAATCATATTTGCAACTGTTCCTGATGTTAAACCATGCTATTTAGGAATTTTGACTCTGCTGTTGTGGTTGGAAATCACCGTGGATACTATAGTGCAAATTTGGCATCTAGGACATGTATCATTGCTTGTATTATGTTGCTTTTGCAGGGGAATTTGAATCATGTTGTCCAGAGGGTGCCTGTTGTCAGGTTCTCTCAGGAAAACACAGTGGTAAATTACATGCAGGTACTGGTAAGTAAATGAGTTGGCTAAATTCTGGGTAGTGGCATACATTACAATATATCTGACCTCGTGTTTTTGCTTTTGTCTTTTTCTTTCCTCCTCTTCCCATCTCCACCCACCACTTCTGATCATTCTTTTGCTGCTACTGATTCTAGTCCCCTTCTGTTTACCTGCACTAACAAACCCTGCAATTAATGTTGGCCTCTCAAATCTTCCTTCCACCCCCTTGCCACAACTGATGACAGTCTTCAGTGTTTTTCTCATCCATTTGTTTGCAATTAATGACCCACTGACAAAGCTACTCCAGAAGAACCAAAGCTTGTTATCAGTGTGATCCAAAATGGCACCTGCTGCAAATTCTTGCTGATTTCTCTACCTCCGTCAACCAAGGATCTGAACAAAGCCAATTTGGAGAAGATGTTGAATATGAAAGCATACAATGTCAATGTTTGCATTTTTTTCTGCATTTAGGGTGCTTTGGATTTCTAGGCAATTATATCTTCCCCTTTCTTTGCTGCTTTCCTTTTCTCCGTGTTTTGCCATTTTACGTGCATAATTTTAACTCCTCTCTTGGTCAGCCTTGAGCTTTCACTTAGTTTTCCCATTCTCATTTTTGATGGATTTGCTGTCTGCTTGCTTTTCTTCTGTGTAATCTTGCTGTGAATACTGAAAGATCAGTCATTGATCTATGTCAGGCCATATTTAATTTGGCTACCTGAAGGAATCATTACCTTCTGAGCAATGAAATCTATTATCTCTACACTGAATGAATATTCCTAGTTTAAGATAATGAAACTTGCTACTAGATATTACTATCAGAGGAAATATCAACACCACGTCTATGTTGTCAGACACCTTAAACTTCATACATCTCACTGTTTCAGCCCACATTAGGGTTTTAACCATGTTCGCTCAAATGACACTGATGAAGTTCCAGGAAAAAATCAGCTGAACAACTTACTTCTTTGTCCTGCACAGCTATATTCTTGGGTAAAGAGACCAGATTGTAGCAACATATTTTGTATCTGGTTTCTTGTAGTTGGAGCAAGCTATTGAGACCCTTGTACTCAAATTATCTTTCAATAAAAGTCAAGTACAATTTGCCTTCCTAATCTCTTGTTGAACTATGGAACAATGATTTGTTTATAAGGAACATAAAGTAAATCTGACCAATGACACTTACAATCACTGTATATATTTTAAAATTCTCTGCCTTGCTGTTTTTACTTCAAAGTGTTTCCTACTTTGTATTCAGTCTGCCTACTTTGTGTTCAAGTCCCTTCACTTTACCTGAGCCTTTTCAGAGAAGACTCGGAAAGGGTTACAATTCAAATGAATGAAGGCATGAATGCTTAAAGCAAAGCTGCCGGAATTGCAGAATGGAATATTAAGGTTAAAGGAGAGTTGAAGGGATATTTATAGGACTGAAATGGTGGAGTTGACCCCAACCCTACAGAGAAATTTAAACACATGGGTGATAATTTTAAATTGAATGTCTCTGCAATTGTGGACTTGGAAGGTCAGAATTTTGCATGAATGGGTCAGAATAACATGGGTGCAATAAATTCTTCGGTAATTATTTGTCGACAGCAATAGAAGCAAACAGAATTGTTAACTAAGAGAATATTGGAAGAATCATTTCTGGAGATAAAGTGTGTGCCTAGAAATTTCAGCATCAGATGGATTGAGCTAAGGTTGGAGGCAGTTAAAATCATTTTTATATAAAGGAGGATGGGGTTAGGTATCAGTAAGTGATGTAATAGGGTACGGATTGCCAATGGTCTGATTTAGACTGACCTGTAGATAGATGGTTGGATGACATTGTGGTTTGTTAACAAGATATTGGACAAATGCCTTCTGTGACTTGAGGGAAGGGTCAGGAGAGTTAGAGCTGTTATGTCATGTTGAACAAAAATAAATTCACCATTTAATTCTTGGTGTAACATGCGTTCTTACTTGAAGATCGTTTCACTTCATTTAAACCTTCATTATAGACATTGTAAATCTGTATCTGATGAACATTTTACTGAGAATATACAAAAGCATTTGGAGTAATTTATGAGAATCAAGGCAGTCAGTGCAATGAACTTGTTAAATGTGATTTACCAGAATCCATTTTACAGCAATGAAAAGTCTTGGTACAGTGCATGTATATGATTACAGTATATTGGGTGCTTTAACAGAATTGTCTACCTAGTAAATAATAGAGCCATTTGTATTGTGCTGCATATTTTCCCAGATTCTGCATCAAGACTTTGGAATTTTCTTCAGTGTCAAATCTTAACTTGTGCAGTTGTAATTAATTATGACAGCATTGTGGTTTTAGTTGCACTGTTGAAAAATGTTGAAAAATATGGGTGTTTTCTTGATGTATCAGTGAAAGCATTTGGAGTGCAACAGAGTATAAAAAGGTGGTGGGGATGTTGAGGGAAGTGGCTTGACTGAATTAACAAAACAAACTGCGACCCAGCCTCATCAAGTTGTTTAAGTCTGAAATAAGCTGGTTGTTTCTTTCACCAATGCCTCTTTTGGAGGCAGAGGAAGGCAGGAAAAGAGAGGGGAGGGTGGTGCAACCTGCTCTTTTCTTCCTTGTTTTTCACTCTTTGGTCCCTTGATCCTTTTGGACTTCCCTTTCCATGCCCTACACATACTTGCATAAGAACAAAAGAAATAGGAGCGGGGGAGGGACATCTGGCCCGTCCAGCCTGCTCCACCATTCAATTATAAGTGGCCATTCTGGCTGTGGACTCAGTTCCATCTACCTACCTTTTGCCTTTAATCCTTAATTCTACTGTGAAAAATTCTATCTAACTGCCTTAAATATGTGTATGAGGTACCCTCTACTACTTCCCTGGACAGAGAATTCTACAAAGTCATTATTGTCTGGGAAAAGCAGTATGTACTAAATATACTTCCCCAAATCTTGAAGCTAAATCTCCTAGTTCCTACCAGTGGAAACAGCTTTCCTGACCCCTTCTCATTCATCCCATTTATAATCCTATGTGTTTCTATGCGATCCCTTCCTCATTTCCATGTATTCTAGAGAGTATCGTCCAAGATGACTCAATCTCTCTTCATCTCCCTTCATCTCTGGAATCAACCTAGTGAACCTCATCTGCATCCCCTCTAAAGCCAGTATATCCTTTCTCCTGTAAGGAGGTCAGAACTGCACATTGTATTCTGTGTGTAGCCTCATCAGTACTCTGTACAGTTGCAGCATAAACATCCTGCTCTTAAATTCAGTCCCCTTAACAATGAAGGCCATTTACCTTCTTGATAACCTGTCTCACCTGCAAAGCAGTATTTTGCAATTCATGCACAAGCACTCTCAAGTCCCTCTGCACAACAGCACGTTGTAATCTTCCACCATTTAAGTAATAACCTGCTTTTCTATTTTTACTTTCAAAATGGATGACCTTGCATTTACCAACTTATGGTTGTATGCTAGCTGCAAGGCCCTCGTCCACTCACTATATCTAGCCCTATCTCTCTGCACTCTCCACATCCTCTGCAGAATTTGTTTTTCTATTCAATTTAGTGTCATGAACCTGCTTAGATACACTACACTTGGTACCATTTTCCAAATCATTAATATAGAGTTCCAGTCCCTGTGGCATTGCGCTCACCGTTGGTTGCCAACCAGAGAAACACATTTATCCAACTCTCTGCCTTCTGTTGGTTAAGAAAATCTCTGTCTATTTGAAGTTCAAAGTAAATTTATTTTTTAGAAGTATGTCTATGTCATCATATACTACTGAGATTCATTTTCTTGCGGGCATTCACAGTTAACAGAGAATAGTACTGAGTCAAGACAACAGCCACTATAGTGAAGTCTGACTAGAAGGGAAATGTGTGGATCAGGGAATATCAAGTACAAAATCATGGTGCAAGCTGTGATTATGTTCTTCACTGTGGAAGAACATTGCAGATTATTTTTAATAGATGCCTGTGCTAAGGATGGTGATGCAGGAAACATACTTGATATTTCAGCTACCTAGTTCCTGTGCAGTACTCTCACATTGAGCATGGCTGTTACAGAGAAATGTGTAAATTTGGTGATTGGATATGTAGCATGCTTTTATTCCTTATCACCCATAATCATACTGTGAGCCTGATTGACCTGGCTAGTTAATGCTAATTACAGTACTCTTATTTGAATACAGATATCTACAAGACTTTGTAGTATTAGTAGAGCGAAGATACAACCATTCCAAAAGTTCAGAATGGATTTTAACAAATATTGAAAGGCAATAATTAAGCCTTCCTTAACATTCAGTTAACTGTAATGTTTTTGGTATCATTAGAATGTATTTAATAATTTGATTTGGGGTTTAATTGAAATGGTATGCCTGAGGAGTGATCAAGAAATTGCTTTATCTTAAAGATTTTTGTACTCTATTTGTTAAAATAAAATTAAGTGTTCCAGTTAGCTTTAAACTCTTGGTGAATTTCTAAGTATTGGGGAAACTTTAAAAAAACAGCAATTCACTGAATTTTAAATTTCATTAAATATTTTCTATTTTTCACATTATTGAGAATTTAAAACTTAATGGTTACTTCAGTGGTACCTTACTTAGTGCTCATGATGCATTCCCAGGAATGAGTGTACTGAAGGAATTGGAGCTAAATGGGTTTATAAGCTAAAATGTACATTACATTTGTATGTGAATCATTGAATCCATTCTTTGTGTTATGTATCCAGTTATGAACTATTGTCAGCACTGCTATGCTGGGATAAAACAGGAAATGATGGAAATACTTGGGAAGTCTGCCAGCTTCTATAGAAAAAGAAGTTGGGTTAACATTTCAAGTGCCAGATTCTTAGAAGTCAGAAAAAAAATGGTTTACAGGAACAGAGAAGGCAGGGGTAGGACGAGGAGAGTATCTTTGATCAGGTAAAGCCAAATTAGTTAAAGTTGCAGTTAAAATGAGATTATACTTCTTTGTGTTAAATGCTGCTAATAACCTGACTCTGGAACATGCTCAGCAAGCCTGACCATCCTGAAGCCCTACAATTAGCAATACAGAACACAAAGCAGCATAATTCAGTTATTGCAGCCACAGGGGAGAGATGGGCAGGCAAATAAGAGGAAAGCAGCTTTCTTCCTTTGAAGTCAATTATTTGGTGTTTATCCTGCCCTCTGTCACCAGCTCATGCAGTTATACTCTCCGTACTAACTGACCTGATTTGTTGCGAGGGGAGTACTTGTGGAGTGTAGTGATACACATAAGTTGTCAATACAGCAGTGCAGAAGGCATGGGTTCTCCTGGCTGGCAGTGCACAACGTGTAAAGCTTGATCATGTAAATACAGTACTGTACAAAGGTCTTAGCCACATGTTAAAAAAAATCTGTAAAGTGACAAAGCTTTAAAAAATATTAAAAAAATTTAAATATCAAAAAATTACTATAAAGTACAGAAAATAGTTAAAAAACACTAAATCAAATCAATATCAAGGTGACAACCCTTTGCCTTTAAAACTACATCGGTTCTCTTGGGTAGTCTGTCACACAGTTTTGTAAGAAAGTCAGTTGGTAGGTTGTTCCAAGCATCTTGCAGAAGTTGCCACAGTTCTTCTGCAGACTCTGCCTGTCTTGGTTGCTCTGTCTGTCCAGGTAATCTTAGATAGCTTCAATGTAGAGGGGTGTACTTGGGTTCCAGTGGTTTCTGTGAATTCAGAGCTGACAGCAGTGTTGGACTTTTGCTGATTTAGAAGGGATATCAGTTTGATTTATCTCTCGTCTGCTGCATTCACTTTTTGTGGCTGACCACTGTGTTTCTTGTCCTCAATGTTGCCTATTTATTTGTGCTTCTTCAGAAGAGCTTGGACAGCACATCTTGAAACTCCTGTCTGCCATACAATTTCTGCTTGGGTGAGAAATTGCTGATGCAGGATGACCACCTTATGCTTGTTACTATGCTCACTCTTACCATGATGTAAGAATTGATGATTTGAAGGTTAAACTGTCTAATCTGCTCCACACTCATATTTTACTTTAGTTGTTCTTTGCCCAGTTTGATTCCTTTTACACCAGTTTCCATTTCAGTTAATCAACTTAGTTCATTCAACTCAATATGTCATTGATCATAAGCACTTTTTTGTTATCTTTGCTTAATCATGCACTGGGCTACATACCTACAAATCAAGTTTTTAGTTGAAAAGTGGTCTATTACTTAAGATGTTAGTTTCTTTAATGAAATACTAAAATTTCTCTAACATTAAATTTTTTGGAAATTTAAAATTTGCTCTTTTCTTATGGACAAGCTAATGCAGACGGAAAAATATAAACGCCTAAAGCAAAAATTGTACTTAAAAAAAAACCCGAGGGTGCTTAAGACTTTTGCACCACTTTGTATGTTAAATATCAAATATATGGTGCCCTGTATCAGAGTTCATATTGTCGGACCGTGATTGCTATAACAAATCACTATTTTGTGGAGGACAAGTACAGTATTGTTTATTTGGCATATGATCAAAATCTGTTGGGTCATTTAGGGAAAGAATTCTGGCATTTTTACCTGATCTGGCTGCTGTGTGATGACTGAAAATCATTAACTCTCTTGATTCTTTTAAATATCTTCCAGGAAAATTGCACCCTTTAGTGGTTAGGCATTGAATTCTTAGCTGATAATATCCTCTTTATTTTTTTAGTTACATTGGAGACCAATGTATCAGTTCCAATGATTTGACTGAATTGCACTCAATTTTTAGTTTTGTTTCTTTTCCTATATTCTTGATTTGTTAAGAGAATGATAGTGAGGCTTAGTTCTCATGAATATAATGAAGAAAATGTGAGAGCAACTTCTGGAGTATGCAAATCTGCAGATGCTGGAAATCCAAGCCAAACACACAAAATGCTTGTGGACTTGATAGGCCAGGCAGCATCAGTGGGAAAAAGTACAGTTGACATTTCAGCCCGAAACATCGACTGTACTTTGTTCCATAGGTGCTGTCTGGCCTGCTGAGTTCATCTAGCATTTTGTCTGGAGTATGCATGTGTGTTCAAATTCGGAATTTGTTGTTTTTCTTTCTTTATTCAATAGGGAATAGCTTTCAGTTTTCTTTTTGGAAGTATTAGTAAATTGATGAGCTTATAAGCTATCCTGTCTATATAAAAGCAAGCCCTGAGGATGCTGCAGTGTGAATAAGATTTATTTAAATTTTGTGGCGTGCCAAGCCATTACATCTGTTTCACATTTTCCTTGGTTGAAGTAAATTTTTTTTGTTTGGTACCAAATTCTACGTTGTTTAAGTTATTTCATGTCTCTTGGTATTGTGTTTTGAGTTTTAAATCTTGTATATATTTAAATATTTTCTGTAATATCTTTAAAATGTTTGTTTAAAATTGTCCAGATGAGCTGTTTTGAGAATATATCTGTGATTGATAGTTTCATTTATTTGATGCCAGCTTTGCTGTTGGGTTATTAACATAAGAATGTAAGAAAATTGGAGCAGTAGTAGACTACTCAATTCATATAGACTGCGTGACTATTGAGTATGATCATGGCTGAGCTACATCATTTTCCCTTTTGTGATTGTGGCCCTGGTTTCCATGATCTTTCAAAGACTTATCTATTTCTTCTTTAAAAATGCCTTTTAAACCAAACCTCACAACTTCTGGAGTAGAAATTTCCCTAGATTCATCATGTTCTGAGAGAAATTCCAGAGTACCTCTCTTTTAAATGACCTGCAGTTGGAAACATCCAAACATCTACTTCTCTGTGCGCATCTATGATCTAGTATGTTTTTAAACTCTGAAGTATGTAAGTCTTAATTTCTTCAGCCAGTTATGATGAGAAAACCCTCTCTTACTAGGACTTAGCCAGGTGAATATCTTGAACTGCCTCTAATGCCATTATAGCTTTTTTCAAATAAGATGACTAAAATTGTGCACAGTACTCTGATAGTTACCTTACTAATCCTTATCCCCCGTATAATTGTAACTTCCCTTTTTCTGAATTCCATATGCCATTTGCCTTCCTAACCACTTGGTATATATGCCTGATAACTGCTCATGATATGTGCACAAGCACACCCATATTCTAAAATATTTCACTAATCTGCCTTTGGATTCCTTTTAGCAGTGCATGATTTCATACTTTCCCCATGAAACTCCATTTGCCAAATTTTCATCACCTTGATCAATTTGCTATCTATACAGCATAATTTTCCATCCATTTTATCATCAAAGGCAAACTGTCAAAGTTCCTTGTCACTGACAAATACTCAGTGGCACAGGTAAAGGGGAAATCCATGCCAAGGTGATCACTCTATTTTCCTGGGCAGTTTCTTTGCATTTCTTGCAGCATGCAATTATTTATATCTTGGGATTGTTTTTTCACTTGAGCATTGTAATGGTGATGGAACAAATATTTGCAAATTTTTGACCCATGAAGAATCTATGCCAGTTGGGCATAAGTTCTGATTTTTATGATGTAAGCAAGTTCATGATGTATCCACCCAGTTGAGGAGAATAGTCTGTCAGCAGTTTACATTTGTGTGTGCTGTTCTATAGAGAATGAGTTCTTTGCCGATTCAGTTTTAAAATAAATTACTGATTTGCTGCTTGAATTCAATGAGGTCGACCAGCTGAAGCTGTGAAAAATCATTGTGCATGGTATTCATTATATGATTCCCAGCATCAAACGTTAAGCAGATAAAGTGAATTTGGTTGCAACTCAAACCTTAGAATGATGTTGAAGTGGAAACAGGATGACAGCTTTGGATCAAGAGCAATCCCGGGTCATTTTACTATATTCACAGTAGCACAGTGGTTAGCACACTGCTTTTACGGCTTGGGGAATTTCGAAGTTCAATTCCAGCGCTGCCTGTAAGGGGTTTGTACATTCTCTTCATTACTTTGGAGTTTCCTCTGGGTGCTTCGGTTTCCTTCCACAGTCCAAAGATGTACTGGTTAATTTTCATTGTAAATTGTCCTGTGATTAGGGTGGTATTTTTAAAAAAAATGTGGGTTGCTGGGCATTGCAGCTTATTGGGCTGGAAGGGTGAGTTACGCGCTGTATCTCTAAATAAAATTTTAAAAATAAACTATTCAATTAAAACATAATTTAAGCTTTATTTTGCCTGAGCATCATTTATGCACATAGGAAATGATGTACATCATTTATAAGACTTATATAAGTCTATAGACTTATATAAGACTTGACAGAAAAATGCTTACATTTTTAATTTGACATGCCAAAAGTCTCATAATATTAAAAAAAAACAGAGCAATCTTTTATGAGGATAGAAAGAAAAATGAAGCAGCTGTTGAAAATCAAAAAGTGGTCTTTTATGTTCTCAGATCTTGTTATAATGATGAGAAAGATGACAAACAATTGGATGATAACCTTTGTGTTTTAAGTATTGGGGCCAGTAGAAGTCTGCTGGGCTGAGATTTGTTCAGAAGCACTGTGAGCAGAGATCAATAATCAGGAAATCTTGGTGACATTGTATTTATTTGTCTACTTGTGTTTGCAAAAATAAATTATCTTTTAAGCTGTGGAATTTGTACTGAAGTAACTGGTATTTGTGCAGAGGAGTCAACTGGGCTCAGCAATCATTTAAAATGTCAGGATAATGTACTTAATTTAACTTTATCCAATTTTATTGTGCCATTATTATTTATAGCATTTTCCAAAGGTATATTAATCTGCTGAGAATGACATCCAGCAGTTGCCACCGAAATGGGCTTGCGTTTTGAGTTAGCAGTCTGCATTTTTTCCAGTATGTGTTAGCTTTACCAGCAGGAGGGAAAAATTTGGACCTATTTACTTATTTCTAAGCAAACAGAATGCATCTCCTTTAGTAGAGTTAACAGAATTAAATGTTGTTGGGTAACACTGTTGTATTACCAGAACAAAGGAGCAGCTGATTGTATCTGGTCACTGGTGACCTTTTCTTCTCTTCTACTGTTTTGATTAATGAAACAGTCAAATACAGTGATTTTGGTGCACCCTCTGAATGACAATTTTATTTACAAAGTATTATAGAAATTTTTTCATGGTCAGCTTTTTATTGGTATGCACTAGGAATTATTCTTGTCTTATTGGTACTTGTTGCATTAGTCAGGTTTAATATCACTGGCATATGTTGTGAAATTTGTTTTGTGGTCTTGGGTCTTAAAAATAAGAACAACACTTAATGTTTAAATTGCTGCACGAAGTTGTACACTTTTTAATGTAGAAGTTGGTGTTTTAATTGTAATAAGCAAAATACTTTGGTTCATGGAACAACAATAAGATATCAGGATCTGAAAAAATTGTACTCTGCAAATACCATTTGAATTGTGGATAGGGTAGTTGTTCAGGATATGGCTTTTGAGGTGAGATTTTATTGATATTTTCTTGTACATGTGTTCATTGAGCACATTGCCATATCAGTAATAATTCACCTAATGCTGTGAAAGGGGATAGGTTGCCATTGAGTAGTTTAATTAAAGGCTCTTTGTCACACTTAACTAATTCTGTAAGCATTGAACATTTGAAAATAAGAGACTAAAGTTGAAGTTCTCAAACTTGGGCAAGTGTGATAAAGTGAAAGGAAATATACAGTGGCATAGCAGGAGAATAACGAACACCAGGATATACAGTAAAAATCAATGATAAGCAGCCAACGATTATTTGCTACTTTTATCTGACGAAAGTGTGGGCAGCGTTTCCTTTTGGCATTAATAAAATAAGGACCAACATTTGCTACAAATGAACATCCGTGCTGATTCTGCAAATGGGATGAAGCAGGATAAGTTACTTTTTAAGAAGCTGATAAGATATTTCGAAAATTAGTGTAACCCTGTTTTTTACGCAGAGCGTGTGCTGTTCTTGGCTGAGCTTCGAAGTTTCAGTGGGCTGTATGATGTGGGTTTCCTGATAACCTTCTGGTATTGAGCACCTTCTGAAGGATTTACCATTGGTGTGTTATTGTTAGACCATCATGCGAACAGTAAATTTTGACAGGAGTTCAAGATGTCTTAGTTTATGATCTGTACAATATTTTAATATCTTTACAGAAATTTAATTCAAGCCTGGGGCTTAACACATGGGGTTAAAGTAGAAGCCAAAATGGTACAAATTTGGAAATTATTTTTTATTGTAAATATCTAGAATTTTTTTCATGACTTGCAGGAAATGATTTTTGGGGTCAGAGATGTTGAGCAGTTGCTGTCTTAAAAAAAAAAGCTGGCCTTTTCTACCCCTTGCAGCATGGGTTGGGGTTGACCATTGATGTTGTGTCTCACCTGTCTGCGTGATATACAAGGCAGTACTATATGGAGACCAAGCCTGTGCTCATGTATTAAGCTCTCCCTCTCCATGATGCAGCTGATGAACCCAAAGGAACAGCAGAGACAGATACAGTTTGGTACCCCTGGTGTTGCAGGAGTGGCCTGTCAGTGTTGAACTCAATGCAGGACTACCTTAGGGGCTCAATCTCCAGATTTTTTCCTCTGGTTTTAATCTCAAAGCCTTTTTTTTCATGAGTGGGTATAACAGCAAGGCAGCGGAGGTTTGAAATCAGAGTTTTCCTGCTAGATGAGCTGCTGACCTTGGCTCAAGAACCCCATCTGTCGATACGACTGGATTTAAGGCACCAGTAACCTGCGTTTAGATCTTCTCCTGTCAGTAGAAATGGTTCCACTGAGCTTAATAGCTAAGCGACAGCTGAAGCCAGGAGATGGACTTGGTTGTCAGAGGCAATTTAAAACGCTCACCATTGGGAAGCGTATAATAGTGTGAGCTTATCCCAGTTATCATGTGGCCATAACTAAGGTTGGTATAAGCAAAGAGGTCCTGAAAAGAGAATTGAGAGAGCTAGGCTAGTGTAGGGGACAGGGCTTCAGATTCTTCAATCACTGGGGTCTCGTCTGGGAGAGGTATGACCAGTTCAAAAGTGACGGGTTGCACCTAAACCCGAGCAGGACCAATATATTCTTGCAGGCAGGTTTGTTTGAGCTGTTGGGGAAGGTTTAAACTAATTTGGCAGGGGGTTGGAATCAAAGTGAAGGGACTCAGGATAGGACAGATGGTTAAAAAAAAAGCAAAGATAGTGTGCAGTCAGACTGTCAGGAAGGGCAAGCAGATGATAAGGCAAAATTGCAGCCAGCAGTGCATTAGAGATGCAGAATCAAAAAGGACAACAAATACTTAAAGTGTTATATCTCAATGCATGGTGTATAAGAAATAAAGTAGAATGACCTCGTTGCACTGTTATAGATTGTCAGTAATGATGTGGCCATCACTGAATTGTGGCTGAAGGATGGTTGTAGTTGGGAGCTGAATGTCCAAGGTTACATGTTGCATTGGAGGGATAGGAAGGTAGACAGAGGGGACGGCATGGCTCTTCTGGTAAAGAATGGCATCAAATCAGTAGAAAGATGTGACAGGATTGGAAGGTTTTGAATCCTTGTGGAAACTGCAAGGGTAAAAAGACCCTAATGGCAGTTGCATAGAAGGCCTCCCAACAGTAGCTGGGATGTGGACCACAGATTACAATTGAAAATAGAAAAGGTGTATCAAAAGGGCAATGCTGTGATGGTTATAGGAGATTTCAGCATGCAGGTCAATTGGGGAAATTAGGTTGGTAATAGATCACAAGAGAATGAATTTGAATGCCAATCAGCCTTGTTGAATGGCTTTTTAGAGCAGTTTGTCATTGCTGCTACTAGGTGATCAGCTATACTGGATTGAATGTTATGTTGGAGGTGATTAGTGAGCTTAGGGTAAAAGAACTCTTAGGAAGCAGTGATCACAATATGAATGACTTCAACTTGAAATTTGATGGGGAGGAAGTAAAGTCTGATGTAGCAGTATTTCAGCGGAGTAAAGGAAATTACAGTTGAGGCTAGGTCATTGGTTGTATCGAAGGCAGAGCTTGATAGATTCTTGATTGGATACAGCATCAGAGGTTACTGGGAGAAGGCCAGGGAGTGGGGCTGAGGAAGGGGGGAAAGGATCAGCCATAATTGAATGGCAGAGCAGACTTGATGGACCAAATGGTCTTGTGGTCTTCAGGAAGTTGCAGCATTAGTAGTTTATAAAATTGATGTTCATGTAAATTCATTTTTTTTCCCTGAATCACATATTGAAAACTGTAACAGGGTACCTAATGAAAGAGTCGCAATTAATTGACAACAATTTAATGATTTTTGCACACTGTTGTCTTCGACAAACTTCTATAGATATGTGGTGGAGAGTATATTAACGGTGCATCACAGCCTACTATGGAAATACCAGTTTCTTTGAATGGAAAATCCTACAAAAAGTAGTGGTAAAGGACTAGTGGTAGCCCTAGTCCATCCATCATGGGTAAAACTTACCCACTATTGAGCACATCTATACGAAGTGCTGCAGGAAAGCAGAATCTGTCATCGGGACCCCCATCACCCACATCATACTCTCTACTTGCTGCTGCTATTGGGAAGAAGATACAAGAGCCTCAGGGCTTGCATCTTCAGGTTCATGAACAGTTATTATTCCTCAACCATTAGGCTCTTGAACCAAAGGGGATAACTTCACTCAACTTCACTTGCCCCACCATTGAAATGTTCATGTAACCTATGGATTTACTTTCAAGGACTTTTCATCTTATGTTGGTCAGAATGCTGGCACATGATAGAGAATGACCTTGCCATGGTATCATCATTCCATGAGCTTCAAGAAGGTCATCCATATTTTCTGGAGAAGGAAGTTCTGCAACCACTCCCTACTCCTTCAATGTCACCAAGAGTCACAATCATCATGAGGAAATCTTGGAGATGGATTGGGCATGTGATGAAGAGAGAGGTTAACTCCATCATCAAGACAGTGCTGCATTGGACTCCTGAAGCGGGAGACCAAAGACAATGTGGAGCCGTACTATAGAGGCAGAAATGAGGACCCTGAACCATACCTGGGCTGGTGACCACAAACACATAAAGGAGGAGGATCTTCATTGCTGGCCTAAGCTCGACTGCTGTAACAGGCAGTAACTAACTCCTCTCATGTTCTTGATATTTATTAATTATTATTTTCTTTTGCTTTTGTACAGTTTTGTCTTTTTCACACTAGTTGAATGCCAAGTTGATGCAGTCTTTCATTGATTTTATTATGGTTATTATTCTAGGGTTGTAAATGGTGACATATATGTACTTGAATAATAAATTTACTTTGATCTTTGTGTTTGTGGAGTCATTTGGTTTTAAAGTTGAATATTGGTGAACGCAGACTTTTTCTGCGATGTTTACAAATAAAAATTGTGTGTTTGTGCTCTTTATACTAATCTGCTGAGCCTTACAGAATTTAGATTTTGTGTGAGGCTAGTGGGGACAAAAATGTTTTGATGTTGAGCTGTGTTTGTTTCTTACCAAATGTTTCATTTCTCAAGAGTGGCTCTTTTATAATTTTGTATGATAAGCATAAACAATTTCTAGCTACCTCGGGCAAGAATAATGTTCTAAAAACATATTTCTTGCTGCTTGCAAGACTTTGTCATCTCATGTTGTTAAAATAGTAGGGAATTTATTGATAGTGGGGTAACTATTGTATTTTTTGAGAAGACTGGTATGATCAGTCTTCAGTAATTAAATAATTGGTTATTATTTCCTGCTTCATGATGTGGCATTGTGGCAGCAAGGTAGTCTGAATTGAATAGACTTTATTTCTTACATCCTTCACATACATGAGGAATAAAAATCTTTCCATTATGTCTCCATCTAAATGTGCAATCCAAGTAATTTATAATACAATAAATAGAAAAGTCAGTGTAACATAGAATTACACTCAAATCAGCATGTGTTAATCAGTCTGATGGCCTGAGGGAAGAAGCTGCCCCGGAGCCTGTTGGTCCTGGACTTTATGCTGTGGTACCGTTTCCCAGATAAAAGCAGCTGGAATAGATTGTGGTTAGGGTGACTCAGTACTGATGATCCTCTGGGCCAGTTTTTCACACCGGTCTTTGGAAATGTCCTGAATCATGGGAAGTTCACAATTACAGATGCGCTGGGCTGTTCGCACTACCTTCTGCAGAATCCTGTGATTAAGCGAGGTACAGTTCCCATACCAGGCAGTGATGCAACCAGTTAGGATGCTCTCAATTGTGCTCCTGTATAAAGTTCTTAGGATTGGGTCCCATACCAAACTTCCTCAATTACCTGAGGTGAAAGAGGTGGTGGTGTGCCTTTTTCACCACATAGCTGAGGGATGTGTCGGACCATGTAAGGTCCACAGTGATGTGGATGCTGAGGAACTTAAAGCTGTTTACCTTGTCAACTCCAGATGCATTGATGTCAATAGGGGGTTAGCCCATCTCCATTCCTCCTGTAATCCACAAGCAGCTCCTTTGTTTTTGCAACATTGAGGAAGAGTTTGTTTTCTTGATACTACTGTGTCAGAAGTGACTTCTTCCCTGTAGGCCCCCTTGATATTGTTTGAGATTAGGCCAATCAATGCAGTCTCATTGGCAAATTTAATTAGTAGATTGGAGCTGTGGGTGGTGGCACAGTCATGAGTATACAGGGAGTTAAGGAGGGGTCTTAGTGCAGAGCCCTGAGGAGCTGCTGTATTGAAAGTCAGAGGGATGGAGGTGAGGGAGCCTATTCTTACCACCTGCTGGGTAATCTGACAAGAAGTCCAGGATCTAGCTGCACAAAGCAGGGTCAAGGCCGAGGTCTCTGAGCCTCCTGTTGACCCTGCAGGGAATTATGGTGTTGAATGCTGAACTATAGTCCAAGAACAGCATTCTCACATAAGCATCCTCTTTCTCCAGATGTGTCAGGACGCTATGTAGAGCAGTGGTTATTGTGTCATCTGTTAATTGGTTGTGTCGGTAGGCAAATTCTAGGGGGTTCAGTTTGGGTGGTAGCCTGCTGCAGATGTTAGGCAGATTTTGGATGGTAGTTGCTTGACAAGGATGACATATGACAGTATATGCATTTGGCCTGAATTTTCTTTCCTATCTTTATAATGTTTGTGGTACTATGCCTAGGTGGAGGTATCCAAGATCTCTGTTAAATCATTTCTTAGTTTTCTGCCGCAACACAGAAAATGCTGGATGAATTCAGCAGGTCAGGGGAATCGTGTGAGGGGAAATGGCCAGTTAACATTTAGAGATCCTTCATAGTCCTGATGATAGCAATACACTTCAGAAGTAGCTAAACATGGCAGATAAAGTTTGAACAAAGAATTGCAAAGTGGCAAGATTTTGGAAAGGAAAATGGAGGAAACAGATAGGACATTATTAAAGCTTAAATCTGGATGGAGGAATTTATTTGTGTATTACATTAGATCTAATGTACATGCATCATTACAGTTTAAAAGCAGATGAAGAAACAAATTATGTAGTGAAGTCTCTTGAAGGTGCTACACAAGTTAAGATGACTATTAAAACAAATGGGTATAATCCATAGCTTTACTTGTAACAGGATAGAGCACATCAATATACATACATTTTGCAAGCTTGCCTTACAGGAACTTCCATAATGTGGCCATTTTTGGAAACCATACTTCAGGAAGGATGTCAGGATGCCAGTGGTGGAGGAGAGTAACTGGGATGTTAGGATTAAGTGATATAGATTATGGTGTAGACATTGGAAAACATAACTTTGCTCCTCAGAATGGGAAGCACATATTACAGAGATCCATAATTTCTTTTGATGAATACGGTAGTCACTCTTTTACACTGGTCAGCTGCCAAAGGATACAGATTTAAATTGATGAGCTGATGAAACATTTCCTGATTCGGTCAGTTGCTTCGATCTGAAGTGCAGAGCCTGATGAAAATTCGGTTCAGGAGATAATTGAATAAATGTGAGGAAGAGAATTTATTTGTAGGATAGTGAGTATGTGGGATTAATACACTTCATGGTGGCAAGAGTGGCTTCCTCTTCTGTTACTCTGTGCTGTTTCTGTCCTTCATTGCTCATTCTAAATTAATCTTATTTCACATTTTTAATATTCTTACTTTGTAGTTGCCTTAAGCTTTTGCTGATATTTCAGATTATATTCTCTTGCTCTGTTAGAGGAACTCTACGTCAGGCAGCTTCTAGAGAAATGAATAAACAGTCAATGTTTCAGGCTGAGACCCTTCATCAGCACTGGAAAGGTTTGCTACCAGTGAAACCAGAAGTAGGAAGATCATACAGGTGGGATGGGGTTGGGGAGGGGAGTGTGGCATATATGGCTAAGGAGTTGGAATAGGAGAGAGGAATTCAGATTTTTGGAACATTGGGCTCTCCTCCAGGGAAGGTGGAATCTGTATAGAAGAGATGGTTTGCACCTGAATTGGAGGTAGGCCAATATCTTAGTGGGAAGGTTTGATAATGCTGTGGCAGGCAGGAAGGTGGACGGGGTTTAAATTAGAGTTGCAGGGAGATGGGAACAGGCACACCAGGACAGATGTTAGAGTGGTTGTGGAGGAAGATGTTAAGTCTACATAGAAGGTCAGGAATTTAGTGGTTGAATGTGATTGGACTAAAGTTCTGAGTTGCATATATTTCAGTGCTAGGAATGTTATAGGAAAGGTGGATCACCTTGGGGCATACATGGATTTATAACATTGTAGCTATTAGTGAGACTTGGTTGCAGAACGGGCAAGCCTGGCAGCTAAATGCTCTGGGGTTCTGATGTTTTTGATGTGCTTGAGTAGGAGGGATTAAAAGGGGAGGGCTGGTATTACTGGTCAGGGAAAATGTCACAGCAATGTTCAGTCAGGACAGACTGGAGAGCTTGTGGGGCTTCTGAGGCTTTATGGATAGAGCTGAGGAATAAGAAAGCTGTGGCTATTTTAATGGGATTGTATTATAGACCTCTCAGTAGTCCGCAGGATTTAGAGGAGCAAATTTGTAGGGAGATTGCAAGAAACATAAGACTGTGATAGTAGGTGATTTTTAACACTCCACATATTGACTGGGACTCCCATACTGTAAAAGGGCAGGATGGGAAAGTATTTCTCAATTGTGTTCAAGAAAGTTTTCCTAATCAGTACATAGAAATCCCAACTAGAGTGAGTGCAATACTCTATCTCATATTTGGGATTGAGACAGGGTAGGTGATAGCAGTTTGTGTAGGGGACACTTTGGATCTGGTGATCATAATACCATTAGTAATTATGGAAAAGGACCGGTTTGGTCCTTGGGTTAAGATTCTAAATTGGAGAAAGGCCATTTTTGATGGTATCAGAAAGGATCTGGCAGGTGTGGATTGGAATGGGTTGTTTTCTGGCAAAGGTGTACTTGGTAAATGGGAGGCCTTAACATTGAAATTTTGAGAGTACAGAGCTTGTATGTTCCTGTCAGAAGAAAAGGCAAGGTTAGCAGGTTCAGATAACCTTGGTTTTCAAAAGATATTGAGGCCCTGGTTAAGAAAAAGGAAGAGGTGCATTGTAGGTATAGTCAGGCAGGAATAAA
This sequence comes from Hemitrygon akajei, assembly GCF_048418815.1. Lineage (NCBI taxonomy): Eukaryota > Metazoa > Chordata > Chondrichthyes > Myliobatiformes > Dasyatidae > Hemitrygon > Hemitrygon akajei. Next base: position 166,379,989 of record NC_133128.1, on the reverse strand, counting down.
TGAGATACTTGAGTATACTAAATGCAAGAGACCACTTATGAAAGAAATCAGGAGGGTGAAAAGAAGGCATGGGGTTGTTCTAGCAGACAAGGTGAAGGAGAACCCTAAGGGCTTCTATAGATACGTTCAGAGCAAAAGGATAGCAAGGTACAAAATTAGTCCTCTGGAGGATGAGATTTGTAACTGCGTTGAGTTGAAAGAGATGTGGGAGATCTTAAATGGATTTTTTTTGTATCTGTATTTACTCAAGATGAGTACAGAGTTTATAGATGTGAGGCAATTCAACTGCAACATCATGGACCCTACACAGATTACAAAGGAGGAGGTGCTTGCTCTCTTGAAGCAAATTGGGGTGGATAAATCCCCTGGGCCTGACAGGGTGTTCCCTTGGACCCTGTGGAGGCTAGTGTAGAAAATGCAGGAGCCCTGGCAGAGATATTTAAAACCTCCTTAGCCATGGGTGAGATACTGGAGGATAGCTAATATTGTTTCCTTGCAAAGGAAATGCTCTTAAGAATAAGCCAGGAAACTTTAGGCCAGTGAGCTTGATATCTGTAGTGGGGAAGTTTATTGGAAGGTATTCTGAGGGAGTAGATATGAGTATTTGGATAGAAAGGAACTGATTGGGGATAGTCAGCGTGGTAGGTCGTGTCTAACCAATCTTAGAGAGTTACATAAAACATAGAAAACCTACAGCACAAAGCAGGCCCTTCGGCCCATAATGCTGTGCCGAACATTAGAAACATAGAAAACCTACAGCACAAAGCAGGCCCTTCGGCCCATAATGCTGTGCCGAACATTAGAAACATAGAAAACCTACAGCACAATACAGGTTTTCCATGGAAGTTACCAGGAAAGTTGATGAAGGCAAGACGGTGGATGTTGTCTACTTGGACTTTGGCAAGACCTTTCACAGGGTCCTGGATGGGAGGTTGCTCATGAAGGTTCAGTCACTTTAGCATTTAAGATGAGGTAATAAATTGGATTAGACATTGACTTTGAGGAAAAAACCAGAGAATGCTTGTCTCTCTGACTGCAGGCCTCTGACGAGTGGTATGCCTTAGGGTTTGCTGTGAGGTCCATTGTTATTTGTTATCTGTATCAACGATCTGAATGATCATGTCTTAAACTGGATCAGCAGCTTTGTAGATGACAAGATTAGGGGTGTAGTGAACAGTGAGGTAGACTATCATAGCTTGCAGTGGAATCTGCATCAGCAGGAAAATGTGGGTGAAACATGGCAGATTGAATTTAATGTAGACAAGTGTGAGGTGTGGCACTTTGGGATGGCCAATCAGGGTAGGTTTTATACAATGAGTAGTAGGGCACTGAGTGCAGTAGAACAAAGGGATCTAGAAATACAGATCCATAATTCCTTGAATTTGGTGTCACAGGTAGATAGGGTCATAAGGAGAGCTTTTGGCACATTCATGACCTCTGTCGGTTGAAGTTGACCATGGGTACAGTGCCTCTGATAGTCACTGTGGCTATTGAGGCTGATCCTGGAACGGCAGGTTCTGCCACAGTTGCTGCTTGTATAAGGCGACGTGGAATTGTTGTCCGCTGTGCTCTCTGTTTAGCTCTCCGCTCCTCAAACTGACTCAGGATCATGCTTTTGCCTTGCTCTCGGTGTTGCTGAAGAGTACCTCGCCATTTGTATCCTCCCAGCACTCTGTTGATTTTTAAGGTTTTCATGTCGCATTTCCAGAGGTCCTTGAAGCAAAGCTGGGGTCTACCAATGTTCCTCTTGCCTGTTGCTAGTTCTCTGTAGAGGATGTCCTTTGTCAGTCTAGCATCCTTCATACGACGGATGTGGCCCAGCCAACACAGTTTATGCTATCTTAAAAGCTTGGACATTGTGGCAAGTCTTGCACGGGAGAGGATCTCAGAGTTTGGGACTTTGTCTCTCCAGGTGATGTCAAGGATGTGGCGAAGGCTGCGCAGGTGAAAAATATTGAGATTCCTCTCCTGCTTGTAGTAGATGATCCAAGTCTAGCTACCACACAGGAAGGTGCTGATAATGCATGCATTGTACACAGTGGTCTTGGTCTTTGTAGTGAGTTTCGGATTCTCCCAAACTCGCGAGGAGAGTCGAGCAAGGATTGATGCTGCTTTGCCGATATGCCTATTGATTTCAGCATTGAGGGAGAGAATGTCGCTAATGGTCGATCCCAAGTATGTGAACTCACAGACGGCTTCTAGATCGTAATTGTCGATGGTAAAGATTGGTGTCCCCACTACGTTCTGGGCAAGGACATTTGTTTTCTTTAGGCTGATGGTAAGCCTGAAGTCCTTGCATGCCTGAGAGAAGCGGTCCATGAGGGTTTGTAGTTGCTGTTTGGTGTGCAAGGTTTTAGCAGTGTCATTGGCAAAGAGCATGTCACGTATTAAGATTTTTCGCACCTTTGTTCTTGCTCTCAGGTGCACAGGGTTGAACAGCTGCCCATTAGACCTGGTGTGCATATAGATGCCTTCTGTCGATGTCCCAAATGCGTGCTTCAGTAGCAGAGAGAAGATGCCGAATAATGTTGGGGCCAACACACATCCTTGTTTGACTCCACTACAGATAGCAAAGAGTTCTGATGAGCTGCCATCATACTGAACAGTAGCCCTCAAGTTGTCATGGAATGACTGGATGATACTTTGGAGTTTCGGGGAACAGCCGATCTTGAGGAGAATCTGAAAGAGCCCATCCCTGCTGACAAGGTTGAATGCCTTGGTCAAGTCAATGAAAGCGACATAGAAGGGTTTCTGTTCCCTGCACTTCTGGAGTTGACGGAGTGAGAAAATCATGTTGACAGTTGACATCCTTGCAGGGCTGGATTGAGCTAGTACGGGGCCTGTAGCATATGTTATAAAGGGGCCCTAAATTTAAAAAATGCACATAAGTATTAAAACATAAATTATTTACTTGCATAGTAAAGTAATTCAATTTTTTTTATTTGTTATACAGCCAGATAATACGACAAATGTCTGACACTTCAGTACTGTAATAGTATTACTTGTATGTAGGTGTCAATTTCAAATGTCAAAAGTAACAAAACTACAATTTAAAAGTTAGATTTTCTAGATTTAGCACAGGCAAATTTGTTGATGATACTGGAAATGTCTATTATACGCAGAAGTTCATGTTCAATGCTCATTAGAGTGAGATTGTTCAAGCTGTTTTGACCCATGGTGCCCCTTAGTTCATTTTTAAAATATTCTGTCAATTTGCGTGGTTTTGATATCACAAGTTGCTCTCTTCTTTCTTCTTCTTACTTCACTTTACGTTTTGCACTTCCAGAAGCATGATGATGCCCAATATCTCTGGCTCTATTGCTCATTGCTATCTGCAATGAAAAAAAATTAATGAAATATGCATTTAAAAACAAATAGTTTATGTTACAAAAGTTAAGTAGCGGTATCCACAAAGACTAGTGAATAATAACATATTTATGTGACTGTTGTGGCTATGAGCGTGTGTGGATCACATGTACTCAACAACCAACTAGGAATAGTGTTCTGAAAATTATCTGTTTAGTTGCTTATTGAAACTCATTTCAATTGGGAAATACAAGTTGAAACTCACAGTCTAATCCGATCTTGTATGTTCCTGAGACGGTTCGGACTACCTAAAGTCAGGGAAAAAATGAGGAATCATGAACTGGGTCACATAAAACTGTTGAGTCGCACATTGCTTGTCGCAGGCTCATCGCAGCGGCGCACCCTCAGGCAGCGTAACAGCGCATGCTGCAGCGGCTTGGGAGCATGGGAGATAGCACAAAGGTCACCACGACACAGCAAGGAGCCAACACACCCCTGCACACACATACCACGCAGCATGCAGCTGCCCCGACATGAAAACAACAGTGTTGCCAGATCGTTGTGAGAATACGGTGAGACGCCGATTTCACCAGACTGCAACTTGCAAGCATCTAGTGCGGGGCCTTCGAAAATGTGGGGCCCATAGCATATGCTACTTTTGCAACTAGGTTAATCTGGCACTGCCTCCTTGTGCGAAAACCACATTGGGACTCAGGGTAGACTTGTTCTGCCAGAGTTTGAAGACGTGCCAGAGTTTCACGAACAAACACTTTGCCGACAATCTCACCCTTGTTCTTGTACGAAGTGACGATTGTGCAGTTGCGCATATCCTGTGGTACGGCTCCTTCCTTTCAGCACTGATGGAGGACCTCGTGTAAAGATTGGAGGAGTGAGCTCTTGCAGGGTTTGATCAGGTATGGAGAAATCCCATCATTGCCAGGAGCTTTCCCTGGGGCCAGACTGTCAATTGCCTTGCTGGGGTCCTCAATGGTTGGTTTGAAATCAAGTTCATCCATGACTGGTAGACAATCGATGGCATCAATGGCTGAGCTAACAACAACATTTTCCCTCGAGTAGAGCCTAGAGTAGTGTTCTACCCAGCATTCCATCTGCTTGCTTTTATCAGTGATCATTTCACTGCTGGATGACTTCAAGGGTGCTGTTTCGCTCTGCGATGGGCCAAGGGCCTTCTTGATATCATCATACATCGATCTGATGTTGCCTGTCACAGCTGCTGTCTGAATGTCCTCACTGAGCTGGAGCCATTACTCATTTGTGCACTGCTTTGCAGTTTGTTGCACTTTGCTTCTAGCAGCTTGAAGTGCCTAGAGTGTTTGGTTGGATGGTGAGTGCTTGTACTCAGTGAGAGCTGCACGCTTGGCTTCGATGACAGGAGTCATGATGTTGGACTTTGCCTCAAACAAGTCACTGCTCTTTGCAGTCTTTCTAATAGATAGAGAGTGCTGATTCGTGGATGGTGTCATGAAGATATGACCATTGTTCTGTTGCAGTATCTCCTCATGAGGAGGTAGTCATAATACCCTGTATTGACTTGGCAAACTGGTCAACCTTTTCTGACTGTTTCATCTCTGTCGTGTTCATGCGAGGTTTTCTAGATTGTTTGGAGTGGTGAATTTTCTTCGGACATTGTTTAATCTTGCAGCATACTATATAGCATGATCTGTATCGCAGTCTGCACTGTGGTATGAACGGGTGGTTGGTACAGAGTTGATGAAAGAGCGCCTGGTGATGATCGTGTCTAGTTGGTGCCAGTGTTTAGACCATGTATGTTGCCAAGAGACCTTGTACTGTGACTTCATCTGAAAGTAGGAGTTAGTTACACACAGACCGTGATAGGAGCAGAACTTCAGGAGACATTGTCCATTGTCATTTATTTTGCCAATCCCAAAGTGGCCAAGACAAGGCGGTCAGGAATCATTACCAGCTCCCACTCTGGGATTGAAGTCACCAAGGAGAACGAGGTGCTTATCACTGGGAATATTCCTGACAACAGCTTTTAATTTGTCGTAGAACTCGTCTTTTGCCTCAGAGGTGGAGTTCAAGGTAGGGGCATACACACTGACGAGAGATACTGGGCCATGACTGGTGTGTAGGCGGAGAGTCATAAGTCGTTCTGATCCATTTTCTGGTGGCTCCACTATTTGCAACAAGGCGGTCCTAACGTCAAAACCCACTCCATGCTTGCGGGGCTTGTCTTGTTTCTTTCCCTGCCAGAAAAAAGTGTAGTTCCTTTAGTGTACCTGAATCCACCAAACACATTTCTTGTAGGGTAGCTATATCTACCTTGAGCCTTAGTAGCTCATTGTTCATGACCGCTGTTTCTCGTGCATCTTCGATAGTTTTGGGGTTTTGGTCAAGTCCAGTCATCATTATGCGGACATTCCAATATCCCAGCTTGAGGGGTGTTGTTTTATTCTATTTCTTTTCTTTCTTGTCTGGTGTAGTAGTTGCAGTCAGCTCTTCGTGGAATAATCTATTATCCTCATGCACCTAATGTGGAAGCCTGACTGTGGTGGGACAGCACCTTATTGGCTGGGGGCTGCCCAGCTTGAGGTGGGTGGTGGCTGTCCAGTGAAACGCGATGGTCTCTCCCACTGTCAGAAGCAACCCCTGGTGCCATACTCTACGCCAATCAAGCATCATGACTTCTAACCAGTAACTGCTGCTACCCGTGTTTGTCCAGCGCTATAAAGCGAAGCTGGAGTGGCCTCTCCAGGGCGCAAGCCAGGGCAGAATTGATATGGAGATATCAATGGTCCCATGCAGTGGGACAAGACCCCCCTCCATGCTGATGACAGGCCCAAAGGAATGATGGAAGTCGATACAGTTTGGTGCCAGCAGCATCACAGGAGTTGCTGTGCTGGTGCTGGGTACAGCATTCAGCCACCTTCAGGACTCCGACTCTGGATTTTTCCTCGGGGTTTACTCCCAAAGCCTTACCCATGAGTGGGTATAGCCGCGAGGCAGCGGAGGTTTGAAATCAGAGTTTCCCTCTCCTAGATGAGCTACCATCTGTGGTTAACGAGCCCCATCTGCCTGGAGCAACTGGTTTTAAGGTGCCAGTGGCCCGCCTTTGCCCCTTCTCCTGTCAGTGAGAACAGCTCTGCCGGGCATAAGAACTATGCCTCACGTGAAGGCCAGGAGTTGGACTTCATTGTTAGAGGCTGTTTGAGACGCACGCCATGAAGAGCATTTCTTTAGCCGTGGGAGCTCATCCCCACTACCACCCTTTGGCTATGACAACATTGGCCTTCATAAATCAATATATTGAGTACAAGAGTTGGGATATTATGTTGACATTGTTAGAGATGTTGATGAGGCTTGGTTTGCAGTATGGTGTGAAGTTTTGGTCATCTACCAACAGGGAAGATGTAAATAAGATTGAAATAATGCAAAGAAAAATTTACAGTAATATTACCGGGGCTTGAGGATCTGGGTTATAGGGAAAAGGTTGAATTGGTTAGGACTTTATTCCCAAGAATGTAGAAGACTAAGGGGAGATTTGATAGAGGTATACACAGTTATGAGGGGTATAGATAGGGTAACTGCAAGCAGGCTTTTTCCACTGAGGTTTGATGAGGCTACAACTAGAGATCATGGGTTAAGGTGAAAAGTGAGGTGGTTAAGGGGAGCATCAGGGGAACTTCACAGCATGGTGAGAGTATGGAACAAGCTGCCAGTGCAAGCGATGGATGTAGGGTTGATTTCAACATTTAAGAGAAATTGGTGTAGGTACTTAGATGAGAAGGGTATGGAGGGCTGTGGTGTAGGTTGCAGGTCGATAGGATTAATGATTCAACACAGCAGGATGGGCTTGAAGGGCCAGTTTCTGTGCTGAAGTGTTTTATGACAATATGACAAGAGGAACTCTATCCCTGTTGAGGCAGTGGGAAGATAAGATGAGCACACATCTGGAAATGGATGAGATGCATATGAGGGTGCATCAGTGGTAGAGACCTGGCGTAGAATGGGGGACTGCTTTGTCAAGCACCTCCGCTGCATCCGCAAAAGACAAAATTTCCTGGTGGCCAACCATTTTAGTTTCTATCCCCACTTCCATCCTGACATGTTGGTCCATGGCCTCTTCCACCACAATGAGACCACTCGTAGGTTGGAGGAGCACCATCGCATATTCCGTCTATGTAGCCTCCAATCTAATGGCATGAGCATCGATTTCCTTAACTTCTGATACTCGCTCTCCCCCTTCCTTTGCTCCCCCTTCCTTCTTGCCTCTTTAATTCTCTGCTCTGGCTTTTTAAACTTTTCTCCTCACCTGTCTGTCACCTTCCCTTGGGTCCCCTCCTTTTCTTTCTCCCATGTAACAGATTCTATCAGATTCCTTTTTCTCCAGCCCTTTGCCTTTTCTGCTTATCACCTCCCAGTTTCTTAGTTCATTCCTCCCTCCCTCACCCAACTGGCTTCACCTATCTGTCAACTTCCAGCTTAACCTCCTTCCCTTCCCCATTCCCTTTCTGTCTTGATGAAGGGTTGGGGCTTGAAACATCAACTGTTTATTCATTTCCATAGATGCTGCCTGACCTGAGTTTCTCTGGCATTTTGTGTGTGTTGCTGTGGATTTCTAGCATCTATAGAATCTCTTGAGTTTATAATATATAGTTTGCTGCACTGGTCCATACCATTTAGCTAGTTTTTAAATGTTTAGATCTTCATAGATGCTAATCATCTGCAGTTAATGCTAGTTTAAGTCTACGAGCATCTTGGAATCACAAAGCCCTCCGCCTTGACACTGATTTCATGCTCTTCACAGCCAGCGTTTTTGGTTTGAAGCTATTTACAACATTGAATTTATGGACTGCATTTGTTTGATCTTGAAGACTATTGATGTTGCTTTTCAGGCGCTTACTCCCCAGTTAAAGAAGTCCAACTCTGCAAATTCTGCTGCACATTTTTAAAGTACTTTTCAAATCAGTGGTAAAAAATTCAGACTTGCAGAGAAATTGGCTGACGCTTCTTGGTTACAAAACCTTGTGCAGCTTGGGTACTGCATATGTTATCCATAACCTTGTCTGACCTGCTAAGAGTTTTGCCTTGGACTTTGTCTATCATTCTGTTCTCCTAAATGTCTTTACATTCTCTTTAAAACTCTATGCAGATTTTGTATCTTGTATCAGCTAATGCTCTATCTTCTGGTGGCTCCCAATTACACAGCCCTTCTGAGTAAACACTTTTATTGGAGTGTTTCAAATTATGTTGTTACTATGTGTTCATTATCTCTATAGATGTGTTGTAGGTTTTCACTCCTTTTAAAAACCTGCGGGTGAACATTCCTCACTCCCTTCTTTCAACTAACCTTAGGTCTATAGGTCTTAACCATTAAGATGCTTTTTGATCCTCTCAGCCACTGTTATTTCACAACTCATCTTGGAGCAATTTTGTTTATTTGTACTAATAAAGCTATCTGGTACATATTTCTACAATATTATAAGTAGTTCAGTAAATACAAGTTGTTGCTTGAGTCCTTGTGACTTGAAGAATTTCTATTGCCAAAGTGTTACAAGGCAGCAGGCAGAAGATGCAAGTGTGTAGATGGTGATTTAAATGCAGGTGGAAACATCAGTAGGATTGAAAACGATGGCCTGAGATCAGATATAGCGTAGAACAGTACAGCACAGGAACAGGCCACTTGGCCCATGATGTGGTATTAAACCAGCTAAAAGGCATATCAAAAACACCCAAACACTAATCCCTTCTATCTACACCATGCCCATATCTCTCCATCTTCTTTACATTCATGTGCCTATCCAAACATCTCTTAAAAACCTCTAATATACTGATCGCTACCACCATACCAGGCAGTGCATTCCAGGCATCCACAACTCTCTTGCCCCTTACATTCGCCTTGAGCCTACTCCTCACCTTTGTTGCCACCCCTATGGTGTTAGACATTTTAACCCTGGGAAACAGATGCTGTGTGTCCACTCAATCTATGCCTCTCGTAATCTTGTAAACTCCTATCACATCTCCCTTCAGCTTCCGGCACTCCAGAGAAAACAAATCAAGTTTATTCAGCCTCTCATGTAGCACGTACCCTCTAAACCAGGTAGCATCCTTTGCACCCTCTCCAAAGCCTCAACATCCTTCCTAAAGTGGGGCGACCAGAGCTGTACACAAGACTCCAGATGTGGCCTAACAAAGTTTTATAAAATTGCATCATAACCTTTGAATTCTGTGCCTCGACTAATAAAAGCAAGCATTCCATAAGCTACCGTAACCACCTTATTAACCTGTGTAGCCACTTTCAAAGGCTATGAACTTGGATCTCAAGATTTCTCTGCTCAGCAACACTGCGAAGGATCTTGTTCTTAGCAGTGTACTGTCTCCTTACATTTGCCTTGCTTAGCTGCAACACCTCACATTTATCTGCATTAAACTCTATCCGTCATTTCTCAGCCCGTATCTGAAACTGATCTGTATCGTGCTGTATTCTTTGCCAGACTTCTACAGTATCCACATTCCACCATTTTAGCATCATCAGCAAATTCACTAAATCATCCATCTACATTTTCAATGCAGTTGTTTATATACATCACATACAGCAGAGGTCCCAGCACAGATCCCTGTGGAACACCACTAATTACAGACCAGTTCATATAAGTCCCTTCAACCACTGCCTTCTGTCTTCTATGTGCAAACCAGTTCTAAATCCAAACAGCCAATTTGCCGTGGTCCCTGGGGATCTTAATCTTCTGGATTATCGTCCCATGAGGGACTTTGTCAAACGTATTACTAAAATCCATGTAGACAACATCCACTGGCTTACCCTCATCAATTTCTCTCAGCACCTTGTCAAAAATCTCAATCAAGTTACTAAGGCACAATCTGCCATACGCAAAGCCGTGCTGCTCTCCCTAATTAGTCCATAGGTTTCCAAATGTTCATGTATCCTACCCCAGGAATTTTCTCCAACAATTTCCCTAGGTCTGATGTGAGACTCATTGGTTTATAGGTCCCAGGATTTTCTCTTGTTCCCTTAAATAAGGGTACAACTTAACCTGTAAATATACTTCGGGATTTTTTTTTAAACAAAGGGGGGGTGAATGTGGTGAACTAGATATACCTGTCTGACTGCTCCTGTGGCTCCTCCCACAGACCCCTGTATAAAGGCGACTGTGGTCTGCTGCTCTCCCTCATTTTCCCAGGATGTAGTGTTGTTCTTCCAGTCAATAAAAGCCGATATCTCACTTCCTAAGTCTCAGCATGAGTTATTGATGGTGCATCAATTTTATTGAGATGGTGGTGGACTTTAGGAGATCTAGGCCTCATATGGAGCCAGTGATCATTAATGGAGAATGTGTGGAGCAGTTAAGACCTACAAGTATCTGGGAGTACAGTTAGACGAGAAGCTAGACTGGACTGCCAACACAGATGCCTTGTGCAGGAAGGCACAGAGTCGACTGTACTTCCTAAGAAGGTTGGCGTCATTCAATGTCTGTAGTGAGATGCTGAAGATGTTCTATAGGTCAGTTGTGGAGAGCGCCCTCTTCTTTGTGGTGGCGTGTTGGGGAGGAAGCATTAAGAAGAGGGACGCCTCACGTCTTAATAAGCTGGTAAGGAAGGCGGGCTCTGTCGTGGGCAAAGTACTGGAGAGTTTAACATCGGTAGCTGAGCGAAGGGCGCTGAGTAGGCTACGGTCAATTATGGATAACTCTGAACATCCTCTACATAGCACCATCTAGAGACAGAGAAGCAGTTTCAGCGACAGGTTACTATCGATGCAATGCTCCTCAGACAGGATGAAGAGGTCAATACTCCCCAATGCCATTAGGCTTTACAATTCTACCGCCAGGACTTAAGAACTTTTTAAAAGCTATTATTAATGCTTTTTGAGATAGTGATTTAGATGCATATCATATTTTTTTTACTGAGTTAAGTATTGTATGTAATTAGTTTTGCTACAACAAGTGTATGGGACATTGGGAAAAAAAGGTTGAATTTCCCCATGGGGATGAATAAAGTATCTATCTATCTATCTATCTATCTATCTACCTACTTGCCTGTGGCTAGAGCGGATGTGAAGATACTGGTGAAGGCCCAGAATTCTCATCTCTTGCCTCCTTTAATAACCTGGGGTAAACCCCATCAGGGCCTGGGGACATCCACCTTAATACTCAATAGGAGGTCTAACATTTCCTCCTCCTTGACTTCTCAACTCACTAATATATTTATTAATTCAATACTGGTCTCCTGGTCCTCCATATCCTTTTTCTTAGTAAATACAAAAGCAAAGTACTCATTAAGTGCCTTACACAAAATACTGGAGTGCAGTTAATGCTCGAGACATCAGCTGTGAATCCGGCTGAAGGCTCTCAGCCTGAAATGTCAAATTTCCATAGATGCTGCCGAGCCCGCTGAGTTCCTCTAGTGTTCTATGTGTGTTACTTGGATTTCCAGCATGTGCAGATTTTCTCTTGTTTGTCACTAAGTACTCACACTCTTTGCATCCAAGCAAATGTTTCCCCCATTATCCATGAGTGGTCCCTAATTATCTTCTTGCTCCTTGTGTATGTATGGAATGCCTTGGGATTTGCTTTAACCTAATTTGCCAAGGACTTTTCATGGCCCCTCCTGGCTTTCCTAATTCCCCTCTTTTGTCCTTTTTTTTCACTTCTTTATACTTGTGAGCTTTTATCTTGAGGTTTCCATTCTCCGTGAAAAGTCCAATAAGGCCTAATGTAGAATCTGAACTACAATGGGAAGACTGGAGGTAGAAAAGTATTGTGTAAGTTGTATATTGATATCACATAGGTTTCAAAATTGCATTAATGATTTCCTTACATTGGTTTTGACTTCCCTGTTCCTGGCCATCATGGCTGACCTGAGGCTGCTCAGATAATTTGAAAAAATCAGAACTGTTTTCTGGACCAGGTTAGCTGAAAGAAGTGTGAGCCAGTGTTTTCAACTGAACAGAAAGGCTGAAAATACAATGAATAAAGGCTGAAGGAGCGAAGCTGTTGCTTTGCCTCATGAGAAGGGAAGTATAGTATGTTGGTGGGTGACAGTATCTGAATAAGGAATTAAATGTGTTCAACAGGGGGTTCAAATTGTAGACTTCACTGGATCTGCAGCTTTATGGGCTATCAAAAAGGCTTATGGGTGCTATGTTATTTAATCAAGTAGGAGGTAGCATTTGGATTTATGATCACCTTTTTTTTGGGAGGAAAGCAAATGATGGGAGTGTGCAAGATATTTGAGTAATTGGTGGTTTACAGATAGAGGAGGGGTTGGGTATAAGTTAAAATAATTGGAATTGAGATTAAAAATAAGCTTAGATGAGAGCAACAAGAGTATGATAGGATAGATGGTGTGCAATGTGGAGTGAATTATGAAATGAGTGTATTGAACTTTTAATCAACTTTTTAAGATTTAACTATTTGATTTTTAACCACCTTAATGTTGAAACAAATTGAAATTGCTTTGTTGTGAAAAAAGTTGTCAAGGGACTTCAATACCAACTTTGTAGTTTAATGTTGTTTTGGTATCAAAAGTATTCCTTTTGTATAAGAAATGTCTATCATGTGATAGTGCCTTTCAAAGTCCTTGTGATATGGAACTAATTATTTCTCTATGGCAAAATATAGAAAGCAAAAAAAGAAGTACAGTTGCCGGAAATCTGAAATCAAAACAAGTGCTGAAAATGCCCTGAAAATTGGTCTGAGGACCCATTACTGTTTCATGAACAATGACTTTACTAGTGCCATTTTAACACACTTGCCTCACTAACTTACTGTTAAACAAATGCAAGAGAAGCATAGTATGTTGGTGGATTTTTAATGGGCCCAAGCTGTATAATTATTGGTATTGCTTTCTGCACACACAAAATTTGAATTTTGCAAATTTTGCTGGCAGTTTCTACCTTGTTTTCACATGCACATCGTTGCTTTCTGACTTATCCCATTAATTTCTCCATAAGAGCTTTGACTGAAGATCAATATCCATTAACAGTCTTCCACAGCTGAGTCGACAGTGTTTCTGACTTTCTCTATCTTCGTTGTATTTGTTCTGATGATCAGTGATCCTTTTTTTCTGCTTATTGTGGTGTTCCTTCCATCCACCATGTTGATGAGGCTTTCAACAATTTTTTTTTTCTGCCCTTCGGTTTACACTCGTTCTTACAAATAGATTGAGATCAGTGTTTTCTTGTCCTCATCTTTCACTATACTAGCCTTCATTTTAACAAACTTTTGTTGATCATTTCTGTAGCTTTTAACAAGATGCTTCTACCCATTTCCTTTTCAACATTCTGGAAGGACCAATGTCTTTCCAATTTGTTCTTCCACCTCCATCAATTACCTGTAGAGCAAAAAATGAGCTACTGGAGGATCTCAGCATGTCAAGCAGCATCTGTGAAGGGAATTGGACTGTTGATGGGACAGGACTGTCATACTAAACTATCTCAACCCGAAAACTCAGCAGTCTATCTCCCTGTGCAATTGTTGCTTGATCCACTGAGTTCCTCAAGTAGTTCAGTTTTTACTCCAGATTCCAGCATCTGTAGTCTCTTGCTTCCATCAATTTCTTGCCTTGTCACAGAACTATGTTTTGCCCTTAAGTCTTCCAAGTGCTCTCTCCCTTTATCTAACTTGGCAACAGAAAATGATAATACTTCATTGATCCTGAGTGGGAAATTCTTTCATTACAGCAGCAACATTTAAAAGCACACTTAGCTGTGTGCAGACTCAACTAATAAACATTTATTGACCTAAAATCTTAACTTCTTTCCCCCAGAGATGCTATCTGATCTATTGAATATTTCTGATACCTTTTTGATTTTAAAATTGAATGTTGTATAACCTGAAAGTTAGATTGAAGAGCTGAATTACAGAACAACAGTTCTCCATTGTTATGGTCCAGATTGTCTGATAATATCCATTCCACAAGCTTGATATATTGCATGACCGAAATGTTACAAAGATATATAAAAGTTTTGTAATTTAGGCTGCAAAAATAAATAGAATTCTTATGAAATTTTGTTGGAGTTGCCATTGTTGGAGAGACAATCTTTTAAAATTCACTCTGCAATTTATTTAGGTGCTCAACACGCTCAAGGTTTTTAATTTGAAAAAAAAGTAAATATATCCATCAAAGTTGAAACATTTCAAATGGAAAGCCAGTGTAAAATCTTTATTATCAGCTGGAAATTGATCAAACAAACAAACTGAATAGCCACATATCTTGTGTTTATTCTTCATGCTTTTTAAGATAACTGGTTGCACAGAAAACTATATTGTTGAACAACAAACATTAGCATGTGACATTTCATTTATATAGTTCGTACTCATGGCATCTCAGATTTTCTGTGCCTTGGAATGCATTGACAATGTGAAGGCATTCTGTGCATTTCTCATCTTCACAGGTTTGGAAGCGTTCCATTAATGCCGAGTTGTAAAAGTTCTTCAGGGGTAACCTGGTATTCCGTGCATTTGTCTGTCCCCGATATGGTGAGTTCCTGATTTAGCTTGGCTGTCTGCAAGTGTATTTTCTGGTCAAAGAAAAGTAGGAAGGCAAGTTAGCTAGTGATATTTGTGTGTCTCCTGATTGACAGCTTGAGAAAGTTCTTGGGTGGACAAAGAAAAGGGTGGTATCAAGAAATTTGATGCTTGTTGTTTTGGGGTAAAGAGAATATTTGCCATCACATGCAAATTATCTTTAATTTAGAAATTATTGTGGATGTGGCCTGATTAAATTTCAATAAACGTTCAGCATAATTGCTGTGGACTGAATCAAATATAGAAATGACAGATATCAATTTTATTTTAAATGCATCCCACACACCAGTCTCAGAAATCTGGATTCAGTTTTGAGAGCATGATGTTGGAACTTAAAATTGCAGATGATGTTGGAAATGGATCTGATGGTTTACCGTAGATTGTCTTACTAAAAATGCATAATATGTTTGGTAGGGTCTTAACTTGAAATCAAATTTGATACCAAAATTACGAGATATCCAAAACTCAGTCACTATTTTGCATCTATAAATCTGAATAGTTGTAATTCATAGAATTTGCTTTTTGGGATCAGAAGCAATCTATGACGGTGTCTGATCAGAGTACAAACATAAAACCAATATCTTGTGTTTAGTTCTTTATAAAATGTGTTAAGGCACTTACAAAGCATCGTCAATTTTAATTTTAACCCACTCCTTTCAAAAATATAAATGCGATGACCAAATGTTACAGAAAATCCTCAAGGAATGCATTAAACTTAAGAAAAGGGGTAGGGGCGAAGAGTCAGACAGTGTTGAGAGGAAGGGTAGATTTATACAGAATGTTTCTTGGCAATAAAATATCTTGTTATTGATGGTAGCAATTCTAAAACTGATGTTGTGGTTCTGAATACCAAACTTTGCTCCTCCAATTTATCTAAGAAATTGTAGGGTTATTGTGTTGGCCAAGATGAGAGACAGAGCAAGGCAATGAAGGATTTAGAAAACAGCAACAGGAATAAACAATTATGAAGTGGTTGACTACTTGAGAGCCAGTGTACATCAGTGCTGGTGGGTGAATAGGATCCAGTGCCAGTTACGATACTGGCAGCGAATATTGTTGGTACTGAATGTTCACAGATCGAAAATTACTGATAACAGAAGTGTGTGGATGAAGTTTTGGATGGGGATTTCAACAGCCTGTGTCCTGTTGGTGGACAATTGTATGATGCTCTTGAGTTGGTAACTGACTAGTATTGGATTAAATTAACTAAAGGTTGTATCCCAGGCTTCAGAGATTGTGAAAAGTCAATAAAGTGTTGATTTTCGGTGACCTATGACATTCCCTTTCCTAATACATTAATTTCAATACTCTCATTAACTTAAAATTTTCTCAAAGTACTGAAGCAAAATATTTGTTGTACAGCATCAGCATAGTTAAATAAATAATTTTTGAAAAACTCCTAATTTTCTTAAATCTATTCATAATCCATAAATATTTTGCATGCACATTTCTCGCCCATCTTGATGTATGTCAACAGTTCTAGATGTCTTGTGTAGATTCCCACAAATTATAGAGCATGTTTTTGGAAATATTTTCTTATTCCTGTTTACATACAGTTAAATTCATCATGATATACACAGAATAAATTCGAAAAGCCTGCATTTCAGTATGTCATGTAATTTGCAATTATTTTTCTTGGTCAGGGTTATGGAGAGAAGGCGGGTAAATTGGTTTTGGGAAAAAAAATTCAGCCACATTTGGATGGTAGAGCAGTCTCAATGGGTTGGATGTCCTGCTTCTGCTCCAGCATCGTATGGTCTTGAATTTATTTTGTGATCTCAAACTCATCCAATGACCATTGTTTGGAGTTATGGCTTTCCATCAGCAGCAGAAGTCTAAGTTGATTTTTGGAGTGCTGTTTGAAGCTGTGTAATCCATGTGTTTCATGAAGATGCATCATTACTGTTCAGCCAACTGTGCTACAACTTGGTTTTCCTGAGTTCCCATTGCTTTCATTTTGATTGCTTTTCTGGAAATTCTTCAGAAAACCTAGCTTCTTAAATCCATTTTAGTAAAATGTATGCTTCAAAAATACTGTAATATTTGTAAGAGCCTTAGTTTTGTGTTCCTTCACTCCAGAGAATGGAGACCATGGTGAAGAAATAAGAGAGGAAGACATGGAGAAAGCTGAGCATTTTTTATGTTAGAAAATCAAATATTTAAATTTTAAAAGCAAGCAAAAAATTGACCCACGCAACACACAAAAAATGCTGGTGGAACGCAGCAGGCCAGGCAGCATCTATAGGAAGAAGTACAGTCGACGTTTCAGGCCGAGACCCTTCATCAGGATTAACTGAAAGAAAAGATGGTAAGAGATTTGAAAGGGGGAGGGGGAAATCTGAAATGATAGGAGAAGACAGGAGGGGGAAGGGATAAAGCTAAGAGCTGGAAAGTTGATTGGCAAAAGGGATACACAGCTGGAGAAGGGAAAGGATCATGGGACAGGAGGCCTAGGGAGAAAGAAAGGGGGAGGGAAGCACCAGAGGGAGATGGAGAACAGGCAAAGAGTGATTGTGAGAGGGGCAGAGAGAGAAGGGGGGGGGAATAAATAAATAAGGGATGGGGTAAGAAGGGGAGGAGGGGCATTGACGGAAATGAGAGAAATCAATGTTCATGCCATTAGGTTGGAGGCCACCTAGATGGAATATCAGGTGTTGTTCCTCCAACCTGAGTGTGGCTTCATCTTGACAGTGGAGGAGGCCATGGATAGACATATCAGAATGGGAATGGGACGTGGAATAAAAATGTGTGGCCACTGGGAGATCCTGCTTTCTCTCGCGGACAGAGCGTAGGTGTTCAGCGAAACGGTCTCCCAGTCACGTCTGGTGTCACCAATCTATAGGAGGCCACACCGGGAGCACTGGATGTAGTATATTATAGAAGGCTGCACCGGATGCAGTATATTATAGAAGGCCGTTTTGTTGAACACCTATGCTCTGTCCGCCAGAGAAGGAAGGATCTCCCAGTGGCCACACATTTTAATTCCACATCCTATTCCCATTCTGATATGTTTATCCGTGGCCTCCTCCACTGTCAAGATGAAGCTACACTCAGGTTGGAGGAACAACACCTGATATTCCGTCTGGGTAGCCTCTAACCTGATGGCATGGATATTGATTTCTCTAACTTACGTTAATGCCCCTCCTCCCCTTCTTAATCCATCCCTTATTTATTTATTAATCTCTCCCCCTCCCCCTTCTCTCCTTTTTTTCTCTCTCTGCCCCTCTCAATCACTCCTTGCCTGTTCTCCATCTCCCTCTGCTGCTCCCATCCCCCTTTCTTTCTCCCTAGGCCTTCCATTCCACGATCCTTTCACTTCTCTGGCTGTGTATCCCTTTTGCCAATAACCTTTCCAGCTCTTAGCTTTATCCTTCCCCCTCCTGTCTTCTATCATTTTGGATTTCCCCCTCCCACTTTCAAATCTCTTACTATCTTTTCTTTCAGTTAGTTCTGACGAAGGGTCTCGGCCCAAAACGTTGACTGTACTTCTTCTTATAGATGCTGCCTGGCCTGCTGCATTCCACCAGCATTTTGTGTGTGTTGGTTGAATTTTCAGCATCTGCAGATTTCCTTGTGTTTGTGTTTTTATAAAGTTGACCCTATGCTTTGGAATTATTCACACTTGGGCAGCTTGCAAGATGCATCAATAAGTCCAGTGATGTGAAGTTTTCTAGAATCAGTATTTTGGAAATTGGAGGATGGGCAGTTCTTCAGGATGCTCCATGTGTATTTGATAAGTTTGGCACTGTACCAATCCTGTGGATGTCAATGCTGAAAGGAATGGAAATACAAGAGAAATGGGGATTAAGGTGGGGTGATGTTTTGCAGGAATGAGGATAAATGGACATGATTGGGAAACATCAATGCAGATAAGACTTTTGGAAAGAAGTGGGAAAATTGATGTTTTGTGGGTAGCTATTTGGATGTGAGTAATCATAATGTTGGATTCTTTTTAGAAGTAGAAAAGGGATGAGTCTTTATTTATAATGAAGAGGCATAGACCAAAGCAACCCAGGTGGTGAAAGGAAGCTGGATGGTAAGCAGTTTGGTGGTAATGAAATTGTAGGACCAGCATTTGGTTGTCAGATGAGAATAGCCAAAATAGGGCTTATGAGGTAAGAGACAAGAATAAGTGTTAAGGGTTTTGGTCTTGGAGACAATCTGGTGTAGAAACTGAGCTTGAGGAAAGGTTAGAGAATTCAATAGTGCATGCAGCTGATTTGTCTCAATCTTTGTGACAATAGCTGTAGTTTCTTGGTTTGTTGCAGGAGAGTGGAAAGGAAAGCAGCACAAGGAAATGGCAGCGGAGGTAAAAAGGTGAGCATTTTCTGTTGTTTAGGTTCTTTCTGAAGTGGGTAATTTCAAAAGGAAATTAAATCAGGTCCTGGGATACTGAAGATGATCACGAATGGTGGGGTGAAATGAAGTGGGGCATCAAGAGGCTATGTTTTGTGGAATCATGAGTTTGTGGAAGGCAATAGCTTGGGATCTAATTGAAGCTACAAACTGTTGAAAGAATTTGGTGTTTTTGTTGACAGAATGGAAGGCAATCTAGGTAGAAGTAAGGATACTAATTGCTAAAGTTTGGAATAGTTTAATCAGGCAGTCATTTCAATTTGTATGTAGAGATGCATTGTACAAAATTTTCTTCTGATATTTTGAAAAAGATGGTTTTACTGAACCTGAGTAATCGATGAATTATTTTCTCAAAAATGTGATTTTGTTTGTAAGCCCCAAGTTTACAGATTAAAAGTTTGAATACTTGTAGTTTTTCTGCTTATCTTGAGAATTTAAGAGTTAAGAATACATGTTTTTATCATATTTTGACAAGTGTCTTTATTGGTTTTGTTGCTGTTGCTATATTGCTAAGTGATCTGTGTGGTGCCTATGTTGCTGGGCTAGATATTCAGAGGCCATGACTGATAGTGTTGAAATAATAATACACTGTGGCACAGGGATATTAATTAAATGATCTGAACTAGAATGTATTCCTGCCCATTCCATGTTAGTATAAAACTATCTGTGTCATGACTGTATGTTTGGGAAAGAAAGATGCAATCCTATACAATTCTTCCTATGTTAGAGCATCATGACTCATTCTTAACCACACTCAGAAATAGCTGAGCAAGCCAGACTGCTGAAAGGGTTGGTAGGGATGGACAGTAAATACTGGTCCTGCACTTAATGTCTGTGTCTCATGCATAATGTACAGGTGTATTTCCAATGATCAAAAATTGTTTTTGTTTTAACTGCAGTCAACTGCTTGCTGAAAATTGTGGTCATAAGCTAAACAGCCATACAATAAATTATATATTTTTTTCATGTAAATAGGCACAGAGACAAAGGCAGTAAATATCTGAAACTGACTGCAGAATTTCCATACCTGAACCACTGAACATGAAAAAGCATTATTACAGAAAGACCTTACATTGTACACTTGAGTCATGCAGATGTGTCAGTCTGAGGAACCCTTTGATAGATTGTAAAGTCATAGCCAGTTTTGTCTGTCAAAGCCTCTGATGTTTTATGAAAGCAATCAAACAACTACTTTTAATTATATTTTATTAAATCAACCAAAGCTTTGAAAAAAATAAGTTACTACAATTATACTTTTTTGCAGCTGCCCTCATCACACCTGCAAGAGTGCTATCTAACTAATGAGCCCAGCTTTGTGTTTGACTGGGTTGTTAAAAACCTTCTGTAAATGCTGTGTCATTGATTGACTATTTAAAGATTTAGTACCAACCCTTAACAATAGACATAGTCTTAAAAAACAGATAATAAGTAACCCTTTACTTCCCTGAAACCCACTTGTGTGCTTGTGAGACTAGTTTTTAAAAACAGTTGCAACACTGTTTTTAAAAACACTGCAACTGAAGAACTTTTAAAAACAGTTGAATCATTTGGTCATCTGGTAGAGTATGGATGAGTGACAATTTTTTGAAATGTTGTTTGTTTCCAGCTTGAGGACAGCAACAGTTCTGACAGTGTCGTCACTGATAATAGAATAACTGGGTGCAGAATGCACGCACTATTACAACTCAGACTTATTTTGTTTGTGCACAAGAAGAACAGCATGGTTTCTGTCACCCACACTGTTCAGGTCTGAACAGAAAACTGCTATTTTTATACATAATTGGAAATCAGTTATAGATATTGACAATTTGATAAATTGTATACTTTTGAATTTCTTACTTACAGGATCAATCACCATTCACAATAGAACTGTTAAAAGTCAATAGAAACTATACGATGGTAGCCAATGGCACTTTGAAGTTGGTGAAGCATTTGTCCTTAAGTTGGGTGTATTTCACATCCTTCTGTTTTGTCGATCTTGTCCTTCTCCAGCACCCATTACTATGTAATGGGAAGCAATGTTCTAGGTTGATTACACACTGCTACAGTTATTTTCACCTATCTGTCTGCAGTAATTTGGCTTTGGCAGTGTCACTTCAAAGATCTCCCTTGTCTGGGTTTGACTATGGGCGATTCAAGTCATCTAGCCTGGGTGTTGTCTTTATTTTTTGCCTTGAGTCACCTTGTCGAATATTTATCAAACCTGTTATTAAGCTTAATTGTTTTTGGTACTGAAACCATCTTGTTTGTCCTTAGAGTTTTAGTGTGCAGCTTTACCCCATGTATAAAAAGGTGGATTAGTGCTTTTTTTGTGTGGGGTGGAGGAAGGGAGGGTTTGTGATTTCTCTGTACAGTCGGCCCTCCTTATCCGTGAAGGATTGGTTCCGGGACCTTTCGCGGATACCAAAAAACGCGGATGCTCAAGTCCCTTATTCAACCTGTCTCAATGCCATGGACCTTAGGACCCAGCAGAACCCCAGACCTTATTTAACTTGTCTCAGTGCGGTGGAGCTCTGAATCCGCAGTGTTCTGTTCACGCAAATAATCACAATCACGATTGAAAATAAAATAGAAGAAATAAAGCAATCAGAAAGAGGTGAAACGCCTTCGGTCATTGGAAAAGCGTTAGGCGACAGTCGGTCAACGATCGGAACAATTTTAAAGGATAAAGTGGGAAAAGCCCTGCCCTGATGAAAGCTACAGTTATTACTAAGCAACACAGTGGTTTAATTATTGGGTTTTGGGGTTTTGAGCTTTTGATCCTCCACATCAACCCGGCACGGATGGTAAGCACACTCGAAAGCAGTCTATCACTGGCTCCCGAGCCCAGTGCTGAAACATATGTTCTTAAGTGTTTTATATGTATAGAAAGGTAAAATATATACAATATACTAAGACAAACGTTTGACTAACTGACGTTAATTAATATCGGATATACCTGTTCTGACTGACTTAGTGAGAGAACTTCTGATTTTTTTTCATTCCTGATCCACGGTAACCTACGCATATCCTCCCATATACTGTTAAGTCATCTCTAGATTACTTATAATACCTAATACAATGTAAATGCTATGTAAAATAGTTGTTATACTGCACTGTTTAGGGAATAATGACGAGAAAATAAAGTCTGTACATGCTCGAACAACAAGTGCTTGAACAGCACTTCTGGGTTTTCTCGATTCGCGGTTGGTTGAATTCGCGCATGCAGAACTCGCGGATAAGAAGGGCCGACTGTATTCTCTTGTATTCCATTGAAAAATGTCTGCTTATTCAACCTTTCCCTGTAACTCCAGTCAAGTTCTGGCAGCATATTGGTAAATTTTCCCTGCCCGCCTTCAAGTTTATTGATATACACTGGATTCTGGTTAATTGGGGCAGCTGCTCCTCTGGAACAACAACTCTTAAAGAAAAAAAACAAATTGAGAAATTGCTGGGATTGTTTTCATTTATTTGTGATGCTATGCAGCTGAATTGGGGTAGGAGACTGATGTGCAACAGTTTCCAACTAGAGTGGGTTGCATACACATCATGTGGCTATTAGACACTCCACCATGCTTAGAGTGAACAGTTTTTTAAAAATAGCATCACTTGAGTGTGCTAAGAAGAAAACAGGTTTTTGCTCACTGTGGTTTCAAGCATTCAGGCTTGGAGGTGGCAGAAACAGCTGAGAGTGAAAATGTAACTGTTCACTACTTTAACAAATTAGGAACAATGAAAATTTGAAGGTATTGACAATCATCTTGAATGTTTCAATTAAAATGAAGGTTTGGAGGATGAAACCATCAAAAACACTGCTTGAAGAGAGTCCACTATCTGCTCTGGGTGTATGTGCTGATTTTGTTCATTAACAGTCAATCAAAAGAAAATGTCAGTGTACTGTATAAATTCCTCTTCGATAGCTATTAGAAAGTAATGCACAGTTTTATAGTGCTATAGTAGTTTTGGTAGTGTTCTAATTTATTTTGTATTTCATTTAAATACTTCAGATTGTTCCTCAGTTAAATGGTAGTTAGTCTTTTTTTTTACCCTAAACTATTCCCACAAAACTTTGGGCTAATTGGGGCAGCCACTCAATTGGGCCAAAATGCCTGGTTCCAATGTGCCCCAATTAACTGGAATTTACTGTATTTCCTGCAAGTAGGTGACCAGAACTACACATAATGTAGCCTCGTTAAAGTATTGTACAAGCTCAACGTAACATCACAACTACTGTACTCAGTGTCCTGATTTATGAAGAAGGCCAATGTGCCAAAAGCTCTCTCTATGACCAATCTACTTGTGATGCCAATTCGATGAATTTTGGATCTTTGTATTCCAAGGTCCCTTTGTTCTACTGCACACCTCAGAGCCCTGTCATTCACTGTGTCAGTCTTGCCCTGGTTTGTCCTTCTAGAGTGCAATGCCTCACAGGTGCCTGCAGTAGGTTCCAACTGCCGTTTTTCAGCCTATTTTCCTAACTGGTCAAGATCATGCTGTAAGCTTTGATAGCCTTCCTCATTATGCACTGTACCTCCAATCTTGGTGTCATCAGTAAATTTGGTCACCTCAAATCAATGTAGGTGATCCATGTGCAACACCTCTAGTCACAGGCCTCTAGTAAGAGATGACAATCTGTGGCTTCTCCGGATTACTTTAATTCAGCAGATTACTTCATCCTGAATGTAAAGCTGCTGAACCTTTTAGATCAAACTCCCATGCAGGACTTTGCAAATGCTTTGCTAAACCTGAATGCTTGGTCTAATTATCCTGAAGTCAAAGTTCAAATTCCATCAGGGCAGCAATCCCAGAATAAGAAAAGCTTCTCTCATCAATGATGACTATAAAATTACTGAATTTCCATAAATATATATTTTACTTTAGGAAATAATTTTTCTTTTGTCACTGAATTTGATGTAAATGTGACTCCACATCTGGTATTTGTCTCTGAACTACTGAAATAGTCTAACCAGTATTGAATCCAGAGCCAACAAAGAATAAACAAAAGAGATTCTGCAGATGCTGGAAAGGTAGAGCCACACATTCAAAATGGTGGAGAACTCAGCAGGTCAGGCAGCGTCTGTGGAATTGAACAAAAAGTTGACATTATGGGCTGAGACTTCTTCAGGACTGGAAAGGATGCCAATGCTGGTTTTGTCAACAATGTTCACTTTTGAGTGAAATATAAATAAGTGTTTGCTTTTAAGATTGATCACATGCCCAGGATATCTGCAAGGACTAGATGTTGGAATGATTGGTCATTTTGCAATATGTTAATGGCCTAGAGTTGAATACTCCCAATATAATTTCAAATTGTACCGATGTGAAATTTGGAAATGTTGTCACTAGTGATGTCGATAGGATGAGTGTAGATATAGTGGATAAAACTTATATTACATTTCAGTGATTCCTCCTTTTGATTCATGAGTATACAGGAACCAGGGGACCTCGGAATACTAATGTTTTTTTTAAAATAAAATATGACATCAATTTATAATTAGTCAAAAGAGTATCAAAGCAGGAGAGCTTTTCTAAACTGCCCATAATAGGCCTTGATTGCAGATTTGGGGTTGATCATGGAACATTTCTTTCAGGAAGGCCTTAAAAAAAGATGCAGTGAAAGTTGTGTGCTGCTACCAAAAATTATTTGATTTAGTTATCACTTCTGTTCTGAAAATCCTTTCCCTCTATCTTCAACTTAAAACGTGTGACTTTAATGTAGCATATTGTTTTATTTATTGCCATATTTACTGACATATGGTAAAAAACATGAATTGCATATTATCCAAATAGATCATTTCATTGTAATGGTGCATTGATGTTGTACAGTCAACCTTCACTAATCCGACTACCTGTAATCCGGTTCCTTCGATAATCCAGCATTAATTTCAAATTTTCCACGCAACTGTAATTTCAAATTTAGTGGGCCACCGTACCAGTCTGCGCATTGTTTTGATTGCGCTAGATCGGTTCACGTGTTGGCACGCTCTTGTAAGCACAGACAGGTGATTCCTGCTTGTTTTCTTGCATTTATTAATATCATTTGTGTGAGGCGCAGCCACCTGGCACCCACCTGTCTCACCCGCCAGCGGCAGGGGAGCTGGCGTGCGCTGGGTCGGTCTGCCTTCTCGCCCGCCTGCCGGCAGTCGTGCACTGCCCTCCAGTGTCGCCCAGCCGCTGCTCCGTTCTCTTCTGTCTATGTCCTCTGATCAGACGTGGCGACCCGCTGAATTTAAGCATATTACTAAGCGGAGAAAAGGAAACTAACGAGGATTCCCTCAGTAACTGCGAGTGAAGAGGGAAGAGTCCAATGCTGAATCTCCGGCTGCCTGACAGTCGCGTGAAATGTGGCCTATAGAAGACCTTCTTTCTCCGATTTCTGCTTCTGCTCACCCAGATGTGCTGCCACCAACATCAACAGTTTTTATAGAAACTTTTGTGCCAGTTTCAGCACCAGTTCCTGATGCTTCGCTCATTTTTCAAGATGAAGATGTTGATGATCCTGACAGCCCCACACTTGCAGACATGTAACTTTGCCTGAAGGTATATTAAATGTCTCTCTTTAGAAGTGGAAGTGCTCAACTGTCCTGTATAAGTTAATTCCTGTACATTTACCTGTACCCGTTTTTTATCTGTGCCTGTACAGTGTATTACTTTATTAAAATTTCACTTGCTACTCATTTAATATTTCTGTTTCATTATTATCTAACTTGTACTGATTTACATGATATTTTAAAGGTATGATGAGGCAGTTAGCTATTGCTTAATGTGATCCTTCTGTAATTTGGCATTTTCACTAATCCAGCACTCCTCAGGTCCCAATGGTGCTGGATTGTAGAAGGTTGACCTGCACAAGGTAATACGATAACAGAGTGCAGAATGTAAGACTATAAGACACATGAGCAGATTTAGGACATGTAGCCCATCAAGCCTGCAGTTGTAGTGTTACTCTGCAGGTAGATTGTGAGATGAAGTGTCCACTTATCATCATAGGGGCAGTTTAGCATAGTGGTTGGCACAATCACTTTTACAGCATCAGCAATCAACGATTGTGGTTTGATACCCACCACTGTACATAGGAGTTTGTATATGCTGTGGTTTCCTCCCATGTTCCAAAGATGTACAGTTAGGGTTTGTAAGTTGTGGGCGTCCTATGTTGGGGCCTAAAGTATATTCAGCATTTTGTTTGGGAGGAGAATCTTGTTCGTAAAGTTGTCGTTGAATGGGTTATGCTATCTGTGCAACAGTATTTATAAAATATTTTCTTCACTGCATTTAATGAAAGGATGGTGAAGTCTCCTTAAATTTCTTTGCTATACTCTTGGCATAATTTTTTCTGGAACAGTACAGAATTATATCATTGTTATATAATTATCCTCAAAAGGACAAACTACTGTGTGGTGCAATTTCCCCCAGTAACATTGATTTCTTATTTATAAATATTACTGTCAAGGAAATCCGTGTAGTGCTAGAGAGATTTCCCCAACCAGAGCTGCCTTGAAATGTATTTGTACAACTGGGTTTGGGTTGGTATATTCTTTCCCTTGTCAAAAATGTGGTTATGTTTAAAAATTCAGTAGAAAACATTTTGATTTATTTGAAAGGCTTTAGACAATTTGTGGTACCCTTGGTGCAAATTACAACCTTGACTTAAATATATTATTTTTGAGCAGAAAAGATTGACTTTTGGCTTGGTGTAACGAGTGCTTCTGTTTTTTGGAACTTGTTTTATGGGGCAAAGTATATTTATGATATCAATGTAATTGTTTTAATTTTTTCCTGATATTCAAGTAAATTAAGATTTTGAAACAGTTGTTTGTTTTGTTCAGCATGTTTCCATAAAAGTCATACAATTTGTAAAACTTCTAACAATTTTCTTCATAATTTTCCTTTTTCAGGACTCTCTTCCAGTTATCACCTTAAACTTGTTTACTAAAGCTGATGGTTTTTTTTGGTGCTTTCTTGGTCATAAATTAAACCCAGGGTATTTGCTGCTTAAAACACAGCTCTTTGTGAAGAAGTGGCTTTCTGAAATTTCCAAATATGAACACAAATACTTGTTAATATATTTGGTCATTATCTTTTGTCCTCTGACGTTTTACAAGCTATTCAGTTTCCAAGTAGCTGTAAGATTGGCTGGTGACGAAGTTTAAAATGTGCAAATGAAATACATAATTTTTAAGTTTTTAAAAATATTGGCATATGTGAGATTGGTGTAGAAACTGAAGCTGCAAAATTATTTTCATTTTATAAAAAAAAATCCTACAAGAAGTAATGGATATGGCCCAGTCCATCACGAGTAAAGCCCTCACCACCATTGAGTACATCTACACGAAATATTGTCGCATGAAAGTAACATCCATCATCAGGGACCCCCATCACCCAGGACACACTATTTGCTGCTGCCATCAGAAAGAAGGTACAGGAGCCTCAGAACTCACACCACTGGGTTCAGGAACGATTATTACCCTCAACCATCATGCAGGCTCTTGAATTCACTTGTTCCATCATTGGACTGTTCCCATAACCTATGGACTCACTTTCAAGCACTCTTCATCTCATGTTCTCAATATTTACAGCTTGTTTGTTTATTCATTATTTCGCTTTGTATTTGCAGTTTGTTGTCTTGTGCACACTGGTTGAATGCCCAAGTTGGTGCAGACTTTCATTGATTCTGTTACTGTTATTATTCTGTGGATTTGTTGAGTATGCCAATGAGATAATGAATCTCAGCCTTTGTTTATGGTGATATATATGTAGTTTGATAATAAATTTACCTTGAACTAAGAAATCCGCTAACTTTGCAATGCATGCTCTGGATTCCAGCTCCTCTACTTAAATTTTGGTATGCTATGGCTAGAGAGTTTGTTAAATAATAGTTGAGCCAGGTGGTTAAGGCTTTGGGCTAATGATCTCAAGGTCATTAGTTCGAGCTTCAACCGAGGCAGCATGTGTGTCCTTGAGCAAGGCACTTAACCACACATTGCTCCTGCACGTTCATAGCCCAGTGGCGGCGGTTGGTGCAGTATGGGCAAGACGAGATAATAAGTCATTTCAATCCATAAACTACAAAGCAACACCTCAAGGTGAAAATAGTTTTTGATTAAATTTTCACCAGATCATGAACTTCTGAAGATGATCTTGGGAAAGGTTTCAAAGCTGAAAATCCAAGTTTACAAAAAACAACGGGCACCAACTTTTGGACTTCCATGTTTAATAGTGTATGCGCAAACCTCGAGAAATGAATGCAATTAATAGTACAATGATAATGTAAATTTGACAGTTGTTTGAACATTACTATCATGAAATCTTGGTCCTTAACACTTGTAGTTAAAGCTAGTGCCAGGCTACAATTGAAGTTTGGAATGTCTATTTGCTGTTGCTTCTGTTTATTTCCGTCTTCTCCCAAAAAGAAACACTGTATGCAGAAAATCTTATTTGCTGATCTCTGCATTTCACATCTTAGGAATTCCATTGATGCCTAAGCAAATTTCTTTTTAATAAGCAGTGCATTGTTTT
Source organism: Hemitrygon akajei (assembly GCF_048418815.1). NCBI lineage: Eukaryota > Metazoa > Chordata > Chondrichthyes > Myliobatiformes > Dasyatidae > Hemitrygon > Hemitrygon akajei. The sequence continues at coordinate 166,351,304 of NC_133128.1, read as the reverse complement.
TATAATGCATTCCAAAAGATGTTAAATGAGCTCTCCATTCTCCTAGTACGAGAGTTTTATCTTTAAGTTTGGTACCAATTTGCTTTCTTTATCTCACTTGGTACAGTTTTATTTATGGGATGTGAGTGTCACCAGCTAAGCCAGCATTTATTGCCCATCCCTAGTTGCTCTTGAGAAGATGGTGATGAGCTGCCTTCTTGAACCGCTGCAGTCCCTGAGCTGTAGGTACACCCATAGTGCTGTTAGGGAGGGAAGTCCATGATTTTGACCCAGCAACAATGAAGGAACATTTCCAAGTCAGAATGGTGAGTGTAGGAGGGTGATTTCCATATGGTGGTGTTCCCAGGTATCTGCTGTTCTCCTCCTAGATGGTAATGGGTGTGGGTCTGGAAGGTGCCGCCCTGAACTTCTGTGTGTTGTTGGACTGTGTACTATCTGTAACAGTTCAGTTGTAGATAGTACACACTGCTACAACTGTTTGTTGATGGTGGAAGGATTGGATGCTTGTGGAAGGGGTGCCAATCAAGTGAGCTAGCTGCCTTGTACTGGATGGTGTTAAGCTTCTTGGGTGTTGATGGAGCTGCACCCATCCAGGAGAGTGGTGAGTATTCCATTACACTCCTGACTTGAGCCTTGTAGATGGTAGACAGGCTTTGGGGAATCAGAAGGTGAGTTAAAGCTGCAGGATTCCTTGCCTTTGGCTTGCTCTGGTGGTCACAGTGTTTATATGGCTAGACTACATCAGTTTCCTGTTAATGGTAACCCTCCCGGGATTTTGATAGTAGGGGATTTGGTGATGACACTGAATGCCAAGGGATGATGGTTAGGTTTGGTATCACTATTCCCCTTTGAAAGTGATGTCCAGTGTGGAAAGGCAACATCCAAGGTGGTGTAATCTGCAACTTCCGTTGAGTCGTTGCTCAGATGTTCTTGTTTTTTAATTGTTTATTTAGGTTCATAAGATTGGGTGAGGCAGATATACATTTGAGTCTGACTAAATGTCGAACATTATCTTTTGCCTCCCTTTTGGCTAGATGCTTAATTCTTCTTAGGTGGAGAGATGTTGCCCCACCCACCCATGCTCAATGGTTTAATGATATGTCCTGTTTAGACTGAAAAAATTCACTACTCGCTTCTCAACTCGGACATAAAGTTTCAAAAGGTGTGAGGACCTATTCTTGAATACTTTCACTATTCCTCTTTAGATTAAGTCTATTTTCTCTAATCCCTTATTTTAAGCTTTTTTTTCTCTCTGTAAGTTCTATGCTGTTCTTTTTGTTTGAAATTTCATTTTAGTTTTGGTAGCAGGCATTATTTTTTGGTTTTATTTATATTTACAGTTTTGGGAGTTTGAATGCTCCGATTAATTTTTTTTACATTTTGTAATGGTTGGCCTGGAGATTTTTTCCGTGGGAGGGTGGAGAGGATACTAACTTTATAGGATTTTATTCTGGGTGCTATTTCCTTATTGTTTTGAACTATATAATTGATATGTCTATTTTGCACTGTATTGATCTTCATTTTGCTGTTGGGTTTTTACATGTAGTGGTTGTAGAAATGCATAAAAAAAATCAATAAAAAAACAAAATGAAAGGAAAAAATCATTATAAAGAAGAAATAAATATCAAGAACATGAGATCAGTCCTTGAAAGTGAGTCCATAGGATATGAGAACAATTCAATGATGGGGTGAGTGAAGTTATCCCCTCTGGTTCAAGAGCCTGGTGGTTGAGGAGCAATAAATGGTGGTGTGACTCCTGAGACTTAAGTACTATTTTCCTGATGGCAGCAGTGAGAAGAGAGCATGGCATCGATGGTGGATGCTGTTTTCCTGCAACAGTGCTTTGTGTAGATGTACTCAATGGTGGGGAGGGCTTTACACATGATGGACCAGGCTGTATCCACTAATTTTTGTAGGTATTTCCATTCAAGGGCATTGGTGTTTCAATGCCAGGCTGTGATGCAGCCAGTTAGTATACTCTCCACCACGCATTGATAGAAAATTGTCGAAGTTTTAAGTGACGTGCCAAATCTTCACAAACGTCTAAGAAAGCAGAGGCACTGCCATGCTTTCTACATAATTGCTCTTGAGTGACAGATAATCATAATCAGGTTTAATATCACTGGCATATGTTGTGAGATTTTTTAAAATTTAGTGGCAACAGTACAATGCAATACATGATATTGTGAAAACTTAATTACAGTAAGCGTGTGTGTGTGTGTGTGTGTTAAATAAGTTTTGCAAAAACTGAATTAAAAAGGTAGTGAGGTACAGAAGCCTGAAGGCACACACTCAATGATTCAGGAACAGGTTCTTCCCCTCTGCCATCCAATTTCTGAATGGACGACAGAGGGGAAGAACCTGTTCCTGAATCATTGAGTGTGTGCCTTTAGGCTTCGGTACCTTCTTTCTGATGATAACAATAAGAAGAGACCTTGTCATGATGGTGGGGGTCCTTAATGATGGATGCCACCTTTGTGAGGCACCTCCTTGATGTTTTGAATGCAATGGAGGCTAATGCTCCTGATGCAGCTGACTAATCTTACAACTTTCTGTAGCTTACTTCGATCCTGTGCAGTATCCCTCCCATACCAGACAGTGATGCAGCCAGATTGAATGCTATCCATGGTACATCTGTAGAATTTGCAAGTGTTTTAAGTGACATACCAAATCTCCTCAGAATAGTAATGAAATTTAGCAGCTGTCTTGCCTTCTTTTTGTTTCATCGGTATGTTGGGACCAGGTTAGGTCCTCAGATATTGGTGCTCAGGAACATGAAATTGTTCACTCTCACCACTTCTGATCCCTCTGTGGACTGGTGTGTGTTACCTCATCTTACTCTTTCTGAAGTCCACAATCAGCTCTTTACTCTTATTGACTTTGAGTGAAAGTTGTTGCTGTGACACTACACAACTTGCTGGTGAATCTTGCTCTGTACGCCCTCTTGTCACCATCTAACATTCTGTCAACAATGATTGTATTATTAGCAAGTTTATATATATATAATTTGAGCTGTACCTAGCCACACAGTCATGAGTGTTGAGGACACACCTTTGAGGTGTGCCAATGTTGAATGTCAGTGAGGCGGAGATGTTACTTCGAATCAGAACAGATTATGACTTTCTGGTTAGGAAGTAGAGGATCCAGTAGTAGAAGGAAGTGTAGAGGCCTAGGATCTATAGTTTTTCAATCAGGACAGTAGGGATGATGGTATTGAATGCTGGATGCTGAGCTGCAATCTGTAAACAGAATCCTTACACGGGCATTTGTATTGTCCAAGTGATCCAAAGCCAGTGGAGAGCTAGTGAGATTGCGTATGGCGTAGACCTATTGTGGTGACAGGCAAATGGGGACAAAGCATGCAGCTTTGTGGTGCACCTCTGCTGATGGAGAGTGTAGAAGCGTTATTGGTGCCAATCCGACTGATTGGGGTCTGCAAGTGAGAAAATCGAAGATCCAGTTGCACAAGTGGTATTGAGGCCAAGGTCTTAAGGCTTATTGATTAGTCTTGGGGGCATAATGTTAAATAATACTGAGCTGTAGTTGATAAAGTGCTTCTTGATGTATGCATTTTCGCTGTCCAGATGTTCCAGGGTTGAGTTATGAGCCAATGACATGGCATCTGTGGTTGGCTTGTTGAGAAGGTAGGGAAATTGGAGTGAACCCAAGGAATTTCTCAGGCAGGGGTTGATATGTTTCATCGCCAATGTAAAGGTAGGTACCTTAAACTGCTGAAGCAAGAGGTTAAAGATCTTGGTGAACATTTCAGCCAATTGATCAACACAGGTCATTAATAGTTGGCCGGGTATTTCATCTCGGCTGAATGCTTTCCATGGGTTCACCCTCTTGATGGATGCTCTCATGTCAGCCTCAGAGACTGAAATCACAGAGTCATTGGGAACTGTGGGAGTTGGTAAAGGTGCCTCTGTGTTTTGATGGTCAAAATGAGCATAAAGGGCATTGAGCTCATTTGCCACAGCTGTCGAGCATCCTTCAGTGATGTACGTTTGGTCCAGTTGCATATGAGAGATGGCTTTATTGTTATTGGATTGGCAACAATAACGCTTCTACACTCTCCATCAGCAGAGGTGCACCACAAAGCTGCGTGCTTGGTCGCCAGACCTGAATATCACTGATGTGGCCCTCAGCAGATTGTGGATCTCATGGTTCATCCAAGTCCTCTGGTTAGGGAAGACTGAATGATTTTATGGGTACATACTTGTCTATAACTGTTGTTATAAAGTCCAGGACAACTGTTGTGTATTCATTAAGATACGCTGAATCCTTGAACACAGCCCAGTACACCGATTCGGTGACTTTTCCTAGATGCAGGTAAGAGAAGGACAGCTGAGTGATCAGATTTCCTGAAACACATACAAAATGCTGAAGGAACTCAGCAGGCCAGGCAGCAACTATTGGAAAAACAGTATTGTCGATGTTTTGGGCTGAGTCCCTTCAGCAGGACTAGAGAAAAAAAGATGAGATTTAAAAGGTGAGGGAGGGGAGAGAGAAAAACACAAGGTGATGGTGAAACTAGGAGGGGGAGGGGTGAAATAAAGAGCTGGGAAGTTGATTGGTGAAAGAGATACAGGGCTGGAGGAGGGGGAGTATGATAGGTGGGAATAGAAGGCCATGGAAGAAAGAAGAGTGGGGAGGAGAATGAGAGGGAGGCGATGGGCAGGCAAGGAGTTAAGGTGAGAGAAGGGAAAAGGGATTGGGACTGGTGAAGGACAGGATGGGGCGGGGCAAGCATTACCAGAAGTTTGAGAAATCGATGTCCATGCCATCAGGTTGGAGGCTACCCAGACGGAATGTAAGGTGTTGTTCCTCCAACCTGAGTATGGCCTTATTGCGACAGTAGAGGAGGCCATGGACTGACATATTGGAACTCGAATGGGAAGTCAAATTAAAATAGGTGGCCACTGGGAGATCCCACTTCTTCTGGTGGACGGAGCATAGGTGCTTGGTGAAACGGTCTCCCATCTACATTGGGTCTTACCGAGAGGCCACACCGGGGGTGGGGGGGGCACAGTATGTGACCCCAAGAGACTCAGATGAAGTGTCACCCCATCTGGAAGGACAATTTGGGACCTTGACTGACAGTGATGGAGGAGGTGTACGGATAGGTGTAGAACTTGTTCAGTGCACAAGGATAAGGGATTTCAGTGGGGAGCGATGAATGGACAACGGAGTCGCGTAGCGAAAGGTCCCTGTGGAAAGCAGAAACAGGGGTGTGGGGAGAAAGGTGTGCTTGGTGGTGGGATTGTGTTGGAGATGGTGGAAGTTCTGGAGAATAAACTGCTGGACACGGAGGCCAGCAGCAGGGTGGTAGGTGAGGACAAGAGGAAACCTATCCTGAAATGTATTCAAGGCATGGAATGAGTAGGCATTCTTAATCATAGTGGTCTCGTATTTTTGGATCCCTGGTGTTCAGGTTATATGTTGATGATCATTGGACCCTCTGGTCTGATGCGTAATCCAGCTTGTCCGGAGTGAGCCCTGTCTTCATGAAACACAAAACAGGGTAATTCCTCATTTCCCAACGATATAGCAATCTTGCTCTTAAATCCTCAATTTTGTTTTCCTGCGACTGTACATTTGCTAACGAGATACCGCGTAGAGGAAGTTTCATACCCCCTTTTTAGTCTAGCTTGGCGTCTTCCCCTTCTACCACTCTTTTGTCCATGGTGATGTGCCTTTTTCTGCCTATAGGTGGTTGAGAGTTAAGTCTGTTGAGTTCTTCAAAAGATCATGAAATTGCCAGTTGGTTCAGATGGTTTAAAAGTACATTATTTAAAGGGAAATTACAGGCTATAGATTACAGTGAGAGTAATTCAGAAGAAATATATTTAGAAATTTTGTAAGCTGCCCACAATATATCACATGTTTCATTCACCAGTGGCGTTTTGTCATTTTAGGGTTTAAGGAATGGGATGTAAGGAAGTGGAGGTCAGTCTGGAGTCTAAATCTATATATCTGCTCTGTGTTCAAAGGCCAGTGCAGTGGATGTGGGGCATCCGTGGTTAGATGTCAGATGTTGGGCCACCCAGGTCAGTGAGTTGTCACCAGATTCTAGAGTCGGGAGTTGTGATGACACTCTGATTTTGTGAATTGATGAGACTGGAGTTTGAGGCCCAGTGTTCAGGATCCCAACATTGGCCTAGTGTTTGCTGCTTGGAGTGTCCTGGGGTTAGTGCTGAGAATCGAGACATAGGGGTTGAGTCAGAAATCCAGAAGACAAGCCCATTGGCCAGAGCCAAGTCTGTGAGTTTGCTTGGGAAGTCCTAGTTCAATGTCTGCCGGCCAGAGCTTGATTCCAGTTGCTGGGATTAAAGAATTGTGTATGTGCTTGGGTTGGAGGGAGGAATGCAGCTTGTTTTTGCTGTTTTATTGCTTGTTGTGTTCTGTGTTGTTCTGCTGACCATTGTCGTCATACTCAGTTGACACCTGAATATGTGGTGACATTTGCGGGCTGTACCCAGCACACTGTTGGGTGTGTTGGTTATTCATGCAAATGACATATTTCACTGCATGTTTTGATATACTCATGATAAATGGACTTGAAATTTGAATCTTGAACATGAACGTTGGTTTCAAGTCCACACATGGGCCTTGTGCTGTCATGTTTGCTGTTGTGTGCTGGGGCAGCAGGCTGAGGATAGCAGACACCAACAGAATCAACAAACTCATTTGTAAGGCCAGTGATGTTGTGGGGGTGGAACTAGACTCTTTGACGGTGGTGTCTGAAAAGAGGATGCTGTCCAAGTTGCATGCCGTCTAGGACAATGACTCCCATCCACTCCGTAATGCATAGGAGTACATTCAGCCAGAGACTCATTCCACCGAGATGTAACACTGAGCGTCATAGGAAGTCATTCCTACCTGTGACCATCAAACTTTACAACTCCTCCCTCGGAGTGTCAGACACCCTGAGCCAATAGGCTGGTCCTGGACTTATTTCCACTGGGCATGATTAACTTATTATTATATAATTATTTATGGTTTTATATTGCTGTATTTCTTCACTATTCTTGGTTGGTGTGGCTGTAACGAAACCCAATTTCCCTCGGGATCAATAAAGTATGTCTGCCTGTCTGTCTTGTAATCAAGGATTAAGATATCAGCTTGTATCTGCTCTTGGTTGGAGCTGTGTTCTTAAACCTTCTGTTAACTCTTCACTGTCAGACTGACTTTGAGCCTCAGTTCACACGTAAAATACGCAAACCCTTGTTGATGTTTTGGCATGTGAAAGTTTTAGCGTGCAATGTACACGTACTTAATTTTATTTTGTGATAATAACTTGTTTTTATGTTTATTATGAAGTGAAATATGTTGTGCGGGAGTGATGATGGTTCTTTGTGCACATTTTAGGTCCTGAAGTTTTATTTCCAGTATGAGTGTAGGTTCAAAGGTCCAATTTAATATCAGAGAAATGTATACAATATACATCCTGAAATGCTTTTTCTTCACAAACATCCACGAAACAGAGAAGTGCCCCAAAGAATGAATGGCAGTTAAACGTGAGAACCCCAAAGTCCCCTCCCCCTTGCACATAAGTGGCAGCAAGCAATGATTCCCCTCCCCCCAGCAAAAAGAAGTGCATCTGCTACTGAGCACAAGCATTTCATCCGGCATTTGACAAACCACAGTTTCTCCCTCTTCTGAAGAGGGGAGAAGGACTTGTCCCCCATTTTCAGACTGTATTTATCAAGTATAATTATCTCTAACAAAGCCAGCATTCACTTGCCATTCCTAAATAAGATGAAGTGATGAACCATATTCTAGAACTGCAGTGGTTGTTTTTTAGACTATAATGTCATTGTTGGGTGGGAGCTTAGAATCAGTGATACTAAACAATGCTGATGTATTTCCCAGCTGTGCAGCTTTGAGAGGAACCTGCTGACCTTGCTCTCACTGGTAAAGTTTGCAGTTTAGAACATGCCATCAGAAAATTTTTGAGGAAATAGTGTTTTTCTGGTGGTGGTGGTGGACTGAGTGAATCTTTCCGGATCTATCTGGGATCAAGATATTCTTCCTCATCTCCGTTCCAAAAGGACACCTCACTATTCTGAGGCTGTGTTCTCTGTTCTTAGACTCTCCCATCACAGGAAACATCCTTTCTACATCCACTTTATCAAGGCCTTTCACCATTTGATAGGTTTCAATGAGGTCACACCTCATTCTTCTGAATTCCAGTGAATACAAGCCCAGAACCATCAAACACTCTTCAAACAACAAGCTATTCATTCCTGAAATATTTTTTGTGAATCTCCTTTGAATCCTCTCCAACTTCAGTACATCCATTCTAAGATAAAGGGCCCAAAGCTGCTTGAACTACTCCCAAGTGAGGCTTTACCAGTACTTTATGAAGTCTCAACATTTATATTCTCATCCTCTTGAAATGAATGTTAGCATCACATTTGTTACCTTCACCAGAGATTCAACCTACAAAATTAACCTTTGGAGAATCCTTCACGAGAACTTTCAAGTCCCTTTGCGCCCCATTTTTTTGTATTTGTTGTGTAGAACATGTCCCTACCTTAGAAATTACTAGGCTTACCTATAGCCCTCTATTTAACTAAGCTCCATGCACCTGTCTAAAAAGTCTCTAAAAGACCCTATCATATCCGCCTCCACCACTGTTGCCGGCAGCCCATTCCACGCACTTGCCACTCTTTGAGTAAAAAACTTGCCCCTGACATCTCTTCTGTACCTACTCCCCAGCACCTTAAACCTGTGTCCTCTTGTGGCAACCATTTCAGCCCTGGGAAAAAGCCTCTGACTATCCACATGATCAATCCCTCTCATCATCTTATACACCTCTATTAGGTCACCTCTCATCCTCGTTCGCTCCAAGGAGAAAAGGCTGAGTTCACTCAACCTATTGTCATAAGACATGCTCCCCAATCCAGGCAACATCCTTGTAAATCTCCTCTGCACCCTTTCTATAGTTTCCACATCCTTCTTGTAGTGAGGCGACCAGAACTGAGCACAGTACTCCAAGTGGGGTCTGACCAGAGTCCTATATAGCTGTGACATTACCTCTCGGCTCCTAAATTCAATTCCACGATTGATGAAGGCCAATACACTGTATGCCTTCTTAACCACAGAGTCAACCTGTGCAGCTGCTTTGAGTGTCCTATGGACTCAGACCCCAAGATCCTTCTGATCCTCCACACTGCCAAGAGTCTTACTATTAATACTATATTCTGCCATCATATTTGACCTACCAAAATGAGCCAGCTCACACTTATCTTGGTTGAACTCCATCTGCCACTTCTCAGCCCAGTTTTGCATCCTATCAGTGTCCCGTTGTAACCTCTGACAGCCCTCCACACTATCCTCAAAACTACCTTCTATCTTCATATAGTCTGCAAACTTTGCAACAAAGCCATCAATTCCATCATCCAAATCATTGACATATTAATGTAAAAAGAATTGGTCCCAACACAGACCCCTGTGGAATACCACTAGTCACCAGCAGCCAATCAGAAAAGGCTCCCTTTATTCCCACTATTTGCCTTCTGCCAATCAGCCACTGCTTTATCCATGGTAGAATCTTTCCTGTAATACCCTGGGCTCATATCTTGTTTAGCAGCCTCAAGTTTGACACCTTGTCAAAGGCCTTCTGAACATCCAAGTACCCAACATCAACCGATTCTCCTTTATCTATCATGTTTGTTACTGCTTCAAAGAATTCCAACAGATTTGTCAGGCAAGATTTTCTCTTGAGGAAACCATGCCGTCTACGGTCTGTTTTATCATGTGCCTCCAAGTACCCTGGGACCTCATTCTTAATAATCAACTCCAACATCTTCCCTACCACTGAAGTCAGACTAACTGGCCTATAGTTTTCTTTCTTCTGCTTCTCTCCTTTCCTGAGAGTGGAGTGATATTTACAATTTTCCAGTCTTCCAGAACCATTCCAGAATGTAATGATTCTTGAAAGATCATTGCTAATGCCACCACAACCTCTTCAGCCACCTCTTTTTAGAACTTTGGAGTGTACATCATCTGGTCAAGGCGACTTATCTGCCTTCAGACCTTTGTTTCCCAAGAACTTTCTCTCTAGTAATGATAACTTCACACACTTCATGACCCTGACACCTGGAATTTCCACCATACTGCTGGTGTCTTCCACAGTCAAGACTAATGCAAAATACTTAGTCAGTTCATCCACCATTTCCTTATCTCCCTTTACTATCTCTTAAGCATTGTTTTCCAGCTGTCTGATCTCTATTCTGCCTCTTTTTTTACACTTTATGTATCTGAAGAAACTTCTAGTATCCTCTTTAATAGTATTGGCTAGCTTAATTTCATATTCAATCCTTTTTAATGACTTTTTAGTTGCCTTCTGTTAGTTTTTACAAGCTTCCCAGTCCTCCAACTTCCATGAATTTTTGCTCTATTATATGCCCTATTTTTGGATTTTATGTTGGTTTTGAACTGTGAGCCACCATTGTGTAATTTTGCCTTTGGATACTACTTCCTCTTTGGCATGTATCTATCCTGTGCCTTCTGAATTGTTTAAAAAAAATAGCTGAATCAATCATAAAAGAGTTAATGAGAGAAGCCGATTTATTCGGAAGAGTTTGTGTGGGCTTGGATCTATCCATCAAAGGGTTTCGACAACAATTAAAATCCCCACCCATTATCAATCTATATTGATTCAAATTAGGAAAAGATGTAAATAAACGTTTAAAAAATTCAGGACAATCAGTATTTGGAGCATAAACATGAACTAAAACAACTTTTTGATTAAAAAGTCGACCAGTAATAAGCAAAAATCTACCTTGCGGATCTGAAATTGTTTCATGATGTATAAAAGAAGTTGATGAATCTATAAAAATGGAAACACCTCTTACTTTGGCTTGCGAATTTGAGTGATACTGTTGGCCCTTCCAAAACCTAAACAACTGTTGACTATCCACCTTCCTTACATGAGTCTCTTGTACAAGAATAACATTAGCATTCATTCTATGGAATACTTTGAATGTTTTTTTCCATTTGATCGGATGATTTAAACCATTAGTATTCCAAGAAACAAAGTTAATAGTCCTATCCATATTGACAATATTTATTGCAGTTAACACATAAGTTTGAAAAAAAAAGTGAACTCATGAACCCGGAAGAAGGAAGTAAGTTCAAGGAGAAACCGGAAGTCACGGCACTGCGACCATTTTTGTAGTTTCATATAAGCCCATGAAATAAAACTAAGCAGAAAGCAAGCAAAAAGAAAAGAAAAAAGAAAAATCCCCCTCCCTCCACCCTCAAAACCCCAGGAAAAAAGCCAAAAAGAGGCAAGCAAGCAATCTAATACTAAAATTACCCCCGTGTCTCAAGACGGCAACTCAGACATAACAAAGTTTAAAAAAATACAAACAACCCACATTATAACAGAGCGTTGGTATAACAAAAGTTAAAATATAAAATTAGTATTATGAATGTATATAAACAAAAGGGTTAAAAAAGAATTAAAACGATAAAACCCATAAATGACTAATACTGGGTTGGTATTGTAAATGAAAGTTTAAAACTTTCAAACACATCAAAACAGATATGACGTTCCAAGCACTAAAGTCTGTCGGGAAGAAGAAACACCATTTTATTTTTTTTAAAAAATCTTAATATTTAAATGTTAAGAGTATAAAAAAAGCATATATCAGCTTAAAAAGAAAAGCAAAAAGGAAAAAAAACCCTAATAAGTTATTTTCAATGCTAATAGATTAATAATATGGAAAAATAATAAAGGCAAAATAAACCCAGCAAAAAGAGCTTTAACCGTATATAAGAAATACATGTAAGCCATACCCAAAAAAAAAACCAAACATCATTCTGTAACAGATCCAAATCTATAGGCTAAATTACATTAGTCAGCCCGATAGAATGTCATTGTTCCAGGAAACCTTGAGCATCTGCTGGAGATTTAAACAGCCAAAAAGTTCCGTCCTCAAGAGTGACTCTCAAGTGTGCTGGAAATAACAGCGCTTGCTTGCAGCCTTTCTGGTGAAATTTCGACATAACTGATCTAAAAGCCATTCTTGCCCTTAAGACTTCAGGACTATGATCTTCCAGAATGCGAAATTTAAACTCTTGATAGCTGATCATACCCTTTTTCCGAGCTGCCCGAATCAAACGTTCTTTGATATGAGGGTAATGGATCCGGAGAATTACATGTCGTGGTTTCAAACTTGAATCAGACCGAAAACGGGAGACACGGTGTGCCCGATCGATTACCGGGAGAGAGTCTAGTACCTCTGGACCCAAGACTTCCATTAGAAATTTAGAGAAGAAAACGGTAAGATCACCGCTCTCAAATTTGTCGGGAATCCCAATTAACCGAAGATTTTGTCTTCAAGAGCGATTTTACAAATCAGTAATTTTAACTTTATAACGATCCATCTGTTGAGAAGTCGAAGTTTGCTCTTCTTGTATTTTTTCAATTATACGATCTTTCTTGCGAGCGGCTTCTTCAAGAGCCAAAATACTTGCTTGTTGTTTTTGTGATTCCAGTGTAAGTATCTGGAGCTTTTCTTCAACAAGCTTCAAATGTTCATCATACCGAAAAAGCTTTACGGTTAATTTTCTCTCCAGTTCTTCAAATTTGTCTTCTATAAGCTTCACAATTGTTTCTAAAGTTATCGGTTCTTTCGTCTGTCTCGATTCTTTTGCTTTAGACATTTCAGCAAGTTGAGAATGATTCAAATAGTTAAAAAGAAAAATTCTGTATGTTTAGACCCCTTTAGAATAAGTATAAGAAGATCCTTTAAGGGGTGTTTGTAGGTTAAAAAGACGTAAAAGGTTTGGAGCAAAGCCTAGAAGCGGTTTACTCCATGAGTGCCATCTTGAGGCTCCACCCGAATTGTTTCCAGAATTTCCAACCATTGCTGATCTGCCATCATCCCTTTCAGTGTTCTTTTCCATTCAATTCTGGCCAACTCCTCTCTCATGCCTCTGTCATTTCCTGTACTCCATTGTAATGCTGATACATCTGACTTTAGCTTCTCCTCAAATTTCAGGGTGAAATACATCAGATTATGATCACTTGCCCCTAGAGGCTCTTTTACCTTTGGTCTCTAATCAATTTTGGTTCATTGCACAACACCCAATCCAGAATAGTTGATCCCTTCGAGGGCTGAACCACGAACTGCTCTAAAGAGCCATCTTGTACAGTGCCTAACCCCCCCCACCAGATGGTGATGCAGCCGTTTAGAATGCTCTCCACAGAGGCATCTGTAGAAATTTGTGTATGTTTTCTTTGTAATTGCATTGATATGTTGTGCCCAGGAAAAATCCTCAGATGTTGATAGGCAGAAACTTGAAAATGCTCACCCTTTCCACTTTTAATCTCTCTATGAGGACTTGTGTGTGTTCCCTTGTCTTACCCTTTCTGAAGTCCACAATCAGCTATTTGGTCTTACTGACATTGAGTGCAAGGTTGTTGCTGGAAAGCCACTCAATTAGCTGTTATATCTTGCTCCACTACACCTTCTCATCACCATCTGAAATTCTGTCAACAATAGATGTGTCATCAGCAAAGTTATAGTTGCTGTTTGAACTGTGCCTCGCCGCACAGTCATGGGTGTAGAGAGAGTAGAGCAACAGGCTAAGCACATATCCATGAGGTGTGCCAGTGTTGATGGTCAATTGATGGAGTTGTTATTTCCAATCTGCACATACTGGTCTTCCGGTGAGGAAGTCAAGGATCCAGTTTCAGAGAGAGGTACCGAGGCCCAGGTTGTGGAACTTTTTGATCAGACCTGTAGAAATTATTGTTAAACGCCGAGCTGAGTCAATAAACAGCAGCCTGACATAAGGATTAGTATTGTCTGGGTGATCCAAGGCCATAAGAAGAGCCGATGGGATCACATCTGCTGTCGACCTATTGTGGCAATAGGCAAATTGCAGTGGATACAGGTCCTTGTTGAAGCTGTTGGTTCTAGCCATAACCAACCTCTCAATGCACTTCATCACCATTGTTGTGTGTGTTACTGGATGATAGTCATTAAGGCTGCTCTTCTTTGTTGTATGATTGTTGCCTTTTTGAAGCAGGTGGGAACTTCCAACTGAAACAATGAGAGATTGAAAATATCTTTGAATTCACCTGCCAGTTGGTTGGCACAGGTTTTCAGAAACCTACCTGATATTCCATCGGGGTCTGTTGCCTTACAAGATTTACCCTCTTGAAAGTTGTTCTAACATCTATACCCAAGGCAGAGATCACAAGGTCACCAGATGCTGTAGGATCCTCATAGCTGTAGTTTCATTCTCCCTTTCAAAGCTTGCATAAAAGGTGCTGAGCTCATCTGGGAGTGAAGCATCACTGCCATTCATGATAAGTTTCATTTTGTAGGAAGTAAGTACTTCTTTAAAATTAAAGAAAGGAAAGTGCAACTGACAAAATAATTCACAGGCAATGGAATAATGTCAGAAGTACTGAATGCTCCTAAAAGACTGTTTTAAAAAAGAAAATTTGGATAGTATGAGTAATAATTGATGATTTTGGGGGCATGCTGAAGTTGTTTGCATGTGCAAAAAAGGTGGTGGAGCAAAATAAGCCAAATGAGTCAATTTCACTTTACAGGCAAGATTGTAAATTATTGCAAATACAGTACAGTCGGCCCTCCTTATCCATGAGTTCCGCATGCACGAATTCAACCAACTGCGAATCGAGAAAACCCGAAAGTGCTCTTCCAGCACTTGTTGTTTGAGCATGTACAGACTTTGTTTTCTTGTCATTATTCCCTAAACAATGCAGTATAACAACTATTTTACATAGCATTTACATTGTATAAGGTATTATAAGTAATCTAGAGATGACAAAGTATACAGGAGGATGTGTGTGGGTTATCGTGGATTGGGATCGAAAAAATCGGAAGTTCTCTTACTAAGTAAGTCAGAACAGGTACATCTGGTATTATTTAGTGTCAATTAGTCAAACGATTGTCTTAGTGTATAGTATATATTTTACCTTTCTATGCATATAAAACACTTAAGAACGTATGTTTCAGCGCCGGGCTCGGGAGCCAGTGATAGACTGCTTTCGAGTGCGCTTACCATCCATGCCGGGTTGATGTGGAGGATCAAAAGCTCAAAACCCCAAAACCCAATAATTAAACCACTGCGTTGCTTAGTAATAATTGTAGCTTTCATCAGGGCAGGGCCTTTCTCACTTTATCCTTTAAAATTGTTCTGATCGTTGACCGACGTAGCCTAACGCTTTTACAATGACCCGATGGTGTTCCACCTTTTTCCGATCGGTTTATTATTTCCACTTTATTTTCAATTGTGATTGCGATTATTTTCGTGAGCAGAAACACTGCGGATTCAGAGCTCTACCGCCGGGTCCTAATGTCCACCACACTGAGACTGGTTAAATAAGGTCTGGGGTTCCGCTGGGTCCTACGGTCCATGGCATTGAGACAGGTTGAATAAGGGACTTGTGCATCCGTGATTTTTGGTGTCTACGAGGGGTCCCTCGCGGATAAGGAGGGCCGACTGTATATCCACTGACAAAATTTATTAAAGCCTTAGGACTTTGTATAAAACTCTGATTAGGGCATGTTTAAGAGTGCACACTTTTAATCTCTAAACTACAAAAAAAGACATTTGAGTGACAGGGGAAACGATAAATGAACAATTGGAAAAGAATGAATTGAGAATTTTATTTTGGCTGAAGACCTGATGGATAGTCTTAAATGGTGAAATGTAGATTTCCATTTATTGGAAGTTGCAAAACTGAAGGTTCAAAGGTGTGAATATATAGAACATGGAATAGTGCAGCACAGTACAGGCCCTTTAGCCCACAATGTTGTGCTGACCCTTAAACCCTGCTTCCCATATAACCCCCACCTTAAGTTCCTCCATATACCTGTTTAGTAGCCTGTTAAATTTAACTAGTGTATCTGCTTCCACCACTGACTCAAGCATTGCATTCCATGCACCAGCCACACTCTGAGTAAAAACTTTTCCTCTAATGTCCCCCTTGAACTTCCCACCCCTAACCTTAAAGCCATGTCCTCTTGTATTGAGCAGTGATGCCCTGGGGAAGAAGCGCTGGCTGTCCACTCTATCTATTCCTCTTAATATCTTGTACACCTCTAGCATGTCTCCTCTCATCCTCCTCTCCAAAGAGTAAAGCCCTAGCTCCCTTAATCTCTGATCATAATGCATACTCTTTAAACCAGGCAGCATCTTGGTAAGTCTCCTCTGTACCCTTTCCAATGCTTCCACATCCTTCCTATAGTGAGGCGACCAGAACTGGATACAGTACTCCAAGAGCGGCCTAACTAGAGTTTTATAGAGCTGCATCATTACCTCGCGACTCTTGAACTCTATCCCTTGACTTATGAAAGCTAACATCCTGTAAGCTTTCTTAACTACCCTATCTACCTGTGAAGCAACTTTCAGGGATCTGTGGACATGTACCCCCAGATCCCTCTGCTCCTCCACACTACTAAGTATCCTGCCATTTACTTTGTACTCTGCCTTGGAGTTTGTCCTTCCCAAGTGCACCATCTCACACTTCTCCGGGTTGAACTCCATCTGCCACTGCTCAGCCCACTTCTGCATCCTATCAATGTCTCTCTGCAATCTTTGACAATCCTCTACACTATCCACAACACCACCAACCTTTGTGTCGTCTGCAGACTTGCCAACCCTTCCTTCTACCCCCATATCCAGGTCGTTAATAAAAATCACGAAAAGTAGAGGTCCCAGAACCAATCCTTGTGGGACACCACTAGTCACAACCCTCCAATCCGAATGTACTCCCTCCACTACGACCCTCTGCTTGCTGCAGGCAAGCCAATTCTGAATCCACCTGGCCAAACTTCCCTGGATCCCATGCCTTCTGACTTTCTGAATAAGCCTACTGTGTGGAACCTTGTCATATGCCTTACTAAAATCCATGTAGATCACATCCACTGCACTACCCTCATCTATATGCCTGGTCTCCTCCTCAAAGAACCCTATCAGGCTGGTTAGACACGATCTGCCCTTCACAAAGCCATGCTGACTGTCCTTGATCGGACCATGATTCTCTAAATGCCCATAGATCCTATCTCTGAGAATCTTTTCCAACAGCTTTCCCACCACAGGCGTAAGGCTCACTGGTCTATAATTACCCAGACTATCCCTACTTCCTTTTTTGAACAAGAGGACAACATTTGCCTCCCTCCAATCCTCCAATACCATTCCCGTGGACAACGAGGACATAAAGATCCTAGCCAGAGGCTCAGCAATTTCTTCCCTCGCCTCGTGGAGCAGCCTGGGGAGTATTCCATCAGGCCCCGGGGACTTATCTGTCCTAATACAATAAAATACAATAAAGCGGTAAGAAAACAACTACTTTATGCACTGGGAGTTCAGAGTGTGGAACTTGCTATCACAGGAAAATTGAGAGAGGTAGCTTTCAGAAAGCAGCTAATTACTTGCATGATGGATGATTTCAATGCAAGGTGACTAGTGTGGAGAGTAACAGCTACACAGCAAAGATTTGTGGTATATAATATTCTATCTATACTATACATTAAATGCTGGTTGATTGTGGTCATGGAGGTATACAACACAGAAAAGGTTCTTTGTGTCTGCAGAGCCCACACTGACAATCATTTATACTGATGCGGTACTACTCCCACTTTTCATTCTCCCCAGATTTTGTTCTTTTCCAAAATACCTTCTTTCATTTTGGACTTATTGATGCATACTCTTTCATGGCTGAACTGTACAATACGGAATTGTCTGTCAGTTTAATTGGAAAATTCTATTCAAATCACATTATAGACAATAGACAATAGGTGCAGAAGTAGACCATTCGGCCCTTCGAGCCTGCACTGCCATTTTGAGATCATGGCTGATCAATTCCTATCAATACCCGGTTCCTGCCTTGTCCCCATATCCCTTGATTCCCTTATCCATAAGATACCTATCTAGCTCCTTCTTGAAAGCATCCAGAGAATTGGCCTCCACTACCTTCCGAGGCAGTGCAATCCAGACCCCCACAACTCTCTGGGAGAAGAAGTTTTTCCTTAACTCTGTCCTAAATGACCTACCCCTTATTCTCAAACCATGCCCTCTGGTACTGGACTCTCCCAGCATCTGGAACATATTTCCTGCCTCTATCTTGTCCAATCCCTTAATAATCTTATATGTTTCAATCAGATCCCCTCTCAGTCTCCTTAATTCCGGCGTGTACAAGCCCAGTCTCTCTAACCTCTCTGCGTAAGACAGTCCAGACATCCCAGGAATTAACCGCGTGAATCTACGCTGCACTTCCTCTACAGCCAGGATGTCCTTCCTTAACCCTGGAGACCAAAACTGTACACAATACTCCAGGTGTGGTCTCACCAGGGCTCTGTACAAATGCAAGAGGATTTCCTTGCTCTTGTACTCAATTCCCTTTGTAATAAAGGCCAACATTCCATTAGCCTTCTTCACTGCCTGCTGCACTTGCTCATTCACCTTCAGTGACTGATGAACAAGGACTCTGAGATCTCTTTGTATTACTCCCTTACCCAACTCTACACCATTCAGATAATAATCTGCCTTCCTGTTCTTACTCCCAAAGTGGATAACCTCATACTTATTCACATTAAACACCATCTGCCAAGTATCTGCCCACTCACCCAGCCTATCCAAGTCACCCTGAATTCTTCCTAATATCCTCATCACATGTCACACTGCCACCCAGCTTAGTATCATCAGCAAACTTGCTGATGTTATTTTCTATGCCTTCATCCAAATCGTTAATGTAAATGGTAAACAGCTGTGGTCCCAATACCGAGCCCTGTGGCACCCCACCTGCCATTCCGAGAAACACCCATTCACCGCTACCCTTTGCTTTCTATCTGCCAACCAGTTTTCTATCCATGTCAATGCCTTCCCCCCGATGCCCTGAGCTTTGATTTTACCCACCAATCTTCTATGTGGGACCTTATCAAATGCCTTCTGAAAATCGAGGTACACTACATCCACTGGATCTCCCTTGACTAACTTCCTGGTTACGTCCTCGAAAAACTCCAACAGATTAGTCAAGCATGATTTACCCTTGGTAAATCCATGCTGGCTTGGCCCAATCCTATCACTGCTATCTAGATATGCCACTATTTCATCCTTAATAATGGACTCTAGCATCTTTCCCACCACCGATGTCAGGCTGACAGGTCAATAGTTCTCTGTTTTCTCCCTCCCTCCTTTCTTAAAAAGTGGGATAACATTAGCCATTCTCCAATCCTCAGGAACTGATCCTGAATCTGATCCTGAATCTATGGCAACCTAAACATTGTTGCCATATTCCTAACCAAGCGTAGTGGGAAAACAGAAGAAAGTTAAATCCCACCCCACAAATATTGTTTTTTTTTTTCAAGACCAAAAACAGCACGGCATTCCTCAAAAATGTTAAAGAGCATAAAATAACCAGTCCACACTGGTAAAGATTCTAAATAGTCAAAGGTAAAACTAGAGATGAGAATGTTAATATCTCTCTCAACAAAATTAAGATGTGTAAATAGCTTTCTTATCCATAGTGGGGAGTACTGGGAGGCTGATTTGTATTTGCATCTTCATAAAACAACTGATTTGTCATGGTATATTAATATCTTTTGTTAATGAATTAAAATTGTGAACAATGGAAGGCAAGAAATAACATTGAAGTACTTCATCTTGTTTGATAAAAATCTGATCAAACTATTTGGTTTTTTACCTGCTTTATGAAGTGAGCAGGAGTAAAACTTAAGGTGAATATGATTTTCTTGTCTTATACATTCTGAAATCCATTGCTTGACTAAGTTTTTTTAAAAAAAAAACTGTTTTAGTATAATGACAAAGATATATAGATACATATAGGTGGGCTGGAGTTCCAAGCTAATGTCTTGAATTCTTGCATTCATTTTTATATAATGGTATTTTATATTTGTTTCTATGCACTGTGCAAAATGTATTGAGAACTGGGAATCTTTCTGTGTTGTTACTAATAAAGCCTAGAAATTTTTTTAATGGTTACATCAATGTCGGCGCACTGCAGCAATCTGAGTTGTGGTGTTAGGCTACCATTGCCCACAAAGCCCAGGTCCAAACTAACAGTGCTAATAGCTAGTATTTAATATGCTCTCAGTTGATGTGTTGACAAAGCTGAGACTTTCATGTGGCAGTTCCTCTGCAGCACTATTATGTAACAATAAAAGTGACATCTGATGTCAAAGATGTCAGACACAGAGGTGCTTCCAGAATCGGCCTGAACTGCTAAAAAGATTAGCTGGTTTGTTTCTAGTTTACAAGACCTACATTAACAAAACATTAGGAAGATTTGTGAGGCAAACATGAGGAAATCTGCGGATACTGGAAATTCAAGCAACACACACAAAATGCTGGTGGAACACAGCAGGCCAGGCAGCATCTATA
Organism: Hemitrygon akajei; assembly: GCF_048418815.1. Lineage (NCBI taxonomy): Eukaryota > Metazoa > Chordata > Chondrichthyes > Myliobatiformes > Dasyatidae > Hemitrygon > Hemitrygon akajei. The sequence goes on along the minus strand of NC_133128.1, from coordinate 166,330,904 downwards.
GGAAGAAGCGCTGTCGACGTTTTGGGCCGAGACCCTTTGTCACGTTGCAGGAAGATTTGTGAAGAATTTTGTAAAAGCTATTTCAAATTTCTTAACGAAACTCTCTTGCTTTTACCCACCATTTAAAATCTGCTGTTCAGAAGTACTCCTTAGCCTTTTTACACACCTGAGTCTTTGAGCAAAATCTTGGAGTTTTTGTGTAAGTGATAAACAGCTTTAAGAACTTCAGTTTTTTGATATTTGTGAAAATGTGATTTCTATCCATGAATTAAGATTGAAAAATCAAAGTTGCTGTCAGTTTCATGGAGTATCAGTGCTGTGCAGTGGTAGTTTGCTGGTACTATTTAACTAGATCCAGATTGCAGTGATCTTCTGGCTTTCCTGACAACTAGTGCTGACTAGTGGTTATTTGGAAATTATGGTACCTTGCACACAATTCAGTAGATATGTTGACCTTTATGTTCATGAGTTGAAAAGTAACACATAGTTTGTTAAATACTTCAAAACTTGTCCTGGATTTGTTCACCTGTGAGTTGGCTGGTGTGGTATACTGCGTCCGGTGCTCCCGGTGTGGCCTTTTATATATTGGTGAGACCCGACGCAGACTGGGAGACCATTTCACTGAACACCTACGCTCGGTCCGCCAGAGAAAGCAGGATCTCCCAGTGGCCACACATTTTAATTCCATGTCCCATTCCCATTCTGATATGTCTATCCATGGCCTCCTCTACTGTCAAGATGAATCCAAACTCAGGTTGGAGGAATAACACCTTATATACCGGCTGGGTATCCTCCAACCTGATTGCATGAACATTGACTTCTCTAATTTCCATTAATGCCCCTCCTCCCCTTCTTACCCCATCCCTGACATATTTGGTTGTTTTTTTTTCTCTCTGTCTCTGCCCATCACTCTGCCTGTTCTCCATCTCCCTCTGGTGCTTTCCACCCTCCCTTCCTTTCTCCTGAGGCCTCCCGTCTCATGATCCTTTCCCTTCCCCAGCTCTGTATCACTTCTGCCAATCACCTTTCCAGCTCTTAACTTCATCCCACCCCCTCTGGTCTTCTCTTATCATTTCGCATTTCCCCCTCCCCCGAATACTTTCAAATCTCTTGGTATCTCTCCTTTCAGTTAGTCCTGACGAAGGGTCTTGGCCCGAAACATCGACAGTGCTTCTCCTTATAGATGCTGCCTGGCCTGCTGTGTTCCACCAGCATTTTGTGTGTGTTGTTTGAATTTCCAGCATCTGCAGATTTCCTCATGTTTGCTCCTGGATTTGTTGATACTTTGTGTAAATTATCCCATGCAGATTTGCCAGAATACACAAGTATTTATGTTTCACTATTTTCTGTTTCATTAAAAACATGTAAAATGACTGTTGGTGTTGGAAATGTGAAATAAGAAAATCTGCTGGAAATACTTGGCCAAGCAGACAACATCACTTTGGGGGAGAGCAGGGAGAGAGTTAGTATTTCAAGACGGTGATCTTTCTTCAGAACTATTTTAATGATAATTGCATCTCATTTCTGATACAGAGGATACTAGTTAATTGGTACCACTGCATTTTGGCCCAATTAAGTGCTGGCCCAATTTGCTGAAATTTTATAGATTTAAAAAAAAGTCATATATTAAAAAAAGACAAACTGAGTAACTGTCCTGCCAAAGGGTTTCGGCTTGAAACGTCAACTGTACCTTTTTCTATAGCTGTTGCCTGGCCGGCCAAGTTCCTCAAGCATTTTATGAGCGTTGCTCAGATTTTCTCTTGTCTGAGTAACAAATGATGTATTTAATCGAAATATAGAACAAGTTTAGGAAAACTACCAATGTTACTACAGTACTATAAATCTGTATTAGTTCCTCTTATTTATCAATGGAGGAATTCATCTGCATAATTTTTGACAATAAATGAAAGAAATCAGTGCAGATACCTAATACAGATAATGGTCTTCCTTCATACAGTGCAGTTAGTGATTGCATTCTCCACATCTTGATCACAAAAGTGCAGCTGATGCTATTTCAAAAACTGTTCACTCTAAGCACAGTGTAATAATGGCGATGCAAGTGCATGGAACTGACACTAGCCTTCTGCCTTAAATCAGAGGCACAGTGCCCCAAATAAACAAAGAGAATCTCAGCTATTTCTCAAGTAATATTTAATTCTTTAAGGAATTGACCCAAATAAGTGGCTGCCCTGATTAACTGATAGCCTAATTAACCGGAATCCACTGTATTTGTTGTTGATCACTGACACCTACTTAGTCATGTAGGCTTGGTGTCATGTTTATATTTTTACACTTTTATTTTATGTATGGATGCTTGCAGAGGTTTTAATTGTTTCTGCTATGAATTTGGCTCAGCTTCTTGATAAGATCACGTCTGATTACTAGGAAGCATGTCAGGTTAAGTTTTAAATTCCAGAACAAAAAGAGCATTGCTTCCAGTTTAATGTAACTGCTGAGGCAGTTATTTAAATATCCAGGTGACTCATGAACTTTTAGTTTCAGCTGCAAAACTCATGATGGCAATTTTGTTGTCCTTGTATGAAGTTTACAATGTAAATTAAGTTATTTACTGAAATAACATTAAAAATGTCACTCATTCCAAAAGTTGTATACATCAAATCAGAGGTTTTAGTTACATCTTTAAGCATGCATATATTTAATTTGCATATTTATTTAACTTGCATAAATTTAATTTTAATTGTAGACTCAAGAACCAGATAAGCCTGATCATGTATAGTGATATCCGGAGGTTAAGAACACTTGACTTCTGGACATCCCTACAGGCGAGTGAGCTGTCATAGTATTATTAAATACAGGGGTCCCCCGTTTTTTGAACGTTCACTTTACGACAACTCGCTGTTACGAAAGACCTACATTAGTACCTGTTTTCGCTAACCAAAGAGGATTTTTGCTTTTACGAAAAAAAGATGTCCACTTTATACGTGTGTTTACCCCGAGAAAGACTACAATGACTGTGAAACCTTGTGCAGGCAGTTGTTTGCGCATGCGTGTACGTGCCGATATTTTTTTTCTCCAAGTCGATTTTGGCTCGCTGTCTTCCCGATTTTTGATAAGTGAAACTACACTGTACATACAATATTTCTACTTTATATAGGGTGTATATTTATCATGTCATTCCTGCTTTTACTATATGTTAGTGTTATTTTAGGTTTTATGTGTTATTTGGTATGATTTGGTAGGTTATTTTTTGGGTCTGGGAATGCTCAAAAATTTTTCCCATATAAATTAATGGTAATTGCTTCTTCGCTTTACGACATTTCGGTTTACAAACTGTTTCATAGGAATGCTCTACCTTCAGGTTGCAGGGGAAACCTGTACAAAAGGACACCATGTGTACATGTTTGGACCTTTGAGTGACAGAACTACATAACTTTTACTTTCCACTTTTAGTAATTGTTCAAAAGTGTTGAGAGCTTTTGACGCCATTCATCGCAATACTGAAGTAGATGTATGGTTGCTATATCAAATTTTTGTTTGTTTTTATGACTTGTGAACGCAATCACTTTATGTACATCTTTAAATATGGAGCTTGTTTGTTCTCCGGGGCCGCCTGTTCCTTTGACCTGTATATTAGACCAGGCTTGAAGCATGTTGCTGATATCAGGCATGCAGGATGAAATAACGTTAGGCAATGTTCGGATCCAGCAGTTTTTAATATTTTCATATTTTTCTGTAGGTGGGAGATTAGAGGCATTTTCAGCCATCTGATAAATGCAGAATAAAATCATCATATGTTGTCGATGTTTTGAGAATTGATGGAGCTAAATGTTTAGAAATATAATTCTGTGCCTTGATTTCTAGATTGTAAGCAACCTGTTGTAATAGCAATTTCAACAATTAACATTGAATCTTTGTTTCTCAGCATAATTTCCTGATTTGTGATCTACATTGACATTAACTGATCGCACACTTTCAAAATGATATTTCAATTTCAAGATGTGCTTCCTGTAAAAGATTACTGTAACAGGCTGTAAATGATACTGTACAAGAAGCTTTTCTACTTAAAATTTCAATCTACAATGAAAGTTGATAATACATTTCTACATTGCTTTTCTTGTTCTAATGTGAACACTGTTGCATAATGGCTGAGGCTTTTATAAATATTGGAATTATTTTCACAATTGCATTTCATGGAAAAGTAACACTTAATTTTATTTGTTGTAGTGATGTGCAAAATTCAAGTAGGTGTATTTATTCCTGGGAATGGTGAAATTTTTGATTTGTCCAGTTTTGGATCATCCAACACATTCTTGATTGTCTACTCTCCTGAACTGCACTTGAAATGCATAAGAAACTGTTGGCTGTGCCATTGTTTTGTATTATCTTCTGTTCTGTGTGTCAAATCCATTTCAGGGTTATTTGATTGATGAATGAAAACAGAACACCTCTCCAAACACAGGATGTCTGTTTTCAATTGTTTGGCATTGAGAGCAATGAGCTCTGACAAGTGGTGGATTTGTGACATTTAATAGTAAGATCAGTTTGTTGAGTGTTAGGTGAGATCTCCAGTGAAATCATGGTATTCATTGACATGGTCAGCAATGATAAAGAGTTGCTTCAGTTTACAAATGCTGTGTTCTTGCTGCTGGTTCAAAGGTACATTTAATGTCAGAGAAATGTATACAATATACATCCTGGAATTCTTTTTCTTTATCCATCCACTAGAACAGGGAGTGCTCCAAAGAATGAATGACAGTTAAACGTTAGAACCCCAAAGCCCCGCCCCAAGCTCCCCCACCCACACATAAGCAGCAGCAAAGCAACAATCCCCCTCCCCCACCAGCAAAAAAATGCATCAGCACCCCCCACTGAGTACTCAAGCATGCAGCAACGTATCAATAAAGGCACAGACTTGCAGTACCGCAAAGACTACATTCAGCCCTCCTTATCCGTGGGTTCCGCACATGCGGATTCAACCGGCTGTGGATCGGGAAAACCCAGAAGTTGGGCATTGTTTGCCTCGCATCTCATTCGTTTGCTACTTGTGTTGTGAGCAAGAGGAAGGAGTTTAAAGCTGGTAAGGGATGGCTGGCCAGCTATGTAAAGCGCTACAGCCTCAAGAACTTAAAGATCATGAGAAAGTCGGGATCGGCTGATTCCAAGGTGGCATCAGCATTCCCAGAAGAGCTACGATGGTTGCGTCTGTACTGAACATGTACAGACTTTTTTCTTGCCATTATTCCCTAAACATTACAATATAACAACTATTTACATAGCATTTACATTGTATTAGGTATTATAAGTAACCTAGAGATGATTTAAAGTATACAGGAGGATGTGCGTAGGTTATATGCAAATACTACGCCATTTTATATAAGGGTCTTGAGCATCTGCGTTGTTTGGTATCCGTGTGGGGTTCTGGAACCAATCCCCCGCCGATAAGGAGGGCTGACTGTACTCGTTCTCTGTTAATTTGACATACCGCAGGCTCTCCCTCCTTAATAAGGGAAAAAGAGATATCCCCGTTTTACAATGAGAAGGGAGACATATGATTTATGATGTTAAAAGTCTGTTACTTTGCTGGGTTAGGTACAGAGCTACTTAAACAGGTTCAATCCATTATTTCTCTGCAAAGAAAACTTTACAATAGGCTTGCCAATTAGACATTGATTTTTTTCTTTAATTGCTGCAGTGAATTTGTCAACTTCAGAGAATTTAGTACAGTATGTGGCATTGTCAGTCACGATCCAGGGCATTGCCAATTCTATTTCAAAGTCTGTAAGATGTTTAAAGACAGTTGACTAACTCATAACATCAAGAACAGCATTACCCAAAAGAAATGATTCTGGCTTTTCTGAACTACACATTTGAAGAACAAGACTAAATGTAGTAAACACTAGGAAATCTGCAGATGCTGGGAATTCAAACAACAACACACACAAAATGCTGGTAGAACACAGCAGGCTAGGCAGCATCTATAGGGAGAAGCGATGTCGACATTTCGGGCCGAGACCCTTCGTCAGGACTAACCGAAAGGAAAGATAGTAAGAGATTTGAAAGTAGAGCGGGGAGGGGGAAATGCGAAATGATAGGAGTAGACCGGAGGGGGTGGGATGAAGCTAAGAGCTGGAAAGGTGATTGGTGAAAGTGATACAGAGCTGGAGAAGGGAAAGGTTCATGGGACGGGAGGCCTCAGGAGAAAGAAAGGAGTGGGGGAGCACCAGAGGGAGATGGAGTACAGACAAATAACTAAATATGTCAGGGATGGGGTAAGAAGGGGAGGAGGGGCATTAGCGGAAGTTAGAGAAGTCAATGTTCATGCCATCAGGTTGGAGGCTACCCAGTCAGTATATAAAGTGTTGTTCCTCCAACCTGAGTTTGGATTCATTTTGACAATAGAGGAGGCCATGGATAGACATATCAGAATGGGAATGGGACATGGAATTAAAATGTGTGACCACTAAATGTAGTATCCAGTTTTATGTTTTTCTCCTCAGACACAAAACTTACACAATCCATGTTTTAAAAAAAATTTATTTTGTCATTTCTTTTTTTCTGTATCTGAAACACCTCGGTTAAATGATCTTGACAGTGTTCCTTGATTGAAGGAAGAGTGACATGCTTTGAGGAATCAGTTTCTGTACATATTTTCTCAATGCTGTTATCCAGCTTCTCCGAGAGTTTGTGCATGAGGAAACTTTGAAGCATTCAAGATGTGCCACATTTTGCATGTTGCAACATTGCTGTAATGAAACATGGGTGCATGCAGAAGTTATTGGATATTTTTAATGTGATTCAGCTTCAGTGTGCCTTTTTCATGGTGATCCTTTCTGAACATTGTGGTACCATGTAAGAGAATGGTCTAATGTTACACTGTAGTTTGTATGACACAACTCTACCATGTCTGCATACTTTTTCTTTTTCTTTCAAGTAGCTAATGTTCCATTATTCATGAAGGGAAATGTGGATAATCCTGAAATCTATAGACTGCTGAATCTCAGGGTAAGAGGTTACTGGAGAAGATTCTCAGTGATAGGATTTATGATCAGTGGAGAAACCAAAACTTAATTAGGGACAGACAGCAGGACTTTGTGTGGCAAGTCATGTCCTACTAATTTGATCAAATTACTCAGGGAGGTGGCAACATTGATTGTTGAAGGTAAGACCGTAAGACATAAGAGCAGAATTAGACCATTTGGCCCATTGAGTTTGGTCTGCCACTTGATCTTGGCTGATTCATTATTCCTCTCGACCCCATTCTCCTGCTTTCTCCCCGACATCTCTGATGTCTTTACTAATCAAGAACCTATCAATATCTGCTTTAAATATACCCAGGGCCACTGAAGGCAGAAAAATGCAGTCTGTCTTGGGGTTAGAAGACTGTATGGGTGAGGATGGGAGGGAGGAACTGTTGTTGTTTTGTTGTGTCAAGCATTGTGGGCATGCGACATTGGTGCCGAAAAATATGGCGATATTTGTGGGCTGCTTCTAGGACACATGGATTTCAGTTAGGTGTCGGACAAGATCCCTCATGGGATATTAAGAGTATCAATGTGCATGGGATCCACAGTGAATTGACCATATGGCTTGCTTGTAGAAGACAGGGTAGTGGCCCCTGGAACTTATTCTGGCTGGAGATATGCAAGGATCTGTACAGGGACCTCTGCTGTTTGTTTTTTATATATATATATTTATATATATATAAATGACCTGAATAAAAATGTGGGTGGGTTTGATAGCTTGCAGATGATATGAAGATTGGTGTTGTGGATAGTGTAGAAGACTGATTATAGCATATAGGCCAACTGCAGATACAGGTGGAGAAATGGCAGATGTTTAACTCAGCTGAGTGTGAAGTGTTGCACTTCCGTAGACCAAATATAAAGAGGTAGGACACTGTTAATTGCAAGATCCTTAACAGTGTTGATGTGCAGTGGGATCTTGGGGTCCATGTACATTGCTCCCTGGAGGTGGCTACACATGTTGATAGGGTGGTCACCAAAGCAAGTATATGGAACACTTGCCCTTGTTATTTGAGGAATTGAGTTCAAGAGTCAGCATGTTATGTTGCATTTTATAAACCTCAAGTTTGGTTGCATCTGGAGTTTTGCATTAAGTTCTGGTTGTCCCCATTATAAGAATGATGTCAAGTCCTTTGGGACGCTGCAGAGATGTTTACTAGGATGTTGCTTAGATTAGAGAGCATGTGCTATATGGGCAAATTTGGGCTGTTTTTTTCTGAAGGGAGACCTGAAAGATGTTTATAATATTAAGATGTGCCAGGATAATCAAGGATAAGTCCCACCCAGCCAACACACTTTTTGTCCCACTTCCCTCTGGGAGAAGGTTCAGGAGCATGAAGATACATACGGCCAGATTTGGGAACAGCTTCTTTCCAACTGTGATAAGACTGCTGAACAGATCCTGACCCGATCTGGGCTGTACCTTCCAAATATCTGGACCTGACTTGCACTACAGTACTTTCCCTTTTCTATTTTCTAATTATGATTTATAATTTAAATTGTTTTTATTATATTTACTTAGATTTGTACTTCAGCGAGCGCAAAGCGCAGAAACAAATATCACTGTGATAATTGTACGCTCTAGTATCAATTGTTTGGTGACAATAAAGTATTTGTATTTGTAAAGTATTTGTATATTAGGACAGGCATAGATAGATGGCCAGTATTGCTTTTCCCCAGTATTGAAATCTCTATCTTAAAGCAGAGGCATTGAAAGTGATAGAGAGCAAGCACAGAAGATGTGTGAAGCTCATCTTTTACACAGAGTGATGGATGCCTGGAAAGCACTGACTGGAGTGGTGGTAGAGGCAAATATGATAGGGGTGTTCAAAAGATTTTTACAATTCTGTTCAGTTCCATCTGTTATTTAAAATGGTGAATGTACAACAGAATTATAGATTTAGGACTGGAAAGCTGTTTTCCTTATGGAGCCAAGCTGCCCTCATATATCTTTGACACTAGAAAGGACAAATTCATCCCAGCAATTTATCTTCTAAGCAGAAATGCTTATACAACAAGTTACAGCTGTACAGTCATAGAGGACTTACTATTAATAACTTTTTTCAGCCAGGAAATATTCTAATCAGTTTTCTTTATGGAAACTTGAAGCTTTCCCAAATTCGCATTACTGGAGACCAAAGCAACATTCATTATACAGTACCTTAAAATGTTGAAGGGACTCTGTTGTTCAAATGGAAGCAAGAGTTTGAACAGGTGCATAGAGGTTAAGTGTTCACAGAAATATGACAGATTGGGTTTTAACTTGGTGTGACTCCATGTCCATTGAAACAAAGGAATTAGAAGTATGTTTTCTTCATAGTGCACTTCAGTGAACTGCAGAGGCCAAAGTTTGTGGTCGAAGAACATAACCACTTAAAAATGTGGAGCTAATAAATGAAATCAGTAAATTAAATGGAATTTCAACCTTAAACTTAGAATGCAAAGTTTACTGCAATGCATCCAATTTTGAGTTAAATTAGCCTTAAGCATACAGAATAAATTCACCAGAGTATTGGAAGTTTAAGTTATGAGGAAATTACTTGAATTTAGTATATGGTAATGTGAGTATGCAAGTTTAGGGGACACTTCATTCTACTGATATTCAACGTTAAAATGTCCTTTCTTTTTGAACAGTCCCTTGGGATCAAGGGTGACTTGATTTTCTTGGGGGTTCTAAAATGGGTGATGTGGCTAATGTGGGCACTTCAGATTGTTCCACAGTTGAAGCAGAATGTGTGGATATTTTGTGAAGTGCCTTCAGCAATTCCTGCAGAGCTGTATGAGGCTTTCAATGCCATTTTGAATACTCCTTTTCACTTTGATCAGTCATTAGCAAGAGTTTTTCCACAAATCTATGGGGATGTTGCATTTCTTCAGGTGTCTTTGAACATATCTTTGAATCCTTTCTTCTTTCCACCTGTTTTTTTTTACAACCTGTGACAGCATTTGGAATGGCGTATGGAGAACTTAATTAGGTCATGTGTGCATTGGCATATTTTTAATAGAGCTGGGTTCAATGGGGATAATGTAGGGAACACACCACTTTAGAAAAAAAAACTAAAGGAAGGTAAATAATTGGAATTAAACAGCCTCAAAATTATTCTTTGAAATCTTGGATCAAGAAATTTGGTTGAAAAAGTATCAGATAAAGATAATCCAGGAGAACAGGTGCAGCAAATAAACAAAGAGATGTAGGTAATAAAAGTTGATTTGAAATAAATTGTTGTGGCGCCATTTTATTTACAATCTATGGTCATGCTTAGTCAATGGTCAGGATGTTAAGATGCTTAAGGTAAATGATTCTTGATTCTTTAAGAGCTTATCAGGAATAAAAGGCCTATTTTCAGAGCATGACTGAAACAAGTATTTTTAATCTGAATAAAGAAAATTGAGAGCAAATTCAACAGTCATTCAATATAGCTTGATTTTGTACTGGTAATGGACATAAAACTATTTCCACTGGAAGTGATTCCATAATGCTACTGAATCAATTTAAGATCCAGATTAAGGAAAAATGGAAGCTCTCATTTCAGGCTGATGATGGACAGGACTTGAAGGAGATAATACCAGCAATTGTAAAGACAGAAAGCTTGTTAACTTTAAAGGACCAGTATAAAACAGGTAAATGAAAAGAGAAAATGATATTTTGGCTTGGTACCCTCTGGCACTGGCAGTTCTTGTGAATGTAACAGTAATGCTGACTTAAATTTGCAGTAATTTCAAAATAGATGTAGCTATTGTTATACATCAGGCTGTGGGAATATTGTTATGTGCTGTGTTGGTTCAGGTGAATTCTGATGCATTTTAGAGTGTTAAATTTTATTTAACCATTAAAGATTAAAATTGCACCTGTATGGCTTCTGCATGAATAATTTAGCTTCAGATTTTTTGTTTTGAAATTGTTTGCTTACAAGGAGAAAACTAGCAGAACAGTCTGCCAGGTAGATAGCCAGCTTTTATCATTTGTTTGTCACGTTCAAAGCCACATTTATTTTTGGAAGAGCTGACCAAGAAAAGGGCAGGGCAGTAGAGGGTGACTCTTTGGAATTAGCAGTGCATTTGATATAGTCTCTTAAGATGGTCCGGAAGTCCTGCATTGGCTCTGAGAGTGTAAAGCACAGTCAGTTATTGTTAAGAAGTTGAAAATTATTCCAGGTTGAGAGCCAAGGTAATGTAACTAATTGAGTGCAAATTAATGTTATAATGAAGAAAATAGACCAAAAATTGTGAATTATTTATTAACAGTCAACCTGTCCATTCAGATGTAGTTCAGTTACTTAAAGTGACAAATTTTCACTATGGTTAAGTTGATGTAATTATTGATTCTTTTAAACTTTCAAATCAGTGAATGCCTTACTGACAAAATTTTTAGGATGTGCAAAAAACAAAAGAGCTGATCATTGATTTTAGACAAGGGGTGGCACACATGCTTCTGTTTACATCAGTGATGCTAAGGTTGAAAGGGTTCAGGGTTTCGAGTTCCAGGGTGGGAAAATCACCAAGAGCGTGGCCTGGTCCAACTATACTGATGGTCACAGTCAAGAAAGTTCATCCACACCTCTACTTCCCTAGGAAGCTAAAGAAATTTGTCATTCTTCAGTTGACCCTTAAAATTTTTATTGATGCACCATAGAAAACATTCCATCTGGATGCCTAATGGCTTGGTATGGCTACTTCTCTGCATGTCACTGCAAGAAATGACAGGGTTGTGGGCACAATTTTGCATTTGACAGAAACCTGCCTCCTCTCTATGGACTCGGTCTATACTTCTCAATAAATCAGACTCCACCTACCCTTCATATTCTTTATCAGCAGAAGATAAAAAACCCCAAAAGAGTAGATTATCGGGCTCAAGAATGGCTTCTACCCACTGTTATCATATTCTTGAATGGACCTCTTCTACAATAAGATGGACTTCCAACCTCACAATCTAGCTTGCGATGATATTGCACTTTATTTTACCTGCTCTGCAGTTTTCTGGTAGCTTTTGTACTTTATTCTGGATTGTTATTGTGCACTGATTTGATCTGTATGCACACTATGCAAGATCGGCTTTTCACTGTATATTGGTACATGGACAGTAATAAACCAACACCAAACTTATAGACACAAAATGCTGGCAGAACTCAGCAGGCCAGACAGCATCTATGGGAGGAGGTAATAACGACGTTTCGGGCCGAAACCCTTCATCAGGAGTAAGGGGTAGGAAGGAGTAAGAGAAAATGCCAGATTTTGTAATTTAAAATGTTCAATGACTTAAAAACCTATAGTTGTTAGAATGTAATTCTTATAAAAAAACAGATTTTCATCTCATTGCTGCAATGAACTCTGTTTCAGAAAGTTGATTTAAGCTGCAGGTCTAACACTGCTTCAATTTTAACTTCTGTTTGCATAATTCACACCCCAACCAAGCAAAGCTTATTTTTAATGGCAAGCAAAGTAATTTTTGTTTTAAAAGCTTGTATGAATGAGATATATAACTGAAGGTAAAAGTACATTTATGTAATTAGCAACTATTTGTATACAACTTCATAAGTAAAATTTGAACATTAATTTGATTGATATATTTTTCATCCCTGGAGAAGCTGGTCCTGGCTCACCTCCAACACCTGGTCAGATCAGCCCTCAATCCCCTGCTGTTTGCCTACCAGGAGCACATTAGAGTCAACGATGCTATCATATATATGCTGAACAGAGACTACTCACATTTGGATAAGTGGGGATCATATTTTTTTTGATTTCTCAAGTCCCTTCAGTGTCATTGCTGGGAGGAAAAGTTTTGTTCAATGCAGTTTGGCCCTTCCATTTTATCCTGGATAATGGACTACCTGACTGGCAGACCATAGTTTGTGTAGCTTCAGATCTGTGTATCAGACATGGCTATGAACAGTACTGGGGCTCCACATTGGATTATATTGGCTACCTTCCTGTTTACCCTGTATACCTTGGACTTTAGGTGCAACACTGAGTCATATCATCTGCAGAAATTCTTTGACTCAGCAATAATGTATAATGGGAGAATAAATATAGATACCTGGTGGAGGGCTTTGTCAAGTGGTGCAAATCATCTGCAGGAGATGATAGTGGACTTTAAGAAGACTAAGTCTGCACTGCTCCCTGCTACTATTGATGGTGATGACGTGGATGTGTGAGGACCTACAAGTACCTGGGGTTGCACCTGGATGATGGACTTTAGTGGAGTACCAACACAGAGGCTATGTATAAGAAAGGCCAGAGTCACCTTTACTTCCTGAGGAGACTGAAACCCTTTGGAGTATGCAGACCTCCCCTTTACATGTTGTACCAGTAGTCTTCTGTATGCTGGGGCAATGGCATCAACAGGCTCAATAAACTGATTAAAAAGTCTGGTTCCGTTATAGGAGTCAAACTGGACATACTGGAAGCTGTGGTAGAACAAGGGACCTACAGAAAATTCTGGCAATTCTGGACAATGTTTCTCACCCTCTGTATGTCACCTTGGCTGGACAGAGGAGCACTTTTAGTCATAGGTTAAAACAACTGCGCTACTCGAAAGAGCGCTGTATAAGGTCATTCTTGCTCTAGGCCGTTAGGTTCTATAATGAATCAAGCTATAGCCAGGGAAGTGATGACCCCCTCCTGTTAGACTGTTCAAGGTAACTTATTTTTTATTCTTTCTTTCTTCTCTTCTAATAATGGAATATTTGTATATCTGTGCACTTGTAATGCTACTGTGACTCTGTAATTTCCTTTGTGATCAATAAAGTATCTGTCGATCTATATAGTCATAGTCTGCCATGGCATGGCACTGTTGTGCTTTCTTTGTAACTGCAATGATATGTTAGGATCCACGATCCTAATGACGTGATGCCCAGAAACTTGAAACTGCTCACCCTTTCAACTGTCCCCCTCAATGAGGACTGGTGTGTGTTCTCCCAACTTCTCTTCTTGAAGTCCACAATTTCACAATCTTGCTGATGTTGATGACGGAGTTGTTGTTTTGATGCCACTCAGCCAGCTGATATATTGCACTATTGTAATCCTCATCATCATCTGAGATTCTGCTGGCAACACGTGTCATCGGCAAATTTATAGATGGCATTTGAGCTGTGCCTAGCCGCACAGTCACTGGTGCAGAAAGAAAGAGCAGAACAGTGGGCTAAGCACACATCTTTGAGAAGGCGATATTATTTCTAGTCTGCATTGACTATAGTCTCCCGATTAGGAGGGCAAGTTTTGAAGCTTGTTGATTAGTACTGAGGGGATAATAATATTGAACGCTGAGCTGTAATCAATAAACAGTAGCCTGACTTTGGAATTGCAATTGTCCAGTTGGTCCAATGCTAAGTGGAGGGCTGGTGAAATTGCATTTGCTGTAGACCTATTGTAACAGCAGGCAAATTGCAGGGAGTTCAGATTCTTGATTAGGCAGGAAATAAGTCTAGCCATGACCAACCATTCAAAACACTTCAAAGACTGATGTAAACCTATTCCATGATCAATCTGTAGTATCCCTTCCATTCTACATTGCCCATAAACTTCTTTTTTACATCCGTGTGTCTATCCAAATGTGTTTTAAATGTGCTTCTCTACCACTCCTGACATTTCTTTCCAAGCATTTATCAGTCTTGGTTTTAAAAAAAGCCTACCTGACAACTGTCTTAAACTTTCCTCCACTCATCTTGGATGGGTGTCCTCTGGTGTTGACCATTGTTGCCATGGGAAAAAGATGCTGGCTGTCCACTCTATACCTCTTGTAATATATACCTTTTAGCTCTCATCTTCGTTCTCTCCTAACACATAATAGCAAATACAAAATCTGTTTTGTTAAAACAACTATGGTTTATTAAGCCATCCATTCATTTCCTGGATACATTACAATTTATAATTCAGCAGTTGAACTACTTTGGGTATGAATTGTGCTATTCCATGAATCAGAATTTTTATTTTGCTCCTCATTTGCTACTCTCTTATTTTAATAACAGTTGGATCAGGGTAAGAGAAAATTTAACCTGTTTATTGCAACCAGACTTCACTGAAAATAAGAAAGTATTTCTTGTTGGTGTTTAGAACATACTTAACATTTATTTATTTTGCTTTACCGACCCTTCCGACCCTTGAGCCATGCTGCTCTGGCAAACCCACAATCCCAATTAACCCTAACCTAATTACATGATGATATACAATGACCAATTAATCCAACTGGTATGTCTTTGGACTTTGGTAGGAGGTAAAGGGCTCAGAGAAAACACATGCATTCCACAGGGAGGACTCCTTAGAGAATGCCGCTGGAATTGAACTCCAAACTCTGGAATGCTCCAAGCTATAATAATCATTGTGCTAACTGCTACCCTACCGTGGTGTCATAAGGAAAAATGGCCTGCAGTTCCAACTGATGGCATGGTATCCATATTACCACAAAATGTGGAATAAGTTTATATATGTCTTTTTTTAAAAAATGAAGAATATTGGCAATTCCAAATTTTCAAGCAATAAAAATCTTATCTATTTTAAATGTATACACATTAAATCCTTTCACAATAAGCACCTTATAAAGGAGTTTGATTTGGCTGTAGCTATAGATTTATTTTGCTGTTTCTTTGGTTGAGATATGTTGAATTTATAACTGATCGGCTATTTAATGTGTACTTATTTAAAATAATAGGTCATTATAATGTAGTCTAAGAAGAAATATTCATTATTGAGAAACAATAAATATAATGTCTTGAGGCAAAGGTAAATAGAAACATTATTGATATGGGTATGTTTTGATGATCATGACTTTGACACTTAAATATTTGGAATTTTGTTTATAACCTGAATTGGCAAGTAAGCTATAATTTATCTTTTTTTTAGAATATTGGTTGGTAGTTGTGTGGTTCAGTTTACTACAATCCTGCTTGAATCATTATGGTTGGAGTTCTAAATTCCACTTTAAGGATTTAACCTTAGACATTCCAGTCTGATGTACTAAGGCAGAATAATAAGAGTCCTGCCTTGTTTTAGATGCTTATGTAAATAAGATGTTAAACCAAGACCTAATCAGACACTGTGTGGTAATATGGATCCCATGCCATTGGTTGGACAACAGGCAATTTATCCTTATTATAATTATCTTTAAATCAGGATTACTGAAAAACTAGAGAAAATCTGCAAACACAAAGTGTTGGAGGAACTCAGCAGGCCAGGCTGAGTTCGTCCAGAACTTAGAAAAGAGTGTAGTCAATGTTTTGGGCTGAGGCCCTTCATCAGGATTTGATGAATGCCCTGCTGCTGTTTTGAAGTTTGCTGAATGCCAGTTGGCTGCCTTGTTTGCTACATTAAAAGAATTACTTCACATCATATTCTTGTCAAGTACTTTTGGCTATGTTAAAAGTATGAAAGACACAATTCTTCCAGATTGTAATCATGGAGGGGTTTCATGTCATATACTTATGACAGTGTGGCTGCAGCCTGTTTGCATTGTGCAGGGAACATTAATCTTTGGCAGTTTGCTTTTTCTATTTTTCTTAGTTTCCAGAATGGTTTTCATTTAGGAATTTATTTTTTCATTTATAATTTTCTGAAAATGCATCTAGAGCAAATGTTGAAACCATTTAAAACTGATAACAAAATGTCATTTCTATCAGTTCTGTGAAGGGGAAAAGGTAATCTTTAAAATCAAGTGAAGAGAGGAGACATGACTTAGATGTGTAAAATTACAGGATATAGTTGGGTAGATTGTAAAAAACATTTTCCCTTATCAGAGGTGAGTAAGACTAGAGGACATAGATTTAGGATATCTGAGGGGTATTTTCTTCAGCCAGACAATAGTGAGTACTATGAATGCACTGCTGAAGAGAGTAGTGGAACCAGAGTAGCTGAATTCATTCAGGAAGTGTCCATGTGAATGTTCCAATCACTTAGGCATAAAAGGCCATGAGCCATAGCTGGAAGATAGAATTAAATATGAATGAGTATCCACTGACTGATATGGAAATGGTGGGCTGATTGATGACCGACTCCTTGTTGATTGGTTGCACTGACATTATATCACAAAATATGAAGTTTCAAAAATAAATGTGTTATTCAACTATGCTTTTATTAGATTTGCTAAAAATGCATTTAATGTTCAGGTGACACTTAATATGATGTTTTATTTTGGAATTCTAGCAACTGGAGAGTTTTGTATTCAGCACTTACAGTTTTGTCTGTCTACAATCCCCTCCTCCCATCATCGTTCATTTCTTTCACTTTACATTTTCAGTCAGATCAGCTAGGATTAACAAACTTCCATCAACCTCTCAGCAACCCTTGTCATGTGGCATTTTTCTCTTGGTCTCTGCCCCATTGCTGAAATTATTTTTTATCTTCACTCCTTCATTCTCTGAAACTTAAAATGTGTTTAATCTTACACATTTTCCATTTTCTAGGTTAAAGACCATAAGACATAGCAGCAGCATCAGGCCGTTTGGCCCTTCGAGCTTGCTCCGCCATTCCATCATGGCTGATTTATTGAATTGAATTGACATTATTTCTTACATCCTTTACATACATGAGAAGTAAAAATCTTTATGTTACGTCTCTGTCTAAATGTGCAATCAGTAATTTATAATAAATAGAACAGTCAATGTAACATAGAAATCAGCACAAGTTAATCCTGGAGCCTGTTGGTCCTGGCTTTTCCCAGATGGTAGCAGCTGGAATAGATTGTGGTTGGGTTACTCAGGTCCCCAATGATCCTTCGGGCCCTTTTTTTCACACCTGTCTTTGTAAATTTCCTGAATCATGAGAAGTTCACAACTACAGATGCGCTGGGCTGTCTGCACCACTCTGCAGAATCCTGCGATTAAGGGTGGTACAGTTCTCATACCAGGCAGTGATGCAGCCAGTCAAGATGCTCTCAGTTAGAAACATAGAAAACCTACAGCACAATACACATCCTTTGGCCCACAAAGTTGTGTCGGACATGTCCCTACCTTAGAAATTACCTAGGGTTACTCATAGCCCTCTTTTTTAAGCTCCATGTACCTGTCTCTTAAAAGGCCCTATCGTATCCACCTCCATCACCATTGCCGGCAGCCCATTCCACGCACTCACCACTCTCTGCATAAAAAAACAACAACTTACCCCTGACATCTCCACTGTATCTACTTCCAAACACCTTAAAACTGTGCCCTCTCGTGCTATCCATTCCAGCACTGGGAAAAAGCCTCTGAAGGATCAATGCCTCTCATCATCTTGTATACCTCTATCAGGTCAACTCTCATCCTCCATCGCTCAAGAGAAAAAGGCCAAGATCACTCAACCTATTCTCAAAAGACATGCTCCCCGATCCAGACAACATCCTTGTTAATCACTCTTTCTATGGTTTCCACATCCTTCCTATAGTGAGGCAACCAGAACTGAGCACAGCATGTCAAGTGCCCCTGTATAAAGTTATTAGGATTTGGGGGCCCATATCAGACTTCCTCAATCATCTGAGGTGAAAAAGGCGCTGTTGTGCCTTTTTCACCACATAGCTGGTGTGTCCAGACCATGTGAGGTCCTCGGTGATGTGGATGCCGAGGAACTTAAAGCTGTTTATCCTCTCAACCCAGATCAATTGATGTCAAATGGGGTTAGCCTGTCTCAGTTTCTCCTGTAATCCACAATCAGTTTTTGCGACATTGAGGGAGAGGTTGTTTTCTTGACACCACTGTGTCAGAGAGGGGACTTCTTCCCTGCAGGCTAACTCGTTATTTTTCAAAATTAGGCCAATTGTAGTGTTGTTGGCAAATTTAATTAGCAGATTAGAGCTGTAGGTGGTGATACAGTCATGGGTATACAGGGAGTAAAGGAGGGGACTTCGTACATAGCCCTGAGGGGCTCCTGTGTTGAGAGTCATAGGGGTGGAGGTGAGGGAGCCCTCTCTTACCACTTGCTGGCGATCTGACAGGAAGTCCTTGATTGAGCTGCACAATGCAGGGTCAAGGCTGAGTTCTCTGAGCTTCCTGTTGAGCCTGGATGGAATTATGTTGTTGAATGCTGAGACTGTAGTCCAAGAACAACATTCTCACATAAGCATCCTCCTTCTTCAGATGTATAAGGATGGTATGTAGAGCAGTGGCTATCGTCTGCCGATCGGTTGTGTCCCTCTCAATCCCATTCTCCTGACTTCTCAACATAGAAACATAGAAAATAGGTGCAGGAGTAGGCCATTCAGCCCTTCAAGCCTGCACCGCCATTCAGTATGATCATGGCTGATCATCCAACTCAGAACCCTGTACCTGCTTTCTCTCCATACCCCCTGATCCCTTTAGCCACAAGGGCCATATCTAACTCCCTCTTAAATATATCCAATGAACTGACCTCAACTGTTTCCGGTGGCAGAGAATTCCACATAACCTTTGATGGACACCCTTACTATTGAACAACCTATCAGCCTCAATTTTAAATATACAAAATGATTTAGCCTCCTCAAACTTCTATGGCAATGAATTCCACAGATTCACCACCCCCTGGCTAAAGAAATTTCATTGTATTCTGAGGCTATGCTCTCTGATTCTAGAAGGATCTTCCACTACAGGAAACATGTTCTCCATGCCCACTTTATCTCGGTCTTTCAATATTCAATGGGTCTCAATGAGACCCCCTCCATTCGCCTAAACTCAAGAGAGTACAGGCCCAGAGCCATTAAATGCTCCTCAAACCTTAACCCTTTCATTTGCAGGATGATTATCATGAACCTCTCCAGTAGACTTCTCCTGATCCATTGACTTTATCTTTCTCTCTATATTCTGTGTAATCCTCCACAGATACTATGTGATCTGAGTTTTTCCAACATATTCTGCTTTTATTCTGGATGAATAACCATTTCCTATATTAAATACTATGAAGACTGATCCTCAATCCCTTTCACAAACCTCATTCAAAGGTTATTGACTTTCATTGATAAACTGTGATTGCAGGCATATGTAGGCTCCCTGTCAAGCAGCATCTCAATTCTTGTCCTTGTTTGAAGATATCTCTGTAGCCTTGCTCTTCCTATCTGTGATTTCATAAAGTCATCTGAGGCAAGAGCACTTCTCCACTTTCAAAATCCCCAATGTTAACTGTACCTTTGATTTTCTGTTGAAATCTAGTGTGAAATTCCCTTCCTTTGCCTTGCCATCTCTGTTTGCTTATTTTTAAAAAAAATGTTCTTTCAAACTTGGAATTTTGATCAAACTTATTGATCATTGACATTAGGAATGTACCAATGAGGCACTTGGAATATTTTGCTACGCCATTGGTTTAATATAAATGGAGTAATCATTGCTGTAGATTTCCACAGATCCGTTCCTAATACTTCTCACTTTTGTATTCTTCAGATTACTTTTGAATGTTGTTAAACATTTTTAAATTGGGTATTAAATTCATATATAGAATAAGAATTCAATGCAACTTATTGCAAGAGAGTCATAACAGAAAGCTAAAGATCTGTCTTAACCTTCAGTGATGTCAAAAACATCAGCAAGATATTTCCATTAAGTGCAAGCAATTATATCGCTGATCACAATTTTGCTGATCTTTAAGGTTCAGCAAGCTGTTTGTAATCAACAAACATTGGGTCTGGCTGAGTGGTTACCCCATTATAGAATTGGTTTCTTTTTATTTCTCTTGCAAACTTATTTGATGTTGGCAGCCTCAAGTTAATTTTCACAGATTTCTTCTTGAGACTTGAGAATAATATCATACACCTTCAGTTGTCACAAACCTTCAATAGCTTTAAATATTTAATTCTTCTTTGCCTATTCCAGGAACCTATTTATAGAATTGAAGCGCAAATCATTTTGGTGCAAGTCAGTTCCTTTATTTAACATTTTCTTTTCAATCATACTCCTTTTTGAACTTCATTGATTTTAACTTTGCTTCCTCTGCTGAGATCATTAAATGTTAATGGAATCATTGAGGTAAGTAAATAGTTACTTTAATATTTAGAAAATGTGTTTGTCTATATTTGTTCTTAACATGCTATTTTGGCAGAAGTTTTTAGAATATCCCCACCAGTGATTTAGCTTTGCTTTATTCAGCTTTGGCACTGACATCCACCGTAATGAAGTGTTTTGAGAGGTTGGTCACGGAACTCATCAACCCCAAACTCCCAGGCAACCTTAGCTCACAGCAATTTACCTACCACTGAACTAGTTCCACAGTGGATGTTATTTTTCTAGTCCTGCACTCATCTCTGGTGTACCTGGATGACAAAGGCACCTACATCAGACTCCCATAAAAGCTATTCCGCTTTCAATAGCTAAATAAACTCACCTCCAGACTCCTGGACTTAGGACTCAGCACCTCTCTTTGCAAAAGCATCTTTGATTTCTTAACCAAAAGACGGCAATCAGTAAGGATAAGCAGCAGCACCTCCGCCACAATTATCTTCAACACTAGTGCCTCACAAGGCTGTGTCCTCATCTTTCTGCTTGTATTCAGTATTGTGTGGCTGGATACTGTTCTAACATCATCCACAAATTTACAGATGATACCATTTTACTAGACGAGATCTCAAATAATGCCAATACGGAGTACAGGAAGGAGAAAGAAAGCTTAGTAGCATAATGTCATGACAATAACCTCTCTTTCAAAACTTTGAGAGCAAAACAAGAACTGATGGTGACTTCAGGAAGTAGTGGTTCATGTGCCCCTGTGTGTATCAGTGTTGCTGAGGTGGACATAGCTAAGAGCTTCAAGTTCCTTTGAGCGAACGACAGCAATAGCCTGTCCTTGTGCAACCAAATAGACGCTATGGCCAAGAAAGTGCACAACTACATCTATTTTCTCACAAGGAAATTTGGCTTGTCCCCCTTCACCCTCACTAATTTTTATAGATGCACCATAGAGAGCATCCTGTCTGGATACATCACTGCTTGATATGGCATCATCTTTGCCCAGGGCTGCAAAAAAACTTCATAACTGTGAACCCAGTTCAGCCATCATGAAAACGGGTCTTCCAGCCTCCTATTCATGGAGTCTGCTTCGGGAAAACAGCCAACGTAATCAAAGAACCCTCCCCTTTCAAATCTGGCGGGTGAAAGGTACAAAAGTTGAAAATGTGTGCCACCAGGCTCGAGCAGCTTCTGTCCTGCTGTAGTAATGTTATTGAATTGACTTGTATTATAAAGACGTACTTTTAATCTCAATCTACTTTGTCATGGCCATTGCACTTGCACTTTCTCTGGTAATTATTCTGCATTCTGCTGTTGCTTTTTCCTTGTACTAACATACTTATGTTTTGAAATTATTTACATTGATGGTAATAATAAACTTATTACCAATTAAATACCTCAAATCCAATCTACCTTTTTCCTCTTATCTTGAGACACTTGTTGAACCCACAACTTTGACTATAAGCTCACTTCTGTCATAATATCCAATTCTGTTGTTGATTACACTCCTCTGAAGCATTTTGAACTGTTTTACTGTTTTAAAGATGTTATTTTCATGGCAGTTATTCTGATTCTATTCTGGATTAAGTGAGCATGTATTTAGTTGGTTCAAATCCAAAAGCTGATTTTATTTTATTGTTTAGAACTCAGTGCCTTCTTAATTTTGCAATGTTTTGTAGTCAGAATCAGCTAACATTTGTTTCTTTATCAGATTTAAATTACATCAGTTTCCTTGGCAAATTTAAATGTTGGGGTTCCTAGCGTGATACTGCAGTCATTTGTGAAATCTTGGCATTGAAATGTATTTATCTACATAGATAGAAAGTAAAATAATTGGGTGCTGAGGCATTCTTAATACTCACAAATTTTGATTAGTTTCTACTTTCCCCGTTAAAGAGAAGTTGATGTCAAATAACTGAGTTTCAAAGTAAACTTACTGAGAATATGCTAGCTTATACTACCTTAAGATTCATTTTCTTGCAGATATTTACAGGAAAAAAATGACACAGTATTATGCAAAAATCTTGGGCGCATATAAAAAAATTCTGTAAAATGAAGATGCTTTCAAAAATAATGACATTAAAAGTTTCTAAATATCAAAACATTAGTATAAAGGACAGTAAACAGTAAGTAACTAAATCAAATCAATATCTGGTGTGAGTACCCTTTACTTTTAAAACGCATCAATTCTCTTGGGTACACTTTGCAGTTTTATCAAATCGGCTGGTTGGTTGTTCCAAGCATCTTGCAGACTTTGGCTGTCTTATTTGCATCTGTCTCTAGGTAATCCCAGACAGCCTTGATGTTGTTGAGATTAGGGCTCTATGGAGGCCATACTACTGCAGAATGAAGTTGGAACCGATCAAACATCTTCCTTATGGTATTGCATGATAGATGAGAATCAGCATTGAGGATTCCATTAATTCTCAGCAGATCATCAACTCCATTTGCAGAAATGCAGCTCTGAACCTGCAGGGAACTTCCACCCTGCTTCACTGTTGGCTGCAAACACTCATCTATGAGTGCTCTCCAGCTCTTCGGCGGACAAAACTGCATTCTGTTTGAGCCAGAAATGTCAGATTTTGAATCACCAGTCCAGAGAATTTGCTGCCATTGTTCAGCACCCCAGTCTCTGTGTTTTAGTGTGTAGGTGAGTCTCTTGGCTTTGTTTCCACTTTGGACGCTTTTTGTCAGCAGCTTTTCCATGACGACCACTTTTGACAAGACTTCTCTGGACTGCAGAGGGGAATACTTGGGTTCCAGTGGTCTTTGTGACTTCAGAGCCAAAAAAAAGTGTTGGACAACTTCAAATTTAGAAGGGATGTCAGTTTGATGTATCTCTTGTTTGCTGCACTCAGTTCCCATGGCAGATCACTGTGTTTCTGGTGCTTAACCTTGTCCACTTCTTTGTGCTTCAGAAGAGCTTGGGCAGTGCATCTTGAAACTTCTGTGCTGCAAAATTTCTGCTTGGGAGAGACCTTACTGATGCAGGATGACCACTTTGTGCAATACTTTATTGCAATACTCACTCTTGCCATGGTGTAAGAATTGATGATTTAAAGGTTAAACTGTCACATCTGCCACACCTTCATCTTTTAGTTTGGTTGTCCTTTGCCCTGTTCGATTCCTTCTACACCTGTTTCAATTAATCAGTTTAGTTTGTTCAACTCATTATGTCATTGATTATTAGCACCTGTTTGTTATCTTTGTTTCATCATACACTGGACTATATACCAACAAAATAATCAAGTTTTTGTTTGCAAAGTGGTCTTTAACAAAATACAAAGAAATTTTCTAACATCAATTTTTTTGGAAAGTTAATGTTTGGAAAGCTCGAATTTGCTCTTTTCTTTTGACTCACTAATGCAGAAGACAAATCTGGGGTCCCTGAAGCTTTTGCATCATACTGTATCTAATAGAATTTTTAAAAAAAATATAACATAAACACTGTGACAAACATTTAGGTGCAATGTGCAAAAAGACAAACTGTGCAAATAAAAATAATACTGAGAACGTGAGTTGTTAAGTGTAATAGGAGTTGAAAGTAAATCTATAAATTGCAGAAACATACACAAAATGCTGGTGGAACACAGCAGGCCAGGCGGCATCTATAGGGAGAAGGAGTCCTGACGAAGGGTCTCGGCCCAAAACGTCGATAGCGCTTCTCCCTATAGATGCTGCCTGGCCTGCTGTGTTCCACCAGCATTTTGTGTGTGTTGTTGTTTGAATTTCCAGCATCTGCAGATTTCCTTGTGTTTGCTCTATAAATTGAAGAATCAGTTCTGAGTATATTGGTGAATGATGTTATCAATGCCTGTTCAGGAACTTGATGGTTATAGAGTAATAACTGTTCCTATCTGAGGGTAGTAGCGAAAAGATGGCATGTCCTAGACGGTATATGTTGTCATGGTGGTATTTGTACTGATGACCCTCATAGTTTATAAAGGATTGTCAAGTCTCTGCTTGGTCAATATCTTGTCAGCAGATCATTTGCTCAAATGCGTCAAATGTTCTGTAAAAGATGGCTTATAAAATTAGGTGCTGTAAATGGATTCAGAAATAGTTTCACTTTGCTATTCTGATTAATATTTATGCTCTCTATCAAATTTATATCAACTTAAAGTTGTGTACTTTCTTCCAATTTGTTGAATAATGGACCTGGCTGCATCTGAACTAGTATCCAGGATAAAAACTTTTAAGTTGCTGTGTGTAGTAGCTGAGCTGACTGAGTACATAAAGGTGAGATTTGCTCTTGAAAAGCATCTATCATTTTTGCTGAGTCTGCTTAAAGTCAATTACAAAAAGAATTACTGATGAAATGCATTTTTGCAGGCCTTATGTTGCTAAAATTGATTTGATTTTTGTTTTGATGTGAATATCTTTACATTTTTTGTGTTCTTCAGTTTATATTTTTAACCACTTCCACAAGTGCTTAATTTAATGTTATATGCCTCCCTGTTTATGTCTGTTTTCAGTTTATCATCCTTTTGAACTGTATTAATTTGTTTTTATTTGATTCTCTAAATCTTCAATTACCATAGTATGGAATCACATTTTACTCACATTGGAATTAAAAGAAGTTGCACAAGGTGTTAGAAAACAACTGTCTTCCAATTGTGGACTTCTTGCATCATTACGAAATATTAGAATTTCCCACCTAACTGAAATAAAATGTGTCAGAGGTACTTCACACTGTATCAAGCCACACCGATATTTGATGAGAAGTGAAAATAAGCTGCAGATGCTGGAAATATGAAACCAAAAAATGTTGCAAACACTCAACAGGTGGTTAGCGTTTATGGGAAGCAAAACAGAGTTGACACAAGGTCGGAGTGCTTCATCAGAATTGAGAAAGAGGTGATTTTTAAACTGAAATGAAGTTGACAGGAAGGGTAAATAGAACATTGGTATTTGTGATAGGGTTAGACTAGGTCACATGGTCTCCTTGGGTAGTTCAAGGTTGATTATAACAACACACACAAAATGCTGGTGGAACACGGCAGGCCAGGCAGCATCTGTAGGAGAAGCACTGTCGACATTTAGGGCCGAGACCTGATTTCTCAGCCCGAAATGTCGACAGTGCTTCTCCTATAGATGCTGCTTGGCCTGCTGTGTTCCACCAGCATTTTGAGTGTGTTGTTTGAATTTCCAGCATCTGCAGATTTCCTCGTGTTTGCTCGAGGTTGATTATACTCCTTTATGTGTTGTTTATTGCTAATAGTTTGTCAAGTGTACCACGGGGTGGGAGTTGGGGGGAGGAGGGAGAGAGGGAAAAATACTGCGCCAGTGTTGATAACATGCCCTTTTCTCACTGTTACCATCAGGTAGGAGGGTACAGAAGCCTGAAGGCACACACTTAGCAATTCAGGAACAGATTCTTCTTCCCCTCTGCCATCTGATTCCTAAGTGGACATTGAACTCATGAACACTACCTCACTTTTTTAATATATGTTTTTTTTCTGTTTTTTGCATGATTTTTAATCTACTCAATGTATGTATACTGTAATTGATTTACTTTTTATTATTATTTTTTCTTCTATATTATGTATTGCATTGAACTGCTGCTGCTAAGTTAACAAATTTCACGACACATGCTGGTGATAATAAACCTGATTCTGATTCTGAGATGACTTGTAGACAAAATAATCAATTCTGGCATGAAAAGTGAATTATGTAAGGTTAAAGAACTTAGTGTCTGGAAAGCTGTGCTATGCTCAGATTGAAGTCAAAGTATCAATTTTTGTACTTGCATTGGGTATCGTTGGAATAATGCAGCAGTGGCTGGAATGGGATGGCAAATTAAAATGTTAGAAAATAGAAAACTTAGGGTCAGTCATTGGCCTGAATGTGGGCACTCCTTGAAGCAATGACCCAAAAAATCATTTGCTTTCTGCAGTGTTGAGAAGACGATCTTGTACAGTACATTAGATTGGAAGAATAAGTAAATTGCTGCTTCATCGGGAAAGACTTATTTGGATCTCTGGATGCTGAGAAGTGAAAGGACCAGTCTTGCAGCTTTGTGGTTGCATAGAAAAATACATAAGATGTAAAGTGCTTAGTGGGGACTGGAGAGTTGATGAAGGTGACATAAAGGGAAACTGGTTCTTCATTGCTGAAGGGGAATACATGTCTGGAGTGGAGCATTGTTGGAGTTGGTGAAAACTACAAAGGATGATTTGTTGAATGTGGAGGCTGATGGGGTAAAAGGTAAGGGGCATGAGAATATCCCTTCTTTGTCCGGGAGGAGTGGTGCTAGCAAAGCTACTGGAAATAAGTGAACCATAGTTCGGGGCTGTGTCTACTTTGGTAGTGGGGAGGTCTTGATTGAGGAAGGAGGAATGAATTTCAGAGACATCTGTGTGGAACAATCACCTTTGAAGCAAATATGATGAAAACAGTGGAAGCGGGGGAATGAAAAGGACTTCTTCACACTGGGTGGGAGAAAAGTACTGTAAAGCTAGCTGAGAAAGTCTGCTACCCTGTAATAATTCTTTGTTCTTGATCTCTCACCCCTCAAATTTTAAGATACTTAAAAGAAGAAAGAGGAGAATTAAATAAGGAAGGGCTTGAGAAAGAAATCCCAAGGTTTGTGGCTTTAGCAGCTGAAGAAACCTACAAAGAAATGTTGATTGTGAGCTAGAAGTTGAGTTTATTGTCATGTGCACAAGTACATTTATGCACCGGTGTAATGCCTGACTTACTTGCAGCATCATTACAGGCGCATAGTATTGTATAAGCAGCATTCACAAAAAAAAGAGAAATGTCTGTTCTAATGCAGTGATCAAAGTGGTCATTGTGTTTCTGAACTAGTGATTAGTGTGAAACAAATGGTTGAAGGGAAGTACCTGTTTTTGAACCTTCTGGTGTTAGACTTCAGACTTCTATATCTCAAGCATGATGGTAGCAGTGATGGCATGGCCCAGATGGTGGGAATCTTTGATGGATGGTACCTTCTTGAGTGAGCTTTCAGTTGGAAGGATGTGCGCAGGATGTATTGGTCAGTCTTCTGCTCTCTCTCTAGCTTCTTGTGTTTCTGTGTATTGAAATTGCTGTACTGGACCATAATACAGCCAACGTGGGATACCTTCAACAAATCATCTGCAGGGCTTTGATGGCAAGATTAACCTCCTTAATCTCATAACACAGTAAGAACCCTACTGTGCTTTCCTTGTGATTACATCTATGTGCTGGGCCCAAGAAACCAATATGTTAATGCTAAGGAATTTAAAGTTGCTGACTCTCCACCGCTGATTGCATGCTGTAAGCTGGCAGATGTTTGTCCTCCCCGCCCCTCCTGAAACCAGCAATCAGCTAACATTGAGGAAGACATTGTTATGTGGCACCACATAACCAGGTCTCTTATCTTGCTCTGGGACTCTGCCACCTGTGATTCAACCAACAACAGTAGTGTTGTCGATGAATTTGAACATGGTATTGGAGCTGTGCTTAGCCATACAGTTGTCTGTAGAGAGTACAGCAGGGGGCCAAACATGCAGCCTTAACGTGTACCTGTTTTAATGCTCAACATGGAGGAGATTTTACTACCAGTCCTCACTGATTAAGGTCTGTCGATGAGGAATTGGAGCATCCATTTGCAGTGGGAAGGAGGTGCAGATCTCTTTTTGGTGACCAGGGATTGATACAAGTTAGAAGAGCCATAACATTAACAGTCAAATTAGAGGGACTAGTCATAATAGCATTGCAATGGATAGGTTGTACTGAGGTTAGTATGTTTGTATATACTGTCTTTATGTCAAATATGGCACTAAGGTTATCAACATACTGGTTCATTCTTGGTTGTCAGGATGTGGGAAGAACTTGATTAGGTAATGGTATTTTGTTGGACACTGAAGACAGTAGTTCAGACTTAGCAATATTTAGCCAGCAATTTTGATTATTTGAGTTACAAAATCTGTAATGAATGCGTGTTTTGACAGATGAGTGAGAGAGCCTGGTTTTTGCCTCAATTTCAATACAATAAGAGTTCTGAATTAGGATGACGTATTTCCATTTTCTGTTGTTTTTCCCCTTTATTTCAACTGAGTTTTTAAAAATTCATATGTGTATCACCAGTGTCTGATTTTTTTTTTCCTCTCTTAACTTCAGTGGTATTTTACAGATAGTATTAACTTGGATGAATTGCATATATAACAGTGCATCCAGCTTTAGTATCCAATTGTTGAAATTTATAAGTTACTACCGCTATGCTAAAGTTTATTGATTTGTGGAGATTACAAGAAATGTTGCTGTTGGTATATAGGCCATTTTCTTTGCCTCTTTGTTGTTTCACAGACCCCTAGGATAGAATTTGTAATATCTGGTTACCACAGTGCTTGCATAGTTCCCATATGCCAAGTAAGAATAAAAGCACCATCTAGTGGCTGTTGTTGGATATGATGACTTTGATTAGTGCAACTCATTTGAGCCCATCCTGCATTATAGTGGAGGGCCTGAAGTGTCAACTGTACTCTATTCCAAAGATGCTGACTAGCCTGGTGAGTTCCTCCAGCAGTTTGTATGTGTTGCTTGGATTTCCAGCATCTGCAGATTTTTTTTCTTGTTTAGAGTAGGGGGTGGTATGTCCCTTGATTATTGTGAGTTTCGGTAAGGCAGAATACATCATCTATACTTGCATCAGGAAATTGGAGTTGGAGAAATAATTGATTATTTTGCAACACACTCTGAGAGGGAATTTTATTTATTTAGCGATAATGCTGAGTAGGCCCTTCTAACCCTTTGAGCCATGCCGTCCCAGCATCCTCACAAGCCGGATTTAACTCTGACTTTGTCATGGGACAATTTAAAATGACCAATTAACCTGTCTGGTATGTGTTTGGACTGTAGGAGGAGACTTTAGCACCTGGGGGAAAACCCATGCATTCCAAGAGGAAGATGTACAGCGACTCCTTACCAAATTGAACTCCAAACTCTGGAATGCGCTAACCACTCTGCTAACAATTTTTGGGTGCATTCTGTCCCCAAGTTTTAAATACCTAACTTAGGGACATGCATGCATATAAACAAGTTCTTGTTAAGTCAAAGGTCTGACATACAATGGCTGGTAGGACACAAGTTCATTCCTGTAACTGGCAGCACCAGTGTCCTCTTTATCTCCAATTTTAATAATTGTTCATATCAGACATGTGCTTTTGCCACCTTGCAGTTACTATGTCACTTGATTTTTGTGTGCTTTCTGATTTACAGACAAAATCGAATTATGGATTTCTGTTAAAATGGAATCTGTTCATTACCGAGGGATGACCTTTATTGACTTATGACTTCTGTAAAGATGAATTTCTGTAACCCAACTGGCTATAGCAAGAGGATTGCCTGGAATAAAAACTGAGTCCTATTTTTAGGACTCTCTGGGTTATCGAAAACATGATTTAAGGAAATACGACTTTATGCTTCTCCCATAATTTAAAAAAAAAACATACATACACAAAATGCTGGTGGAATACAGCAAGCTAGGCAGCATCTATGGGGAGAAGCACTGTCGACGTTTTGGGCCGAGACCCTTCGTCAGGACATGATGACATGTTTCATGGAATTCATTAAACAAATTGGTACAATATATTTTCCATTAGTTTAATTAGTTTAATTAGGGTGATCATAAAAGATTTTTGAAATGGAAGAATTTTAGGCAATAACATTCAGAGTGAAATGATAAGGGCAGCTATTGAAAGCTGATATTTCTGACTTGTGAGGGGTGGGGGAATCAACTTACAGGCAGCTTTCAGGAATAGAATCCTTACGTAACTTGGGCAGTGCCTGTATATTGAAATGCTCCACCTTGATTCTCTTTTGATTTTTCTTCTTCTACAAGGAAAGAAGTAGTGGAGGATCTTTGGAATTCAAAATGTCAGTTGATTTAATTATCCACTTAATACTTAATCAATTTTGAGATGTAGACTTTTATAGCTAAGAACAGTGAATCCTTTTCCAATTTTGTTAGCACAATGAAAAGCTGATGTTCGAGTTTTATTAGTATGTCATAGCTGAAGTTATTTTAGATTCCTGTTGTGCAGTTTGAAACTGGGAACATTAAGTGGGCTTTAGGTATTCTCACTAGGATTGGAAAGTACAAATTATAGCACAGTACGTTGGCTCTGTGCAGCATTAAGTCTGAATCCCAACATTTGAATATCAGTTCTCTATGGAGGATTATCAGCAAAATGTCACAATTCCATGCCTAAAGTTATTAGAATCAACTTGAATAATTGGTCATGCATTGCAAGGAAACAGTTGACATCGAAATTACTAAAATAAAAAGGAGTGATTTTTTTGAATGTGCACAGTAGAATTGTAGGTTGCATCTGTCAGACTTGTTGATTTAAATATTACAAGCCTTTTTTTTAAGGCATCGTTGTTCTTTGGAAAGGACTGGAAATCTATGTTGCATCTCTGTGAATGGAAAATTGAGACATGATTGAGGAAGGACCATTTCTATTTATGGACGAAACCTCCAATTACTCGGAAGTATCCGTGACACAGTAGTTTTATTAATTTTGCTTGCTTGTTTTTGAGAGTATATGGCAATCTATGTTGGACCTGCAAGGAGGAGCAAAAATGAATGCAGTGGATTCTGTTTAATTGGATCTTCAGTTAATTGGGGCAACCATTTATATGGGACAGCTCTTAAAGAACAAAAACTAATCGAGTATATAGGTGGGATTCTCTTTATTTACTTGGGATGCTATGCTGCTTAATTGGGACAGGAAACCGTTGCTGAACAGTTTCTAACTATCATCAGTCATGTGAATTTGTGCCCTGTTACACAAATCACTATTCTTACAGTGAGCAGTTCTTAACTAGCATCAGTTACATGTGATTGTGTTCAGAAGTAATGATTTTTGTCACTGATAGCTGACAAGAAATAAGTATTAAGACAATTCAGAAGTGGCTTGCTTACAGCAATTTCAAGTATTCAGGCTTGTTTAGATGTCAGAAACAGCCTGGAGTGAAAATTAAGTGATTTTACTATTTAAACAAGTTAGATACTATGAAGAATTTGAAGTAATTGACAAACATCTTGAATGTTACAATGAAAATGAAGACAAATGCAGTGCATTATCTGCACTAGGTGTCTGTGCTGATGTTGCTCATTAGTGGTCAAAAAAATGCAGCAGTGTACACCGAATGAATTCCTCTGTTGATAACTATTAGGAACTAATACAGTTTTTAACTACTGTAGTGGTATTGGTAGTGTTTTAATTTGTTCTATATTTTATTTAAATACATAAGTTGTTACTCAGTTAAATGTTAGTTTGTCTTTTTTTATATAACTTTTAACTATTTCCATGAAACTTCAGCTAATTGGGGCAGCTGCTTAACTGGGCCAAAATGTACTGCTCCTGATGTGTCCCAGTTGACTGGAATCCACTATAATAATGATGTTTTGGGCACTTTGATGTGGATTTCGTTTGGTGAACTAGTTTGTGGTCTTGTGTTTAATTGGCTGCTGGCTTATTTTTTCTTTCCTACATTTCTTTGTTGTTCTGTCACCTCCACCCACCCCTCTCCCAAGCAATATCTGACTTTTATTTATTATATAGTGTGGGATTTGAAGCCACGGCCTTTGTCCATCTGGTCCAATATTGTTCATCTATTTGTAGTATTTATTTATTGCATCAATTAATGACTGCAAGAAATAATGCTAATCTTACAGAGTCCCAAGCCAGCCATCACTTGTGGCAAGGCTTGCATACTATAATGGGCTGCGAAACAAAATCAGGCACCATCGGTGACAATAGCACATCTTTCTCCGATGGACTTATTGCATTCTATGCATGTTTTTACCAGCAGGGATTGGAGCGATGCTACTCACCCTGATAGCTTCCAGTGCACCTGAACCTACAGTTATCATTGTAGTTGAACAATCAGTATTCCAGTGAATTAACCCATGGCAAGCATCTGGCCCTGTCATTGTCTCTGGTTGTGCCCTTAGACCCCGTGCAGATCATTTGGCAGGGGTATTAGCAGAGATTTTTAACCTCTCCCTGCTTTAATCTGAGGTTCCCATGTGCACTAAGCAAACATTACCATGTTGAAACCCAAGGAAAGCAGAGTAATCTGTCTTAATGACTACTGCCTTTTGGCTCTGCCACCTACCTCGAGAGAGACTGCTCATAGCATGCATTAACTCCAACTTGCCAGACAAACTTGACTTCTAACAATTTGGCTACTGTCAGAACACCATCTGACTGGCCCCACACTCTTCTTTGGACAATAAAGGCACCTACTGTAGCATATTGTTATTGACTACAGCACTTTCTTCAATAGTATAATTCCAAGCAAACCCATTTCTACTCTGAGACCTGAGATTGAGCACTTCCCTTTGCAATTGGGTTCATGGCTTCCTTACTAACAGACACCTCTGCCATGATTATCCTTAACACTGGTGCTCCATAACCCTGCTCCCTTTGCATTTATGAATGTGGTCAGATTCTATTCTAATCCCATCTGCAGGTTTGCAGATGATACAGCCGTAGTTGGTTTTAACAATAACCCTTCTCCCAATATCAGCAAAGCAAAA
Organism: Hemitrygon akajei; assembly: GCF_048418815.1. NCBI lineage: Eukaryota > Metazoa > Chordata > Chondrichthyes > Myliobatiformes > Dasyatidae > Hemitrygon > Hemitrygon akajei. Next base: position 166,297,518 of record NC_133128.1, on the reverse strand, counting down.
GAGCAGGTCATTGACCTCAGGAAGTTGGAAAGAGGACATGCTCCTATTGACATCAACAGTTCTGACCACAAGAGCTTGAAGTTCCCAAGAGTGAACATTACCAATGGCCTGTCCTGGTCCAACCATGTTGACACTATGAATGAGAATGCTCACTAATGCCTCTACTTCCTCAGGGTGCTGAAAAAATTCAGCATGACATCTTAGACCCTCATCAGCTTTTATTAATGCACCATAGAGCCCATCTTCTGTGGATAGTTAACAGCTTGATAGGGCAACTGCTCTGTATGTGGCCATAAGAAACTGAAAAGTGTTGTGAACATAGCTCAGCACATTACAGAAATCAGCATTCCATTCATGGATTCTTGCTACACTTGCTATCCTGGCAAAGCAGCCAGCATAATCAAAGATCCCACACATCTACCCAGACATTCTCTCTTCTTTTCCACCCCACCCCATACCTCCCAAAATCAGGGAGAGCAGCCTGAAAAATGTACCACCAAATTTCAAGGATGGCTTCTGTCCAGCTATTATTAGACAATTGACTAGTTTCCTCGTAGAATAAGATGGACCCTTAACCTCATATTCTACTTCTGTGGCTCCACTCTCCATAAATTCTGTTGGTTGCTGAAGTTTTTTTTTTGTTCAACTGTACTGATTATTCTAATGTAAGTCAATATTTATGTTTTAATATGGTATAGATATATGTTAAATATAATGCTACAGGTGTATATGAACAATAAAGCTATTTCAAAGCTCTGAATAGGATATTTTATAATATATAGAATATTTTTCCAACCAGCAATTAAAAAAGTGAAAAAATATTGTTACTTTGGGTATTTGATGAGATTCTTGCAATTGATGCAAAGCTAAAGAGCTTTTGACAATCTGGTTGCAACTTAGTTAAAGAGGGTCAAAGATCACCTCTTTTTACAATATTAAGACAGTTATGAGCTTTAAATATCAGGTGAAGAGCTTGGCCAAAACCACATTCAACTAGATAAAAGGCAGGAAATCCAATTTCAAACAACTTTGCTTTCTCCCAAGGCTGTGGAAACTTATTTTGAATATCACTAGTTATCCAGAAATTTTGCCTGCTGCATTTCAATTTTGCTTGAACTGCTATAACTCTCTAAGACATTCTTGCAATGTGTTGTCAACATCATCCATATTCACCCCAGATAGATCCACCACCCAATCTGGAATGTGCATCTCCAGCAGGTCTATGAACCAAAATTCCATATCTGTGTGTGGTTGTTCGAAATGATCAAGATGTACAATCTTGCAATTCTATTTTAAGAGTGACCAGTAAAGGCAATTGCATAAATCTGCGACGTCCAATATTGCTGCTGAAAAGTTTGTTTTCCAAGGAAAGTGTTGATATGAGATTGCAGTTTTTTTGTTGTAATTGTTTAATAAATTCAGCTTTTCAAATGTACATTTGCAACATTTGTGACCCCTTTGCAATTACTTGGTTTTCTGCCTTAATTACTCATAAAGTGTGGTCTAATCTTCATCTAAGTCACAATAATAGACAAACACAATCTTCCTAAACTAATAATATATAAACAATTGTACTTTCATGTCTTTATTGTTTAATCATTCACAGTCCAGGCTGGGAGAAGTATGTGAATCTTTGTATTTAATAACTGGTGGAACCTCCTTTAGCAGCAATAACCACCATCAAATGTTTCCTGTAGCTGCTGATCAGATTCGCACAACGGCAAGGAGGAATTTTAGATCATTCCCCCACACAAAACTGTTTCAGTTCATCAATACTTCTGGAATACCTTGCATGAACAGCCCTGTTCAGGTCATACCACAGCATCTTAATTGGGTTATGGTCTGGACTCTGACTTGGCCATTCCAATATACAAATTTTCTTCTTTTTAACCATCCTGTTGTTGATTTACTTTTGTTTCAGATCATTGTCTCATTGCATCAATCAACTTCTATTGAGCTTCAGGTGACAGACTGCTATCCTGACACTCTTCTGCAAAATGTATTGATACAATTTTGAATTCATTGTTCCTTCGATGATTGCAAACTGTCCAGGTCCTGAGGTAGCAATGTAGCACCCAACCATGATGTTCCTTCCACCATGCTTCATGGTTGGAATGAGTTTTTGGTGTTGGTGTGCAGTGCCACGTTTCCTCCAAACATAGCAGTGTGCATTTCTGGCAGTAAGTTCAACTTTTGTTTCATCTGTCCACAGAGCATTGTCCCAGGACTGTTGTGGAACACCCAGATGGTCTTTACAAACTAAGACGTGCAGCAGTGTTTTTATTTGGAGAGCAGTGGTTTTCTCTGTGTGGTCCTTCCATGAACACCATTCCTATTCAGTTTTTTTTATATAGTGGACACATAAATGGAGACTTGTGTAAGTTCTAGAGATCTGTGCAGGTCTTTTGATGAGTTCTTTTTCACTTCCTTTGGCGTTGTACTTTGTGTTCTTGGTGTGATCTTTGCAGGATGCTCACTCCTAAAGAGAGTAGCAACTGTACTGAGTTTCCACCATTTGTAGACAATTTATTTTACTGTGGACTGATGAACAGCCAGATCTTTAGAAATGTCTTTGTAGCCTTTTCCAGCTTCATGCATCTCTACAATTCTTCTAAGGTCCTCTGAAATTTATTTTGATTGAGACATGGTGCACAGAAACAGATATTTCTTGAAGAGCAGGCTTTGTCAGTAACCTGATTTTGTGTGTCTTTTTTACAGGGCAGGGTACCTGTACGACCCACACCTCCAAACTCATCTCATTGATTGAAATAACTGACTCCAAATAGCTTTTGTAGAAGGCACTACCCCAGAGATTCACATACTTTTTTGAACCTAGACTGTAATTGTTTAACTCATGTACTCAGTATTGACGAGAAGAAGTAGAATTGTTTGTGTGCTATCAGTTTAGGCAGACTGTGTTTATCTGTTATATATTATGACTTAGTTGAAGATCAGACCAAATAATTGCAAAAGGTTCATTAACTTTTTCTTGCAACGATATCTGACAGGTAAAATGTGTCAAACTTAGCAGCGACAATTTGTTCTCCAACTGCTTATCGCTTAGAAATGCTACAATACCATCCCAAAGTGCAACAAAAGCAATGAAGCTAATTACCTTTTGATAATCATTACATCTCTGTATGAATTAGTAGCCATTATAAATCTTCTTCATATTCCTCACCAAGTTGTTGAAAAAGACTATCTAGAATTGCATTTGATTTGAAGTTGACTGCCCTTACCACAGCAGCAAGGGTGTCAGGTAAACATCCTCCCAATTGTTTTTGCAACCGAATACTAACGCTGGGTGACACAATGTATGCAAAAAACAGCAGGCACAGCACTTTCTTAAATGACTCCTCTGTATCTTCCTACCATTGAAGCAGCACCATCATGTTGTGTAAGCCATTATATTTTCCAGTGGAATATTGTTTTCCAAGAAATAGCTGTTCTTCAAAATGATGTGCTCTGATTCATAAGAGTTGAAATAACAACAGTAACTGCAGGCAGAATCAATGATTCGCCTATATTATGTGGTTTGCTATCTTTTGCAATTAAATTTGAAATTCCATAGGATGCGAGTAAAATCTTTGTCTGTCTTAGCTGCTTTTTCTTTACTAAACATTTGCTTTATTGACAGCCTTGTTTGAAAATTATCATGTAGTTTTTTTTAAGTAATCCAGTGTCTTGTCTTGCCCTTAAATGCTGTTTGCTAGTGCTTCCTCGGTTTATATGGCCACATACTTTAATTTGGAAGCGTAGTCTTACAAATTAGATACAGTGGCATTGTTTTGTCCTGTGGGGATGGAATAAAAGCATGGGCAAGATGCTCAAGGGAATATTGCCAACCTTTTTTCTTTGCTGTGGTAGCCATAGGTAATCTGATATATCTTTTTTAATTTTAATTTTATTAATATATGAATGTATGTCTGTGTTTTTGTATATATAAGTGTGTGTGTATAAATAGTAATGATAACACAATTCTGTGAGTAATCTCTATAGAAGACTAGTAAATGACAAAGAATTATAATAAATATAATCACATGAAGAAATATCAGTACTGAATATGCCTGTAAAAATAAAGCTAGCTATTTAGGCAGTAATTGTTAAAAAATTAATTCTCAGGCAAATTTTTTTAATGCTATTATATACACAAATTGTTTGTGGCAGTGAAGCTTGTGTACACACGAAGAACTTCCTTTCAAAATTTAATGTAAGTTGTAGTGGTAGATAGTGATGTAGTGGTAGACTTCATGCATTCTCACCTCTCTGCGGTTTAACAGTTTCTGGCAAGTAACCCCATTGCAATAATGCTGCCTTCATGTCACATTTTATAAGTGTTTTTACATTCGTGGGTTAGTGGAAGGCAAACAGAACCATCCTCCTGCTGCATATTCACTGACTGGCCTTGCACAATACTGCCCCACCCAATCTTCAGTTTGTTCCTGAAACTCATTTTAATTAGATTACTACAAAACGGTCATGTCGAACTTTCCATATTAATCCCCAATCTAACCCCCACCCCTTACACCACACTACACCCACCCGTAGCATCATCTAGGATATTTTCTGATTAATTTCATTGAAGGTTCCAATTAAATTACCCAGCATTTATTAATTTGCTTTTTATTTATATATTTTAGTAATATTTTATTAAGACATTAAACTTAAGACCCATTCAGGACCTGAGGACCCCAGGTTTTTGTTATTTGCTTTGGCCCATATGAAATCCCGCGTATTTATTTATTGAGATACAGCTGGGAACAGACCCTTCCGGCACTTCAAACCACACTGCCCATCAAGTCCTGATCCCTCTCTTGTCTAATCACAGGACAATTGACAGTGACCAATTAACCCACCAGCCGTTACATCTTTGGGCCGTGGGAGGAAGCCAAAGCACCCAGAGCGGTCACAGGAGAATCTCCTTACAGACAGCGGCAGGAATTGAACCGGGTTGTTGGTACTTTACAGTGCTGTACTAATCAATATGCTACAGTGCCACCCCATTGACCTGCAGGCTTTTCATGGTGAGAACCACTGATCTATCGCAGCATGACCTTGACATTCTTGAGCCTCACTGCACTTTCTCTGGAACAGTAACACTTTATTCTGCACTCTGTTATTGTTTTACCTTGTAATGTTGTTACACTGTCATAATGATTTGTATGAAAAGTAAGCAAGGCAAGTTTTTTTCACAGTACCTTGTTACATAACAGTGTAACGCTTGGGGCTAATGGTGTGTGTTTGTCTAGGGGAAAAGCCGTTCACCCACCCAGATTGTGTCTCTGTAGTAATAAACAAATTTGTCAATTTAATAGATTTCCAGATGTTCCATATAGGGAGTGCTTTCATGACTCAGAATTGCTTTTCAGATCCTTTCCATTTAATAGTTAAATATAGAAAAGTCTCAAAGTTAATTTCACCTTTTCGGGTACCTGGGCTGGTAGAAGGACTTTTATTTTCAACTGGGTGTACTGAACTACCTGGTATTCCTCAACTGGAATCAACTACAAAATTGTTTCAGTTCAGAAGTTAAAGATTGGTGTTGCATTGGAATATGTAACTTGCTATTCTTTGGGTAAAATCCTCCAATGTGGTGATGAACAGCTAATAGTTTTAAACAGAATTATGCATTATTGTCTGTATTTGGTTGCCATTATTGTGAATGAGCAGAATTGTGAGAGATTTTGATACTGAAACAGTTAAATTTTATTGGGTGCATCATTACTTTTACATTACTTTTCAGTTATTGCAAGCACATACATTACTAATAGTCGCAAACTTCCATGTGACGTGTTTCTTTTTAAATTCTAAATGCTTAGTGTGTTTATTGATGGTTCGTGAGTGGAAAGGGTGAGCAGTTTCAAGTTCCTGGCTGTCAACATCTCTGAACATCTTTGCTGGGCCCAATATATTGTTACATTTACAAAGAAAGCACATCTGCAGCTATATTTCATTAGGAGTTTGAGGAGATTTAGTATGTCACCAAAAACTAACAAATTTCTACATATGTACTGTGGAGAGTATTCTAACAGTTTACATCACTGTCTGGTATGGAGGGGCCACTGCACAGGATTGGAAAAGGCTGTGGAGAGTTGAAAACTAGTTAAGCTCCATCATGGGAACTAGCCTCTAGCATTGAGGCCATCTTCAAAAGACAATGCCTCAGAAGGGAGGTATCCAGCATTAAAGACTCACATCACACAGGACATGCCTTCTTCATTTTGCTATCATCAAGGAAGAGATACAGGAACCTGAAGTCACACATTCAACATTTTAGGAACAGCTTCTTCCTCTCCACCATTGGAATATTTCTGTAAATGTATTTCTGAATATATGTGAAATTTCCCAAATGAGCAACGAACACTATGTATTTATGTAAAAGTAATTTATAGTTTTTTAAATGTATTACATTGTACTGCCACAAAACAACAAATTTCACACTGTCAGTAGTAATAAATCTGATTCTGATTTGAGAGCTTTTTAAGGATGTTTCAAGATGTAGCAAAGTAGGCATGCAAATAGGAATTGTCTTTTGGATGTAATGTTTTACAACTACCAGAGTTGGATAAAATAGGATTTTTTTTTAATTTGAAATTGTTGAGCTACTAACCACTAGCATACTAGATCTGAAATTAAATGACTACATGCACAAATAGTTTTTCTTTTAAATTTTCATTCTTTTAGTTTGAACTGACATGATAGAAGAAGTAGTTTTTCCCCTTTTTTTTGCAGCTATGTGGAAACAGAATTTCAAGAACAAAAGTGTTAATCTGGCTTTTGAGGAATGGGTTATTTTACTAAAGAATAAACAGAAGATTGAAATTGGGTTAAAGAGAGAAAACTTCGATCTATAAAATGACAGAAAACAGATACCAACTTAAGTTTGCTTCATTTGTTTAAAAAAAGTTGTGTTAAAAAGAATAATGATCAATAATGTTCATTGATCAAAAAATGAGTCTTGCTACTTGACTCTCCATAACTGATAAGAGATTTAAAAATGCTTCCAAGAAACGTACACTTGGTCATATACTTATTAATAATTCAATTATAAGAGAAAGACTATTCTTGGTGTATTAATGCTTGTTAGTACAATGTAACTTTGATGGAATATTTCTTATTATGTCACTTTTTTGAGCTTTTTTGTTAGTGACAACAGCTGATTTTTTTTTACAATATTTTTATTCAGAAGAAAAAAAACAAGATTTACAGAGTGCAACACATAGATGCATCTCAACATAACTTGTGTACATTCACATATTGTAATAAAATTGATCAAAATGTTATAGCATATCACATAAAGGTATACCACTCTGGTATCAAAAATTTAAAGATAAGTCATACATAATAAAAGAAAATTTTTATATTAAAAAAAGTCAACCCCCTACCAACTACCTAAGAAAAAAAGCTGATGGACGATAATGGATAATTAGAAAAAAAACATTCGCTTAAGAAGAGAAGATAAAAATATACATAAAAGTGCGCACTGTTAAACTTTATAAGTTGGAAAAGTAATTTAGGAAAGGTCCCCAGATATCATAAAAAGATTGTTTTGAATTTAAGACTGAGCAGCGGATCTTTTCTAAATTTAAATAAGACATAATATCACGTAGCCATTGAAGATGTGTCGGAGGGGTCGACTCCTTCCATTTAAGCAAGATTGCTCTTCTTGCTAAAAGAGGGGTAAAAACACTAAAACCTGCTGGTTAGGAGTATTTAAAGTTATATCTTCATTTGCAATAATACCAAACAAGGCAGTAAGGGGATTTGGGTCAAATTGGACCCTAAAAAGTTGTGAGAAGGTATGAAATACTTCCCGCCAAAACTTTTCAATTTTAGGGCAAAACCAAAACATGAATTAAAGAGGCATCAGTAGAGTTGCATTTATTACAAAGTGGAGAAACATTCGGGTAAAAACTGGACAGCTTCTGTTTAGAAATGTAAGCTCTATGAACCACTTTAAATTGTAGAAGAGAATGATGAGTACAGAAAGATGATTTATTAACCCATTTAAGAATTTTATTCCATCTATCATCAGAAATCTGACAATTTAGGTCATCCTCCCAAGCTTTTTTTATTTTATCTAAAAAGTCTTGTCTAGAATCAATCAACGAGTTATAGATATGAGTAATAGAACCATTAACAAAAGGTTTTAAATTTAAAAGATCGTCCAGTAAATTTTTATCAGGACCTATAGGAAAAGTAGTTAATTGGAAACGTAGGAAATCTCTAATTTGAAGGTATCTGTAAAAATGTGTTTTTGGGAGTGCAAATTTATTTGACAATTGGTCAAATGAAGCAAGAGATCCTGAGATAAACATGTCCCAAAAACACTTAATACCTAGTTCGTCCCAATCTTTTAAAGACTTTGTCAGTCGTGGAAGGGATAAAAAAATAATTAAGGAGAATGGGAGATGATAATGAAAAATTCGCTAAGCCAAAAAATTTCCTAAATTGAGCCCAAATCCTTAAAGTTTGCTTAACAATTATGTTATCTGTTATTTTATTTGCTGAAAAAGAGTATGATCCAAGAAGAGAGACAATAGAGGAATTTTTTACAGAATTAACTTCTAAGGAGACCCATGATGAGCAATTTTTACGATAAATATAATAGGACCAGAAAGTAATATTCCTTATATTGGCAGCCCAGTAGTAAAACCTAAAATTGGGTAGGGCTAATCCACCTATCTCTTTATTTCTTTGTAGGTAAACTTTACTGAAATGAGCTTGTTTATTATTCCAAATATAAGATGTTAAAATTGAATCTAAAGAATCAAAGTAGGTCTTAGGAATAAAAATAGGTAAGGCCTGAAAAAGATATAAAAAATTAGGAAGAATCTTCATTTTAATCGAATTGATTCGGCCAATTAGGGATAAAGAAAGAGGGGGCCATTTAGAAAGCGTCTTTTTCACATAATTCAATAAAGGGTTTAAGTTTTCTTTAAATAAATTCTTGAAGTTTTTAGTAATTGTTACACCTAGATATGTAAATTGACTTGTAACAACTTGGAACAGAAATTTGGCATTTGATGACATTAGGTCATTTAAAGGAAATTTCCCTGTTTAGTTCTTTTTCAGGATATAAGCTGAACCTTATATCCTGAAAAAGAACAAAACAGGGAAATTAAAGAAAGAACCAAAGGTAAAGAAGTTTCAGTGTTAGAGATAAAAAGTAAAATATCATCAGCGTATAATGAAATTTTATGAGTCATACCTTCCCTTAATATACCAGAAATGTCTTTAGATTCTCGAAATGCTATTGCTAAGGGTTCTATAGCTAAAGCAAAAAGTAAAGGACTAAGAGGGCAACCTTGTCTAGTTCCCCGCTGTAATTTAAAGGGCTTAGAAATTTGGGAGTTAGTAATAACCTGAGCGGTAGGAGACAAATAGATTAATTTAACCCAATGAATAAAATTAGGCCCAAAATTAAACTTTTCTAAGGTCTTAAAAAGATAATTCCACTCAATCCTATCGAAGGCTTTTTCTGCATCTCAGAATAATATACACTCTGATATTTTTTGGATGGTGAATATATCACATTCAATAAACGACGTATATTAAAATGTGAGTAACGATTTTTAATAAATCTTGTCTGGTCATGTGATATAATAGATGGCAAAATATTTTTGAGCTAAGATTTCGGATAAAATTTTTGCATCAACATTTAATAAAGAAATTGGTCTGTATGAAGAACATTCAGCTGGATTTTTATTTTTTTTTAAGAATTAGAGAAATAAAAGCTTCATAAAAAGATTGAGGGAGTTTACCTGATTTAAAGGACTCTGATAAAACAGAGGATAAATAAGGTGTAAGTAACGTAGTGAAAGTTTTATAAAACTCCCCAGGAAAGCCATCAGGTCCTGGGGTCTTACCAGAATGTAAAGCACGTATAGCCTCAGCCACTTCTTCATTGGAAATAGGCTGATCTAACTGTGTTAGACTATCAGCAGACAATGTAGGAATGTTGATATTACTGAAAAAAGCATTCATATAGGTATCATCTGAAGAAGAGTCAGACTGATACAACTTAAAGTAAAAGTCTTTAAATACATTGTTAATTTCAGAATGGTTGGATATCTTAGTTCCATTACCTTTAAAAAATTTCTGTGATTTGACGATTAACTGTAAAAGATTTTAAGCGATTGGCTAATAAACTACCAGTTCTATCCCCGTGAATGTAAAATTGAGTTTTATCTCTCAACAGCTGTCGTTCAATTGGGTAAGTCAGCAGAAGATTATACTTGGATTGGATTTCAATACGCTTATTATATATACTTAGATCTGGAGATAGGGCATACTTTCGATCAAGATCTTTTAATATCGCTGCTAGGTCAGACCTTTCTTTGTCAGCTTTTTTCTTTATATAGGTAGAGTAAGAGATAATTTCTCCACGAATATATGCTTTAAAAGTATCCCAGACTATATTACCAGCAGTATCTCCTTTAAAATTTTCTTTAAAGAAAAAAGTAATATGGTTTTCCAAAAACTTTAGAAAATTTTTATCAGATAACAATGATAAGTTAAAATGCCAACTTCTATTTGGTACAGAGTAAACAGGTAATCTTAAAGCCAGAAGCACAGGTGCATGATCAGACAAAGCAATCTCCTTATAATCACAGGATCGTACTAGTGGAAGTAAGTTTCTATCTATAAAAAAAAAATCAATCTGAGAGTACATATGATGAACCTGAGAGAAATATGAATATTCCTTTTCTTGGGGGTGTAAAAAACGCCACACGTCGAGAATACCACATTGAAATAGAAAAGATTTAAAAAGTAGGACTGAATTATTAGTGTCAGGGGTTTTACTTGAAGAGCGGTCTAATATAGGGTCAAGCCAAAAATTAAAATCTCCACCCATCACTAAGGAATACCGATTCAAATCCGGCAGAAAAGAGAAAAGACGTTCAAAGAACAAGGAGTCATCTGTATTTGGAGCATATACATTCGCAAATACGATTAGTTTATTCTCAAGACTACCCGAAACAATAACAAAGCGCCCATTTGTATCAGAAATTACATTATGTTGAATAAAGGATACATTCTGATCAAACAGGATAGAGACGCTTCTCGATTTAGATTGAGAGGGTGAGTGAAAATGTATGCCCTTCCATCCTTTGAAAGAACGTGAAATATCATCTTTACGAATATAGGTTTCTTGGAGAAAGATTATAAGAGTTTTAAGTTTCCGGATATAAGAGAAAATCTTATTTCGTTTAACAGGGTTATTTAGACCTTTCACATTAAAACTAAGTATATTAATAAAAGAATCCATCAAGTATCCTTTAGTAATGTATAAAAGGTAATCACAGACATGTAGATAGTGAATAAACAAAACAGTAAAAACATCCAATCAGCTTTCTGGAAGAACCCATTTCCCCCCTCCCTCCCCCCAAAAAGAGAAATCAGCCAAGGAAGGCTGAAGACTAAATCTAACGCTCCCAACCCAAAACTCCGGTGGCTCCAGAAAATATATATGTATAGCTGTGCTGAATAAACGATTGTAAATATATATATATATATATATACACACACACAAAAGCAAAATATCAAAGTAAATAAGTTCGCTATTTACGAAAAAAAAACCATGGGAAAATATAAGTATTAGACTCGGTAAAAAGGAAAGACAGATAAGGAAAATCAATAAGTAAAACAACATATACTCGGGGGTGCAAAAAAAAAGGAGTAAAGAAACAAATAGAAAATAATTAGAAAGGGAAGCGGTTTCGCTGGTTTTATAAATGTTAAACAAGCAATCCTCAGCAGGTTTATCGGGTTCTCCCTGCCAAACCTGTGCATCACCTGTCACAATCTATCAACTCCCATCTTGGCATAACCATGAGCATATCATCACCAGGACTGTAGCTGTTCAAGAGGGCAGTTCCCCACCATCTTTCCTAATACATTGAGAAAAAGAAATAGACATTCGTTAAGTCATGGACATGCATAATGCACAGATGTAAAGGAAGCAATGGAATATTTTGAGTCGATTGAAAAGGATTAAAACATGAGTACATTGCATGACCAGAGGCTTGCAAAATTGGTCAGCAAGGCCATAGATTTTAAGAGACTGGTGCAGGGGTTGAGTAGGAGTCAGTAAAATTTGGAATTCTGAAAAATGTTGGGTGTATGGACAGTAAGGTATTGGGATATGAAGCTGAAAAGAGGATGAAAAGCATTTTTGTAGGAAGGGACTTGAGCAGTTGCATCAAGATGGATGACACCATTTCGTAACTAAAACATTAACAGCTTGTATTCAAATGTTAACTATGCTTGGGACCTGATAACTACAAATTAGGTGGTTAAATGTTGCAAATCATATGTTTTAACATATTTTTAATGAATTTATTTCAGTGCTGGTCCAAAAGGTGATAATATATACGAGTGGCGATCCACCATTTTAGGCCCCCCTGGTTCAGTTTATGAGGGAGGAGTTTTTTTTCTGGACATCACTTTCTCATCTGATTATCCATTCAAACCACCAAAGGTAAGCTGTAGTACCTCATGAACTGTATCCACTTACAAATGATTAATGGTTGAGTATGCTGCCCAACACTGATCTAATGAAAATCTGCCCGAATTTTTAAAATATAATATGAAATCGTTTTGAGCCTGTGCCAAGTACTTGGATATCGCAGGCAATATGTTTGCAATCATTCAAAAATTCATACATCTGTAATTTTAATTTTAATTAATAAATTTAACACAGATCAATGTATTTTTTTGATAACAGCATATCTCTGAGGTTCAGGGAACTTCAGACTGTTCTATCTGTTGCAAACCTAGACTAATTTTTTAAAGTTTATAATTCTGGAATGGATTAACACTTTCAAAAGTATGGTTGACATAATTTATTCAATCTCTGCAGTTTGGTTACAAATTGCAGAAAATAAAATTGTGATACTTGGAAATACTCTGCTTAAGTGGATGTCTTTTCTCATGTTTCATAATTGGATTTAATGGAACCATTAAATCACTGAAACTTAAATTTACAATTTCATAAATTTGAATAGTAAATTTAAAAATAAGCCACTATCCAAACATAAGCAGGCAATGAAAGAAATAAAAAGCTAGAATTTGTGCTAATTGCTTGAACCAAGTTTACCATTAAATCACTAAGGTTTTTATTTGTCCATGTCTCTTTGTTTTACTCATTTCTGTTTTTAATAGACAAGAAACAATTTTTCAGTTAATTGTAGTTCTTTTTATTTTGTGGATGAGAGAAGTTTCTTGAGTCTTCAAAATTATTTTGAGATTGATGCTACTTCAGTGAAAAAGAAGCTCCTTAAAGGATAACTGCCTACAATCTTGTGTTGATTTTCTTTGCCAAATTCTATACAGTTTTCCACTTTTTCCCCTTTACTTTTTTGGTGCTAGAAGCTTCTATTGTGACAATATAGGTGGTCTGAGCATAGCTAAAAGCTTCATTGCAATGAGAATTACTACAGATGAATAGTGCTGAGAGTTTTTGAAATGGTTGAAGAAATATCCCTTTTTTGTTCAAAGAAAAGATACAAGAATCCATCAGTAATTCACAGTGTGTTCTGTTTAATCTCAACAGGAAAGTTTCTGAAATGAGGAAATAATTAGTGGTTTCTTGAATAAGTATGGATTGATGAGAGAAAACCACCAAAAATTAGTTTAAGGCCAGTCATGGCTGGCTAACTTGATTTTTTTTCATGAATTAAGAGAGTCAATTGAGGAAATAGAGGTTGATGTGATGTCATGGACTTGGCATTTGAGGAGCAGATACATAATAATCTTGCCATCAAGAATGCACCCCTTGAATTTAGGGGCTGAAGCAGCAGGGATAAATAAAATTTCCAAGTTACAGGAAGTAGGAGAAGGAGTGACAAAGTTTCTGGATCAGAGGGAAATTCAGTGGAATTTCCCAGGGATTGGTGCTTGGGTGGTTTGACAAGAGATATATACAAATAATGAGGTGTTCTGAGAATCAGAGTCAGATTTAGCGTTACCCGTATATGTCGTGAAGGGAAATATATTTGTTGGCAGATGGGTCAAGAGCTTGGGTGCACAGGAGTATAACTGACAAGAGAATCAGAAGTACCATGAGGAAGAACTTTTTACACAACAGTATTTGGAAAACACTGCCATAGGTAGTAGTGGAAGCAGTTTCAATTGTAACATTGAAAAGTGAATTGAATCAGATCAATATCTAAAAGGGAAGCATTTATAGGACTGTGGGAGTTTAGGACCTCTTTCATAGAGCCAGTATGCATTCATTGGGCCAATTATTCCTTCTCTGCTGTATCTTTTCTGTGATTTCCCAAATATGAGCTTTAAATAGGATTATTTTGGATGTTTATATTGTGATCACATGACCCTGTTGGACATTGATAACGTAGAGTACTGTAAGTCTGTTAAACTGGTTAATCGGCAAGACCAATGGCGGGGATGCTGCCTTGCTTCGTTTATTGCATGGACATGGCCCTTGTGCTTCGGGATCACCTATTGTGGTCTCTGATGAAGGAGATGCTGGAGCTGGTTGTGTGCTGGACTTTGTACCGGGTTGGGGAATAGCCCCTTCCATTGGTGCTGCCCCCTAATGTTGGTTCAGTGCTTTCCCCCGGTATTGTATTGGTGGAAGAACAAGCTGAACCAGGCCAACTCAAGGACGGGGTACGTATTTTTTCACTTTGTGACTTTTTTTTCTAAAATCATAATCATATGTGCCCCAGAGGAACATTGATTCATTTGCGTGTGCTGTTGAGGACCCGTGACTTCGCCTTCAGAGCAGGCGACAAGGCAGCCCTAACAACAGCAAGGGCCAAACTGTCCTGGGTCATCAGAGAGGCAAAGTGTAAACACACCCAGGAAATCCACAGCCACTTCCAGGACAGTGGTGACACACACGCATGTGGAAAGGCATTCAGGACATCACCAACTATAGGACAACATCACCTGACTGTGCGGGTGATACCTCCCTCCCAGATGCGCTGAATAACTTCTATGCTCAGTTTGAGGCGGAAAATGGCGTGGCTGCGAGGAAGTCCACCCCTCCTCCAAATGACCAGGTGCAAGTCTGTTAGGGTCAACCCACGGAAGGCTGCTGGACCAGACAATATTCCTGATAGAGTGCTCAGAGGATGTGCAGACCAGCTAGCAGATGTTCTCACTGACATCTTCAACATCTCCCTGAGCGGTGCCACTGTTCCAACGTGCTTCAAGGCTGCCACTGTCATCCCCGTGCCAAAGAAGTCTTCAGTGTCCTGCCTCAATGACTACCATCCCGTTGCACTCACATCCATCATCATGAAGTGTTTCGAGAGGCTCATCATGAGGCACATCAAGACCCTACTGCCCCCCTCACTGGACCCCCTGCAGATTGCGTACCATCCCAACCGCTCAACAGATGATGCCATTGCCATCACACTCCACCTGGCCCTAACCCACCTGGACAAAAAAGACACGTAAGTTCGAATACTGTTCATAGACTTCAGTTCAGCATTCAACACAATCATCCCTCAGAAACTGATTGGAAAGCTAAGCCTACTGGGCCTGAACACCTCCCTCTGCAACTGGATACTAGACTTCCTGACTGGGAGTCCTCAGTCAGTCTGGATCAGAGGCAGGATCTCGTTTTTACTGTGTACTGTACCAGCAGTTAAGGTTGAAATGACAATAAAATGTGACTTGTTTTGGCCGTATTCATGTATGGTTGAATGATAATTAAACTTGAAACTTGAACTTCTGCCCTAACGATAGTCTGCTCACTAGAAATGCTGATCTAATGGCCTGGTATACATAAAGCACTGTAACCTGTCTGGATTCTTCACAAATGCTCTGTTTCCATTAGTTTCTATTTTCATTTCTATGGGATGGTGGTCATGCTACAGTCCATTTTGCATGTTGAAATTACATTCCTAATCAAATAAGTTTAGAATTTGTTCTATTATCTCAATTGGCATTGTGAGATTTAAATATTCTTGAATTTAAGAGTACTGCCATGGTATTTTATCTTTTTTAAAATTCCCTTTTCAACAAGCTCTCCTTTCTGTTTGGTCTAGTTTATGGCATTACTTGCATATTATCTTTGTTGCTGTTGATGAGGATATTAAATTATGTGATGCTAAAAACAACTGTTCTTGCCTGCTATCTTTAGGTAACATTCCGGACCCGAATCTATCACTGCAATATCAACAGTCAGGGAGTAATCTGTCTGGATATTCTGAAAGATAACTGGAGTCCAGCTCTGACCATTTCAAAGGTTCTACTTTCTATTTGCTCACTTCTGACAGACTGTAACCCAGGTAAGTAAATGATGTCCCAAAGAATCTGAGAGATGACTCTTCGCATCTAAATCATTTGAGATTCTGTGCATCTTGTGCATTATTTATTTTAAAATTAAATGTTAAAACTTGTGTTGGCTGTTGACTGGATTATTAAATTTGAACCTTGATCATTTGCCTTTATCTGTTGAGCTTGGCAACATGCTTTCAGAAGCTTTAGTCTTTGGTATATACTAGTGGTCGCCAACCCGTTGATCACGATTGACTAGTCGATCTTTGAGACTTTCCCAGTAGATCCCGAAAAAAAAAAAAAATAAATAAATACACAAATACTGTTGAGAGATATTGTTTCTGGGTTATGGGGTTTTAGTTCCGTTCTTTCTGCCCAGTGCACATGCGTGTAGATCCCCCACCATGCACTCTCATTCCCCGTCATGCCCACTGTTGAACTTGAATACATACGAGGTCATTGCCCAAGCGTGTCAGGGATCACTGGTTGGCCTTGGGTAACCGGCTGCTTTGTGCGGCTGGCGGGAAGTGCCATTGCTACTGGCCTGGAGCACGGACAGATGGGTGCAGCCTCGAAACCTGTTTAGCACACCGAATGTTCGTGGGGAACCCGGTGCTAAAATACTTGCAGACGACCTAATTCGGGCTCAGGGTTTCATAAGCAGCAGAGCAGCTACCTAGCTGCAATCTACTGAAACAAACTTTTGTCGGCCGATAGATCCTACAAGGGGGGTAGACGTGCGCCCTGTCGCACTCCTTGGTTGGTCACTCTCTCTGGACTGCGACCGCTGCGGCCCTGGACAAGGTGGTGGGCGGATGGGAGGCTGGAGCTCAGGCCCGGAGGCTGTCTAATGAGGCAATGACGCCCTCAAAAGTGATTTGGTACCTTGAGTCCAAGCACCCTGCACTTAAAGACAAACCTGTTGAGTTTTTTTCCAGTGGAAAAAACTTGAGCAAGCTGAGAGCCACGTAAACTAAATTGTGGAATAGACTGGATATAAGGAATCTGCTTCGAGTATCGCTGTATTCCGGTCGTGTTTAACACCCCCCCCCCCCCCCCCCACCAGATGGCCGGTCCGTAAGAATATTATCAATACTAAACCAGCCCGTGGTGCAAAAAAAAGGGTGGTGACCCCTGGTGTTCATACATTATTTCTACTTCCGGGTTGCGGGATTTTACTTCCAGTCTTTCCTGCCCCGATGCGCATGCGTGTAACTAGTCGATTTGGAGTCGATCTTGCCTTTCACTAAGGCTGAGGTAGGGGATCTTGGGCTTAAAAAGGTTGGTGACCACTAGTATTCATTGTTATGCTTAGTTGTCTACTGACATTGAGAGTCAATTTAAAAAAGATATCCAAATGTAATTTTTTTTACTTTCTTTTTCAAAAGCTTTAAACAAATTGCTATCTTCATTTGTATAAATTGCAAATACTAATTGCTTAATATGCTTTCAGCCTGCTATCTGGGGGTGGTTGTCCATTGGCAAAGGTGGCACAACTATAATATAAAAGTAAAATGGTTGCAGTGGTGTTGAAAACATGATGTGAAATGATGCCACTGTTTGAAGTTTTGCTACACATCAAATTCTTACCCCTCAGTTTGTCCTTCTTTCACTTGCTTGTTTAATCAATTTTCTTCTTTTCTCATCATCATCTTGCATAATTCCACTTGGTCTCTGTTTGCTATTCACCATATAGAATAATTTTAAAAAACACTATGACTGTATAGGCTTGGATCTAGTCAGTGGTGTTAATTCTAACTCAGTTAGAATTGCAATCCCTGCACTTTTTAGTGAAGAAATTTAAATGTCAATGTCTGCTTCAAAAACATCCTCAAACTATTAAAGTGATCACAAGTGTGTACTACAATTCTGTAGACATGGGCATACCTAAGGGTGGAATGCGACTCTATTCTTTCATTAAAAAAATTGAGGTGCTTGGGGGCTGAGATTACAGAGTTTTGAAGGAGTTGCAGTTGACTGATTTAATTGTTGCCATAAGCAGTCCAGATAGTAGTAGTATGGTTTTTGCATTTATGTGATAGTTTGCATCAGACTTAGATCCAAACGTTTGAGTCTGTGGAAGTTCAGAATTTCCTAGAGTTTTGGACTAAGATATTGCACAATAGTACATTCTGTGGAAAATAATACATTCTGTGGTTAATTTCCAAATAGGTGAGTATGTTTTACAATGAATGTACCTTTTGAATTGGATGTGTACTAGAAGCTCTTTTGCAAACTTTGTAATGTGCAGTAAAGAAGATAACCAAGAGTAATGAATATTACTGACTTTGTCTAGAATGTTGTCATTGCAGCAAAATATGTAAAAACTCACAACAAAGTAAAACCTTTTATCAGGAAATGCAAGGCAATTCTGAAATGTGTATCTACGTATGATGTTGCATGGTGCAAAATAAGTTATTTTGTTGGTCTTACAGAAAAGTAAAATCAGTAATTTGGACTTCTGTTAATTGCTTCATGAATATTTGAAATTTTATTGCAATAAATTTATGTTGGTAAATTCAACTATTTTTCTTAACGTATATGAAAGGAAAAATTCTTGGAACCTTTTCTAATTGGCAGCTTTTGTTTTAAGATTTAAGGTGAAGTCATATTTTTTTTGATGTATTATATGTAAATTGAAGATATTTTCTCCAAGCTTCTGAGGCTGAATTCTTGGATTTTATTCAGATATTTTGATGATGATGTTGGTGTTGATCTTTATAGCGTTGTAAATGACTTTATAGTTACAGACATGCAAAGTCATCACATTGTGTGCTTTCCTTCATGGTATAGACATAAAGAATCTTGTACTTCATTTTGTAATATTTCTTTGTCTTGCATATATGCATTTGTGTTATTTGTGTTATGGTTTTGAAGTTACAAGTCTTGTGAAGTTTTAGAAGAAAACTACATCAATATTTACCATGGAATATGCCATGCCAGCATTTTCTTGTTAGCTAGCAATTGGTGAGCTCTTCCCATTTGGTGTGGTTTTGTCATTTGTTTAGCCTGCCATTTTGATTTTCAACTTTCTTCTTTCCTCCTTTTAATTTGGTTTTGCTTTTAACTTGTTTTTTAGTGAATTCTATTTGTAACTCTTGTTTACAAGCTATGAATTAAGCCTAATTGAGCTTGTTTATTGAGCCTAATTAAGGTTTGATACTTGGGTAAAGGCTTTCCTGTTTTCAGCATGCCACAACTCCTTTACTGATTGGTACCGAGCTCAAGGCAATGTCACAACGCTTGATTCAGGCTGTTGCATTTGAGGCCACCTTTTTCCAATCCATAATTGTATTGTCGTTTACATTGGTTCTGCATTAAGATGTATAAATATAGGTTTGTATCCAATGTGATCTCTATATTTGATTTCCTACGTGGGACCTTTTCAACTTCAAGATTTTCCAGAGCAGCAAACTTAATGTTTTGCTAACTTTCCCTTTTCCCAAAACCCTAATATAGTGCCATCTCCAAAATTTAAATGGTCACTTTCGGAATTGTGTTTGAATCCCGTTTTGGCCCAGTAATTAAATCATCCCTTTCCGTCCTCTGTACCTGTTACAGCCTTCACAATGGTTATTGGACCTTCATCCTCCAGTGCTTCCATTGTCCAGCCATTTGGGATTATGCTAGCCTTGTTCAGTTTTTATCTGTCTGGGTGTAAATTGAAATGCCTGCAGTGCCTTCTTCCACATCAGTACATCCAGCTCTGTTTTGCTCAGACATTGTTATTTAATTGGTGTCCTTGTTAGACATTTTCTTACAGTTAGTTTACACATTGGTGGTGTTGCTAACCTGATCAATCACAACATCACATCATTTGTTCCATTTGCTTTTTAAATTATTGGACCACTCGCCCAACGTCCAAATACTAGATCATTAGTTTCCCCCCAGTAAATATTAGAAAGAATGAACCAATATCTTCGCTTTGTACTGCAAGTTCCTAATCTATTTACTTCCTCCTTTTGGTAACTTCCTTAGCTTTATTCAAACTACATGAACCCAAGAAAAGCTTCTGAACACAGAATGTAATTATTGTTTGAAACCCATGGTTGCCACATTCAAGAAGAGTAAAGGCACTTGGCAAATAAGAACCAGACAAATAAGAACAAATTATCACTTGCAGCTTCACCACCAAATCTAAATTAGATTTGTATTGATTTTTCTCCTTTGTCACTGGTTTCTAAATCCTTGAGTTCCCTTCCAAAGCACTTGAAAACACCTTCACCAGACAGACTATTTGCCATGATCCTATCAAGGACAGTTGTTGTTTGGCAATAAATATTGGCCTTGTCAGTAATGCAGTGGTTTCAAAAAAATAACTAAGAAATTTATTTTTCTATACTGGGTCTGCCTCTGTTTTAAGTCATTTCCTGCTGAAAACCTCACCCGTTCTTTTGTTTCTGATATGTTAACTGCCAGTCACTTCTAGCTTTCAGTCCCGAAGCATAGGATTCATGCTGTGTTCCTTTGTTTATACCAAGTTCTATTTGTGTTTTGCCTTGATGTTCATTGATTTCTTTTCTATGATACTCTTCTATCTTGACATTAGGAGAGAAGAAAGCAAAAGTCAGCAATATTGCTCCTTAAGGCTGTGCTGCCATTCACCATGATTATGACTGATCTTCTATATGATGCAGCACACACAGTTTGCTTCAGTGTCTGTATCATACGAACTTGAGAAAAAGGAGCAGGAGTAAACAATTTGACCTTTTGTGTCTGTTCTACCATCATTTAGATAAAGGATGGGCTATCTCACTACCATCTTCCTACACTGTAATGTCCAGAAAACTATTCATCTATTTTGAATGAACTCAGCAACTGAATTTTGAAAGCTCTCTGGAGTAGAGAATTCTAAATATTCATCATCCTTAAAGTGAAGAAATTTCTCCTCATCTCATCCTGTCCCCTTAATTTGAGACTGATCTTTGGTTCAATACTCTTCAGCCGGGGGGGAACATTCTTCCATTTTTTAAACAGTTCAAGTACTGTTAGAATTTTTAAAGTTTCATTGAGGTCTTCTCACATTCTTCTAAACCCTAGTGAATATGATCCTTTCCTGGGAACATTCTAGTGAATCTTCACTCTAATTTCTCTAAGGCAAGTGCATAGTTATTTGAGGGGAACCAAAACTCTGCACAGTCATCAAGGTGCACGCTTGCAACTGCAATAAGTATTTTAATTGTATATTTGCATGCTGTCAAAATAAAGTCTGCCCAACTAATTGCTTTTCTAATTGCTTGCTTCAACTGCATTTTGGTTTCAGAAATGTGTATGCAAATATACATTGAACACCAATGTCACTCATCATATCTCACCATTTAAATTACATAGTGCTTTTCTAGTTAGTGCACCAAATCCATAATCACCAACAGTTTTAACAGTATGAAAATATATAAAACTCTCTAAACTGAATTCCCCAATTAAAAAAGCCTAGGTAGTTCTAAGTTAGGGACATGTTTGGCACAGCTTTGTGGGCCGAAGGGCCTGCATTGTGCTGTATCTCTATGTTTCTAAATTCACCTTCTCAAGTCTATTTATTCTGCGACTCAGAGTCCTGTTTAACACACTCTTTTTATACTCTGGGTTTCTGGTAATAGCGTTTTTTAAAAAAAATGGAGGCTGGGGGAAAATGGATCAGCCATGAAGAAATGGCAAACTCAATAGGCCAAATAGTCTAATTCTGCTCATATATCTTGTGGTCTTGGAGAAATAAAATTGTCTTGGAGTGTTAATAAGAATATTAATATAGAAAATCAACCAGTCCATCAACGCAAATTAGTTTTATTGTTTTAAGTTCTATTTTTTAAAGTTATTTTTTAAGTTGTATTTTAAGTTCTATTGTTTATTAGTATCCACTTAATGAGCTTTCTCATACAGAAATTTGGCAAATTAGGTACTTATTCTAACGGGGTCGAGAATGAGATCAAACACGAGGAAATCTGCAGATGCTGCAAATTCACAAAGTCCTGACGAAGGGTCTCAGCCGGAAATGTCGACAGTGCTTCTCCCTATAGATGCTGCTTGGCCTGCTGTGTTCCACCAGCATTTTGTGTGTGTTGTTTGAGAATGAGATGTCTGTTTTCAGAGTCCCTAATTTCAAGGCATTTGGACATTCAGAAATGTTATTGTCAGGATAACATGGGAAAATCAAGATTCACATGGTCAAGATGACCAAAGATACAATGATCTAAAATAAAATGAAGATTTTTAAAACAAAACCTGCAGGTCTAAAATAAAAATGGAAATTGCTAGAAATACTCAGCAGGTTAATTTGCATCTGTGGAAGAGAAACAGAGCCAATATTTAAAGTCAAAAAGCTTTTTTAGCATTTTCTGTCTTTATTTTAGCCTCCCAAGGAGTCTACAACAATGTTTCTTGATACAAATCTTTTTGAATTTTACCAGTTTTCCTTCTATATTATGGCCAGATCTATACATAGTGATGTTAGCATTTTTTGTTGTTGCTCTGGATGCACTTGGCTATGTTGTAAACAATATCCTATTGAACTGTACTAGTAGCTGTTCCATTCAGTTTGCCACCCCAGGGTTTATACTCACTGAGTATACACATTTTGATTAAGTTAATTATCTTCCAGATTTAGAAAGATTTAATTCAATATGATTATAAACTCACTATTAGCCATTAGTGGCTGAAGGTCTTTTACAAATTTCCCTTTTACTTTGGCTTCACCATCATTGGTTACATTTTTAAGTTGTTTTGACATTTTTGGCCTGTTTATTCATGCTGGTGGATAGAATAAGACATTTGAAGTAAGATTTCAATTCTGAACAATCTTAAACTCTGCTAATATGTAGTATCAAGCCATTGATCTGTATTTGTAAGAAATAGCTGCTTGGCCTGCTGTTGAGTTCAAAACCATGTATGACCTGAATAAATCAAAATGTCAAAATAGAATTGAGATTTATATTGCACCTTTGTCAGTTACTTGGTTCTGTTTTCAATATAAATACTAATCTGTCTCTGTTGTCAGATCAGAACTCTTTGGGAGGACTAGATAGGCCATTGATTGCTGGAATCTTGCCATTGTGTTTTTCTGTCATCCCTTAAAACTGGAGATCAAGGGTCTGATGTAAATTAACAATTAGAGAAGAGAAAGGGTCAAGTAATGAATTTTAGGATCTGATTTGACGCAATCAACAATCTTTGTTTTTGTAGTGTTGAAGTGGCAGAAAGGAGCCATTTTATAGGAATAGAAACTATATGATGGCTCATCTGATTCAGGTACTGGCAACTCCTGCCAGTATTATGGAGGGGTTGTGTTCCTAGAAAATAATCTGTATCATAATTTTTCATAACATGAAACCCCATCCCCCATTTCCCATGGAATGCCAGTTTATGACTGGAGATGTATGAGATCTATTCCTATGTGATGTTTTTCTCTTATTAACCCATTTAATTAGTGATGACAAAGTGACCCAATGCCACTATTTAGCCAATGAAGTCAAAATTAGTCTCAGGATAATAGGGGGATGGAGGCAGGATGGGTGTGTGGTGGAGGCGGAAAACAAGGCTCACAGTCTAGATAAGGGTTAGGAGGAATCAGCTTTGAGGATCTGGGTTCATGTGAGAAAGGTTGTGAAGAGAGAGTTTGGGGAGTTACTGGGTTGAAGGGCAGCAACTGTGGACTATAAAAAGGATAAGAGGTTACATTAAGGAGCTGGTTATGGCTACCTGGGCTCCCCATAGTGCAGCACAGCAGAGAAAATGCCTTGCAAATGAAGGGGAAGGGCAGAGTTGCACTCTGAGACAGCTGTTTACTTGTCCTTTGACAGAAGAGGCTGTGGTAAAGAATTGTCTGCCAATCCTATAAGCATGGTGATGACTTACTCAAATCTTACTGCATCACAGTATAGACTGACCAAAAGTAAAAACTGACAAAACGTATTGTTTCTTTCACTTTTGTTTGTTTATTTTGCACACTTATGAAGGTTACCTGTGTATCAAAAATTGCGGTTATGTTTTATATTTACTCCCTGTGGAAGAAAAATCATGATAGAATTCATGGTACTGTATATAGTGTAAAGAAAGAAGACAAGATACTCTTTGTAGAAATGCATCTTTAGAAATAATGTCATGACAAGAACTGGCAAAATTATAATGCTTTTTATAGCATTATTCCTTTAGAAAATTTGATAGCATGAAATTCTCATTGTTTTTTAAAATAATACTAATGATCTATATAATACAATGCTAAATTGATTGGAATTCATTTTATGAATGTGTTTCATAGGAAGAAAGTGGTAAATGCAATAAACGGAGAATGTGGGGATTGGTAGAGATGTACATAGAACAATATCAGTTTTTTTTCCTTTGGCTCATTCAATCATTTTTTTTTGTTTGACAGCGGATCCTCTAGTTGGGAGCATAGCAACCCAATATTTGACCAACAGAGCAGAACATGACAGGATAGCCAGACAGTGGACCAAGAGATACGCAACATAAGTTACATCACTTCCTGTGCTGTGAAAAAGGAGCAGGAGGCATTATTTACAATGTGCAACAATTCTTTATAGCCTTTACAATATGGACTTCTGTGTATATGTTATACTGATTCTAATCTCTGCTTTTATCTTTTGAAGATTGGGACAAGACCATGTAAAAGGTAAATGCTATTGAAGTAGATCTTTGTAGCAGTAGATTAGTTATGTTTAAATGCCTACTTGCAAGTCTGCTTCTTTGAGATATGAAAATGTATTTTGTGATGTAATAAGGAAAATGTTCCTCAAGTCAACCAAATATAATGGTGCATTTTAGCCTGATCCATTATCTGTATGAAATCTATGATAGCTGTAGATTATTAGAATTTTGGCATTCGTATTAGACTCAGTTCCATTTCTGATCATGTGGTACATGCTGTTGTGAATCCGTTTTACCTTTTGTCAATTTGTAATGAAGAGATTTCATTTAAAACTTTGTAGCTCTAAATAATGAGCACCTGATGTATCATCTCAAAACACAATAAACTTGTTTCTGAGGTTATTTATTTATTTTATATTTGGTGTGTTATTTGGTGGGTGTGGTAATATATCTTGAACGAGATGTTTCAATGAATTGATAGTGATGGATATTTCCACTGAGGTGGCAATATCATTGATAATGAATATGGGTGATGTAGAAGTGGTTGCCTTGAAAATAACCAGTATGTATTGGGAAAGAAAAAACATGCGTTGATAGATATTAAGTTATGAAGTTGACACTGTAAACTATGGTAGACAAACGTAAGCATATAGCTATTTTAGCACTTGCTGAAGAAGAGTGGACTCTGATAAACACTGACTTACAATGACAGCATAATTCACTGATCAGATCCCAATCTACTTCTGTTGTAAGTTGATAGGATTTTAATATTAAGAAATAAATGTTTCTACCCACTTACTGAATTGAGCAACAAGATGCACATCATGCCTGGTTCTTCTGGTTTATGATGACAACACAAGTGATTTGACTTAAATAATATTATTTTTGTATTGTAATACTTTAATGATGAGATTTTGAATTAGGATTATTATTATTTTTAAAACACCTTCCAAGTGTTGTCTAGCCAATGCTTCTCTGAGAGTAGTGCAATAGTAGTTTCAAAAATCCTTTGTACCCATTTCTTTGGAGGTTCTAGATTTATAAAGATGAGTTGGGAAAGGAGCATGTCAAAAAAATAAATTCAGTTCATATTATTGTATGTAATTGGATAAAACTTATGAAGGGACTTAAATGTGCTTGCCTTCTGCCAGTGGTTTGGAAGATCACTACACCAGCATAAACACTACCTCACTATTTTTTTTGGCTCTCTTTTTATGCTACTTAATTTTTATAGATTTATTTCTTAGTGTAATTTCTAGTTTTTTATTATTATGTATTGCAATGTGCTGTTGTCGCAAAACAACAAATTTCATTACATACACCAGTGATGTTATGCCTGATGCTGATTCTGGTCATATTCATCCATCTAGGGCAGTGGTTCCCAACCTTTTTTTGGCCATGCCCCACCTAATCACCTCTAATCCTGATGCCCCCTGTGGTGATATATAATTCTTATTATTCAAAAAGTGAACTCCTATTCACCTGGAGGAAGCCTAAAAGACCATTAACTTGGTTTAAACAAGCTTCCAAAGAACATGGCATTCATGAAAGAGAAAAATAAAAGAACCAAAGGACTGTTAAAGTTCTGAGGAAGAAATTACTAAGAAATTGTAAAAAAAAGAACATTAAGTGATATTAAAATAATAATAATAAATAAATAAAACAATGCCGATTCGTTTCTACAGCATACAAAGACAGATACACCGTTTAAAAGAAATGACGCTATGTACACACCTTCACACCACCAAGAACCGAAAGCTACTGCAAAAAGCAGCATTGGCGCGACCTCGTACGAGTTTCTTACACGTTTGGACTTGTTCATTCGTTCCTTCCTACATCAGTCAATTCATTAATTTAATTATGAAAGCCATTTGATGGTTGCAATGATGGTGATACACTATGTATACAGTACATACGCAATTACACATGTACATGCACACAAGTATTTTTATGTATGCATACTGTATATACACATGTATTAACTCACACACACACACTCATACTCACACAGACTTACTAGAAAAAATTCACTGTTAATAACTCATTCTCGAATTGCCCCCCCTAAAAAATCGAATTACCCCCCTGTGGGGCGTATGCCCCATGTTGGGAACCACTGATCTAGGGTCTTGTTTAATTATTTTGCATGAATAATTTCTTATAAAATGATTGACAAATTAATTTGTTGTGTAAGGCAACCAAGCTGGGAGACAAAATTTGAGATTTGAGCTGGAACTACACATGGCATTGCTATAATAGATAATCTTGTATTTCATCTGTCAAGATTGAATCTATAATCTGTTTGACTGATGGTACAGTGGCTACTTGGCAGTGGCAGTATTTTGGTCCATTAGGTTTAAGCTGAGGTAAAATAGAAAATTAGCAACTTCTTCTGTATGACTATCAA
This sequence comes from Hemitrygon akajei, assembly GCF_048418815.1. NCBI lineage: Eukaryota > Metazoa > Chordata > Chondrichthyes > Myliobatiformes > Dasyatidae > Hemitrygon > Hemitrygon akajei. The sequence continues at coordinate 166,270,259 of NC_133128.1, read as the reverse complement.
TTTGCCATTCTGTGTTGACACATACAACACACGAGCACTTGCATCTTAAAAAAAACAAACTCTTTTGAATAAAAGAGTTCATGTTTGGCAGATAGTTAAATTAACTTTAGTGAGTTAAGGATGGACCTTTTTAATTTTGCAAAAATGATTGCACTGGAAGGAAAAGCATTGGTTTTATTGATAAATTTGGAGCCAAACAAAATGAGTTTCTCGGTCAATAAGAGAGAATTTTTGATGTCAGTGTTGAATGTCAAATGCTACAATGATTGAGATGCATAAGACGATTGTGGCTAACACAATAAATGTTAGACACGAGCCTCAATTGAGCATGAAAAAGATCTGAGTTGACTGAAGGTATGCTCGGAACTCTAGCTCTGTGGTGCTAAGGTGTTTTGTGAGGACTATTTAGGATCCAGAGCTTTCTGCCACAGTTGAAAAAAGTAGTTGGGTTATGGAGGTGATGTATCTCTCCATCATTTTTGATGGACTTTTCCTTGTTTGCAGTGAAGAGATGAGGTGCTTGATGCCTTCCCAGATACTATTCCTCCCAATTTTAGGGGGGGGGGGGGTGGTTTCTATGAAAAGGATTTTGCATTTCTTTTCAAGCTGCCACAATCCTTTGCAGAAACAGAATTCACATGAAAGTGCCTTTGGGGGGAGCCCGGTATCAGGCATTCAAACAACGTGCTTTACTCAGGCTGACAGTTGTAAGAATATGGATGCTGAGAATGTTGTTTGTTTTTTCTACTTGTATGTTTTAAGTTCCTGCTGCAGATTAGTTCATATCTTATTCATACAAGAGGGTAGGAATCACAGTTGCCTAGTCAATCATGAGCTTAGTACTGCATGTTTTTCAAATGTTTTTCTGCATACTGTGCTAATATTGTGGTGAATTTCTTCATCCATGTCTGCCTTTGCTGAAGATTAGAAGGTGATCAAGGATCTTTTTATAAATTGTGATTTTCAGGCACTGATGTCAACAGGAAGGTTGGTAGAGAACCTTTATTCATTGAAGATTTAATGTAAGGCACATTCTCACAGGCACTCAAGGCAATAAGTCATTATTGATTTGGAAGTTGGCCTCTGTGTAAATGCATTAAGTGTGGTCTCCATTCTGCAGCTCTGAGTAAGGTTGAAGTAAAGTGTAGGCAGGAGATGCTGGAAATATTCAGCAGGTCAAGCAGCATCTGTAAAGAGGGAAAGAGTTAATGTTTTTGTTTGTTGACCTCTCTTCAAAATGGGAAAAATTGGAAAACAAATGTATTAAATTTCAGAAAAGGGTGAGATGTTGAGAGATCAACAGGGTTAGAGCTACCATCAAGAAAGATTGGCACAGTACCAGGGAGGGAGAACGTGGTGAGTTGTTAATTCTAATTGTTGTGGAAGATATCAAATTAGGAAGTGTAAAAATGCTGGAGCTAGTAGAAATAAAACATTACAATATCTGGAGGTCTGAATTCAGAAATTATACTGAAAATGCACAGCAGGTCAGGCAGCATCTATGAGGAGAGAAGCAAAGTTAAGCTAACTGACCTTAGTTCTGGAGTGAGATGGTTAAGTTATATGGTTTTTCATGTGTGATGACTGAATTTGGGGTGACCTGGATGATGGAGTATGGAATAGTTTCCCATTTTCTCTTAGATTGGGGAAATTTGTTAGATGCCATTTACAGAGTGATAACATTAAAAATTGTGAGAATCAATTAGGTGATGATACAGCTTTGCTTAACACCAGTTTCCACTCTGATTGGTTAGTTGTTGACCTGTTTATTGAGATCGTGGTTTGCATGACATCATTTAGTAGACACAATCTGAAGATGAATTTTTGTGGGCAGCCAGTTGGAATTGGTGGAGGCACGTGGTCAAAAAGTATTGTGTATTGTCCTTTGATTGACCACTGGATTGAGGTATATGAGGAAGTTCCTGGCTATTGACTTGTGACTGACAGTAGTCTAACCATTACATCACAAGGAGAGCACAAATTATATCATGTAACTCATGGGTTTTGGCAGCAAACGTTATTAGCAAAATGTCCTTTCTTAAAAGCAATTACAGATTTTTTTTGAGGAAGATTCATTGTTATTGGGTTTTTAGTTTGTAGCAATTAGCTTTTTCTTGGAAACTGAACAGCAAATATGAAATGATTCATACCCTTGTAGAGGTTACAGTATTCTCTTATGCTTTTGGACCTGTATTTAAAATCTTAAATGACCTCCAATTTAATTAGAGAGTGAACATTTTTATCTTATAAATCAATTTAGCTTAAATTCTGCCTCCATTTTTTGTTGAAATATACCATAGGTCAGTGTATTTTTGAATGTACAATGCTTACTGTATTTTTGAAGCACAACTTTCAGAATAAATGATGATTCTGGTCTTTGGAGTTCAGTTTGGTTGAATATCATGTATTGATCAAATGGAACTGGCTTTCCTTCCTCCATATTTACCTACTTTCTATTTCTGGGATGTGCCTACATGGAACAATTAATGTCCTTTTTAATTTTTTGAATGGCCTTTGAGAGTTTCAACACATGTTCTGCAACACAGTGGTGATTTCAATCAAAGCTGAAAATTAGCAAAGTGGTGCATATTTATTGCAACTCTTTCATGTTTCCATTGACCCCAGTTTATTTTTAACCTCAAGTATGTCTAAATGGACTTCGTATTTTCACCCTGTGACTCCTTGTGTTTCCCCCAAATTCTTCAGTTTTCCTTAAAAATCCCAAAGGTAATAGGCTAGTAGGTGAGTGTAGGTTGTGTCTGGTGTAGGTGGCTGGGAGAATCAGGGGTGGTAAATATAGAAATGTGTGAGAAATTAGGTTACAGGGAAGGAAGTGTCAGAATGCTATTTGCTTGTTGGTTGGGTGATAGGAAACAATGATAGGTTAAAGGATGGAGTAGTTGGTGTAAAGGTAGATGCAATATGTAGACGGACTGAGGAAGGATAGGCAGAGGGTAGGACATACTTGGAGTCAGTTGGATGTATTGAACACATCTACTTTAGTGAAGGAAGTATTTGGAACTTGGAGCATGGATCAGTATATGGAACCATGACATAGCCATTGGATTACAGAGACTAAGCTGTAACAAGGGCAGAAATAGATGTTCCAGGGTTTAGGTGTTTCTAAAAGGACAGAAACAGGGAGGTGAAAGAAGTGGGGGAGTGGCATTGCAAATCAGGCATATTATCTTAGTTGCAGAAAGGGAGGACATGGATTGTCCACTGAGTCAATGTGAGTGGAAGTCAGAAGCAGGAAGCGAGCAATCACTATTGAGAATATTCTATAGCCGCACCCCCCCCCCCCCCCCCCCCAAACAGCAACAGAGACTTGAGGGACAGATTAGGAGGCAGATTTTGGAAAGGTACAAAACTAGGGTTGTAGTTGGTGACTTCATCTTCCCTACTATTGATTGACATCACCTAAGTGCAAAAGTTTAGATGGGGCAAAACTTGTTAGATGTGTCCAGGAAGTGTTCCTGACACAATGTGGACAGGCCAACTAAAGGAGAGCCCATACTGGATATGGTACTCGGCAATGAACCTGGTCAGGTGACAGATCTTAGTGGGTGAACATTTTGGAGACTCTCTGACCTTCACTGTAATCTTGGACAGGGATAGGAGCAGACTGTTTGGGGAAGTATTTAATTGGGGGAGGGTGAATTATGCTATTGGGCAGGAACTTGGGAACATAAATTGGAAACTTCTCATGGAACTACATTATGAAATGTGGTTGTTTAGGGAATATATGCCTGGAATTCTGGATAGGCTTGTCCCATTCAGGCTAGGAAAGAATGGTAGGCTGAAGGAACCATGATTGACAGGAGATGCAGAACATCTAGTCAAGAGGAAGAAAGAACATACTTAAGGTTTGGAAAGCAAGGATTAGACGGCTCTTGAGAGTTATAAGATAGCTTAGGAAAGCAAGAAGGGGGACGTGAGAAGGACTTGACAATTAGGTGCTTGGTGTCTCAGAGTGGCTGCAGAAGTTCTCGAGAGGGGGGATGGTGTGAGCAGCCAGAGGCTATGGTGCACATTGGCACCAGTGATTACAGGCATAAGACTCAAGCACATATCACGTCATTGCTTGTCATCAGGGACCCCATCAGCTTTCTTCTCGCTGCTGCCATCAGGAAGAAGATACAGAAGCCTCGGGATTTTCACCACCAGGTTCAGGAACAGTTATTACCTGTTAACCATCAGGCTTTTGAACCAGAGGGGATAACTTTACTCAATTTCACTTGCCCCATCATTGAAATATTCCTGCAACATATGGATTCACTTTCAAGGACCGTTTATCTCAGTATTTATTGTTTGCTTGCTCCTTATTTCTTTGTTTTTGTATTTGTACTGTTTCTTGTCTTTTACAGACTGGTTGAAGAGTTTGTAAATCTGGCAGGAGTAAAAGAAGTTGGAAATGGTGAAAGTGGAGCACCATGGGTGGGGTGTGAGATAGGTGGTAGAGAAAGAGTGCCGGGGCAGGAGTTGGCCCAGGTGCAGACACACCAACCCTGAGGCACCAGGCCAAGTCACTTGATTACAAACAATTGGTTTATTAGATCATTATGGAAGGTCTATGGTGCTTCCAACTCCCTCCCCTCTCCCTGCCCTCTTTTAACTCTCAGTCCACAATTGAAACCCATATCAGAATCAGGTTTGTTATCATTCACGTATGTCATGATTTTTTTTTTGTGACAGCAGTACAGTGTAATACATAAAATTACTATAGTACTGTGCAAAAATATTAGGTACCCTAGCTCTATATATATATCTCATATATCTATCTATATATGTGTGTGTGTGTGTGTGATAAGGCTGATGTTACAATAGTCTTGGTGGATTTCAATATGTAGTTAGACTGGGAAAATCAGGTTGATGCTGGATCCCAGGAGACGGGTTTTGTCGAATGCCTACAAGATTTTTTTTGGAGCAGCTTGTGGTAGAGCCCACTAGGGAAAAGACAGTTCTGCATTGGGTGCTGTGCGGTAAACCAGATTTGATTTAGGAAGCTTAAGGTAAGGGAACCCTTGGGAAGTAGTGATAATAATATGATAAAATTAATCCTGCCTTTTGAAAGAGAGAAGATAAAATCAGATTTAATCAGTGTTACAGTGGAGTAAAGGGAGGCGGGAGGCATCAGAGAGGAGCTGGCCGAAGTTGATTGGAAAGGAACACTAGCAGAACAACAATGGCTAGAGTTGCCTGGAGCAATTCAGAAGGCACAGGATAGATACAAACCAAAGACGAAGAAGTGTTCTCAAGGAAGGATGAGGTCACTGCTGACAACGGAAGTCAAAGACAGCATAAAAGCAAAAGAGAGAGCATATAATATACCAAAAATTAGTGGAAAAGTAGGGTATTGGGAAGCTTTTAAAATCCAACAGAAGGCAACTAAGAAAGCTATAAGGAGAGTAAACATGAAATATGAAGGTAAGCTAGCCAATAATTATATTAGAGAATTTCAAGTTTTTTTTAGATACAGAGAGAAAAAAAGAGGCAAGAGTGAAAAATAACTGGGAGAAATGGCAGACGGACTTGAGTATTTTGCATCACTCTTCAATGTGGAAGACACTAGCAGTATGCTGGAAATTTGAGACTGTTTGGACCGAAGGAGCTGAAAGCTGAAGAGGGAAGCAGTAGAATGGCCAGTTAGCCTGGCCAGTAATTGGGAAGGTGTTCTTCTGGTCGAGATGGCACCTGCATACAATGCTGCAGTGGTTGACATCTTCTGGATTGACCATGAAGCCATTTACTTCACTTTTATGTCTTTTACATCTGTTTTTTGTGCTTCTGGAACTGCTGGTCTCCATGATTTGTAGTTTGGCGATCGTTTGATTGTTTCAGCACTCTGCAGTCTCTGAGAAGATTCCGGGAGGCAGCATACACAAACCTGGTAGTGAGGAGACTGCAGGATGCGGCGGGAATGAGACGATTTTTGACTCCATTTCGCCAGTTAAAGCTTCCATTGTTCACTGATAAAAGTGTTGAAGAAAATTGAAATATCGAGGTGAATGGAGAAGGTGAGCACCAGCTTCCTGCCTTTTGAATGCTGGTGGGATCACTGTGCTGCCAGGGAAGGGAGACTGCCTTTTGATTGGTGGTGGGATTGCTCTGCTGCTGGAGAGGGGAAAGGCTGCCACTGCGCCTGGAGAATGTTACCAGGTTTTCTGTGTTTCGGATGTGGATATGAATTATAGACTTGGACTATGGACTTCTTTTCAGATTTTTATATTCTGCATATTTCACCCAATCCTTCTCATTTTTTTGTGGGGGGGGGGTCAAGTGACTGTTCTGTTTTTGTTTGTTTTGGGCAGGGAGGAGGTGCATTTGGGGGTCAATAATCATGCTGCCATTCTTAATTGGGTTTTGTGGCTATCTGGAGAAGAATTTCAGAGTTGTATACTTTGATAATAAATGAACCTTTGAATCTTTGTTTGAGTCAATTTTTAAGGATGAGGTTTTGGGGTACTTTGAGTCACATAATAAAGTAGGCCGAAGTGAACATTGTTTCCTTAAGGGTAAGTCTTGACTGACAAACCTGTTGGAATTCTTTGAGGAAATAACAGTCACAATACAAAGAGTCAGTGGATGTTGATTACTTGAATTTTCAGAATGCATTTGACAAGGTGCCGCACATGAGGTTGCATAATAAGCTCATGGTGTTACAGGAATGTTACTAGCATAGATAGAAGATTGGCTGACAGGCAGGAGGCACAGAGCAAGAATAAAGGGGCCATTGCTGGTTGGTTGCAGCGGACAAGTGGTATTCCATAGGGATTGGTATTGGGACCACTTTTATTTATGTTTTATGTTAGCAATTTAGATGGCAGAATTAATGGCTTTGTGGCCAAATTTGCAGATGATAGTATAGCGAAGTGTATTGTCATGCACTTTGGTAGAAGGAATAAAGGTAGATGAGAAACATAGAAAACCTACAGCATAATACAGGCCCTTCGGCCCACAAAGTTGTGCCGAACACAACCCTACCTTAGAAATTACTAGGCTTACCTATAGCCCTATATTTTTCTAAGCTCCATGTACCTATCTAAAAGCCTCTTAAAAGACCCTATCGTATCCGCCTCCACCACCGTTGCCAGCAGCCCATTCCATACATTCAGCACTCTGAGTAAAAAAACTTACCCCTGACATCTCTTCTGTACCTACTCCCCAGCACCTTAAACCTGTGTCCTCTTGTGGCAACCATTTCAGCCTTGGGAAATAGCCTCTGACTATCCACACGATCAATGCCTTTCATCATCTTGTATACCTCTATCAGGTCATCTCTCATCCTCCTTTGCTCCAAGGAGAAAAGGTCAAGTTTGCTCAACCTGTTCTCGTAAGGCATACTCCCCAATCCAGGCAACACCCTTTGTAAATCTCCTCTGCACCCTTTCTATGGCTTCCACATCCTTCCTGTAGCGAGGCGACCAGAACTGAGCACAGTACTCCAAGTGGGGTCTGACCAGGGTTCTATATAGCTGCAACATTACCTCTTAGCTCCTAAATTCAAATCCACGATTGATGAAGGCCAATACAGCATACGCCTTTTTTTTTTAACAGAGTCAACCTGCGCAGCTGATTTGAGTGTCCTATGGACTTGGACCCCAAGATCCCTCTGAGCCCCCACACTGCCAAAAGTCTTACCATTAGTACTATATTCTGCCATCATATTTGACCTACCAAAATGAACCACTTCACACTTATCTGGGTTATACTCCATTTGCCATTTCTCAGCCCAGCTTTGCATCCTATCAATGTCCTGCTGTAACCTCTGACAGCCCTTCACACTGTCCACAACACACCCAACCTTTGTGTCATCAGCAAACTTACTAACCCATCCCTCCACTTTCTCATCCAGATCATTTATAAAAATCATGAAGAGTAAGAGTCCCAGAACAGATCCCTGAGGCACTCCCCTGATGACCGACCTCCATTTAGTCAGAGGGTGGTGAATCTGTGAAATTCATTGCCACTCACAGCTGTGGAGGCCAAGTAAACACAGAGTAAATTCAAAAATCAGTAGTGTGAAAGGACATGAGAGTCCTTGTGCAGCATTCACTAAAGGTTAATTTGCAGGTTGATTTGGTGATAAGGAAGTCAAATGCAATGTTAGCATTCATCCATGATGAAAGGACTAGAATATAAGAACAAGGATTGATGTAAAGGCTTTATAAGGCATTGGTCAGACTGCACTTCAACTATTCTGAGCGGTTTTGTGCCCCTTATCTAAGAGATGTGTTGACATTGGAGAGGGTCCAGAGCAGTTTCAGAAGAATGATTTTGGGAATGAAAGGGTTAACGCTTGAGGCATGTTTGGTGGCTCTGGGTCTGTACTCCCTGGGGTTTACAAAAATAGGGGGAGATCTCCTTGTAACCTATCAAATATTGAATGATCTACGCTAGATGTAGGGAGGATGTTTCCAATGGGTGAGTCTAGGTTCAGAGGGAACAGCCTCAGAATAGTGGTACATCCATTTAGAACAGAGATGAGAAGGAATTTCTTTAGTCAGAGGGTGGTGAATCTGTGAAATTCATTGCCACAGACAGCTGTGGAGGCCAAATCATTGAGTGTATTTAAAGCAGATACCTTATCTCTTTGCCTGCCCATCGCCTCCCTCTGGTGCTCCTTCCCACTTTTCTTTCTCCTATGACCTTCTACCTCTCCTAATGAACCACCCCCCACCTTCTCCGGTCCTGTATCTCTTTCATTAATCAATTTCCCAACTCTTTACTTCATTCCCCACCTCCCCAGTTTTACCTATCACCTAGTGTTTCTCTCTCCCCTTCCCCCACCTTTTAATCTAATCACCTTTTTTTCTCCAGTCCTGTCGAAGGGTCTCAGCCCAATATGTCAGCTGTACTTTTTTTTCCATACATGCTGCCTGGACTACTTGTTTTTTTAATCCCTCAGTTTCTTTGGAAGTCAAGAATGAGGCATAAAGCTTGTTGCTTACAATCAGTTTTATAAGAAAGTGTTACAAGAAGAAAGGAACGAGGGCAAAGGAAAGATAGCAGAGGGAAAAACAAGGCCCAGTGACAAGGAGGAGACAAAGAGCACAGACAAAATAAAGTGGAGACTGAAAAATATGGTTTGGTTTTCTGATGCCAGATTGCTTGATATCACACATTCCATTCAAATTCCATTGCTTAAATTGACAATTAAATTAACCCCTATTCAAGTAATGTGATACCCGACACTGAAACTATGAAGTTCCCCTGAATATACAAAGGGAACTGCAACCACAAAAAAACACACTTAAACATGTGTATACGTAATTATATAAAATCATAAACAAGCAAACTTACAAGGTACAGTAAACAACAATTATACAGTTTGATTCAACAACCTGCTCAGTGTAGGTATTCTGATGAGAGGTGAGAACTGAAAGAAATAAAAGCACTGCATTTATATCACCATGAGTCAAAGAGTTTCATTTTCTTGTAGTTGGAAGTGAGTGCCTTCCATATAGGAGGATTATTAAATCCAGTACCTTATTCTGAATGTCAACATCCCCATCAAGAAGGTCTTAAAGCTGTCCTCGTCTTTCTAGTCAGCAGATCCAAACTGTTTCCCTCCACCACCACTCTGCTCCATCTGGCGGAACTGGTCCTCACTCTCAATAATTTCTCCTACGGCTCTTCCTACTTCCTTCAAACCAAAGGTGTAGCCATGAGCATTCAAGTGGGTCCCAGCTATGCCTGCCTTTTTGTCAGCTACATCAGTCTATGTCCAAGCCTACACCAATATCACTCCCCAACTTTTCTTACACTTTATCGATGACTACATTGGTGCTGCCTTCCTTGTCAACTTTGCCTCTAACTTCCACCCTTCTTTCAAATTTACCTAGTCCATTTCTGATACTTACCGCCCCCCTTCTCGATTTCTCTATCTCTGGAGACAGTCTATCTATTGATATCTTTCATAAGCCCACTAATTCTCACAGCTACCTGGATTGTACATCTTCTGACCCTGTCACTTGTAAAAATGTCATCCCCATCTCTCAGTTTCTGTCGTGTCTGCTCTCAGGATGAGGCTTTTCATTCTAATGTGATGTCCTCCTCCTTCAAATAAAAGGGACTGCCTTCTTCCATCATCAACACTGCCCTCACCTGTATCTCTTCCATTTCGCGCATATGTGCCCTCGCCCCATCCTCCTGCCACCTCACCAGGGATAGGGTTCCTCTTGTCCTCACCTACCATCCCACTAGCCTCCATGTGCAGCACACAATTCTCTGTAACTTCCACCATTTCCAAATGGGATCCCACCACCAAGGACATCAGTGCCTTGTACATCTTTCACTCCTCCCAGCCCCCTCTGGATTGCTCCGTATGTGACTTCCTTGTTCACTCATCCCTCTCCACTGATCTCCCATCTGACAAGTGCCACACCTGCCCCTACACCTCCTCCCTCACTACCATTCAGGGCCCCAAATGGTCCTACCAGGTGAGGTGACACTTCACCCGTGAGTCTGTTGGGGTCATCTACTGTATCCGGTACTTCCACTGTGGCCTCCTGTATATTGGTGAGACCCAACTTAGGTTGGGAGACCACCGCTGAACATCTGCTCTCCAATTTGCCAGAAAAAGTGAGATCTCCCAGTGACCAAACATTTCAATTCTATTTCCCATTTTCATTCAAATGTGTCAGTCTTTGGCCTCCTCTACTGCTGTTGTTATGATCCCAGCCCCCTCCTTCTTGAGAATCGCAAGATCGCTATTAATTCGGGTCTTGGACCCAGGAAATGAGAGAGAATCCTCAAGGTTTTGGAATGTGTCCTGGCCCCTCAGCAAGACAAAGCAACGGATTTGGCCATTGTTTCTTGGAGACACCTTTGTGGATTGCGATCCTGTACTACGTGCCAGCTCTCAGGGCTGGGCTATGGGGAGAGATTGCATCATCCCAACCTGATTGACATCTGCTACTTGGCGAGTCCAGATAAAAGAGGGGCTGTAGAGACGGCCCCTCAGACACACCAGAAGAGATGCTAGCGATCCCGTATAGCGGGCAGCCATTTGAAGGAAGCCACGTGTGTTCGGTTCCCAGGCCTGGGAGCTGGTGGCTGATACCACAGAAACGAGTTTCTGTAACTAACAACGGGGAACCAACTCCCCCGACACATCGGATCGGCCTCATCAAACGACCCGGGCAAGTTTCTCTTATCACAAATCTCTCTCTCTCTCTCCAACAAGTGAAAACCCAGCGGTCCCCAAAGGCTAAAGCCTGCATGAACTTGAGAGACTTTTATATTTCCATCGGACAATATTTTTACCCCTAGACAAAAACAATAGAGCTACTTCTTATTGATGATTATTACTATACCCGCGCTTTAGATTGAGTATTGATGACGTATATTATCTGAATGTTTGTATTAACCTTATTTTTGTGCCCCTTTATAAATAAAAACTTGTAAAAATAGTACCATCAGACTTCAACGGACCTCTCTATCTTTGCTGGTAAGTGACCCAGTTACGGGGTTGGTAACACTGTCATGAGGTCACATTCAGATTGGAAGAGCAGCACCTTATATTCTGTCTGGGTAGCCACTAAACTGATGGTATGAACATCAATTTCTCAAACTTTTGATGATTCCAACCCCCCCAGACCAATCCCCATTCCTGTTTTCCCCTCTCACCTTATCTCTTTACCTGCCTATCACCTCCCTCTGGTGTTCCTCCCCTTCCCTTTCGTCCATGGTCTTCTATCCTCTCCTATCAGATCGCTCCTTCTCCAACCCTTTATTTCTTTCACTAATAACTTCCCAGCTCTTTACTTCACCCCCTTCCCCTCTCCCGGTTCCACCTATCACTTACCACCTTGTACTTCTTCCTCCCCTCCCCCACCTTCTTACTCTGGCTTCTCATAGTTTTTTTCCAGTCCTGATGAAGGGTCTCAGACAGAAATGTTGACTATTTACTCTTTTCCATTAATGCTGCCTGGATTGCTGAGTTCCCCCAGAATTTTATGTGTATTGCTTTGATTACTAGCATCTGCAGATTTTGTTGTATTTGTGACCTTATTCTGAAACTATTTTACTTGGTCTGGTAGAATACAAAGTTCTTGTAATTGTGTTTCTTGAATTTAGCCCAAAATACATATTGAAAAATAAATTTTACTGAGCTTTATTTATTTTGAAAAAAATTCAGCTGAACTAATGGTGAAATGATGGTGTAGTGGTATCAGCATTGGATTTTGAACAGATAGTCCTGAGTTCAAATCTGGCTGGGTCCCAACCTGGGCAGCAGCAGTATCTGTATGCAGAAGGAAGAACTTCCGTATCTTGTCCACAGACTCAACGACAACAGCAATGATGAAATTCAGGACTTTTGAAGTATACATATGGATATATAGTGAATGGGAAACAAAGTTGAAGGTCGACAAGGACAAGCTGTAGGTTACAGAGATGGGACTGGTTAAGTTTATGTGTGCCAGCCCAGAGTTAGTGTGAAGTGAAAAAAGTAAAAGAATCAGCTGAAAAAAAAATCCAGCCTCATGTTATCAAAGTAATTCATGATAAGGTTTCACTAGCTGTAGATGTAGAGGGTAATGTTTCCCAGTGGAAATAAGAAGTATTGATCATTTGTGAGGCTCCATAATTAAACAAAGGATGTAGTATTTAACAAAATAACAATTTTCATTTGCATAAATTTATTTACTTAACATTTCTCTGTGTTGGCTATACAGTTTTGAGCTGCAGAATGCAAGGGTGTTTATCCCATTTCATTGAGATATTTGGTTGGAATAATTTTGCTGTCCACTAGTGTCTTACAAGGCAATGTGCAACAGAATCTCAATTTCATTTTCTTGATCATTTTGGAATATTAATGAAAATTTGACTTTTTCAAGCTTTTATACCGGATGCCATGTTTTGCTTCAAAGTTAGAGCTCCAAACAAGTGAGTTAGGTTTGTTTACTTGTCTGTCTATTTGGGGGTTTTCCTCACTTTTGGTTTGCACTTAAATTAAGTAGCATTACTGAAAACTCCCAAAGCTCTTAGTATATAATGAATTACTTTTTAAATGTTATCGCTGTTAAATAGGCAAATGCATAAGCTATTTTGTGCACACAAAGGTCCCAAAGCAACAATAAAGTGAATGTCCTAATTAATTTTCTGTCTGTTGATTAGGAATGTTGGTTTGATGTCTGGGGAAATGCCTTATTTTTTAAGTAGCAAATGTTGTCAACTTTCATTACAGTGGCACCATATTTTTGCCAGTAGAATAAATATTTAATGAGTACAAGACAAGGAGTAGCACCGTTGTACATGGGCTTTTTGACCTCAGTAAAGTTTTCGACACCATTAATCGTAGAGACTATGAAACACCTTCGTATTCGTTTGCCCATTGGAATTCAGTTGAATCTTGCTGTGCTCAATAATTGTTCAGAAAGGATCTAGAATGGAGCCATTCTTTGTGAAGAGTAGTGACAGTCAAAGCTGAATCACTACCCAACCATATTACTAATCTTTTTTTTACTGCAATGTCTCACTTTACTTCCAATAAACTAGCTGTCGAGTGAAGCTAATCTTCAGAACTGATGGGAAACTATACTCCAGGACCAAGGTCGTGGAACCATAGTAGCAGAGCTGTGACATGCAGACAATTGCTATTGCATTTACTTAAAAAACATATTCAAAGACATCATCGACATCACTGAATATTTCAAGGAATGGGCTGTACACCGAACATCTGCATAACTAAATTCCTCTACTAACTTGTCACCTTTCTAAAGCAATACTGCCCCTCTAACAATAAAGATTTACAATGAGACCCTGAAAAACATGGACGACTTCCCAAATTTCAGGAGCCATAAACAAAAGGCAGATATCAATCATGAAATTCACTGCCACTTTCAATGTAACAACACAGTCTTTAGCCAATTGAGGAAAATTGTATTTGAAGATCAAAACATCTGATATAATACCAAAACATTGGTGTATGCTGTAGCAGTGATCTCTGCTCTCCTCTGTGCTTCTGGTACACTGGAATATGAGGCATATGAAAAGGCATATCAATGCACAGGGTGCGGTGGGGATGAGCACCAATGTCATTTCCATATTATCCAAAAGAATTAGTGAACCAACATTAGTGTCCTCTCTTGCGCCAACTGTCCTAGCACTGAGCCACTGGTTACACTCAGTTAATAATTCATCTCCTTCTACCTTAGGCCACACACTTATCAATCACCCTGGATGAGTTATTAACTTCAAACTTTCTGCATAATCACTCAAAGAGTTGAACTGCATGTGCATGTAACGAGAGCTGTATAACTCATCTTCTTCTACCTTAGGCCACAAACTTATCAATCACCCCTGCCGTGGACACTTTCTGGAGGTCCAAGATCCGTATGCTCCATGACCGCTGGACTAAGTGTGTAAATGTAAGAGGGGACTATGTTGAAAAATAAATGTCCTAGGTTTTCTAAAATTGACTCCTTCTACCCGAGGCCACAAACTTATCAATCACCCCTCGTACAAAGCTGAGCCTCCTTTGAATAATATCTTGTACTAGTATAATTTTTGCAAACAAATTTAATAGGTTTAATCCTTGACTCTGGTCATTTTTGCAAAATTTTGTTAAGTAAAAGTGCAGAGAATCTCCCCTGCCCATACTGGATGCTTGTAAGAGTAAATTGGATAAACATAGGAAGAGGATACGAATATAAAGTTTCAAAGAAAGGGTTTGACAAAGAAGACTTGCCATGCTGCATAAATATTGACTCAGATCAGTTGGTCCAATTGGCTTCTTTTCTACATAGACCAATTTGTCACATTTTGCCAGCTATTTATAGTTGGAATAAATATTAATATTTTTACATATATTTTGAAAAATACCATTGACAATTTCCTTTTGAAATCTATTTCCCTTTATTCACCCAGCTATTGATTTAGTTAGACTCTCAAGAATCCAAGAGTAATTCCATATAAATCAGCATTATTTTGCATTCTTGGAATAGCTTTTAATAATTGGCTTAGTTTTTAAATTGTCCAACATTTTACTTATTTTTAACCATATAGTAGATTTTATTGATGTTTATATTTGTTTGGGAACAGCCCAACATGCAATGTGGAGCAGGTGGTTTGATCTTTATGATCGCCTATTGGTGTGGGTGGTATAGTTAATGCTGTAATTAAATTTCTCATGGCCTTCACAGCGCAGAATATTAGTGCTGGTTTATTTTTGTCACCTGCACTAAGATACAGTGAAAACCTTTCTTTGGTATGATATGCCATCCAGACAGATCACACCATAATCAGTACATTGAGGTAGTTAAAAGAAAAGCAAAATAAAGTGTTGAAGTTACAGGGAAACTGCAGTACAGATAGACAGATAACTGAAAGGGCCATGATAGGTAGTTCTGGAGTTTAAGAGTTCATTTTCAATGGATAAGAGATCTATTCAAGGGTCTCTCATACATTCAAGGATGGTAGATGACCTTGAGTTTGGTGGTATTTATATCTTCTGACTGATGGGAGAAAGGAGAAGAAAGAATGACTAAAGTGAGAGGGTTCCTTGCTTATGTGGGCTGCTTCAAAGGTGTGGGCCCCTGCAATATTTTTACAGTATTACTGCTGTCATGTTTCTAATTATTCTTCAGGGATGCAGCAGGCATAAACTGTACCTTTGATGGGTTATGTAGCCAATGGCTTTTTGGAATAGCCATTGTTCTTTCATTTTGTAGTTGCTTCTTACACATTCTTTTAATTCTCATGAAAAGCTGTGAAGTATTCAAACACAAAAACATTCTGATGCAAATATCTGCAATAAATAGTTGTGTGCCAAGGGAAATAATTAGGCTTCCTTGTAATATCTCAGATCAAAGAGGTAACTGGAGAATGGATAGGTCCCCTTAAGGATCAGTGTGATCATTGAGGTGCAGAGTCGAGACAAATGGGATGATGCTTTTAAAGGAGATGTGAGGGGCAAATTGTTTTATACAAAGGAGGATGCTGGAACAGGCTGCCAGGGTTAGTGCTAGAAGCAGATGCAATTGTGGTGTTTAAAAGGCTTTCAAATTAATATGGAGCAAATGGATGGAGATGAATTCTGCAGGCAGAGCAGATTTTGTTTACTTCAGCATCATGTTTATATACTGTGGGCTGAATGGCCTGTTCCTGTGCTGTATTATTCTATGTTCTGCATGTTTAGATATGTACATTAAGGTGATTGGTCCTCCCACCAGAAAAGAACCAGTTCTGCAGCAGTTGAATGAAAATTCCTGATGAAATGGTGAGGGGTGAACAGATTTTTACTATCTGATCTTAACTGTAAACGACTGTACGTGTGCAGCTTCTTACTTTTCATCTTTACTCTGTGGAAATTAAACTTTACTTTCAGTTTTTTAACCTTAATTGTCCAAACTGGACCTGCAATGTCCTTTTTGGTCATAGTTTCTGCACATAATTGTCAGATTTTAACAACAAATTTTATTTAAATTATCTTTTCTCTGGCATGCAAATAAATGTGTTTGTAGTGATGCCTTTCCTACCGATTTCACTCATAAAAATGCTGTTAAAAAAGGTTTATTTGTGTGTAAACCTTATGAAAACAAACCCGTACACACAAAGGAGGTAACTTTACTGATAGTCTGTTTCTTATCAACTGTTTTTGTTTTTTTATACAGCAAGTATTCATTGTTAAAAGCTTTATTAGGAACCTGATAAAAATCAGCCATGTGGTTTCATATTAGTACTGATTCTTGTCTAGCTTCTAAGTACAAAACTGGCATAAAAGTAGCTTTAATGGCAATCCCCTCAACATCTGTTGCATAAAGTTTCTCTGCAGTTTCAAGGATGAGGCAAACACTGTATCTGAGTATGAGTTATCTATAATCTATCTCTTTTTAAAAATTCAGTGCAAGGATGAATCATGTTTTTTTCTATGACTATTTATACGATAATGAAAATTATCTTTGATTCAACATGATTTCTTAGAAAATCTTGATTAATCAAATCATATGCTTTAAAAATAGTCACTAATTTCTTAGCTAAATCAATGTTTTGCATAGGATCACTGCAGAAAGATATGAATGTTGCAGGGGTATTCAATGAAATGCATCATTGAAACACTCGTCCACCATTTGAGTGAGAAGGTTTAAAAGAACTGCAGAAACTGGAATCTAAAACAAAAATGCTGTAACAACGAGTCGAGCTATATCTGTGTAAAGAAAAACAACATAGCTAATAATTCATGTCAGTCTTTCTTGCTGGCAAACATACAGTCTCTGATAAATAAAATCGATGATCTCAGAACTAGGGAGCTGAATCAGAGGGACATTAGGACCACGTATGTCCTTTGTTTCACAGAATTCTGGTTAACCCCTTCTGTACCAGATGCAGCGATTCAGATCGACGGGTTTACTATACACCATCAGGATAGATCTATAGAGTCTCTCAAAAGTAGGGGTGGAGGAGTATGCTTCATGATCAACTCTTCTTGGTGAACAAATATATCAGTGCTGTCCCAATTCTGCTCACCAGACCTGGAATATTTAGCAGTTAAGTGCCATCCTTTTTACCTACCATGGGAGTTCTCTGCAGTCATTTTGGTAGCAGTTTACATTCCACCTCAGGCCAATGTCAAGCAGGCTTTAGATGATCCGAGCAATGAGATCAACATGCACGAAACAGTACACCCTAACGCCTTCACCATTGTTTTGGGAGTTTTCAACCAGGCCAGGCTGAAAAAATCACTAAGCAACGACCATCAACAGATCACATGCAATACCAGAGGAAACAACACACTGGACCATTGCTACACCACCAGCAAGAATGCCTACTGTGCTATTCCACGCCCTCACTTCGGGAAGTCTGATCACCTGGCTGTACTTCTACTCCCTGAGTATAGGCAGAGTCTGAAGTCGGCAACACCAGCAGTGAGGACCAAGAAGGTATGGACAAGGGAAGCACAGGAGCGCTTACAGGACTGCTTTGAATCAGTGGACTGGACTGTATTCAGGGATTCATCTTCGAACCTGGATGAGTATGCTGCAGTTGTTACCGACTTCATTAAAACCTGTGTGGATGAGTGTGTGCTTACAAAGACTTACTGTACATTCTCAAACCAAAAGCCATGGATGAACCAGGAGGTACATAGCCTGCTGAAGGCTAAATTTGTGGCATTCAAGTCTGGTAACCCAGGAGGGCTATTTCAAGGGCGAAGAGACAATTTCATTCGAGGTTGGAGGCGACATTGGATGCACGGCAACTCTGGCAGGGTCTGCAAGACATTACTTCCTACAAAACGAAACCCAATTGCATGAATGGCAGTGATGCTTCACTACCAGATGAACTGAACACATTCTATGCCTGAGTTGAAAAGGAGAACACAACTACAGCTGCGAAGATCCCTGCTGCATCTGATGACTCTGTGACATCCGCTTCAGAGGCCAATGTTAGGCTGTCTTTAAAGAGAGTGAACCCTTGCAAGGCAGAAGGTCCAAATGGAGCACCTGGTAAGGCTCTGAAAACCTGTGCCAACCAACTAATGGGAGTACTCAAGGACACTTTCAACCTCTCACTGCTACAGGCAGAAGTTCCCACTTGTTCCAAAAAGGCAACAATTATACCAGTGCCTAAGAAGAACAATGTGGGCTGCCTTAATGACTATCGCCTGGTAGCACTCATATCGACAGTGATGAAATGCTTTGAGGGGGGTTGGTCATGACTAGACTGAACTTTTTCAGCAAGGACCTGGACCCATTGCAATTTGCCTATTGCCACTATAGGTCTATGGCAGATGCAATCTCAATGGCTCGCCACACGGCTTTAGACCACCTAGACAACACAAGCACCTATGTCAGGATGCTGTTCATCAACTATAGCTCAGCATTTAATACCATCATTCCCATAATCCTGATTGAGAAGTTGCAGAATTGCAGAACCTGGGTCTCTATACCTCCCTCTGCAATTGGATCCTCAACTTCCTAACCGAAAGACCACAATCTGTGCAGATTGGTGATAACATATCCATCTCGCTGACGATCAATACTGGCGCACCTCAGGGGTGTGTACTTAGTCCACTGCTCTACTCTCTATGTACACATGACTGTGTGGCTAGGCACAGCTCAAATACCATCCATAAATTTGCTAACAATACAACCATTGTTGGGGGAGTCTCAGGTGGTGAGGAGAAGGCGTACAGGAGTGAGATATGCCAATTAGTGGAATGGTGCTGCAGCAACAACCTGGCACTCAAAGTCAGCAAGATGAAAGAGCTGATAGTGGACTTCAGGGAAGGGTAAGACGAAGGAACATGCAGCAATCCTTACAGAGGGATCAAAAATGGAGAGAGTGAGCAGTTTCAAGTTCCTGGTTGTCAAGATCTCTGAGGATCTAACTTGGTCCCAGCATATCAATGCAGTTATAAAGGAGACAAGACAGTGGCTATATTTCATAAGGAGTTTGAAGAGATTTGGTACATGAACAAATACATTCAGAATCTTCTATAGATGTACCGTGGAGAGCATTCTGACAGGCTGCATCACTGTCTGGTATGGAGGGGCTACTGCACAGGACCAAAAGAAGCTGCAGAGGATTGTAAATCTAGTCAGCTCCATCTTGGGTACTAGCCTACAAAGTACACAGGACCTCTTCAGGGAGCAGTGTCTCAGAAAGGCAGTGTCCATTATTAAGGAACTCCAGCACCCAGGGCATGCCTGTTTCTCACTGTTACGTTTAGGTAGGAGATACAGAAGCCTGAAGGCAAACACTCAGAGATTCAGGAACAGCTTCTTCCCCTCTGCCATCCAATTCCTAAATGGACATTGAACCCTTGGACACTACCTCACTTTTTAAAAATATAACCATTACAGCACGGAAACAGACCATCTCGGCCCTTCTAGTCAGTGCCGAACGCTTACTCTCAACTAGTATAGCCTGCACTCAGCCCATACTCCATTCCTTTCCTGTCCATATACCTATCCAATTTTACTTTAAATGACAATACCGAACCTGCCTCTACCACTTCTACTGGAAGCTCGTTCCACACAGCTACCACTCTCTGAGTAAAGAAATTCCCCCTCGTGTTACCCCTAAACTTTTGCCCCCTAACTGTCAACTTATGTCCTCTTGTTTGAATCTCCCCTACTCTCAATGGAAAAAGCCTATCCACGTCAAATCTATCTCTCCCCCTCATAATTTTAAATACCTCTATCAAGTCCCCCCTCAACCTTCTACGCTCCAAAGAATAAAGACCTAACTTGTTCAACCTTTCCCTGTATCTTAGGTGCTGAAACCCAGGTAACATTCTAGTAAATCTTCTCTGTACTCTCTCTATTTTGTTGACATCTTTCCTATATTTCGGTGACCAGAACT
The DNA here is from genome assembly GCF_048418815.1 of Hemitrygon akajei. Lineage (NCBI taxonomy): Eukaryota > Metazoa > Chordata > Chondrichthyes > Myliobatiformes > Dasyatidae > Hemitrygon > Hemitrygon akajei. The sequence goes on along the minus strand of NC_133128.1, from coordinate 166,249,949 downwards.
GTACACAATACTCCAAATTCGGCCTTACCAATGCCTTGTACAATTTTAACATTACATCCCAACTCCTATACTCAGTGCTCTGATTTATAAAGGCCAGCATACCAAAAGCTTTCTTCACCACCCTATCCACATGAGATTCCACCTTCAGGGAACTATGCACCATTATTCCTAGATCACTCTGTTCTACTGCATTCTTCAATGCCCTACCATTTACCATGTATGTCCTATTTGGATTATTCCTACCAAATGTAGCAAAATATACCGTATATATACCAAAATATACAGTATTTCTGTTTTTGCACGTTTTTATTCAATATACATACTGTATACTGTAATTGATTTACTTGTCTATTGATTATTCTTATTATTTTTATTTTATTTTTTCTCTCTTCTAGGTTATGTATTACATTGAACTGCTGCTGCTAAGTTAACAAATTTCATGTCACACGCCGGTGATAATAAACCTGATTCTGATAGCTTATTAAACTCTACTGAGTCTACATGATAGAATATGTTGAGTTTAACATTTCAGACTGTGTAAGAAAATAATAACCTGAAACATTAACTCTGTTTCTCTTCCCACAGATTCTTCTATAGATAGCAGCAGGAAGTGGCAGGCTAGTGAGTTGCAGGATCAGTTATGTAATCCTGCTGTTTACACTGGGCTTTGTGGGTTTGATACTCACTTACACACTGAATGCCCCTTATCTGCTTTGATTCGTTATGGGCCAAAGATTCCCAGGTGTCTCTGGGGATATTGCACTTCTTTCAAGGAAAGTTTGAACACATTCTTGAAGCATAAACTAGGAACTTCCTCAATATTAATGTCAACAAGCCCTGAGTTGAATTGCCTTCCTGTTACAGCTAAGTTCAATTGTTCATATGGTTATATTTAAATATTTCACCAATTGCAATGTGCAATCCTTGGCAAAACATCTTACAGCTTTAAAATTTCCTGTGGGGGAAAATAATAACTCAACATACTAAATGACCATATAGTTCAAGGCATTCTGCAGAGTTACATCATGGACTCTTGAGTTTAATGATATATTTTGGCTTTTGTAAGGAAATGCAATTTTCTGCTTCTCATAGATAAGAAGGTGGATTTTAATTTTTACAGAAAGTTTAAATGTCTTAAATTTTAAAATGTAATTTAAAAATTCTCTTCAGAACATTTCTTCCCATGAAGAAATGAGGTGACTTAGTTGCCCAGTTCTAGCAAAATAAGTTTGATTGGCAGTGCATGTTGCCCAATAGTGTCTTAAACTGCTTATTGATAGGCTTAATTTTCTTGGTAGGTTCAATGCATATTAATGTATAAAATGAGTAATACTTTCAAAAATATTGGTGAGTTCAATGGAACTGGCAGAACCTTGTAAACCTTGAGGTTCCGAACTTTCTCCTAATTTTCTGGACTCTGACTAATTTGCATGCTTGTAGTGGATATACACTGATCCATAATTTCCACTCAGCACTGAGCCATTAAAGTATGCCCCAAAATACAGTTATTTTTCAACAAGGTAAATCCTTTCTCCTAGAAAGTTCATTTTATTAAAGTTGTAGTTCAATCATACTGCCATCTCGTGGCCAACTCTTCAGACTTTCAAGATCCAATTATAAAAATTGAGCTTGATTTCATTACTTGCTATGATAAGTGCCTCAGCCAATCTTCTTTCCCCTTCCTGAATCATTTGGTACCCTTTTAAAACTGTGGATTCTCTGATCAGCATACTATATTCAAAATGTTTTTCCATTCATTGAATGAGCTACAAGGATAGAATAGGAAGTCTTAATTTAAAGTGCAATGAAGTACCATATGAGCATTTTATAAAATGCTTTGTTATTGGACATCACTGATCAATTGTTGCATGAATAGTGAACTATTGTTTATTTAAAGTTTGGCCTGTTTCCTAACTCAAAGTTATTATAATCAGCACCTCCTAATTTATCTCCTTTGTTTCTAAAGCACGCATTCAAATATTTCTGCTGCTTTTCTGCTGCTCTTTCTCCGGTCTAAAGTTTTATCTATTGATTTTCTCACTTTTTCAGTACCGGTATTTGTGTCATTCTCTCATTTTGTGTCTTTATCTCATTTCTCTTTATTTGTGTTCTTTTCTCTTTAGAATATTTGGCAGTTAGTTATATGGTTTTCATACTTAACTCTTTGGGATTTGCATGTGTAACCTCAAGTAGATATTTTAGGCATAATCTATCCTGATGAGCTCGTATCAATTAACCTATCATTTTTTATGTTAGTTAATGAAACTTAACTATAAAGTCTACTTGTGGAACTCCATTAGTATTGGACATATTTGTACACCATTGCAGTATATCCTCTACCAAATGTAAGGAATAAGATTTATAGAGTTATACAGCATGGACATAGGCCTTTGGGCCAAGTTCATCCAAGGCAAACAAGATGCCCATCTAAGTTAATCTTATTTGTTTATATTTGGTCTATTTTCCTTGAAACATTTCCTATCTATTTGTCTATCCAAATGATTAAAAAAATTAAATACAGTATATATAAATATAGCCAGTCTAAAGTAGGAAATTTGAACTGATATTAACTGGAAAAACTAATGATCTAGTGCTTTCCTGGTGATTATGACAAATAAACTCATATCCGGCTTCCAGCTAGGTACAGATATCAATTTTAACTGACACTTTGATGACAAGCTCTGCCTTCATCAGGGAGGATGCCTGGCCATGTCTATTCTGGTGGTCTGTATACCCCTATCATTCATCCCACCTAATTAGTTAGACCTCATCCAATCACGTTTCCACTTTCCCACCTTGTTTGCAATTGAATTCCAGTTCTCATCTGGAATGAGACCTTCATCTTTGTTAAAATTCTTTTTCTCTAGTTTTATTCCAATGGCTTCCTTCAGCAGGCAGTTCCAAAAGCGATTTTTCTGGGTAACCCAAATGGATACACCTCCCGCGCTTCTTGATGTGGGCTTACTCCGCATGTTCCATCTGATAATATACACTGCGTTTGAGTTACCTGGAGAAATCGGCGGTATAGAACATTGCATTCGCAATGGCTAAAGGATTGACTTTGACGGCACAAAACTACTGTGGCTAACCAATCAGGAGGGATGGACGGCGGGGGTATAAATACCACCAGACTAGACATGTCATCATCTCTGATGAAGATGACAGAGTTTGTCATCAAAACTTGAGTTAAAGTTAATACCTGTACCCAGCTGGAAGCCTGTGAAGAGTTAATTCATGATATTAACTAAGGGAGCCAAGGTTGTGAAGGAAGCAAAAGCCATCAATGTTGGGGGTGGGGGGGAAAGCATAGAACAAAATAACAAAATAACTTAACAGTTGTTCTATTGTACCATTATCAACTCTCTGAAAGATGTGCCACTTAGCTCTTTTTTCCCATGAACCCTTGTATAATTATTTGAAGGGGGAGTTCTTCCTGCTTCAAATAATTACACAACTCCCTTCAAAAATTGCTGTTGAATTCTGCTTAAAACATACTTTTTGCATTGTATCCCAAGTAATGGTATTTTACATGTGTTACGTTCCCCAGTAACCGGGTAATTTACCAGCAAAGATAGATGGGTCCACTGAAGCCTGATGCTACTATTTTCAAACGTTTTTATTTATAAAGGGGCACAAACGTATGGTTAATACAAAACATTCAGATCATATACGTCGTCACAACTCAATCTAAAGCACAGGTATAGTAATAATCAATCAGAAATAAGCTCTATCATTGTCTAGGGGTAATGTAGATATATATTGTTTACTGGATATCTAAAAGTCTTTTGTGGTCACTGCAGTTCCACCCGCTGCCGTTGTTGTGGTGTCGCATTGGTGCACTTTTGTTAGAAAGAGGGAGAGAGATGGGATGAAACAGTTACCCGACCGGTTTTCCAACCTGGAGAAGTTAGGTCTGTTGGAGCCTCGTTGGGGGAATGAACGCTCATCTGTGGCCTCCCCTGTAGCTAAGCAGTTCTTCCGTTGTGGGGTTGCCAATCCCAGGCAAGGAAAAGACGCACACAAACCCCACCACCGGCTGTCGCTATCAAAACGCTGTCACAGGATTTCTAGCGTCTCTTCTGGTGCGTCTGAAGGGGTCGTCCCCCCCAGACCCTCCTTTATACTTCCTCACGGGATCGCCGGTGTCAATCTCTCTCTCAACCAGCCCACGTTGCCCGAGGGCTTTACACGTGGTCTTCATGAGACAATAGTCAGAGTCACTTTATTCTGCTTCCCGGGGGAACGTGGTCTTCTGCACGTCTCCCTCTCTCTCCCATTTTCCTGTGTCTATTCAGCACGTCTCTCCCCCTCTTGGGTCATTTGACCCCCCCTTGACTAGGGCTCTTGCGATTCTCACAAAGGAGGGGGCTGGGGTCATGACACATGAAACAAAAATAATGTCTCTTGTTCTTTTGGTAATTACTTGAAAACCCATAGTAAATTAGCAGTTTCTCAGACCATTGTAAGATTAGCATGGGAAAGATTTGATTTTTATTTGATTATTAATTTGCTTCAAATTTTTTTTTGTCATTTGTCATCCAAACTATCCTTGCTAGGGAATTGGGTAGAAAGTTTAAGTACTTAGAAGATTAGCCTTGATTATTGGATTTGCTTCATGATAGATAGAATCAAGTTGTTTTTAAGCTTCAATAAATTGTCTTTCAAGGCGATAAAGAAATAAACACCTAGGCTGATGGCACAAAGGGTATGTATGATATTATCAATGTAGATAAAACAAAGGAGCACTTGAAAAAAATCTAGATAAAACATTGATCACTTTTTTCAATAGTGACACAACATACTGCATGTCAGTGATAATAAACCTCATTCTGATTAGTGTAACCTGTGGGTTCAAGTCCTGTTCCTGAGGCTTCAGCACAAGTATCTAGCATGACGCTCAAGTGTAAAACTGAGAGTCTTAGGTGCATGATGCCATTACTTGTCGACCCCTCACATCCGGAGGTATAATATCCCGCAGCACCATTTTGAAGAACTACAAGAAGGTTATCCCTGGTTACCTGACCAATATTAAACCATCTATCAATATTAGTTGCATTGTTTTGGTTATCACAACAGTGGCTTTTCTTCAAAATATATCATTGGCTATAATGTGAAGGGCACAAAATAAATATGACCCTTCACTTTTGCACTTGAGACAGTTTTAGTGATATTGATGAAAATAATGTTCTTAATTTCCAGTCTACTTTTGCCAGTTACAGCAAGGCAGGGTAAAAAGAGGTGGCGTTACCAGTAAATGTAAAATGTATTCATGAGAACCTTTGAATAGTAAAAAAAAGAATCTCATTACCGACATATTTATGCCACAGCCTGTGACCAGATGACCTAATCGGAACGGTTACTTGATCAGTAAGAAGAATGCCGATGCCTCATTTGCAAGGTGTGGTGTATCATCAATTACAGAATTTTTTTTGCACTTGCTATTTTCTTTTTTTAAAGTTTGAATTTGTGTGTTTGGAACTCTGCAGGAAACACTCACAAGAGATATGCAAATATACATTGTAAACTTCAGAATGCCATTTTGTCAACATTTGCCTATATTTACAGGAATTGGATGGACAAGGTATTTTCTACAAAAAAAAAGAATGGACTGGATTATCTTGAACTTGGCTCACCACTCATGGTCCCTACCCACTTGTACTTATTTTTTCAATTGCAGGGAGCTAAATAAGTTGACCTTTGCATCTAACAAGAGCTCAACAAGATAAACAGGTATTGAGTGATGAAAAGTCTGGGGCCTAACAGACATTTAAAAGCAATTCAAATATATTTAAATGATAGAAAACATAATATTTTAATAACAATACATTAAAACACAAGCAAAAATATTAAAATGAAGTGAAAGAATTAAAGAACTTCCTTGTACTTATATTTTTTCTACACGATCACATGAACAAAAGTTCTCCACTAATGGAGTATATGGTGAGAAATGCTGGTATTTGATCTTCAGCTCCAATTAGACTCCCATCTTTCACTGTGTATGCACACAAGTTCTGGATGTACTGAAGCTCAAACAACACGTAGCCAGTGGCTCCATTCAGACCTGTCGAATTAGTCGGCAACATATGATTCTAATGACTTCCCTCATACTTCCGAGAAAGAAGAAGCTGAAGCTTTTGCTTAGCTGTTTCAGTTATTGGAAGTGTCATACAATTTAAAACTGTGACAGGTGCTGTACATCTGTATATAAATGCAACATATGTTCTTACGTACTAGAACTTATTCCTACTTATTCTCCTATTACTTCAGTTTCTGCAGATTTTGGGTGCATCCAATTATCATAACATGCAATTTTGCTGTCTTAAAAAGATTAAAAGGCAGTATTAGAAAGAAAGCTGCCGCTGTGATGTGGGGGAATATTTCAGTAGGCTCCCATGATGACATTTTGAAAAGCGCTTGAGGAATATATATTGATCAGTAAACGTGTGACAACTGGCATTCTGGTTTCTAAATACTTGCTTTGGAGTCTTGCACATCCACCTTGAAGGACAGATGAATGTTTTTATTTGTCATTTATTTTGTACACTAAATTTACTAAATTACAATTCTGAGAGATAAAGCTTGGATTACATTGCAAACTGTTTTCTTAAAAAAGTTATTCAGTTATTTTTGTTTGTACTAACACCAAACTTGGAAAATAATTGAGGAAAGCTAAAGGCCAAAACTTAAACACCATCGGTCTGTTTGAGAGAATAGGCTCATTTTGAGGCAGAGGATTGTCATACAACAATGAGCAATGGCCTGGATGGCAGAAACTGAATAAATGAATGAAATGTTTCCTGTATCTAGAACCTGGTATCATGTGAGATTAAAACTTTGCCAGATTAAACCACATGCCCACATACCAGTGCATTTTACGATAATTGCTATTAAGACAAAATGTCCATGTTTTGGGGGAAATATTTTGCACCTTTCTAAACAGATAGGTTTATGTTGTTCCTCCATTGTGCTGAATTTTAACAAAGAAATTTAGTTTTATGAATAGAAATGATTTTGTCATCGGACCTGAATTTGATTCAGTTACTATTAAATAGTTGATTGTTTACCTCTGAAGCTACGAAGGACAACAACTCATGAGTGAACAAAATGAAATTCCATGGCTTACTAACTTCCGGAAGTACACCCAATTTGGGGACATACTAAGACCAAGAAGTTGGTCAGCATTTAATGCCAGATGAAGTCGGTAGTCGATATCTAAACTTCACTGCTTCAATGCTGAACCTGGAATCTCCTGATTCAAATGAGAGCCACCAACAGAGCCACAATTAACACTGCAAATATTTTTTTGTTTTTAACAGTTTCTAGGATTTTATGAACTTCTGTTGGCCATTTAATCGATAGTAACTCTGGTAGATCAATCTGCCACCACAAATGTGAAAAACATCTCTGTCTTTGAAAGGCATCAGGACACCAGATGCCTGACATTTTCTCATCTCCTTTCCCACAAGCTCTTGTGACTTATTTTGAGTTTCCATTTGTGAGGGACTCGTTCTCATCTCAGTGCCAGGCCTGGTAGCAATTGTACAGTTGCCTCCATTCTTTTCAGATGCTGATTATTAGCCAGTGGTATTTTATCAATATTTTCTACTTCCTTTCAGATATCCAGTTTGCCTCCAGTTTCATGATACGATAGTGTTATGCTATGCACACATTTAGTGAGGTGCTTCCAGCACCACAATGTCAAAATGCATCTGTAGATTCACTGTTGTAAAAATGCAACTCTGCAATGAATACGATCATATCTAACTATGCATGAATTGTGTTCTGTCTTATGGAGAACACAGGATTTTTATTTTGGTGAAGGAGTGATCCTAACATAGAATGAAGATGTGAAGCATGGTCACAGAACATAGTGCCAATTGCACAGTGGCCTGTAATTACATAACTTAAAACGTATATACAGGGTAAGAAGTAAATGTCATGCTGAAGTGCAAGATTTTGATATGTGCTATGTTACTTTCAAGGATGATGATATCAGTAATACTACGTAATTGCGGTAAATGTTTGTGCTCAGGGAAGATTGACATTTTTCGAGAGAAAGTATGAAGTATTATGTTTTTGGGTAAGCTTTCTTGGGGTTGCACAAAAGAAGACAGAAGCCATGCAAGTGATTCTCTGGCTATGCAGCCCATCTTCGGCTGGACAATGGAAGGGAGACTTGTGACACTAGATTGTGAAGAAATATTATCAACAACTCACAGCATTTAATTTTCTTCTGTAGAGTGTGAAGATTTAATATTAAGCTGTTGGCAATCTTGAAGGATGAAATAAATTTAAATCACTGAAAATTTCAACAGCCTTACTGTGACAAAACCATTTCTTTTAAAGTGGTAGTTTATTTTAATCTATGCCTGTAAACTATCAATAGTACTTAACACTCGAATACAGTTACGATTGTAAAAAAATGTAAAAATAGAAGTTCTTGTATTCCTTCAGTGAAGTTACTGAAATATTGGTATTTCCAAGAATGGTAATGAATCGGAGTTTCATAAATAGTGCAGATGACACAAGGTCTCGGTTGCGGCTTAATCGTGGGAAGGAAGAAACCACAAATGTTTTGCTGTCACTCTGCTGAGACCTTGACAAGGATAATGATTCAAAAGCATATGTTGGAAATGTGATAAATATTTAATTTGCTGAAATTCATTGCTATACTGTGGAATTGGGATATCATTCATTTCTTTGGTATATTCTGCTGCCCTCACATGGTGCATCTTTAACAGTAAAGTCAGTGCATGGTGCTGACAAGACAAGCTGGCATCTGATTGCATGCTGTAAAACCTCCAACCTACAGATAAAGTGTCAGAGTTTCAATTCTAATCATTAACACAGTGAACAATATTTGTTTCATCAGGTTATTGTAAATGGATCTCTCAAAAGTATTTTAAAGTATACTTTTAAAAATAAAATCAGATTTATTTGGATTGACAATGTGATAGATAATGTTTAAAAAAAAGTTATATTTTATTCACTATATCAGGATACTTGGAAAATGGATGCTACCTTAATTATTTAAATATTACATAATTTCCTGTTGAACCTCCATTTCTAATTTTAACCATTTCCTTTTGTTGTTTTACCTTGTTCCTTGATTCTTTCTTCCATGGACACCACTTATGACTGAAATTAATAATCACACTCTTTCAACGAGATCCACATTTGAAGGGAATGTAGCTGTGGATTGAATGTCTATATTGTAATTTGCATTCAGTAAGCCAGCCTTTATATCTGAGTTCCATCTCAGTAACCGCTTGGGGGTCACTGACTTATTAACCTTATAAACACTAGCTTTATGTAGCAAGTGTCGGCAGGGTGTTAAAACAAGAACCTGTCCTGAAGAGAATATATTGCATGTGCACCTTTAAGCAATCTTTTAATGTTACACTGATGATTGATAACTCTCTCTACCCCAAGAGCATTTAGGAAGAAATTAGTGAGGAAATGCTGACTTTCATATTTGGCTTCCCCCCCCCCACACCCCCCAACAGCCGAACATGAAGAGCCGCATTTCCTTACTGTGCACTAAGAGTAGAACCAAATGATTCTGGCTTCAAGTTGTGGCCTGCTCTGACTGCAGTGACGCCTGGCTTCATCACTTCCATAAACTTCAGTTCTGGATGCCGTTCGCTTCCTTGTATTGTCTGCACAATTTGGTTTTTTCCTCTCTACACATTGGGTGTTTGACGGTCTTTTTTTAATGGGTTCTTTTGGGTTTCTTTGTTTTGTGGCTGCCTGTAAGGAGACGAATCTCAAGGTTGAATAATGTGTACATACTTTGATATAAATGTATTTTGAACTTTGAGGCGGTATATGTGTAAGCTGTCAAGTATTACAATTGTAACAGCAACTGATCTTTATTCCCCACCTTTATCACAGTCAGACACTGTGTTTTATCAGGTAAGATCTAATGGCAAGCCCAATAGAAGCACTGATCAAAAAGAGTTTCTTCAAAAGAGTTAAGAAAGGTATGAACAAAAGTATTCAAGAGTTTAGGTCCTAAGCTGAAAGGACAGATGCCAACGGTAGAGAAATTGAATTCTAGGATGAGCAGGAATCCAGATTTATAAAATGCATACATGAAAGAATTATGAAAATAAAGATGAGATTCCTAACTGCAGAGTGCATGGCTAGTAGAGCTGAAACTTCAGTGATCCAGGTTTGATCCTGTTCTCCTATACTGTCTGTGTCTACATGGTCTTCACCCAGTTCCTCTGATTTCTTTCCATCTCCCAAAGATATGCAGATTGGAGTTTATTTATCCTGAGTACATTGTGTGTAACTGAGCGGTACAATCTGGTGAGAGTTGATGGGAATGCGGAGAGAATACAAAAGATTAGAATAGTTTAGCATAAATGAAGTGTGAAGATAGTTGGTTGGCTTGGACTTGATGGATTGAAAGGCATGTTTCTGTGCTATATCCCCCTATGACTCTATAAAGTTGTTGCTAAATTGAATACAATGAAGATTGGAGAGCACAGGATGATGAATATATAGAAAGTTAGGATGTGACCAGCAGGATATTGAATGCATGCGGGAGGCATGCGGGAGACTCTGAAGTTAGCTGGAAGAAGGTTTTATGGTCTGATGAAACCAAAATTGAGCTTTCTGGCCTTCAGACTAAATGCTATGTTTGGTGTAAACCTAACATAAGTGTAAGCCTGACATAGTGTAAGCTATGTCAGTACCACACTTGCATCTTGCTGAACATTGGACCACACCACTACTGACTACAGTCACCAACCCAGTGGATCGGGTGAGTTCGTTCCATTTTACTATCAATGCTAATTGCATTAATAAGATGAACATCACGCTTCTGACTTCTAGACCAAAGACTTATGTGCTTTTTATGCTCATTCTCGCAAATGACATTAATTTAAATCCAAGGCCATATTAGCCAAAATTTCCCTGTATGGTTTGTAACAAAGCTGCTAAGGATGGGCAACTAGCAATTGAGTGTGAAATCAATTGTAATTTTTGGTTTCATTGTGCATACACTGAAATGAATGAAAAAGATTTTAGTGGAGCATCCATCTTATTCCTGGACCTGTTGTAACTGTGGTTTTGCTAACTTTGATTCCTCCCTCTTTACAGTTGATAATATTGAAACTCGTAATAGATTCGATTTGCTTGCATCTCAGTCTTCGGATCCCTCAGAATCAGAGTTGGACTTAAATGTCCCCCCAGATATTGGATCCCCTACCAAGGCATCCACACCAAACTTTAAAACTAAAGGGAAGTGTCTCAGATCTACAAAGACATGCAACTGGCAGAAGTTCAAGACTTTAAAAATTGTAAACATGAATTGTCAGAGCTTGAGAGCAAAGAAAGCTAATTTTCAAGCTTTGATTGACAATGAAAACCCTGACATAATACTTGGTACTAAGTCATGGCTCAACAACGACATTGTTTCGGGAGAAATCTTACCCCCCCCCCCCCCACTTCCAGGTTTTTAGGAAAGACGGGAAATCTAGCTCCCATGGTGGAGTGTTTATTGCGGTGAAAAATACTTACATAGTTACTGAAGAAAATACACTAGATTCAAATTGTGAAATAAAGTGGATTAGTATTCATGTTATAGGCCTAAAGCCAGTGTATGTTGGAGCATTCTATCACCCTCCATCATCTGATGTTGATTATTTAAAGGAACTGGATTTGTCTTTTTCAAAAATCGGTTCAATCAGCATCTATCTGGATTCTTGGAGATTTTAATCTGCCTAGTGTGGATTGGGACAGCAGTGTGGTCCACCAAGGGGGCAGTTATGTAGCATTCAGTAAACTAATGGTGATATTGTAGCTGATTTTAATTTGACACAAATTGTTAGACATCCTACTAGAGGAAGTAACGTACTGGACTTATGTTTTGTGTCAAATCCAGCTTTAGTTGTAAATCACCACGTCACTGCAGGGATTAGCGATCATGATGTTGTTGTTGTGAATGTAAAGCTTACTGTGAAATTAATTAAACCCCCCAAAAGGAAAATGTTTTTGTACAGGAAAGCAAAAGTCCAAATCCTCGCGCCGACTTATTGATAGAAACATCAGGAAAGCTCACCATCAATATGTTAATGAGGTAATAAGTGAGAGCTTAAAGAGTGACAACACCAATCTTTTCTGGAGTTTTATTAAATCTACAAGGCAAGAAGTTTTTGGAATTTCTTCTCTCTCCTCTGGGGCTGCGTTGTATCTCTTGCTGCAGACAAAGCACAAGCACTTAACCAGAAGTTTTGCTCTGTGTTTACAAGGGAAAACGTGAATGAACTCCCCACTTTAGACCCCAGCAATATCCCAGACTTGCCAGATCCCATTCTAACTGAAACAGGGGTGAAGAAGCTTCTTGAGGAATTACAGACTAAGAAAGCACCAGGACCTGATCAAACACCAGGACCTGATCAAACACCAGGACCTGAGAAAGCACCAGGACCTGATCAAACACCAGGACCTGATCAAACACCAGGACCTGAGAAAGCACCAGGACCTGATCAAACACCAGGACCTGATCAAACACCAGGACCTGAGAAAGCACCAGGACCTGATCAAACACCAGGACCTGAGAAAGCACCAGGACCTGATCGAACACCAGGACCTGATCAAACACCAGGACCTGATCAAACACCAGCCATGATTCTGAAAAGCTGTGCATCTAGTCTAGCTCCCATTTTGCAAAAGATATTCCAGAAGTCTGTTGATACTGGGACATTACCGGACAATTGCTTGAAAGCGAATATTGTTCCAATTTATAAGAAGGGTGAGTGCACAAATCCAGGAAATTACAGACTGGTTTCACTCACTTCCATCCCTTGTAAAATTCTTGAGCATGTTATTCACCATCACATTATGGACCATCTAGACAGACACAATGTTCTTACTCAGCACCAACATGGATTCTGACAGGGCAGATCTTGTGACACGCATCTTGCAGGGCTGGTCAATGACCCTTGACAACAGAAGCCATCATGCTCAACTTCAGCAAGGCATATGACACGGTCCCCCACCTGAGATTACTACATTATCTTGAACACGTGAGCATTAACAACAACCTTCTACATTGGTTAAACATGACCCTTACCAACAGACAGCAATGTCTGTTTCTTGAGGGTTAGAGTCCCCTGAATTTCCAGTAACATCTGAAGTGCCCCAGGGGACCGTGTTGGGACCCTTACTTTTTCTCATTTACATCAACGACTTGCCAAATATAGTCAAGTCCAAGGTCAGACTCTTTGCAGATGACTGCATAATCTACTGTGAAATAATGACCAAGATGCTCAGCTGCTGCAAAACGATATTGATTCATTATGTCAATGGGAGTCTCAATGGCAAATGTCCTTCAACTCATCTAAATGTTATGCTATGCATGTCAGTCACAAAGTTAAACCAATCAACACGACGTATAATATGAAAGGAAAGATTCTTGAACCAGTCACCCAACACCCATATCTTGGTGTTGAAATTAGCCAGGATCTTAACTGGGCATGCCACATCAATCAGATTACGGCCAAAGCCAACAAAATGCTGGGTATCCTGCGAAGAAACCTCCACTCATGTAGTAAATCCGTCAAGGTCATGGCATACAAGACACTTGTCCGTCCAAAGCTTGAGTATTGCGTGGCCATATGGGATCCCCATCAAGCTAACAATAAGAAGTCCATCGAAAAAATCTAACACCATGCTACTTGCTTTGTGCTAAATGATTACAGCAGAAAATCCAGTGTCACCAACATGTTCTCTAACCTTCAATGGCAACCACTTGAAAACTGATGTACTAAACTACAGTTAATCTCCATTTTCAAAGAAGTTCACAACATCACTCCATCAGACATCCAAATTCATCACAGGGTCAGTCCAACTCAACAGCAAACTGGACCTGACATACTGGAAACCCCTTCCTTCAACAGGATTTGCTACCAGTACTCCCTCTACCCAAGATCAACAAGAGAGTGGAATCTTCTGCCATCAGACTTGCGTAGCATTTCTGACATTAATATTTTTAAAGATAGACTCAATCAAATCAATTTAGGAGATCTAGTCAAAAAAGATCACTTTACAATTTAACTCTCACGCTGTTCACACCGACTGCGCGTCATAACGGGTGTCCGGCAGAGCTTGCACAGTACCAAGCAGAAGCACCGCACTTCATCAAACCATCCCTACCATCAAGCATGATGGTGGCTGCATCATCCTGTGGGGATGCCTCACTGCTGCAGGCCCTGGAAAGGCAGAAGGATAAATGAATGCGGCAATATACAGGGAAATCTTGATGCAGTTTGCAAGAGAACTGCAACTTGGGAGATGATTTGTTTTCCAGCAAGACAGTGACCCCAAGCATAAAGCCAAATCTACACAGGAAAGGCTTAAAAACAACAAAGTTAATGTCCTGGAGTGGCCCAGTCAGAGTCTAGATCTCACTTCAATTGAGAATTTGTGGCTGGACTTGAAAAGGGCTGTTCACTCATGGTTCCCATGCAATCTGACAGAGCTTGAGCAGTTTTATAAAGAAGAATGGGGAAAAATTGCAGTCCAGATGTGAAAAGACTCAAGGTTATAATTGCTGCCAAAGTTGCATCTACCTAATGTTGACTTGAAGGGGGTGAATACTCAGGCAATCAATAATTTTGTGTGCTTATATTTGTAGAGATTAGATCTATTTTCTCTTTGACACGAAATAATCTTTTCTTTTAATCAGTGTCAAAAAAAGCCAAATTAAATCTGCTGTGATTCAATGCTGGTAAACAACAAAATATGAAAACTTCCAAGGGGTGTGAATACTTTTTATAGGCACTATAACTTGTCAATTCTTTTGACACACATACTGTAAAATTTTGGTGGTATGCCGATTTTGGGAAGGGGCTAAGCAGCCACAGTGACATTCTTGTTGCAAAGTAACACAAATAGAGCAATGTGACTGATCACACTCTTTTTCACTGCTATTCATCTTATAATTCCGCAAGGGGCTGCTACTACCGTGGCCTAATCAGAACTGTATGAAAGCATGTTACAGAAGATTCTGTTCGAGTGCATTGAGTATCATACTAAATCAATTATCCTTTGAAGAGCAATTTATTTCTAATCCTTGTATTCAAAGGCTGCAGGTAATTAGGCTATAAATTCCACAGTGACAGATCTTTGTAACAGCAATCTTGTAATTTAATATCCATGTTACTTGAGTGTGAAATTCATGCTGGGTTATTTGAAATTAAGCAAAGCTTAAGGTAATGCAAAAGACGCTGATTGCTTTCTTTTCAAGAAATATCGTGATTATTTTTAAGAGCCTAGTGTTAATGCTGGTTTCTGAATTTTATGTGTATCGATAGGATGCAAGTGTGTATATTTTTCTTTAGCCCTTTACTTCAAATTCAGAAATGCTTCATATTAACAAAATTTCAAATGTGTTTTTTCAGGTTTCCATTATTAAATTAATTTTAGAGGCCTGCTGTCCAGAAATAGCCATACTACTAGCTAAGTTGTTCCAGTATTGTTACAACCCAGACTTCAATGTGACAAGATGGACAATTGCCCAACTTCATCCTATCCACAAAAAAGGACAAATCTGATCTGGCTAATCATCACTCAGATAATCAACACCAAATTAGCTGCAAGTACCGGTAGATGGAAAGAGCAACACAGGCGAAACGCTGGAGGAACTCAGCAGTTAGGCAGCATCTATGGAGAAGAGTACGCAGTTGATGTTTCGGGCCAAGACCCTTCTTCAGGACTGAACGAAAGTGCTGTCAATTAGCTCTTGATCAATCAGCTCAGCGATAACATTCATCAATGCTCAGTTGGGGTTTTGCTAGGACAGAACAGTTCCTGGCTTCATCAAAGCCTTTGTACAATAATAGAACTAACAAACTCAAAAGGGTGAGGTGAAAGTAACTACCCTTAATATCAAGGTAATTTTTGATTGAACCTGTCATCAAGAAGCCCTGATGAACCAAGATCAACAGGAAGGAAAAGCTCCTTTAGTATAGTCATACCTCACACTGGTGAAGAACATGTTTATTGGAGGGCAGTCATCCCAAACTCAGGACATCACACCTAAATCAAACTTGCTGTTGTATTGACAGAAGCTGGGGTTGTTTGCTGTTGATAGTGTAATGCTAAATTCCATTTGCAACTTATCAGCAAATGAAGCAGTCCATGCTTGCGTTCATCAAGAGATAGACAAGGGTAATTATGGAAGTACAATAAAAGGCCATGCAGAAGGCATCCATTCCTGAAAAAAATGAATGTAATAATTAATTTTAATGATAAACGCATCTTAAATTATATTAATGAATCTATAAGGGGGTTGTGAGGGGGTTGTAGATGATCATCAGAGCTAACATCCAAGAACCAAATCTGTAAACCAGTGTCATTTTGTTTAGTCTTCTTTCTGGAAATGAAAGACAGTATGGAATCAAAGAAGTCCATTAATATATGACTTGAACTTTGATATTTGTTCCATTAGTTCACAGGACCTCTGCTTAACTACAGATAATAATTTCTGATTAGACGGTAAGATCATAAGATGCAGGAGCAGAATTAGGCCATTTGGCACATCGAATCTGCTCCACCATTTCGTCATGGCTGATCCAATTTTCCTCTCAGCCCCATTCTCTTGCCTTCTCTCCATATCCCTTCATGACCTGACCAAGCAAGAATCTATCAACCTCTGCCTTAAATACTCCTAAATAATGACTCCTAAGTCCCTTTGTGCCTCAGTTTTTCTTTGTATTTTCTCTCCATTTAGAAAATAGTCAACCCTTTCATTTCTTCTATCAAAGTGCATGACCATACACTTCCTGACACTGTATTCCTTCTGCCATTTCTTTGCCCATTATCTTAATCTGTCTATAGTTTTGTAGCTTCACTACATCCTCAGATCCACTTCTCCCTATCTTCATATCATCTGCAAACTTTGCAACAAAACTATCAATTCCGTCATCCAAGTCATTGACATGTAACATAAAAAGAATCTGTCCCAACACAGACCACTGTGGAACACCAGTAGTCACTATTATCCCAATGATCCGTAAATCTGAATCCATGCTTACGGCACCATCTAATTCTTGATGAGGATTTGGAGATAGCTCTGATAAGAAATGCATAGTTGTCTTGTAATATGTTATTTGTTTAATTTGCCTCATTATATAATGAGACAGGGAAAGGATGGTAGTGTACAGGAACCATGGTGTACAAAG
This sequence comes from Hemitrygon akajei, assembly GCF_048418815.1. Classification (NCBI taxonomy): domain Eukaryota; kingdom Metazoa; phylum Chordata; class Chondrichthyes; order Myliobatiformes; family Dasyatidae; genus Hemitrygon; species Hemitrygon akajei. The sequence goes on along the minus strand of NC_133128.1, from coordinate 166,232,754 downwards.
GCTGTAGAAAATCTAGTCAGGAGGAAATGAAAAGCTTACGAAAGGTTCAAAAAACTAGGTAATGATAGAGATCTAGAAAATTATAAGGCTAGCAGGAAGGAACTTAAGAATGAAAGTAGGAGAGCCCGAAGGGGCCATGAGAAGGCCTTGGCGGACAGGATTAAGGAAAACCCCAAGACATTCTACAAGTATGTGAAGAGCAAGAGGATAAAATGTGAGAGAATCGGACTAAACAAGTGTGACATTGGAGAAGTGGGTATGGAATCGGAGGAGGTAGTGGAGGTACTTAATGAATACTTTGCTTCAGTATTCACTATGGAAAAGCACCTTAGCGATTGTAAGAATGACTTACAGCAAATTGAAAACCTTGAGCATATAGACATTAAGAAAGAGGATATGCTGGAGCAAGTTGGATAAGTCACCGGGATCAAACGAGATACACCCCAGGCTACTGTGGGAGGTGAGGAAGGAGATTGTTGATCCTCTGGCAATGATCTTTGCATCATCAATGAGGATGGGAGAGGTTCCGGAGGATTGGAGGGTTTCAGATGTTGTTCTCTTATTCAAGAAAGTGTGTAGGGATAGTGGAGAAAATTATAGACCAGTGAGTCTTAACTTCAGTGGTTGGAAAGTTGACGGAAAAGATCCTGAGAGGCAGGATTTATGAACATTTGGAAAGGCATAATATGATTAGGAATAGTCAGCATGGCTTTGTCAAAGGCAGGTCATGCCTTACGAGCCTGATTGAAGATTTGAGGATGTGACTAAACACACCGATGAAGTTAGAGCAGTAGATGTAGTGTATATGGATTTCAGCAAGGCATTTGATAAGATACCCCATGCAAGGCTTATTGAGAAAGTAAGGAGGCACGAGATCCAAGTTGCAGACAGGTCACATTCTGCTTGGAGGTCGGTGACCAGTGGTGTGCCTCAGGAATCTGTTATATAAATTACCTGAATGAGGAAGTGGAGGGATGGGTTAGTAAATTGCTGATGACACAAAGCTTGGAGGTGTTGTGGATAGTGTGGAGGGCTGTCAGAGGTTACAGCGGGACATTGATAGGATGCAAAGCTGGGCTGAGAAGTGGCAGATGGAGTTTAACCCAGATAAGTGTGAGGTGGTTCATTTTGGTAGGTCAAATATGATGGCAGAACATAGTATTAATGGTAAGACTCTTGGCAGTGTGGAGGATCAGAGGGCTCTTGGGGTCCAAGTCCATAGGACACTCAAGACTGCTGTGCAGATTGACTCTATGGTTAAGAAGGCATACGGTGCATTGGCCTTCATCAATCATGGGATTGAGTTTAGGAGCCAAGAGGTAACGTGGCAGCTAGATAGGACACTGGTCAGACCACAGTTGGAGTACTGTACTTAGTCACCTCACTACAGGAAGGATGTGGAAACCATAGAAAGGGTACAGAGGAGATTTACAAGATTGTTGCCTGGATTGGGGAGCATGCCTTATGAGAATAGGTTGAGTGAACTCGGCCTTTTCTCGTTGGAGTGACAGAGGATGAGAGGTGACCCGATAGAGGTGTATAAGATGATGAATGGCATTGATTATGTGGATAGTGAGACACTTTTTCCCAGGGCTGAAATGGCTAGCATGAGAGGGCACAGTTTCTAGGTACAGAGGAGATGTCTGGGTTAAGTTTTTTATGCAGAGAGTGGTGAGTTCGTAGAATGGGCTGCCGGCAACTGTGATGGAGGTGGATACAGTAGGGTCTTTTAAGAGACTCTTTGATAAGTACATTGAGCTTAGAAAATTAGAGGGCTAGGGGTAACGCTTAGTAATTTCTAAAGTAAGTACATGTTTGGCACAGCATTGAGGACCGAAGGGCCTGTATTGTGCTGTAGGTTTTTATGTTTATAATTAAACCTGATTTGGAAAATAAATCTGATTCTTTTTAATAGTTGGCTATCGTTTGTTATGTGCTGTGTCTGTAATTTAAAATGTTGTGCTGCCTTTCAGCTCGATACAGTACAGCAGTTAATCTGGCATATTTGGGACTTTAGTTGTTGTTTCGTATGTCATTCACACTTCTAATCGAAGAATGGCCCGGGAGGGGCAGACGTGAGTCTGTCCGTTCGGGAGCTGGGGTTGGATCGATCTTCATCTGGCATCTTGTCCACAGCCGTTCCAACATGGGTGGCCTTGAGTTGGCATCACCTGATGGAGTCCTTGAAGCACACAAGCCTCCACGCGACATCAATGTGTTGATCCAGGTCATGGAGGGGGACTTTGGTGATACTGAATTGGCATACTTTCTGCAGCTATTCCACTGCTTAGTCCTCCTACACACTTTTACTTCCCTATTTTTAGATACTGCATAGTCATATAATAAGTTCTCCAGTGAACCAGGTAGGCTAAAAGGGAACATGGGAAACAGAGCCTGCTGAGCTTTAATAGAGTTGGGAGAGAAACCCTCAAAGTTTTAAAGGGAGTGTGTGGGAAATAGGGTCCTAGTCAAATTCCAGTGAGTGTGGGAAACAGAATCAACTGAGCTTAAGGGTGAGTGCAGGAGCTGGCGTCCTGGTGCGTTTAAAAGTGAGTGCAGGATCCAGGACATTGATGAGCTAGATTCTTAAATTATCAGATAGCAAATGATTCGGGTTTACTGTGTATGAAAAAGGACAAATCTAAAATCATAAAACATAAGATTTATAAGATTTAGGTCACTTGGCCCATCAAGTCTGCTCCTCCATCCAGTCATGGGTCATTCGCCTGCCTTCTCTCTGCAACCCTTAAACCCCTTTACAAATCAAAAACCTATAAATCTCTGCCTTAAATACACCCAATGACTTGGCCTTCACAGCTCTCTGTGACAGCAAATTTCACAGATTAACTGCTGAAGGAAGTCCCCCTGATCCCAGTTCTAAGGAGATGCCTCTTTCTTCTGAGGCTTTGATTGCATTACAAATAAAACATATTGATAGAACTTAAGTAAAATACTACACACGTTTAAAATCTAGAGCAAAGAATTAAAAATATTGGAAATGCAGCATCTGCATGTCAGGAAGATCATCATTCTGAGACATTAACAATATTTCTCCTGAGTTCCTGAGTGACAACTACATTTTAGATTTTTATTTTTCATGTTTTAGTAGAATCTATTAAAGTTCTTCCCTGGGTTTGGAATTGTCAATGTGGAAGTAACTTGAATCGCAATGATTGTTATTCTGTCCTTTCTATCAGATAAATCAGATTGTACAAACTTAATGATGAAAGGGAGATCCCAGATGGTACGCTGGAAAGGTAGAAACTGCCTGCTTACATTAGATTCCATTCACTGCTTCCCTCTGTACATGTGGTATATAACAGCATTTTGGGAATGTAGTACAAGCTGTTATAGCACCTTAGGGCAAGTACCAACTGAACAAACCTTGAAGAGCTATGCTTTATATCTTAGAACCTACTGAGGTATTACAAACTTGCCATGTACTGCCAGTCAGATTTACTCAGGTTTAAAGAGGATGCAAGATCTCTAAAGCATTTAATTTTAATGCAATGGCTACTAATAATCATTTTTAGATTCTGTTTATTTAAAATAAACATTCGAAACCCATGTAATGGAAAATATCATTATTGGATGAAGACAATTTCTGATTTACATACCAAGATTTACCAATAATATTCAATACCACATTTGACTTAATCATAGGGTATTTACAATACTGACTAGATAAATGTCTCAATAACATAGAATATAATGCTTTTTTAACTTCAAGTGTACTCACGCTATGAAAATTGTATAATTACTGTACTGCAAATCAGGTTACTGTAAACACAGTGGGCCATAAACTCCTGGTTCCGTTGGTGTTATGTTTCAAAACGTTAACCTAATTCAAAGGAAGTCATGGGAGTCTGGGAATGGGGGTCTAACTTCGGGTTTACTTTAAGCGAGGCACATGCCTATCACGTGCTTGCGTAATGACGTATGCAATTCACTTACTTTACAGATAACCTGTAATAAATTATTTAAACGCACAAGAATGCTTAACCAAACAATATACAGTATATGCAAGATTACTCAAATGTTACTAAAAAATAAACAACACTCCTCGCTGCTTAGCTATAAAGTCCAACTTAATAGAGAATGCATGTCAATTATACACAGTACATTACGAGGGGTGATTGATAAGTTCGTGGCCTAAGGTAGAAGGAGTCAATTTTAGAAAACCTAGCGCATTTATTTTTCAACATAGTCCCCTCCTACATTTACACACTTAGCCCAGTGGTTGTGGAGCATATGGATCTTGGACCTCCAGAAAGTGTCCACAGCATGGGTGATTGATAAGTTCGTGGCCTAATGTAGAAGAAGAGGAGTTATACAGCTCTCGTTACATGTACATGCAGTTCAACTCTTTGAGTGATTATGCAGAAAGTTTGACGTTAATAACTAATCTCCTTCTACCTTAGGCCACAAACTTGTCAATCACCCCTGATGAGTTATTAATTTCAAACTTTCTGCATAATCACTCAAAGAGTTGAACTGCATGTGCATGTAACGAGCTGTATAACTCAAATAAAAACAAAATGCTGACAGAACTCAGCAGGCCAGACAGCATCTATGGGAGAAGGTAGTGACGACGTTTTGGGCCGAAACCCTTCATCAGGAGTGAAGTAACATGGGATGGTCGAGGGGGGATAAGAAGTGGGGGGAGGGATAAAGTAGAGAGCTGGGAAATGATAGGCTGGAGGGAAATGGGCTAGGGAGAAGGGGGAATTGTCTGTCCATGGCCTCCTCTACCGTCAAGATGAGGCCACACACAGGTCGATGGAGCAAAACCTTATCTCCCGCCTAGGTAGCCTCCTACCTGCCGGCATGAAAATCCAACTCACAGACCTCTGTTGATACCCCTGCCCCCCCTTACCCCCATCCCTATCTATTATTTTAGTCTGGTTCTCTTTCTCTCTCTTTCCCCCCCTCACTATAATCTCCCCCCAGCCCTACCTTTCTTTCTCTTTTATTTCCCATAATTCTCCACCTTCCCTCTAGCCCATTTCCCTCCAGCCTATCACTGCCTAGCTCTCTACTTTATCCCTTCCCCCACTTCTTATCCCCCCTCGACCATCCCATGTTACTTCACTCCTGATGAAGGGTTTCGGCCCGAAATGTCGTCACTACCTCCTTCCATAGATGCTGTCTGGCCTGCTGAGTTCTGCCAGCATTTTGTGTTTTTACTTATTTCCAGCATCTGCAGATTCACTCGTGTTGAGCTGTATAACTCATCTCCTTCTACCTTAGGCCACAGACTTATCAATCACCCCTGCTATGGAGACTTTCTGGAGTTCCAAGATCCTTATGCTTCACGACCGCTGGACTAAGTGTGTAAATGTAAGAGGGGACTATGTTGAAAAATAAATGTGCTAGGTTTTCTAAAATAGACTCCTTCTACCTTGGGCCACGAACTTATCAATCATCCCTCGTATATCATTCAAACACTATATACAGACCTTCACAGTATAGTAAATTTTAAGTTGCCCCATTCAATCCTAAATATTTAATTGCATGGAGGATTTCTTACTCTTGTGGGATAATGTCTTTCCTGACAAGGGAGGACTCTCTGCCTGGCAGGTGAGACTCTCAAGTTCTGGTGCCTTCTCTGCATTGATGGTAGGACTTGACTCTGAGACTGCAGAAAGAGGTTATGACAGTGGTAAGCCAGCTTTCTTCTCTAACAATTCACTCTGCTGTCCTCAACTGATTGATGTGTCAGCCCCGGATGATATCAGACTCAATCTCCACTGTGCTGGAGAGGGAACCAGATCTGTCCTTAATCTTCCCAAGTACCCACTTTTGATCAGTTCTGTAGGCCCTTGCCAGGACTATTTGTCCAGGAGTGAAACATCGAACCTCTTTGTTTGAGGAGCCTTCAATCTGTCTCAGCTGTTTGTCCTGCATAAGCCTTCTGAGATTAGGCTTGAGGAGATCCAAGTGTGAATGCAAGGGATGACCCAGGAATAGCATAGCTGGTGAATTATTGCTTATAGAGTGTGTTGCATTATGATATGCAAGGAGGAAATTGGCAAGCTTCTGATTCCATGTTAGTGAAATGTGTTTTGCTGACATCGCTCACGGTGCATTCTTTAGACTGTGGACAAACGTTCCACCAAGTCATTTATAACTGGGTGATGTGGTGCAGATGTAATATATCTTACTCCGTTCATTTTTAGGAATAACTGAAACTGTTCCACTGCATGATCCATCGTCACTGACTAAGTGTTCTGGACCACTAGTCTTTGCGAAGAGGCTTCTCAACACGTTAACATTGTGCAAGGCTGTGTAGTGGAGGCCATTGGGGACACTCTTGGCGACTTTATAGCTGCATTCACTACTACCAAGAAACTTGTGTCCATGAATGGTCTGGTAAAATCCATGCGAATCCTCTGCCACAGCAATACAGGTCATTCCCAAGGGTGGAGAGGCGCTGTGGGATATTTTCTGGACATGTTGGCATTCCATACAGTGCATGAGAAGCTGCTTGATCTGTGGATCTATTGCAGGCCATCAGACAAAGCTTCAAGCCAATTCTTTCATTTTACCCATGCCTAGATGACCTCCAAAATTTTAGCTCTCAACCACTCACAATCCTCACATCAGGCAACCTCTGGCAAGGGCAAGTTCATCTCGGCCCTGGTAGAAATGGGGTAACTGGAGTTCCTGCTGCACATCCCAGCCATTTTGGGTGGCCCAGTAGATGGTTCTTTGGATCATATCTGCCGTAATTGAGAGACTTTCGATTTGAGTTAAGGAATATACATCAATAAGAATATTGTATCTTTGTTTGTAAATTTTTCCAGTATTTCCTTTTCTAAGAGTGAACGGGACAATCCATCAGCATTTCCATGAATAGTCATCCTCTTGAATTCAATCTTGTAATAGTATCCTCCAAGAAACAAAGCCCATAGTGTAACACCCTTCTGTGGATTGAAAATGGACACCAATGGTTGATGATCAGTAATGAGAGTAAACCCTCTCCCATACAAATACTGACTGAAATATTTAACAACCCAAACCAGACTCAAGGCCTCTCTGTCAATCTCTGCATAATTTTTTTGTGCAGCGGTAAGGGAACACGATGCAAAGGCTATGGGGCATTCACTTCCATCACACATATATGTGATATGATCCCACCATACCATTAGGTGAGGCTTCACAGGCAAACCTCACTGGACAATGCGGATCATAAGATAGATAGATAGATAGATAGATAGATACTTTATTCATCCCCAAGGGGAAATTCAATGTTCCTCCAGTATGATATCACATAAACACAAGACAGACCAAGACTAACTGACCAAAAAAACCACATAATTATAACATACAGTTACAACAGTGCAAAGCAATACCATAATTTGATAAGAGCAGACCATGGGCACGGTAAAAAAAAGTCTCAAAGTCCCAGATAGCCCATCATCTCACGCAGATGGCAGAAGGAAGAAACCTCCAACGTGGCAAAACTTCCCGATGCAGCCTCTGGAAGCACCCGAGCACAGCCAACTGTGAGTCCGTCCGAAAACTTCCGACAACTTCGTGCCTCCGACCAGCCCTCCGACACCGAGCACCGAGCACCATCTCTGCCGAGTGCTTCAACCCCGGCTCCGGCCACCAAGCAACAGGCAAAGCCGAGGATTCGGGGCCTTCCTCTCTGGAGATCTCTCCGATCGCTCAGTAGCAGCGTCAGCAGCACAGGCATGTCAGAAGTTTCGCCAGATGTTCCTCCGTGCTTCACACATCCGTCTCAATCAAATCAGGATTGTGCACGGCCCCTACTTACAGATAACGGATATTCCTTACTGGAGTGGCCGCTGCGCCCTGCGTCGTCGCGCCGCCATCTTGATCTTATAATGTGTGAGTACAGTCTGATGTCACCATTTCCTTTGCCTTTTGGAAAGCCAACTCACACTGCTTTGTCCACTGTCATTTCTTCCCGATCTGCAGTAATAAATTCCTGGATTGGAGCACAGCTGCCAGATTTGGCAAGAGACTGCTATAGTAGTTGACATATCCCAAACAAAGGACTGCAACTGTGACATGTCTCTTGGCCTTTGGCATCCACCAGTACTTGAATTTTTCAGCACATTTGTGTAATCCTTATGCATAAATAGTGTGACCACAGTAAGTGATGTTTGGTTTAAAGAATTCACACATGTTGTGTCATGCTCAGAACCCATAATCTTCAAATTACTTTAATACTGTCTTGGGGTTTTGGAGGTGTTCCTTTTCACTCTTGAGCACTGCTGTGGCATCATCTGGAACCTTTTTTAATTTGCTTTCATACAGCTTCATTGCGGAGGATGTGGGAAGCAAAGTGTGGGTGGATCTCCAATCAAGTTGTAGTTGTCCCAGCTAGTCATGTCCCTACAATTCGGGTTCTCCTGATTTTACCATATACAAGCCCAATGTGGCTTGTAGGTTGTTGTATTTTGCTGTCATGAACGTCACTCCCACAGGAGTTATCTTTTCTATGGTTAAAGTTCTTAGTTCGACATCTGCAGGCTTCAGTTTAGTATCTTTGAAATGCCATTCAAAACTTATTTTATGGACTGACTGAAACAGCAGAGCCAGTGTCCAATTCTATTTTAATTGATTTGCCATTCACTTCTGGTATAAGCCACATTGCACGTCTATTGTTAATTTTCACACTGTAAATCTACGGCTACACAGTCCTGTGTCATTCTCATCATTATCAGATTTTTCATTAACAGTGTGCAGATTAGTGCTTCTTTTGGAACTGCAACTTGACTTTTTATCTTTTTTCAGCACATTCATGAAATCCTTACGCATAAATGCATAAATAGTGTGACCACAGTAAGTGATGCTTCCATTTGCTTACATTTTTTTAAAACTCAATTGTGTCTTCCCTTCCGAAGAACATGTACTGGGTGCTTTTATTTTTAACCTGACAGTCTCTACACATGCTGGGCTACATTTTTTTTCAGATTGAACGTCCTGCTGCACTTTAACAGATCAGTAGCTGTCTCAGGTTAGTTTTAAATGTACCTCATTGCCAATGTTACGTTTTTGCATCATCAAAACATTAAACTAATTCAATGGAAGACATGGGAGTCTAACTTCAAGCGAGGCATGTGATTACATATACAATTCACATATTTATACAAATAACCCGTAAAGAATTATTTAAACAAACAAGAATGTTTAATCAAGCAATATATATACAAGATTACTCAAATAGTACTGAAGTATTAAATACACAGCAGCTGGGTCATTGTAGCTGTCACTACACTTATGGATTACATGTGGAGGCCAGCGTCAGAGTTGAAACTTGCTGGGAGCTGCCAGTGTTACTCTGTCTTTCCGCTTGTTACATCCTTTTCCCTTGGGACTGAAGGCAATTCGATGTGGCAGAGCTGAGGCGAGGTGAGGCAGTGGGCCTGCAGCCAAGATCGTGAAAGGTTGGGCACAGGTTAAATTGAAGCTGCAGGGTCCAGGCTCCAGAGTGTATTGATGCGATGGAGGTATACTGGCTGAATCGAGGCGGCAAAGACCAGCATATCCATACATTGGAACCCACTGTTCGGATGGGGATTTAAGCACTGGGCTTGATTGAAAAGTTCAGGCCGTTAGGGCCTGAGATGAGGTGTGGGCCAGTTTGGATCGCTGCTCCAGGTCGTTTCCTCAGCCCTGCGCTGAATCATGGGGCTCTCTTTACAGTCTTCAGTTCAGAAACACTATTTGCTTACAGTTACTGTTGCATGCCGTTTTTTCTCATTGCACATTGGGTGTTCGACGGCCTTCTTTTTATGAGTCATTTTATTTTAATTTTTATGGGCTTGATGTTTTTATTCTCTGCACATTGGGTGTTAGACAGTCTTTATTATATACATACATGGGGTTTGGCTTTGGCTTTCTTTCTTACGTGGCTGCCTGTTGGGAAACAAATCACAAAGTTGCACAATGGATACATACTTCGATAATAAATGTACTTTGAACTTGAACATCCTCATTGGATTGTTGTGATCATTCATTTAAAAGACAAACCCTGTCTTGTGGATTAAAGGAACGAAGGTAAATTATTTATTTTATTAATTTTTAAAACATTTTTAAATATTCCTTAGTATTTTAATCATTTAACTACAATGTTTAAGGTCAGCAACACACCTTCCAGCTTTGATTGAAAGTAATGTTTTGTCATCAGCCTTGGCTCCTGTCAAGGCTGGAAGGGCTTATGGGATCGAACCTTCAGCAGTTCACTACCGAGGATCATTCCTTGTCAAAACTCCAGTGCAGCTTACCAGATATCTTGGAAGTGGCCACACAGGTGATAGGGTGAAAAAGGAGGCATATGGCATGCTTCCCTCTATTAGTTGGGGCACTAAGAGTAAGGAAGTTATGTTGTAGCTTTGTAAAACTCTGGTTGGACTGCATCTGGATTATGGCATTCAGTTCTGGTTGGCCCATTATAGGAAGGATGTGGACAGGTTGCAAAAGAGGTTTGCCAGGATGGTGCATGTGGTATAAGGAGAAGTTGGACAAATCTGTTTTGTTTGCCCCTGAGATGAAGGCTGAGGTGAGACTTGGTAGAAGTTTATAAAACTATTCCAGGCATAAATAAACAGATGGTATCTTTCTCCCAGTTTTGAAATGCCTATTACAAGAGGGACATGCGTCCAAGGTGAGAGGGAGAAATTTCAAGATGTGTGAGGTAAGTTTTTTACACAGGGAGTGGTGTGTGCCTGGGATGTGGTGCCAGGAGAAATAGTGCAGGCAAATGCTCTAGTGATGTTTAAGAGGCTCTTAGCTAGGCACCTGAATGTGCAGAGAATGGTGGAATTGTTGGCATTGTGCAGGCTGAAGGGATTAGTTTTAGTAATCTATTCAAATACTAGTTGAATTGGTTTGCCACAACATCCTGTGCCTAAGGGCCTGTTTCTGTGTTGTACCGTTCTATGTACATAGACAAAGAATGATTGTTGTTGGAAATCTGAAATAAAAGCAGAAAATGCCAGTAACATTTGCCTTTCATAGACAAAGGAAATCTCTCATCCATCCCCTCTTAGTATCCATCCTATCACACACATTCCTTTTGTTCTCTCTCTCCTCCACTTACTCTGCAATTTAAAACATGCTGAATTATAATCGCTTACACTTCAGAAGGAAGGTCATATCCCTGTCATGCTAACTCGATTTCTCTCCATGTATGATGCCTCACCCGCTGAATGTTACTGGCATTTTCTGTTTTTATTTCAGATTTCCAACAACAATCATTCTTTGCTCTTGAAATAAATTTCTGAAGCATTAAACTATTTTTTTAAATCACTGCAGATCTTTGAAATGTGGAATTAAAATCAGTAGCTGCTTTCAGTTCCCAAAAACTCCCTGTTGCCTGCAATTTTACTTCCCTATCCTACTTCCATTCTGACCTGTCCATGGTCTCACACACAGAGAGGTTAATTATAAATCAGAATCTCCCTATATACAAAAAAATTTAACAAACAGGTTTGTCATTGAACAATCATTTATCTTCATAGAATTTTGTGTAGAAAGTAAGTTTGAATCGCATAACTGCCTCAGATCCTTTGTACATCATTCTTATTTAATGACCTGATTTGTAATTTTTTGAAGAGCTATACCTTTAAGAGATCTTATTCAGAATCATATTTATGTTTTATGTAACCATTTTATCAATTTCTAGAGCAAACACGAGGAAATCTGCAGATGCTGGAAATTCAAACAACAACACACACAAAATGCTGGTGGAACACAGCAGGCCAGGCAGCATCTATAAGGAGAAGCACTGTCAACGTTTTGGGCCGAGACCCTTTGTCAGGACATTCGTCTGTGCCTGACCTGCTGTGTTCCACCAACATTTTGTGTGTGTTGTTGTTATCAATTTCTATTTTGGACAAGTGTGCCCTTTATATTTAGGGCTGTTTTTAATGACCTGTGCCATTCAACAACCCACCTATTTAACACTGGCCTAATCACAGGACAGTTTGCAGTGACCAATTAACCTGCTAATTGGTAACCTGCTACTGTGCTTCCTCAGCTGATAGTAGACATTAATTAGGAAACAAATATTCATCATAAAAGTAGTTTTGCAGCTCTACCACTGACCAATAAGGACAAGATCTAAAGGAAGTATCTACAATTCCAGGCCAATGACTGGATTTGAGGCATCTAACCTGAAGGACATAGCATAAAGGAACTGCGGGTTGGAGCTGAAAGGGAAATGGCAAGTGCAGGTGGCTCCTGATGCCAAGCGCAATGTAAGGTCATCCTCACTGGTTCACCTGTATGTATCTTTCAATTATAATCAGGTTTACCATAATTAAACTGTGGTCTTGACTCTTTGAGTATTTGCATTGCATTCTTGGCATACAATTGGAATTTTTCCCTGATTACCATTCAACAGATTATGGTGTTGAAGACGACATGCAGCACTGGAACAAAATAAGGAATTTGCACAAAAGTAAAAATTGGTGTAGACAGTCCCATAGAGTCAGAGAAGAGTAGAGCACAGTAACAGGCCCTTTGGCCCATCTAGCCTTCACTGAACCATTTAATCTGCCTATTCCCATCGACCTGCTCTAGGACCCTAACTCTCCATACCGCTACCAACCATGTACCTGTCCAAACTTCTTTTAAATGTTGAAGTCGAGCTTATATGCACCACTTGCACTAGCAGCTTGTTCCACACTCTCATGACCCTCTAAGTGAAGAGGTTTCACCTCATGTTCCCCTTAAACTTTTCACCCTTTACCTTTAACCCATGACATCTAGTTGTAGTCCCACACAACCTCAGTGGGAACAGACTGTTTGCATTTAGCCTATCTATACCCTTCATAATTTTATATACCTCTATCAATCTTCTAAGTTCCAAGGAATGAAGTCCTAACCTATTCAATCTTTCCTTCTAATTCTGTTATGACTTGCACCCAACCAGGCCAGCGTCTGGTGTTTAGATGCTCCAACTCTCCAGAATATGGACAGTTGGCACGGCCCACTTAAGAGTTCAGGACTGTCCTGCTAATTGACAATCATGTTCTGGGAGCCAAGAATTGAGTACTTAAAGAGCACCTGAAAGGAAGTTCAGTGCTCAGTCATAATCCTAACTAGAGATATCATCTAGCATTTTGATTTTGTTCAGTTTTTGTTCCAGCTAATAGCATGTCTTGATTCCAGCACTTGTGTCCAAACCATCCTCGTCAAGATCTCTCATCAAAGTACGATTGAGCCAACATGGACCCAGTGAGGTATCAGAGTTTCTTGGCTGCTGTAGCCAGCCACAGTGAGAGGATTTCTAGACAGAACCTGGAGGTACATGACTTCCAGGCCACTGTATACCAGCTATTACAAGGAGGATGCCAGAATTGGTAGGGTGAAGCTGTCGGTCACTCTGTGGAGATAGTACATCTTTCGACCCCAGAGAGATTCGACAGAGACCCAGGTTCTTGCTATGGCTTCCTCACTCAGTGCTCATTGGTGTTCAAACTCCAGCTGTCCCAGTTCCCTTCGGAATGCAGAAAAGTGGCCTTCATGATCTCTCTCCTGAACTGGAGAGTGCTCACTTGGGTCACCACACATTGGGAACGAAGGTTGGAGATTTGCATGGATTCAGAGGATTTCATGGCCAGCATGAGAAAGGAATTTGAATCACCCTGCTGGCACAGACAGAGCCTCGGACATTCTGATGAAGCTGCATCAGGGAAGTCGGTCAGCGGAAGTTGACGCGAGAGAGTGGTTGGAACAGGGAAGCCTTGGACACTCAATGCCACCACAAAATTTGCGATGGATTAAAACATGCCCTCGCCTCGTGAGAGCCAATGGGGAACTTACAGTTCCTCATCGACCAGTCCATCTGCCTTCACGATCACCTGGCAGAGCATAAGAGGGACTACATTACAGAACCGAAGAGGGATAGCCCAAGCCCAATCTCAATCCAGTGTGGTTCTACTCACCCCGATCTTGGAGCATGACCAGCCCGTCATCTGCTCGGGATTCTGTGGAGCCCATGAGATTGATTACACAAGGTTCCTCACCAATTAGAGGTCCTGGCATCGGACTCAAGGCGGCTGCTATTACTGTGGGGAAGCCACCTGCGGACTGAATGTCCAAAGCTTCAGGGCTATGCAGAACTACTAAGACCAGTATTGGGAGGACTGTATCGATAGCAGCCACTTCTCCCAGTCCCACGGATTCTGGTTTTGTGCTGAAGGCGGAGATCACTGGGGGTAAGAACTTGAGGAAGGTGATGGATTTTGTGGATTCTGGGCAGTGAGTAATTTTCTGGTCTTAGAAACTGTCCGTTGATTCAACATACCGCTGCGAAAGTTGAACCACTCTGTGCTTGCAATTGTCTTGGATGGCTACCCACTGGGTTCTGAGCAGATCCAGCAATAGACGGTGGTTTTGCAGATGAGGAAAAGGGATCATGCCAAGGACATTAGTTTCTGCATCATTGTCTTTCCACCAATATCCCTGATCCTCGAGCACCCTTGGCTGTCCCAGGAGAAGCCATCTGTGAACTGGAGGGAGGGGAGAACCATTGCTCGGTTCAGTTATTGCAATAGGGAATGTTTGTGGAGAGGTGTTCAGATCCCCAGACTCTCTCAAGACCTCTGATCAGCAAGGGGACAGTCTTCAGAGCGAGGTAACCCGAAGCCTAAGGGATCCAGCCGCCAGGTCCCAAACAAAGGGAAGACTCCTAAACGCAGACCCTTGGGGTCTGTTCCTGGGGGTGCAGGGACCATCTGTAACACCTCGTGGCATCGCCTGAGGAAACAATGGAGTCTAGTGAACTTAGAGAGGAGGCTCAGAGGTCAGTCAAACCACTCCTGCCACCTAAGAACCCTCAGGAGTCGTCCTTGAAGGTTGGTTCAGAAGAACTTGCAACATCCAGGCCGGTGAAAGTTCCTTTTGTGTAGAAGGGCTTGGAAGAGGCCTTCAGTAAGGGGAAGGCTTCGACTGTTCCACCATACCGACCATACGACTGTGCTATAGATATCCTGCCTGGTACTTGTCCTCTGCGTGGCTCATTATACATGCCTTCAGGTCTAGAGAGAAGTGCAATGGAGGAATATATAAAGGAAGCTCTTGCTATGAGATTCATTCGGCCCTCCACTTCACTAGCAGGCGTAGGCTTCTTCTTTACGAAGGAAGGATGGGAGCCTCCAGCCATGTACTGATTATAGAGGATTGAACAGCCTAAAAGTCAAGTATTGTTACCCTCTTCCACTCATGAATACTGCCTTTGAGATTCTCCAAAGAGCAGGAGCATTCACAGAACCAGAGCTACAGAGTGCGTACAGTCTGGTCCGTATAAGGGAAGGTGATGAATGGAAGACTGCGTTCAATACATCGATGGGGCACTACAAGTACCTGATTATGCTCTTTGACCTTGCGTATGCTCCAGCAATTTTTCAGGACTTTAAATATGACGTGCTCTGGGAATATTTCCATAAGTATGCTTTTGTCTACATGAATTACATCCTAATCTTCTTTAACTCCATGGAGGAGCACATCAGTCATGTCAGGCACACTTTAAAGAGGCTCCTAGAGCATGGATTTTATGTCATGTTGCAGAAGTCTGAATTTCACACAACTGTTTCATCATCTCTAGTGGTGATCTCAAGATAGACCCTACGAAGACCCAGGCAGTCAGAGATTGGCCACAACCATCCAGTATCAAGCAAGTCTGACGATTCCTGGGGTTTGCTAACTTTCATCATGAGCTCATCAGCAACTTCTGCTCGGTGGCAGCTCCTCTGTCAGCTATAACTAAGAGATCCACAGGCCCCTTTGTCTGGACTACTAAAGTGGAGTCTTCTTTTGCAGAGCTCAAACAGCAGTTCACTGCAGTTTCACCTAAACCGGACCTTCCATTCATTGTGGAGGTGGAAGCCTCGGACTTTGGAGTGGGTGCAGCATTGTCTCAACGATCACCTTCGGACAGTAAACTGCACCCATGTGCATTCTTTCTCCAAGTGGCTATCCCCAGCAGAAAGAAACTAAGACATCAGAAATGGGCAGCTAATAGCAGTTCAGCTGGCATTGGAAGAATTCACTAGCATGAAGGGTCCAAGAACACCTTTATTGTCTGGACAGGTCCCAAGAACCTGGTTTATATTAGGAGGCCAAGAGACTGAATTCCAGACAGGCCAGGTGGTCTCTTTCCTTCACCTATTTTAGCTTTGTCCTGACCTATCGACTGGGGTCAAAGAATCAGTAAAAAGATGCCTTGTCTATTCAGTTTGACGAACCTGGAGGAGAGGAGCAGCTTACCACCATTTTGCTGCAATTGAAGTTGATAATGCCAATCCATTGGAGAATCGATGAGCTTGTTCACAAGGCCTAGGCACAAGGGGAGAGTCCAAAGGACGGTCCTCCAGGTCTACTGTTCGTCACAACCAAGCTCCATCAGGTCACAGATATTCCTGTGGGAACATTCATCGAGAATGAGAGCTCACCCAGGGATTGCTAAAACCCTCTAGTTCATCAAGAGGAGGTACTGGTGGTTTGGATTGGTAAAAGAGGTTTGGCAATACGTGCAGCCATGTGAGGTATGCACCCAGAACAAGGAACCCATACCCAACCCCAAGGCTCCTCCATCCTCTCCCTACCTATTCCAGACAGATCATGGGCGCACATCTCCACTGCCTTTGTCACAGGTCTTCCACCGTCCAGAGGGAAGACCATCATCATGGTAATTGTTGATAGATTTTCAAAGACCTGCAGATTCATTGCCTTGGATAAATTACCATCTGCATCGGAAATGGCCAAAATTGTCCTGGAACAGGTCATCAGAATCCATGGTTCTCCGGTGGACATAGTCACGGATCGTGGTCCACAATTCACATCAAATGGACTAGGGCAAGGGAATTTTTGTTAGCCTGTACCTGGAAGGCTGAAATAAAGGCAAACTGCAAAAGAAGACAGGAACCAGTTTGGCAGCCTGGACAACAGGACTGGCTGTTGACTCACGATTTGCCTCTCCATGTGGAGTCTAGGAAACTGAACCCTTCAAGGTTCTCAAAGAGTAAACCCAATGACTTGCAAGCTCCCCAAGACACTCAAGATCAATCCCACTTTCCATATTTCCAAGTTGAATTCTGTGAGTACCTGTCCTTTAGCCCCAGCACCATCAGCCTCACAGCCACCCAGATTGTTGATGGGGAACAGGTTTTCACTGTAAAAAGAATTCTGGATTCACAAACCATTTGGGTTCCTCATGGTTAGGGAAGGATTTGCATAAGAGGAATGGTGCTGGGTTCCTGAAAGGGACTCTTGGATCCGGTTCTCATCTCTGACTAATATCTTTGCCTCTCTGAGCAGCCAGGGCTGTCAGGAGTCAGCCGTAGGGAGGGTGTCCTGTTACAATACGCAACCAACCATGCCAGCTTCCGGTGTTTTAACTCTCCAACTCACTGGAATATGGCTAGCTGATGTGGCCCCTTTAAGGGTTCAGGAGCCTTAAAGGATAGCTAATTGGCAATCATGTTTTGGGCACCAAGAATTGAGTATTTAAAAAGCACCTGAATGGAGGATTGATGCTCAGGGTGGTTGTGTGATTGGCTGATGATTGCTGTCCAGCAAGGGAGTTGGTGCATGTGTGAAAGTGGTTTGGAACTTGTTGAGGGAAAGAGAGTGGGAGTTGCTGGGAGGGGGTTGCCTGGGTCTGGTAATGGCAGACAAGGCGAGAGGAGGGGCTGAGGGAAAGAGAGTGGAGAAGGAGCGAGATAGGGATTTGGGATCAGAGGTAGGCAGCTGGGGAGAAATGGATTATTGTGAAGGGAGAAATAAAGGGAATAAGGAGATAGTGAGGGAATGGATGAATGAAAACCGAGACAAAGGGAATAAAAGAATAAGAAATGACAATGGAGAGAGTTCTGAAAGTGAGGAAGATGAACAAGTTCAGAGAGGAGGTGTTGTCATAATTAGGTTTAATGAGAAGGCGCAAGGACACATGAAGAAAATTAACCCGTTTGTGCTAACAACAACTCTGGCAAATAAGATAGCAGAAATAGTATTTGCAAAAGTCCTTAATGATGGCAATCTATTGGTAAGATGTGCAAATGAGGAACAACTTGAGAAAGCACTCAAGCTAAAAGAGATAGGAAAATGCAGGGAGGGTGGGAGCACGAAATGGTGGTTGTAAAGGAGTGATCACGGGTGTAACAATGAGTATCAACATGGAGGAGTTGAAGAGGAATATCAAAGGGGGGAAAGTAATTAATGTGCTAAGACTGAAAACAACAAAGGAGGGAATGAAAAAGGAAAGTGAAACAGTATTGATTGAACTTGAAGAAGAAAGAGTTCCAAGGAAAGTGTTCCTGGGTTTCATGAGTTACCCAGTAAGGGTATATGTGCCAAAGCCATTGAGGTGCTATAATTGTCAAAGGTTTGGACACATAGCTAAAAACTGTAAAAGGCAGAGGAGATGTGCTAGATGTGGGGATGATCATGAATATGGAAAGTGCGGAACAGGAGTGCAACCAAAATGCTGTAATTGTGGAGGAGCTCATAATGTGGCATATAGTGGATGTGAGGTTATGAGACGGGAGAATAAAATTCAAGGAATAAGAGTGAAAAGAAAGATCACTTATGCAGAAGCTGTAAGAATGTCAAGAGAACAGAATAATGCTCCTAATGACCAGAGAGCAATAGGGATGCAAGAGATGCAGCGAAGAGTAAATGACAGGATTTATGTGGGGGAAAAAAAGCCCTAGTAACATTCATTGCAGGAGTCATTAATAGTACGGCAGAGATAAAGTCAAAATGTGACAAAATTCAGCTGGTGGTCAAAGCAGCAGTAAACCATTTAGGGTTAGTAGGACTGACATGGGAAGAAGTGAGGGAGAACCTCACTAATCAGTCAAGCCAGGAAGTGTCATAGGTTGGTTAGTACACATTATGGTGATTCTTTTGCAATGGAATGCAAGGAGTTTACTCGCCAATGGCCAGGAATTTAAGGACTTTATTAAGGAAATGGTTGTAAAACCGGATGTAGTGTGTATTCAGGAAACTTGGTTGAAACCAGCTTTAGACTTTGTGGTACATGGGTATACAATGGTAAGGAAAGATAGAAATCTAGGGGGAGGAGGAGGAGGTTGTGCTATGTTAATCAAGCAAGGTATACCATATAGAGTACGGGAAAAAGGAGACGATCAGGAATACATAGTGGTGGAAATATGGGAGAGACGGAAGGGAGTGGTTATAATTAACTACTACAATCCATGTAAAAGGTTGGATTTGGACAGCCTACTAAGGATACAAGGACAAAATAGACATAATGTAGTGTGGTGTGCAGATTTCAATGCTCACAGCACAATATGGGGGGGATCCGATTACAGATTCAAATGGAATGGTAATTGAAGATTTGATGGAAGAAAGGGATTTGGTATGTATGAATGATGGTAGAGGAACAAGGATAAACATAACAACAGGAACTGAGTCGGTATTAGATATTACGTTAGTGTCTAATGTCTTGGCTGGCATTAGTAACTGGGGAGTTTGGACTGCTTCAACAGTAGGCAGTGATCACCACCCAGTTTTATGTTCAGTGGGTGAAAGAGTTGAAATAAGACCAGGTGGGGGAGTCCCAAAGTGGGTGTTTGGAAAAGCAGATTGGGGTAAGTTCCAGAAGTTAAGTGAAGAAGCATTGACAAAGATTGACATTTCTGGAGATATAGATGATTTAAACAGTCAGGTGACTTCAGCAATTATTATGGCAGCAGAAGGATCTATACCCAGGAGTAAAAATAGGATGAATAGAAAAATAGTGCCAAGGTGGACAGAGGAATGTTGTCAGGCTGTAAAAAAACAAAAATAGAGCATTCAGGCTAGTTAAAAGAACCCATAATATGCAGCATTTGATTCAATATAAGAAGGCACAGGCAGTGGTGAGAAGAACTATACGTCAAGCTAAAAGAGCAAGTTGGAGGAGTTTTTGCACCAAAATAGGAAGAACAACACCTGTGGGAGAGGTATGGGGAATGATTAAGAGGATGGGGCGAGATAGAAGGGATTGGGAGTATCCAGTAATGATATCTGAGGAGGAAACGGCAGTCTCCAGCAGGGATAAGGCTGAGATCATGGCCAAGTCATTTGTAAAGATACATAGTTCAGAAAATTTGTCTGAAGAAGGGAGAAGGAGAAGGGAAAGAACAATGAGTCAATACCCAGGTGTGTTAAACAGGAGGAAAGAAACAGATGATATAATTGATGATCCATTTACTTTGGCAGAAATGGTGAGAGCAATAAAGAGATCGAGACCAACCTCTCCAGGGAAAGATCTAATATGCTACGTTATGCTAAAAAATCTAGGAGAAGGAGCGCTCTTGAAGTTACTGCATTATTACAACCGAGTGTGGGAGGAAGGAAGATTACTAAGTGCATGGAAAGAAGCAGTAGTAATTCCAATAAGGAAATCTGGCAAGGATCCATCAAAACCCACTAGCTACAGGCTAATAGCACTAACATCAAATATATGTAAGGTAATGGAAAGGATGATAATTGATCTTGAGAAGAGAGGAATGATGGCAAGTTATCAGAGTGGATTGGTTTTAGGAAGGGAAGGAATTCCATGGACTCAGTGATAAGGTTAGAGACTGAAATAAGAAAGGCCCAGGCAAATAAAGAATCAGTAGCTGCAGTGTTTTTTGACATTGAAAAAGCCTATGATATGATGTGGAAGGAAGGATTATTAATTAAACTGCACAAGATGGGGGTTGGGGGGAGAGTTTTAAATTGGATTAAAGATTTTTTGTTTGGTAGAAAAATTCAAGTTCAGATTGGATCAGAATTATCAAAACAGTACATAGTAGGAAATGGCACACCTCAGGGTAGTGTGATTAGCCCGTTACTTTTCATCATTATGATCAACAATGTCTTCACAAAGGTACCAGTGGATATAGGTAGGTCACTGTTTGCGGATGATGGGGCCTTGTGGAAAAGAGGCAGGAACACGGAGCATATAATCAGGAAACTACAAGGAGCAATTGATGAAGTGGTAGAGTGGGGTTATGATTGGGGATGTAGATTTTCAGTAGAAAAAACTCAAACTGTATTTTTCACTAGGAAAAGAATTGAAGTAGGGAAGAAGTTAAGGATGTATGGGATTGAATTAGAAAGGGTTGGATCATTTAAATTTCTGGGAGTTATATTTGATTCACGATTAACATGGGCAGACCATATCAGGAAAGTTGAGGAGAAATGTAAAAAAGTATTAAACGTGATGAGATGTTTGACTGGTAGGGAATGGGGAGCAAGTTGTTCAGCATTGAAGAGAATGTATGTGGCTTTAGTAAGATCTGTGTTGGATTATGGAAGTGTAGCATATGGATCAGCAGCTAGGTCTCTTTTCAGGAAACTGGATGTGATTCAGGCTCAGGTTTTGAGAGTGTGCAGTGGGGCTTTTAAAACATCACCAGTATCAGCCCTGCAGGTAGAAATGGGAATAATGCCTTTGGAATTAAGAAGGATGCAATTGATGGCAAACTACTGGGTTAATTTGCAGGGACACAATGATTCTCACCCTGCTAAAGGAGTGTTGCAGGAGTCCTGGGAAAATGGGAGGTTTCAGAGGGAAAACTTTAGTCGGGTAGGGAATGATATTGCTAGATCATGTGGAATGTTTGATCTAAGGATAAGTCCTTCAGTAGTTTATCCGGTTGTAGCTCCATGGAAGCTGGTATGGCCTGATGTAGACTGGCATTTGTTAGAGGTAAAAAGGAAAGGAAAATATAAAACTGATTTGGTAAGTGCATTTAACTGTCAAGTGATGGAAAAGTATATACTCAGGTCTATACAGATGGTGCTAAGGAACCTGAGACAGGAGTGACAGGTTTTGGGGTGGCTATACCAGCAAAAGCAATTGCATCAGCAGAAGAACATCTGATAAGTTAGCGGTGTATACAGTGGAGATGATGGCAGTGTTGGTTGTGTTGCGTTGGGTGGAGAAAACTAAACTAGTCAAAGCGTTGATATGCTCAGATTCATCTTCAGTACTAGCAAGTTTAAGGTCTTCTCACTCAAACAGCCGGCAAGATGTACTTCATGAAGTCCTTCAGTCAGTCACAAGAGTTGCAAATCAGGGAGGTCAGGTTAAATTTCTATGGGTTCCAGCTCATGTAGGGGTGAAGGGCAATGAAAGGGTGGATGAGTTGGCAAAGAGGGCAATAAAGAAAGAAAATATAGAAATGCACATTAGTATCAGTAAAGCAAAGGTTAAGTGTGTAATCTGGAAAAAAATTAACCAAATGTGGCAAGAAAGATGGGACAGGGAGGGGAAAGGGAGGCATTTATATCAAATACAAAAACGTGTTGCAGGTACTAGGGTAGGAAGTAGATACAGAAGAGAGGAAATTGTGTGGACTAGGTTAAGGCTGGGGCACTGTGCACTAAACCAAATATTGAAATTGATAGGGAAACACCAGACAGGATTTTGTGCGGAATGTCAGGAAGAGGAGTCAGTAGAACATGTAGTTCTAAGTTGCAGGAAGTATGGGATACAGAGAGAGATGATGAGAATTAATCTAAGGGAATTGGGGGTGCAGGAATTCACATTAAAAGGGTTGCTGGGCATGGGTGAGAGAACACAGGTCAGGGTATTTTTAGCTTTCTTAAGGGGTATAGGGGTTTTTTATAGGATATCATGGATAAACAGAAATAGGGGACTAGGATGGGAAGGATGAAGTGTAGGTTAGGGTATGTGTATGTGTGCGATTGGGTGAAGGGATTTAGAGTGTGAGTCCATCGCATACTCCGGAACAGAAGGAGGCGGTAATGCACCATTAAGCTGGGTGCCAACCACTGTAAAACAAGACGGGGAGAGGGAGAGGGAGAGGGAGGGAGGGAGGGAGAGGGAGGGAGAGGGAGGGAGAGAGAGAGAGAGGATTGATGCTCAGAAGAGTTGTGGTGGAACTGGAGGGTGGAAGTGTTGTTTTGATGTTCGATCAGTGGTGGTTTCCCTTAACTTTTGGTTGGCCAGTTTGTTTAATTTTATGTATTTTATTAATTTATTTTCTTTCCCTTTATTCAGCCTAGTAGTTTGAAAAGGTTAGTTTGTAGCTTATGGCTGCAAAGGGTGGGGGGGGGGGGGTTGAGATTGAAGGAGGAGGGAGGGACACTGTAGAATACTCCAGAAGTAAGGGTAACTAAAAAGAGAGGTGCATCAAGTGAAAGACCTGATGTAATAGGGGACAACAAATTTGAGGAAAATGGGTGACTTGGAGGAATTTGTAGTTCTGTATAAAATTAAAGGTCAGAAGGAAGGGGAAGGAGGATTTAGAGCCCTTAATCCTTTGAAAGTGGCAGCAGCATTACAGAACGAAATAGGTAAAGGATTCCAGGCCAAGATTTTGTATAATGGATTGCTGTAAATTGGTTGCAAAGATGTTGACCAATATAGCAGTGCTAAAATGGTGGGAAAATTGGTTGTGAAAGTGGAGTGTATTACTCTGAAAGAAAGGAAGGGAGTTGGGTGGTAGTGAATGGTGTTTGGTCTGGCATGACTGAAAAGGAAATTTTGGACAATATTAAAGGTTGTCGAGTGACTGAAGTCAAGTGATTAAAATCGGGAGAAGGAGGTAATTAGGATTCTCCTGTCCTACTGGTTTTTGCAGGTGATGTTCTTCCAACTCGAGTCTATCTTGGGAGCATGTCTTATCAAGTTAGAGAATATATTAGATCTCCCTGATGCACCATCAATAACTCTCTCTGAGACGTAAAGGTGAGATATCGGCTTTTATTGACTGGAAGATGGAACAAGCAGTGGTTGACCACCATACTACATCCTGGAGACTGAGAGGCCGGGCTCAGACCTCCATCACCTTTATACAGGGGTCTGTGGGAGGAGCCACAGGAGCAGTCAGCAGGGGGCGTGTCCAGACAGGTATATGTAGTTCACCACATTCACCCCCCTTTTGTTTTAAAAGAGAGTCCCCATGTGGCGAAGAAAAGCTTTTCAAAATAGAGAAGTAATGGTAAGTGTATTTCTAGATACTGAAAGAGCATATAACTCACTATGGAAGGAAGGTTTATTAATTAAACTGTGATGCGGGAATTAGAGTTAGAATGTTTAATTGGATCAAAGATTTTCTTAAGGAAAGGACAATTCGAGTAAGAATAGGCGGAACAATCTCCAAGTCAGTTAAAATAGGTAATGGTTCTCCTCAAGGAAGTGTCATTAGTCCAGTTCTTTTTAATGTGATGATAAATGATATCTTTGATCAGGTAGGGACAGGATTTGGCAAATCGTTGTTTGCAGATGATGGTGCAATCGGGAAAAGAGGAAGAAACGTAAAGTATATATTAAAGTAGGTACAAAAGGCTTTAAGATCAGTTGAAAACTGTGCAAATAAATGGGATTTCAGGATTTCTGCTTCTAAGTCCAAACATATGAGTTTTGGCTTTAGAAGAAAGATTCCTGATTGTGAGTTGTGTCTATATGATTCTCCATTAAAAAAAGTAAAGTATTCAAGTTTTTAGGCATCTGGTTTGATGAAAGACTTACTTGGAAGGTTCATATAGATAAAACAATTGGGAAGTGTGAGAAAGTATTAAATGTTATGAGAAATATTGCTGGATGTGACTGGGGAGCAGGGCGGGAAACTAAGCACTTAATAAATCTAGTTATGATTAGATCAGTTATTGATTATGGTTGTGTTGCTTATGGTTCCACTGCTACAGCAGTGCTTGAAAAATTAGACACTGTGCAGTCCAAAGCACTTAGACTCTGTTGTGGAGCTTTAGAACAACATCAGTCCCTGCATTATGTGTGGAGATGGGAGAAGTGCCTTTACATTTAAGACAAGTTAAGTTGGGCCTGCGGTATTGGGCAAAACTAAATAGCTTCAGTCACAGCTGTCCATCAAAATGTCTTTTGCAGGAGACGTCAGAGCGCCAAAGTAAAATTAAAAGATATCCATTTTTAGATTTGGTTAATATCTGGGCTGTGAAATTGAAACTGACTGAGGAAGACATAACTGACCAAATTTGCTTGCCACCTGTTCCTTTTTGGCTTTTGTCAGAACCAGAAATAGACCTATTCCTCCTTTTTCAGCTTCAAGGAACCAGAGCAATTTCAACAGCGTCGATTGTAAATGAATATTTAAATAATAAATGGGGATCTTATCTGAAGATTTTTAGTGATGGCTCAGTGGACCCAGAGAGCAGTAAGGCAGGATTTGGGATGTACGTGTCTCAACTTGGAGTTGAGATTGGTCACCGGGTTTCAGATGGTGTTTCTGTCTTTGCAACAGAATTATTAGCAATCCTCTGGTCCTTATGGTGGATAGAAGACTCTCCACCATGCAGGGTTATCATCTGTTCGGATTCTGCTGCTGCCTTAGAGGCTATAAAAGAGAATAAATCAAAAACTCATCCTGACATAGTTATTGAGATTGTCTTAGTTTTGTTTAGAGTAGGGAAGATGGGTTGTGAAGTCCGATTTACATGGATACCTGGGCATGCTGGGGTGGAGGGAAATGAAATTGTGGATGGCATTGCAAAGTCTTCCTTACAGAGCGGGCAAGTAGGAATTAGAATACCCCTAGGCAGAGCAGAATTGAGAAGTAGGATGAAAAAAGGCATAGAGAAGCAATGGCAGGAGGATTGGAAAAATGAATTAAAAGGAAGGCATTTCTTTTCTAGTCACCCACTGGTTAAAAAGGTCTCAGACTGTTACTCTTTAAATTGTAGAGATATTGTGAAATTAACTGGACTTGGGTTGGGGCATTGTGGGCTAAACTATTACTTAAAGATAATAGGAAATCATCCAACTGGATTATGTGACTGTGGTAGTCCAGAGACAGTTCAGCATGTTTTGCTGAGTTGTAATCGATATAAAATTGAAAGAAGCATATTGTTCACGAGGCTGTCTGACTTATATGTATTTTTTTTAAATTATATCTTTGTTTGGCCACCAAGAGAACCACCATCTGATTGAAGAGTTTATTATTCTGTTTCTATGTGCGACTAGTTCATATGCGAGAATTTGAGTTTCTTAAAATTCTATAATTAATTATACTTCCTGCGGAGGGCAGTAATATGCCAAGATGCATCGAAACTGCCGGAAGTAGAAGAAGGATTGAAGAAGGATTGGGACTGTCCTGTCTCCCTTTCTCTTCACCATCTATACCTCGGACTTCAACTACAACACAGAGTCTTGCCATCTTCAGAAGTTTTCTGATGACTCTGCCATAGTTGGATGCATCAGCAAGGGAGATGAGGCTGAGTACAGGGCTACGGTGGAAAACTTTGTCACATGGTGCGAGCAGAATCATCTTCAGCTTAATGTGAAAAAGACAAAGGAGCTGGTGGTGGACCTGAGGAGGGCTAAGGCACCGGTGACCCCTGTTTCCATCCAAGGGGTCAGTGTGGACATGGTGGAGGATTACAAATACCTGGGGATACGAATGGACAATAAACTGGACTGGTCAAAGAACACTGAGGCTGTCTACAAGAAGGGTCAGAGCCGTCTCTATTTCCTGAGGAGATCGAGGTCCTTTAACATCTGCCGGACGATGCTGAGGATGTTCTACGAGGCTGTGGTGGCCAGTGCTATCATGTTTGCTGTTGTGTGCTGGGGCAGCTGGCTGAGGGTAGCAGACACCAACAGAATCAACAAACTCATTCGTAAGGCCAGTGATGTTGTGGGGGTGGAACTGGACTCTCTGACGGTGGTGTCAGAAAAGGGGATGCTGTCCAAGTTGCATGCCATCTTGGACAATAACTCCCATCCACTCCATAATGTATTGGTTAGGCACAGGAGTACATTCAGTCAGAGACTCATTCCACCGAGATGTAACACTGAGCATCATAGGAAGTCATTCCTACCTGTGGCCATCAAACTGTACAACTCCTCCCTCGGAGTGTCAGACACCCTGAGCCAATAGGCTGGTCCTGGACTTATTTCCACTGGGCATGATTAACTTGTTATTATTTAATTATTTATGGTTTTATATTGCTATATTTCTTCACTATTCTTGGTTGGTGCAGCTGTAGCGAAACCCAATTTCCCTCGGGATCAATAAAGTATGTCTGTCTGTCTGTCAATTTTAAGCCTAACTAGAGATATTGTCTAGCGTTTTGTTTTTGCTCAGTTCTCCTTCCAGTCTAATTCAGTGTCACGATTCCAGCCTCGAATACACCAGCACTTGTGCCCAAGCCATCCTCGTCAAGGTCTCTCATCACAGACTGATGTCCTCCCATCCTGGTAACATCCTTGTATATTTTCTCTGTACTCTTTCAACCTTGTTTACATCTTTCTTGTAGGTAGGTGACCAGAACTGCATACAGTACTCCAAATTTGGCCTCATTAACGTCTTATACAACTTCAATATTACATCGCGTCTTGGGTTTTTTTGTTGGCAGAATGAAAATCTGTGTTATTTGCCATTAGTTTACATTTCTAGGGCAACACTAATGTTGAAATGTCAGAATACAGGGTAGATGAAAAAGCTTAAACCTAAGTAAATGCACTTGATCATGAAAATTATGTTTTTTAGCAAAAAACATTTGTAATGGGCAGCAGGTTTGGCAGGATTTGTGAGAAATTCACATACTGAGGCATGTGAACCTTTATCAGGAATAGAAGATTTTAATAGAGGACAGTATTTAAAATAAGAATAGATCAAGGTGTTGGAGAAGAAAAAATACACTGTGGTATATGGGAAAAGAAATAATGACCTGTAAAGTGCTTAAATTGAAGACAGGAACTGATTTAAGGGAAACAGGAGATGGAAGTCAGCAAAAGGGGAGACAGCAAAGCATAAGTGAATTATTTAGTGAGTGGAGATAGACGTATATTCAAAACAGAGCAGTGAGCCAGGTAATTGACACACCATCAATAGCTCTCTGAGACGTGAGGCGAGATATCGGCTTTTATTGGCTGGAAGAAAGAACAAGCAGCAATTGACCACCACATTGCATCCTGGAGACTGAGACCGGGGCGGAGTCCCCAATTGCCTTTATACCGGGGTCCGTGGGAGGAGCCACAGGAGCAGTCAGCGGGCGGGGGGGGGGGGGGGGGGGGTGTCCAGACAGGTATATGTAGTTCACCACAGTAATAGAAGAAAAAGACAACTGAAGAACATAGGTGACCACATTAACACACCTGGGTTGGTGTGGGTGAATGAGAATTTACAAGTTTCAATCCTGTTCAATGAATTGAATTGTTGCCATGCAATTTTATACTTGGTCTAAGAACTTCATATAGGGTAGGATTTAACTATATTTCTCCATTGCTGTTTTATAAACCAATAGACTTAATGGCAATAAAGTGGGTCATACAAAATAGTTAACCACAATGGAAAATAATTTTCTGTTGGACTTGATAGAATATCACAACATGGACATCGTTCTGTTCTTCACCTTACAGCTTAAAACTTAATTAAATTGGGCCAGTAAAGCTGTAGTCAGCTATTCTCGGTTAATGTTGATGCCATTTCTATTTTGTAACATGACGTCTGATGTCTCAGATTGTCTGTCCATGGGATAATATTGCTTTTTGCACCAGTACTATGTAATTAGCCTCTCTGGTGCATCTAATGCCACTGGTGGTGTTTTATTAGACAATAAAATGATACTAACAGTCACTCTCCTGCACTATTATTTATGCCATCCTCCCCGTGGCATTAATCAACAGCACAGTAGGCAAACCCAGCTGCCATCAAAGGTGTTACAGAGCACTGAATGAAGTCTGTCTGGTGAGATGTTTAAGAAACAGAAGGGCACCATCCTTCAGGATTTAAACAGAGTGGATTCATTTCCTTTTAGATTTTAAAAGTGAACACAGTAAATACAGACAAAATACAAAAATACAGTGGACTAATATAACTAGGGTTGTTTTACATTTAGAGACATTATTTTTGGCTATATTTTGTCCAAACTCTGGCCTAATAAATACAAACAATTACAGAATTTTAAGAACATTAGAAATAAAAACGGGATGAACATTCAACGCCAACCACCTGCTCCACTATTCAATGATTGTTGTTCCTTTTCACACCTTGGGCAGCATTTTTGCCACTTTCATAGCATTTGACTATTTCTTTTTCCCCGAGGCCGAGTTGCTAACTTGACACTCAACCCATCACGAATGGGAAGTGTGCAAGGAACTGGCTGGATTCGAACCCAGGACAATTCACCTCTAAATCTGCTGATGATGCTACTACACCACTGACTGGTTCATGAAGATAATAGCTAGTCTTTAATTTCCAATTTACCTTCATTCACTATCCTAATATCCCTCAATTCACATAATTATCTATTGATCTCGGTCATTAATAATCTCTGTAATTAACTCTGAAACTCTGAAATTCATTATTTTCAGGGTGAAGAAATTTCTTCTCATTTCAATCCTGAATCGCCTACTCTAAGAACTCTTGGTTCCAGATAATTCAAAGGAAACATCATCCCTGTAAGGCCCTGAAAGAATATTATTGGTTTCAAAGAGATTATCTCTCATTTTTGTAAAGTTTAAAGGTTATAGGTCTAGACTACTTAATTTCTCCTCAGAACAAATCCTATCAACTGACTAACCTTTGTTATACTTTCTTTAGTCTTTCTCAGTGAGTGAGACTAAATCTGTATACAATATTTCAAGGTAAATGCTTACACAGGATACTCAGGGCAGATATCTTAGATCTTTGTACAATGTATGGCAATCTACTATTTGCTTTCCTAATCCCATGCTGTACATATCAGTAGACTGAAAGTTTAGCAAATGTAAATATTGAAGTAAGGATAGAAGGAGAAAATAGGTAACCATTGACCAGTTAACCTAACATCGGTTGTCTGGTAAGTGCTGACAATACACTTACATAAATTAAGTGATTAAACATACTGAATCTGGATAATGAAACAGAAGTTATGTTTGAAATATCTATTGGAATTTGGGGGGCTGTAATTAGATGGTAGGTAAAGGGAAAACAGTAGATGAAGTACAAACTTTGTAAATTTATATTTTCAATAGAATTTGTTAAAGTACCACACAAAAGTTACTTGTATAAAATAAACACACACAGTTTGGGCTTGTGTAAGAGAAGTGGCGTGGCAGATGTTGGAATCTGGAATTAAACATTCTGCTGGAGGAGACATGACAATGGCAGTTATGAGGTGTTTAGACACATGAACATGCAGGGGATGGAGGGAAATGCATCATGTACAGCCAGAAAAGATTTTCTTTAATTTAGCATTGCATTCAGTATAGACAGTCTAGGCTCAAGGGCCTGTCCTATGTTGTACTGTTCTATGTCAGATTTGGCAGATTGAGAGTAGCCTTTGTGAGGATATCCCACATCAAGGTGAATCCAAGATGGATTCAAAGATAGAAAGCAGGGAGGAAGAGTAAACAGGTTTTTTTTTTGCACATTAACTTATCACAAAGGCCAGAACTAGGTCTTCAGCTGTTTACAATCTGTTTCAGTTACCCAGATTTTGTCTGTAAATAGTAAAACTCAGCAAGTCTACATTTGCCTGTGTAATTGTCAGCAAGTTTGGGGCTTTGGGACAGATCTGCAAGTCCTAATAATGCCGGCTCGGACCTACTGGTAATTCCTGGGCTGCATTTAGAACGTAGAACAGTGCAGCACAGTATGAGCCTTTCCGCACACAATGTTGTGCCAACAAACATAAACCTACTCCATGAACAAGCTAACCATCCCCACTTTATAGTCCATAACCCTCTATTTTCCTTAATCCATGAGCCTGTCTAAAGGTCCCCATCTTTTCAGCCTCTAACAACACTCCGAGCAGTGTGTCAAGGCACCTACTGTTCTGTGTATAAAAGAAACTTGCTTCATCACCAAACCCTGAATGAAAAATTACTTGTATTTTTATTCAGATTTTAATTGTTTTGAATTAATTCTGCTCACCTATTTAAATATGTAATAATTGTAATATTTTGATTCTAAATTTCATTTCATTAGCTTTTAAATGTTCAGAATGTTAGTTCATTCGAATTTAGTGAAAATCTTTGACAGCAAGCAAAGCTGAGGGCTGGGCTATATCATCAGTCAAAGGCTAGTTCATTCAGAGACTTTGTAGTGCCTTGTGGGCAGGGTTTGTCCTTGACTACTCATATTACCTACAGTAAGTATGCCCTTTGAGGATCCACAACTCTCAGACGCTGGGACTACATCAGCAAACTAATTTTTTAATTTATCCATTTTTTGGGGGAAGTGAGTGTCAGTGACAAAGTTAGCACTTATTGCCCATCACCAATTGGCCTTGGAAAGTTGGTGGCCGGCCATTCTTTTGAACCATTGCAGGCCATCTGATGAAGGTACCTCCCACAATACTTCTGGGGTTTGGAGTTTCAGTATTTGGACATACTGTCAATGAAGCAATGGTACTTCAGAGTCACAAAAGTTTCTGACTTGGAGAGGAGCACACGCACAATGTCGTTCTCACCCGCATGGTGTCCTTGCCCCAGGTAGTAGTAGTCACAGTTTTGGAGGATGTCATTGGAGTAGCCTGAGTAAGGTATACACTGGAGCCAAGGGGTACTGGTGGTCAAAGGAATGACTGTTCAGGAGACAGAGGGGTGCCAATCAAGTGGGACATTTTGTCCAGCATGACATAGACCTTCTTGAGCTTTGTTGGAGCAGCACCCTTCCAACCAAGTGGAGAGGATTCCACCATGCTCTTGACTTGTACTTTGCAGATGAGGGAATTGCTTTTGGGTGACAGGAAGGGAGTCATTCACTGGAGGCTACCTCATCTCTACCTTTACTACTGCAGGATTTACAGTATATAATGGTCCAGCTGAACTGCTGCCCAAAAGTGCTGATGTAATTGAATGCCCAGTCATGGACTCCATGTTCCTGATTGCTGGGGATGCTCATTCGAAGTGGCCAGAGGTTATACCAATGAAGTAAAAAGCTCAGCGAAGACTGTCTCTGCTCTGAGGACTACCTTTGCGAGAAATGGCTTACCAGAACAAATTGTAAGTGACCACGGGCCACAATACCCATCAGAAGAATTCTGACTGTTCATGAAGAAAAATGGCATCAGACGTTTCAAGTCAGCTCCTCACCACCCAGCAACGAATGGGTCAGCTGAAAGGTTTATCCAAACCTTCAGGAAGTCCATTAATGTGATAGACAAAGAGGACATTTCTCTACAGCACAAGGTGGACAACTTCCTTTTTGTGTATCAGACCTCTGTTCGTACAACAACAAATCAGACTCCTGCATTGCAGTTCATGAACAGGAATCTGAGATCTCACATAGACCTCCTGAATTCAAATCTGTGGAAGGAAGTGCAGGATAAACAGTTCAGCCAGTTGCCAAGTAAATCAGCAAGGGGCTTTGAGATTGGACAGGATGTCCTAGTGTATGATTACCAAGAAGACAAGTGGACACCCAGTAGGATTGCTACAACAACTGGACCACAGATGTACACAGTGGATGTTGGAGATCAGACAGGAGATGTCATGTGGACCAGATACTGGATGCTTAATTGAAGAACACAACTGTTGTCTGCATTCAACAAGATGGACACATTACAGTCACCGGACTTGCCTCTCAATGATGATGTCACGGATACCAATGTGACATTGAAAATGTAGAACGTTGTCTGAGACAAGACACCTACCAAACCTGATGCCACTCCACAGGTCCAGAGGCATATCCTGAAAGAAACAGAGCACCACCCAAAAGACAGAATCTTTAGAACTGTGGTTAATAAAATACTGTTATTGTGAAAGTGTAGCGATGTGCTACACACAGCGCTGAAATAACGACACGCAGTCGGTAAGTCGTTTCAAGACTAGTTTATTCAAACTTCGCGGCGCTGGCATTTTATCCGGGCGGAAATGACGTCAGAGGTGCATTACCAAAGTCTCCCCCCATGCGCTGGCTATTTGTGAGCCGGTTCACCTGTGCAGAAAGTGGGTCGCCACGTACCCGCCCCCCCCCCCCCAGAACCAGCGATACTCCCCCCAATGTCCACAGTCTGGATCAGCCTCTGTTTGGGAGGTCCCCAATTCCTCCATCCTCTTGAACTCCTCCTTCGCCAGGCGGAGCTTTTCCGAGGGGAGCCTTAGTGCGCGGGCGTGGAGGGGTGGTCCCTTGGTCGGGATGTGGTGCTGAACCCCGTGTCTGGGCATGGCTGCCGTGAACTGCGGTGCCAGAATCGATGGAAAGTCTGCCAGGATTCTGGTGAATTCATTGTCCGACAGCGTGGTGGAGTCCAGGTGTGGGGCCTGCAACTTGGCTTCACCCAGGGAGAACGTCTGGAAAGTCTCGGCATGTACTAGTCTTTTCCCTTGCAAGTCGACCAGCAGGCTCTGAACTTGCAAGAAGTCCGCCCCCAGGAGTGGTTGGGCCACGGCGGCCAGTGTGAAGTCCCACATGAACCGGCTGGCGCTGAACTGCGGCTGCACTGTGCAGGTGCCGTAGGTCTGTATCATGCTGCCGTTTGCGGCCCTCAGGGTGGGTCCTGGCTTCCTGTTGCGGATGTCGTACCCCGTCGAGGGCAAGATGCTGATTTCCGCTCCGGTGTCGACCAAGAAGCGGCGTCCCGAGTTTGTCCCAGACGTACAAGAGGCTGTCCTGGTGGCCAGCCGCCATAGTCATTAGCGGCAGCTGGCCCTGGCCCTTGTAGGGCGGGCGACAATGGCGGGCTTCTGTGCCCCACCGCTGGTGGTAGAAACACCACTGTTCACTGTCCTCCTCACTCCTGCCTCTGTATAGTGTGCGCTCCGTTGCCGGGCCTGGTCTGGTCCGCTGTTGGGTGCGTTGCCTGGTAATCTGACCAACGGACGCCACGCTCTCCCTCTTGGCTTTCCACAGCACGTCTGCCCGGGCCGCCACCTTCCGGGGGTCGCTGAAATCTGCGTCGGCCAGCAGCAGATGTATGTCCTCAGGCAGTCACTCTAGGAATGCTTGCTCGAACATGAGGCAGGGCTTGTGTCCATCAGCCAGGGCCAGCATCTCATTAATCAATGCTGACGGCAGTCTGTCTCCCAAACCATCCAGGTGAAGCAGGTGGGCACCCTGCTCACGCCGTGAGAGGCCAAAGGTCCCAATGAGCAGCGCTTTGAGTGCTTCATATTTGCCTTCTTCCAGAGGCGACTGTATGAAATCTGCAACCTGGGCGGCCATGTCCTGGTCAAGGGCGCTCACCACGTGGTAGTAACGTGTGGAATCAGAAGATATCTGCCAAATCTGGAACTGGGCTTCTGCTTGGCTAATCCACACGCGTGGTCGCAGCGTCCAGAAAGTCGGCAGTTTCAGCGAAACTGCGTGAACAGATGAAGAGTCGGTCATCTTTGGTCCAAATCTCGTTTGGACCGTCGGGGTCACCAATGTAGTGATGTACTACATACAGAGCTAGAGACGACACACAGTCGGTAAGTCGTTTCGAGACTAGTTTATTCAAACTTCACGGCGCTGACATCTAATCCCTAGCACCTGCCCTCTCCAGGCAGAAATGACGTCAGAGGTGCATTACCAAAGTCTTCCCCCGCGCGCTGGCTATTTGTGAGCCGGTTCGCCTGCGCAGAAAGTGGGTCGCCACAAAAGCATGTTTATTTGGAATAGGGGTTGTGCAAGGAAGATTGAATGTTTTGTACATATACAGTTTTATGTTGCATTAATCTAAAGGAGGAAGAAATGTAATCTCTTTCTTTTAGAGCATTGACCACCCCCCAGCACTACGCATTGATCTGTTTTCTGCACGTGCACTTGTCTACGCATGCACATTGTTCTCTCTCTCTCATTGCAATGTGAATACACCAGTTAAAGCCATCTCCCATGTTCCTGCTTTTTTAAAATTGATACGTAGTTATGCATAGACACAACACTGTCCATGTGTGATATTCTGTCAAAGGATCACTTTGTCCAAGCTGACAAAATAATTGTCATACCCAGAATTAATTGTATCTGTTGGTAATAGAAAGTTATCAGAGATCTTCCTTCGAGGTACAGTTTTGATCAGTTCTGCTTGAATTATCAGCTGGAAAGTTGGCTTTACCAAGGCCTTTGACAAGGTTCTGTATGGGGGTTTGGTCAAGAATGTTCGGTCATTTGCCATCCAGGATGAGGTAGTACGTTGGATTAGGTATTGTCTTTGCTTACAGCTGTGGAGGCCAAATCATCGCATAAATTTAAAGCAGAGGTTGACAGGTTCCTGTTTAGTCAGGGTAAAAAAAAGTTATGGGGAATCGGATTGAGAGGGATAATAAATCAGCCAAGACGGAATGGCAGAACAGACTCGATGGGCCGAGTGGCCTAATCCTGCTCTTTTGTCTTATGGTCTTTTTGTCTGTCTGCACTGCACTTTCCCTGTAACTACAGGATGGCAGTGCTCATGGATACAGTGGCCACTCTGGTTCCAACCAACAGTGAAATTTCTTGTCCTGTTCATCTTTTCTATGACCAATAAGCACTGCTGAACATTAAGAACACTAAAATCTGCAAGTCTACCCCATTAGGAAGCGGAATAACGAAGGTGCTGCACAGTTACGGACTAACCCGGAGAGTGGGCTGTTTCTCTGCACTGCAGTTTACTGTAGTAATTTGGGAAAGTGGCCATCAGAAATGGTGAGCTCCAACACAGAGACACAGTAAGCGTGCCAGTATTAAAGCCAGACTTACAGCGGATCCTTGCAGGCCCACACTCCCATCAATTTTACTTGCTAGCATCTGATCACTGAAAAATAAACTGGATTGTCTGCGTCTGAAGCAGCGGGAGATGAGAGACTGTTGCACACTTGTCCTGACGTAGCTTCAAGACACCATTACAGACTCAGCCACCCAGCGAGAAAGCCTAATCTCTTTGTGGATGAACAGGAATGCTGCGACCTCTGGCAAGACTCGTGAAGGAGATCTGTGTGTCTACATCAATAAGAACTGGTGTGTGAACGCCTTGGTAGTAGTGGCTCACTGCAGATAGAGATTTTAATGGTGAAGTGGAGGCCATTCTGCTTACTGAGGGAGTTCACTGCCATTGTGGTTTTTGCTGTTTCCATCCCTCCTCCCCCCCATGCTAGTACTGGGGAGGTATTGCAGGTACAATCTGTAGCCTCAAAGCCACTCATTCCAATGGTGCCTTCATTGTTGCTGGCGGCTTCAATCATACCAACTTAAAAACAGTCCTGCCAATGTTCTACCATCATGTCATCCTTGTAATTAGAGAAGAGAATATATTAGACCTGGTTTATACCAACATTTGTGGAGCCTACAAGCCTGTGTCCCCCGCCCCCACCTCAGAATCACCCTGTATACAGACCACCGGGTAAACGAGTCAAAGCAGTTTGCATGGAGATCAGGACCTGGCCAGAAGGTGCCACCTCAGCACCGTAGGGCTGCTTTGAAAGCATGGACTGGAGCATATTCAGGGAGGTGGCTACCTACAATAGTCATGTCAACATTGATGAATATGCGAGATCGGTAACTGGCTACATAGGAAAGTGCACTGAGGATTTTACGCTACACTGCCAGGGTAAACCAGAAACAAGGTCTGACTGGTTCGTGTGCCGCTTAGGGAATGGGACTCTGTCTTCAGATCGGGGGACAGGACGACTGTGGTCAGCAAAAGCCACAATCTCCCATGCCAGCAGGAAGGCAACGTATGAGGACGCACAGGAAATCCACAGACACCTTTGTGACACCAGGGACACATGGCAAATGTGGCAAGGTACACAAACCATAACTGATTACAAGTCCACCCTGCACATCAGTGGCAGCGACGCTTCACGCAAATTGAACGGTGT
Source organism: Hemitrygon akajei (assembly GCF_048418815.1). Lineage (NCBI taxonomy): Eukaryota > Metazoa > Chordata > Chondrichthyes > Myliobatiformes > Dasyatidae > Hemitrygon > Hemitrygon akajei. Next base: position 166,196,063 of record NC_133128.1, on the reverse strand, counting down.
GACATTGAGGAAAGCCCCTTCTCTTCCTGAGGAACAAGCACCCTGTCTTGCTGCAGCCGAGGCGAGGAGAGTCCTAACCAGAATAAACCCCTGCAAAGCTTCGGGGTTGGACAACGTACCTGCTCAGGTGCTGAGGGACTGTGTGATCCAGCTAACAGAGGTTTTAAGGGACATCTTAGATAACTCTCGGCAACAGTCCACTGTCCCTGCAGACTTCAAGGCAGCTACCAGCAATTCGCTGCTCACTGGAGCAATGGTAACTGGCCTAAATGATTATTGCCCAATGGCACTGGCTTCAACAATCATGAAGTGCTTTGATCATATAAAGTTCCACCTTCCAGTTACATTGAACCCTTTCTAGTTTGTCTATCACTCAAACTGGTCCACTGATGATTTCATAGCCTTGGCTTTCCACTCTGTCCTGCCCCATCTAGAAAATGATGCCTCATATACTAGGATGTTGTTCATCAACTTCAGCTCAGCGTTTAGCATGATCAGAGGCTGGTGGGTAAACTGTCCTTGTGGAACTCAACACTTCTCTCTGTAACTGGATCTTGAACTTATTGATAGAAAGACCCCAGTCAGTGCGAGTTGGTAGCAACATTTCAAGCTCCATCACGCCGAGCACTGGTGCTCCCCAGGGTGTGTGCTCAGCCTGCTGCTGTTTACGCTGCTGACTTATGAAGTCAGCTCAAACTTTATCAATGAGTTCCCTGATGATACAACAGTGGTTGGCCTCATCAGCAACAGTGATGAATCAGCATACAGAGAGGAGGTAGAGAGGCTTGTCAGATGGTGTGAGAACAACAACTTGGGTCTCAACATGGACAGGAGAAGGGAGATGATTGTGGACTTTAGGGAGGAACAGGTCGACCACTCTCCACTACACATCCATGGTTCTGTCATGGAGAGAGTGAAGAGCACAAAGTTTCTTGGTGTACACGTAATGGACAATCTAACGTGGGCCCACAAAACCTCTAGTTAAGAAGGCCTGCAACGTCTATGACTTCTGAGAAGACTGAGGCATGCAAAGCTCCCAGCCCCGATTCTAACAACCTTTCACAGGAGCACCATTGAGAGTGTCCTGTCAAGCTGCATCATTGTGTGGTATGGAAGCTGTAAGGCAGCAGACCACAAGACCCTACAGAGGAGAGTAAAAGCTGCTGAGAGGATCATCAGGGTCTATCTTGCCCCATTTTTTGCATTTACCGGGACCATTGCAGACGAAGGGCCCAAAGCATTGCCGTGGATCCCTATCACCCATCCCGTAATCGTTTTAACCCACCACAGTCTGAAAGGAGGTACAGAGCATCAGGACTAGGACTGCCAGAGTGGGTAATGGCTTCTTTCCTCAGGCTGTGAGACTAATACCCTGCCATCATTGAGGTCTCGTCAGTTGACAGTGAGGAAGGTTATTGTGGATCAGCTGGAAGAATGGGCTGAAAAATGATAGATGGAATTTAATGCTGACAAGTGCAAGGTGTTGCACTTTAGTAGGACTGGCCAGGGTCAGGCACTTAGGAGTGTGGTAATACAAAAGGATCTGGGAAAACAGGTCCATAATTCATTGAAAGTGGTGTAACAGGTAAATACGGTTGTAAAGAAAGCTTTTGGCACATTAACCTTCATAAATCAAAGTATTCAGCACAGGAGATGGGATGTTACACTGAAGTTATTTGGCAAGGCCTAATTTGGAGTATTGTGTGCATTTTCAGTCACCTACCTACAGGAAAGATGTAAATAAGGTTGAAAGAGTAAAGAGGAAATTTACAAGGATGTTGTCAAGTCTGGAGGATCTGAATTATAAGGAATGATTGAATAGGTTTGAACCTTATTCCTTTGAATGTAGAAGATTGAGTGGAGATTGGATAGAGGTATACAAAATTATGAGAGGTATTGATAGGGTAAAAACTGATATAGGGTGGAACTACAACCAGGAGCCATGCATTAAGGGTGATAGGTGAAAAGTTTAAGGGGAACATGAGGGAAAACTTCTTTTCGCAGAGGGTTGTGAGAGTGTGGAACGAGCTGCCAACACAAGTGGTGCACGTGAGCTCAATTTCAACATGGATGATAGTGCTATAGAGGGATATAGTCCCAGTGCAGGTCAATGGCAGTAGGCAGCTTAAATGGTTTTGGCACGAACTAGATGGGCCGAAGGGCCTGTTTCTGTGCGGTACTCTACTAAGACTCTGACGAGAGCAGCAAACTGTTTACTTGTGCTATGATTTACTACATGCATTTTTGAATTATACTTTATAAACTTGTTTATGGTATAATATTTTGGTTTATGTGCTGTGTGTGATATGTTGTGTGGGCGCACTGTGGTCTGGAGGGAAGTTATTTCGTTTGGTTATATATTTGTTCAGTCAAATGACAATAAACTTAAACATGACTACATCACTATATTCTGAATTCTGTTGTTGTTTTTCCCTTGTACTGATATTGGGAAATTATCTGTATAGATGGTTTGGATCTGCACCCTCCTCTCTGCCACCCGGCTTTGTATCAACCACATTCTTATATATATTTTATCAGAAATTAGACTGATCACAAGTTGAGGCTCCAGGATCTTTGGTGCTAGTGTAAAGAGCATCACAGCACCATTGTATTGTAGAATGGAAAGAGAAGGGAGCGGGTGATCACTTACGTCCATGCTAGCACTCTGCTAGAGTAATCCAACTCATCTCGTTATGCTTCCTGTCCACCAGTTATGGTCTCAGGATGAATTAATCAATATTGAAGGTTTCTTCCAACTCCACCAATATATAATCTTTACAAGAGCCTCTAAAATTTTACGCTCGATCCTGGTATGCTGATACACAATTTTTACAAGGTTTTGTGCATAATTTTGTAATGAGTAATGAGCACAGTACGCAACTATAATGATCCAATAGCTCCATTTGTTAGAATAAACTCTTTAAGTTATTCAAGTCATATTACTCATGGGTGGTGGTTCAGAAGTTAAAATGCTTTTTCATCAAACCATTTTCAGCTGTACTAACCAAACCACAACAAGGCACCACATTTAATTACATCAAGAAACATTCTTTAGGATTATACTTCCATGATTAGAATGGTCGATTCCCAGACCTTCCTCCAAGAGGACCACAATCTTGTCGTGGTTCGGAGTCTTGGTGCCACAATGACTCAGAGAGCTATATGGCTGAAGTCAGGGCTTTATGCTTTGGCTTTTGGTAGGGTCACCCATGCCAAACAGGTCAAAGGGTAAAGGCTAGAATAAGAGCGGTCCACTGGTCCTCCAGGTTCGGGGGTTCAGCTCAGGGCTAACAACCTTGACTGCTAAAACAGAATTGTTACAGAAACAACAATGAAGAACTCTTCTACACCTGAGTGTGAAGATATTCCTGCGTCTCCACCCGGGTTGCATGACTGACAGTAGTGAAAACCAAGCTACTGGCACGATCAAGGAAGCCCTGAACACGGGCAGAGATGAAGAAATTTCATTGCTGCCCTATATGCCAGTGGTGTAACAGGCAGTAGGTCCATTACCAGAGTCTGCATTCAGTGTGATGCAAATATTTTTAAAGGGAACAGTTTCCAAATATCATTCTCTGGATTGTCAATGCTGCTTGAGGGAACTTTACTACTAAATATTTTTTGGAACGAGTGATTCACCCTCTCCACCTTCATTGGAACACCTTCTGTGTTCTCTTCTGCCACTTTGGGCCTCTTACTGGTAAAATGATAGAAGTTGTAAAAATATTTTACTCATAGCTGGATATTGCTTGCATTTATTGACCTGACAGTGAGTGTTATGTTGCATCTGAATGATTTGTTAGGGGGTGTCAGAAAAGTATTGATCATGTTGGTGTCAGACCAAAGTCAAAAACATATCCTTTCTTCAAAGGCATGAGTTTTCATGAAGTTTTATCAGATTATAGTCTCTTTTACTGATATTCAGTTTTTATTTCAAAGTTTTAAAAACTTTTTCTAATTTTCCAATTAACACAAATCTATTTTGTCTTTGGATTATCACTCCCAGCCTTTGGTTTACTGGTCTAATAACATAGCAATAACATAAAATATTCAGGAAAATTAGTATTTATGGTTTTGCTCAAAGAAATATTTGAATATTGAAGTTTCATTCTTCATTCTCTGCTTCATCCTTAAAATTAGGGTGTAATTTTTAATTGAATTTTTGTCAAAAGGCAATTGTTCAGGTTTATGTGAGTGAGCAAGGCCTCCATTGGTCAGGGTTGACTATGGCTCTTCAGTCTGGATATGCAAGCCAAGGCAGTGAAATATGGAGAATAAGCTGTGGCCTAAGTAGCAAGCTCCCCCTCTCCATGCAACCGATGAACCCAATGGAACGGCAGAGACCGATACATTTTGGCACCAGCAGTATTGCAGGAGTTGCCAGTCAGCGTTGAACTCAACGTAGGACTGCCTTAGGGACTCCAGCTTTGGATTCTTCCCTCGGACTTTACTCTCGAAGCCGTCCCCATGAGTGGGTATCACCGCAAGGCAGTGGAGGTTTGAGATCAGAGTTTTCCTTCTCCTATTTGAGCTGTCAACCATGACTGACAAGCCCCATCTGCCCAAAGCGACTGGTTTTAAGGTGGCAGTAACCCACCTTTGCCCCTTCTCCTGTCAGTAGAAACAGTTACACCGAGCTTGGTAGCTAAGTCACACATGAAGGCTAGAAGCTGGACTTGGTTGTCAAGAGCTATGTGAGGTGCACACCATTGTCCCCATTACCAACCCTGGCTACAACAACCTTAAGGAACCTTCAGGTTCAGGTTTATAAAGCATTAATAGCATTACCCAAAATATCTCTTAACTGGTCTGCAGCAACAAGCAAGCCCAAGGTTTGAGGCCTAGTTTTCACTACAACTGAGGCTACATGGCTCCATGTCAACTGTCCCTCTGCCACACGAAGGTAACAGGCCTTCGGAAACTTACATTATCACTATCCAACAGAGTGAAATATCCGAGACAATCTCCCACAGTTATACTGCACCACCTCCAATGTTCCAAAGACAGCAAGTCAGCTCCTCCAATACATCGGTGGGCTCCTCCGATATCCCGACTGACTCCTTGGATAACCTGGCCTTCTCCTTTCTCGATCTGCTGACTGTCTCCTTTCTCGATATCCCGGCTGGCTCCTTTCCCGGTATCCTGTTTAGCTCCTTCTCCAACACCCCAGCTGGCTCCTTTGACTCTGTGGCTGTCTCCACTGCCAGCACCAGTCCATTTACTCCAATCAATGAGCAGCTCACTGATGGAGTAGCCCTGTAGTACTCAATGTTCTTGTAATGGAATTGTCTTGTGATTGTAAAAAAACAAGTTTTACAAAGAAAGAAAAAGTATCACCCCCTCGAAACTAATCACTAAACTCCAAGACCTAGCCCTCTATCTCCCTGTACAAATGGATTGCAAAGGTAAGGGGCCCAAAGTTGTTCACAATATTCCAAGTAATCCGCCTGGTCCTGGTGACTTCTCTACCTTCAAATCTAATAGCTTCCCAAGCACTTTCTCCTTAGTAATAGCAACTACACTCACTTCTGCCCACCAACACTCAAATTTCTGGTGTACTGCTCATGTCTTCCACAGTGAAGACTGATGCAAAATATTTATTAAGCTCATTTACCATTTTTTTTGTCCCTCATTACTACCTCTTCAACATCATTTTCCAGTGGTGTGATATCTACTTTTGCCCTTCTTTTACTCTTTATATATTTGAAAAAAAACATTTGCTATCCTATTTTCTATTATTGGCTAACTTATCATTCATCTTTTCTCTCCTTATGTATTTTTTATAGTTGCCTTTTGCTGAATTTTTAAAATCTCCCAACCCTCTAACTTCCTACTATTTTTTGCTCTATTATATGCCTTCTTTTTTGCTTTTATGCTGTCTTTGTCAGCTATGGGTACCTCATCCACGCTTTCGAATGCTTCTTCATCTTTGGGATGTATCTATCCTGCAGCTTTCTTATACTCTCAGGAACTCCAGCTATTGCTATTCTGCTATCAACCTACTTGTGCCCCCCCCCAATCAACTTTTGCCAACTCTTTCATGCCTCTGTAACTCGCTTCACACTGATTATATCTGATATCTAATACTGATTATATCTGACTTTATCGTCTCCTTCTCAAAGTGTAGGGTGAATTCTATCATATTATGATCAGTGCTTCCTGAGAGTTCCTTTACCTTAAGCTCCCTAATCAAATCTTATTCACTACACAGCACCCAATCCAGAATTGCCTGATGATTATAACCATATGCTGCTCTAAAAAGCCTTTTCATAGGCATTCTACAAATTCTCTCTCTTGGGATCCAGTGTCAGCCTAATTTTCCTAATCTACATGGATATTGAAATCCCCCATTACTATTGAAACATTGCCCTTACTTATATGCCTTTTCAATTTCCCATTGACATTTATATTCCATATCTTGGCCACTCTTCGTGGGCCTATATGTGACTCCTATCAGAATATTTTTACCCTTGCAGTTTCGTAACTCCATCCACAAGGATTCTACATCTTCCAATCGTATGTCACCTCTTTCTAAGGATTTGATTTCATCTTTTACCAACAGACCCACCCACCCCCTTTATCTACCTGCCTGTCCTTTCAAGACAAAATGTATCCTTGGATGTTCAGCTTGCAACTATGATCTTTTTCAGCCATGTCTCAGTGATGCTCACAACGTCATAACTGCCAGCCTCTAACACGATCATTTACCTTATTCTGTGCACTGTGTGTGTTCAAATATAACACCTTCAGTCATCAGCCTTTTGGAATTTGTCCCCAGGTTAAGTTGCAAGACCATGACGAGGTAGACTCAAGAGTTCATCTTATTGTGCAAAAGTCCACTCAATAGTCTTTTAATAGTGGAATAGAAGCCGTCCTTGAGCCTGGCTGTTGGGTGTTTTCAGACTTTTGTATCTTCTATCTGATGGATGGATGGAAAGAAGGTCCAAGATAGGAGAGGTCTTTTGATTATGTTGTAAATAGTTCTCTCTTTTTAAATTTCCAGTTAAAATGGTTGAGGTAGATAGAACAATACCATTAAACAATGTTTGGACACTCAGTGGCCACTTTATTAGGTACACCTGTACGTCTGCTCATTAATTCAAATATCTAATCAGCCGATCATATGGCAGCAACTCAATGCAGAAAAGCATGCAGACGTGGTCAAAAGGTTCAGTTGTTGATCAGACCAAACATAAGAATGGGGAGGAAATGTGATCTAAGTGACTTTGACTGTGGAATGATTGTTGGTGCCAGAAGGGGTGGTCAGAAACTGTACGTTACCTGGGATTTGCAATTCAAGCAAGAATCAGTCCTCAGTTCTTAGTGTTCTATCGCTTGCTATTTACAATGTAATTGTAACTATTGAATCACCCGTTGTTACCATTGATCTTAAGGGTATAAAAACGTGATGTGCTTTAAGTTTGGGAGCCTCTAATGAGAGTGTTTCCAGAAGAATGTTTTATATCGCCAGCTTCAGTGTTTCCTTGGTGACTTTGATCACTGTCACAACAGGATTTTCACAGCAGTCTCCTGAGTTCACAGATGATGCAAATACAAAGAACATCCAGTTTTGTAGGAGAAAATGCCTTGTTACTAAGAGAGCTTAGAGGAGAATAACCAGACAGGTTCAATAATAATAATAATAATAATCATAATAATAATAATAATAAAATACTTTATTGAACCCAGGTGGGAAATTCTTTCATTACAGCAACAACATTTAAAAAAACATTTAACAGTGTGCAGACCTAACTAATAATAAAGTGCAGAATAATAATATACACCATAATAATTTACCAATGTGCAATATTTTGCAATAATATGCAATAATAACAAAACAGAGACTATTGTATTATGATGTGTGTTTTCCTGTTGCATAGAGATGAAAGGTTGTATCTGCTTATTGCATTTGGTAGGAAAGATTTTGTGTAACGATCTTTGTGCCAGTGGAGTTGAATGAGTCTGTTTGAAAGGTGCTCCGCTGTTTATTCAGTAGGTCGTGGAGAGGATGTGCCTGATTGACCATAATGAATAACAGTTTGTTTTGTGACCTTCTCTCCACCACCAGCTCAAAAGAGTCCGTGTTGTAGCCAAGGACGGATCCTGCCTTTTTGATGAGTTTATTTAGTCTTTTTGCACCACCAGCACCGATGCTGTTCCCCCAACATAAAGCCGCAATGAAGACCGCACTCACTACAACAGTCTGGTAAAAGATCTCCACCATTCTGGTGCACATGTTGAAGGATCTCAGCTTCCTTAGAAGATAGAGTCTGCTCATCCCCTTCTAGGAAACTGTGTTTGTGTTCGTTTCCCAGTCAGGTCTGGTGTTGAGGTGAACACCCAAGTATTTGTACTCCATCACTTCAACTTCTTCTCCCAGAATGTATACAGGACCCATCTCAGCCCTCTTCCTCCAAAAATCAATCACCATCTCCCTGGTTTTGGTGACATTCAGGAGAAGCTGATTCCTCCTGCATCACTCCAGAAGCTTGTCCACCAGTTCTCTGTACTCTGACACCTGCCCATCTCCGATACACTCAACCACCACAAAGTCATCAGAGAACTTCTGCAAGTGGCCAGACTCAGATCTGTACTGTAAGTCTGAGGTGTACAGTGTGAACAGAACTGGATACAGGACAATCCCTTGTGGTGCTTCAGTGCCACTCACCACCATCTCCGACAGGAAGGTGACAGTAACTCAAATAACCATGCGTTACAATAGTGGTGTGTGGAAGGGCATCTCTGAATGCCCAACACATCAAACAGTGAAGTGGATGGGCTGCAGCAGCTGAAGACCACAGACATACAACACTCAGTGGGTACCTCCTGTTCCTAATCAAGTGGCCACTGAACTTCCTGTACCTAATAATAAGAGAAGTTCAAAGGGATGTGGGTCAAACATGGGCAAATTGGACAAACATTGATGTGTGTCTTGGTTTGGCACGGACAAGTTGGACCAAGGGGCTTGCTTCTATGCTGCATAATGATGACATTAATTGCCTTTCAATTTCTTCTTCCCTCGGTGATGATATACTGTGATATTATTATCACAGTCTTTTAGTTGACAGAGCCATTTAACATTGATTTTTTGACATTATTTTTTAACATTGTTTCTTGATGGTTAGGTTAGCAAAAGATTGAATTTTAAGGCGAATGCTCCACTTTCCTTTTATTAATATTATGTTAATAATCAGGAGTTTCTGGCCCAGAACTATGCCTTTATTTCTCCTCAGACTTGAGAGCATCGAGCACATCACTGACCAGTACTGAAAGATGTCAGCATGCTTGCCAGCCATTAACAATTCAGATCTGCAGCTAATTGGCATGCATCTTCCCACAAACAACGGTGATACAAATGCCCAGTTCATCATATTGGCTCTGCAAGAAACCTAGGGCTGGAAATGGGAGGAAAGTGAACTCATTTTAAGTTGGTGCCACAGGATCTTATACCTTCACCCCGAATGATCTTCAGCGTAATGCCTCAGTCAATAGTGCAGCAATCTGAAATGTAGCTGTGGAGATGTGCTCAAATCCCGCTTTTATCTTGGACCCTGTGACTTAAAGTTGATGTTGCAGCCTTGGAATAATGGTGTAATATTCAGATTTCTGTAGAATATTTAGAGTCATACAGCATGAAAACAGGCCTTTCAGCCCAACTTGTTCATGATGACCAAGATGCACATTTAAGATAGTCCCATTTGCCTAAATCTGGCCTGTATCCCTCTAAACATTGCCTATCCATGTACCTTCCTTATATCTATTAAATGTTGTTATTGTATTAGCCTCAGACACTTTTGCCAACTTTTTCCACATAAGAACTACTCTCTGGGTGGAAAATTTGCACCTCAGGTCCCGTTTAAATCTTTCCCATTTCACCTCTAGTTATTGACTCCCTTTCCTTGGAAAAAGGACTGTGTGCTTTCATTCCATCTATGACCCTTATTATTTTAAACAGTTCTATTACATCACCCCATAGTCCTAGGAATGAAGTCCTAGCCTGCCCAACCTCTTGCTATAACTCAGGCTCTGAGTTCTGGCAACATTCTCATCAATCTTATTTCAAGATTCAAGGTAGTTTATTTTTATTTGTTAGTACACAAATGTAAAGGAGAACAAAATGATTGTTACATCAGATCCAATCAGCATAAAAAAACCACAGTAAGCATAAAGAACACAATTAAAACATAATCAATATAAATACATAAGATTAGCTTGTATGCATGTGCTAATTGTATGAACATAAAGTGATTATGTACAGGAGCATCGGCATCTGAATATAAAACGACTCCGGCAAGATGGCGGTGTGACTTGTGGCAGTGGCTTCTACGGGGTCAACAAAACATGCTACCATTATACTTAAACGTACATCTAATGATCGCAAGATCCGGCTATGTATTAAGAACTCAAAGGACTGCGGGTCTACACCATCAGCACATTGCTCGTTGGCGGAGATAATGAAGCAGCTGTGCAATATGCTGCCTCCTGAGTCAATGGAGACTTACAGTCAAATATGAGTGGCTGTCATGATCACTTTTCTGTGATTGCTAGACCCCTTTGGACATTGTTAATCTGGTATGCCGCAAGCTTAATTCACATATTTATTGGATACGAGCAGGGGCAGATAGAGGGGGATGAGTCCTTGGTCGTGGCGAGGATTAGGCCTGAAGCCACGGTGTTGCCTGTTTGCAGCCGCCTGGAGTGAGGGGATGAAGGTGTTGTGCTTCACTGGGGGCGGTGTGGCACGGTGTCCAGAATGGAATCCGAGCTGCCCTCCCAGGGTTTTACTCAGCAGAAGGTAAGCTCTGTTGTGGCTGGCTACAGATATTTTAGTGGCGCTCAGTGGACTCGGGCCTCAAGCTGCGAGGTCACTTGCTTTTCAGCCTCCAGAGAAGAAACGTCCAAACCATTGCGCTCTACCAGCAGCGGCGTAGCGCAGTTGTGGCGACTGAAGATTTCAAATGGACTGAGGAGACTGGACTGTATACATACTGTATATATTTGTCCAGTTGTGCTTTTACTAATATTCTATATGTGTTTGTATATGCGAGGACTGGGCCTCAAAGCCACAGTGTCACCTATGGGCATAGGGGCCAGTTGACAGATGATATCAGTGGGCTGGGGGGATCAGGACTATATATATATATACATGCATATTCTGCATCATTGTAACTTTACTGATATTCTATATGCGTTTGTTGACTTGTATGAATCAAGTCAAGGTGTCGCGTTGGGGTGGGGGGGGTGCGAGTGAGCCTCGTGACTCTTATTACGTGATTGTGATCTTGTGTGTGCTTACTGTGTGTGACTGTTGGTAATGTGACTTTGCACCTTCACCCTGTAGTAATGCTGTCTCGTTCGGCTGTATTAGGGAGTATTCATATATGGTTAAATGACAGTTAAACTTGAATTGAATTGACAGGAAATGATTAAGTAGTGGTGGTTGGGAGTGTTTTGCACTCTTTCCAGCTTAATGACATCTTACCTATAATAGGCTAATCAAAACTGTGCACAATACTCCAGGTGTGGGCTCATCAATGTCTTGTGGAACTGCAACTTCCCAACTTCAGTTCTCAAGGGGCTGTTGGTTCTTTCGCTCTTGGTTAGGCAGTAATTTAGCTCGTCCTTATCAAACCATTTTCCAAGATGAACCGGACGTCCCTTTCTGTGTTTGTGGATGCTTAACATTAATATCATATTCTCTAACACCAAACCATCCTTCTCAAAAAGAAAATAATTCACCAGGTACAATAAAACCATAAGCCATCAAGAAAAATTATTGTTCCTGCAAGTAACCTGAATGGTTAAAGGTTAAAAAAACAAATATTTAAGAGGCAATAAAACTGAATTTAAATTTTCATCATATCTCTGCAAGATTAGTTTGTAAATGCTTTAAGTTCTTCTCCTATTACTGATTTCTAAAGGTTATCTTAGCAGAGTCTTCATGATTTCTGTACCTGAATGTTCATATACATAATCCAGAAAATGCTGATAGTTTTTCCGTATTGCTGTGAATGATGACAACTTCATAAATACGATGGAAAAATATATGCCACCAACTGAAGCGGAGTGAAATCTGTTTGCTGAATATTCACTTTCTAGAGTCTGAGATGCTTACTGCTAGCCATCTTTCTAGCACTGGAGCATGACCTTTCCATAGAGTCAGAATTGTTTGTGACAAAGTTAAACATCTAACTGATGTCCCTTGCTCAGCTTCTTGCTGTAAACAAGAATTAATCTTCCGTTCTTAATGTAAATTGCAAACAAAAATTCAGTTTGAAGTTAAAAGGACAGCTTTGCTAACAGACAGCACTGTCTATAGAGCACGGTCTGCTGGCCCACAGCATGTGACAGGCTGTTCAAAAGAAGTGGTTTACATAGTGAAGTGACCATGACACATTCTGGTCTGCATCAGCTAAACACATGGCAATATAGTTATGTTAGTTGGTCTACATCAAACTAGGCAACCATGGCTAAGTTATTTGCATCGTTGTGATAGAGATCAAGAAAGGTTCCAGAGCAGACTTACTTGGCACATCAGACATGATCAATCAATAACTGGGATATTTGTGTACTCGGACTCAGTCCTCACAGCATGTCTGCTTCAATGTCTGCGTTCTCAAACTCCAGAAGCTTTTAGAGCATCTGTGTGAATTACTTGGTTCCAGCAAAGGTATCTGAAAAACATCAGCAGAAAATAGTGACTAGTAGCAAAACAGTATAAATGTTAGAAAGCAAAATGGAATTGCTAGGAATGACAAGGAGAATAATAGGAAGAGAAATGACTATAATTCATACCTTAACCTTAGGGTTCTGCGACAGACGGCTGCAATTAGTTGGTATGTTCTTTTTATTTGTAAAAATTGCGCCTGTGTTCGGAAATCCTTTGTAGTTTATAAGTATTTTGGAATTCAGAAATCTTTTATAAATCAGAAATCCTCTGTGAGTTTTAAATGTGTGTTATGAATTATTTGCCTAAATTTAAATGGGTATCATTAAAAATGAAACCAGAAGTATTTAAACTACTTTGTTAACTGCAATGATCTCCTCCTTGGTAGGGAGGGGGAACCTATCACTCAAATAGTAGGTATTGCTGGCTAGACCTCGCCAGCGACACTAGGCAGGGAAATAAGCTAGTCCATGAAGAGTACGCAGTATAACTTCCCTAGACTGAGAATAGCTTTTGCATCATGTTTCCTTACCACTGCAGAGAAACATTGTGCACAGATTGACAGAGAGGCTATGAGTCTGGTTTGGGGTGTAAAACATTTTAGCCTGTACACGTATCGGAGAGAGTTTGCCCTCATTACTGATCATCAACCACTAGTGTCCATTTTCAATCCACAGAGCAGCATTGCAAATGCAGAATGGGCTTTGCTTCTTGGAGGACACAATTACAAGGTCAAATTCATGAGGACAATTCAGCATGGAAATGCTAATGGATTGTCCCATTTACCCTTGGAAAAGGAAATACCTGAAACATTTACAAAAGGCAACACTCCTCTTTACGTATTCTCCCTAATGCAAATCGAAGGGCTCTATAATGCAGCAGAGATGATTGAAAGAGAAACCAGAAAAGACCTTACACTGTCCCAGGTCTACATGGTCATCCAAAATGCCTGGAACATGCAGCAGAATTTCCAGTTTCCCCATTTTTACCAGTGCTGGGATGAAATGGCCCTTGACCATTGTTGTCTTATGTGAGGATTGAGAAATGTTGTACCATCCAAGTGAAGTGAGCTAAAGTGTTGGAGGGGTTACATGCCGGTCGTCTAGTCACGGTCAAATGAAAGTTTTGGCTCACAGCTTTGTCTGGTGGTGTGGGATAGATCAGCAGATGGAGCAGCTTGCCACGCACTGTTCAGGATGCCAAGCGCAGCACCTCTCCATCCCTGGGAATGGCTGACATTGCCCTGGCAGAGGATTCATGTGGATTTTGCCAGATCATTTAAGGGCACAGGTTACTTGGTAGTACTGGATGCAACTACGAAGTGTTCCCAATTGCCTCCACTACAGGCAATTTGGATTATGTTGAGAAGCCTCTTCTCAATGACTGGTGTTCCAGAACACTTAGTCAATGACAATGGACCACAGTTTGTTGCAGAACAGTTTCAGCCATTCCTGAAAATGAATGGCTAAGATATATTACATCAGCACAGCCCCACCCGGGTACAAACAGCTTTGTGGAAAGGTTTGGACAGAGTCTAAGGAACGCAATGCGAGCAATGTAATGAGAACACACTGTACTAGTTCCGAATCAGAAGCTCAACAGTTTCCTCCTTGTGTATCACAATGCAGCACACTCCACAACCAACAACTCACTAGCTATGCTGTTCCTGGGTCATCCCTTGTGCTCAAGGTTGGATCTCCTCAAATCCAATGTCCAAAGGAGAGTTCAGGAAAAACAGCGGAGACAAATTGAGGGCTCCTCAAACAAGGAAGTTTGATGTTTCAGTCCTGGACAAACAGTCCCGGTGAGAGACTACAGAGTTGATCAAAAGAGGGTACTTGGCAAAATAAAGACAGAACTAGATCATTCTCCTACACAGTGCAAATTGCATTTGGTCTCATCTGGAGACAACGTATCTATCAGCTGAGGAGAGCAGAGTCAATGATTAGAAAAGAAATGTGTCCAGAGCTGTCAGAGCCACTTCCTGCTGTCCTGGAGTCAACTCCTACGTCCACTAAGGAGGAGGTCCTAGAACCAGAGAATGTTTCACAGCCATAAGTCTCTCCTACCAAATGGAGTGACACCCTTTGTCAGGAAAGACGTTATCCCAGAAGAGTAAGAAATCCTCCATAGCGATTAAATCTTTTGACCTGAGTGGAACAATTTTAAATTTACTATCTTCAAATGTCTGTATAGTAGTTTACTACGTTTGGATGCCTGTATTATATAGTATACTGCGTGCGTGTATATTTTATGCGCGCGTGCGCACGCACACACACACGCACGCACGCACGCACACACACAAACACACAATCTCTCTCTCTCTCTCTCTCTCTCTCTTAATGTTGAGATCTGTTCCACATTGAGTTGGAGTGTATAGTTAAGCAACAGTGTTGTGCATATAAAATTTGAATAATATTGTAAATTTATTGTTTGATTAAGCATTCTTTGTTGTTTACATAACTCATTACGAGTTATATGTAAAAGTACATGAATGGCATACGTCATTACGTCACCACATTATATATGAGTCCCTCACTAAAGTAAAACTGAAGTTTTCCCAGGTTCCCATAGTTTTTGCTCAATTAGTTTTGGAGTTACAAAACATAACAGTTCTCAATTCACATTAAAGTTTTAAAATCACAGGCAAAGTTTCAGGTTTTGTGTCATTCCATAGAAATTCCTGAATAAGCTTGTGAATTTGTTACACTGAGGATAATTAGCTTCACTTTACTCACAGGCAGTGTTGCCTAATAATGACAGTAGAGCCCCAGGGCTGAGCATTCCCTACTACATCATTTTAAAGTGTAATCTCTTCACAAAGTATCATCTAATATTTTGCAAGATTATACTGTAAGGATACATTTCACAATACTGTTGGTAACAATGATCCAAAGCTTAGATAACTGCTCCAATTTTAGACAAGGTCAATTTGAAATGTTTGATTTTTTTAATGAGTTGTTTAACCTGTGCAATGCAAAACAGTTTTGCTTAATGCTCACTCTAAAATTGACTCTCTTCTTCAGTAAATCCCAATTCACTCTGCAATGATTCCACATATGAATTCTGAATCTCAATTTCAGGCTGCATTTATATTAAAACAATGTTGATGTACGAGCACTAGACTTGTGAAGTAAGTGCATTTTTATTCACTTTTAGAAGCCAAGCATACAACAACCACTTTGCAGTTAATATTGAATAGAATATTATTTAAGGTAATGCATGAAATATAATTGTTGTTTGTAACTGTGTTCTCAGTATTTAATCAACCTACTGCATGATTTGAAATGTGCGATTCTGTTCTCGAATCAGGCAGAAATAAGAGGGCAATTAAAAATCTGTTTTTGTCTGCTTATTTTTATATGTGATCTTTACACTGTGTGTTTCCTGCAGATGTTAGAACAGCAGAGGAAAGCAGTAGAGGTCGGGATTTGTTCAGTGATTTAGTACACATTCTCAGTAATCTGGAGACAGTTAGTTCAATTCAAGTGTACTCTCAAATTAATTCTGTACAGTAATCTTGTCAATACCAATAAGAGTTGGCATTCTTGAAGATAATGAATTAATATCTGCTGTTTATTGAGATATTAAACAAGTCTGAACTAATCCACAACTTGTTTTTATTGCCAAGTGGTTAAAATACTGCAGTGCAAAGATCTGTTAATAGTTACTTTCTAAATGACAGATTAATAGAGTGTACCAAGACAAGAGGATTAAATTAGCTATTACAAAATATGTCACTGTTAAAAATTGATGCTCTGGGTCAAAATGTGAGGTTGGCATATTTAAAACACTTGAGAATTCAGTTTAAAATAGAAATACTTTGTGAATCCAGCAGATGGTGCTGTATAGATGCAAACAAATAAAATGTTTCCAACATGTTATATGCTTATTTTGTCATGTTCCTCCGCAATTTGAAATTGCTACCCACATGGGCCTTTAAATGCTTCCTAAGGGATACCACTGTGACTGCAGTTTAGCAGTCAAATACTGACATAAAATAGATGCTGCACATCACAACATCTGTTAAGTGTTATGATATCGTGGTGTTGTGACTTCTACAAATTCCCTGTTAATCAATAATTTTAATTGCTAAAGCCAATCTATGTGGAAAGATTTGTTTTGTGCTATTTTCTGTGTAGTTTTTTTTGATTATTTGAAATCTGTATGCAGAGATTATATTTATTATATTTGTGTGCATTGCACGATTTTATATGGACTTCAAAGTCAGGTAAAAATGTTTATCGGAGTGATGGTGCCAGGCCACAACACTGCTGTTTATGCTATACATCTACTCCATTAGATCAAGAAATCTACTGCAAATAGCAAAAATTTGTTAAAGATATACCTTATGTTAAAGGTATTCAAAGTGATATTCTAGGATAGAAGGATAATTTGCCAGAGACTCTTCTTGCCATATTAAGAAACAGTTGAAAAGACAACTTGTAATATTTGAATGGCTTGTGTAAGAATATTAACCTTCATCTTTCATAGGTGTTTTCCTGGTCAAAATTCAGCTTAAAAAGAAAAATGAAACATAAATATATTTTTGGGGTTGCAGTCATTCTTTAACTAAATAGAAAATTAATGGGCTGGTTAAGTTTGCATCTCTCTATTATCTTCAATGCCTCTTCAGGGAAGGGTGAAGCTATCATTCTGAAAGAGAAATGTAGCATTATCCCTATGAGCTATGCTCATAGCCATTGGAGAGTACCATCTGGACAATTGATGTCGAAGTCAAGCAGCAGTGTCCTGTCATATTTTATCTGAAACTTTGTAACAGAAGGGCTCGGAGAGGCTTTAGATTCATTTGTCTGGATTTCTACTGCTTTTGGCAAAGATCAAATCCAGTGGCAGTTTTGTGAATTTGTTGCACCAAGGCTAATTAGGTTCACTTTACTCACAGGCAGCATTGGCTAATAATGACAGTAGAGCCCCAGGCCTGAGCATTTCCCACTACATCATTTTAAAGTCTAATCCCTTCACAAAATACCTTTTAATATTCTGCAGGATTATGATGTAAGGCTGAACTTCTCAAAACTGTTGTAGTAATGAACATAGTTAACACTGCTCTAATTTTAGATCAGGGCAATGTGAGATAGTTAATATGGTTGCAACATAGATGAAGTTAATCAAATCCAGTCAGCAAGTTTAGTTTATCCTGTTTATTAAATCTACTTGCACCTTTACATTTTTGGTTGTTTGAGTCAGTTGAACACCCTCAGCATGGAAGTACAAACTTCTTACAGAGCTAGACAGACTGGATGCAAGGAGGATGCATCTTTACCACAATAGGTCTACAGCGGATGCAATCTCACTGGCTTTCCACTCTGCCTTGGATCACCTGGACAATCGTTATGTCAGGCTGTTGTTTATTGACTACAGCCCAGCACTCAACACAATCATACCCTCATTTCTAATCATAAAGATACAAAACCTGGGCCTTTGTATCTCCCTCTGCAACTGATCCTTGACTTCCACAATGGGAGACCACAGTTTGTGTGGATTGAAAATAACATCTCATCCTCACTGACAGTCAACACCAGTGCACCTCAAGGTTGCTGTTTGGCCCTCTGCTCTACTTGCTTGACACCCACAGCAGCGTGGCTAGGCGCAGCTCAAACGGCATCTGTAAATTTGATGATGACACCGCTGTTGTTGGTAGAATTTCAGATGGTGATGAGGAGGCGTACAGGAGCGAGATAGATTATCTGGTTGAGTGGTGTCACAGCTACAACTTTAGACAGCATCAGTAAGACAAAGAATTGATTGTGGACTTCAGGAAGCGTAAATCAAGGGAACACACACTAGTCCTCATCGAGGGATCAAAAGTGGAGAAGGTGAGCAGTTTCAAATTCCTGGTTATCAACATCTCTGACTATCTCTCCTGGGCCCAACATATTGATGCAATTACAAAGAAGGCACAACAGTGGCTATCTTTCATTAGGAGTTTGAGGAGAATTGGTTTATCACCAAAGACACTTGCAAATTTCTACAGATGTACTTTGGAGAACATTCTAACTGGCTGCATCATCTGGTATGGATGGGCCACTGCACAGGATCAGAAAAAAGTTGCAGAAAATTGTAAACTCAGCTATCTCCTCAGTGGGCACTAGCCTCCCCATAATCTAGGACACCTTCAAAAGGCAATGCCTCAGTAAAGCAGGATCCATCATTAGGGAACCCTATCACCCAGGACATGCCTTATTCTCATTGTCACCTTCAAGAATGTGGAACAGGAACCTGAAGACACACACTCAATGTTTCGATAACAGTTTTTTCCCCTCTGTCATCTGATTTCTGAATGGACAATGAACCTGTGAATACTATACCAGTATTTCTTTTCCCTCTCTTTTAAATGTATTTTTATATATACTTGTTAAAATTTATAGTTCTTTATTACGATGTATTGTGATGTACTGCTGCTGCTAAAAACCAGATTTCACAGAGTCTGCCAGTGATACTAAACCTGATTCAGATTCTGATTCTAATATGAAGAAAGATGTTTAGGATTAAGATGAGGAGCAATTATTTTCATTTTGTTCAGATAATGGTGAAGCTGTGGTGTAAAATTTTTTGAAAATGTTTGAGTAGGAGGTTGATAGATGTCCTGACACAAAATGCTTCAGGAGAAATGGGGAGAGTGCAGGACAATGATATTGAGAGGAAGAGTCATGATTATATTGAATGGTAGAACAGATTTTAAAGGCTGAATAGCCCATTGAATCTATTTTGCAATGTTTCTGTATTTCTATTTGTTCCTGGTTAAGCCATGTTTGTTTTAAATTCCAATCCTTGTTTTCATATCTCTCTATTCCTCCCCTCCATTTCCCTGTATTTTCCTCCACCCTATAACACGATAAAATTATAACACTCCTCTAATTTTGGTTTCAGGATCAGGTTTAATATCACCAGCATATGTCGTGAAATTTGTTGACTTTGCAGCAGCTGTACAATGCAATACATAATAATAGAGAAAAATGTGAATTACAGTAAGTGCGTGTGTGCAAATATATAAACAGTTAAATTAAATAAGTAGTGCAAAAATAGAAATAAAAATGTAGTGAGGTAGTGTTCATGGGTTGAATGTCTATTCAGAAATCAGGAAATAGGATGGCAGAGAAGAAGAAGCTGTTTCTGAATCATTGAGTATCTGCCTTCATGCTTCTAAACCTCTTTCTTGATGGTAACAATGAGAACAAGATATGACCTGGGTGAAGGGGGTCCATATTGATGGATCCATTTTGAGGCATCGCTCCTTGAAGGTGACCTGGATACAATGGAGGCTAGTGCCCATGATGGAGCTGACTAAGTTTACAATGCTTTGATCCTGTGGAGTCATGCCCACACACCTGGCTCCATACCAGAGGTGATGCAGCCAGTTAGAATGCTCTCCATGGTATATTTGTAGAAATTTTTGAGTGTTTTTGGAGACACACCAAATCTTCTCAGACTCCTAATGATATATAGTCGTTGTTGTGCCTTCTTTGTAGTGGCATGAATATATAGATCCTCAGACATATTGACACCAGGAATTTGGAATTGCTTACTCTTTCCACTTCTGATCCCTCTATGAGGACTGTTGTGTGTTCCCTCATCTTATCCTTATTTAAATCCATAATCAGTTCTTGACCCTATGCAGAGGTAATGCCTTAGGTTGGTACTGTTTGGAATTTCCTGCTCCCTCCTTTAAACTGTACCTTAAACCCTACTTTTAACCAAACCATAGGCTGTGTCACACAACGTTTGGTTGCACCCTGTGAAGAGTAATGGGATGTTTTACTGCATTCAAGGTGCTACATAAACGTAGGTTGTCATTGTCGTTCATAATGACTCAATTCTACTTGTGAAATCCCAGCCCTTGTAGCAACCCCACCCAGCCTTTCATGTTGCTGTATCGTTGCTGTCTTATCTCTTTCCTATGGTTGCTAAATTGGGCCAAATATGTATCTCGCAGTTGTGTAGAAAATACTCTAACTTTTGTTTCAACCCCAGGCAATAGAATTGAATGGAACATTAGAATGGGATAGGAGAATAGACTTACTGAGGAAAATGCCTGAGGTGAAATTGCTGAGTAGCAGCCCGGTCGGTCTCAGCTGTTGCACAATCCCGCTGCTGGATCTCCCACGACCATGCCTTAAATGATTGCTGAATTCAAAGCTTTCTTTCTAACAGTGAGAAGAAAGGATAGAAAATCTATGAAAATCAAGAAGAACAAACATAGTGTAAAATTTAAGGTACAGTATGAGGCATTACAGACATAAAAAAGGCCGAGAAACCAAACTATCCTTGCCCTAGGTTTGGCTGTCAAAGAACTCAAATGAAGGGATATAATTCCAATGTTTAGATTTTATTGCAGTAAAAAATGGTGAAAAACACAAAATAATAGGGTCGTTAAGAAGGCATATGGTGTGTTGATGTTCTTTAGTTGGGACATAGAGTGCAAGGGCCATGAGGTATTGTTGCAACTCTATGAAACCCTGGTTATACCACACTTGGAATATTGTGTTCAGTATTGGTCGCCTCATTATTGGACAGATGTGGAAGCTTTAGAGAGGGTGCAGAGGATATTTACCAGGGTCCTGTCTGGATTAGAGAGCCTGTCTTATGAAGGTATGTTGAGTGAGCTTGGGCTTTTCTCTCTGGAGTGGGGGAGGATGAGAGGTGACATGATAGAGGTGTACAAAATGATAAGAGACATAGATTGTGTGGATAGCCAGAGACTTTTTCCCAGGGTGGAAATGGCTAATACAAGAGGCCAAAAATGTAAGGTGATTGGAAGAAAGTATGGGGGGGGGGGGGGGGGAGGATAGCTGAGGTACGTTTTTTACACAAGGAGTTGGGAGTGTGTGGAATGCCCTGCCAGGGGTGGTGGTAGGGGCAGTTACATTAGGTGTATTCAATAAACTCTTAGATAGACATATGAAAGATAGAAAAATGGAGGGCTATGCAGGAAGGAAGGGTTAGAACGATCTTAGAGTAAATTAAAAGGTTAGCACAACATCGTGGGCCTAAGGGCCTTTACTGTGCTGTAATGTTCTATATTCTGTTTTCTGTTTTCTATGAAAGATAATTATTGGATGAAGCATACTCGCTGTGGCCAATAGCAGTCAGATATTCTCCAACATCTGCGACAATGCATCGGAACAGGGAAATCAGAGATGAGCTGGAGGCCAAATGTTGATCTCGGCTCGTCCTCAGCACTCACCAAGTCCAGCAGTGAAGCATAAACACATGTAGCTAAGGGACTGATCCCTCATCTTCAGGCTGGCATATTGAACTGGGACCTCTGACCTTGACTGAAAAGTCATTGCAGTTACTAGTTTGTTTATTTATCATAATTTATGATTATGTTTTAACATTTACAATAGTTCAGGTATTTTTAAGGGAAAACATAAACCATTTTTGTTTTAGGTTTTTAAATTTTATAAATAACTACCTTTATTAGGTATGCTTCTAAATATATATGATTAGCAGAGATACTTAAACATAGTTAAAAGATCATTGACAGTGGCGGCCTGTTAAAAGGCCAGGGCTGGGGTTTAAGGATCTATTACCAGAGGTCTAATCACTGCTCATAACCTGATCTGCCTCGTAGGGTACTTTGTGGTAAGTCAGGTCAAGTGTGGGAAAAGCGTGGAAGATAGACCCAATCAAGCACAATCCAGCCCATTGAGTTAAATATGTAAATAAAATGGGGGATAAATTCTGGTGTAAATGTTTATCAGCTTTCAATAATGGTTTCTGCAATTTGCTTGATGACAAATGGCAAATAGCTTCGAGCAAATCTATATCAATGAACTGTCTGGGAGATTCCCTACATGAAGAAACCTGACTTGCTTTTTGCTTATGTGATGCATGGAGTGCAGCATAGCAACACGCTGGTTTTATAATGACCTGATACTTCCACTGAGCAAAAAGCCACCTGTGTTCACTGCCCATGCTCACCTCTCCAGTCCCTCTCACCTGGAGTGGGTCTCCTGGCACAAGCTTCCTCCAGGCTCTGAACAGATTGAAGAGGCTCAGTGCAACACAGGGTCTTCTGATTTCAGTGGCAAATCACACCCACAGAAATGCTTCATCACACCCCCAGGCTTATCAGCTGACAAAACTGTCATATTGATCGAATGTGAATGCCCCTGACATTCAAAAGCAAATAAGTTTAAAACTTAAACATTCCACTGCAGGTGAAACACTTTAAAAAAACACACACACACGCACACAGAGAAAGCAGTTATCCACTAAATGCATTCAATTAATACAATTAATCAAAACTATTAAAAATTATCTGTTCTTATCCTTCTTTGCATTCTCTTTTCCCTTGTGTTTATTACTCTCATTACTATTTCCAAATTGCTTACATTCCAGCTTTACTGGGCAGATTCTCCCACTAGGAAAGAGGTAAGGATAGTGTCCCACTGCTGCAGTTAGGCCCAAAATTGGACAGCAGTGAAATGAAAATATAAAATGCTGGAAATACTCAGGAAATGTGCAGGTTTTATATGCTGGAGGAAACCCGAGGTCCATGAGCCATTTCTCGTTGGAGGATCAGAGGTGGAGAGGGTCAGCAACTTCAAATTCCTTGATGTTATTATTTTGGAAGATTTGTCCTGGACCCAGCACTTAAGTGCAATTATGAAGAAAGAACTGCAGCACCTCTACATTTTTAGAAGTTTGTGAAGATTTGGCACAACACCTAAAACTTTGACAGATTTCCATAGATGTGTGGTGGAGAGTATATTGACTGGCTGCATCACAGCCTGGTATGGAAACACCAATCCCCTTGAACAGAAAATCCTACAAAAATAGTGGATACGGCCTAGTTCATCACAGGTAAAATCCTCCCACCATTGAGCACATCTACACAAAGTGTTGTTGTAGGAAAGCAGCATCCATCATCAGAAGTCCCCACCAACTTGGTCATTCTTTCTTCTTGCTGCTGGACAGGAGCTTCAGAACTCACATCGCCAGATTCAGGAAGCATTATTACCCCTCAACCATTAGGCTGTTGAACTAAAGGGGATAACTTCACTGGCCCCATCACTGAAGTGTTCCCACAATCTATGGACTCAATTTCAAGGACTCTTCATCTCACGTTCTCGATATTTATTGCTTATTTATTTATCATTATTATTTCTTTCATATTGCACAGATTTTTGTCTTTCACACACTTGTTGAATGCCCAAGTTGGGTGATCTATCATTGATTCTGTTATTGATTTATTGAGTATGCCTGCAAGAAAATGACTTTCATTTTATATGGTGACATATACAGTATGTACTTTGTTCTTAACAGTCAGTCAACATCTGTTGATAGGGAAGCAAATTTAACATTTCAGATTGAATTCTGGCAAAGGTTCTTCAACATGAAATGTATATTTTTTCTAATGACACTACCTGAGCAGATCTGAACAATGTTTCCAGAAATTTCTGTTTTAATTTCAGAATTCTAGTTTCTATAGTATAATCTTCATTTGTTGGAGATCTTGTCAACAATGATTATTTTGCAAAAGTTTGGTCATGTTCGTGGTGAACCAGATTGGTGCACAGTTAGAAAGCAAAGTAAAGAACTGTCAACTTTTAATAAAAGACCTGGTCCATCCATGTTACTGAATTTCATAAAATGCACTTCATTTTAAGAATAGAGTCATAGAGAGGGATATATTCGCAGAGAGATACAACACAGAAAAAGGCCCATATACCCACCAAGTGCATGTCAACCATTAAGTTCCAGTTTACACCAATCCTACACTTACCCATTTTATCCCCTCCATGTTCCCCTCTTCTCTCCCCACCCACTCCACCCAATCATCCAGGTTCTACCACTCATCACAGGGAGAAGGTGCAAACCCCGCTGACCTGTCTATGACAGCAGCCTCAGATAACGGGAGCTGAGAGACCATGGAACAAACCACTGCCTCTTAGCTCTTCAATATTATGTTATTACACGATAACATAAATATTATACCATACAAATTTTAGTGCATTCTTCAACTGGTAAATTGTATGTTTAAGCTGGCAAATTAAATTTGTATTAGGTGTTTGTTCAAAAGTAATACGTTTGCAGATCAGAAGCTTGCCTTTGTTTGCAAGGAAGTTAATTAATAATTTGAAAGCTCTGATATTTAGTGTTGCCGAGAGTCATCCACAATTAGAATTTATTTATTTATCTATTGAGATGCAGGGAGGAATAGGCCCTTTAAGTTGCAAGCTCCAATTTAACCCCAGTCTAATTACAGGACAATTTACAATGACCAATTAATCCACTAGCTGGTACATCTTTGGACTGTGGAAGGAAACCAGAGCACCTGGAGGAAACCCACATGGTCACGGGGAGAATGTACAAATTCCTTATGGGCAGCAGCCGGAATTGAACCCAGGACACTAGTACCATAAAGTGTTGTGCTAACCACTATGCTACTGTGCCACCCCAATAAACAACTCAAATCCGAACCTGTGGATCCCAATCAAAACCAAATAATATCAGATATAAAATGACATTGGTACTAATCCATCTCCTGTCTGAAGATCTGCCAAGAGAATGGTTTCCTGGGGAAACTGAATTAACGAATGTCATTTGTTTAGTATTGAGTTTGCTCCCTTACATTATGAAAGTTTATGAACTTGTTTAATACTTTGAGAAAATAATAACAATGGGAAAGTTGTGAATGTAAGCCAGCTTCTCCAAAATATCCTCAGTTTGAAATATACAAAACAGTTTTCTGAACTTGTTTCCCTTGCTGTGATTGGCTGGCATGTAGATGCTCTCTCCATGCTTATTAAAGCATACGTGAAGACGCAGATTATTCCTTGGAAATCAGCCTGGATTATCCTTTGTGAGATAGTTGTGGAGGCTACTGTATGACTTGCAGTTGCGTAAGGGAAGAGTGTTTGAGGGGCTGGGCTAGGAGAGTACAGAGAGTTTAACAATGGAAGAACCTTACCACTCGACCATGTCAGACACCAGGAAAGGACAAAAGTGATCCTGAGCTGGAGTTGAAGAAATGCGTGGTTAAGTTTACAAAAGAATTAATCATCCTGGAGTAAGTAGAACAAAAAGATAACCAAAAAAATGACCAGAGAGATTTCTTTCTGCCATCACCACTCCATCCACCCCTCCCCAACCCCTCCTGAACCTACCACACGTGCTGCACATCTCATGTACTGACAAGAATCTCGCAACCAGATTGATCTAAGTTTGATTAGGTTTTTGTTATGGATGAATTTAAAGTGTGCTTGAAACACTTGCAATTACTTGAAGTGTCCTATTCAATTCATCAACTCATGTTTAACCTTGTCAGCAGATCAATGTGTCATGGTGCTGTTTTTCAGCAAGAAGTTTTGTGATGAGTTGCACGTTACATCATCTTTTGCATTTTCGCTGACTTTGAAAAGAAATTGAATCCTTATTAAATGATTTCATAAGCACATATCTAAATTGGATTGCTTTAATTTTTTTTCCCAGGGAAGCAGCCTGGTTGAAGGATAATGCAAGGAGTGAAATGTGGTCTGGTAAACAGGTCAGAGAGGAGCAGCAGGCCGTTTTCTTTCTACTAATTATCCAATTAATCTGTAAAATGGTGTTACCCTATGGGGCATATACTCTGTGGCTGATCAATCTATTATACAAGGTGCTGACAAAAATATTATCCACCTGTTTCCATAAGCGAGGATGGCTGTCCCCTTCTATCTCACCCCTATAAAGAGGGACGATAAAGTCAGTCTGTATAGCTGATGAGGTAGGTTTAGTGATAACCATAAACAAGGGGGACAAATGAAGCTGAATGACTCACTTCTGCAGGAATGCAGAGTCATCTGCTGTTCCAGTTGTTATCATACTGTCTCAAAAATAGGCAGGATGAGTCAATAGTAAAACAAGTTTTTTTGATATCTTATTAGCCTCCTCAATCATGTCAGGAGTAACAAAAAAAACCTGTGATAACATATCTTCCGTAACTACTGTTTTGATTGCGTTCAACTTGCTTCCCCCATTTACTAGCAATGCACAAATAGCTGGAGGAATTCAGTGAGTCATGTAGCATAAGTGGAGAGAAATAGACTGTCCATTTGATAAGGTCATATTCTGCTTGCAGGTTGGTGACCAGTGGTGTGCCTCAGGGATCTGTTCTGGGACCTTACTCTTCATGATTTTTATAAATGACCTGGATGAGGAAGTGGAAGGATGGGTTAGTAAGTTTGCTGATGACACAAAGGTTGGTGGTGTTGTGGATAGTGTGGAGGGCTGTCAGAGGTTACAGCGGGACATTGATCGGATGCAAAACTGGGCTGAGAAATGGCAGATGGAGTTCAACCCAGATAAGTGTAAAGTGGTCATTTTGGAAGGTCAAATATGAATGGCAGAATATAGTATTAATGGTAAGACTCCTGGCAGTGTGGAGGATCAGAGGGATTTTGGGGTCTGAGTCCATGGGACACTCAAAGCTGCTGCGCAGGTTGACTCTGTGGTTAAGAAGGCATACGGTGCATTGGCCTTTGTCAATTGTGGGATTGCGTTTAGGAGCAGAGAGGTAATGTTGCAGCTATATAGGACCCTGGTCAGACCCCAGTTGGAGTACTGTGCTCAGTTCTGGTTGCCTCACTACAGGAAGGATGTGGAAATCATAGAAATGGTGCAGAGGCGATTTGTAAGGATGTTGCCTGGATTGGAGAGCATGCCTTATGAGAATAGGTTGAGTGAACTCGGCATCTTCTTGGAGAGACGAAGGATGAGAGGTGAGCTGATAGAGGTGTACAAGATAATGAGAGGTATTGATCATGTGGATAATCAGAGGCTTTTTCCCAGGGCTGAACTGGCTAGCATGAGAGGGCACAGTTTTAAGGTGCTTGGAAGTAGGTACAGAGGAGATGTCAGGGGTAAGTTTTTTTACGCAGAGTGGTGAGTGCGTGGAATGGACTGCCAGCGACGGTGTTGGAGGCGGATACGACAGAGTTTTTTAAGAGACTCCTGGATAGGTACGTGGAGCTTAGAAAAATAGAGGGCTAAGAGTAACCCTAGGTAATTTCTAAGGTCAGGACATGTTTGGCACAGCTTTGTGGGCCGAAGGGCCTGTATTGTGCTGTAGGTTTTCTATGTTTCTATTTCCCTCCATTGATGCTGCTGAATCTACTTAGCGCCTCCAGTATACAGTGTGCTGTTAGTAGATTTCTGCAGTCTCTCTTGAGTCTTCTCTGTCTACTAACCACATCTATTATTTAACAAAAATGGATGGGTTGGTGATCACGTCAGAAGTTAAACTTCAAAACTCCTCTAAAATGGGAGCTGTTCCAAATCCAGGCACTTACTGTTTTATCGAAGTGTTGTACGGATGCACACTGAGTGGAAAGTGAACAGTTTATCTATGGGGTGTGAGGTGGTTGCCTGCCCTCACCTTAATATTCTTTCTATTTTTCCTCTCATGTCGGCTCGATTTCCCAAATCTCGGGGATCTAAAAAGACAAGCGGAATTTAAATATTTTTACAGCGGCAATCCTTCTTCTGTGTCGAACAAGTGATGCAATAAAACCAATCACCATCACAATGTAATGTGAGAAGTATCAGGAACAGGGGCGATGAACTTAGAACATGGGTCAATACATGGAATCACGATGTTGTAGCAATTACAGACACTTGTCTGTCATAAGATTAGAATTGGCCTCCGGACATTCTGGGATTTAGATGTTTCAAAAGGGACAGGGAGGTAGGTAACAGAGGCAGGGGGTGGCAGAGCTATTCAGGGATAGTATCACAGCCTCAGAAAGGGAGG
Source organism: Hemitrygon akajei (assembly GCF_048418815.1). Classification (NCBI taxonomy): domain Eukaryota; kingdom Metazoa; phylum Chordata; class Chondrichthyes; order Myliobatiformes; family Dasyatidae; genus Hemitrygon; species Hemitrygon akajei. Next base: position 166,167,633 of record NC_133128.1, on the reverse strand, counting down.
GCATTATGGGTCATCTACTGAGTCAGTGTGGTGGAAGGCAGAAACAGGAAGCAAGCAATTGCTTTATTGGAAGCGTTCTATAGACCTCCAATAGCAACAGAGACACTGAGGAACAGATCAATAGGCAGATTTTGGAAGTAAAACTAATAGGGTTATTGTCGTGGGAGGCTTCAGCTTCCCTAATATTGACTGGCATTTTCTTAGTTCAAAAGGTGAAATATAGGCGGGCTTTGTTAGGCATGTGCATAAGGATTTCTGACATAATATGTAGATAGGCAGAGCAGAGGGGTGGCCATACTGGGTCTGGTACTAGGCAATGAACCTGGTCAGATGACAGATCTCTTGGTGGGGAGGCATTTTGAAGACATTGACGTCAACTCTCCGACCTTTACCATAGCCTTCGACAGGGATAGGAACTGATGTTATGAGAAAGTATTTAATTGGGAGAGGGTGAGTAATGATGCTGTCAGGCAGGAACTTGGGAAAACAAAAATACACATCAGAAATATGGAGGTTGTTTAGGGAGCACGTATGGGCTTCTGGATAGGTTTGTCCTATTGAGACAGGGAAAAGATGGTAGAGTGAAGGAACCCATGGCGGACAAGAGATGTGGAACATCTAGTCAAGAGGAAGAAAGAAGCTTACTTAAGGTTTAGGAAGCAAGGATCAGACAAGGCTCCAGAGGGTTACAAGGTAGCCAGGAAGAAGCTTATGAATGGACCTAGAAGATCTAAAAGGGGACATAGGAAGGCCTTGGCATGTAGGATTAAAGAAAACCACAAGGCATTCTAAAAGTAGGTGAAGAACAGAAGGACAATTAGAGTGAGGGTAGGACTGGTCAAGGATAAAAGAGGAAACGTGGCAGGAGTTAGAGGAGGTAGGTGATGTCCTTAATGAATACTGTACTTCAGTATACACACGTGAGGGCAACCTTAAAGAGGGCAACATAAAACAGGCTGATATGTAGAACATGTCAATGTTAAGAAAGGTTGTACTGGAACATTTGAAAATGATTAGGATAGATAAGTCCCTGGAGCTGGACAAGGTATGTCCAGGTTACTATGGGAAGCGAGGGAAGAGATTGCTGAGCCTCTGGCTAGGATCTTTATGTCCTCGTTGTCCATGGGAATGGTACCGGAGGATTGGAGGGAGGTGAATGTTGTCCCTTTGTTCAAGAAAGGTAGTAAGGATAGTCCGGGTAACTATAGACCAGTGAGCCTTACATCTGTGGTGGGAAAGCTGTTTGAAAAGATTCTTAGAGATAGGATCTATGGGCATTTGAAGAATTATGGTCTGATCAGGGACAGTCAGCATGGGTTTGTGAAGGGCAGATCATGTCTAACAAGCTTGATAGAGTTTTTTGAGGAGGTGACCAGGCATATAGATGAGGGTAGTGCAGTGGATGTGATCTATGTGGATTTTTGTAAGGCATTTGACAAGGCACCACACGGTAAGCTTATTCTGAAAGTCAGAAGGCATGGGATCCAGGGAAGTTTAGCCAGGCGGATTCAGAATTGGCTTGCCTGCAGAAAGCAGAGGGTCATGGTGGAGGGAGTACATTTGGATTGGAGGGTTGTGACTAGTGGTGTCCCACAAGAATTGGTTCTGGGACCTCTACTTTTCGTGATTTTGATGTAAGGGTAGAAGGATGGGTTGGCAAGTTTGCAGACAACACAAAGGTTGGTGGTGTTGTGAATAGTGTAGAGGATTGTCGAAGATTGCAGAGAGACTTTGATAGGGTGCAGAAGTGGGCAGAGCAGTGGCAAATGGAGTTCAACCCGGAGAAGTGTGAGGTGGTACACTTTGGAAAGACAAACTCCAAGGCAGAGTACAAAGTAAATGGCAGGATACTTGGGAGTGTAGAGGAGCAGAGGGATCTGGGGGTACATATCCACAGATCCCTGAAAGTTGCCTCACAGGTAGATAGGTTAGTTAAGAAAGCTAATGGAACATTAGCTTTCATAAGTTGCAGGATAATGATGCAGCTCTATAAAACTCTGGTTAGGCCACACTTGGAGTACTATGTCCAGTTCTGGTCGCCTCACTATAGGAAGGATGTGGAAGCATTGGAAAGGGTACAGAGGAGATTGACCAGGATGCTGTTCAGTTTAGAGAGTATGCATTATGATCAGAGATTAAGGGAGCTAGGGCTTTACTCTCTGGAGCGAAGGAGGATGAGAGGAGACATGATAGAGGTATACAAGATATTAAGAGGAATAGACAGAGTGGACAGCCAGTGCCTCTTCCCCAGGGCACCACTGCTCAATATAAGTGGACATGGCTTTAAGGTAAGGGGTGGAAAGTTCAGGGGGGATATTAGAGGAATCTTTTTTACTCAGAGAGTGGTTGGTGCGTGGAATGCACTGCCTGAGTCAGTGGTGGAGGCAGATACACTAGTGAAATTTAAGAGACTACTAGACAGGTATATGGAGGAATTTAAGGTGGGGGTTATATGGGAGGCAGGGTTTAAGGGTCAGCACAACATTGTGGGCCGAAGGGCCTGTAGTGTCCTGTATTGTTCTATGTTCTATGTTCAAAGGTGAAGCCAGAATACAGGGGTAATAGTAGGACCCTTAACAGTGTTGAGGAAGAGGGGATCTGGGGATCCATGGCCATAGATCCCACAAAGTTGCAGCTCACAAGTTGGTAGGGTTGTTGAGAAGGTGTGTGGTGTGTAGGCCTTCATTAGTCTCAGGGGATTGAGTTTAAGAGTCACGAGATAATGGAGCAGCTCTGCAACATTAAAAAATTTGTTTCAACCACACTTGGAGTATTGTGTTCTATTCTGGTTGCCTCATTGTAGGAAGCTTTAAAGTGGGTGCAGAGGAGATTTACCAGGATGTTGCCTGGATTAGAGAGCATGTCCTATAAGAATAGAATGAGCAAGCTACACTTTTCTCTTTGGAGCCAAGGAGGATGAGAGGTGTCTTGATAGCAGTGTACAAGATAGTAAGAAGCATAGGTAGAGTGGACAGCCAGAGACATTTTCCCAGGTCAGAAATTGCAAATGTGAGGGGGCATAACTTTAAAGTGATTGGAGGAAAATGTTGGGGGCAAGTCAGAGGCAGGTGTTTTACACACAGCGAGTGGTAGGTGAGTGGGACACGCTGCCAAAGGTGGCGATAGAGGCAGATAGATTAGAGCCATTTAAGAGACTTACGTAGTCACATGAATGAAAGAAAAATGGAGGACTATGTGGGAGGGAAGGGTTAGATTGATCTTGGAGTAGATTAAAAGGTCTGAAGGCCTGTACTGTGCTCTCTATGTTCTATGTATCTGCACCCCAATTCTGACCAGAACCAGACTCCTCGTGATTCCATGTACAGTATATCTCCTCTCTTTTTAGATGCCAGCATGAGCTGCTTGATGTCCTTGGCTTTGCTCTTGTGAAGCACATCAGTCAAGCTGCCTGTGGACTGGCAGCTGCTGCAATTGGCAGTTACAAATCTCTGGATATTTAGGTACAGTGGCATCTGAGCTTCTGGCTATCCCAACCATCCCTCCCATAAAACCCGTCACCCAGTCAAATCGAAACTCTTCTATCAAGCTTACATTTTGGAGAACGGGGAACAAAATACTAACTGTAGCAAAATATAAAGACGTGGAGGAACTCAGCTGCTGAGGCAGCATCTACGGAGCCAAAGGGACAGTGGGTATTTTGGGTGGAGACTGAACATGATCTGCACTGCCCAATTCTACTCTTACCCATGATAAACAAGTAGATCTGTTCTGGTAAGCCCATTGTTTCTGCCTGCTCTTGGCCCACTGAATTTATCAAAGTTAAAAGTAATTTTATTATCAAAAAAATATATATATGTCACCATATCCGAAGCTGAGATTCATTTTCTTGTGGGCATATGAAATAAATCCAATAACCATTATAGAATCAATGGAAGACCACACCAACAGGGCAGACAACCAGTGTGTAAAAGACAACAAATTGTGGAACTACATAAAATAATAATAATAAATAAACAATAAATATCGAGAACATAAATTGAAGAGTCCTTGAAGGTGAATCCATAGGTTGTGAGAGCAGTTCAGTGATGGGCTGAGTGAAGATGAGTGAAGTTATCCCCTCTGGTTCAAGAGCCTGATGGTTGAGGGGTAATAATGGTTTCTTGAACCTGGTGGCGAGTCTTGAGGCTCCTGTAGATTCTTCCTGATGGTAGCAGTGAGAAGAGAGAACAGCCTGGGTGGCGGGTGTCCCTGATTATGGATGCAGCTGTCCTGCAACAATACTCTGTGCTGATGTACTCAGTGGTGGGGAAGGGCTTTACCCGTGACGGACTGGGTCGTATCCACTATTCTGTAGCATTTTCTGGTGTTTCTATACAAGGCTGTAATGCAGCCAGTGAATATATTCTCCACCACACATCTGTAGAAGTTTGTCAAAGTTTTGAATGTCATGCTGAATCTTCACTAACTCCTAAGGAAGTACAGGCACTGTCATGTTTTCTTTATACTTGCACATATACTGGGCCCAGGACAGGTCCTTTGAAATGATAGTACAGAGAAATAGGAAGTTGCTGACCCCCTCCACTTCTGATCCCCCGGTGAGAACTGGCTCATGGACCTCTCGTTTCCTCCTCCTGAAATCAAAAATCAGCTCCTTGGTCTTGCTGACATTGAGTGAGAGGTTGTTGTCATGGCTCCGCTCAGCCAGATTTTCAATCTCCCTCTTATATGCTGGTTCCTCACCTCCTTTGTTTTGGCCTACGAGAGTGGTGTCATCAGCAAACTTGGATATGGCATTGGAACTGTGCTTAGCCACACAATCATTAATGTAAAGTGAGTAGAACGGGAGTTAAGCACACAGCCTTCTGGTGCATCTGTGCTGATGGAGATTGTGGAGGAGATGTTGTTGCTAATCTGAATTGACTGGGGTCTGCAAGTGAGGAAATCCAGGATCCAATTGCATACAGAGGTATTGAGGCCAAGGTCTTGAAGCTTATTGATTAGTTTTGAGGGAATGATAGTTTTGAACTCCAAGCTGTAGTCAATAAAGAGCATCTTGATGTATGCACCTTTGCTGTTGAGATGTTCCAGGGTTGAGTGAAGAGCTGATGAAATGGCAACTGCTGTTGGCCTGTTGTGTTGGAACATATTGTTGTGAACTTATCTCTTCATATCTTGACTCCTCCCTCTCTCACCTGTCCACCCACTTCCCACCAACATGCGCTACACCAGTTTTCCAACTTCCAATTCCTTACAGCCCAGCACCTTACATTCACCATGGATAACTAGATTTTATACACCTCTTTCCCCCATTAGAAAGTCTTTGAGTACTCCAGCTCTTTCCAGACAAGGATCCAATCAGCTCCCTCCAACAACTGGCAGAATTCATTCTTACCCTGAACATATTCTCTTTTGATTCCTCTCACTTTTTACAAATCAAAATTGTAGCCATGGTCACTCATTTGGGCCCTAGCAACACCAACCTTCTCATCAGCCCTTGTTCCGAGCCAGCTTCAGCAGCACTCCCCAGCTCTTCCTCTGCCAGATCAATGACTATATTAGTGTTGTCTCCTGAATCTGTGTAGCAGTCAGTTTTATCACCTTCACTCTGAATTTTCACATCTTCTTCAAATTCTGAGACCCCTGGCCCTTTTCTAGATCTCTGGGTGTCCATTTTAGGAGACAAACTATCTACTGACACTTACCATAAACTCTCACTACCTTCACTAACCTCCTACCACTCGCACTCTTGTAAGGCCACCATCCCGTTCTCTCAATCTCTCCATTTCTGCTACATCTGTTTTCAAGGTGAGGCTTTCTGTTCCAGGACATCTGAACTGTCCTCCTTTCTTCAGGAAACAAGGCTTCTCCTTTGCTATGGTGGGTGAAGATTTTACTCATATTTCCTCTCTCCCCACCCCACCCTAACAGAACAGATAGATGTGAGAGATCCTGCAGATGCTAGAAATCCAAAGCAATACACACAAAATGCTGGAGAAACTCAGAAGATCAGGCAGCTTCTATGGAGGGGAATAAATGGTTGACATTTCAGGCCGAGTCCCTTCATCAAGGCTAGCAAGTGACAACAGAGCTAGAATTTTCTTGTTTCATGCCTTTCACCGCACTGGCCTCTGCATCCAGCAATTCTGGTTTAGGTTCCTGATCCAAACGCCTCACATCCCTTTGCACCACTGATGCTTTCTGACGCCACAATCCTCCAGCAGTTTATCCTTTCCTTCAGATTAGAGTGTCTGCAGTCTCTTGTGTCTATACAATTCAAACTGAGAAGTTTATATCATGTAGACACACAGTAAACAGATGTAATTGAAAAGAGGTTGTAATACTGGCATTAATTACTAAAATAAAAATTGAAAGTGCTCAAAATACTGCACAGACCAAGCAGCATCTGTAAACTGAGCAGAGTTAATGCTTCCGCCTGATGAGCTTTCATCAGTAGTACATCTGTGAGGGCGTTTTACTTCTTCATCTTACTTGTCACAGTATTATCACAGGAAAGTGGCATCCATCATCAGGGACCCCCCGCACTCAGGTCATGTTCCCTTCTCACTGCTGCCATCAGGAAGAAGGTACAGGAGCTTCAGGACTCATGCCATCAGGTTCAGGAACAGTTATTACCCCTCAACCATCAGGCTCTTGAACCAGAGCAGATAACTTCACTTCTCCCGTTAATGAAGCATTCCTCACAGCCTACGCACTGACTCAAGGACTCTTCATCTTATATTCTCAATACTTATTGCTTATTTATTATTACTCTTTCTTACTGTATTTGCACAGTTTGTTGTCTTTTGCACACTGGTTGTACGCCCAGTTGGTATGCTCCTTTTCCAAGATTTGTTGAGTCTGCCTGCAAGAAAATAAGTCTCAGGGTTGGATATGTACTTGGATGTTAAATTTACTTTGAACTTTGACCTTTAATAGTTAATGAGCCATACAATTCATGGGCCAAGATTGGAATAGTAGATTAGTTTGTCACATTGCGCATGGCATCACTGAATTAAAACAGTTTGCAAGAGCAAAGATGTCACACATAGGTGAGGGCAAAAGTTCATTTAGTTTTGTTTTGAGTGCCAAGTTTCACAATGTGATTATGGTTGTGTCATTAGTCATGTTCTCACAATCTAAAGGGCATTGGAAGGAGTGTACTTAAGTGAAAACTGATAGGCTTTATTTTGTACAGACGGGAAAAAAGGGAAAAGACTAAATTTAACAGTTTTCTAGTAAAGTGTTGTAAAACAAGACAGCAGGAGGTTGCTGATGCTTAGCTAGACTTAGCATCAGTCGATGCAACACATTCATTACTAACTGATGAGTTTGAGATAAATTCAGTTTCAGCTTAGTGTACAGCACCAGATGGACCGATAATAAAATGTCTTTTTTCAAACATTAACCGATTTAAGAATATTCAACCTGCAGGTTTATGTTAGTGGTCCCGCTACATTCAGTTGCTTGGTACAATGGCATTTGCAGTGGCATGTGTCAGTACTGTGGCTTCTTCTCTAGGTCTGGGCAGTCCATCAGCTTCCAGAATGTTGTACAATATAATTATTTTTATGATAATCAAATCTGAAATTACTGAATTTTTTGAAGACGAAGATGGCGGCAGGCAAGTGTACAAGAACTAGCTCTATCATTTTGCTCCTGGTAAATGGTAGTGAGGATGAAAGGCTACATGGCCTTCTCTTCTCTCATGGAGTATTGAAAATCTCCACCTTTCCCAAGTCTACACATGTGAAGCTTCTACTTTACTAACAGGAAAACAGCCTTTTTTTGGGTATGGGTTCAATTGGAACATTATATGCTCAATGGGGTGTTGGGTCCATTGGCTTAAAGGTAGGGAACCTATTAGCAAATAATCATACTCACTGTGGGGGCAAAACAGAATATATGAAATGAGATCAGAGGTTGGATTGTTGGCTGCCCTCCATTCTACTCTCTGAGCCAGTCCCATGATTCCTCACTATTCTGAAATAGATCAAACTCAAGTATACTCAGCAAGCCAAAGTGAGCTGGCTGCCTGCATTCCCCACCCATCCACCCACTTGCACTTCCCTAAGCTGATGTGGAAGGCCAGCTGCAAGCTGTGGAGCAGGGCGAAGTGAGGCCTCTAGTGATGAGTAGGCTTCAGACAGAGGTCCGGACCCCAGTGCCTGACAGGAGGTGAAGCTGGGGATAGAGCTTACCAAAGCAGGGGGTCAATAATCTGCAGTTGTTGTAGGCCAACAACATTTAGAGACATTTTAAAAATGATTAAAATTCCTGTAGGTAATGTTAAACAGTGAAAATATATATAATCTCATTGGAACATGAAAACATTATTGAAAATATTAACAAGAATAAACAGCATCTTATCCCCCTAATCTCCAAACTGGGAATCCCTATTGAAAAGAATGGAGCGAGCGCCTGATTCCCAGCTAAGCAGACTAACACACATCTGGAGAGTAGACTGCCCAGCACAATGCTGTGAAATCCTACCTGTCCTGGGCTCCTTCATTCCACATGAGGTCCAATAAAGAAGTGGAAACCCAGACACGCCATCCATATTCACTCGGCACATCCCAGACCTGCATAACTGGGAAGAGACTGGTTGCCAGGGGTTCTGTCCAAGGTCAGCATAGTGTGGTGTAATCAATTCTGTAGAGTAATGTGTTATATAAAACTATTAGATCCTGGTCATTGTGCACCTAAATTCTTGATGACTTTATTTCACCATCAGGAGAATTACAGCAAATGATTCCTTAAGGTTTATTCTCAAACTGTGGAAGGCAACCTCAATCAAGTCTTCAACTTAAGAAACAGAAAGTATATCTAGTCAATGTGATATAAAATAGTTCACTAAGCCTAATACATGTTTACAGAATCAAAATTACCACATCCTCACTGAGTAATTTCTCTACCAAAAACGGAGCTAACTATCACTCCCTTTATCTTCAGTTCTCAGATCCTCCAACATCAAAGCATTGGGAGGGTTATCATTAATCGGAAACAACTAGATCAGCCACAGAAATATTCTGGTTATGACAGCAGGTCAGAGGCTGGGCAAGCTGTGGCTCATCTCTAAACTCCACAAACCCCTTCCTCTCATCACTTGGCCAGTGAAGTCAGTTCCAAACACACTTGCGGAGTTAGAAATCATCCAGAACAAAGCAATCTGCTTGATTGGCACTCAATCCACCCTCTCTACATTTACTTCCTCAATCACCAATGCACTGTGGCTGCAGTACGCACCATCTGCCATCTGCAAAATCCACGGTGCTTCTTCGACAGCACCTCCTGAAGCTGCAACTTTTCCGCCCACACCCATAATATCCTGCCTTAGAAAAAATATTGCTGTACGTTCACTTGCACGGTCAAAATCATGGAACCCACAACTTAATGGCATGGTGTGAGTACCTTCATCACAAGGACGGCAGCAGTTAAAGAAAGGGACATGTCTAGCTTCTCAAAGACATGTTAAGTTGGTTTTCAATACTGACTTTACTGGAGATTTCATAACATGCAAGTAACTCGCTTTATCAGTTAACCTTGACATTATTCTTCTTGCATCTGGCTTGCAAAATGTGTTGTGGATTGCTGTCTCAATGAAGTTTAAATACCCCAGTTAAATGCTTCAGTTTACTAAGCTGCACATACCTGGTACAAGAAATGAACCTCACCTATCTTTTTCATGTGAAAAGTCTCACAAATACATTTTATTATGTTAATATTCATTTTAAAAATTACTTTAAATTGTGTTTCTTGCTTTCTTTGCTATTTCCCAATGCTTCTTATTTTCAAATAAGTTCATTAAGTACTTTGATCTGACAGTTCTGCTATATTTAAAATAGATCATTGATATAAGTACCAATTAGTTAGTTTGTTAAATATTTTCCCTGCTTTCCCAGCCTGAAAAATTTTCTTTCTTTTATGCTAGGTTACAAAGGAGAATTGAGCTTTAAGTTAAATGATTTAAAACTAATTTCAAAAATCTTTCGTTTACTTTTATTTTAATAGTTCGTACAAGAATCTGAATTTTATAAACTCTTGGAAGTTGTTAAACTCCATGGCAATTTTATCCCCTGACGAAGCCCGTAGAGCAGCATCCACACTTCTGCATACCACCACGGTCTAGTGCCTGCACAGACCTTGTTGCCAGAATCAAGGGAGGTTATTACATGCCTGTCATCTTGCATCCCTCCTTACTCCACCTCACCACTTTCTTTCTCTTCTTTATTCTAGCCATTTTGCCTCTCCACTCTCAGTCCTGATGTAGGGTTTTGACCGGAAACATCAACAATTTCTTTCCCCACACAGTGTTGCTTGACCTGCTGAGTTCCTCTGGTACATTGCTAATTGCCAGGAACTTGCCCCTAGGTCATTCCTCTTGGAGGCTTGGCCTGATTTGCAACGTAGTGTTTCTTAAAACTGGAACAAAAAATTACCTGATATTTTTTTCTTTTAAAACTAGGTGAGCTTTTACAACTTTTACTATAGCTTTGCTTGGTTTATACTGAGAAAGCTAAAACAGTTGTTTAAAAACTTTACTCCACACATTAGATAAATTAGGTAAGTGAAAATCCTTTTTAGATTCAACAAATGAATGCAGACATCAATTGCAGTAGCTATAGGATCAGAATACATTGCAGCACATGAGAGTTAAGCACATCAATAAACTGTCTTCAAAGTGGCTGGGTTAGAAACTAAGAAACAAGTTTGTTAATAGTTTTGGGATGGTTTTAAAGGGTTATCCCATTTAGAACTGAAATGAGGAGGAGTTTCTTCCACAAGAGACTGGTGAATCTATGGAGTTTGTTGCCATGGAGGGCAATGGAGGCTAAATTGTTGGGTATTTTTATGTCAAAGTACCAATAGATTCTTGTTGGGTAAGGAGGTGAAGGGTTACAGGGAGAAGGCAGGAGAAAGGAGTTAGCCATGATTGAGTGGTAGAGCAGGCTCAGTAGGCCATTTATTTAATTATGCACAAAGAATTGAGGCAGCATTGCATTGAATAATGCTTTTGAAGTCGCTAACTGTGTTTTCAAAATACATTTGGGAGCACTAGATGGAAAATTAGTCAGAAACTGGGGCTCCGCAGGTTTTTCCATCTAACGGGCATTATATGTATTGGAACATCGGCCTGGAAAGCCAGTGCATTGCAAATATCAATACACCATCTGCGCATCCATTTTTTGACATTCTGATCATATATTACAAAGCCACATGGCATTAAAATTACAAATTAATAGAATAATGGAATAATATGACATTACATTAATATACAATTATTATCAGATATTGTCCTGCAATCTGCTTTTGAAATATTCTATTGAACTGCCATTTGATTTGCATGCATGTATTTAAGCTGATCCAAATGTGTGCCTGTCCATGAGTTAGGGATTCAGGAGCTCCACATTTGAGCTTAGGGACATAGTTCAGCCAAACCGGAGCTGACAAGAGAAACCCTGCAGCTCTCTTCTGACTGACAGATTCAGTCAGCAAAAGACAAAGCCCAAAGCTGTACCCAGAACTGAATCTGCCTCACGGGATCTGACAGCTAACACGAGCATGTATGCTACCCCTGACGAACAGCAGTGCTCAAAGTGCTAATGTGATACAGGTTTATGCCTGTGTTAAACAAGACATGCATTTTGTACAATGAGGTATGTCGGGCCACATTAACACACAAGGTGGAAGATGATTTTACCAGTTTACAATAAGGATCACAGTTATTAGAGGTTTTGTTTTCACTGTACTTTTGAAACTTTGTGCACATATTTCATTCCTGACAAACAATTAGGGATGAACACTCTGCCGGGTGTCCTCAGCCCTTAGAAATCTGGCAGTCAAAAGCTAACATTCTGCAATCAGTACAGGTGTAAATTTATGTGGAGATTTCCATCTTTTGCCTCTGTGATACAGTGTGGTCAGGTTTTTTCTTTAGAGTGCATTAAGATATAACTGGTGAAATGAATTTGGGCATTAAAGATCAAATGTAAGTGAGTTATTTTAGTTAGGGCAGCTACTTTTTTCAAAAACTTGTGATTGTGTTCAAATTTCAGTTCGAAATAATTGACAGTAGAGGTGTAAACTTAATTCAAATTACTATAATATTATTTGTCATTAATGTTTAACTGTCCCTTATTTGCACATGCTCACTAAAGCAACAACTGTCCTTCAACATAAATTCATAAGTCATTTGTACATTTATGATTGTATTATTGTTTCAGAGTGATTTTCTAATTTATCAAAACTGCTCAATGTAAATGCTTTGTACTGAGATTGATGTAAAAATATAACTGTTTTGCAAGTGCTTAACAGACTATGAAATGAGCATATATTAACTTGTTCATGAAAATTCATAGATTTGAGTTCCTGCATTTCTGTATAGTGAGATGTTAATCCTGAAAGTTGTAAGTTCTCATTAACAATGCCAGTACAAAGATTTATAACTATAACAAAACAATTCATGTGCTTACATTCATTTTTTAAAATATGTCTGGTAGTTACAATTTAACTCTTAACTTCAACTGGATAGACAAAATCTGTGAATTCATAAGTGATGAGAATTCATGGAATTACCAGTTATGGCAATATAGTGGTGACATTAGTGGGCTGGTAGTCCAGAAACTTGGACTAATGATACAGAAATGAATATTCTAAACTCATCAACTCAGCTTTGGAATTAAAAATGTAGTGTCCAATGAAGCGAATAGAGCTACTATGCTGTTACCAAGACATAACTAGTTCAAAATCATCCATTAAATTACAAAATATACTTGACCAGGTCTGGCCAATTTGTAGCTCTTGGAAACGGCAAACCCCTCGACAACAGCTTTAAAAGCCACTTCGTTCTAGGGGGTTTCACTGATGCCCAAATCCCATGAATGATGAAAAAATGCTGAAGTTACCACTGTCATTTAGTAATTAGCTGGATAGGAGAAAAAAAATGAATGGATATTTAGATATGCATGGAAAAGAAACGCATGCAATATACGACCTAGAACAGGGGTCACCAACCTTTTTTGCACCGTGGACCAGTTTAATATTGACAATATTCTTGTGGACCAGCCAACTGGGGGGTGGGGGTGTTAAACACGACCGGAATACAGCGATAGTCGAAGGAGGTTCCTTATATCCAGTCTATTCCACAATTTAGTTGATGTGGCTATCAGCACTTGTTTCTGTCCCACTTGCTCATGTTTTTTCTGCTCAAAAAACTCAACGGGTTTGTCTTTAAGTGCAGGGTGCTTGGACTCAAGGTACTGAGGCAGTTTTGAGGGCTTCATTGCCTCATTAGACAGCCTCCGGGCTCAAGCTCCAGCTTCCTGTCCGCCCGCCACCAGACGCCTTGGCCAGGTGCGGCTGGGGTGAGAGGATAAGGTAAGGGCTGGAGGTCCCTGTGCCGGGGCCGCGGCGGTCGCAGTCCGGAGAGAGCGACCGAGCAAGCAAGGAGTACGTTAGGACGTGCACCTGCCTCCCTTGTAGGGTCTATCGGCCAACAAAAGTTTGGTTGGAGGGATAACTTTCAGTAGATCACAGCGAGGTAGCTGCTCTGCTACTTATGAAACCCTGAGCCTGAATTAGGTCGTCTGGGATTATTTTAGCACTGGGTTCCCCACGAACATTCAGTGTGGTAAACAGGTTTAGAGGCAGTGCCCATCTGACCGCGATCCAGGCCAGTACCAACGACACTTCTCACTGTTCTCACGTGAGGCTGCCAATTACCCGAGGCCAACCAGTGATCAATGGTGCTAGGGTATCACTGCATTTAGGCGGATGATGACCTCGCGTGTGTTCATGTTCAACAGTGGACGTGACAGGGAATGAGGAAAGGTGCAGCTGACTCATATCGTTTCATATCGCCAAATCATATCGTTTCCTCACGGCCTGGTAGCACATGCTTTGCGGCCCAGTGGTTGGGGACCACTGACCTAGAAATATGAAAAAGAATCATACTTGATGCCAGGTGTGTAAACTTCTGTATTGCAGGTGTTGGCGGAATGGGAAGAATTTATGATGGTAATTTTTCTTATTACGATATACATTTGGGGGGCTATTGTCTGGTGCAGGTCGATGAGGCTACGCAGATTAATGGGTCAGCACAGCTTAGATGCACTGAAGGGCCTGTATTTTTACTGCATTTGTGGTATTGTAGGTTCTATGACTCCATTTTCCAACTTGTTATATATTTTGACATGTTTTGAATCTGTCAATACAATTGTAAGCTCATTGAATTTCCTTAAAACTTTGTAAAAGAACATTTCCCAACAGATCTGTTGAGCTTGAAGTAATGGAGCCATGTATTCATACAGCACATAAACAAGCCTTTTGGCCCAGTTCATCTATGGCAACCAAGTCATATACCTAAACTAGTCTCATTTGTCTGTGTTTGGTCCATATTCTTCCAAACCTTACATGTACCCATCCAAATGTCTTTAAAAACGTGTAGTACCCACCTCTACAGTTTGTTATGGCAGCTTTCTCACTTTGTGTGGAATAGTTGCTCTGCATGTGCCTTTTAGGTCCTTTGTCTCTCACTTTAAACCTATTCCCTTTAGTTTTAGACTCCACTACGCTGGGGAAAAAACTGTGACTATTTACCTTATCCTTGCCCCTCATGGTTTCATTAGGTCAGTCCTCAGCTTCCTACACTCCAGGGAAAAAGTTCCCAGCCTATCCAGCCTTTCCTTATAACTCAAGCCTTCATACCTCGTGGCATCCTCATGAATCTCTTCTGCACCTTTTCCAGCCTGCAAATGAATATTAGCATAATGTTACCAAAGTGAAATAATTATGGAGACTGATGCAAAATGCATGAATTATAATGATAATGTGAATCTTTAAAGTTGCAAACTGCCACTAACTGTTGAAGAAATCTTGACTCGAAACTGAGAAACAGAAAGATTATGTCAGACATTGCCCAGATCAGATAAGGCATGGTAATTTGCTGATCCTGCTTCACTTATTGATGTTGCTACAGAAAGATACCTAAGGCACGAAAGATCTTCTAAAGCTTAAAATAAAACAGGAGATGCTGGAAATACTCAGGAAGAATAAGTCCAAATGAGATAATGTGGTAAGCAGAATCATGTTGTGCTTCTTTGATTGTGTTATGGGTTGCTCACAGTAGGCCAGACTATACATATTAGAAGGAAAAGAAAGCTTCATGAATGGGCCAGGGCTGAGGTGGGAATGTGGGAATGGGCCAGGGCTGAGGTGGGAATGTGGGAATGGGCCAGGGCTGAGGTGGGAATGGGGACTGTAAGGGCCAGTGGTAGGATATGGAGTAGGAGGCTGTGCTTTGAGTGGCGAGGAACATTAAATGTTTCGGACTTTGGGTACCAGAGAGTCAGGGAATTATGACCTTGGCTTCCAGTGGCCAGAAATGTAATGCTCCAAAAGCAGTGATGTAAGGAACGAACATCACCCTGAATATGAATGATGCAAAGTTATCACACACTATTCACTGCATGGCATCTGGTAACATTTCCAGAGAAATGTAAAATGACACAAAATGGTCATTAACTTGTTTGTAACAATGGACTGGCAATGTGAGAGCAAGGTAAGTTAAGATGGTGCTGGCGACACATGGTGACATTTTGCAGGCAACTCACAAAACTTCTTGATATACTTCTAAAATACAATCACGGCAATGTACTGTTAAACTGTCTAAACAAACTAGAAATTTTATGATATACTGAAGTACTCAGTGGACTTAACTCTTAGGAAGGCAAGTACGGCATCTTTAAGCACACGAAGATACATTGCCATGCCGACAGAGAGGAAGGAGGGGAGGATGCCAAATCAGACTTAACTGCTGGGTGTAGAACTTCCTCTGTCCTGTTAGCAAATGTGCAGCCACTGGAGTACAAGACTGAGGATCTAAGGGCAAGATTGCTGTGTCAAAGGGAAATGAGGAACTGTTGTGTTCTCTGTTTCACGGAGACATGGCTCACCCTGAACAAGCCAGATATGGCAGACAGACTGGAGGGTTTCTTGGTCTGCTGGATGGACTGAACTGCTGATTCTAAAAGGGTCAAAGGTTGGGGTCTGTGTTTCATGATGCTTGGACGTAGCTGTCTTGTCACACTCTTGTTCTCTTAACGTGGAACATCTAATGATTAAGGGCATTCTGCTCTACTTACCAAGAGAGATCTCCTCTGTGACCCTCTCGGTACATCCTCCACAGTTTACATATCGCTAAAGGCAGATGTTAGGCAAGCTCTTAAGGTATTGAGTGCTGTGATGTGCAAACAAGAACCATACTAGCCTGATAACTTTCCAATCATTGCAGGGGGGCTGCGATCAAGTTCGCTTGAAGAAATCTCTGCCCCATTGTCATCAAATTAACACCTGCAGCACCCACGGACCCAACACAGTAAAGCACTGCTACACTATCATAATGAGTGTCTACCATTCCATCTCTAGAACATATTTCAGGAGATCTGATCATCTGGTTGTCCTCCTCCTATCTGCATTCAAGCACAGGCTAAAGAGCAAGTCTCCAGAAGGAAGGAGATATGAAGAGGGGGTTGCAGGAGGAAGAGGAGTGGGTACAGGATTGCTTTGATTCAAAGGATTGGACTCATCAGAGGATCTGAGCTAATATGCTATGTTTGTCACAGATTTTATAAAGTCAGTCTTGGACAAATGTGTCCCACAGAAACACCAGTGCCCTTGAATGGAGAAGCCTGCAAAAATTAGTGGATATAGCCCATTCATCCTGAGTAAAGCCCTCCCCATCTTTGAGCACCTCTACACAGAGTGTTGTTCTCCTTTCAATTATCTTGAAACTTGAATATTACAAGGACACTGCCTGGACTAGAGGGCCAAAGTTATAAGGAGAGGTTGGCCATACTGGATCCTTATTCCTTGGAGCATAGGTGAATGAGAGGTGACTTCCTAGGACCCCCTGGGTAATAATTTCTGGATTGCTGCCTGTGCTACGTGCCAGTGAGGGTAAAAAGAGGGTGATTGAGCAGAAAAATGTGTGGCTGAGAAGCTGGTGCAGAGTTAGGGCTTCAGGTTCTTGGATCATTGGGATCTCTTCTGGGGGAGGTATGACCTGTTCTAAAGTGATGGGTTGCACCTGAACCCAAGGGGAACCAATATTCTTGTGGGCAGGTTTGTTAGAGTTGCTGGGGAGGGTTTAAACTAATTTGGCGGGGGGTGGTGGGAAGGGTCTCAGGATAGGACAGACGGTAAAAAAGTAAAGATAGTGTGCAGTCAGACTGTCAGGAAGGGCAGGCAGGTGATGGGACTTATTTGCAGCAAACAGGCTGAGTATCAAATCATTAGGGATATAGAATCAGAAAGGATAGTAAATACAGTACTCAAGGTGTTGTATTTAAATGCGCATAGTATAAGAAATAAGGTAGATGATCTTGTTGCAATATTACAGGTTGCCAGGTATGATGCTGTGGCTGAAGGATGGTTGTAGTTGGGAGCTGAATGTCCAAGGTACACGTTATATTGGAGGGATAGGAAGGTAGGCAGAAGGGGTGGTGTAGCTCTACTGGTTAAAAATGGCATCAAATCAGTCGAAAAATGTGACATAGGATTGGAAGATGTTGAATCTTTGTGGGTTGAGTTAAGAAACTGCAGGAATAAAAGGACATTGATGGTAGGCCTCCCAACAGTGGCTGGGAGGTGGACCATAGGTTACAACAGGAAGTAGAAAAGGTGAGTCAAAAGGGCAATATAATGGTAGTCATGGGAGGTGTTAACATGCAGGTCAATTGGGAAAATCAGGTTGGTAATGACTCTCAAGAGAGTGAGTTTGTTGAATGCCTAAGAGATAGCTTTTTAGAGCAGTTTGTCATTGAGCCTACTAGGGGATCATCTATATCAGGGGTGTCAAACTCATTTTAGGTCACGGGCCGGATTGAGCAAAATGCAGCTTCATGCGGGCCGGATCAGTCGGACGCGTGCGAACGCAGCTTTTGTTGCCTCCGTTTTTTCAGC
Source organism: Hemitrygon akajei (assembly GCF_048418815.1). Lineage (NCBI taxonomy): Eukaryota > Metazoa > Chordata > Chondrichthyes > Myliobatiformes > Dasyatidae > Hemitrygon > Hemitrygon akajei. The sequence continues at coordinate 166,149,714 of NC_133128.1, read as the reverse complement.
CTGCTCTCATGTGTCTCAGTCTCTGCTATAACTACAAAGTGTTTCACTTTACAAATTCCGTTTCTTATGATGAAGACTGCCGAGCAAGACTGTCAAATAAACAGTAAAACCCCTGAAAACCTGGTACCTGAATAAACTCAACATTAGCCATATCATACGCCATAGGCGCTTCGATTACTGGGGCCAGCTTTAATAGTAATTAGATATTATCTCGCGGGCCAAAGATAATTCCACCGCGGGCCGGATTTGGCCCGCGGGCCTTGAGTTTGACATATATGACCTATATTGAATTGGGTGTTATGTAATAAGCTAGAGGTGATTAAGGAGCTTAAGGTAAAAGAATCCATAGGAACCGGTGATCACAATATGATTGAGTTCAACTTGAAATTTGATAGGGTGAAAGTAAAGTCTGATGTAGCAGTATTTCAGTGGTAAGGGAAATTACAGTGGTATGAGAGAGGAGTTGGCCGAAGTAAATTGGAAGGAGCTGCTGGCAGGAATGTCAGCAGAGCAGCAATGGAGTGTGTTTCTGGGGAAAATGAGGAAGGTGCAGGACATATGTATTTCAAAAATGAAGAAATACTCAAATGGTAAAATAGTACAACCATGGCTGACAAGGGAAGTCAAAGCAATTGTAAAAGCAAAAGAAAGGGCATACAACAAAGCAAAAATTAGAGGGGAGATGGAGGACTGGGAAGCTTTCAAAAACTTACAGGGAGCAACTAAAAAATCATTAGAAGGGAAAATATGAAATATGAAAGCAAGCTAGCAAATAATATCAAAGTGGATAGTAAGTTTTTTCAAGTATGCTAAAAATAAAAGAAAAAATGAGAGTGGATATAGGATCACTAGAAAATGAGACAGCAGAAATAATAAGGGGGGACAAGAAGATGGCTGATGAACTAATGAGTATTTTGTATCAGTCTTCACTGTGGAAGACACTAGCAGTATGCCTGATGTTGTAGTGTGTGAAGGAAGAGAAGTGGGAGCAGTTACAATTACAAGAAAGAAGGTGCTCAAAAAGCTGAAAGACCTAGAGGTACGTAAGTCACCCAGACCAGATGAACTGCATCCTACGATTCTGAAAGAGGTAGTGTTAGAGATTGTGGTGGCATTGGAAATGATCTTTCAGAAATCATTGAACTCTGGCATGGTGCAGATGTCACTCCACTCTTTAAGAAAGGAGGAAGGCAGCAGAAAGGTAATTATAGACCAGTTAGCCTGACCTCAGTGATTGGGAAGATGTTGGAGTCAATTATTAAGGATGAGGTGATGGAGTACTTGGTGACACAGGACAAGATAGTACAACGCCAGTATGGTTTCCTTCAGGAAAAATCCTGCCTGGCGAACCTGTTGGAATTTTTTGAAGAGATTACAAGTAGGATAGATAAAGGGGATTCAGTGGATGTTGTATATTTAGACTTTCAGAAGGCCTTTGACAAGGTGCCACACATGAGGCTGCTTACCAAGTTAAGAGCCCATCATATTGCAGGAAAGTTGCTAACATGGTTAGAGCATTGGCTGATTGGTAGGAGGCAGCGAGTGGGAATAAAAGGATCCTTTTCTGGTTGGCTGCCAGTGACTAGTGGTGTTCCTTAGGCGTCAGTGTTGGGACCACTTCTTATTGTGGTGTATATAAATGATTTAGATGATGGAATATATGGCTTTGTTGTCAAGTTTGCAGATGATTGGTGGAGGGCAAGTAGTATTGAGGAAACAGGTAGGATGCAGAAGGACTTAGACAGATTAGGAGAATGGGCAAGAAAGTAGCAAATGAAATATAATGTTGGAAAATGCATGGTCATGCACTTTGGTAGTAGAAATAAATGTGTGGACTTTTCTCTAAATGGGGAGAAAATCCAGGAATCTGAGATGCAGGGGGGAGTTGGGAGTCCTTGTGCAGAACACGCTGAAGGTTAACTTGCAGGTTGAGTTGGTGGTGAGGAAGGCAAGTGTCATGTTAGCATTCATTTCAAGAGGTCTAGAATACAAGAACAGGGATGTGATGCTGAGGCTTTTTAAGGCACTGGTGAGGCCTCACCTTGAGTATTGTGAACAGTTTTGGGCCCCTCTTCTTAGAAGAGATGTGCTGGCATTGAAGAGGGTCCAGAGGAGGTTCACAAGGATGATTCCAGGAATGAAAGGGTGATCATACAAGGAATGTTTGATGGCTCTGGATCTGTACTCGCTGGAATTCAGAAGGATGAGGGGGGATGTCATTGAAACCTTTCGAATGTTGAAAGTCCTGGACCGAGTAGATGTGGAAAGAATGTTTCCCATGGTGGGAGAGTCTAGGACAAGAGGGCACAGCCTCAGGATAGAGTGGTGCCCTTTTAAAACAGAGATGCGGAAATTTTTTTTAGCCAAAGGGTGGTGAATTTGTGGAATTTGTTGCCACATGCAGCTGTGGAGGTCAGATTGTTGGGTGTATTTAAGGCAGAGATTGATAGCCTCTTACGGGGAGAAGGCCAGGAACTGGGGTTGAGGAGGAGAGAAAAAAGGATCAGCCATGATTGAATGGCAGGGCAGACTTAATGGGCCAATTGGCCTAATTTTGCTCCTATGTCTTATGGTTTTATGGTCTTATGGACTTCAAAGAAGTTCGTAAAATCCTGAGGGGTATGAATAAGATGGACAGTCATAGTCTTATTCTCCAGGACTGGGGAGTCCAAAACAAGACGATAGAGATAGAATATAAGATAAGAGGTGCAAGACTTAAAAGAGTAACCTGAGAGGTAACTTTTATACATAGAGTGTAGAAAGTACCCAGAATGAGCTGCTAGAGGAAGAGGTGAAGCAGATACAACTGTAACATTCAAGAGGCGTTTGGATAGGGATGTGGAGGGTTATGGCCCAAATGCAGAAAAGAGATGAGCAGGGAGGATGCTGTGGTCGGCATGGATCATTTGGGCTGAAGAGCCTTTTTCCATAATGTGTTTCCCATTTCACAGAAGCAACAGCTTTATGTCATTATTGGAACATCTAAGGAACATCCAGGGCATATTTTTGTTGGTCTTACAATCAATTAGTCCCTTGGGTTATTTTTTCTCACTTGAGTATTAAATATAGTTGCTGGTTTAGAGTTTCCATTTACTCTCTTCTAAACAATTTAAAAAATATGTGGTAAAGTCACATTTCCCAAGGGTGGAGAGAACTATTGTTATTATACTTATCTCTCTAAATTTACACAAGCTGTTTTGTTTTTATCTGGTTGTTAGATAGTGGGAAATAAACACATTATTTGGCTGATTTAGGCTTTAAATTGCAAGTAGGAAGTTATGATGCAACATCTGTAGAATATCTATTGTTTTGTTATGGAACATTATAATTTGTACTTCCTCAGAAATGGTAATTACAATGGACACAGCAGTTTAAGATCAGCTCTTGGCACTGCTAAACCTGGAACACAAAATGTAATACTAAATCTACTCTCTAGTGATTGGGAACCACTGGTACAGAGTCAAGGAAGCTACCTGCAGGAGTATTTAAATATAACACAAAGAAGAAAAAATGACTTTCTTTGGCTTAATAAATTCAATTACATGGAACTCTTCTTTCTGAAACTTAAGTGGTAGTTCATTCAAGTGCAGAATTAGTAGAGAGCAGGATTAGCAATGAACACTGAAGATCAAAGTTGGAAAGAAAGAAAGGGAACTTTGACACTAGCCCTGTCTGTCTTATACAACAGGAGACAGGTAAAAAGAAGGTAGTTGGAGCTAATTACTAACATAAATTTGTGTCTGAATTGTGATTCTCTTTACTAGCATCTGGCAGGAGATACAGTCACACATTATCAAGTTATTATTACACTACAGCCATCAGGCTCCTGAACCAACGTGGACAACTTCATTCACCAAGACTCTGAACTGATTATATGACATACAGACTCACTTTCAAGGACTCTTTACAACTTATTTTTCTACACACACAGTATTGTTTTTATTTGCAGTTTGTCTTTTGCACATTGATTACTAGCCAGTCTCTGTCTGTTTAAGCACAGATTTTTTTTGTGAATTTGTTTTGTATTTCTTTTTTCTTGTAAATGCCTGTAAGAAAATGAATCATAAGGTAGATTCAAGATTATTCAATATCATTCCTAGTACACAAGTATAAAAGGAGAACAAAATCATTGGTATCATATAGATACTTTGTTGTGTGTTTGTTGTTCCTTTCCATGCCTTGTGGCACACTGGGCAGCATTTTTGCCATTTCCTTAGCATTTGACTGTTTTTTACTAGGCCGAGTTGTTAGCTCAACTCTCAGCCCAGCACAGATGGAAAGCGTACAAGGAGCCAGCTGGATTCCAACTTGGGACCATTCACCTCAAAGTCTTGTGCTGGTGCTACTACACCACCGACCGGCTCTAGAGGAACTGTGATAATAAATTTAATTTAAACTTTAAACATTGGTTAAAAATCAGAATGAAGTCAGTAAATGCAAATAAGTTTCTTCCTTTCAAAGTTCAAAGTAGAGACTGATCACCAAATTAAAACGGATCCTTGAATAAATGGCAAAGACAAAAATCCCTGGAATAAATTAGAGTATCAATATTCTAATAATGTGGAACTTGCATTCATCTGCCTTCACTGGAATTGAATCATTTCCACCTGCAGCACTAAAGGAGGAAGGAAATTCTCCATGGAGATTTGAACGATCATTTGTGGCATTGTCTGCAAGTTGGATTTTAATAATCTCTTGGTTCCAACTTTGGATCTTTTGTAGGACAAAACCAAAATGTTACAGCCTTTTGGATAGAACCCTGATAAACAATCACAGACAATTTGCTTTCTTTGTTGCAGCAAGGTAAACAATATTATGTGGTTTTATCAACTATGCAGATCTAGCAAATTGGCTGTCCATGAGGTATTGAGCATCTGCCTTTGAAATGATGTTCTGAATTCAAAGCGGTAATACGTAACCTTCCACCAAGCAGAAAATATGTTTGCAGAGACACAGCTGAGAGACTTCTTGGCAACATGGAAATTTGATATGTCCAGCCACAATTAGTAGTCAGTTTAAGTATTTAGACCTGATTTGAAAAGTGACAAAAGCTGAACCCTGATGGTACCTATTGCGAGTTTAGAAGAAACCAATTTTTGTTGTTTTTTGCATCAACCTTCTGACACTGCTGAATGAATCAAGCACTGATCTTGCCTTGTAGTGCTGTCTACTGTGTTTAATCTGCTGACATCTGCATTACTGTGTATCCTCTCAAACGGTACCTCCATTTTCTGATCCAGGTTGAAACTACTGCCAATCATATCTTTGTTTAATGATATATTATGTTACTTTAAGATTATTCATACTTCTTTATTGCAACTTGCCTGTTTTATATATATATATATAAATATATTAAAAAATTTCTTTACACTTTGCACATTAGAAATTAGATTGATTAGGATCTATATTTTATGCATAAATCATGCAAGAAGTAGTTTATCTGAAAGTAGATGATGTCTTTGGTGAAATGAAATTGTGCCCATTATGTAACTGAGTCTGGTATACACTGTGCCTTTCATGTTAGCTTGCTTAATGCTGTTGCTTTCCACACAGTCTACTGATGTGGAACGTCCCTTTATTCCTGGAGAAACATACACTGCTAGGTGTCCGGAGAGAGGAGCAACCTCCTCATGGGTAGCATCAATGAGGGCAGTGATCTGACCACACAAGGCATTTCTCTGTTCTGTGAGAACATGAAGCTGCTCGAGGTAGCAAGCACATTGCTATTCCCTGAGAACGTAAGCTGCTCTTGTGAGGCAGAGACCAAAGCCCTGTTTGAAGCTATGTAAGAATGAAGTATACATATAAGTAGAATGAAAGTCTGCGACCTCCATCTCTGCTTATGCACCAGCAGGAGTGTGAGATGAAATGGTGGCAGATCCTCACATAATGGAAGTTATAGTCTCTTAACTCAACACAACCTCCTGCAAGACCAGTGACATGGACTCGTCCACACTCCTTGTTATCTCCTGCACTGGACTTGACATTGTACTCATCACTTCACTGTTCATCAACATCAGCCTTGTCATGACAGTATCCTCATCACAGTCTAATGGGCAGGCCATGCTGCTTGCATGGCAGATGCCAGACTTCTATACTGATCTTTATTATCAGCAATTACCAGGTGGACAGCAGAAACAAACCGAGAATGTACTTGAAAACGTATAACATTGACACGTGAGAATCCCCAGCCCGTGAATGTTCAAAATGGAGGAGTATTCAGCATGCCACTGAAAGCCTTAAATCTGCTTGTTCAGAGTACGCAGAAGCCCAGCATACATACATCGATCCCTGAATGACGGCCCACCCATCTTGTCAAATTTCTCCAGCCACCCCTCCACCCTCTCCTCCCAACCCCCAAACTCTCCATGCCAGAGTCCACAGATTCTTTCAGCCTCAGTAACCATTTCATAATCCATACAAATGTGGTGGATACAAGTCATCATCGGTACCAGGGGAATGGTGAAGAGAGAAAGGGTACTGTATGTGAGTTTATGGCATGCTTCGAATCCTGCACTCTGTCTGTAGAAATTAATAAAGGCTTATTTCATTCTTTGTTGCTGTCTATGTTTTATGATAATGTCCTTTGATTGAGTTATTTGCATTTTACTGAATGCTTTAATCCTTGATCAAAGTATGTACTTATAATAACTAATATTTAGATTCTATGCTTCAGGACTATGGTTTGATTAGTTTTTGCAATAAAATTTTTCTGGTATCAGCATTATTTTAACTGCTCCAATTGTGACATTCAAAACTGAGAGACTCCTTTGACTGGGGGGTGTACTGTCAGCATTTTACCATCAATGTTCAAAAGCACACTAAAATCTTGCAGAACAAAGGCTGGTAGAGTTGGTTGTTAGAGAAAACCAGAGTTGGCTGTAAAAACATTTTACGAGACAGAGGACTGAAGAGCTGAGACACATCTGATTTTATCAATCTACACTGGATATACACTTACATAACTAGAATTTTAGCCTTTGAATCTTATCTGTAGAACTTGATAAAAAAAAACATTTTTTAAAGGGCAAAGCTGTTGGAACAAAGTTGCATCAAAGCCTTTTACTGTTTGCAGAACATCCAGATGAGCTCTATCTTTTGTGTTTTTATTGCAAAGCCATGAACAACCCGCACAGTAACATTATTTTTATAACACATTCAGTGTTTATTATAAAACAAAACTTTCTGCTATAACCTCGATGGTATCATTTCCTATGAGCAGTTCATTACTGCAGTCAAAATTTCCTGAGGTTACTGTCAGATTTACTTTTTAGTAACCATGGTCCCAGATAGTTTCAATGCCATTCTTCATGGCAGGTCATATCCTACGATAGTACAAAGAAGATTTTAATGAATGCATAATCGGCAAGCACCTTGTCTACCTGAAATCCACAATTATCATAAACTGAACGTAAAAGTTTAAGTTAGGCACCAATGAAACATACATTCTCCTCCACATTAGTGTAAAAGTTATGACAAGGGTAACCTACTTCATCATAAACATAAATAAATCAACATATTCCCATCAATACTTTGACAATAGATATGGTAATGGAATCTATAGAGGGTAGGAACTTGATATATCCATTATAAATACATATTATTACAACAGGAAAAAAAGCAAGGGACTGTAATTTTATTTATAAAGCAAATGTCAATGCCTTGAAAAGCTGTAAAAACTGTCAAATGATCTTCCTGGTGCTGAAAATTACCATACATGTGTGAAATACCATTCCTTTGCATTCTGAATTTTAATTATTTCAATTTTGAAAAAAAAGTTAATAATAAAAGTTAGTTTTATTTCCTTTTTCTTTTACCTCAATAGTAGCATCAGGCTTCGGTGGATCCATCTATTTTTGCTGGAAAATTAACCGGTTACTGGGGAACGTAACAAGTGGGGGCTCATCCGGGATCCCCCACTTGTTACGTTCCCCAGTAACCGGGTAATTTTCCAGCAAAGATAGATGGATCCACTGAAGCCTGATGCTACTATTTTCAAACGTTTTTATTTATAAAGGGGCACAAACGTATGGTTAATACAAAACATTCAGATCATATACGTCGTCACAACTCAATCTAAAGCACAGGTATAGTAATAATCAATCAGAAATAAGCTCTACAGTTGTCTAGGGGTAATGTAGATATATATTGTTTACTGGATATTTAAAAGTCTTTTTGCGGTCACTGCAGTTCCACCAGCTGCCGTCGGTTGTGGTGTCGCGTTGGTGCACTTTTGTTAGAAAGAGAGAGAGAGGCGGGATGAAAGAGTTACCCGACAGGTTTTCCAACCTGGAGGAGTTCGGTTTGTCGGAGCCTCGTTGGGGGAATGAACGCTCATCTGTGGCCTCCCCTGTAGCTAAGCCGTTCTTCCGTTGTGGGGTCGCCAATCCCAGGCAAGGAAAAGACGCACACGAACCCCACCACCGGCTGTCACTCTCTAAACGCTGTCACAGGATCTCAAGCGCGTCTTCTGGTGCGTCTCGTGCCCCGCCTCGGCAGCCCACCTTTTATCTGGACTGGCAGGGTTGTAGATGTCCATCAGGGTGGGGGGGGCGAGGCAATCCTTCCCCCATCACCCATCTCACATTGCCCTGAGATTTTGCTTGTAGGCCAGTTCCTTATCCCACAAAGGTGTCTCCCAAGACAATGGCTATGTCCGAGGTTTTTGTCTTGTTGAGCGACCAGCCCACTTTGCCCGAGGGAACGTGGTCTTCAGCACGTCTCCCTCTCTCTTGGGTCATTTGACCCCCCCTTGACTAGGGCTCTTGCGAATCTCACAAAGGCAGGGGCTGGGGTCATAACACCTCTCCACAATGAGCGTGGTCCTTGCCACCAGTGAGAGGAAGAAAAGGGAAAAGAAGTGTAAATCTAACCCTGACATCTCCTCAGTCCCTTCTATCTGTCGGCAATTTATTCAATTGTAGTACCAGTAAACATAATCCTAATTCCACATTCAACAACTACCCCCTATTTCTCTGCTATTGACCTCTATAGCATAAATAAAAATCAATGCAAAATAAAAATTCAAAAGCAAATTGATAATTCAACACATCATAAAATGGATGCATACCTTAACATAACATCCTCAAAAAGTCCCAGAGTGTCTGGCTTTCGCTTATAGGTTCTGATGTTTCTATGTAGTACATTCCCAATGGACACAACTCTGCTTTTCTTTATTTTAGCAAGTCTCTCAGAATGGAACACACAAAATGCTGGTGGAACGCAGCAGGCCAGGCAGCATCTATAGGAAGAAGCACTGTCGACGTTTCGGGCCGAGACCCATTGTCAGGACTAACTGAAAGGAGAGATACTAAGAGATTTGAAAGTAGTGGGGGGAGGGGGAAATGCAAAATGAAAGGAGAAGACCGGAGGGGGTGGGATGAAGCTAAGAGCTGGAAAGGTGATTGGCCAATGTGATACAGAGCTGGAGAAGGGAAAGGATCATGGGATGGGAGGCCTCAGGAGAAAGAAAGGGGGAGGGGGGGAGCACCAGAGGGAGATGGAGAACAGGCAGGGTGACGGGCAGAGAGAGAGAAATAAAAACAAACAACTAAATATGGGGTAAGAAGGGGAGGAGGGGCATTAACGGAAGTTAGAGAAGTCAATGTTCATGCCATCAGGTTGGAGGCTACCCAGCCGGTATATAAGGTGTTGTTCCTCCAACCTGAGTTTGGATTCATCTTGACAGTAGAGGAGGCCATGGATAGACATATCAGAATGGGAATGGGACGTGGAATTAAAATGTGTGGCCACTGGGAGATCCTGCTTTCTCTGGCGGACCGAGCGTAAGTGTTCAGCGAAATGGTCTCCCAGTCTGCGTCGGGTCTCACCAATATATAAAAGGCCACACCGGGAGCACCGGACGCAGTATACCACACCAGCCGACTCACAGGTGAAATGTCGCCTCACCTGGAAGGACTGTCTGGGGCCTTGAATGGTGGTGAGGGAGGAAGTGTAAGGGCAGGTGTAGCACTTGTTCCGCTTACAAGGTTATGTGCCAGGAGGGAGATTGGTAAGAAGGGATGGGGGGCGGGAGTCCCATTCCCTTTCTGATATGTGTATCCATGGCCTCCTCTACTGTCAAGATGAATCCACACTCAGGTTGGAGGAACAACACCTTATATTCTGGCTGGGTAGCCTCCAACCTGATAGCATGAACATTGACTTCTCTAACTTCTGTTAATGCCCCTCCTCCCCTTCTTACCCCATATTCAGTTGTTTATTTTTATTTCTATCTCTCTGCCCATCACCCTGCCTGTTCTCCATCTTCCTCTGGTGCTTCCCCCCTCCCCCTTTCTTTCTCCCGAGGCCTCCCGTCCCATGATCCTTTCCCTTCTCCAGCTCTGTGTCACTTTCGCCAATCACCTTTCTAGCTCTTAGCTTCATCACACCCTCTCCGGTCTTCTCCTATCATTTTGCATTTCCCCCTCCCCCCACTACTTTCAAATCTCTTAGTATCTCTACTTTCAGTTAGTCCTGACGAAGGGTCTGACGAAACGTCGACAGTGCTTCTTCCTATAGATGCTGCCTGGCCTGCTGTGTTCCACCAGCATTTTGTGTGTGTTGTTTGAATTTCCAGCATCTGTAGATTTCCTCGTGTTTGCTCTCAGAGTGGAAGATGGTTTACTTCCATGCACGTTTTGTGCTGCAGAGTCCACACGAGCTGCCAAGATGGGGCAGGAGGTGCTTGGCACAATAACTGCATTGGTTGTACAGGAGGTGATGCGGGTCACTTCCATATTAATTGGGTTTTTAGTGTGCTCCTGGCAAGGAGATTTGTGTTTCTCTGTGCCATCCTGGATGCTTTTGTTTCCATTTCTAGTGGTCGTGGACCAGTCAGTGAGGATGTTACATTTATTTCAAAGAAGCTTTGAGAACATTCCTGAAGCATTTTATGTCCTGATACAGAATTCTGAGTAAAGTCCCATGTTGGTAGCTTAGTGTCAGGCATGTGAACAATTTTGTTTGAACTCAGAATTGTGTGAACAGAGTCAAGCTGCTAGGGATATTAGTCTGGCACTACCCTAACATTGGTGGTCTTATCTCACCGGTGAATATGGAGGATTTTGGAGACACTGCACTGATTGTGCCTCAAGATATTAGCTGGATGTGGTCCGTATCTCAGAAGCATACAGGTGGACACAGATCACGACTGCCCAGTGGATCTTGTGATATGTGCCGGGTTTGAAAGCTTGCTCTTTTCCTCAGACATAATGGTGCAGTGGAGGTATGTTGAATTTCACTCAAGATGTCTTCCATCACTGAGAGGTTGCTGCAAAGACAGGAAAATGATCCATGCTTTCCACAATCTCGGAATGGACATCATTTGGCAGAGGGTGGTATTATAAAGTGGAAGCAGAGTGTATGGCCCATTCACTTATATACTGCAAATGAACATGTTAATACTGACTTGGAGCTTGGGTTCCAAAGGTGTATCCATATAGCAACTCAGTGACTGAGGTTGAGGTGAACCTCTGGTTCCATGGTAGAAGCAACATAGTTTGAACTTGTTTTCATTTGTCCTGTCATTTAGCTTCAGCTGTGGGAAGCTCATTGGATGAAAGGTACAAAACTGTCATGGGAATGATCATGAAACGAGTTGGACAGCAATGTGCAATGGTGGTTTGGTCTTTTGTGAAGAATCATATCTTGCAGGCCAACAGGTAGCTGAGATAGAATGGCAACAAATTTCTGTGGACAGCCAACTCTCTCAGTCGACAGTCAAACAGTTCCATAGGGTCTCAGAGGGCTTGCTGTAATACCTGGTGCTACCCCATTCATTTCTCCTGGCATGTTGGTGTGCTGGATATCATGTTCCTTTTGCCTCTGGCTGAATGGAATCAGCACTATAAATCAAGGAGCTGCTCAGAGAAGGCTAAACCATGAACTTCAGAAGCAATAGGTCAGTATTTGATCAAGTTCATTGATTAGTTTTCTGATAAATTTCCATTATATCATGCAGGTTGGTATCACCATATGCTTTAAACTTTCTCAGCCATTTCCTTCAGATGGTTCTTAAAAAGGAACTAGGAATGTAGATAATATCTCTATAGTTAGCTTAGCTTTAAAATAGGAAATTATCAAAACTTCTGACATTTTTATTAAAAACAACTTTTTTGAGTAATTTTGGGGGCAAAATGTTTATCTAAATGTTTTAAAGAATCTACTTCTGCCCGTTAACTCAGCGATAATAGAATGAAAACAGTAACAATAACTGAATCAAAAATTAAATGATGGAACGTGGAACATAAAGAATAACTTGCTGCCCTCCACCACAGGAGCAATCGGCTTGAGCTTGGAGTTGGATTACAGAATATCTTTTACGTAGATCAAGTACATTTGTTGCATCTGTGCCAAAGTACAGCAAATGTATTTAGTTTGAAAATGGATGTGTTGACAAATACGAGCGTGATTGCTTTTCCTCTTCAGTTCCAGGTCATGCATATGCTGTATTTGCAGCTCCCGATTACTGCAGTGAAATTGCTAAATTTATTTCATCAGCTGTTCGGCTGAGCAGTAAAGCATTTTTCCCCATTCTTCAAATTTGTTTATGTCTTTCTGCTGATTCAGTGATTCAATTGCTGTTCATTATATAAAAAGAGAGAGTAATTTTATAAAGGCTGGCATCAATCTCCCTAAGGAGCCCCTGCAAAGGCACTTCCAATAAAATATGAATATTTATTATTACTCAATGTTTTCATCGTGTGTGTTGTTGATTGATAGATTGTTAGAGCTCAAATACTCAACGCTCGTTATGGCCACTGCGATGAGTTTGTGAAATGTTGAGAGAACCACAACAATTGTGGGCTATAACACTGATAACATGACAGGATGATCACTTTGTTGTGAACAATTAGCGATCATTAAACAAGTTGTTGTAATACTTAGTCTTTTCTCAGTAAACAATAAGCCAGTAAGCTTCTGCACAATGGTTTGCAGGATTAATGTCCTGTAATAATTGAAGTGCAAATACCAGGACTAGCTGCATGGATTCAGATATTTTGAACTGTTCTCCGAGAAAAGCATGAATTTACTGCTTTTCATCCCAGTCTGTTAATGCTAATTGAAGGCAGGTGAAACAGATGAGACAAATTATTTTTCCAGTTAAGATTTCGGAGCTCTCAGTTATTTGTGCCATAAAATCTAATAGTTTTATTTGGAATCCATCCTGTCAGTTGATACCCGGGAGTTGGGGAGAGGCTGAAGTTTGAGCAAAGGATTGAGCCTTCTGTTGGGAGATTTTCCTCAGGCAGGAAGTGAAGGGGGGGCAGGTAGAGATGGCTGGAAGTGACATTCCCATCACCGACTGTAAGGGGTTTGTACGTTCTCCTTGAGACCATGTGGGTTTCCTTCGGGTGCTCCAGTTTTCTCCCACATTCCAAAGATGTACCAGTTGGTAGGTCATTGGTCATTGTAAATTGTCTCATGATTAAGCTAGGATTAAATTGGGGGATTGCTTGGCGGTGTGGCTTGAAGGTCCAGAAGGGCCTATTCTGTGTTATATTTCAATAAATAGAAAAGGTAAATAAAAAGACGGAGTTTGCTAATGGGAGGTGGTATTGGGTGATGGGATTTGTATGGAAGAACGTGACTGCCAGGTTCCTGGGAAACAAAGAAGTAAGTGATAAAGTGAGGATTCTAGTGGTTTGTCGTCCAGTGACGAAGGCAGTAGGCAGGAGTTAAATAAAAAAACGAAGGAAGAGTTTAAGTTATTTCTGAGCTTTGAATGTGGACCTGTTTCTGATATTAATCCAATTAGATTAACTAAGAATTTGTAAAAAAACATAAGGAGATATTGTGGGTGCAAGACCTTTAAGAGACCTTTAACTCTTAGAGTTTTGTAAAGATAGTAAGCAATGTGAGAAAATATGGGGTTAAAAGCTGTTGGAGGGAGGAAAATTATTTGGTTTCAGTCCTTGTGCCGCCCCCTCGGAGATGTTTCCAGTGCCGGAGTTTGGCCACATAGCAGCTGTGCGTGTGGTTAAAAAGCGGTGTAATGGATGTGGTGGAGAACATGACTATGGCAATTGTGGAGAAGGCAGTAGGCTAAAATGTAGCAATTGTAGAGGGGAAACGCGCTTTCCTCATGCAGAGTGTCTCATAGATAAGAAAACTGTGTAAGTGCAGAGTATTCAGGTGAAAATGAGTATATCATATGCAGAGGGTCAGCAGAAAGTACAGACGACTGTCAATGGGACCTACAATATCCAGAAAAGAGATATGATTAAAGTCAGCATGTAAAGTACATGCTTTTATAACAAAGGATTCGCTGATTGTTGACAAACTAAAATTTGTTACTTTCATGGCAGACATTGCACAAACTAAAAGTAGGATGGAGAAAATAAAAATTATATTAAAAGCTGCAGAAAAACATCTGGAGATAAAAGACTTGTCTCTGGAAGTTATTTATGATGCCTCACAAGGAGGAATAAATAACATTCAAACTTCAAAGGAGGGTTGTTAATGGTTTTTCTCATCTTATAATGGATGCTTGAAGTTTGTTAGCTAATAGCCAAGAATTTAAGAAATTAGTTGAAGATTTACCAAATAAACCTGATAATATATGTGTACAGGAAACCTGGTTGAAATCTTCTCTGAGTTTTAAGACGCAAGGTTACATTGACATGAGGCTTGATCAGGAAATGTGTAATGTAGGAGGAGTAGCTCCATTTCTTAAAAATGGGATAGCCCACAGAGTCGTATTGTTTATCTTCAACAGATCTGGGAGAGCATCGATGCTGAGTAACCTTTGCACCATAATTTGGAAATGCAATGCCATTTATGTATGAAAAGTACAAAGACTCCAGAGAATCCACTCAGAAATAGAAAGCTGAATACAATTGTTCGTTCACCTGCCAGGAAAGGTTTATTTGTTGAGGCAACGTACTCAGCTAGAGCACAAGAGAGATTACAAAATGCTGGAAATCTTGAGAAACAGACAAAAAATTGCTGGAGGAACTCAGCAAGTCAGGCAGCATCTATGGAGGGAAATGAACAGTCAACATTTTGGATCAAGGGTTTTGGACTAGAATGTTGACCATTCATTTCCCTCCATAGATGCTGTGGTGAATTCTTCAGTTTTTAAATTACACACCATCTTTCTTTTATAATAACCACAGACACTAAGAATTATGGTGCAGAAATGGAGCTTGTCATTGTATATCACAGCACTGAACAAGAGGATTTATCTTTGAGAATACATTTTAAATTACAGGTTTCTATATTAACTTCAGAGACTTTACTATTATGACATCATTTTAGTAGAATCTTTAAACAGTTACAGATAAACCTAAGTTCTGCCATTTTGATTGATACACCTTTATTTTCCCACCTTTAAGTAAAAGCGCATTCAAACAGCTGAAATCTTTGCAAGAAAGCATCACTGAATAACACCAAATATGGTTTGCAAGTAGAGTTAAATTATTTAAACACAGTGGGACAATTGGTGAGAGTTTACCATCTCTACAGGAGGAATCTTGCAAACCACAGGGAATTGCAGTTTACTTCAGTGCAGGCTGGTGAAATTGAAATACCTATGGTGAAAATAATGAGAAGGGAACCCTGAAGTTGTATATTGATTTTCATTTAGACAATAGAATGTAAATACCAACTAAAATTAATTCATTATCCAAATGCAATTTTTCTTCAGGAATTAATTAGATTAACAGTTTAGCAGTCTTTTATGGTTTATACTGATTTCAGCTCATTAAATGTATTCATTTGTAATCCAGACTGAAAATTCATTGCGACAGTAAGTAAAAGTTTTTTCTAAAATGAATTTGATATTCAGCCTCTGATGGCTCAGCATGCTTCGATATTTGAGCAGAAACAATGAGATGGCCCAGTTCCAATTTTTCACTTCAGTGAGATTTCAATGTCGACAGTTGAATCAGGATGGGCAGACCCTGTAACTCATTAAACACCTTCAGTGTGATCAGTTGATAAGCGTCACTGTCAGAATCTTGGGATCAAGTTGCTTAATGGCTGTAAGTGTTCTCCTCAGTAATGCCCTCACCCCATTAATAAATAGATGTTTCAGGAGTTGCTTGTGTAAAGGTGACTGGTAATGGAGAAAAAGGATGATGAATGTTGCCAATAAATTTTACAGATAGAGCAGTGGGGACAATGGCAATAGAGATGTTCTAAAGGTATGTTAGAAACATAAATTAGGATGCACTGAAGAAGCTTCAATGAAACCAAAATGCCTCTTCAAGTATTTGCCATGGAGCATTCTAATCTCACATAAAAGCATACAATTAAGGAGAAGTGCAGAGACAAGGATATATATGATGTAGAAGGTCAAGAAAAGGTTCCCATTGCACTTCACTGATTTTTGAGTGGAAATAGGCTTCGTTAGATCTCCTGTAGTCTTTCCACAGATTACCAACTCTGTGCTTTATGGTTGTTAATTTCATCTGTTCAGACCAAGTAAACCTCCCAATTTTGAAAGTAAATCTCCCTTGTACTTCCTCTTTCCAACAGAAAATATGGCCTATTTAGTCAATCTCACTCTGTAACTAAAGCCTCTCAAGTCTAACAACATCTTTATGAATCTCTGGGCATCCATTTTGTTGTTATCTCATCCTTCTTGTAGTATGGTAACTAGAACTGTTTTCAGTACCCTGGCTATGAGCAATTCCTTATTTTATAGTGATCTAACATGACTTCCTAGGCAATGGCTCAATAAAATGTCCTGTGTGTCTTTAAGATCTTGTCTATCTTTCGCGGTACCTTTATGGATCTGTGGACATACACTTAAATATCTTTTTGCTTCCTCACACTTCTCAGGGTTCTACTATATATCATGTGTTTTCTCTTAAGTTTGCTCTTCTCAGATAGATTGGCCACACTTCCCCAGTGTAAATTCCATTTGTGACTTTTGAAGCCTCGTTCATTAATAGATATTTTCCAGTTGCCTCGGTTTCTTCTCATTTATCAATTATGTGCCCAGCACCGGCATAGCTTGTGAATTTGTGTATCATGCCTCCTAAAATTCATTGATATTTACAATAAAATACAATGGTCCTAGTACAAAGTTTTGTATGACCCTCTGTAATATCAACTCCAGATATTAAAACACTGCTTGATTATTTGCCTTTCATACTTTATACTGAGTGAGGTTTGGATTCAACAAGTAACTTTCTTTTAACCTTCATCAGCTTTAGTTTTTGGATCAGGATAAAATGGGGGAACCTTGTCAGGCCCCTAGCTACAATCAAGATGGACTTCATCACTCATAAATTTAATCAAGTCAGTTGTACAGAACAAATGTCAACTGGCGATGAGAGAAGGAGCAGCTGCCGCAGTGCTAACAGTGGCAAGTATGATTCAAGGAAATATGCTCCCAGCTTCAAGTTTTTAAGGTCCTGGTAACATAGACCCTTTTGTGCCCAAGCCCATGAATAGAACCTGATGTGCACATGTTCATATCAGCTCAGTAGCCCCAGAATAGGTGTGAGGATTGTAATGCATGAAAAATCCATGGCTCATTGCTTCTGATTCATGCACCACATCATTTTTGCCCTCTCTGCTCATTTGTGTGATGCTGCCCGCAGTCAGTGTCGATCCACCTGATCTTTGATGGTGCAATTTAGCAAGAGACCAATATTGAGAATGGCCAGCACCATTTTTAACCTGCTTCGGTCCTTCTTAAAGCCGAGCTTCACCTTTTAAAGTTATGGATGGAAAAAAATCTGGCAGGCATTTATCAAGCTGCTCTGGGGTGGGATTATTTGAACAATGGTACTTCCTGAAAGAAGATTGCTTCCTCATCCAGTCTGTGATGCAGATGGTAAAGAGGAATCAAGATATGATTTATCAGCAAAAGGCTATGATTCCAGACAGCTGTAGCGGTCAATGTCAGGGCTCCAAGTCTGTGGACTTGAACAAAATATTGCTGAGTTCAATAAATTCAAACACTTGTTCACATCAACTGCTGCTGCACCACAAGCCTCGTGTTCACTGAGTAACAGGATCTGGATAATTTTAACATCTCTCATTCTCACATCCCTAGTACTATTGAAGCCTCCCAGTTTGCACCCACTGCCAACTATTCACCATTAGCCACATGGCACAAGCAGATTACTTGATACTTGGCGAAGTGTTTTTCATGCTTCAGAAGATGTTTGCTCATGGATGGAGGTTGACCAGGGATAGTTGTATGAGTTGGAAGAGACAGTCTTATTAATCAGTGGAGCAGCATTGTCAAGGCAAGGGCATGGTTGAAATGATAAAAGCTGATAGTATACTTGTGCCTAATCCTCCTCATTCTGACTGATTCCTAAGAAGCTCAGGCCTGTGATCATGCAAGGTGGAGAAGAAGAATTCAGGATGTTATTGAGGCAACACACACAAAATGCTGCTGGAACACAGCAGGCTAGGCAGCACCTATAGGGAGAAGCACTGTCGACGTTAACTGAAATCAGTTAGTCCTGACAAAGGGGCTCAGCCTGAAACGTCGACAGTGCTTCTCCCTATAGGTGCTGCCTAGCCTGCTGTGTTCCAGCAGCATTTTGAATGTGTTGCTTGAATTTACAGCATCTGCAGATTTCCTCATGTCTGCAGGATGTTATTGAGTCCTTGCACTGGTAGTGGAAGGATCTTATCACTTTGTAAACTCCCCTCCCAGCCATCTGTCCAAGGGTCTGTGGTTCCCCCTTTGGCTTCTTTCACCAACTCAGAACCCATGAAGTCTGAGTGGATGCGAGCTGACCCTAAGAGTCTTCCTAAGGAGTGTCAATGACCTTGCTTTGGCACCAGTGGGGATCACACTGTCAGCTGTTGCAAAACATTTAAAGATTAATGACTGAAAGCTTCCTGATGGTTAGTAGAACTGAGGTCCTTAGATTACTCTGATGCTGGAATAGGCAGCACGATTCAGTGAGAATATTCACCTGTGACTGAAGTTGAGGTGAGAGAATAAATCATGAACACACTGAGTCTCTTTGGCCTTCGGGTGAGGGTCCTCCACATCTACTTCATAGAGCAGCTTTCCCTGGTCTGTGCTCTCTCTGTTCCTTCATTTGTGCAGGCTGAATTGCACCAAGAATTGCCAACAATTCACTCATATCTGGGAGTAACTGGTTGATGCCAAAGCCTGACAATTAAGACAGAACTTCAAATATTTGCAGTACCACTTTCTGCAGGACCTTTTCTAAAGAGATCCATAAAATTGGAAACAATGGTAGAAACAATCCTTTTAAATAGCACAGATGATGGTTCTTTTGCACTGCTACAGAGGGTGAAATGCTGAGCAGTGAGTTGTAAATTTTTTCAACTCAGTGTTATTCTCAAACTCTCTCTCTCCCACCATCTCTCGCTCCCTCTCTCCCACCTTCTCTCCCTCTCTCTCCTTCTCCCTTTCTCTGTCTCTGTCTTTGTCTCTCTCTCTCTCTCTCTCTCTCTCTCTCTCTCTCATGAAAGTTTTAAAAATATACAATATAATCAATGGTTGGGGGAGAATTAAATTATGTACATTTATGAATTTCAAAACCCTTAATTCAAATGGAAAATTAGAACTGAATTGTAACTTATTATTTTATAATCATAATTTTACTGCTCTGTAGTCATTTTAAGATCAGTTATTTGAGAAAAATGTAAAAGGTAGCATTTTATTGTGCCGCAAGTTCTAAAGAATGTGTCTGATCCAGGGAATTTAAATTATAAATGTTTGGAGTGCAATTTCATGGATTAAAAGCTCAAAGTTCAAAAGACATTTATTATCAAACCTTGCGATCCGTCTCCCTACAGGCAGCCACAAAACAAAGAAACCCAGAAGAACTCATTAAAAAAGAAGACAGTCGGACAACCAATGTCCTGAGAAACAAAACAAATTGTGCAAGCAAATAGCATCAAGACTGAAGTCTATGAAGGACAGTCTGTCCACAGCCTCAGTTCAGTGCAGAGCCGCGGAAACATGGCAGAGCAGCGAGCTGAACGGGCCCAACCCTCATCTCCAGTCCCAATACCCTGACCTTTTCAATATGGCCTGGCACTGAAATCGCCATCCAAACATCAGGTTCTGTCACTTCAATACGCTCTGGGGCCTCGAATTAAAATTGAAGGACCTTGTGCGAGAGTGGATTTGCAGAGTTATTGAAGGATATTATTTACACCGCATTTATCTCAGTTTGTAGATATTGAGTTCATGGAGTCCAATTACTATGACATGTCAGAGACATTTATTTGCATGATGTGGGTATATTTGACATCAAAACTGAACATGGCAAAAGGTAAGTGAGCATGGCAGTGACTCAACACCGCTGGAGAAGCAGAGGATGGCCAGGCTGGTATTTAATTTGGGATGGTTAATGTATCTAGCAAATACCCAGTAACAAACATTGAATTCATAGAAGAAAAATATCAGCTGTCCTGATAACTTCCAGACAAGTTTCAAAGTCAGTGAGAAATGGGAATTCAAAAGAGACCGACACTCAGCAATCCTGAAAAGGAAGTGAGATGGTTTGACTTAGTGCTTCAGCTACAGTTTACTTAATATTCATTTTCCTGATGTGAGTGCCACTGAGAGTTGGCACACATTGCCCATCCTTTCACCGGTTTGCTCAGGTGATCATGAGCCCTCTTGAATGGCGGAGTTCTTCTGAAGGAAAAACTCCACGTGAGGTGTGCACCACTTTGACTGTAGCACTGGAGAACAGACTTTGTTCCATAGAGGAATGCATGATGGCATCGGTGTACTGATAAACTTACTTGCCCAAGTAGAATACATAGCACAGATCCGAAAACACTGCTCAAAACCTGTCCTGGAGACACAGCATGGAGGGGAAGGCCATAAGACAAGGAAACAGATTGAGCCATTTGGCCCATCGAATCTGCTCCCCATTTCCATCATGGCTGATTTATTGTCCATAAATGAAGAGCTGAAGCCTCCTGAATAGCCCTTTCTCTTGAAATTCTTAGTGAACAGCTCATCTGATTGTGTTCTCATAAATACCATCCCACTAACCAGTGGTTCCACATCCCACCCTAACTTCATGACAATTATGGAGTCCATTCACTGAAAGACGCAGAAAGAAAATCCACTGCAAAATAAAGATTCCTGCCCACGTTGATGTATGCCATATTGGTTAGAAATGCCAACTTGTCACCTTTGTGCATTCCCTTGGTGCCTATTATTGCGTGCCTTTGTGTGCCCTAATGTTCCTATCCCGTCACTCCCGTAGCTGCATCACGACTGGTGGAAAGCTGCTGGCTCTCAGTGGAGAGCTGGAAATAGCTCCGGAGGAAGACCCCGAGCACCTTCTCACTGTGAGTGGCAGCACACTGGGT
Source organism: Hemitrygon akajei (assembly GCF_048418815.1). Lineage (NCBI taxonomy): Eukaryota > Metazoa > Chordata > Chondrichthyes > Myliobatiformes > Dasyatidae > Hemitrygon > Hemitrygon akajei. The sequence goes on along the minus strand of NC_133128.1, from coordinate 166,128,426 downwards.
TGGCTGCCTGCCAGCAAACAGCAAGGGCACCGGAGGAGCAGCAGTGGTGGGAGGATAAGTGCTGTCATCCTGAGAGAGGAGAGCAGGTTTGTGCTCTCCAAAGCCACCATCATTCCCCCAGGGTAGTGACTCAGTAATCATGGTAATCTGTTGCGGGTCAGATTATTGGACAGCTATGACAACACATGAGCCCCTTTGCGCATTTAAAGGGTAAGTTTTCCAAGGATACTTGACTGTATGTGGAGGAGGGAGGTGAAGAAGGGCTTCTCTTAGCTCTGTACTTCAGTCTCCCATTCCTCAGTCATAGCTCCTCTTATCTCTACTCAGAATCAAATACCCAAATGCACATCAATACCTCCCCAATTTGCCTCTTTCTCCCTCATTACCTTATATGCACAGACTACCACTATTGTGGTAGTCAGACCTTCAAACATAGTGGGCAGACAAGGTATCTCTTAATCTGTCTGTGTGTAAATGAGATCAGAGATCTGATGTTGAGGATATCATTCAAAGGCAGGCATTATAGCCAAATGATCCCATGTGCCTAACCCTGGACTTGTCAATCCCATGTGCCTTACCTGAAGCCAATGACAGCAAGAGATCTGTGTGAAGTGTAATGATTTGTGTCACCATTTTCTTCCTCCTCTGCTTATTTGTCACGTACAGATTGACATTACCATATTTTAATAGTTGCTTTATTTTATTTCATAAAATTATAACAGACTGTGTGAAATCAATTTACTTTGATCTCACTTATGGCAGCACTGAATATATTCTGTGAAGGCATTGAGTGTTACTTTGTAAGCTATATACTTGTTAATTTTCATCACTGTGATGTCGAAGCCTCTGCTTTTATTCTGTCGAAATATGTTTCCACCTTACTGTTAATCAAAGCATTTATTTTCATTTTCCTTGAAGTATACAAGTTCCTTTTCTACATGATTTTATTTTGTATTGATAAATATTCTTGTAGCTCCTTTATCATTCATAAATCCATAAAATGGGGAGCTAAAATACATGACAGAAGGAGCAACATTTAGCAAGTTGATTGGAGCAGCTGTATTTTAAGGTGTAATATTCTTTGTTGTGCATTAAGTGTAAAGATATGTAAATGAGCTGCCGTTTGAATAGTTCTCACAGATTAATGTTAATCTAAGATAGACTTAATGTTTTGCTGAAAGACCAGAATTAAACTATGTCTAATGGAAAATGCAAAATTGATGAATTTTCTTTATATAACTACCGGTAAATGAAGAAAATGTAATGATGAAATAAATTGATAAAATAATAAGACTATGGGGAAGGTTAATGCTTATGGTGGACAATGTTGGAAAATAAATCAGGAATCAATTGGAGAAATGGAATAAGGAAATGACAGTTAATAATTGAGCATAATTTAAACAAAGATTCAACCTGAAAAAAAACATGGTATCAGATCTTTCTAGTCTGGGCTCGCTGCCTGCTGTCACTTCATGTCTACGTTTGCCTAATCTGGAAACAGAGGACCTTACTGTGCTGGACCCTGATGACATGGTCTGAATGTTAGAAGATCACATGCTGACGTACCTCTGACAGTCTGGAGAGCCACTCCCAGGGTTGCCTGTTGTCAAAACAAAGTTTTCCAATGCCTCTGATATTGAGACTTTTAAGCATGATGAATCAAGACTAATTTTGTTTAGCAATTCAAAGTAAAATAGAACATTAAACAGTGAAATAAAAAAGTCTAGAAAGGAACACCTCTTCTTTTGCTTTGCTTTGTGCAGCCTTAAGATGACCCTTGAAGTTAATAGGATTGTGAATCCTGCACCATAGATCTGAGTGCTGATTCTTCAGGGAGAATGCTGAAGAATCTCAGCAAAGTTGGTCTTTGCAGAAACAGAGCTCAATGCATCTATGTGAATCAGGGATTGCCAAAGCTGATTGTGCTTCCATTTAAGTTTTTGAAATCACTGTAAGTCACTTGCAATATAGCGAGCAATTTGCAAAGCAAAATGGACTTAAGGGTTGTTAGAAAAGAAAGACATTTACTCATTAGAAAGAAGAGGTTATTCAAAAAAGGTTATGGGGGTTGGAGACTTATAAGTAGATAGATAGATAGATAGATACTTTATTCATCCCCATGGGGAAATTCAACTTTTTTCCAATGTCCCATACACTTGTTGTAGCAAAACTAATTACATACAATACTTAACTCAGTAAAAAAAAGATATGCATCTAAATCACTATCTCAAAAAGCATTAATAATAGCTTTTAAAAAGTTCTTAAGTCCTGGCGGTAGAATTGTAAAGCCTAATGGCATTGGGGAGTATTGACCTCTTCATCCTGTCTGAGGTGCATTGCATCGATAGTAACCTGTCGCTGAAACTGCTTCTCTGTCTCTGGATGGTGCTATGTAGAGGATGTTCAGAGTTATCCATAATTGACCGTAGCCTACTCAGCGCCCTTCGCTCAGCTACCGATGTTAAACTCTCCAGTACTTTGCCCACGACAGAGCCCGCCTTCCTTACCAGCTTATTAAGACGTGAGGCGTCCCTCTTCTTAATGCTTCCTCCCCAACACGCCACCACAAAGAAGAGGGCGCTCTCCACAACTGACCTATAGAACATCTTCAGCATCTCACTACAGACATTGAATGACGCCAACCTTCTTAGGAAGTACAGTCGACTCTGTGCCTTCCTGCACAAGGCATCTGTGTTGGCAGTCCAGTCTAGCTTCTCGTCTAACTGTACTCCCAGATACTTGTAGGTCTTAACCTGCTCCACACATTCTCCATTAATGATCACTGTATATCCAGTTTTAATAATGTGCCAACAAGGAAATTACATATAATCAAGTAATCTGAGGTTTAAAAATTCCATAAGTGATGTTGTATACTGACAATATTTTGGATAACATTCAACTATATAAATGATAAAGAACAGGTCACCCCCAGTTTACTTATTTCATGCCATGTGGCTGACTCTTAAAATCCACCAGTTGTGACCCAGGAAGAGTTAGTCGGTAAAAAGAAACTTAAAGAATCTTCATAGCCTTCTTGTGACAACATAAAGCAATATGTAATCTAATCTGAGAATAAATGCACACATTTATTCTCATATTAATGCATATTTGTTCTTTGTGTTTTAATGCCAAATATTTTTATACACATCCATAATGAATCTGCAGGCTGAGGCTGGGATAAATCGGCAGACCTTATCTCCAAGTCAAATAATATTTGCTTAAACCATCATCGCTTCATTTCGTTCTGCTGCTTAAACCACAGAGACAAGTCATCAAAATGTTGAAAGGACACAAAATGCTGTATCAGTGTCTATACCAGCCTTTCTCAACCTTTTTGCCCTGGTGGAGTCCTTGAAATAATTTTCAGGACTCAGGGAACCCCTGTGTAATAATGATTATATCTACAGCTCATGGTACATTAGCATTATCGGTAAGTTGTAATAATCTGAAAATAATTGTCAATGCTCTTTTCAGTGGAGACTGAATTTTTAACCAACCTTTCTTGAAACAAAACAGATAGTTAAGCGTAGCTTACCTTCCTTGAAATTAATCTCTTTCTTTCCCATTCATCAATTCTGCCATCCAAATCATTGACATGTAACGTGAAAAGAAACGGTCCCAACTCCAGCCCCTGCGGATGACCACTGGTTACTGGTAGCCAACCAGAAAAGGCCCCTTTTAATTCCACTCTTTGTCTCCTACCAGTCAGCCAATCATCTATTCATGCTAGTATCTTTCCTGTAATACTATGAACTCTTTTGACAGCTTCAAGTTCCTCAGCATACACATCACCGAGGATCTCACGTGGTCTCTACATACCGGCTGTGTGGTGTAATAGGCACAACAGTATCTCTTTCACCTCAGACGGTCGAAGAAGTTTGGTATGGGCCTCCAAATCATAAACACTTTCTGCAATTGAGAGCACCCTGATAGGCTGCATCACTGCCTGGTATGGGAACTGTACCTCCCTCAATTGCAGGATTCTGCAGGGAGTGATGCGGACAGCCCAGCACATCTGTAGATGTGAACTTCCCACTATTCAGGACATCTACAAAGACAGGTGTGTAAGAAGGGCCCAAAGGATCATTGGGGACCTGAGTCACCTCAACCACAAACTGCTCCAGCTGCTACCATCTGGGAAATGGTATCATAGCATAAAAACCAGGACCAACAGGCTCTGGACAGCTTCTTTCACCAGGCCATCAGACCCATTAATTCATGCTGATACAATTGTATTTCTATGTTATATTGATTGTCCAGTTATACATACTATTTATTATAAATTACTATAAATTGCACAATTCACATATAGACGGAGACAAAACATAAAGATTTTTACTCCTTTTGTATATGAAGAATGTAAGAAATACTTTTTCATGTCATATGACTATGATATGTAGTTAACTGTCTTTTAAATTTTGCTGGAGCCATGTCTGTAAAACTCAGGGGTTAATAAAATATATAAAAAAAGAATGGCATAGTAAATAACTAAATGAGAAAACCACAAAAAAATACAAAAACTTCACAATACAATTTACATCTAACCTATACAATCCACTTGTGCAATTTTTACAACAACAGCAAAGCGGCTGGTTGGCAGCAGAGTTGCGGTGTGTAAAAATTCCTACACAGACCAAGTTGGGTGAATCCACTCAATGCTTGGAAAATGCATTTCACATTCCTCATCAGCCTGCTCTCCTCCCCTCCATGTGATGCAATGCTCACCAATTTTCAACAGCGTCGCCTATCAAAAACTGAGAATGGACTCAACCATTCCGACTGCGCACTGCCATACTGGGCTGTGAGGCCTATATCGAGATTGCTAAAAGGGCTGCTCAGTCACTGCCCACCACTGCGAGTGCTAGCATCACACAAAGTTCAAAAAACAACTTTTATTTTTTTAAATTATGATCTCTTGTGGAACCCCTAGCAACCTCTTGCGGAACCCTAGAGTTCTGTGGAACCCCGGTTGAGAAACCCTGGTCTATACAGTAAATTGTAATGGGAAATGTCACTTAAAATATATTCAATTGGGAAAAATTATTAAATATCACACTATTTGAGGAAGGGCTTACAAAATAATTGTTTAAAGCCACACACTTCAAGCCTTTACATTTGGGCTCCTTCCAGTCTCTACCCAGCTAACGGGTCATTTGCCACTTGTTTTCAACTCACCATCTGCAGCCAATTTAAACCCAGCCCTCATTCACAATCCTTGTTCACTTATACAAGCCAGTCAGCCTGAACCAGTCACTCCAAACTTTCAGTTACTTTGTTGTCTTGCGTTAAATATCTGTTCTTTTCCGTGTTATGGCCATTCGTGGCTTGTTTTTGTAGTTTATTAGTAAAATATCATTCACAGCTGAATCATCTCTGCTGCTCTCCTTTTAAGTCAAACCTCCTCTACGTTTCTTAACATACATTGTTCAGTTTCAAACTGTCTTTGAGCTAATTACAATGTACATTAATTTTGAACAAAATATAATTTTACCGTGTGCATGATTAAGTAGAATTTTTACAAGTTAGGTGCAGCAATGAATGTGATACAAGAACACTTTTTTCTATTGAGAGACAGAAATATATCATACACATGTTATGACAGTCATTGAAATTACTGTGGAATTCTTTACTGGAAAAGCTGGGAGAAGAATATTTCCAAACAATGATAAATATATCTCTCCATTGGAGGAATCTTATTCCATAAAAATTAATGGTCCCAGGCAATAGATTCAAATAGTATAGTGTAACAGATGGGAAATAAATCTACAGCTTTATTTCACTAACAATAAAATATACAGAAGCAAAATGCTACAGGCTGGGAAGTCTGAAATACAGACAGAATGTTCGAACACTAGATGAAGAAGATTGGAATGTGTTCAGCTGAAGTTTAAGTGTTGTCCCCAGTTGAGGTTAATCAGAACAGTGCAAGAGATTAAGAGCAGGGTAGGGAGGGGGTAAGAATGGATGCTTCTTTGGTACAAACTGTGGCAATTCAGTGACATACTTGACCATATTAATCAGCAAGGTCCAAACCAGGCTCATACTCTGTGACACCATTGTTGCAGTCACAAAACCATCTTCTACTTTGCCTGGAACTTCAAGGTAAATGTTTCTGTGGAAGCACCTATCACAAGCCCTACACACAGAAGGGAGAAGCATGACCTTTGAGTGTGCATGCTTCAGGGGATGCATGGTATACAAATACTGCTCTAACCTAGTGCTGACAACTAACAGTCTCCACTCTGGAGTTGACCACACCGTCTGAATACCCCCACCCTTCCTCCGTCCTGAGTTCTCCCAAATGGATAAATTCCTGAAGTTCAACTTCAAGTATCATTGTCAGTCAACCAAATGAAACAGCATTCCTCTGGGGCTAAGGTACCAAACACAGGAGTTGTATCAACACTTACAAACAGCACATATGATTGTGATAGTAGAAAATGTAGTTATAAAAATACACATAATAATAATAATATAGCCTAAGTCTTTGTAAGGACTTGGTAGGCTATCGGCCTGTTTCCATGCAGAGCAACTCTATGACCCCATGACGAAAAAGCTGAAAATGTTTAGATGATTAGACCTAAGGAACTGACCTGGAGAACTCCTACAGTGATGTCCAGAGCTGATTGATCTCCAACAGCAACAGCAGTTTCCTTGTGTGCAGTAGGATGCTAACCATAGCAACATTTCCCCCTAGGTGCTCATTGACTTCAGTCTCAGTACAGGACTGCTTGATGTCACACGATGCTCTCTTGATGTCAAGAGCAGTTAATTTGACCCCATGAAGGGCAAACGATGGCAGGAGATGAGTTGCCTGGGTGAAATCCAGGTTAATCAAGCTAATGGTGAGTAAATGCATTTGATAGTACGGTGGGCAATATGTGCCATTACGGTACTCATGATTGAAAGTATTGCTTAATGTATGATCATAAAATACAAATATGTTGACTAAATTATTTAACATGTTGCTTGTGACTGAATGAAACATAAGTGTATGTATTTTCTGTGGAAATACCTTCTATTACATAAGGCACTTTAGTAAAATAAGAAAATTGGAGTTGAAGGGATTTAAAATGGTGACGCAAGAAATTCTATAGATGCTGGAAATCTTGAGCAACACACACAATATCTGGAAGAACTCAGCAGGTCAGGTAACTTTGATGGAGGGAAATGAACTGTTGACATTTGAGGCCAAGCCCCTTCATCAGGACGGGAAAGGAGATAAAATTGGTGAGCAACCAGAATTTCAGGGTCGGGCAAACTGAAAACCCAATCTAGATTTCAACATACCATTTCGGAGATCATGAATGTAAAATATCAAGCTGGAAGTAGTAACAATTAAAAGTACAATCGGAAGGACTGCCCAGCACTGGACCATGGAAACTGAGGCACAGGGGTCAATATTGCAACCCTTTCCTTGACTTGGGAAAATGCAGTGGAAAAAGGAAGAGATGCCAGGAAGGAGAGTAAATGGTTCCTCTTAGGTTCTGAAAGTAGACGGAACAGGAAGATGTTTGTTGGTGGTTTTACTTTGGAGGTTACAGAAATGGTGGAGGACAATTACTGCATATGTAGCTGGTGGGATGGAAGGTAAGGTTGATGGCCATTCTTGTCCTCTGAGTATTCTCTAAAAAAGATTAAACATTAGCTTTATGGTCACATGTACATCAAAATGTGAAGTGAAATGTGCAGTTTACCTCAACAACGAACACAGTCCGAAAATGTGTTGGGGTCAACTGCAAATGTTGCCATGCTTCTGGTACCAATGTTGTGTGCTCAACTTACTGAATCTAACCCTAACCCGTACATGATTGGAACGTGGGGGTAAACCAGAGCCATGTGGTCACGGGAGAATGTACGAACTCTTTACAGACCAGTGGGAATTGATCGCTAGAGCAGTAAAGCATTGCATTAACTGCTATGCTACTGTGCTACCCTTGTAATTAAGTAACAGGACACCTATTGATCAAATTCACAGCAGTTCTGTTTGCTTTTTGGAACTGAGCCACGATCAGTGATCACTGCAATGATAAAGTGTTCCAACTACTGCTCTGCTACTATATTGCCTTTGTTGTCACTTACTGCTGAAATATAGAGCACTTATATTTATTTCTGGATTTCCCCTAGATTGTTTCCTTCAATAAGTGTAATGTTCAGTCAGCTGGTGGTGTAGTGACATCTGCACCGGACTTTGAGACGAGTGATCCCGGGTTCAAATCCAGCCGGCTCCTTGCATGTTTTCCATTAATGCTGGGTTGAGTGTCGGGCTAGTGACTTGTCCTCACAAAAAACAGATAAATGCTAAAGAAACAATAAGGTTGTCACCTGAGGCGTGGAGAGGAACAACAATAAGTCATGATGGCATTTTGTTCTTGCCTTTTCCTGTATGGATAGGTGTCAATTGTAAATACTCTAATTGTAAACTCCTATCCCGCCATGCAGATTAACCTGATCCTCCAGGCCAGACAGTGTTCCCAGAAGTCTCAAACTTCCCATCTATTTAGGTTACTGATATTGTGTTCCCATAACTAACAAAGTGCAGAAGTATTCCATGGGTCTGGTCAATTTAACAGCACAAAGCAGAGTATTGTGTATTATCCTCACATTCCTGGATGCAACCAATTTTCTGCTGAGCCCGGGGTCTCCAATGACAGGAGAAAGTCAGGGGGTGTGAGGGGGCAGTGGAGAGCTCTTAGGAGCATTGTGGAGACATGGATCAGAGGCTGGGGGAGCAGGGTGGGAAGGAAGGTCAGAGTTACATGTTGGTGAACACTGGAGGTTTAGGAAGAGGGAGATTGAAGGACAATGGAAGTTTAATAATGGGGGGGGGGGAGGAGGGTGCTCAGGAACATTGGCACCTGGCCACTTGCATGGGACAAGGAAAGAACAGCTTGTGAACCCAGTTGTTCATAGAGAGAAGTTTCAGAGATCTGAAACACAATCCAAATAAATAGTGACATTCTGTCCCCCAGGGGCAAACTGGATACCCACTGCCCCATTCTCCCTCTAATTAATGAGTGATCTTGTTGGGAATGCCTAATATTTTATCATTCTAACCCATCCATATTTTACAGGTAGAAACAAATTACATGCCTTGGCCTTGTAGCTGACAAGTTCACCAACTTAATCTTTTATTTTTGCTGCAATGTCTTCATGTTTATTTTGGTCTCTGCCTGATATTGACTCAGAGGAGGGTTTGGAAGTATCTGAAGTTGGATGGGAAAATCAGAGATAACTTTGACCATCAGGGGAATCGACACGATATACCTCAATACTACTTCACTTTGGATTTGTAACCTCCGCTGAGCATGGTGTTACGTTCCCCAGTAACCGGGTGACTTACCAGCAAAGATAGAGAGGTCCGCTGAAGCCTGATGATACTATTTTCAAACGTTTTATTTATAAAGGGGCACAAACGTATGGTTAATACAAAACATTCAGATCATATACATCATCAAAACTCAATCTAAAGCACAGGTATAGTAATAATCAATCAAAAATAAGCTCTATCGTTGTCTAGGGGATAATACTGAGTCCAATGGAATATAAGAGTCACTCAAAGTCTGCAGGCTTCCACGTTTTGGGAACCGCTGGCATTTCACGTGTTGGAGAGAGAGAGAAGGAACACTTGCCCGTCGTCCTTGCGAAGCAAATCCCTGTTGTTAGTTAAAGCGGTTTTTCCTTTTGGTTTCAGCCACAGACTCCCGATCCGGAATCTAACGCACGTGGCTTCCTTCAGAATGGCTTCCCGCTCCGACGGGAAGCGCTATCATGTCTTCTTCGTGTGTCTCCTTGGTGCGTCTGAGGCCCCGCCTCGGCAGCCCACCTTTTATCTGGACTGGCAGGGTTGTAGATGTCAATCAGGGTGGGGGTGAGGCTATCTTTCCCCCATCACCCATCTCACATTGCCCTGAGGGTTTGCACGTAGTCCAGTTCCTTATTCCACAAAGGTGTCTCCCAAGACAATGGCTGTGTCCAAGGCTTTTGTCTTGCTGAGCGGCCAGACCACATTCCAAACCGTAAGGCTCTCTCTCTCTCTCTTGCAATTCTCACAAAGGAGGGGGCTGGGGTTATAACAATGGTGAGGACCCACACAACATAATCATGAATAGAGGATTTAAAGAAACAATCCAAAGATGGCACTTGAGTCATTTGGAAATTGGTTGCTGTTGGATTCATTCACAAATGAGCATGTGATTTTTTTTGTCTACAGAGCTGGCTTTAGTGATATACAGCAGAGGCCTAACTGTATACAGTTCATGTGATTTTGTACTTCTCAAGTTTGCCAAAGAACTGTTGAAAACCATGTTTCTTTATACATAATATATTGCCTACATCAAAGGTGCATGTGACAGGTAAAAGCTTATGAAATATCTGTTCTAATTTTCTTTGTAAGTCATCTATTCTCTGTGATGGCTGTGGTTATGTAATCTATATCTACTTCCGTTAAACACATCTTTCGTTTAACTGTTCTTAAATCTTTTGAAGATGATTCATTAACTATCATCTTTCTGCACTATTGATAAGGGCTTCCTCTGTCGAGTTTCGACTACTAAAGTTCTACTTTAATCACTCACAGTTGAAGTAATCATGATCAATGCACAACACCTTCCCTAATAATCAGACTTAATAAATCAAAACCCAGCCAAGAGTGACTAGAGAGAGAAGATATGATGTCACTCTATTAGACTCAGTGCAGGAGACACTTTAATATCTGAAACATGTCAGGTAGTTTCACAATCTTCTCCATTCTATTGTGCACATTACTATGTTAACTAACCCGTCCTTGAAAGGCCCTTCGATTATGACGAGGACTCTTCAACATCTGCGCAATGTAACCTCATCTGCAAATCCATGGCCACCTCATTGGAAGTCCATGCTAATATTGCAGTTTTGCAACCCTCACTCTTGCCTACTTGACTGCTGAGAACTGCCTCCTTTTATTGTTGAGAATCATGTGGAGATGATTGATCATCAGCATAATGCCACAATGAGACAGGTTGCCAAGCTCTGATATTTCTCCTGATGGAGGCTGTTATCACCTCATATCCTCAGGTCCTCAATTCTACAAAAAGCCAGATCAATGTAACACTTCTAGCCAACTGAACTTACAAATCCATGAAACCTTTAACAGCCCATCAAGGTGATGTAAACCAAGAAAGATGGACTAATATTCAATAACGTGATTCCTCTGGGGGAGCACATCATGATAGGAACAACTTCTCTAAAAGATTGTTCATCATTGATTGCAAGAAAATATCACCATGCTCAGACCTTTGATGAAAAATATGAGCAACTGTCAATCAAAATGCCTCATCCTATATCTGTGTCCTTGGATATGAAGGCCTGGAACATCTACGACCCATTATAAATCACTGCCAGGCTTTGAAATTCAACAGTGGTTTCTTAAAAATCCATGGGCAAAAGCTAGTTTTTGGTATACATGTTACTTGTCTGTTACCATATTACTCTAATCACCATACACTCGAAACAACCAAAAGCAATGTGAATGCACAAGCAGCTTTATGCAATAATTTCCTAATTAACATCCATCAATAATCACAGAAACATCTGGTGATGTAAATTCATTTTATTTGATGGTTTGTTCAAAATATAAGTAAAGAATAGTTCTTGCCTAAAATATGTGTGCATTTTTTAAAAAATTCAGCACGATCAAATTACAGTTATAAATGAGATACCAGAATCCGATATGATAAATGAAACGTGAAATTTCAGCTTCACAGCAATCAAAATTAGGATGTAAGATTTATTATCTTTTCTTTGAATCATAAAATTAAATGTTATGTACAAGAAGCTTCTCTCTGTAAGATATTAGAAATTTAATAATATACTGGTGTAACATAAATACAGTATTCAAAGAGAACCAAGTTCAATATACATCAGTCATTCATCAATTGTGTTGTCTAATAATGATGACATGATTGGAGAGTTTATTTTGTAATTGATAGTGAAGTAGAAAAATGAACTACAGATGGCCAGGATTCTCTGACCTTTGGATTGCATGGATTTTCAAACATGACAAATTTGACATGCTTCTATGAATTTAACTTGATTATCAATATAATTATTAAGTGGTGTTACAAATCTCTTGATGTGTTCATTGATGTATTCAGAGTCCCTTATTCACAATCCTCGTCACTTGGGATGTATTCCGATGTATTTCAAATGTACAGGATCGCACTGGAATGTTACCTCAGGCAATCTTCTGTTTGAAGTTTGAAATTATCAGTGGAGGCTCTAAAAAGATTTCTAACACTTGCCAAGCGGTTCAGCATTCCAATGTACTGTTTAAACATTGTGAAGTTGCCTTATTTTCTCACTAGATACACCAGACAATTAGAGCTTGTCTGATCTATTGGAGTTCACTTTTAACAGCATGGCATGTAAAACATAGGAGCAGAATTAGGTCATTTGGCCCATTGAGTCTACTCTGCCATTTTATCATGGCTGATCCAATTTTCCTCTTAGCCCCAACCTCTTGCCTTCTCTCCATATCCCTTCATGCCCTGAACAATCATGAATCTATCAATCTCTGCCTTAAGTATGTATGCAGACTTGGCCTCCACAGCCGCCTATGGCAACAAATTCCACAGATCCACCACTCTCCAGTTGAAGAAGTTCCTCCTCATCTCCATGCTGAAAGGATGCCCCTCTATTCTGAGGCAGTGTCCTCTGGTCTTAGACTCTACCACCAAAGGAAACATCCTCTCCACATCCACTCTATCGAGGTCTTTCAGCCGTTCGATTAGGTCACTCCTCATTCTTCTAAATTCCAGTGAATATAGGCCCAGAGCCATCAAGTGCTTTTCATCTATTAATCAGCCCAGTCCTGATGAAGGGTCTCAGCCTAAAACGTCAACTGTTTATTCTGTTCCATGGATGCTGGCTGACCTGCTGAGTTCCTCCTGTATTTTGTGTGTGTTACTCAGGATTTTCAGCATCAGCAGAATCTCTTGTGTTCATGGTAAACAAACTTCTAACTTTGGAACTTAAATTGTGAAATGTAGAATTTCATTCCTGCAGGTTAAAATGATTGTTAGAGATGATGATAAGGCAAACCTTCATTTGTGTGTTGGTTTTCAGCAGCTTGTATGCAGTGACAATGACAGACCATCAATACAACCCAACCTCTCACTATGCTTTTCTCTTTTGTGCGCTGAAGTGGATAAGTCAAGTTTATTGTCACTTAACTATATATATGTATATAATGTATAAAACCATATTATGTATATAGAAGCAAGATGTTTCTTTGAACCAGGGTGTAAAGCGTAGTGTACACAGAACAAACAGAGCAACCATGTTAGCTTGTGAGTTAAGGATAAAATCTACAGATGAATCATACATAAATAACAAACTAAAATGTCTTAATATTAAATATTGTAAGGTAAGGAACAGATTAACCAATGACACTTTGAATATGATGCAGCGGGGAGTTCAGAAGCCTAATGGCCTGGGGGAATAAACTGTTTCTCATCCTGACCGTTCTTGTTTCTATGCATCGTAGAAAGTCAAAGAGGATGCTGGATGGATGGGTGGGATCCTTAATAATACTAAGGGCCCTGCGTACGCAGCACTCCCCCGATGGATGGCAGGGAGGCCCCTGTGATCCTCTCAGCTGTTCTCACAGTCCTCTGTAGGGACTTCTGGTCTGATGCTCGACTGCTCCTGTACCGGATAGAGATGCAACTTGTCAGGACACCCTCAACGGTGCTCAAATAAAATGCACTTAAGATAGGGGGGTGGGAGCCTTGCTTGCCTCAATCTTCTCATTCGAAAGTGGAGGTGCTGCTCTGCCTGTGAGGTCATCCATCATGTGAACTCCCAGGAACCTGGTGCACTTAACTCTCTCTACAGAGGAGCCACGTATTCGCAGAGTGGGATGGTTTATCTGCACCTTCCTGAAATCCGCAATGATTTCCTTTGTCTTCTCCACATTCAGGCTTAGGTTGTTCTTCTCACACCAGCCACTCCACTTGCTCTCTATATTCCGTCTCGTCATCGTTCTTGATATGGCCAACCACTGTAAACTTGCTGACACGGTTTGAGCCGGTTCCTGTGACACAGACATGTTTCAGCATTGTGAACAGCAGCGGGCTGAGCCCACAGCCTTGGGGAGCGCCAGTGCTCAGCGTAATGGGTCAAGAGATGATGCTGCCCGCACGGACGGACTGTGGTCTTACTGTTAAGAAGTCCAGTATCCGATTACAGAGGGAGGTGTTGAGACCCAGTGAGGACAGCTTCCCCATCAGTTTCTGGGGTATGATGGTGCTGAACACCGGACTGAATTCTATAAGCAGCAGTCTGGCATATGAGACCCCATTTTCCCAGTGGGACAGGACAGAGTGGATGGTAGAGGCTGTGGCATCCTCAGTGGATCGATTTGAACGATAGGTGAACTGGAAAGGGTCCAATGTAGCCAGGACAAAGGCTTTAATGATCTCCATGAGCAACTGCTCAAAACATTTCATAATGGTTGATGTTTATGCCACCGGATGATAGTCTTTTAGGCAGTTTACTGTTGTCTTCTTTGGCACTAGAATGATAGTTGTCACCTTGAAAACTGAGGGGACAATGGGTTGTTCCAGAGAGATGTTGAACATATCCGTCAGCTGGGCTGCACAGTTTTTCAGAACCTGACCTGGTATATTATCGGTCCCACAGCTTTGTGTGGGTTGACTCTGGCCAGGGTCTTCCTCACCTCAGCTTCAGCCAATGGGGTGTCTGCTCCCCTGGGGGGAGGAGTGCCTTCCATGCCAGCACTTTGTCCTGTCCATCAATCAGGGTGTAGAAGACATTCGGCCTGTCAGGGAGTGAAGCATCCTGGTCACTGAAGTGCAGGTAGACTTGTAGTCTGTAATCCTCTGAATTCCCTGCCACATGTGCTTCGTGTCCTTGCTATCACAGAATTGGCTGTAAGTTCTCTGAGGATGCACCCATTTTGCCTTCCTGATGGAGTGCGAAAGCACAGATCTTGCTTCCCTGAGAGCTGTTGCATCCCCCGATCTAAAGGCAGCGTCACGATCCCTCAGCCAGGCACGGACCTCTGCAGTAAGCCACGGCTTCTGATTTGCCCTCACCCGGATGTGTTTCTGAAGGTGATAACCTCAGTATACTGCTTTATGTAGCCGCTCACAGAATCCACATGTTCCTCAATGGTTGGCATAAGTAGCAGCCTCCCTGAACATTCTCCAGTTCGTATTATCAAAACAGAGATTGCACCCTCCGGCCAGGTTTTTACCACCTCTAGAACTGGTTTGTCCCGTTTGATCATGGGTTGAATGCTGGAATTAACGTTACAGGTAAGTGTTTTGAGAGTCCAATGTGGGGTTAAGGGATTGCTTTATTGGCACCTGGTGTGTTAATATAAACCAGGTCTCATGTGCTTTCACCTCTGCTGGCAAAATCAACATACTGGTGGAATTTAGGCAGTCTTTAGGTTCACATGGTTAAAATTGCCTGCGATAATGAAGATACCATCAGGGTGTTTGGTTTGAAAGTCACTGAGATTTTAGTGGAACCTTCCAAACCCTCCACTGGTTCCCACTTCTATGCTCTACTATTCAGATTCTGAAAGGACTCAAAAGATTAGTCAATTACTTATCATTTCATAACTTCCCATGGAATCTGCTCTGTTTTATTACTCTTACGAAGCATTCTGTTACATTTTTAAGTGTCCTGATTAAAGGCTCATGAGAAATTCTGCATTTTTCCAATTTTCCAACTGAGCAGCAGTTCAGTTTTCCATTCTCTCTCCTCTTCCTCAAACGGTAGGCTCACACTTGCTGAAGGAGTTCCACAGGAACTCTTCCAGAATTGTTAGATTTTACAATATGATAATTAGTACAATAATTAACTCTGCAAAACTTTTTGATGTAGTTCACCTGATCCTCAGAATTAAAAGTGTTCAAGTTGACCAACATCCCTAGTACGATTTTTTGAATATCAATTACTTCTTTTGGTTCCTTAATCTTGTCTCTCATCTGCTTCTCTAAAATTTTTGGCAGTTTTTTGAATCTTCAGTGACAGCCACAGAATAGTTCTTTAAAGAATAAATGTCTTTGTTTATTCCCACTTTTAATTTTCTTCTATGGGACCGGTTGAGCCACACTAGGTAAGAATGCTTGATTCCTTCCTTGAAAAGACATGAGCAAACCAGGTGAGTTTCTATAACCATCTGATGATTTTGTGATCGTCATTACCAAGGCTAGATGACTTTTGATTTTGGCTTTATTTCAGATTATTGATCTGTATTTAAATGTCCTATCACAATGGGATTTGAACTCAGCATTGTTTGTGCAGCTGAGGGGATTATTAGTCCCAAAAATAGATCACCAATGCCACTGTTGTTTAAAGAGATGAAGCGTTTGGACAGAGTACAAAAAGATTCCATTTGTGGCAGCGTTAAGAATTCGAGTACGTGGAATGAACATGATTGAAAAAGAGGCAAAAGTGACATGTTTACATAGATAGGGTCTGGAATGAATTGGCAGGGGTAGTAGTGGGGAGAATTTTTAAAGGGAACTGGATGTTTTTGAAAGCGAATTTTATTGTTTCGGGGGGAGCAGCACTGCATGGCATCCTCACTTTCCTGGGGACTGGCCTCTCCCATCGGTGCCGGCCTCCTGTGTTTGAGCGGTGGAATGACAGTGTGCCTGCACACTGTTGGGAAACTGTACCATTAACTGCAGGACATGTCGCTCAGGGTCTTGAACTATATACAGTATATGTTTTTTTTCGCATGAATATGCTTCTTTGCTTGCCATTTTGAATGTGCTATTTTGTATGTTTTGTGTGCCATATCTATGTATGGTTGAACGATACTTAAACTTGATTTTTTTTGAGGGCTAATGAATGGGTCTAACTGGATTGTGCACAACCAATATGAGTGACATGATCTCCTTCAATGCTGTATAAGCATTCTGTTACTCTGTCAGTCTGTGTAAGACAAAGATGACGAGTTCTGTCTGTTCACCAGTGACTACAAATCTGAGCCATTGTTTCTGGATAAGGTCATGGGGCTGCAGCTAAATTCTGTTTGCAATTTTATTCGTGTTCTTCCTCTCACAGCTACAAACTGTCAGGCCAAGGAAATGTTTCAAGTGTCGAGCAGGCAACTTCCACTCTTTGCTAACCATGAATTATCTGGTAAGTAATATCTTAAAGCTGCCGTCTCTTTCAGAATGATGCCATGTGACAAACAGGTTTCTCAGCTGCAGTGGTGTACAAGAAAACGTTCAGAACTCGTGTGCAGAACCAGTGATTAAAATATACTTTACTGGAACGCAGCAGGCCAGGGAGCATCTATGGAAAAAAGGTACAGTCCATGTTTCAGGCTGAGACCCTTCAGCAGAACTGGAGAAAACAAGATGAGGAGTAGATTTAAAATGTGGGGAGAGTGGAGGGAGAAACACAAGGTGATAGTGAAAATGGGAGGGAGTGGGATGAAGTAAAGAGCTGGGAAGTTGATTGGTGAAAGAGATACAGGGCTGGAGAAGGGGGTATCTAATAGGAGAAGACAGAAGGCCATGGAAGAAAGAAAAGGGGGCAGAGCATCAGAGGGAGGGAGAAAAGGTGACAAAGGGAAAAAGGGATGAGGAATGGTGAAGGACAGGGAGGGCCATTACCGGAAAGTTAATATTGGATCTCAAACTTCTGGTAATGGCCACCACCCCCCTTTCACCAATCCCCATTCTGCTTGGCCTGCTGCCAAGCATTTTGTGCGTATTGCTTGGATTTCCAGCATCTGCAGATTTTCTCATGTTTTCACGGGAACTCCTTGCGCGAATCAAAAAATCTGAAATCCATTTTTTTGAAGATTTAGGTGAAAAATATTGCTTGCAGGTTCTCCTTCAAGTAGTACATCATCCTGATTTGGAAATAAGTAATATGTCTTTCGTCATCATTAGGTCTAAACTCGAATTCCTGACCTACCAGCGCAGTAGAGGTATACTACCCATTACGCTGCTGGTGTTTATGGCAGCAATGCAGGCCCTCCATCTTCAGTGGTGTTCAGGCCTTCCGTCGTCATGTCAGCAGTCCGGGTTTCACTGCTGTCAAACGTGCAAGTTCTGGGCGGAGACTCAGGAATTCCATCACAATCAGAAGTAGAAGGCTCCTTCATTGCTGTTTTCATAACAATTTTGTTTTACCAGTCAGGGTTGTTAGTCCTGAGCTGAACCCCCAAACCCAGAGGACCGGTGGACCACTCTTAGTATGCCCTCTACTCTTTGGCCTGTTTGGCATGGGTGACCCTACCAAGAGCCAAAGGCTGACTCTATCCACAAAGCTCTCTGGGTCATTGAGGCTCACAAGTCTCCAAGCCGCAATGAGGTTGAGGTGCTTTGGAGGTCCCTTCAGTGGAACGACTGCAGTGTTTCAACAAAATAGCTCCTCACTATTTTTTCTGGGACAGTTAGGGATGGACAATAAGTGCTAGTCTTGCTGATAAAGCTCAGATTCCTAAAATGGAAAAAGTATATTTTTTAGGAGTACTTCAAATACATAATTTTATGTACATTCAGTTCCCTGGATCTACTAAATCTTCACGAATAAGAGTTTTAATTATTCACTAATTAAAGAGACTAAAAATTTAGCAGGCTTATATTTGCAGCTACAGAAATATATTTGCCTTTTGCCACAACAGTGTTGCAAGTATCCAGTGCTAGAACAAGGACTGGGTTGCATATTCTGATATAACTTTAATACAGAAAGTATAAAGCCTCTGAGAAGTCAAATCCATAAACTTGTGAATTTACCCATTAAATTTCTGAGGATATTTATCTGTATAATGATAACAAATCATTTGAATTGCATTAAAGGATACCTTCATTATTACGAATTTGTGGGGGTGGGGGTTGCAGGGTGTGGAACATACCATCTGCTAACCCTTGTTGAGTCATTTATGAACAAGCTGGCACATAATGAGAAATGTAAAATTCCAGGCATGAACACATCCTTCTGCTTAGCTAGTGCTATTTTTTAATGTACATATGGTTCTCAGTTCTCCCACAGAAATGACATTAATGAGTCATTTTAAAACAGTGCATTAAAATAACTTTGCATTGGAATACTATTAATTTTCTTAAGCACAGCAATTTATATTGTATTGTGCTTCATTGAAAAAACATTGAATTAGTACTAAAATTGTTGGTTAAAGTTTCCTAAATTGCCAACAACAATTTTCTCTGTGTATGAAAATCTGCGCTATTCACCCCGAACAATTGTTTCTGCCCTTGGAATCTGCACCAGGAGTTAACTCGTTGATGGGCTTATGTTTTCGATGGGAGAAGATGCTCATTTTAATGCAAGCATTGCTCGCTAAGGGAAAAAAGATTAAACACAATATGATTCCAGGAACCTAGCGTGCTGATTAGAACCTGTGAGTTCATAGAGGAGAGTTTACTAATTCACACTTATTTGATTAGAGAGATCAGGCAACATATGGCTTAAATTACAAAATGAAATGTTAGATATGCAGAACCATTTGCAGCAGGAATTAATTGATGGTTAGCAACACTTGACATAATTAGAAACACAAATTTGTAAAATAACTTCATGCAAAGCTGTATTCCCAGGAACCCTCCCGCCTTTCTTTTACAAATATTGGTGTCTTACTTTCTGAATCATAAATGTGAATTTTTTTGCTCTAAATTTCAAGCTATCACAATGCAACATAACTTACACATAAATATAAGAATGATGCAGACTTCTATAACTAATTATTTTCTATTTAGATATCACTTTTCTTGTCAGGTATTGTATAGAATTAGGATTAATTGCTGGTGTCACAAATGAGGGCATAATCAGGGTGATATGTCAGTATGAGTGAATCAACAGTCTCCCCCCCCCCCCCCCCACCATTTAAAAGGAGGTGGAGAATGGTCATATTAGTTTGATAAAGATATTATAGAATAACAATTTCAGTTCAATAGTAACCACAGTACTTCAGAGCAAGCAAAAAGGCACACATTGTTAGCATGTTGTGTTATTTGTATATAGGCAGCTTTCAGTCAGATAGCTAATGCGGAATTCCCACAAGGTGATAAGAAATTTTAGCCGAGGAAGACGAAGAACAGGCATTGCTATGTTCTGCCCACGACTTCTAGGGGCGATATGATATCACCAGAAATTCTTCACAAGTTGTTCATTTCTAAAAAAAAATTCAAAGTGACTTGTGAGTGAAGGCCATGATACTCGATCCAATCACAAAGCAAGTGATGGCACAAGGCATTTGAAGTCAGCATGTCACTGGATCCAGTGGACGAAGAACAGAATAATAATGGCAATGGCATGTTTCAGAAGAGCCTTTCTTTTGTGTTGCTCACTGAACCAGAAAATAAAGATAGAACTACTAAATAAGTTACGTAATAGGTTCAGTTAACACTCAGCCAACAGTAGCTAGTCAAACCACATGGCACTCACAATTCAAAAAGGCAGATTCACACTCAAACATTCTATAAAGCTTCCCTTAAAAAAGGAAACCCATGCAAACCACCAAGTAACAAGATATATTAAATTATACCAGCAGTTTACAATATACATATGAGAAATCATTCAATTTGCCAATTATTTAGAGGCAACAGCTCTTAAATTTGACCAAACATTGATCTTCGAAATTTGCTGTCAAGACTGCAAATGTAGATTTAGCCATTACTTTCACCCGCTGCAGTAAAACTCTGATTTTAAGTTAAATCAAACTACTCAACGGTAGCTATTTCAGGAACTAATAATTCTCATAGATCACACTTCCAAATAAACTGTTCTTACATCCTCTAATGCAATTGTTATCTTAACAATGCAAAACAAGAAATATATCTACAAACAACAACACACACAAAATGCTGGTGGAACACAGCAGGCCAGGCAGCATCTATAGGGAGAAGCGTTGTCGACGTTTCTGGCCGAGACCCTTCATCAGTCCTGGTGTTCCACCAGCATTTCGTGTGTGTTGTTGTTTGAATTTCCAGCATCTGCAGATTTCCTCGTGTTTGCTCTTGAAATATATGTACAAGGCATTTTATAAACAGCATTTGAAACAATAAAACTTATAATAAGCTAATAACATTTGCCAAATATTAATGCATTTAAATTATACATTACTATATTTTCAGTATATCATGAAATGTCATAAGCACAACAACGGCATTTTCTATTTCGATTCTTTCTTGAAAGACTGTCATCTTTATGACTGTAGTGTACTCTGTTATGTCTTTAGACTTCAAGAAGACACCAAACCTTCTCTTTATTAATTGTCTTCGCTAAGATTAGGTTCCTTCAGGTTGTTATAGCCGGGGGTGGTAATGGGGACAAGCTCCCACTACCTATTAAATGCTCCCAATGGTGTGAACCTCAAATGGCCTCTGACAACTAAGTCCAGCTCCTGGCCTTCATGTGTGGTTTAGCTACTAAGCCTGGCAGAACCATTTCCACTGACAGGAAAAAGGTCGAAGATGGGTTACTGGTGCCTTAAAATCAGTTGCTTCTGGCAGATGGTGCTGATCAGCCATGATTGGCTTCTCATCTAGGAGAAGAGAAACTCTGTTCTCAAACCTCTGCTGCCTTGTGGCCAAAAGAAGGCTTTGGGATTAAACCCCGAGGGTGAAATCTGGAGCTGGACTCCCTAAGGCAGTCTTATGTTGAGTTCAACGCTGACTGGCAATTCCTGCCACACTGCTGGTGTCAAAGTATATCGGTCTCTGCCTTTCCTTTGGGCTCATCAGATGCAGGGAGAAGGGGAGCTTGCTACATGGGCAACAGCTTGCTCTCCATATTGTACTGCCCAGGCTTGTCTATCTAGTCAGCTAAGATGCAATGTCCATGGTCAGCCCTGACTGACAGAGACAAAGATTTTAAAAATTATAGCTTGACCTTCACTTGGTGTCCTGTTTCCAGTCCTTGTATCTCAGTCACCACTGTGTTTTAAGAGTCTCTGATCTCACTCTGGCTTCACTGTGTTCAGCTGACTTCAGTAAATCCAGTCTTACAGGGGACCTTTGAAAATGTTAAATTGCCTCCATGATGCCAAGATTCTCGTATCAGTCTGAGCTTTGGTAACTCCATAAATAATGGAAAGCTTTCCATTCACCACAGGACGATATAATTTTGGAACTTGGCTCTATTATTCAACCCTTTCCTTAATCTCTTAGGTGCAACCTTTGCATGCATTGACACAATCTTTGGCTCACTTTCTTCCAGAGAGATTTTGCACTTAGTTGTGTTACTCACAAGTTTAGGCTACCAGTAACAGCAGACATCAAACTCATACCAGGGCTCATGCAGACCCAGCAACATCACCTGTCTGTCACAAAGTCTGCTTGAGTTTCCCAGCAGCTCGAGCAGCATCTGTGGGGCGGTGGGGGTGGGGGGGGGGTGGAGAAATGCTGATGTTTTATGTGGAATTCCTGCAGAGAATCAGAATCAGATTTATTATCACTGACTGACAGGCTATGTGGCCAAGGTTATGGACGATATGAAGATAGGTAGGGAGTCTGCAGAAGAACTTAAATAGATTGGGGATGGACGGGCAAAGAAGAGGCAGATGAAATACAGTGTACTGAAGTGTATGGTCATGCACTTTGGCAGAAGGAATAAAGGTGTAGACTATTTCTAAAAGGAGAGAAAATTCAAAAATCAGAGGTGCAAAGGGACTTGGGAGTCCTTGTGCAGGTTTCCCTAAAGGTTAACTTGCAAGTTGAGTTGGTGGTAAGAAGGCAAATGCAACATTAGCATTCATTTCGAGAAGCTTAAAATATAAGAGCAAGGATGTAATGCTGAGCCTTAATAAGGCATTGGTCAGACTACATGTGAAGTATTATGAGCAGTTTTGGGCCCCTTATCTGAGAAAAGGATGTGCTGGAATTGGAGAGGGTCCCGAGGAAGTTCACAAGCATGATTCTGGAAATGAAAGGGTTAACATATGAGGAGCATTTCATGGCTCTGGGCCTGTACTTAGTGGAGTTTAGAAGAATGGGGGGAGGTGAATTTCATTTAAACTTATCGAATACTGAAAAGTCTGGATAGTGTGAATGTGGGGAGGATGTTTCCTATAGCGGGTGAGTCTCGGACAGAGGGCACAGCCTCAGACTTAAGGGACATCCATTTAGAACAGTGATGAGGAGGAATTTCTTGAGTCAGAGTGTAGTGAATCTGTGGAATTCAATGCTATGAGTGACTGTGGTGGCCAAGTCATTGAGTATATTTAAAGCAGAGGTTGATAGGTTCTTGATTGGTTAGGGTGTCAAAGGTTACAGGGAGAAGGCTGGAGAATAGGATTGAGAGGGATAATAACCAACCATATTGAATGGTAGAGAAGACTTGATTGGACGGATAGCCTAACTTTTCTCCTTTGTCTTATGGTCTGATATGTGTGTGTGTATATATATATACTGTGGATTCTGGTTATTTGGGACACATTGGGACCAGTACATTTGGCTCAATTAAGTGGCAGCTGCAATTAGCTGAAGTTACATGGAAGTACTTAAAAAGGTATCAAAAAGACAAACTACCGTTTAACTGAGAAACAGATTATGTATTTAAATGAAATACAAAACAAATTAGAACACTATCAGTACTACTACAGTATGATAAAACTGTGTATTAGTCCTATTTGTCATCAACAGAGGAAACAATCTAGTGTACTGAACACTGGCATGTTCTTTTGATTGAATGTAAATGAACAAAATCAGCACAGATATCGACTGTAGATAAAGGACTGCCTTCATACAATGCTATTGATGATTGCATCCTCCAAATCTTGCAAAATTCAAGATGATTATCAGTACCTTCAGCTTCCTCGTAGTTCCTAACCTGGTGAAGTAGTGAAATCATCTCATTTTCTCTGTTGGCCATTTCTGGCATTTCCAAGGCTGAATGCTTGAAACCAAGTGAGCAGAACAGTTCTGGATTGTCTTGCTGCTTATTTCTATCAGTGACAAAAATCACTGCTTTCTGAACACACGCGCATGCAACTGACACTATTTAAAAACTGGTTGGTCTAAGCACGGTGCAATGTCTAACAGCCACACAGGCACATGCATCTGATGCTAGTTAGAAACTGTTTGGAAACAGTCTCCTGCCCCCAATTAAGCAGCACTGTGTCCCAAATAAATAAAGGGACTCCCAGCTATTTTCTCGGTTAGTTTTTGTTCCTTAAGGGTTGTCCGTTCAGAAATCTGATGGCGGAAGGGGAGTGTGTGTCTTCATGCTCCTGAACCTCCTCCCTGATGGTAGCAATTGCAAAGAGTCACTGCTTTTTGGTGCCATCTGTTTTTCAGCATCTGCAGTCTCATGTCAACATCATGAGAGACATACAGTTAAAGAGCAATAAAGCATGGATGCAGGCCTTACAACTCAATGGGTCCATACCAACCACTTCACCCACCTGGCTAGTCCCTACTTCTTGCATGTGGCTCATATCCCTCTTAAGCCCCGTACCTCCATATGCCTATTCAAAGTGCTGACATCTGTCTCACATTTTAACACCCCTACAATATTTATTTAACCTCAAGTTCCAACTTGTTTGTGATCCTGCCTAAAGCATATCCATTATCCTGAGATTTTTGTGAGCTAACTGTCTGTTATCACCCAACAGATTATGGACTCTCCCTCCAAATTGTTGCTTCTGCAAATATTTCCTCTCCTTTGAAAATGGTGAATTACTAATATCAGAACATAGGCCAATCAAAATATGTTTTCCTTCAATACGGGACATTTTACCTTGGCCTGCTTTTCTAGTTCATTTGACGCTTTCCCTCCAGATTCGCACTTCTGCTGCATATTTGCCTTTGTTGGTATTATATACTACGCCCTTGTTTCCAACTGCCATTGTCATGAAATGTTACTTGATGTGAACACGTGCACAGCTCTTGCTGGCAAGCATCCAAACAGTCAATGCGGCAAACACAAAGGGTTTTGAAAAAGCTTTGAATATCCTCTTTATCTCCTGAAATGCATCTTCTTCCCCAAATTGACCAACGTACACTGACCCTCTCCTTCTGGTTATAGGTTTTCCCCTCAGAATGAACATTCAACTTATAGACAGTCTTTACATGCGAACAAGTCTTTCAAGACCCGTGGGATGGATTTGCCGGCTGCTGCAGAGCTGCTAGCATCGTCTGCTAGGTTTGAACGGGGCATTTCTACGCTGCATTCTCTCCTAGTGCCACCGCCCCCCACCCCACCCCCGCCACCGATCAGGGGTTGCGTCGAGCTGAGCAGACTCAATTAATCACTCACTGATTCAGTGAGGCCTGCTGCCTGCTTTTCCTGGGAATAGTTTCCTGGGGATAATTTCCTGAGGATAATTTCCTGGGGATAGTTTCCTGGGGATAGTTTCCTGAGGATAATTTCCTGGGGATAGTTTCCTGGGGATAGTTGCGTTGAGCTGAGCAGACTCAATTAATCACTCACTGATTCAGTGAGGCCTGCTGCCTGCTTGCTCTTCTTCACAGCTGTTTTCTGCGATCCTTTCCTGGGCGCTATTTTTGCTCATTTCTCAGACATGAACAATTCAGATTACAAACAGTTCCCAGCCACAAAACCTATTCATAAGGAGGGAACTGCCTGTAAATACCTTCCCACTCACTGCCATTTGAGCTCACCTCAGCCTTTGGCTCTGTATCACTCTATCTTTTTCTCAACCTCTAGCATGCAACCCCTGAATCACCTTTTCCTGGGAAGTTCAAGCTTAATTGTCCTTCGTCTATACATGAAAACCCATGAACACAGCCAAAAGAAGCAGTGTTCCTCCAGGACCAAGGTGCAAAACACAATTACAATGGTCAAATTCAGCACAAGGCACACTGATCACATATAAGAAATCATTAAAATAGAGTCCCACACAAAAAAAAATTCCAAGACCCTGAGGCCATGAATGTTGCAGCAGTCTGCAGTTGAACACAATATGGCTTGCCTTCTGCTGAGAGAACACAGGGGGCAGCACCGGCTCCAGCTTGGACCCTGCACCACACCACCCCTGGCACTCTGCTGGAGTGCACTGACTCAGTGCTTCTGTCCTGGGTGGCTGTCAATAGCCGACACTGTGGCTTGAGGTCTTGTCTCCACTACAACCGAGGCCACACAGCTCCCCTGCCGTCTACCAATAAGTCAGTGAGTTGGACTTGCGGCATTCCATGTCACCAATGTCCAACGGGGTCCTGCAATCACAAGAAGAGTTGAGCTTCCTGACATTAGCTGGGGTTACACTCAGGAGTGATCCTTCACTCTGTAGATTAGTGCCTTGTAGGTTATGTAAAACCTTTGGAGTGCGCTTTGTTCATCAAGCTGCACTCTCATCCATCTATATGAAAGATTCCAAAATAATTATTTGCTTCAGATTTATCTCAGTGACTAAAGTAGTGCTTCCAGGCTATTATGAAGCATTATGAAGGACCCCACACACCTTTCATACAAACTCTTCTCCCTCCTGCCATCTGGGAAAAGGCACCAAAGCATTCGGGCTCTCATGACCAGACTACATAACAGTTTCTTCCCCCAAGCCATCAGACTCCTCAATACCCAGAGCCTGGACTGACACCAACCTACTGCCCTCTACTGTGCCTATTTTCTTGTTTATTATTTATTGTAATTCCTGCACTGTTTGGTGCACTTTATGCAGTCCTGGGTAGGTCTTTAGTCTAGTGTAGTTTTTTTCTCGGTGTTGTTTTTACATAGTTCAGTGTAGTTTTTGTATTGTTTCATGTTACACCATGGTCCTAAAAAACGTCTCATTTTTACTGTGTACTGTACCAGCAGTTATGGTCAAAATGACAATAAAAAGTGACTTGCCTTGACTTGACTTGACTTACTTGAAATGCCGTTCAAGTTTGCATAAGATCATAAGATATAGGAGCAAAATTCGGCCATTTGACCCATCAAGTCTGCTCCACAGTTTCATCATGGCTGGCCCAATTTTCCTCTCAGCCCAATCTTCTGCCACACCCCTTTATGCCCTGACCAAGCAAGAATCTATCAACATCTGTTTTAAATATACATACAGACTTGACCTCCACAGCTGCAGGTGGTAATGAATTCCACAGATTCACCACTTTCTGGCTAATAAATTCCTCTTCATCTCCATTCTAAAAGGATGCCCCTCTATTCTGAGACTCTCTCACCATAGGAAACATCCTCTCCACATCCACTCTGTCAAGGCCTTTCACTATTTGATAGGTTTCAATGAGGTTACCCCTCATTCTTCTGAATTCCAGTGAATTCAGGACCAAAGACTTTTCATGTGACAAGCCGTTCAAACCTGGAATCATTTTCGTGAACCTCCTTTGAACCCTCTCCAGTTTCAGCATATCCTTTCTGAGACAAGGAGCCCAAATCTGCTCGCTATAGTCCAAGTGAGATCTCATCAGTGCTTTATAAAGTCTCATCATTGCTTTTATATTCTAGTCCTCTTGAAATGTATTTGCCTTTGCCTTTCTCATTACAGACTCAACCTTCAAATTAACCTCCCTGCACAAGGACTCTCATCCCTTTCCACCTCAGATTTTTGTATTTTCTCTCGTTTTAGAAAAAGTCAATCCTTTGATTCTTTCTACCAAAGTGCATGACCATATACTTTCTGATACTGTGTTCCATCTGCCATTTCTTTGCCCATTCTCCTAATCTGTCTGTCCTTTTCTCCTAATCTGTCAATCCATCTCTACTTCCTCAAAATTGCCTGCCCTTCCATCTACCTTCATATCGTTTGCAAACTTTGCAACAAAACCATCAATTCCATCATCCAAATGTGATATGAACAAAGGGCGTTACATGCTGTTTGATGCCAGTGCTAGCCCAGTGCCCTCTGAACATATAGAACTCAATAACATTTAACAGGTGTTTCTTTCTCATCATGCGTGGAAGCACTGGCAGCTATCAGTTCAGCTGCCTGAGGGCCAGGCTCTGGAAAGCCCAGCCTAATCTTTGGTTCCAATTCATTCCTCTCTCTTCCTTTAAGGCACTCTTCAAAACCTTTGTAATCAAATGTCCTGTGCCAGTACCTCCTTATGTGGTCTGGTCCCTCATTCCATTCAATAATTAATTTATTATGTTAAAAGTATCATTGTTGACACAAATTGTTGGCATCATTATCAATTTAAAAATTCATAACATAATACATTTAAAATATGCAACCATGCTTCAAGTAAAAAAACTAAAAAAAATCTGTCACCTTTTTTTTCCAAAATGTTTCATTTTTATTGGAAAGAATTATAGATAAAAATATAGATATGCAAATTGAAGATTTAAGTTGAAGTGTTAATATTTACCTGCTGGAATATGTGCAATTACTTATGGTAAATAATTAAATAATGCAGTTGCGATGTGAGCCCCGTGTTAAAAGATTGTATGTTTAGATCTTACTCCAGTATTTGAGATCATTACTGAGTGACACCACAGGATGGTTATTAATTTATTTTATTGAGAAGTGCGTGGAATAGGCCCTTCCAGCCCTTCAAGCTGAGCTGCCCAACGATCAGCTGATTTTAATCCTAGCCCAATCACAGGACAATTTACAATGACCAATTAACCAACTAACCTGTACGTCTTTGGACTGTGGGAGGAAACCCAAAAAGCCATGTGATCATGGGGAGGATGTACAAACTCCTTACAGGTAACGGTGGGAATAATGAAGTACTGTGTTATTCAAGCTTCTGACTTTATGTTTAAACTTACAGTTGGATGTTGAAGAAACAGGCCTACACGATCAAAATATATTAATCAATTATTTACTGTATCTTACTGTCTCAAACTACCTTCTATTTATTTGCAAGAACTAGACTTCAATAGTCATTAATCAACTCTGTAGAACTTAAGGTATCTAGGAAGCTCTACATGAGTGAAAATGAGTTATTTACCTGGTGCCAGGTTAACACTAATGGACAATTGAGTTAAAATGAAGGAGCTCAGATCAATTAGGGTAAGTATAAGGCAATGGATAAGACCATAAGATCATAAGACGTTGGAGCAGAATTAGGTCATCAGCACATCAAGACTGCTCTGCCATTCCATCATAACTGATCCCATCATGCATGTTGGTGCTGAAAATGTCTCAAAAATCTATGGATGTTGAAAAACTGATATAAGCACAGAAATGGCTGGAAAAACTCTGCAGGTCAGGCAGAGTTTGTGCAAAGAGAAACAGTAAATATTTCAGGTTGAGCACCCTTTGTTAGAACTGGGAAGGAGACAAAAACGTTAAATTCAAGTTGCAGAGTGGGTCAGGGAGGAAGGGATAGATCGGACAAAAGATGAAGTCAGGATTCCTCTGGGGAGAAGTGCCATACAAGGTAATCTGGTTAATAGGAGCTATTAGGGAGACAGAACATTGTCCTTTGTTCATTGAAGGTACTGTATGAAATGAACGCAGTAGGGAATGAGAACACACACAAAGGAATGTAAGAGTTGTGAAATGCAGGGCCACAGACACACCCAACAGGTCGGGCTTGTTATTGGACAGAGTGGAACTGAGCCAATGTTTTGGACATTTGATGTAGCTCATTCTGATGCAGCAACATGAGCTGAAGTTGCAGAATTCAAAACTGTGTCTGGACAGATGCAACAACCACAGACAAAAGATGAGGTATTGTTTCTCAAGCTAATTATTGCCTTTCATCACAACAGTGGAGGGGGCTGGAGAACTAAAGTAGCAGATAACAGGAAGCTCAGGTCCACTATTGAAATACCATTTTTTATTGGAATGAAATTGACAGGAAAATTAACTCGATCTTTTCATTGCCAGGCATTGAAAGAAGTGACGTGTCACGTATAAGCTAGTTTGTTATTTGAACAGTTCTGCAGTGTAACCAAGATTCCCCTTTAAACCTTGCAGTTATTGTGAGTAACACGCACAAAATTCTGGTGGAACGCAGCAGGCCAGACAGCAACTGTAGGAGAAGCACTGTCGACATTTCGTGCCGAGACCTTTTGTCAGGACTAACTGAAAGGAAAGATAGTAAGAGATTTGAAAGTAGGAGGGGGAGGGGAAAATGCGAAATGATAGGAGAAGACCGGAGGGAGGGGGGTCAAAAGGTGCCAATCACCCTTCTGGCTCTCAGCTTCACCCCACCCCCTCCGGTCTTCTATCATTTTGCATTTTCCCTTCCCCATCCTACTTTCAAATCTCTTACTATCTTTCCTTTCAGTTAGTCCTGACGAAGGGTCTCGGCCCGAAATGTTGATAGTGCTTCTCCCTATAGATGCTGCCTGGCCTGCTGCATTCCACCATCATTTTGTGTGTGTTGCTTGAATTTCCAGCATTTGCAGATTTCTTCGTAGTTATTGTGAATGTTTGGTAGGGCAGGTAGTGGCAGGGAAGTGGAAGCTGCCACCTGCCTTTTGCATCATTCCTTGAGGGCTTGGGTGAGCAGGGGTGCACAGCCCAGCCTCTCAATAACCTGTCACCACTGTCCACCAGGTTCTCTCTCCTTCCACTCTCCTGATTGTTGTCTTCCACTGCTCTACCTTTTGGGGCCTCACCATTTGCAAGTAATGCCATCCCGCAAGTGTCTGAAGGTGCCTAGTTATGGTGCTCTGCTGCCAGCTTATTACCAACATCAGCTGACCTCGTTGTCAAATAGATGGTTTGCAGGGTGAAAAACCAATGTACACATTATAGTGAGGTTCCGCTGCTGGATTCAAGAAAAAATAAGCAATGGGAAGATTTAAGGCAGATTCCTGATGTTGCACAGCTAATGTAAAATAGTTATTTGTGGCAAATGGAAAAGATTTTTATAATTTATGGGAAAATTTCCACCAGGTATCTGCTCCTTACCACAATGATATTTGGTATTATGTGGTAACATTAGTGAGTGCCTTTGACTTGTTGTTATTTTGCCAGCACATTTGTTAAGATATTTTCACAGAAATTTAAGGAATCAGGAAAAAAACAACAGCTCATTGATCTACCAGCCGGTTAATCTGTTAGTAGATCCTGGAGCTGTGTTGCGATTTCTACTGAATATTATTTAAACAATGACGAGCACATGGCTGGTGCCTTACATAAGTCTCTATAACTGGCCACACCTCAATTTGTTGTCATAGATTATGATTTTAAAGATAAACATAAATTATGTCAAAACTGTTTTATCTGATTTTTTCACTGATTAACTATGAATTAGCGGAAAGATATGCTATCACCAAGGATTACTGCTAGCACTTCAAAATAACAGTCTCTATAGCAACCCAACAGCAAACTAGCTGCCACATTTACCTTATGCTCAGAAGAAAATAGGAAAGATGTGACTTAATTAATGTACTTCTGAGAAACAAGAA
Organism: Hemitrygon akajei; assembly: GCF_048418815.1. Taxonomy (NCBI): domain Eukaryota; kingdom Metazoa; phylum Chordata; class Chondrichthyes; order Myliobatiformes; family Dasyatidae; genus Hemitrygon; species Hemitrygon akajei. Next base: position 166,097,145 of record NC_133128.1, on the reverse strand, counting down.
AACATTATTTTGTGGTCATTGCAGCAAATGCCATCGGGATATAAACACCTGGGTGACTATTCAATTTGGCAAAGATAGCTTGTGGACATTTAAGATAAAAGAGGTATAAAATAGGTACCGGTAATCATTCTCATGATATATTTTCTGCCTTCAGTTAAGGCCCTCAAGTTTAGATTTCTATTTGCAGACTGGAAAAAGTGATGCACATATATGTGAAGAAAACCAAAGTGATAAATGGATAGAATGTATAGGTGATGAAATAACAGAGAAAGAGCAGGGTGGGGTGAGTATGAAGGGGTAATTGGGAGGGTTTTGAAAAGGAAATGGAAATTACAAATGCTGCAGATCTAAGTTAAAGTCATAATGATTCGCGTAAATATGATTTACTTATGATTCAAGTAAGTATACTGCATAAATTTAGATGTGGTGAAAACAGGAAATACTTGGACAAATAAAGCAAGAAAAGGCAGTAAGAACCAAATTGAACTCAGAGCACATTGACTGGAACCCAAACTATTTCAAACCAACATTCAAGTTTCGGTCCCGTGCTTTAAAATGTGTTTTTTAAAATTCATGCATATTGGATCTTATTGGCAAGGCTGGCATTTATTGTCCAACTTCTGCACTGAGTAAAGGGTTAACTGCACTGGTGAGTAAGGAGCTGCAGTTAGAGCAAACACGGTAAGACCATTGAAATACGAACATAGAACAGTGCAACATAGAAACAGGCAATGGAGCTCAAGCCCATGATGCCAAATTAAACTTCATGTCTATCTGCTGGTGATCTACTTGATATCCCTCAATTTCCCACCTGTTCATGTGTCTGTTTGAAAGTCTCTTAAACATTGCGACTGAATCTGCTTTGATCACCTCTCCTAGCATCATGTTCCAGGTATCTATCATTCTCTGTGTCAAAAAAGATTGCCACGTAATTCTCCTTTTCTCTCCTTCTCACCTTAAAGTCCCTTAATATTTGAAATATCCATTCTTGGAAAATACTCTTATTATCTACACAGTCTATGCCTCTCATAATATTATCTACTTTTATCAGGTTGCCCTCCCCCCCTCAGCCTCGTGCAGCAGAGAAAACAATCCAAGTTTGTCCATCCTCTCCTCACAGCAAATACTCTCTAATTTAGGAAGCTTCCTCATAAACCTCATCTGCACCCTCTCCAAAGCCCTCACACCCTTCCAACAACCAGAACTACTCACAATATTTCAAGTGCAGCATAACCGGTTTAATACATCGGAAACACGATTTCCTGACTTTTATACTCAACATCCTGTCCTCTCCAATGAAGTCAAGCATGTTCTATGCCTTCTCTACCACACTATCTACTCCTGTTACCACTTTCAGGGAGCTTTGGACTTGGACTCCAAGATTCTTCTGAACAACAATGCTGTTAAGGATGTTGCCAATTAGCATATACTTTCCTCTTACATTTGACCCCCAAAGTGCAACATGTCACACTTGTCTGGATTAAATTCCATCTGCCATTTCTCCATGTTTCTAGCTGGTCTACTTGTCTCGGTGTCCTTCAGCCACCTTACTCATTGTTGACAACTGCATCATGGTTTTGTGCCATTTACAAACTTACTGATCTGCCTGCATAACTTTTTATACAAATTATTTATATGTATCACAAACAACAGAGGTCCCAATACTAATACACAACCTGTCACAGACCTCCTGTTAGAATAACACCCCTCTAACACTACCTTTTATCTTGAATCAGATTTACGAAGTTTCCATGAATCCCATGTGCCTTAACCTTCCGGATAAGGCTACAGTGAGGTACCTTTTAAAATTTTTTCCAAAGTCCATGCAGATGATATCTACTGCCTTATCTGGACCAATCCTGGTCCTTATCTCCTCAAATAATGCAACTGAGTTTGTTAGACATGTTCTCCCTCACACAAAGTCATGTTGACTATTCCTAATATGTTTGTGCTTTTACAGGGGTCCAGCAAGTCAGGATGTTGGGCTTATTGGCCTATATTTTCCTGGGTTGTACTGTATCTTCAACAACATTTGATATTCTCTAGTCCTTTGGGATCTCACCTTCTCTGCCAATGTCCTTGCACTCTCTTCTCTTGCCTCTCTCAATAACCTGGGATAAACTTTGTCTGGCCCTGTGGCCCTGTCCACCAGATATCATGCCTAAACCAGATAAGTTTTTCAAGATTACTACCCTTTTGTTCAAAAATACATCAAGTCAATCACTTACATTTAAGTTCACAGGCAGGCAGTTTCAGTGCTATAGGTCTAGAAGTATGAGCCTGATAACTTTATTCTGCTTTGGATACCAATGTAAAGTAAGTATTAAGACTGAAAAGTTAAAAGACTAGCATGGAAGTGCCTCTATTTCCTTAGATATTTGTGAAGATTTGACATAACATGCAAAAGTTTGACAAACTTCTATAGATGTGTGGTGGAGAGTATATTGACTGGCTGCATCAAAGTTGGTATGGAAACACCAAAGCATTTGAATGGAAAATCCTACAAAAAGTAATGGATATCGCTCAGTTCATCACAGGTAAAGCTGTCTCATCATTGAGCACATCTGCATGGAGCATTGTTGCAGGAAGATAGAGATCCCCACCACCCAAGACATGCACTTTTCTCACTGTTGTCATCAAGGAGAAGGTACAGGAGCTTCAGGACTCACACCACCAGGTTCAGAAATAGTATTACTCTTCAATCATTAGGCTCTTGTACCAGAGGAGATAACTTCACTCATCTTCACTTGTCCCATCACTGAACTGTTCCCACAACCTACAGTATGTACTCACTTCCAAGGACTCTTCATTTCAAGTTCTTGATATTTATTACTTAATTATATATTATTATTATTATTATTATTATTATTATTATTATTATTTATTTTTGTGTTTGCACTATTGTTGGCTTTTGCACACTGGTTGTCCATCCTGTTGTTTCATCTTTCATTGACTCTATTATGATTATTGGATTTATTGAGTATGCTACAAGAAAATGAATCTCAGGGTTGTATATGGTGACTTATATACACTTTGATAATAAATTTACTTTGAATCTTTCAAAACCATATTACATGCTGTCAACACAAAATAAGTGTTATTTATGGCAATTTTGGAGGTTTCACATGGGTATATGCACTTGCTGAGACGTTATATAATTTTAGATATGACGTGAAGATAATTGAAGAGGAAGTACTCATAAATTCTTTCCATAAAATTAGTGTTTTTACTTATTTATCTGAAGTGATAAAATTTTCTCTGCACTTTGTAATAAGTATGAAGTTTGCACTAACATATTTTTGACTGCTTTATTTCTCTGAATTTCTATGCTTTGTTTCTTCTCTATTTTTGTAAGTTTGACTGAATCAATTTACTTCAGCATCACAGAAAAGTCAGACCCTTCTTCCACAGGTATGCATTCTACACTTTCTTGCATACATCTTTTCAAATAAAAGATTAGTAAAACCGTGAGATGTCTGGAGTTCGGTGGTGAACTCCAGACTAAAGTATTAATCTATAGATCAGGTCTATCAAACCAGTGATCTAAGCCAGTATCTTAATCATGGTAGTTCTGAAATTTTAAAACAATTAATAACCTAGATTTCAAAATAAGGTCATTAAGAATGATTCTGTAAAAAAAAAAATCAAAGTTTCAATCTAAACTCTACTCTAGAGAAAGTACATATACCATAGACATTTGGTTCAGAGACTGAGCTCAGAGCAGCTGGGGAATTTCAAGTCAAGTCAAGTCACTTTTATTGTCATTTCGACCATAACTGCTGGTACAGTACATAGTAAAAATGAGACAACGTTTTTCAGGACCATGGTGTTACATGACACAGTACAAAAACTAGACTGAACTACGTAAAAAAAAACAACACAGAGAAAGCTACACTAGACTACAGACCTACACAGGACTGCGTAAGGTGCACAAAAATAGTGCAGGCATTACAATAAATAATAAACAGGACAATAGGGCAAGGTGTCAGTCCAGGCTTCAGGTATTGAGGAGTCTGATAGCTTGGGGGAAGAAACTGTTACATAGTCTGGTCGTGAGAGCCTGAATGCTTTGGAGCCTTTTCCCAGATGGCAGGAGGGAGAAGAGATTGTATGAGGGGTGCGTGGGGTCCTTCATAATGCTGTTTCCTTTGCGGATGCAGCAAATGAAGGTCATGAAATAAGCATATTTTTGATTAGAGCGATTAGATCAACAAAGTTGATTATGAATTTTGTTCATCAATATTATCATTGCCAAGTCACTTATTTTCAATGACATGAGGTGTACCAATGACTGGAAACTCAACCGGACCAATCACAAAGATAACATGCGTATAAGATCAAGCCAGAAACTGGGTATGTGATTCACCTCCGAATATCCAAAAACCCTTCCATAAACAGCAAGGTATTAGTGAGAAGTGTGATGGAATGCTCCAATAGTCAGGACATTATAGCTCCACCTCGAAAACTGCCACAAATGTACCGCGCAGAACATTCTGACTGGCTGCTTCACCATTTGGTACAGGGTGGGGGTTGGGGGAGGGCTACTGCACAAGATTGAAAGAAATTGCAGAAACTTGTAAAATTAGTCGGCTCCATCATGGGTACTAGCTTCCATAGTATCCAAAACATCTTCAAGGACCGGTGCTTTAGGAAGGCTGCATCCATCATTAAGGACCCCCAACACCCAGGACACGCCCTCTTCTCACTGTTACCATCAGGTAGGAGATACAGAAGCCTAAAGGCACACACTCAGCGATTCAGGAACAGCTTCTTCCCGTCTGCCATCCGATTCCTAAATGGACTTTGAACCCATGAACACTACCTCACTACTTTTTTATTTCTGGTTTTTTTTTGCACCAGTTACTTTATCTTAACTATTTAATAGACATATATATACTTGCTGTAATTCAATTTTTTCCCTATATTCATTTATCATGTATTTCACTGTACTGCTGCCGCTAAATTAACAAATTTCACAACATATGTTGGTGATATTAAACCTGATTCTGATTCCAATTCTCTCTCTCAGGAGGCTCAGACCTATCAGGACAATGCTACCTGCTTGATAGGCACCCTAACCACCATCCTATATACGCCTTCTTTCCAACAGCAACAACAGTTACCACAACAACTACTATTTGCAAATTCCACTGCAGCTGCAGGTGATGGCTGCTAATTTGAAACTGGCAAATATAATACCAAATGGTAAACACAAAGTACACTGCAGATGCTGTGGTCAAATAACACGTACAAACAAGCTGGATGAACTCAGCAGGTCGGGTAGCATCCGTTGAAATGAGCGGCCGACGTTTCGTCCTGACGAAGGGTCTCAGCCCGAAATTTTAACTGCTCATTTCAACGGATGCTGCCCGACCTGCTGAGTTCATCCAGTTTGTTTGTATGTGTTATAATACCAAATGGGACTTCCAAAACTGATCTCAGGATCACATTCATCCCATGCAATATCACGAGGTGCAGCATCTGTTCTTTAACCTGCTTGCTTCCCAACATCCAGTGAGAAAATCAGTCTTGGTGAAGCATTGAGTCCCCTGCCCTTCTTCCAATCTAGCATGTTGGATTCAATGATCACAACATGGTCTCCTCTACATTGGAGAAATTCAAAAATGAGTCGAGGAGGTAAACAGGGTAGATAGAGGATGTGACTGCATTGTGCTTCCCTCCCCCCAACAAAATGCACAGCAGCTATCATCCTTCATCATTGTTGGGTCTAACCCCTGGATCAACATCTTCATTCACTCCATGTGAGTAGCTTCATCAGGAAGACCGTTGTTTAAGAAGATGACTTATCAGGAGCAGTTGGGGCTGAGCAAAGAATACTAGTCCTGTAAATAGCAACAACGTTCTAAAAAATAAATAAATTGAAAATGTTCCATAAAAACAATATTGAAGACAAATAAGAGAAATGCATCAATTAGCCCATATGCAATATATAAACTGGATATATTCAGAAATGGCAGATCAAATTAATTTAAATTAATTGAAACTTAGAGATACAGATGAGTAACAGGCCCTTCTGGCCCAAGGGCCTACAGTGCCTAATTGCACTCATGTGACAAATTAACTGACGAACCCTTACGTTTTTGGAATGTGGGAGGAAACTGGAGCACCCGGAGGAAACCCATGCAGTCATGGGGAGAACGTGCAAACTCCTTGCAGGCAGCAGTGGGAATTAAACTCTGGTCACAGGTACTGTAAAGTGATGTGCTAACTGCTACGCTACCGAATATTTGTCAGCATGACCCACTTTTTATCTTGAATTCTGACATTAATTAAGTTACTGCGTTTCTCTTCCAATTTCCTTTCTTAAACAATGAAACAACTTAGAACAATGGAGAGATATAAAAAACAAACTTAAATCCATATTTGCAATTGATAGAGGCATGGATTGCCTGAGAGAAACATGAAATGCAGTTATCAGTAAGTCCCTCTTCTCTGTACACAAAACCCTCAAATAATCAAAAATATGCCCTATAATATTCTTAAAAAGTAGCATGCATTCATGAATACATTATAATATCAAATACCCAAAAGAAATTGATATTAGCTTACAAAGTACTTTGACTGAAACTTAAAAGCAGTAATAGATCTAAAATTTGAAGGTGTATCTATGTACATGAAGACCATTCCCTATTAGAGCAGTGCACAGCAATGAGTCACATCACAGGTGTCACACTGTTTAAATATATATGGATAGTTCTGTCTGAAGAAAAAGTCAAAAATGAGTCCCGTTGCTGATCTTGCAAGTATACCAATCTGCTAACAGCAACTCAAAAGATTTTAAGGTTAGAGCGAAGTTCACGAACACAGGATGTCAGATACAGGATTTAAAAGCATGAATATTGTAGAAGGTGGAAAATACCTGTTTGGGTTAATCATTCTGAACTGTGGTTTCTTACAGGATTTTATTTTTCTTTGAAGTACAGTCCATCGTGGTGAAAATAAACTTTATTTTGTGTGCTCCATCTGGATGACTACTGATGCTAGCATCAATAGGAACAGATTTCACTCCAAATAAGTTAAATTGTTAAGCAGTAACTCAGAATGGATTACATACGTCTTTCTCTATAAGCCTGATGTGCTGCTTTGGAGTGGAAACAGTGGTATTGTTTACTTCGCTCTCATCTTTCCATTCTTTTCATCTAGAGCAGCAACGTAAGGACTGGTTACTCAGGAGGCAAGGGATAACGCCTGCACACAGGCCGTGTAGCAACAAGTCTAGGGTACTTTTTACATTGTCTGTTCAAAGCAATTGAATTTTATCAAACGTCGTGCAACAATAGTACACTTAAAGGTTTATGCTCCAGACCTTTGTGCATCTAACATGTAAATGCACTAGACACGCAGATGAACTTTGAGCAGCATGCAATGCACATTTTGATGTGACTTGCACAAAGTTGTTGTGTGAAAATGAAGCTAGTGCCACACCCTGAAGCAGTTATTAACTGACATGCAAAGGCAGGTTTCATTATAATTAAACAGCCCATCCTTCTGATGTGCCTTGTCAGGTAGCTCCCTCTAATCATCTCTCCAGCTGACCTCCATCTCCACCACTGACTTCTTCCTACATCACTCCTTCCACTGTTCGGCATACAGCGACTCTGATGCCTAGCCTAGTCTTGTCCACAGAGAGGTAGAATTGGACCCAACTTCTTTACCTGAGCAACATAGTCATCAAATTAGGTTTTTATGCTAATCTGCATTTCATGCCAAAATTGCAATTCCCAGAATATTAAATTCAATAGCAACAATTACAATGTGAAGTTTTTGTAATGTGCTCTGTTGGTTTCTTGGCATCCCATGAAGAGAGTTGAGAAACACCCAGACGATAGAGATAAGGCAAGTTGGAAAAAATAAGTAGCATTTTATAAATTTCACCACATATGCCAGTGATATAAAAACTGATGCTGATGACTTTAGTAAGGCATTTGACACGTCCTACATGGTAGGATGATTCAGAATATTAACGTCCATGGGATCCTGGGTGATCTGTTAATTTCAAATTTAAAAGTTCAAAATAAATTTATCATCAAAGTACCCATACAGTATGTCACTATATATTATCCCGAGATTCATTTTGTTGCAGGCATTCACAGTAAATATGAAGAGACACAATAGAATCAATGAAAAATGCGCACAACAAAGATGGACAAGCAACTAGTGTGCAAAGGACAAAAACCTATGCAAATATAAAAAGAAAAATGTTAGTGATAATAAGTAAGCAATACATGCCTACTTATTATCATTATTATTTTTCTTTTTATATGTACCTGCTCCCTGATGGCAGCAAGGCGAAGAAAGCACTGCCTGGATGGGGCGGTGAGAGCAGTCCTTGATGATGGATGCTGCTTTCTTGTGACAGCGCACCTTGTAGGTGTGCTCAGCGGTGGGGACGGCTTTGGCTATGATGCAGTTGGCCGCTGCCACAGCCACAGAGTGCGGATGCCCTAGCAGGTGGGAAGTTGCATGGGTTTGGCATTCACGCTTGTGAGTATGTACATTCCAGCCGATTAGTGTTACATTGTGATTGTATTTAACTCCCTTCCTGTTGTTTCGGTCTTATCAAGTCTTGATCAAAGCACAGCAATAGCTATGCTCCTGCTTACCTTAGTCCTCGTTCTGCGATTGAAAACTTCAGCTTAGATTGACGTAACAAAGAAACAGAATTATTTTAGTATTAAGTTATTGCAATCTGAGTCATAGTTTTGGTGTTAGCTTTAATTTGAGAGTCTTAGTTAATGGCCCTGTTAGCCTAGTATTTATTATTTTTCCTTTTGTTCTGCACAGCTCTTAGTAAAATATAGAGAACTGTTCAATCAGATTCAATGTCTCCCTCTCTGCACTTGGGACATAACCGCGTATCCTTGTCAGCAAGACTCGACCAGCAAAGTGGGCCTAGCAGAAACAGAAGAGCAAAACAATGGCCCTGACATTCATTGGTCAGGTGGGAGAGAAGTTAACCTTAGTGGAGGTTGCATTGGCAAAGGTGACTCATGCAGAGCAAAAGCTGCTTGAAGACTGAAGTTCATAGAAAAGTTAAAGTCAGTGGAGTCTGGTTTGGCAGAAGTGACTCATGCAGTGTGACAACTATCTCAGAGCACCAACCTGGAAGAACGTGAGTCAGCAGCCGCAGCGACAGTTCAGGAACTCACCGCAGACAGGCAAAATGAGGTGGCAGCTATGATCACTCTCACTGCAACAATCCAGCAGCTTTCGGAGCAAGAAGGCTGTGAAGGAACTGCTGATTTTTCAGAGCGAAGGGGGTTTTTTTTTACTCGGGTTAAAGAGAGGTGAGACTGCGGAGGCACGTGATGTCAGCCAGTACAGCGCGAAAGGTTTAAAAGGAAGACAGCCATATCCAGTGGGCAGTGGAGTGAGAGGCAGCAGAGTGGTAGGGCATTGGCTCAACGGGCTTATGTGGTAACAGGATGAGGCGAGGTAGGAAGTATGTGTGTGAGGCCAGTTTTCTGTGCTCGGTGTCAGATGTGGGGGGTCCTGAAGTCTCCCAGCCTCCCGGACGGCCATATCTGCACCAGGTGTGTCAGGCTGCAGCCCCTAAGGGACCGAGTTAGGGAACTGGAGCTGCAGCTCGATGACCTTCGCCTGGTCAGGGAGAGCGAGGAGGTGATAGAGAGGAGTTACAGGCAGGTGGTCACACCAGGGCCACGGGAGATGGACAAGTAGGTCACAGTCAGGAGGGGGAAGGGGAAGAGTCAGGTACTAGAGAGTACCCCTGTGGCTGTACCCCTTGACAATAAGTACTCCTGTTTGAGTACTGTTGGGGGGGGGGGGGGGAACAGCCTACCTGGGGGAAGCGGCAGTGGCCGTGCCTCTGGCACAGAGTCCGGCCCTGTAGCTCAGAAGGGTAGGGAAAGGAAGAGAAAGGCAATAGTGATATAGTGATAGGGGACTATAGTTAGGGGGTCAGACAGGTGATTCTGTGGATGCAGGAAAGAAACTCTGTTGGTAGTTTGCCTCCCAGGTGCCAGGGTCCGGGATCGTGTCCAAGGTATCCTGCGGTGAGAGGGAGAACAGCCAGAGGTTGTGGTACATATTAGTACCAATGACACAGGTAGGAAAAGGGAAGAGGTCCTGAAAAAAGACTACGGAAGTTAAGAAGGAAGTTGAGAAGCAGGACCGCAAAGATAGTAATCTCAGGATTACTGCCTGTGCCACGCGACAGTGAGAATAGAAATAGGATGAGGTGCAGGATAAGCGCGTGGCTGAGGGATTGGAGCAGGGGGCAGGGATTCAGACTTCTGGATCATTGAGACCTCTTCTGGGGCAGGAGAGACCTGTACAAAAAGGATGGGTCGCACTTGAATCCCAGGGGGATCAATATCCTGGCGGGGAGGTTTGCTAAAGCTACTGGGGAGAGTTTAAACTAGAATTGTTGCGGGGTGGGAACCGAACTGAAGAGACTGGGGAAAAGGAGGTTAGCTCACAAATAGAGAATGTTTGTAGACAGTGCGAGAGGGAGGATAGCCAGGTGATAGAGAAGGGACGTGCTCAGACTGTAAGCTTGAGATGTGTCTATTTTAATGCAACGAGGGTTGTGAACAAAGCAGATGAGCTTAGAGCGTGGATCAGTACTTGGAGATATGATGTGGTGGCTATTACAGAGACTTGGATGGCTCAGGGACAGGATTGGTTACTTCAAGTGCTGGGTTTTAGATGTTTCAGAAAGGACAGAGAGGGAGGCAAAAGAGGTGGGGGCGTGGCACTGTTGATCAGAGATAGTGTCACAGCTGCAGAAAAGGTGGATGCCATGAAGGGATTGTCTAAGGAGTCTCTGTGGGTTGAGGTGAGGAACAGGAAGCAGTCAATAACTTTACTGTGTGTTTTTTATAGGCTGCCTAATAGTAACAGGGATATCGAGGAGCAGATAGGGAAACAGAACCTAGAAAGGTGTAATAATAACAGAGGTGTTGTGATGGGAAATATTAATTTCCCAAATATTGATTGGCATCTCCCTAGAGCAAGGGGTTTAGTTGGGGTGAAGTTTGTTTGGTGTGTTCAGGAAGGTTTCTGGACACAATATGTAGATAAGCCTACAAAAGGAGAAGCTGTGCTTGATTTGGTATCGGGAAATGAACCTGGTCAGGTGTCAGATCTCTCAGTGGGAGAGCATTTTGGAGATAGTGATCATAATTCTATCTCTTTTACAATAACATTGGAGAGAGATAGGAACAGGCAAGTTAGAAAAACATTTAATTGGAGTAAGGAGAACTATGAGGCTATCAGACAGGAATTTGGATGCTTAACTTGGAAACAGATGTTCTCAGGGAAAAGTATGGAAGAAATATGGCAAATATTTGTGTAGAGTTCTGTACAGGTACATTCCAATGAGACAGGGAAGTTATGGTAGGGTATAGGAACTGTGGTATTTGAAGGCTATAATAAATCTAGTCAAGAAGAAAAGAAAAGCTTACAAAAGGTTCAGAGAGCTAGGTAATATTAGAGATCTAGAAGATTATAAGGCTACTAGGAAGGACCTTAATAAGGAAATTAGGAGAGCCAGAAGGGGCCATGAGAAGACCTTGGCAGACAGAATTAAGGAAAACCCCAAGGCATTCTACAAGTATGTGAAGAGCAAGAGGATAAGGCGTGAAAGAATAGGACTTATCAACTGTGACAGTGGGAAAGTGTGTATGGAACTGGAGGAAATAGCAGAGGTACTCAATGAATACTTTAATTCAGTATTCACTATGGAAAAGGATCTTGGTGATTGTAGTGATGTCTTTCAGCAGACTGAAAAGCTTGAGCATGTAGATATTAAGAAAGAGAATGTGCTGGAGCTTTTGGAAAGCACCAAGTTGGATAAGTCGCTGGGACTGGACAAAGTGTACCCCAGTCTACTGTGGGAGGTGAGGGAAGAGATTGTTGAGCCTCTGGCGATGATCTTTGCATCATCAATATGGATGGGAGAGGTTCTGGAGGATTGGAGTGTTGCGGATGTTGTTCCTTTATTCAAGAAAGGGAGTAGAGACGGCCCAGGAAATTATAGACCAGTGAGTCTTACTTCAGTGGTTGGTAAGTTGATGGAGAAGATCCTGAGAGGCAGGATTTATGAACATTTGGTGAGGTATAATATGATTAGGAGTAGTCAGCATGGCTTTGTAAAGGACAGATTGTGCCTGACGAGCCTGATTGAATATTTTGAGGATGTGACAAAACACATTGATGAAGGAAGAGCAGTAAATGTAGTGTATATGGATTTCAGCAACGCATTTGATAAAATCCCCATGCAAGGCTTGCTGAGAAAGTAAGGAGGCATGGGATCCAAGGGGACCTTGCTTTGTGGATCCAGAACTGGCTTGCCCACAGAAGGCAAAGGGTGGTTGTGGATGGGTCATATTCTGCACGGAGGTCGGTCACCAGTGGTGTGCCTCAGGGATCTGTTCTGGGACCCCTACTCTTCGTGATTTTTATAAATGACCTGGGTGAGGAAGTGGAGGGATGGGTTAGTAAGGGCTGGGGGTGTTGTGGATAGTGTGGAGGGCTGTCAGAGGTTACAGCAGGACATTGATAGGATGCAAAACTGGGCTGAGAAGTGGCAGATGGAGTTCAACCCAGATAAGTGTGAGGTGGCTCATTTTGGTGGGTCAAATATGATGGCAGAATATAGTATTAATGATAAGACTCTTGGCAGTGTGGAGGATCAGAGGGATCTTGGGGTCTGAATCCATAGGACACTCAAAGCAGCTGCGCAGGTTGACTCTGTGGTTAAGAAGACGTACAGTGTATTGGCCTTCATCAATCATGGAATTGAAGTTAGGAGCCGAGAGGTAATGTTGCAGCTACATAGGACCCTAGTCAGACCCCATTTGGAATACTGTGCTCAGTTCTGGTCACCTCACTACAGGAAGGATGTGGAAACTATGGAAAGGGTGCAGAGGAGATTTACGAGGATGTTGCCTGGATTGGGGAGCATGCCTTATGAGAATAGGTTGAGTGAACTCGACCTTTTCTCCTTGGAGCAAAGGAGGATGAGAGGTGACCTGATAGAGGTGTACAAGATGATGAGAGGCATTGATCGTGTGGATAGTCAGAGGCTTTTTCCCAGGGCTGAAATGGTTGCCACAAGAGGACACAGGTTTAAGGTGCTGGGGAGTAGGTACAGAGGAGATGTCAGGGGTAAGTTTTTTTTTACTCAGAGAGTGGTGAGTGTGTGGAATGGGCTGCCGGCAACAATGGTGGAGGTGGATACGATAGGGTCTTTTAAGAGGCTTTTAGATAGGTACATGGAGCTTAGTAAAATAGAGGGCTATCGGTAAGCCTAGCAATTTCTAAGGTAGGGACGTGTTTGGCACAACTTTGTGCTGTAGGCTTTCTATGTTTCTATGTACCAGCCAGGACAGTCCCACTCTCATCATCAGAAGCTCCCACATCCTCCATTGCAAATATCTTCCCTTATCTGCATATTGCTCCCAGCTCTCAGACCCATGAGCTTCAGGCATTTATTGACTTTGGGACAGTTGGGAACCTCATGGATATCTCTCTGGGTCAAAGATAAAACATTCTCACTCGATTATTGAGAGCAAATATTGATGTCAAGGTTTTGGCATCGGCTTCTGGGTACCAGCAAGACCCACCTTTCCACAGAACCCCTCCAACTTGAGCTAGAAGGTAACCATAGGGAACAGTTCTCCTTCTTTCTTGTTGATTCACCTGAAATGCCGCTGGTGCTTGGCCTTCCCTGGTTATCTCGACAGAACCCATGGATCGATGGTTCCCTAAAGGTGCTCCACGAGTGGGGACTGACATGCCCCTCAACCTGTCTGGATTCAGCTCAAGCCCCTTTCAGTGTATCCCTTCCTGAGCCAGCTGCGAGTGCACACCTGCCAGGCATTCCCACTGAATATGCTGACCTTCTCTAAGTCTTCAGTGAGAAGAAGGCCACATCCCTGCCTCCACACTGGCCACATGACTGTGCCCTTGACCACTTATCCGGTACTAGTCCTCTCCGAGGGTGGCTCTTTTCTCCTCTCTCATCCTGGAACTGTGGCCATGGAACCATACAACAAGGAGGCATTGGCCTTAGGATTTATCCGTCCATCAACCTCGTCAGTAGGGATGGGTTTCCTTTGTGTGAGCAAGAAGGATGGCAGGCTGTGTCCCTGCATTGATGATTTGTTCCTCAATAACATCGCAGTGAAGAACCTCGCCCCTCTTTCCCTGCTTGCCTCTGCATTTGAACATCTCTAAGAACCATATTCTCTCAGATAGACCTACATAATGCTTACACAACTGGTTTGCATCCGAGAAGGTGACGAGTAGAAGACAGCATTCAACTCATCTACAGGCCACCATGAGTACCTCATGGTGCCATTTGGTCAGGCCAATGCCTCGCTATTTTTCAAGCCTTGGCCAACGATATGCTCCGGGACATGTTGAATTGGTTTGCTTTTGTCTGATTGGATGACATTCTTATCTATTCTCACTCTTGCTAGGAACTCGTCCAGCTTCTTGAAAACAACCTTTATGCCAAGCCAGAGAAGTACGAGTTCCACGAAGAGCAGACGTCGTTCTTGGGCTATATTCTCACTCCTCCAGTGTTCAGGTGGACTCAAGTAAAGCTCACAGGGTGACCCAAACCATCTACAGTCAAACAGGTGAGGCGCTTCATGGGATTTGCAATCTCTTATCACCACTTCATCAGAAGCTTGTTCCATTGTGGCCCTCATAAATACAATCATCAAGGAGACTTCTGCAGGATTCCTATGGACAAGTGAAGCAGAACAAACATTTTCAAACCCGTGACGCTTCCCCACTTACCCAGCGCTGCAACATTCAGACCCTTCCCATCCATTCATCGTCGAGGTTGATGCATCAGGTGTCGAAGCTGTATTCTCCCAGCACTTCTCTGTAGATAATCAGATGCACTCCTTTGCCTTTCTTTCCTGTCACTTGAATTCTGCGGCATTTTACAGTGATGTCGGGGATGAGAAATTCTCACTGTCCAGCCCTGTAGGCACTCTTTTCTGGTATGGGCACTTTACAAGAATTTCTCCTACAACTGTGACACAGAGAGATTCAACTCCTGTCAAGCCCATTGGATCTCTTCTTCACCCAGCTTAATTTCACCCTCACTTAGCAAGAATACTAAGGCTGATGCTCTTTCATGCCAGTTTGAGATTGCTGAGGACAGCACCAATCCAAAGACCATCCTTCCCCACAAACGTATAGCTGCTGTGGTGATTTAAGAAATAGAAATACAAGTGAGGCCTGTCCAATAGACAGATTCAGGCTCAGGTGGGAAACCTCCCAAATGGCTGTCCCTGCCTCTGTGCACTCCAGTGTGTTGGAGTGGGGTGACTCTTCCCATCTGGTTAGGCATTCGGGGATTCAACGGACCCTGGAATTTATACAGAGATGATTTTGCTGACTGCCTATGTACAGGATGTCCCCAATTTTGTCTTGGCCTATCCCACTTGTGCCCAGGACAAGATGTCACGTCAGCTCCCTAATGGTCTGCTCCACCCACCACCTGTGTGTCACCGCCCTGGTCCCAGCTTTCGGAGGGTAGTTATAGACTGGTGTTACTTTGGCTGGAGGTCTGTGACCAGTGGAATTTCACAGAGATCAGTGTTGGGACCAGACTGCTGTTGTTTCTAATACATATAAATGTTCAGGACAAAAATGTACAGATTTGGAAATGACATGAAAATTGGTGCAGTTGCTGACAGTGCTGAAGGTTACTGGAAGGTACAGCAGGGTTTTGATCAGTTGCAGATATGGATAGAGAAATGGCAGATGGAGATTAATTCTAGTGTTGCATCTTGGCAAGTCAAAGGGAAAGTATGCAGTTAATGACAAAACCCTTGACAATGTTGACGTTCGGAGGATTCTGGGAGGTTCCCATCCATTGTTCCCTGAAAGTGGCCATGCAAGTAGATAGAGTATTAAAGAAGACTGATGGCATGCTTGCATTCATCAGGCTGGGGACTGGCAGAAGAGTCAAAAAGTTTTGTTGCGCTTGCATAAAACTTTGGTTAGACCACGCTTGATGTATTGCAGTTCTGGTCACCCCATTACAGGAAGAATGTGGAGGCTTTGCAGAGCGTCACCAACACGCTGACTGGATTAGCAAGCACGAGCTTTAAGGAGAACATGGACAAACTTGGATTGCTTACTTGGAGTGTTGGAGGCTGAGGGGAGATTTGATAGAAGTTTATTCAATAATGAGATTTAGATAAATCGGATAGGTTATTTTTTCCCCAGGATATATTTAAAGAATGAGGAGGGAAGTTTAAAGGAGATAACTGGGGCAAGTTTTTTTTACACAGAGATGCTTAGGTACCTGAAATTCACTGCTAGGGATGGTGGTGGAATCTGTTGTGTTTATAATATTTCAGTAATATTACAAAGATATTGTTTTATTAAGCATTACTGGTTACAAGTAAAAGTATGTGAATAACATATGCTACCACGTCATATGCATGTATCTCACTAAAGTAAAAACGAAGTTAGACGCGTTATTCCTGACTCTATGTTTTTATTTCAATTGGTTTTATACTTTGGAGCTACAAAACATAGTAGTGGTGACAAGGAGGTTTCAAACAAACTTCAGACAACTGCCTATTTATTGAAGTGCAGAGAGACGTTCAAATTTAAAAAATGGCAGAAAACAGACAAATTCATGGGTTCATAAACAGATCGGGTGATAATAATCATAAATGAGAAAAGCAGAACTTGCAGGCTACATCAGAAAAGTAGATGTGTTCAATTGCACAAGAGATAACTGGATATTGTATACTGAGTGAATTGAGCTGCAGCTTGAAGCTGTATTTTAGGTTTCATAAATGGAATCAAAAAGAAGCAGAGTCCATTTCAGCATATGCGTCTGAATTGAACAGATTGTCTGAGCATTGTCAGTTCAGTGATGGGCTTAATGATGCACTGGGAGATCATGTCATTTGTGAAATCTTACAAGCATTCAGCTCCTAACTGAAGCACAACTCACATTTAAAAGAGCAATTGGAATCACTGTATTAATGGAAAAGTCAGGCAGAGATGCAGTTGAGATGCAGTCAGGAATTAAGGTGTGCATGAACAAAATTGTTCTAAACAGAAACTTGCCCAGCCAAACAAATTGTGTTACCGCTAGTAGGACAATAGACAATAGACAGTAGGTGCAGGAGTAGGCCATTCAGCCCTTCTAGCCAGCACCGCCATTCACTGTCAACATGGCTGATCATACACAATCAGTACCCCGTTCCTGCCCTCTCCCCATATCCCTTGACCCCGCTATCTATAAGAGCTCTATCTAACTCTCTCTTGAATGCATCCAGAGATTTGGCCTCCACTGCCTTCTGGGGGAGAGCATTCCACATATCCACCACTCTCTGGGTGAAAAAGTTTTTCTGCATCTCTGTTCTAAATGGCCTACCCCTTATTCTTAAACTGTGGCCTCTAGTTCTGGACTCACCCATCAGCGGGAACATGCTTCCTGCCTCTAGTGTGTCCAATCCCTTAATAATTTTATATGTTTCAATCAGATCCCCTCTCATCCTTCTAAATCCCTGTGTACACAAGCCCAGTCGCTCCAATCTTTCAACATATGACAGTCCCGCCATTCCGGGAATTAACCTTGTGAACCTACGCTGCACTCCCTCAATAGCAAGAATGTTCTTCCTCAAATTTGGAGACCAAAACTGCACACAATACTCCAGGTGGGGGTCTCACCAGGGCCCTGTACAGCTGCAGAAGGACCTCTTTACTCCTATACTCAATTCCTCTTGTTATAAAGGCCAGCATGGCATTAGCTTTCTTCACTGCCTGCTGTACCTGCATGCTTGTGTTCATTGACTGATGTACAAGAACACCTTGATCTCGTTGTACTTCCCCTTTTCCTAACTTGACTCCATTTAGATAGTAATCTGCCTTCCTGTTCTTGCCACCAAAGTGGATAACCTCACATTTATCCACATTAAACTGCATCTGCCATATATTTGCCCACTCACCCAACCTGTCCAAGTCACCCTGCATTCTCATAACATCCTCCTGACATTTCACACTGCCACCCAGCTTTGTGTCATCAGCAAATTTGCTAATGTTACTTTTAATCCCTTCATCTAAATCATTAATGTATATTGTAAACAGCTGCGGTCCCAGCACCGAACCTTGCGGTACCCCACTGGTCACAGCCTGCCATTCTGAAAGGGACCCATTAATCGCTACTCTTTGTTTCCTGTCAGCCAGCCAATTTTCAATCCATGTCAGTACTCTGCCCCCAATACCATGTGCCCTAATTTTGCCCACTAATCTCCTATGTGGGACTTTATCAAAAGCTTTCTGGAAGTCCAGGTACACTACATCCACTGGCTCTCCCTTGTCCATTTTCATAGTTACATCCTCAAAAAACTCCAGAAGATTAGTCAAGCATGATTTTCCCTTAGTAAATCCATGCTGACTCGGACTGATCCTTCTACTGCTATCCAAATGTGTCATAATTTCCTCTTTTATAATTGACTCCAGCATCTTTCCCACCACTGACGTCAGGCTAACCGGTCTATAATTCCCTGTTTTCTCTCTCCCTCCTTTCTTGAAAAGTGGACAACATTAGCCATCCTCCAATCAGCAGGAACTGTTCCTGAATCTATAGAACATTGGAAAACGATTACCAATGCGTCCACGATTTCTAGAGCCACCTCTAGAAATTTCTAGAGTACCCTGGGATGCAGACCATCAGGTCCCAGGGTCTTATCAGCCTTCAGACTCAACAGTCTATCCAACACTGTTTCTTGCCTAATGTAAATTTCCTTCAGTTCATCCTTTACCCTAGTTCCTTTGGCCACTATTACATCTGGGAGATTGTTTGTGTCTTCCCTAGTGAAGACTGATCCAAAGTACCTGTTCAACTCGTCTGCCATTTCCTTGTTCCCCATAATAAATTCACCCGTTTCTGTCTTCAATGGCCCAATTTTGGTCTTAACTATTTTTTTGCTATTCACATACCTAAAGAAGCTTTTACTATCCTCCTTTATATTCTTGGCTAGTTTACCTTCGTACCTCATTTTTTCTTGGCGTATTGCCTTTTTTGTTATCTTCTGTTGCTCTTTAAAAGCTTCCCAGTCCTCTGGTTTCCCGCTCATCTTTGCTATGTTATACTTCTTCTCTTTTATTTTTATACTGCCCTTTACTTCCCTCATCAGCCACGGCCGCCCCTTACTCCCCTTAGGATCTTTCTTCCTCTTTGGAATGAACCGATCCTGCACCTTCTGCATTATTCCCAGAAATACCTGCCATTGTTGTTCCACTGTCTTCCCTGCTATGGTATTGTTCCATTGAACTTTGTAAAGTTCAAAAAGTGCCCTGTAATGCACTGTTTACACTAATAGGTGGTCACAAACTGACAGAGCATGAGTCTTTTAGTAGTATATAGATTTATGCAGAAATAGAAAAAATTCTACAGGGTTCACAAACTTCCTAGCACCACTATACTTAAAGAATTACTGCAACTGTTACAGGAGATGGGTTTGAGGGTTAACCCTAAAAAGGCTCAAATCATGAGGCACTTGGAAGTGGTCATAACCCCTGGGAGATGAGAGACTGATAAACAGAGTGTGGATGGCATGGCAAAACCTTTTCCCACTGATGCAAGGGAATTGAGATCATTTCTCAGTTTAGTGGCATATTATAGAGACCACACAGGTGGCTTTGCTACCAAAGCTTATGGAAATGGAAACCAGGACACACTAAAATAGTATCAAATCTTATAACTAGCCTTGCAGGAGCATCTGCTCTTAAGACTCCAAATCCTTCCCAGCCATTCTCTTTGGAGTACGTGGCCACCACAATATCAGCTTTGTTACTCCATGGTCAACTGGAGCCAATGTTGTATGCGTCTCCAATGCTCACTACAGTAAAGCAAAGATATATAATGTGAATGTCATCTATTAGCAGTGTATTTCACTTAAATTGTGGGTTTTAATCCACTAACCAATTTAACAGAGATAACTCCAATTCAGCTTGGTCGTATCAAGGATGGAACAGTCAGTCAACTCAACTAGTCCAATAGACGTTGTTAATGCACGGTCCTAATGTCACAGTTACAAGAGTTAACAGTACAACTCAGCCCGTAGACAATTTAACCTATTGGAGTGAACCTCATGAGTGTCAAGTGACAGTAGTACATGGACGAAGTTCATTCCCATCGTAAAATCAGTAAAGGCAACTAAAATCATGCAATTGGAAAGTTCACACATGCAATGAACGTGTTGTGCAAACAAAAATAAATCGACTGCACAGGGAAGAGAAAAAGATAAGAAGTCAAGATGCGGTTTCAAAAAGAGCACTAATCTGTATGCTGATGATGTAAACATTGATAATAATTGATGCACCATCAGTAACTCACTCTGAGACGTAAGAAGCGAGATATCGGCTTTTATTGACTGGAAGAATGAACAACACTACATCCTGGAGAATGAGGCCGGGCTCAGGCCTCAATCGCCTTTATACAGGGGTCTGTGGGAGGAGCCACAGGAGCAGTCCAGACAGGTATATGTAGTTCACCACAATAATGAAAGTGACACAGGACTGATAGCTTTGAGATTTGCAATGCGAAGACTAACAATTGACAAGCAATGTGGCTTACAGTAGAAGTGAATGGCAAATTAATCAAGGTTCAAGGCTCATTTTATTGTCAAAGTATGCATGCACAATTCAACTCCGATATTTGTTTTCTCCAGAGAGCCATAAAATACACATGAAAAAGTAAAAGGAACAAAACTTGCAGACCCCAGAATCCCTCACCCTGTCCCTGCTGCAAAAACAGCGACAATAGCATTAAATTTCCACATCCTCTCTGCAGAAAAATAACAGTGATAATATCAATCCCTGTCCCACTCCCCCACAGGAAAAATAGCAATAAAATCCCTGATCCCCACTGCCACAGAAACTCAGCAACAATAACAAACCCCAACACCCTCCCCCACAGAAAAAAGCAACGACAATAACAATCCCTGACCCCCTCCTCTGCTGAAAAAACAGCAACAATAATAATCTCTGACCCCCTTCCCCGCAGAAAAAATCAATAACAATCTCTGACCCCCTCCCCCACAGAAAAAACAGCAACAATAACATACCTGTCCCACTCCCCTGCAGGAATAAAACAGCAACAGTACGATCCTTGGCCCCCTCCCACACAGAAAAAAATCCCAGAAAATCGACAACACTTTGGCCTCCGTTGGGAGTGATCACTGACTGGGTCCAAACGTCTTCACCTTAATGCTTCAGTCTTCCTAGCCACTTTGAGATGGAGTAGTTCATGATGCTAATCCCATCTCTGTTTTTTTTCCACGAGTCAGTCTGTGTCCTCGGTCCTTTTCAGATTCCCGTCTCCGATCTCCACACGGCAGCTCTCTGGACCTAGCGCTGGATCCTGCGATCAAGATCTAAATCGCACATCACGGGCACCAACAGTTTCCATAACACAAACAATACAAAAGGAACAAGCAGAAGGCAAAGAAAACATGAAATAATTTAAAAGATTTGCTGCCTGACAGATGACACCCAAGGAATCGTTGTTTGCTGGCACCATCTTGACCAGAATTAAAATCAAACTGGACACTGGCGAGATTGTTTCAGTCATTCCACTAAATGAGTTTGAACAACATTTCAAAGATACTGAACTGAAGCCTGCTGATATCCAACTAAGAACTTATATTGGAGAAAAGAAAATTCCTGTGGGAATGACAATTGGAACAGTGAAATACAACAAACAAGTCTGATATTTGAAACTTCTTCACATTTAGGTAATAGTCTGCAATATTGTTCCTTTCACCAAAATGCATTGTCATACAGTTCCCAACATTTCCATCTGCCACTTTTTTACCTAGTCTTCCAATTTGTCTAAGTCCTGCTGCAATCGCATTGCTTCCTCAGCACTACCTACCCCTCCACCTATCTTTGTGTCATCTGTAAACTTTGCCACAAAGCCATCAATACTATTATCCAAATCACTGGCAATGTGAAACAATGTGAAAAGTAGGAGTCCCAATACTGTGCCCAGAGGAACACCACTAGTCATTGGCAGCCAACCAGAAAAGACCCCTTCTATTCCCACTCGCTGCCTCCTGCCTGTCAGCCAGTCCTCTGTCCATGCCAGTATCTTTCCTGTAACACCATAGGGTTTTATTTTGTTAAGCAGCCTCATGTGTGGCACCTTATCAAATACCTTTTGAAAATCCAAGTAAAGGACGTCCACTGCCTTTCCTTTGTCCACCCTGCTTGTCACTTCCTCTAAAAACCCTAATAGATTTGTCAGGTAGGATTTCCCTTGACAGAAACCATGCTGACTTTGACTTATTTTATCATTAGTCTCCAAGTACCCCTAAACCTCATCTTTAATAATAGACTTCAACATTTTTCCAACCACTGAGGTTAGGCTAACTGACCTATAATTTATTTTCTTTTGCCTCTCTCCCTTCTTAAAGAGTGGTGACATTTGCAATCTTTCAGTCCTCGGAGACCATGCCAGAATCAATTGATTCTTGAAAGACCAGACTGATGCATCCATTATTTCTTCAGCAACCTCTCTCAGGACTGTAGGATGTCGTTTATCTGGTCCAGGTGACTTATCCACCTTAAATCCTTTGAGTTTGCCTGGCACTTTTTCCTTTGTAATAGCAATGGCACTCACACCTGCCCCCGACACTAATGGACCTCTGGCATACTGTTAGTATCTTCCACAATGAAGACAGATGCAAAGTATGCATTAAATTAATCTGCCAATTCTTCGTCCCCCATTACTATCTCACCAGCATCATTTTCAAGTGGTCCAATATCAACTTTCATCTCCCTTTTACTCTCTATATAACTGAAAAGGCTTTTGGTATCCTGCTTTATTTTATTGGCCAATTTGCCCTCATATTTCATCCTTTCCCTTCTTATAGCTTTTTTAGTTGCCTTTTGTTGGATTTTAAAAGCTTCCCAATCATCCAACTTCCCAGTCACTTTTGCTACCTTATATGCACTTTCCTTGGCTTTTATGCAGTCCTTATCTTTCCTTGTCAGCCATGGCTGCCTTCCCCTGCCATTTGAGAACAATGTCTTCTGTGGGACATATCTATCCTGTGCCTTATGAACTATTCCCAGAAACTTCAGCTGTCTCTGCTCTGCTGTCATCCCTGCCAGAATCCTCTTCCGATCCACCTGCGTAAGCTCCTCTCTCATGCATCTGTAATTCCCTTTATTCCATTGTGATATTCATACATGTGACTTGTGCTTTACCCTCTAAAAGTCCACTAAAAGTGAATTAAAAAAGGTACTGGATGATGCCACAGCAATGTTCAAGTATGACATTGGAAAACTCATACATATCAAGGGTAAAATAGTGTTAAATGAAAATGCCACATCCAAGTTTTACAAATCCTTCCTGGTTCCTTACACCAACCGTGATAAAGTAGCCAGTGAACTAGATCGCATGGAGGCAGAAGGAATTCTTTCCAAGGTTGAGTGGAGCCTATAGGCATGCCAGTGTTCCCAGTAGCCAAGTAGAAAGGGTCTTTCAGGAACTGTGGTGAATTTAAGGTCACCATTAACCTATTACTAAAAGTGGATCAATACCCTCCGCCCAGGACAGAAGGTATCTTTGCAAACCTTTCTGGAGGAAAACACTTCAGCAAAGCGAACTTAGCCGCGACCTACTGCACCTACAGATGGAGATGGAAGAAGAGTCCAAGGTGTTTCTCACCATAAACACTCACAAAGGACTTTATCACAATAATAGGCTTAATTTTGGAGTAGCATCTGCACCTGCACTCTGGCAGAAAGCTATGGACCAGGCACTGCAATGTTGTCCTGGACCACCTAATTTTTACTGATAAGGATGACAAGGAACATCTCCAAAATCTCAAGACTAAGTTGAAAAGATTAGAAGACTATGGGCTCAGAGTGTGGCATGACAAGTGTGAATTCATTAAACCAAGGAGTACACAAGTGTGCTGAGAAAATTCAAGCAGTGGTGGAAACACCAAGGTGAAAGGATGTGTCAGAGTTGTGGTCCTTTCTTGAGGTTGTCAATTACTATGACAAGTTGCTGCCAAACCTGGCTACTGTGCTCCTCCCCTTGAACTCATTAATACAGAGCGGGAAGAAATGCAAATGGACAAAGCAGTGTGAGGTGGCTTTCAAATAGGTAAAGGAAGTGGTGATATCAGACACTGTACTCACACATTATGATCCAGTGAAGCTTGCCTCTACTGCTTTGCTTAATGCGATAGCTGTAGTCGTATCACATGTTATGAGCGATGGAAGTGAACGCCCAATAGCTTTTACATCATGTTCCCTTACTGCCGCAGAGAAAAACTATGCACAAGTTGACAGCAAGGCTTTGCGTCTGGTTTGGGGTGTAAAACATTTTAATCAGTACTTGTATGGGAGAGAGATTACCCTTGTTACTGATCCTCAACCACTCGTGTCCATTTTCAATCCACAGAAGGGCGTTGTACTAACAGCAGCAGCATGAATGCAAAGATGGGCTGTGTTTCCTGGAGGCACAATTACAAATCGAATTCAAGAGAATGATTAATCACGGAAATGCCAATGGACTGTCCCTTTTATCCATGGAAAAGGAAATACCTGAAGAATTTACAAACAAGGATACTCCTCTTGATGTATTCTCCCTAATACGAATTGGAAGTTTCCCTATAACCGCAGAAATGATCCAAAGGGAAATCAGAAACGACCCCGCACTCTTTCAGGCCTACAATGTCAGCAAAAATGGCTGGAATGTTCAGCAGAAGTCCCAGTTTCCCCATTTTTACCAGTGCTGGGATGAACGTGCCCTGGATGGGGGTTGCCTTATGTGGGGACTGGGAGTTGTTGTACCATCCAAGTTGAGAGCTAAAGTGTTGGTCATCTTCTAGGCATGATCAAAATGAAAGTGTTGTCTCAAGGATTTATCTGGTGGCCTGGAATAGATTGGCAGTACAAGGAACTTGCCCGTTCAGAATGCCTGCATGTCTGGAGGAAGAGTGTCCAGAGCTGTCAGAGCCACTTCCTGCAGTTACAGGGTCACCACCTGTGGCTACCACGAGCAAGGCTCCTTGACCTGACATAACTTTCACAGGCACAGGTCTTACCTGCCAGGGAGAGTGGCCTCCCTTGTCGGGGGAGATGGTGTCCCACAGAGGTATGATGTCCTCCATAGCGATTGAACCTTTGGGCCTGAATAGGATGGCCTGGAGTTTGTTATCTGTGTATGTCTGTGTGAGGTTGCATTCTATGGTATACTGTATATATTAATACTCTATTTGTAAGTTGAAATTTATTCTACATTGAGTTGGAGTTTGTAGCTAAACAGGGAGAAGTGTTGTGTATTTAATATTTCAGTAATACTTGAGTAATACTGTAAATATAGTGTTTGATTAAGCAGAATTTCTGGTTTACATAATGCATTGCAGGTCGTATGTGAATGCTATACAGTATCACATCACCATGTCATCTGGTCTCGCTAAAGTAAAAAGAAAACTAGACAGCTCCATGTTTTTATTTCAATTAGTTTTATGTTTTGGAGCTACAAAATTATACAGAGGAAGATGCTTAAGTGCAATTAAGAGGCTTTTGAATAGGCAGGTGAACGTGTGGAAATGCAGCACTATAGAACATGTATAGGCAGAAGGGTTCATTTTACCTTGGTGTAGCCAGCATGGACTGAAGGGTTCTGCCCTTGTGGTGTGCTGCTCCATGAGTTGTAACTGTGAAACCTCACACTTATAATAAAATGAGTATCTGTCAAACAACACCCACTGCCGAAACAAAATTTGTTGACTGTTATTTCAAAGGGTGTGTATATACAACAAGGGTATGTCAATTATCTATAAAGTGTTAACCTCTGAGGATATCTATTTCCTATTTAACTCAGTGAGAACGAAAACAACAAAATCTTTTGTCTTCACCTAAGGAGAAGAAAATTGGCAATGCTATGTTATTTTACATTTCCAAATTATTGAATGGAAGGAATTATACTTTATTTATACCTATAGGTATTTTCTTTTAGAGCCCCTTGTCAAGACAATTTACTACCATCACATCTTTGGATTATAGTAGGAGTTTAAGCAGGAGGTATGGCATTGTTACAATCTGTTCCTTTGCATTGCTAAGACAATGGTGCGGTAGAGATGTAGTGGCTCATTGAGAAATTAATCTGCTGTCCTCTCTTGGATAGGAAATACCTTAGTTTTCCTCAGCCAACTCTCTCTGTCATCCTTCTTTTTATATATTTGTAAAAATGAGTCAAAATTGTATAACTGCAAATAAATCAAAACAGCCAAATACCCAAAATCTTATAGCCAAATACCCAAAATCTCTGAGTCAGATTATGGGGTTAAAGCTATTGTTGTTGACTCTGCAACATAAAACTGTGGCTGACACACCAGGACATTTTCAGCAAGATGTTATTCCACTCTCCCAGGTTGACGTTAACTAAGGTACTTACTTGAAGGAGAAAGTGAACCGACCTTCATCAATATCACTAATGTGATGTTCCCACATTATTTTCAGGGTATTTTAGTTTATATTATGATGTTGATACATGCACTACATAAAGATTACATTTCAGTAGCCTGGGTTACGACTGCCATTCTCAGCATCAGGATGGCTTCTCTGTCTACTGTAATGGAAACTGTGCCTTTCATCACCAGATGCTGCATGATGCATGGGCCTGCTAAAATCCCATTGAAAAATATAGACCCTGAATTCCATCATTAGGTTTCGACATGTTTCTTGATGTTGTTGCCAAGATTTCCAGCAAATTGCTAACAAATTTAGCATTTCAGAAATTAGCAGAGGAAATCATTGGCTGTCAGTGACCAACATTGCTAGGGCGAAGAAAAGAGCTGAGAAAATGACTGCTGACTTGACCCACCTTAAGTCACCTATTCACCAAATTGCCGTCAGGAAGACACTTCAAGTCCATCGCCACTAGGACACCCCATCTCCAAAGCTTCTTTCCTATAGCTATCCAGCTTCTGGACAAAACTCTTTCAGGTGTAATACCCTAACAGTCCCTGCACAACATCTGTTAAATGGCCTTTCCTGCCCTGTTGATAAATATTGAGTCTATTCATACATTCACATTTCTTCAAGTCTGACTATTGTATCTAACCATTCTGCTGACGGCTGTTTGCACTATTGTCTTGTAAATTGTTGGTTGCTGTTGTGTTGTCTGTTATGGTAATGTCCTGAGTTCTATGCTTGGCACTGAGCCACAATCGGCTCTAATATGTTTCACATACAGGCAATAAATGACTGATTCCGATTCAGTCTGATTCAATCTGCAATCTGCATTCTTCCTTCCTCTTCTGCCTGGTGAGATTGAATTTTCTTTGGTATCAGAAAAAAAATCCATAAGGATAAGGTTGTGTTACTTTGAAATGTAAATTCAAGTCATTAAGTAGAATTAGAATTAGGGGAAAAAAATCGATAGTAACCTTGAATCTACTGGACTGTCATGAAAACCTTATATGGCCCACAAGATACTTTAGGGAAGGAAAGCTGCCATCCTACCTCACCTCCCAGAACTGAGTCCAAACTCAGAGATGTGGTTGACTTCTCAATTCAGGAGTACTTGGCAATAGACAAAAAGTGTTGGCATTCCCATTAATGTCTGCAACATGTGAATGCACACTAATAGCCAAGCAGATTGCTAGGCCACTTCAGCCATGTTGTTTTGCACATATCATAATTATCCTTCCACATTTCATTTTTAAAAGACGTGTGAATCAGCTGTCCTTCGGTGGCTTCAGTGCTAAAAAATTGAGTCTCAGTCACCATGGGCTCAACCAGCTGAAAGACAATTATGTGCTACAGTACTTCTTACTTAAAGCATATAGAAAATACCTCCCATAGATTTCAATGTAGCAATATTTAGAAGAGTCCTTGTGGCAAAATCGTGTTTCTAATTCTGGTCACCAACAGTTTTGCTCTATTTGAAACACAAGGGCCCGTCATTCCTGGTTCCTTTGACTTTTCCTTAACAGTTCCTTGTGGTAAAAGAAAACAATACATGATTTTGTGAATCTTATCATTTCCAACCCAGCTTGGATTTAACTGGTTATGTTGCGGTCGGCTGCTTCCCAAACTTTTCAAACTGAACTGGAAAGGGTGTCTCAAACATCTTGAGAATTTTAAATGGCCACGTTTGCTGATATGTTATGTTGTCCAAATAAACACAACATCGGTAGTGTGATAGCCAAGAGAAAATAACCTCCAGGATTCACCACAACACGACTGGTAGACTGCTAACCTGTTCATCCTGGGTGAATGCTGGTTAGAATTTCTGGAAAAGTATTGAGTTCTGATTTCTTTTATTGATTTCTGATTTTTTAATTATTATTTTGGCCAGCATAATGTTTGGCAATTATTCTCAAAGCCAGAATCTCCCTTCACTGGACCAAATAATATACTTAAGAATAGGGTTTCTCTTTCAGTTTGCAAATCCATGTTAAACAATTACGCTCCTTACACATTCTATTTGGCCACGTTCTTGTTTGTTCAGCAGGAAATCAGATCTCTATGGAGCTTGAGTAATGGAAAGACTGCCTTTAATTATCATGGTATAGATTAATCTTAAAACAAAGAGCTTCACTCTGAGTTTTTTTCCTAGTTATGTCAAATATATCTTCATACCATCACAGCAATTGTTTCTATCCACATCATCCCTACACCTGCCCTTCTGTTCCACCAAATCTAAGCATCCTTCATGCAGCATTCCTCCTGGCACACTGTCGCATCGTCTTAAACTTGCTGAAAATCTCTTCCATGTCGCCTACTTTCCAAAAGCTTTCTCTAATCCTGCACACCAACATCATTTTGCCAACTATGTCTGTTTTCTTCTTTTGCCTATTTATGGCTCATGGTCTGTGAAACTTCTCTGTATGGGACGTATGTTGCTGCAGAAAGTATTGCACCCCAGGTGCTTGTGATAAATAAGCTAACAAACACATCTCAACTTCATTTCCCTTACTTGTGGTCAAACAATAATTTTGCCACTGGGAGGAAATGTGAACTTTATCTTTTAATTTGCTGCAGTAAACAGCACTAGCACTTTTCAGCAATGTTTCGTTTCATTTCCACTGTGAGAACAATGAAATAGAAGGACTTTCATTACTTCTGAAACTCATCATTCAGTACAACGTTTTGATCTTTTGATTTTGACATGATTGCACTGTCGTTATATTGAAAAAGTTTATTATTTATCCAGTTACTAATTTCCACTATTTTGTCAGAGAAAGGCCCACTTCAGGGATGTAGAATGCACAGAAAATACCATTACATGCATGGCAAATGGACAGTCCAACTTCTAGCTTCTCAGTACAAAGGCTTCCAAATATATCATGACAACCATCTTTAATTGTCAAACTAGCTTAACACTCTAGCGCAGGTAAAGCAACTTAATATTCCAATGGGTTGTAAAGAAAACACTTTTGCATAGACATTGGACCCCTTTGCTCATGTGCATAAAAAACATTTTATCCATGGAGTCAGAGAGTCGTGCAGCAAACAATCAGGCTCTTCAGTTCTGCAGCAAACAAGCACCAATTTACACCAATCCTACACCAATTCCATTTTATTTTCCCCCGATTCCTTTTGACTTCTCCCAGATACTAATACTAATCATCCACTCACTGAAGGGAAAATTACGGTGCTGAAGTAACTTATGAACGGACACGTCTTTGGGATGTGCGAGGAAGCTGGAGCTCACAGAAGAAACACACCTGGTCACAGCGAGAAGCTCCATGCATACAGCATCTGAACCCAGTTTGATGGAGTTGTGTTTGCAGCAGCATGACTATCTGCACTTTGCTACCCGTAAGCAATTTCTAGGAACCACTCCCAGGTCAATTAGTGACCTTTGGAAAATTCAAAGTGCATTTATTATCAATGAATGTATAAATTATACAACCTGGAGATTTGTTTGCTTAACAGGCAGTCGCAAAGCAAGGAACCCAAAAGAACCCAATTTAAAAAAATAAAACCAATGCCCCAGTGCCCACAGAGAAAGAGAGAGAAAAAAACCCAAAACAAATCATGCAAACAATAGAGGCGAGCAACAATAACAGCATTCCAAACCAAAATGAGTCCTTGGATCTAAATTCCCGGAACAGCTCGGAGTAGGCCTAAAGAGTATCCAGTTCATCATATTAGCGGGCAAATCGCTGCAAATTTCACAGACATGAAGCACAGCAGTCGGGGCCAGTCTCACAGCTTTAGCACTGTGGAGAGAGGTGGCCCTAGACTATTTGGGCCAGCATTTAAATTGTCCCAACCTCACACTAGGAACTGGGCCCCACCATGATGAATCATTCTGGGCCTAGATTTTGCTGTTGGAGAAGCCGTTTTCAAGCTCTCCAGTGTGGGTTGGTGCTTATAGTGATCCAGCCTCACCCAACTCTCGACACCCTGCCTTTCCAGTTTATCTGGGGCATTGTCCAAACGGTGTATTGTACCTCGCATTAGGACTGGGGCCTCACCGCAGTGAATCACTCCAGGTCTAGAATTCGCCACCCAGCGATTTGCTTCGGACCTAGGTTTCACTACCGTAGAGGATGTTACCAACCTCAGCAAGTCGGCTCAGCGCTTAGAGCGATCCACCCTTGCATCTGGATAAGTTCGACTGGCATCAGAATTTCTCCGTCCTGCCTTCTCCCCTCCGAATCGTCCACTCCAACCAGCACGGCTCCAACTCCAAATGTGTCAATTTTGCAGCACACCAGCAGGGCAATCTCTCCAGTTTGCTTTGTCATGACTCGCCCCTCTATTGTTTGCAGTGATAGTTTACCATAATTTACTTTAAAAAATGTTATAATGTTCTAAATCAAATTCCTTTGGTTTTGAATCACAGGTAGATTGGCCCAGCATTTAAGTTTGAAACACATTTTAGCCATCTGAGGTCTTTCTAGCATCAAAGAACAGAATACTGGAAGAATTCAGCTAGTCAAGCAGTATCTGTGGAAGCAAAAAAATTGTATGCTGAGATTTTGGGTCTCGGCAATGCAATAGTACCAAGATGGAAGAGGAAAGATTGCCATTACAGAGCAGCACAAGGTAGAAGTAGGTCAGAGGCTGGTAGATGATAGGTGGAACTGGATGGGGAGGGAATAATATACAGATGCAACCAAGTGGAGGAAGAGCACGGGAGAACAAAGGGAGAAGGAAACAGATGAGTGTGTGGGAGGAACACTAATAGTGATCATTACCTGAAACTGGAAAATTCAATGTTTTTAACCATTAAGTTGTAAGCTACCTGTTGGGAGTATTCTGGAATTATGTGAATATAGCAGATATTAATTCAAGCGAGAATCAGTCTACAATTTTTATTGTAAATTGCAAGCAGTAAATTGAAGTTAAAAGTGTAGGGTGGCCCACTGACTAAGAGATTACGTTATCATCAGCCAAACATTTAGACAATGGGGTTGTGTTAATTGCCCTGCATCTATCCAGTCAACTATGGGTATAAGGAATTTGCACCACAGTAAATAAGCTCATGGAAGTGTCCCAGCAAAGGAATTTGAACATTAAGAGATGTCTCCCACTGTAAGTATGCAATTCATAGGAAGCATTGTCAATGCTTCCTATGTCATTGTCAAGTATTGAAGGAAATGATGTCATTGTATGTAGCTACTGAAACTACATCGAATCATCTATTGATCTTGGAGGTATAAAATGTGATGTGCTTTTGAGTTTGGGAGACTCTACCAAGAGGGTTTCCAGAAGAATGACTGTTTGTTTCGATGAATAGAGACTTCTGTATCCCCAGCTTCAGTGTCTCTCTGGAGACTTTGATCGCAGTCACAGCATTTGGGGCTTGTCCAGGATAAGTTTGTGTCTCACCATGCCAGTGACTTAAGCAGTGTAAGAGGTGAGTGTTCTTCAGAGTAGCTCCGCACGCTTAGATCTGTTCAGGTCGATGACCATGGGATCACCAAGTATCAAAGAGCACAGTGGAGAGTTGAACTGGTAGATCTGAAAGTGTGTTATGTGTGTGTTTGTGATTTGTGTTTTTGTAAAGGGCTAGCTATCAGACAGTGTTAATCAGCTTGATGAGACAGGGCCACCAGTTGGGAGAGGTGGATACTGACCATTCAGGATGCCAGAGGGGTTCACGTATACTTGTTTGGGAGACTGGTTAGTAGTATATTTGCTTGTGAGTGTGTTTGTGTGTCTTAAGTTTGAAAGTTTTAAGGTCACAGACTTATATGAAAGCAAATACAACAGGCAACATGAGTTCAGTGACACATAAATGGAAGGTTGCAGAGTACATACTCTGTGGTTTTAAGAAGATACATGGAACATAGAAATTTACAGCACGTTACAGGCCCTTCGGCCCAAAATGTTGTGCCGACCATACAACCTACGCTATTTTTCTAAGGTCCATGTACCTATCTAAGAGGCTCTTAAAAGACCCCATTGTATCCACCTCCACCACTGTCGCTGGCAGTGCATTCCACGCACCCACCACTCTGTGTGAAAAACTTAACCCTGACATCCCCTCAGTACCTATTTCCAAGCACCTTAAAACTATACCTCCTCGTGTTAGCCCTAGGAAAGATCCTCTGGCTATCCACATGATCCGTGCCCCTCGTCATCTTATACACCTCTACCAGGTCACCTCTCATTCTCTGTCGCTCCAAGGCGAAAAGGCCAAGTATGCTCAACCTATTCTCATAGGGCATGCCCTCCAATCCAGGCAACATCCTTGTAAATTTCCTCTACATTCTCTCTACAGTATCCACATCCTTCCTGTGGTGAGGTGACCAGAACTGAACACAATACTCTAAGTGGGTTCTGACCAAGGTCTTATATAACTGTTACAATAGGTACTGTTTCATTGTTATCCATCCTTTATTTTTTGCTTAGTATGGGAATTAGTGTGGAAATATAACTGGGGAGATGTTATACCCAAGTATATCTGTCAGGGTGGCACCTACTGAGGTCGACAACAGCAGGTCGAGAAACCTGATGACCCCAGCCAGCCCTTGACACTGATTACTATCATCCATAGAACCTTCACCCCCAGGGAGAAGCTAGGTATTTTGTTTGAGCTGCCCTCACTTGAAGTTGCTTGTCGGAATTCAAAATTCTGACATAAGCGTGAAGAAATGATTGAAATTCACCAGAATATTCCTAACGAATATCTAGGTGTTGGTAAATGCGAAATGCCCGAGGAATATGTACGACAATATAGCCCATGGAGTGCGGGACACAGAGTGTGGGATGGCCCACGGAGTGCGGGACGGCCCACGGAGTGCGGGACACAGAGTGCGGGATGGCCTACGGAGTGCGGGACACAGAGTGTGGGATGGCCCACGGAGTGCGGGACGGCCCACGGAGTGCAGGACACAGAGTGCGGGACGGCCCACGGAGTGCGGGACGGCACATGGGCAATGATCGGAATGCCAGTAATGAAGAGAGATCTCACTGCTTTAAGAGGGAAGTGAGAGTAACTGGGGACTGATATTGTCAGCAGTTCAGAGAACCAATGAGCTTGCCTTGGATGATGCAGAATGTAAATATCAAGTGTATCAGGAATACTCAGGGTTGATAATCCAGAGGGATGATCCAGTCTTCCTGAAAATGCTGCTGGAAGGCCTGAGCTCAGCCTACCAGGAAATTTTAGATTTGGGGATCGACCTGCCTAGTGATAATATCATGAGTTGGTGAGATAGACAGGGCAGTGGGGGGTGGGGGTGGGGAAGGGAAGTGGCAAAATGGCTGTAGTGGACGTAGCTGCTGTGATATCACGGATAACTTGCTCTGTGTGCCAGCAACCAGGGCACCTAGCAAGGAAGAGCTGAAATAGACACAGAAGGGAAAAGGAGATGACTTGCTACAACTGTGGCCTCTTAGGATATAGTTGGAGGCAGTGTCCTGAAAAAAAGGTGTGAGAATCACTCACCAAACAGGCAGAAATGACAGATCCCTTTCTGATAGAGTTGACTGCCAGCCTGATCCTAGAATTGATGAGGACAGCATTGAGGTCTGACAAGTAGTGGTGGTCACTAACAGATATACACAGAAGGTTTACTCGGGGGCTGGCAATATGATATATTAGTGGACACGGTCATCAGTTTCGATAACCGATCTACCCTGATCTACCCACGACTGGAGAGGTGGCTTACATTGCGATTGCAGGCAATGAAACAATGACAGCAGTGAGAAGTGAGCCTCAGGCATTCGAGAGGGAGTGCAGCTTCCTGCGGACGAGGAGATTGTGCCGGGCATAGACACACCATGCAAGCCAGGTGCTATCATAGACTCTTTACAGAGAGAAATAACATGTGCAAGACAGAGACAGCAAACATGTACGTATAATCCACAGAGAGACAACAGTCCCAAGCAGGGACAGTGTATGTGAATCATGTAGGGTGGTTGCAAGTTAGGTGCCAAACACAGTCTAGAATTGTTAAAAGCAGTGCAGCTGCCCGCAATTAAAGTAAAGACACAGTAGGAAGGCGAGAGGAGGGAATGAGTGTGCAGATCATGGGGCAAAGTGAGAAGAGGAACATGAGTTGACAGAAGCTGAAAGTGCACAGGAAGGAATTACTCGAGCCAATTTAGGAAGATTATATGGAGATGTGAAGAATCACTGGAACCAGGTTAACATGTTGAGGGACAGAGTGAAATAGCGGCAACATATCGCAGACCAGCGAGCCAGAGGGAGAGAAGATAATCCTCACACAGCTGGGTGAACAAGTCCTGGTAAGGGAGCTGACGGAAAGGAAAGTGTTTGCTCCCAGGAAAGCCACGAACACCGTGTTAAAGTGGAATGGTAATGAAGCTGGTTCTGGAAGTTGGACGATTAGTTGTACAGATTAGAATAGAAAGGTATTGGGGAAAATAGATGGGAAAGGATCCAAGTTATGGCAGAGACATCAAGTTCCACAACCTTGATGGCAAGGCAGATCAAGAAAGAGAAGAGATAGAACACAGCAGCTGAAGTCAGCCACCCCCGCCTGGAATGGGAGTGCACACAAATGAGCAGAACCCTTTCAGTTGTTGGGCCAGGTATCTAAGGGTTAATCCTCCCACCAGGCTGATGTCCTTGCAGTCATTCAAATAGAGACCACCCCAAGCCCTCCTGTAGATCGATCAAAGGGACAAAGAGACTTGTCAGATTATTCACTGTCATGGCATGGAATATGAACTATTGCCGGTGAACCTGAAACAAAGTCATGTTGCTGTGCCCCTGCTCACACAGTAACAACTGTAAGCCATTGCTGACTTGTAACCATCAAATTTTGAAGGGTCAAAGATAAGGATATGTAAACTGAAATGGACCAGCAGGGAAGGATGGCAAAGTTACATTTTAAAAACAGTTGAAATCAAGAAGACAAAAGTATCCAAGAAGAATGTGATCAAATTTCAGTCATATTTTATTGCCATCTCTGCTGAGTCTTGTAGATAGTCAGTTCGGGATGATGATGTAGATGTAGATGCACATAGGGATGTGATAGATTAGTAATTGAGGAAGTTATCCAAAGTGACAGACAGTTTTGCTGCCCTACTTAATTAGATTCTTCTTAAGGTTTGGCCTTCCTGGGACATATTTGTGTCCAGGGGCCAGGAGAAGTGGGATATTAATTCAAGTGAGAACTGGTCTTCAGCTTTTTGCAAGCAGTAAGTTGAAGTTAAAAGTACAGGCTGGCCCACAGACTAAGAGATTACACATGCATCAGCCAAGGGTTAAGACAATGGGGTTCTGTTCATTACCCTGCATCTATCCAGGCAACTATGGGTTTAAGCAACACAAGCAAAATGCTGGAGGAACTCAGCAAGCCAGGCAGCATCTATGGAAAAGAGCAAACAGTCGACGTTTCAGGCCAAGACCCTTCATAGAACTGGAAAAAAGGATGAGAAGTCTGAGCAAGAAGGTGGGTGGAGTGGAGGAAGAAGTACTAGGTGGTGGGTGATAGGTGAACTGGGAGAGGAGGAGGGGTGAAGTAAAGAGCTGGAAAGTTGACTGGTGAAAGAGATAAAGGGCTGGAGAAGGAGAAATCTGATAGGAGAGGGTAGAAGATCATGGAAGAAGGGGGAGGACCACCAGAGGGAGGTGATGGGCAAGTAAGGAGATAAAGAGAGAGAGTGAAACAGAACTGGGGAATGGGGAATGGTGAAGGGAGGGGGACAATTTCTGGAAATTCAAGAAATCGATGTTCATGCCATCAGGTTGGAGGCTACCCAGATGGAATATAAGGTGTTGCTCCTCCAACCTGAGTGTGGCCTCATTGCAGCAGTACAGGAGGCCATGGACTGACATGTCAGAATTAGTAATTTGCACCAAGGTTCATACTGTACGTTCAGGGAAGTGGGCATTCAGAGATGTCTCCACTGTGGATATGCAATTCAAAAGAAAGCATTGTCAACCCAAAGAATTGAAGTAAATGATGTCATTGTCACTATTGAAACTGTATTGAAGCACCTATTGATCTTGGGAGTATGAAAATGTGATGTGCTTTTGAGTTTGCAAGACTCTGCCAAGAGAGTAGGCTGCTTTTTCAATGAAGAAAGACTTCTGTATCACCAGCTTCAGTGTCACAGCAGTGACTTCCATCACAATTACAACATTGAACGAAGGAGAAGAAAACAGATGAGTGTGTGGGAGGAAACACTAATGGTGTGGATTACCTGAAATTGGAAAATTCAATATTTTTACCATCTGGTTGTAAGCTACCCAAGCGGAATATAATAAACACGAGAAAATCTGCAGATGCTGGAAATCCAAAAGACTTAAACTTCTTCAGGGTAGGAATCCCTCAGTGATTCAGCAGTCATGAGGAAGGGTCTCGGCCTGAAATGTCGACTGTTTACTCTTTTCCATAGATGCTGCCAGGCCTGCTGAGTTCCTCCAGCATTTCATGTGTGTTGCAAGCGGATTATGAAATGCTTTTCTTCCAATTTGCACCTGTGGTCTCTGTAGCAAATAAAAAAGGCTGAAGACACTCAGGCCATGTCGAAATGCCAAGAGAAATATTAATAAAGGAGAGTTTAACAATTCTAGATGATGTGAGTTTTAGTGGAGTTCACATTTACAGAGTTTACATATGAAAGGTATAATTTAATGTCATT
The DNA here is from genome assembly GCF_048418815.1 of Hemitrygon akajei. Classification (NCBI taxonomy): domain Eukaryota; kingdom Metazoa; phylum Chordata; class Chondrichthyes; order Myliobatiformes; family Dasyatidae; genus Hemitrygon; species Hemitrygon akajei. The sequence continues at coordinate 166,060,053 of NC_133128.1, read as the reverse complement.
CATAACTCATTAAATATAGCAAACCCTGCAACAGAATGATAACAGACAACAGACATGATTTGAAGGGTTCCCACTATTCCATAATTGTATTCCTCCTTTAATATGTCAGCACTATTCATGAGCATCCTTCAAATATCATTTCAGAAATCCTGCTCAGAAACATGCTGTGATTTCTGCCAGCGTGCTGATACCAAACTCACCATGTGATGAGGTGACTCATGACACTGGACTTGATTTGTGTAGTTTGCAGAGGTGAATGTCTGGCTGTACATACAGGGGATGCCTGTCTCCTCACCTCCAGGGTAAGATTTCTCTAACTTCTCCAGAGCTGGCACAGTAAGAGCTTTAATAAAGCTCTGATGGTTATTCCCATTCGTAGTCCTAGCACGACGTACAATATCGCTTTTGCACACCAAAATTGGGAGAACTCAATTTTTAAGGAATCTAACATTGCTCATGTATGCAATAAAGGTTAGTAAATGCAACTGGGAGCTGGTGCCGTGGAGTGAAAGCCAGCCAATGGGAGAGAACTGCCGCATCCTTTATACGAGACTATCAGCGACTGGCACAGCAGAAGCGGATTTTGATCAGCTGGCAAATTAACCCTTCATGTTACATTCCACTCCTTGAAATAAACGACACCGTGATATTTGGCTAGTATATCAGGCTAGTATAACCCCTGTGAGTCCCCCAGTAAACTACCTATAAAACGCAAAACTACTATACCTGGTATTATAAGCCCAGTAGTCACCACTCTATGGCCACCAACCTCCTACCACTCCAAAAAGCCACCAGCTTCCCCCCCCCCCCCCACAAGAACATAATAGCTATGGAACTGGTCCCCCACTTCTTAAATCTTATCCACCAACTATTGATGTGATCAGTCAGGTGAGTGATGTTTCACGACTCACCAGGAATGTAGGTGCAGCGTTCTTGACCAATGACAGCACAAGTGCTACCTTTCTCTGCAAGCAGGTCGTCTAAGGCCATCTAGTTCTGCAAGGCAACTATTCAAGTAGCCATCGTTTCCGCTGATACTCAGGTCAGTGAATCCTCCATTGCTTGAACGCGAGAGATGTCTCATTAGCCAGGGTCTCCATCAGATAGGCCATTCATCTCAGTTCTTGGGGCAGTCTGGCTGTACCATGATGGGGAAAGGCTATATTCTAAAACTTTTCTGCCTCTTGTGAGAGCCCTTTTACTAGGCCGACCATTACGGTCCGGGTGCTCATCCAGGGCTCTGAAGTGGTTTATGTATGACACCACGTACCCTGAAGAGCAACAGCCGTGGCACCCCGTGGAGAGAGCTGTTCACCCAGTCAGTGTCCAGGGGCTGCCCACATTCACCGCATCCCGGGACACCCGGCCCTGCTCACACTTGCTCTGTCCCACTGACCGGTTGGATTTGTGGTTATCATACCACCTACACCAACGGTCCTTGTCAGCTGAGGTTTCATTCTCAGAGTTGGGACCTTTGGGTTAAACAAGTCATATGCAGGGGAATACCAGCCCTTAAAGCACTCACTTCATGCTGGGGGGTCACGATGCCTCAAGTTCTTTAAGGGCAAGGTTGGCTGGGGTGGATTACCGCCTCTCTGTTTCCCCCAAAACAGAATACCAAAATCAGTTTAGTTGCATAAACTCCACCTTTGGATTGGTATATATGGTATTCCTTCCAGAGCATGTGTGAGTCCTCATACATATCTAGCAATCTGGCATGTTGGTCCTCTTTGCATCTTCATACTCTCCATCCAACCAGATACACCGATTCCCCATTTACCTGTTGGGAGCATCTACCTGGTATATCAAGGCTCGGACCTTAACTCGATCCGTTTCCAATTAGCCCATTTGGTTGCCTGTCATTGCTGCACCTTTACAAGCCAACAAGCTACCTCCATGCCCTTGTCTTCTAGCTCTTTGGCCTGTATCTGTGCTGACTGGGTAGCTTTGCCATGGTGGTACAGCACCTCCACCTCAATCTTGAGACTTACGATCTCCTGCTCTTTCTGTGCCGTCGTCTTGTGCTGGTGATTTATGATGGCTGTCAGCTGTTTGTCTAGGAACCCTAACACAGACACAATGTGGTGTCCGATCTTGGGAGTTCAGCTTGTCTGACCAATCCATTGGTGTGCCGTGGCCTGCCAGTTGATTGGTGAGATTGCCAAATCCAGCACTGTTGTCGGTCCGCCCCAGGACTTGGCAATCTTCACTGAGGGGTTCCTGTGCTTGCTCTTACCCTTGAACATTTTAAACTCCTGTTGCAGTCACCAAATCCTGTCAACTACACCAAATATCACTCGGAAGCAGATTCGGTAAGTGGGATAGAAGATTGCAAGTAAGCATGTTAACTATTTATTTAGAAACAAATAGCTTCTAAGCCGAACAAATACTTACCTAAGCCTCTCTAAGTTACAAAACAACAACACTACACATTCAATAACATTTCTAACTCAAACAAATACTTGGTTAAGTCCTCCCATGTTACAGAACTAGAATACTAAATGTTCAACAAACAGGTACTTATCTAAGTGTGTGGACAGGCCCCCCTTTCAGCAGCACTCTTTCCCAAAGGTCCTTCAGACCTGGCCGTGACCCAGTCTGAAGAGGAGCCCCTACTGAGGCTCTCGTATGTGCTATTCTTATACTCTATGAATACATGTCTAGAGATTATAATTTGAATTTATAATATTTTATCATAAAAATATATTTTCAATTATTGACTCACAGCATGGTCTTAAAAATGTGCAATGTGTTACAAAGGATCTAACAGTGTATCTTTGACTCTCCACCAACGCTGCTTTTTAGTTAGATTACGTTTGTCAAAATGCAAAGACGTTGCCTCCAGGATGTGCCCTATATTTCAAAATGGTGTATTTGAAAATACATGTCACATTTGCCCTGATTTTCTCAATTGTCATCTTCCTAGAACAAAGAATTAAAAAGACTGAATGATCTTAATTTCCCTCAGCCAAAGTAATTAGCCTCTGATTGACCTCAGAATATACCAGGCATTTACAAACAGCTGTTAATGTAGAGACAGAAATTATCCTCTGCTGATCTGATGATGTGCTTATTTGTAACATGTCCCCACAGAGAATACACCTTGTGATCTTAAAAGGACAGTCAAGTCTAAGCACATCTGAGTAATGTTTCCTTTACACCTGTGAGGGAATTACCATGAAGATGTACAGTAAATATCATCCTGTGTTATTGTAACTATGTTTCTGTTGTAGAAGGACTGGATCTATCAGAGGTGGTGAATGGAGTAGTCAGGGATATTGACTCAGACCTGTAATTCTCAGATATAATTATGTCAGGCTGTTGTTTGATTGATCCACAGGACAGGCTCTCAATTCAGATATATCAATCCGGAGTTTCATCATAATGTGTCTGGGAGGTTGTCTGGGCTAAGTATATCTCTATGTGTGACTCTGATCAGTCAGGTTTTGGTGTGACTGAGTAGCTGTCATGGTCCCTGGCTATCTCAGGAATTGGGCCTCAATCACCTCGTTTAGTTCCAATCATTCCCAGGTCCCAGTAACGACAAACACCTGCTTTCCATCAGCAAAAGCAGTAGAAAAACCCTGTGAGCACAACAAGGAGCTGCCAGTTTGTTGGTTGACTCATGTATAAGTAACCTTGTTCCATGGTTTGTAGGACTATCAGTTCTAGGTCTAGCATCGTTCCTGAATTCTCTACTAAAACCAAGACTCTGGGTAAAGACTCCCTTGGCACCCATTCCACGCTCGCTACGACGGTAACGCCTCCCGACTTGGCCTCTGTGCCCGTGTTCAGCACTTGGGTTCGTTCCACCGCCACATCCTTGCAACAGTAGCTTGTGAGGCTATTTAATTGGGGAAAGAGTCTGCTATTGTGTTTTCTGGATTTGTATACTATATACTTGTATACACATAACTTTCCATGTAAAAAGTATCTGTGAATGAGATAAATTCTTAAAAAACAAGAATCCAGTGGTGTCATTATCACCATTACTTTTCATTCCAGATTATTTATTCCGGTTTCAGTTCAGCAAGAGCCTCTACGTTACTGTGCCCTGAGTAACTTGTGAGAGGATTCTGCAGCTGCAGTGAATGTGCTGTCATCGACTTGACTGATGGAGGATGATGAGAGGTGAGTGGTGGGCTGTGGCACATTGACCCATACCTGGGGCTTTGTGTGTGTGAGCCCATTGAACTTTCTGTGGTTCTTCATTCAGGTACTTGGGTTTTGATTCCTGGTATCAATCTGAGCTGTTCCCATCACTTTCTGAGTGTGTTTCTGAAGGACTTACTGCCACTCATGAATAATAGAGGCCACTTTCTGCTGAGCTGCAGTAACCTTTGGGATTTCCCAACTCTTGGGATGTTTGTCAACAACTGCTGAAGTCACAGTGGCACCTTTAATGAGATCAGCTTCAGCTGGAGCTAGCTCAAAATATTGGTTTGTACTGAAGCACCCAGCGAAAAGATGAGCTGAACAATCCTGTATGGATGCTGATATTACTATAATCAGCAGGTAGCTTGAAGTTGGCATGTTGCTTACACCCCACTGAACAAACATAGGCAAATCACACGTTACTGATCTGCACCTGTTTCCAGGAGCTAAAGAAGTTAGCTCCCATGTGAGTCTCCATTTTGTACGCTGTTTTCTTAAGCCTCCAATCTGTTGGGGGGGGAAAACTGTGAGATGGTTCCATGAGTTTATCCCTCTGAGATCACCTAACATTTTAGGATTGACAAGAATATGATTAAAGCTGTTGTCTACCACAAGCACAATAAATGCTTTTTCCAAACAAAACTGATTGAATTCTGCACCTTATTTCCCAACCCAATGCTGTTGATTTTCCCTTAACCCCTTACAAAATAAGGGGAAATAGAGTATTTTAAATAATTGTGGCTAAATAGAATTATTTTAAAGTGGGAGGGGGAATTCCTTTAACATGGGTCTAAAATATTAAAAATAATGTAGCTGCATGCAATTCCAGATACAATGCCCAATTCTGCCCATTCAGAGTTCCATTGTTTACTTTTAACCTTTCACAGCTTCACAGACAAATGACCACCTATCGATAGTCTATCTTTTGAATCTCCACTTTTTTTTGGCTGTGTTCTGCCTCATATTTATCACAATGGGTGGTAACAAACAGTCTTTCTGACAGTCTTCCCAGATGATGACATAGAAGTGAACTCAACATTTTGCACTCAAATGAGATTTGAACTGACAGTTTCTGAACCAAAGGCAAGATTATTGCTCACTGGGCTCCCCATATTATCAATCGAAAGATTTATGCTTAAAAAATTCACACTTAGTTGGTAGGGTTAAATGTCAGTGTTTTATATTCTTCCAAAATTCATTCCACTGACTTCAACTATATTGTGTATATCTTCTTCATCCTAAGACAGTCACTTGACTTTGAGGATGATTTGCTTTGACTCCAAATCTGTGGGTTATGAAGTTTTTTTAAATTAGTTTTTTTATACATTTTCTACATTGCTACAGATAAAAAAAACCCAGATCGAAATGAAGAACATTAATACAGTGCAAAAATAAACATACAATAATAATATAATACAAAAGAAGATAATTGAGAAAGCACCCAAATTGAAGATATGTAAAATTAGTATCCTCCCCAAGCCCCGCAACAAAAAAGAACTCCAGCCCAACCACAACACAATCTAGAGAGTATACATCAGGACATTCAAACCCCCAAAACTGTAAATACACTTAGCACCAGAAGTGGGTGGGGCAACATCCCTCCATCTAAGGAGGATTAAACGTCTAGCCAGGAGAGATGCAAAAGATAATATTCGACACTTAGTCGAACTCAGATGTAAATCTGTCTCACCCAAAAAACCGAACTAAGCAATTAAAGGGTTCGGTTCTAGGTGGTGATTCAGAATATAAGATAATGTTATGAAGACATCTTTCCAAAATTTCTCCAAGCTAGGACAAAACCAGTACATATGAATGAGAGAGGCCTCGCCCCTTTTGCATTTATCACAGAGAGGACTAATGTTAGGGTAAAATCGAGATAGTTTAGATTTAGACATATGGGCTCTATGAACAATCTTAAACTGTAAAAGGCAATGGCGAGCACAAAGAGAAGTTGAATTAACCGATTTGAGAATCGAGTCCCAAGTCTCATCAGATAAGGAGATATTTAAGTCATGCTCCCAAGCCATTCTAATTTTATCCACAGGGGCACACCGTAAGGATGCTAATTTATCGCGAATAAATGATATTAAACCTTTACCTAGTGGATTAATAGAAAGAAAGAAATCCATAACATTTTTCTCAGGTATTTCAGGGAAGTTAGGAATGAAAGGATTGATAAAGCGTCTAATTTGGAGATATCTAAAAAAATGAGCATTGGGCAGATTGAACTTAGCAGAGAGCTGTTGAAAAGATGCGGAGCGATTATCAATAAAAAGATCTTCAAAATGTCTAATGCCCTTCCTATACCAATCATGGAATGCTGAATCATACGTAGTAGGTAAAGGGCTATGAAGTTTCTAATAAAGCCGATGTTCTAACCACAATCTCTGCCACAGGTTGGGTAGGAGGAGTTTGGTGATGGGCGTATGCTTTGAAAGATGGTATATATCCTCTAGCATTCCTGCTGGGCTTCTGCATGCCCTGACACGTGGATGAGGCTTTCAGTGTTACCAAAAATTCTCCCAATGTTCACTGGCCAACAAATCCTGTGTATGGAATCATTATGTTTTTCGAGCATGCTTTGAATTTTGGGTCCTTTCCTCTATCTAGCCTGTTCTAGTCTATCTTCCCATTGCCACAATGGATTTTCTGAACAGAGTATCTATTGGAAGCCTGCTGTTGAGTTAGCTGCCCAGTAAAGTTGACTGAACTATTTTTAGTATCTATTAGGTTTCAGGATGGGGGTACTGTCACTGAAGTCAGCTACTTTTGTTCCATCACAAAATGCTGAGTGCCTTCTTCAACCTTTGCAGTCCTCCTGCTGAAGGTGCTGCCACAGTGAGTTCCTCAGTTTAGACCCACAACAACGAAGAGTCGGTGATGTATTTCTAAGTCATGAGTTCATAGGTTTGGGAGAAGCGGTGGGTATAGTTTGGGTGAGTAATCACAGTGCATTTTATTAACAAGAGAAAATCTGCAAATGCTGGAAATCTGAGCAACACTCACAAGCTGGTGGAACTCAGAAAGCCAGGCAGCATCTATGGGAAACATTACAGCTGAAATTACAGAAGCTCCAGGTGATAGCTGACACCTGGAGGGGGAGGGAGCTGGCAGTTGATTGATGAAAGAGACTGGCCATGGAAGAAAGAAAAAAGGGGGGCGAGGAGCACCAGAGGGAGGTGATGGGCCGGCAAGGAGATAAGGTGAGAGAGAGGAAAGGGGGTGGAGAATGGTGACAGGGGAGGGGTAGTGGGGTGGGGGGCAATACCAGAAGTCTGAGAAATCGCTGTTCATGTAATCAGGTTGGAGGCTAACCAAATGGAATATAAGGTGTTCCTCCTCCATCCGAAGTGTGGCCTCATCACAAGTGGAGGAGGCCGGACGGAGAAGGACATGTCGGAATGGGAAATGGAATTAAAATGGGTAGCCATTGGGAGATTCTGCTTGTTCTGGCAGACAGAGCGTAGATACCCAGTGAAGCAGTCTCCTGATCTACGTCAGGTCTTGCTGATATACAGGAGGCCACACCAGGAGCACCGAACACAGTAAATGACCCCAACAGACCCACAGGTGAAGGGTCGCCTCACCTGGAAGGACAGTTTAGGGGCCCTGAATAGTTGTGAGGGAGGAGGTGTAGAGGCAGGTGTAGCACTTGTTCCGTTTGCAAGGGTAAGTGCCAGATCAGTGGGGAGGGGAGTGCAAGGGGGTGGCGTAGGGAGCGATCCCTGCGGAAAGCAGAAAGTGGGGGAAGAAGGAAAAATGTGCTTGGTGGTGGGATCCCATTTGAGGTGGCAGAAGTTTCAGAGAATTATATGCTGGATGCAGAAGCTGGTGGGGTGGTAGCTGAGGACAAGAACCCTATCCCTGGTTGGGTGGTGGGAGAATAGGGTAAGAGCAGACATGTGAAATGGAAGAGATGCAGTGGAGGGCAGTGTTGATGGTGAAGGCAGGGAAACCCCTTTCTTTGAAAATGGAGGACACCTCCTTCTCCATTCCCAATCCCCACCTTCTTCATTTCCCATTCCCTTTCCCCACTCTAACCTACCTCCTTGCCTGCCCATCACCTCCTTCTGGTGCTCCTCCCTCCTTTTTCTTTCTTCCCCCATGGCCTTCTGTCTCTTTCAGTAATCAACTTCCCGGCTCTTCATCCCTCCCCCTGCAGGTTTCACCTGTCACCTGGTGTTTCTCTCTCCCCTCCCCCCACCTTTTAAATCTACTCCTCAGCTTTTTTTCTCCAGTCCTGCTGAAGGGTTTTGGCCTGAAACGTGAACTGTACTTCTTTCCACAGCTGCTGTCTGGCCTGCTGAATTTCTCCAGCATTTTGTGTGTGTTGCACAGTGAATTCTATAGAAGGTACATGGTGTAGCCACTTTGTTCTGGTGGAGGAAGGATTGAGTGCTTGGAGTGACTGCTTGTGGGCGGGAGGCATGTTAATATCGTCCCCTGAACCAACATCTTCAAGGCTTCACTATTCAGGATGTTGGCTTCGGGGCCAGTGCTGACCTTAGTTTGCCTGTCTTGTCAGACGATTTGGAGGATTTTGCAGAGACTGCATTGGTGGTATCTCTCTGATACTTTGAAGCAACTACTGTGTACACACATACAGAAGGGCAGTGATCATTACAGACTGGGAGATTATGAGCTTTGTGCTGCATTTGAGGTCTTGAGTTTCAAATGCTCTTTTCATCCAGTGACCAAATGATGTGGAGAATCTCTGAAGACAATGGTGGATTTTAACATCCGCATTTGCCTTCACTGAGATGTCACCCTCAGGGTGTGGAAAGGCAACATTGTCCGGAGCTTTCCATTGACCTTATGTCAGAATCAGATTTAATATCACTGGCATATCTTATGAAATTTGTTGTCTTGCGGCAGCAATAGAATGCCAGACATAATAATAATAATAAAACAATGAATTACAGAAATATATTTCAGAAATAAAATTAAATAAGTAGTGCAAGAAGAGTAAAAAAAATATTGAGGTAGTGTTCATAGATTCACTATCCAGTCAGAAATCTGATGGTGCAGGGGATATTGAATGTGTTATGATATGCACCCAACCGCGCCAACTTCTGGGGGGTTAAGATGCTCCAACTCTCGGGAATATGAATAGCTGGCGCCGTCCCTTTTCAGATTCAGGGCCGCCACGCTCATTAGCAGCCACGTTTTCGTGCCAGGATTTTCATACTTAAAGAACAACTGAATTGAGGTTCGGTGTTCAATTGTCAGCTCAACATTGGATTCTCGTCTAGCGTTTAGTTAAGAACCCTGTCTTCATTTCAGTTTTGTGTTGTGCCCCGATTCTAATCTTGGAAATTCCAGCACTTGGGTCCTAACCATCCTTGCCTAGGTTTCTCATCACAGAATCTGTGTCTTCAGGCTCTTTGATGGTAGCAATGAGAAGAAGGCATGTCCTGGGTAATGGGGGTCCTTCGTGAAGGATACTGTCTTTTTGAAGATGTCCTTGATACTGCGGAGGCTGGAGTCCATGATGGAGCTGGCTGAGTTTGCAACTTTCCACAGCTCCTCTGATCCTGTGCTGTGGTCCCTCCATACTAGATGGTGACAGAACCAGTTAGAATGCTCTCCACAGTACTTCTGTAGAATTTTGCCAGAACTTTTGGTGTCAAACTCCAGATGAAATATAGCTGCTGAGGTGCCTTCTTTGAAATTGCATTAATATGGATGATGGGGTGGTAAATTGGATTAGTAAGTATGCTGATGATACTAAGGTAGGAGGTGTTGTGGATAATGAGGTGGGTTTTCAAAGCTTGCAGGGAGATTTATGCCGGTTAGAAGAATGGGCTGAACGTTGGCAGATGGAGTTTAATGCTGAGAAGTGTGAGGTTCTACATTTTGGCAGGAATAATCCAAATAGAACATACAGGGTAAATGGTAGGGCATTGAGGAATGCAGTGGAACAGAGAGATCTAGGAATAACAGTGCATAGTTCCCTGAAGGTGGAGTCTCATGTAGATAGGGTGGTGAAGAAGGCTTTTGGAACGCTGGCCTTTATAAATCAGAGCATTGAGTACAGAAGTTGGGATGTAATGTTAAAATTGTACAAGGCATTGGTAAGGCCAAATTTGGAATATTGTGTACAGTTCTGGTCACCGAATTATAGGAAAGATATCAATAAATTAGAGAGAGTGCAGAGACGATTTACTAGGATGTTACCAGGGTTTCAGCACTTAAGTTACAGAGAAAGGTTGAACAAGTTAGGTCTCTATTCATTGGAGCGTAGAAGGTTGAGGGGGGATTTGATCGAGGTATTTAAAATGTTGAGAGGGATAGATAGAGTTGACGTGAATAGGCTGTTTCCATTGAGAGTAGGGGAGATTCAAACGAGAGGACATGATTTGAGAGTTAGGGGGCAAAAGTTTAAGGGAAACACGAGGGGGTATTTCTTTACTCAGAGAGTGATAGCTGTGTGGAATGAGCTTCCTGTAGAAGTAGTAGAGGCCAGATCAGTTGTGTCATTTAAGGTAAAATTGGATAGGTATATGGATAGGAAAGGAGTGGAGGGTTATGGGCTGAGTGCGGGTAGGTGGGACTAGGTGAGATTAAGAGTTCGGCACGGACTAGGAGGGCCGGAATGGCCTGTTTCCGTGCTGTGATTGTTATATGGTTATATGGTTATATGTTGGGCTCAGGATAGATCTTCAGAGATGTTGACATCCAGGAACTTGAAACTGCTCACCTATTCCACTGCTGATCCCTCAATGAGGACAGGCGTGTATTCCCTTGACTTCCCATTTCTGAAATCCACCATCAATTCCTCACTCTTACTGACGTTGAGTCAAGATTATTGTTGTGATACCACTCAACCAGATGATCTATCTCACTTCTGTATGACTCTTCATCACCATTTGAAATTATGCCAACGATCGTTGTGTAATCAGAAAATTTATAGATGGCATTTGAGGTGTGCTTAGCCACACTACTGTGGGTATGAAGAAAGCAGAACAGTGGCCTAAACATACATCCTTGAGGCGCACTGACAGTGGTCTCGATGTGGAATTCAAGGATCCAGTTGCAGCAGGAGGTACAGAGGCCCAGGTTTTGGAGGTTGTTGGTTAGTTTGGAGGGTCTGATGGTGTTAGATGCTGAGGTGTAGCACAAATAAAAATTCTCAGTTAAATTGATCAAAATCCCTGGTTGTAATACTCAATCCTATGTGAACAAAGGGATGGGGGCTGAACATAAACTGTATGTTACAAAACATTCAATTTCCCTTTCATAAACCCATATTCCAAATAAACATGCTTTCACAATAGCAGTCCATAACTAACTTCACAGTTCTAAAGGTCCAGTCTTTTGGTTAGCGCTCTGTTTCTTTCAGGGTAGTGGCTCTGGACCCGTGGATTGGTATCAGGTTTGGAAGGCGTCTTGTCCAAGACAATGTTCTCAGTTTCTGGTATCACATTGCTGACAGTGATGTCTTCAATGGTTGAGCATCCAGTATTTGGTTCTCATGACATCTCCACGTCTGATCTTCAACATCCACTGTGTACATCAGTGATCCAGTTCTTGTAGTTACCCTAATGAGTGTCCACTTGTCTTCTCAGTAATCACACACTAGGACTTCCTGTCCAATTGGGAAGCTCCTTGCTGCATCACTTGACAACTGGCTGAACAGTTTATTCTGTACATCCCTCCATTGATCTGGTTTCAGGAGGTCTGTGTGAGATCGCAGATTCCGGTTCATGAACAGCATTGCAGGTGTTTGATTTGTCATTGCATGAACAGAATTGTGATACACAAAGGAAGTTGTCCATCTTATGCTATAGAGAAATGCCCTCTTTGTCCAACACTTTAATGGACTTTCTGAAGGTTTGGATAAACCTTTCAGTTTACCCATTCATTGCTGGGTGGTGAGGAGCTGACTTGAAATGTCTCATGGCATTTTTCTTCATGAACAGTCGGAATTCTTCTGACATGTATTGTGGTCTGCTGTCACTCTTAATTTGTTCTGGTAAGCCATTTCTGGTGAAGATAGTCCTCAGAGCAGAGACAGTATTTGCTGATGTGGTTGGCTTCATTGGTATAACCTCCAGCCACTTTGAATGAGCATCCCCAGTAATCAGGAGCATGGAGTCCATGAATGGCCCAGCAATGTCAATGTGTACTCTTTGCCATGATGATGACGGCCACTCCCATGGGTGTAATGGTGTCTGTGCGGGTGCGTTTTGAACACTCTGGCATCCCAAACAGCTTTTGGCCAAGTCTTCAATCTACTTATCTATTCCCGGTCACCACACGTACTGTAGCTCCGGGTGAGACTCTTCATCCTGACTTTACCCAGGTGTCTTTCGTGCAGATTTTCTAACACTGTTAGTTAAGTTTTATTTCCACACCAGACTTAGACCCCGGTATTCAAGAGACTCTTTATTTTATGTGACACAGGGAGCCATCCCTTCTGAATGCAGTGACTGCCTTTAGTTACAGACAGTTCTTTTACATAACATATTGGACACGCAAGCAGTACGGTTGCACATTTTAACAAGAACCATCATTAGTGATCAAACAGGAACTTTGTCCCAGACATTGTTCAACTGAATACAAACGCATAATAATACTCAAGTCACACAGTGTTGTAATTTACGGCAGAGCCTTGTGACAGACACCAGTAGGCTAAAGGACAATTACCGATTTCTGCTGATCGATGAATCGCTCATCTGACAAAATTCCTCTACAGTCCCCTGCTTTTTGATCATTCTGATCAATCCTTTTCTTCAAAAAATGGGGTTTTCATTAAAAAAAAAAAATGGAAAAGGGTGCATGACCAGGCAGGCTCCTTTGTCATACTCAGGGTCGTTAGTTTCTCTTTTGTCCGGGGGTTCAGATCGTACAGTGGGAACATCGAGTGCTGGATAGCCATGTAAAGCAGGAGTCCAGGATAGATCCGGTACATTTTGATAAACCCATGACTACAATTATTGGGAGCAGTAGCAACCCATAAGGGGCAATCATTGCCCACCATCCTCCCAGGAGGTCATTAAAAGGCCACCACCCTCCTTTGTGATTGTAGTCATGGAGCTTCTGCTCCACCTTTCCGGTCTGATCGACATGTTGCTGAATATAGTTGGCCAAGTGGTAATGTTGTCAGACTCATCAGGAATGTAAGTGCAACACTCTTGCCCTATGATGACACAAGTTTCCCCCTTTTTCTGCCAGTATAAAAGCTAGAGCCATCCCGTTTTGTAAGGAACTGTTCTAATAGTGACTATTTCTGTGGTGAGTTCCCCCTATTTGCTGCTGTGACTCCTCTATAGCCAAGGCAGTAACATTGGCTATTTTTTCAAGGGCTGGGCCATCTTTACCAACTCTGTTGCTATTCTTCCCACCCTACACAAGGGGAACATAATCATCCAAAATCTTTCAGCCTGAGAAATGACTCTTTTGACCCACAAGTGGGGGAGAGTTCTGTCATCATGGTGTTCGTCATGTTCAAGGGTGGAGGCCAAACTTAAGTAGCGCACCACATATCCCAGGTAACAACATCCCTTTCATCCCCATGGGAGCCAGGGGTAGGCCCTGTTACCACACGTCCCATAGGTCAAGAGTATTGTGTAGCGCATTTGGATTGTCCTCTGCTCCTCGCTTCTCTTGTCCCTCCCCCGCCAGTCCCAGCAGAACAAGAAAAATAATTCATCTTTGCGAGGCGATGCTGGGTACAGTGGACGTATCAGTTTATACCTGCTGCTGGGAATCCAGTCGGACTTTCCTTCCAGTATGAGTGCTATGCTAGTGATGAACAGCACCAGGTACAGTCCTTTCCATCTAGGGAAAAGACAATCCTTCTTTAACATTTTTACATACCCCATGTCACCTGGCATAAAGGGGTGAGTGTTCCTGGCTAAGGTAGGGCTGTGTCTGCTTGTTTTCATTTTTGTGAATAGCCTTTCCTAAGACTTTTACTGCCTCAATGGTCTTTTCATCTCTCCAGATCAATGAGGTGCCATTTCCTCCCAGAGGGGGACAGGATCTGATAGGCATAGGGTGGCCCAAGGGGGGTTAATTCAGTAGTTCTATTAGCCTGAGTCAGGCAGAGATTTGGGCCATTTTAACCTAGTATCTTGACAGGTTTTAACCGACATATCATTTAAACTCTGTTTATCCATCCCACCAGCCTAGAGGATTAGATTGGTGATGCACCATAAATAACTCTGAGACGTGGGTTAAGGTAGGCTTTTATTGGCTGGAAGAAAGCACAAGCAGCAAGTGACCATTACACAACATCCTGGAGACTGAGGAAGGGTCTGTGCCTCCAATCGCCTTTATACCGGGATCCGTGGGAGGAGCCACAGGAGCAGTCAGCAGGGGGGGCGCGACCAGACAGGTATATGTAGTTCACCACAATTGGTAAGGGAGGTGGTATTCCCATCTGAAAACCAGAGCCTGACTCAATTCCTTAATCAATTTCCCAGTAATCTGGGTTCCTCTGTTACTACTGATTTGGTAAGGGACCCCAAAGCGGGGGATGATATTCCTCATAAGGGTCTTGACCACAATTCTGATATCATCTTTTTGGGTCAGAAATGCCTCCACCCACTTAGAAAACATATCAACTATCACCAATAAATATTTGACCCCTTCCCCCCTCCCTCAGCCGTCAGTCTATAGATTGGCGAAAGGGCCCTCTGCCAGGGGCCGATGATCAAACCTGGTGGGTGATTTCCTTCCGTTTGATGGATTTTGTAACTGTACAGTATACTGTTAAACCTGGTGCAAACAGTATAATTCCCCCTTTACCTACATGCCCCTTACCATGACTCAGGCGAACAAGGGCATGTAGGAAACTTTGGGGGAAAACTGGCCCCCATCGGGATGGTGCCATACTCTCGGGGGTCGGGGGCTCATTGAGCTTTGCTCCACCTAAGCTTTTTCTGCTGTGGAGCCAATCCCTGGGCCCCATGGGGGTAGGGAGCAGCTTTATGCACAGCCCGGATCAGCACCTGTAACACATCTCCCACAGCAGCCTGCTAAGCTGCCGGTTCTGCTGCAGTATCGCCCTTTGTTATGGGGTCTGTGGAGTCAGGGTGCACTTCGCATTTGATTATTGCTAAACTGCTTGGCAACTGTACTGCTTGTAACAGGTTAGTGATCAAATGGAAGTGTTCTGTAGGTTTTCCAGGCAAAGTAATAAAACCCGTTTCTCCGCATTGTCCCAAAGTCGCGCACTACCCCAAAGGCATAACGGGAATCAGAGTCGATATTAGCAATCTTCCCTGACGAAGGGTCTTGGCCCGAAACGTTGACTGCTTATTTCAATGGATGCTGCCCGACCTGCTGAGTTCGTCCAGCTTGTTTGTACGTGTTGAGCAATCTTCCCGACTGCAACATTGCATGCTCGCGTTAAAACAAACAGCTCAGCAGCCCAAGCCCATGTCCTGGGTGGAGGGTCACTTCTTCCAGTGTCTCGAAGGGTGTTACAGTGGTGTAGCCCGCCAGGGCGGTATGGTCATTAGGCTCTCAGGAGGAACTGTCGGTAAAAAGAATTAGATTGGGAGCGGTGGATTGGCTGGGTTGGGGTGAAGTAGCCATATTGACTACTTCTAGGCAGTCATGAGGGTCCAGAAGATCAGGAAGTGACACTAAATTCACAGGATTGAGGGGTGGTGCTGTTTAAAAAGCGAGGTTAGGTTTACTTTGGAGCATGACCTCAGCCTGTCCTGAGAGCTATTGCAAAACGCTGAGCAGCAGCAGCAGCAGCATTGTGTGGGAAGTCAGGATGGTTCAAGCATGACCCAAGACCAATGGGGTCGCCTCTTCTACCATTAGAGTGGTCGCAGCCACGGCATGGAGACAACTGGGCAACCCGCAGACTACAGCGGGTAATAGTAGGCCGCAGGTCTCCGGAGTCCACCATGCTTCTGAGTCAGGACAGCGCTAGCAAAGCCCTCGTTTTCATTCACATAGAGCTGGAAGAGCTTATTATAGTCCCGCAGCCTGAGTGCAGGAGCTTCCGTCAGGGCCTCTCTCAGGACGGTGAAGGCTTCCTCCATTTCCTTCGTCGGTGCTGTTTGTACCAAAGCCTCCCTAAGGGTCGCATCATATACTCAGGCACCCATTGCCGACAGTCGTAGGTCATGCCTAAAAAGGTCGTCATTTGCTTCTCAGGATTCCCCCTTGCAGTATGTACCCCAAGTTTGTAGCCGTTGCTTGGCTGGCAATACTGTAATTGGGTTAGAGAAGCTCGATGACCCTTAGCCACCAAATAGTTCGAAGGTGTGACACAGTCCTTTCTACAGGCAGTGAGAGTTTGAGAAGTGAGTAACAAGTCGTCAGTGAATTGTAATAGAGCACCCTCTTTGGAGAGGGGTATATCGGCCAGGTCTGCTCTGACTGTAGCGGCATAGACAGACGGGCTTTCTGGGTATCCCTGGAGAAGCCGAGTCCGTGTGTATTGTTGGCCATTGCAAGTGAAGGCAAATGGGTACTGGCTGCCTTTGTGCAGGGGAGTGGAAAAGGAGGCAGAGAATAAGTCGACTACAGTGTATCAGTGACTGTGGGAGGGAATGGAGGACAGTATGACATTGATGTCAGCACAACTGGCGAAATTGTGCATGATATGGTAAGAAATAGGTCCATACATTACAGTAGATGTGAAGCATGAATTGTGTTTCTGTTTGCACTGATGCTGCCTTACCTGCTCAATCTCATATTTCCAATATTTACAGTTTTCTTTATGTATATTTTGCATTTAACTGGCTAAAGCAAGCAGAAAGGCACGTTGATGGCAGGGGAATTACCTTGTCCTTCCTCTTTCCAGCATTGTTAAATAGCTAATGGCAAAGTTACCCAGTGCAAAATGCTGGCCTCTCTTTAAATATGCAAATCCGGTTCTGAAGATGTCACTGACACCCACCTTCCATTCTGATTGAGGCTGAATGAGTCTGAAAGGTGAGTTTAAAATGTTTTTAGCTCTTTATGGCTCTAGAAGAATAGAAAGGTCTCTGTCTAGTGTGCATTATAGTGGCAGAGTTGACATTTTACATCAAATTCCTGCCCTTTGTAGTTACCTCAGGCGTCAGAATGAGGTTGGGTGCTACATTAGGTAACATCAAGTGTTTTGTTCTGGACTCCTAGTACTACCTCCACTCCACCAACTTTCTCCAAGTGTTGTGATGGAAATAACTGGTTCTTTGAGTCTCAACAGTAGAGGCCTGGACACACACAGTTTTAATAATAAGGAGTTTATTTACAAGGGGACAATACAAGCAACTACAATACACAGAAAGCGGTGTGGGGACAGGGTACGGTTACACATACAAAGAACAAGGGAAAAGCACTACAACAGCTATCCCCCTTGACCTTGGATAGCTGTGGCTCCCTTACCAGGACAAACAATAGACCTTCCCAAGCATAAATCAATGCACTTACCTTCAATGAGGTGGTCTGTACGAGAGAGCGAGCCTGGCACATGTCTCATCTTTTATAGCATGGGGCTGGGTGAGATAATCCAATTAAGGTGACCAATAATTTAGGTGTGCATTGATTAGTTGGGAGGGACCAAATGTTGATTGGCATGTGGTGTGTCCTCTGACCAGCCAGGTGGCAGTGCGTCTGTCACGTGGCCGGTATCTCTGGATACACCAACTCAGGCATTTTATCCTTCATTGACTTGACAGAGTTCTTCCGTTGTTAAAAGACCTGTTTCTTTATATGAAACATTGAAATCTGTCATGGTTTGTACTTTTGGAGTGCCAACATACAGCTTTTTTTTGAAGTATTTGACAGACATACTTTATTGATCCTGAGGGAAATTGGGTTTCATTACAGCCGCACCAACCAAGAATAGTGAGGAAATATAGCAATATAAAACCATAAATAATTAAATAATAATAAGTTAATCATGCCAAGTGGAAATAAGTCCAGGACCAGCCTATTGGCTCAGGGTGTCTGCCACTCTGAGGGAGGAGTTGTAAAGTTTCAAACATTGAAACATTTAAACATTTTTCTGATAAAGCTTGACACGTTTGTGTTAAGAGGAACTGGGATGTTCTAAAAAGCTTCATGTGTGTTAAGTGAGGTTTCAGGGAAGTTTACTGAGGCATTTGCACCTTAAAGGCATTGTTGTTAATGGTAAGGAAAGTGCGAAATTTCAAAATGGTGGTGAAATCTTCATTGTTAGGTGAGTGTTGAGGAGGAATTTAGGTCAAGGAGATGAGGACAACCAAGATTTGGTCACAGGATGCGGTGAAAGGGCTACTGAATGCTTTAAGTTGGCAGACTGGGCCATGTTCAAGTCCTCGTCAGAGGACCTGAATGAGTATGCCACAGCTGTCACAGACTTTATAAAGACATATGTGGACGAGGGTATCTCCACAAAATCATGCAGAGTCTTCCCAAACCAGAAGCCCTGCCTAAACTAGGAGACTTAAAATCTGCTAAGGGCTAGGTCGGTGGCATTTAGAACTGCTGAAAGAAAATGCAAGAGGTCCAGGTATGATCTCCAGATAGTCATTTCATGTGAACAGTGGCCAATTCCGGAGTAAAGCTGAATTACAGATAAGCTCGACAGCATGGTAGGTCTTGAATGCCATCATCTCCTACAAAGCAAAACCAAGTAACATAAGTACCAACGAGGATTTGCTCCCAGATGAGGTCAATGCCTTTATACTTGGGTTGACTGACAGAACATGGAGACACTCTCACAGACCCCCACAACCCTTTGGTGACCCTGTGATCTCAGTCTCTGATGCATCCTTCAGGAGAATGAACACATGGAGAGCATCTGGCCCCTATGGTGTTCCAGGTCAACTACTGAGGACCTGTGCTCATCAACGGGTTGGAATGTTTACAGATGTCTCCAACCTATCACCTCAGCAGTCTGAGATACCCGTCTGTTCACAAAAGCTTCAGTCATACTGGTGTCCAAGAAAATTGTGGTAACCTGCCTCAATGACTATTGTCCAGCAGCACCTACATCCACTGTGATAACACACACAAAATACTGGTGGAACACAGCAGGCCAAGCAGCATCTATAGGAAGAAGCACTGTCGACGTTTCGGGCCGAGACCCTTCGTCAGGACTAACTGAAAGGAAAGATAGTAAGATATTTGAAAGTAGTGGGGGGAGGGGGAAATGTGAAATGTTAGGAGAAGACCGGAGGGGGTGGGATGAAGCCAAGAGCTGGAAAGGTGATTGGCGAAAGTGATACAGAGCTGGAGAAGGGAAAGGATCATGGGACGGGAGGCCTCAGGAGAAAGAAAGGTGGGGGGAGAAACACCAGAGGGAGATGGAGAACAGGCAAACAACTAAATATGTCAGTGGTAGGGTAAGAAGGGGACGAGGGGCATTAATGGAAGTTAGAGAAGTCAATGTTCATGCCGTCAGTTTGGAGGCTACTCAGCCGGTATATAAGGTGTTGTTCCTCCAACCTGAGTGTGGCTTCATCTTGACAGTAGAGGAGGCCATGGATGGACATATCAGAATGAGAATGGGATGTGGAATTAAAATGTGTTGCCACTTGGAGATCCTGCTTTCTCTGGCAGACCGAGCGTAGGTGTTCAGCGAAACGGTCTCCCAGTCTGTGTCAGGTCTCACCAATATATAAAAGGCCACACCGGGAGCACCGGACACAGTATACCACACCAGCCGACTCACAGGTGAAGTGTCGCCACACCTGGAAGGACTGTCTGGGGCCCTGAATGGTGGTGAGGGAGGAAGTGTAAGGGCAGGTGTAGCACTTGTTCCGCTTACAAGGATAAGTGCCAGGAGGGAGATCGGTGGGAAGGGATTGGGGGGGGTGGGGGGACGAGAGGACAAGGGAGTCGCGTAGGGAGCGATCCCTGTGGAAAGCAGAAAGGGGGGGGGAGGGAAAGGTGCGCTTGGTAGTGGGATCCCGTTGGAGGTGGCGGAAGTCAAGAATTATACGTTGGACCTGGAGGCTGGTGGGGTGGTAAGTGAGGACAAGGGGGACCCTATCCCAAGTGGGGTGGCAGGTGGATGGGGTGAGGGCAGATGTGCGGGAAATGGGAGAGATGCGTTTGAGAGCAGAGTTGATGGTGGAAGAAGGGAAGCCCCTTTGTTTAAAAAAGACATCTCCTTCGTCCTGGAATGAAAAGCCTCATCCTGAGAGCAGATGCGGTGGAGACGGAGGAATTGTGAGAAGGGGGATAGCATTTTTGCAAGAGACAGAGTGTGAAGAGGAATAGTCCAGGTAGCTGTGAGAGTCTGTAGGCTTATAGTAGATAGGCCATCTCCAGAGATGGAGACAGAAAGATCAAGAAAGGGGAGGGAGGTGTCAGAAATGGACCAGGTAAATTTGAAGTCAGGGTGAAAGTTGGAGGCAAAGTTAATGAAGTCAACGAGCTCAGCGGGTATTTTATTTTATCTAAATGCAGTGCTCAAAAAAGGAGTGTGGTAATTTTTGTGGCACATAAGTTGCTCAAGGATTAACTTTCATTTCCTTAAGTTGACATATTAAAAAAGTTGAGCTTGTACAGTTGTAATAAATAGTTCAGTGAATGCATTTTCTGTATTTTATTCAATACTGCCCATGTGCTGTATGTTCTAAGTAAATCCCTAAAAAGGACAGTGAGAACAGCTGAGAGGATAAAAAGGGGGGACATTGATCTGGAACACAGGGCCTTTAGTATTATTAAGGATCCTACCCATCCATCCAGCATCCTCTGACTTTCTACCATTAGGCAGGAGACTGATGCATTAAAAAATAAGGAATTGTCTGGATGGGAACAGTTTCTTCTCCCAGGCCATTAGGCTTCTGAACTCCCTGCCGCATTGTATTCGAAGTATCACTGTACCTTATTATATTTAATTTAATGTACTTTAGTTTGTTATTTGTGTGATTCCTCCATAGCTTTTATCCTTACTTTCACACATTATTGTGTTTTATGCGTACTACTGTGCTTTACACCATGGTTCGAAGAAACAATACATTCCTATATACATTATATAGCTGTATATGTTATGTACATGTATATAGTTAAATGGCAATAAACGTCTTAGTCTTGGACTTGGATATCAGAGGCAGATTGAAAATATGGCTGAATGGTGCCACAACAACTCCTCTCACTCAGTGTCAGCAAAACCAAGGGGCTGAGTATTGATGACAGGAGGAAGAATCTGAAGGTCCATAACTACCGGTAGTCCTCATCAAGAGAATAGAGGTGGAGAGGGTCAGTAATTTTATATTCCTTGGCATCAACACTTCAGGGGAACTGTTCCAGCAAATGAATGTCATCACAAGGAAGGTATGGCAGGGCCTCTACCACTTTAGAAGCTTATGTAGATTTGGCATGTCACCAAAAGCTTTGACAAACTTCTATAATGGACAGTGGAATGCATCCTAACCCATTGCATCACACCCTGGTATGGAAATACCAATGCCCAGGGATAGAAAAGGCTTCAGAAAGTGGAGGATTCAGCAAAGTCCTTCACAGGTAAAGCCAATCCCATCAATGAGTGTTTACATGGAGCATTGCCATAAGAGAGCAGAATCCATCATCAAAGATCCCCACACGTAGGCCATGCCCTCATCTTACTACCACCATTGGGCAGAAGATACAGAAACCTTAGGTCCCATACCACCAGGTTCAGGACCAGTTATCATCCTACAGCTATCAACCTCCTGAAACGGTGTTGCTAACTTCAATCACATTCAAGGACTCTTTACAACTCATGTTTTCAGCATTATTTTCTCTTCTTTTGCACATCGGTTGTTTGTCAGCCTTTGTTGCTTTATCAATCTTTTTATTAATTTAAAAAAAGTACATATAAGAGAATTATAAGTGCATATAAGTACATAAAAGAGAAATGTAAGAGAAGATAATTATCTCAAATATCTATCGATAACAATAAAAGGTAAAATAAACGTTATCAAGATCATACATGGTAGGTAGGCCTCCGTTAGTCTAGATAGACCATGGATTTGCACCTTTGAAAGTTTCCAGGGTGCAAGCCTGGGCAAGCTTTTTTTTTTAAAATGAAAGACCGGCAGTTGCCAAGCTGCAAGTCTCCCCTCTCCACACCACTGATGTTGTCTGAGGGAAGGGCATTAGGACCCATACAGCTTGGCACCGGTGTTGTAGCAGAGCAATGTGTGGTTAAGTGCCTTGCTCAAGGACAGACTCGCAGCCTCAGCCAAGGCTCGAACTAGCGACCTTCAGATCACTTGGCCACGTGTCAACACCATACATAGTATTAGTCTAATAGTATATCATAAAAAATAAGATAATCAATTCTCCTCTTATCATTCCATGAAAAGAAGAAAAAAGATAAAGAAACTTTCATAATTTTTATATACATAAAAAACCACTAAACAAACAATAAAAAGAGGAAAAAAAGGGACTGGGCAGCCCATACTGAGAGTAAAAGCAACAAAAAAAGAGACATTTTCTGATTAAATCCAAACTTACGAAAAGTAACTGGAAGAGCAATAAATCAAACTATTTGAAAATATTGGAAAAAAAGGTCACCAGGTTTCTTCAAATTTAAAGGATTTATCAAATGTCCGACTTCTTATTTTCTCTAAGCTTGGACAGGACATAATGGAGGTAAGCCAATAAAAACCAATAGGTGGATTAGAGTCCTTCCATTTAAGCAAAATGGCTCTCCTAGCCAATAAAGCTGTAAAAGCTATCATCCGTTGAGCGGAAACAGGAATATATCAAGGTAGTACATCAGGCACATATGTCATAAGATAAATTAGCCCGTATCTTTCCCAATATTAATCCTATTTGCGACAGATGTAATATTGAGGTGGCTACTTTAACTCATATGTTTTGGTCTTGTATTACGATAGACAATTTTTGGAAAGATGTCTTTAAAACTTTGTCAAAAGTCTTGAATTTGAACCTACAACCAAATTTATTTACTGCAGTTTTTGGGATCACTCCAGCCTTTGTCTGTTTATGTATAATTTTTGTCAAATTCTATTGTATTACTTTCTTATAAATGTCTGCATGAAAATGAATCTTAATGTTGTATGTAATAACATATATGTACTTTGATAATAAATCTCCTTTGATCTTTGAACACTTAAAGATGAAGATAAGAAATTTAAAAGTAGAAGACATAACTAATGCTGGAGATGCAGTGTGGTGAGGAACGGGTTAAGATATGGGTTACCATTCACTTTGCCCAGCCAAAATTTGGATGTTATTTTCGCTAAAGAGCTGTAGTTGTGGAGTTAGCATTGTTCTCCTGGATGAAAGGAAAGCTAAGAGGAGATTGGACAGAATGCACAAGGTCATAGCTTGTTTGGATAAGGTACATAGAAACAAGTTTTTGTTGCCATTATCAGATTTGTCAAGGGCAGCTTGAAAATTCTGGGCAACTTTAGCAATGCACTCAAAATGCTGGAAGAACTCAGCAGGTCAGACAGCATCCATGGAAATGAATAGAATGTCAACATTTCGGACCGAGAGCCTTCTACAAGAAAAGATACACTTTTCTTTAATCAGAGAGTGCTGTAATCTGATAGGAGTACTGGTGACAGAATCTATCAGAGATTTCAGGGTGGAATTGAATAGGTACTCATGAAAGAATAATTCGGAAGTACAATGGCAATTGAGATTGGTGGTATTGCTGTACTAGGAGCTGTCACAAACCGAATGAACATTACGGCACCTCTCTACTTTGATTCTGAGTTAAAGAAGTGGTTAGCTGATTGTGTATTGAAATAGTTAAAGAGAGATGGATAAATATTTTAAAGGAAAATGTGCAGGTATAGACCTCGTGAAGCCACAGATGTGGTAATACTTGGTCCTGTTTAAAAATATGATGATGTAGTCAGAAGTGTAGTACAGTGGCATGTGTGCACAGATAAATTGTGTTCGATGCAAGTAGGAACTGTGTGGCCTTTCAGTCAGATCTGAATGCAGCCTCGATTCTTGTGTTCCTGTTGATCGATGATAACCATTCACCCCCCACTGCTTACCTCTGCCTAAAATATACTGAAAGTCTCTAATTCCACTTTACAATGAGGAGGAGAGTTCCAAAGACTCATGGACCTTGAGCGAGAGAAATGTTTCTTCTCATAAATAGATGATGTTTTATTGAAATAAAACCGTGAGAAAAGTGCAGAAAATGCATTCACTGTACTATTATTACAACTGTACAAGCTCAACCTTTTTAATATGTCAACTTGAAGAAATGAAAGTAAATCCTTGAGCAACTTATGTGCCACAAAAAGTACCACACTCCTTTTTTGAGCACTGCATTTAGATAAAATAAGATCTTGAATACTTGCAAACAATGAAAAAACGAAGTTCCCATCCACCCCACCAAACTCAGTAGCCTTTAACTACTGATAATCTTCACCCTAGCAAGACACAAGATCACTTTAAAACATATCATTCAAGGGCAAGTTCAGACTGCTATGAAAACAATTACTTTTCAATTGATCACTTCTTGTTGGAAAATAGAAATGCTCTTCGATTCATTTCTGGAAAGCTATAGAGAAGCACAATCGTGTTTTTTTTAAAAAGGAAAGACTCTATCTCATTTCTGTTAGTGTCTGTTCGACTTGTAACTTCCCATTTCTGGTTTCTTATCCTCATTTCTCGAAAATGAGTTAAATGTTGCTATAAACACCTCCGGCTATTGCTCACCTCAAAATGTGGGCAGTTCATTTAATTTCTGTGGATCTGTTAGCTGAGAGACTAGATTGGTTAAGAATGCGAAACTTCCTTCCCAATGGTTCATCGAAACACACTTCTTGATGGCATGGTAGCTTCACAGTCCCCATTCCCAAAAATAATCAGGAATAGCTTGCCTATTTTGGAGTCTCTCCTGGCTGCTCCCTGCAATTCATAACACATGTAGCAAAAAGAAGCAACAAAGATTAGAAAAGCAATCATGCACGTATTAGACTGGCTAGAAACGTATAAAGAAGGCATCTGTACTCTTAAGTCAAATGCTCTCACTCTTGACCTTACAGTAGCAGAATGCTGAGCCTAACCATGATCCCACTCACCATATGCAGTACTGCCTGAGTTCCACTTAATGAAACCATGCAGTTCATATTTGGAACCCTGCATCCCACTGTTTATTTTGGTTCAAACATGAACCTGCAAAGGTCAGGCAGGAAGGCGTGTGTCACCGAACTTGGTAGGACATGGCTATTGATATCTGTCAGATTTCTTTCATCCTCTGATTAACATCCCACCATCTGGCTCTGCCCTTCTGCATAATTAATGAACTCTTTCCTCATTTTTCTTACTTTGTTGAGTTGCGATATGAATGAGTGTTCTTACACGGTTTCCATAACTGCACAACCAAGCAGGTCAAATGGGATGAAATGACAATCTTTGCACAAATGTACTATGATTCATCTGCTTCTCATACAGTCCAATATGTTCCCTCTCTTCAAGTCTGTGGCTGTGTCAATGCAACTAAATGTGTCTACTGCTGCATTTCCATAGCCTGGATGAGGCCAATGCACATGCTCTAGAAATGGTCCAGAATGAATTTGAAGTGGTCAGTTTCCATGGTGTAACTCATGCTTCCAGTTAATTAGTGCAGGTCTCAGGAGCATAACTACAGAGATCTTATCCCACAACTTTTTATTCTGCGCGTCACGTCCAGTAGGACATGACTGCCATTCTACTGCTACACTTGCACCCTAGTAATATATTTCTTCCTTGTTTTATGATGAGAAGTGACTTGATAGGGGTGTGCAAGATGAAAAGAAGTGGGGTGGATATCCAGAGACACTTTCTCAGGTGGAAATGACTAATAGGAGGGGGCATAATTTTCAGATGATTGAAGGAAAGTATCAAGGAAAGTCAAAAGTAAGTTCATTACACAGAGAGTGGTGGGTGCGTAGAACATGCTAGCAGATACATTAAGGGCATTTATGAGAATTTTATACATATATGACACATGAAAATTCATCATTTGTTCCCCATTTCTCAGTGGTGACATTGAGATATTTGTATTGAACTGCTGCGGTATGTGTAGGGAAGGTGTTCCCAACATGATATTATCCATAATTTCTAACCTAGGAAAAAGTACCAAGGAGAAAAAGTACAGTCAATGTTTCAGGCTAAGACCCTTTGGCAGGACTAAGCTGATTTACTTTTTTTCCATAGACGCTGCCTGGCCTGCTGAGTTCCTCCAGCATTTTGTGTGTGTTGCTTGGATTTTCAACATCCGCAGATTTTCTAATTTCCAAGGGATGTTCAGTGACTGGGAAATTTTCTTGTATCTGTCTCCTGACTTGTGCTTTTCAATAATCTTTTCACAGAGTTGCTCAGAGTGTTCATTTGTCTTTATGGTGTAGTTTTTGCCAGGATACTGACTCACCAGCAGTTGGACCTTTCAGATACTGATGTATTTTTACTACAATCAACTGAAACACCTTGACTGCACAGAGGTCTCCAAAAAGAGATTTCCATTTAACTAAAAGCCCAGTGATGATTTGGTGTGTCATATTAAAAGGTGGGGAGTGGGGGGGGGGGGGGGGGGGTGAATACTATGCAATCAATTGTTTTGTGTTTTATAATTGGAATTAATTTAGATCACTTTGTTAAATGTTGTCACTTTAACATGGAAGAGTCCTTTCCTGTTGATCATTTTCAAAAAAGCCAAATTAAATCCACTGTGATTCAATGTTGTAAACCAGTAAGACATGAAAACTTGCAAGTAGGGTGAATACTTTTTATAGGCACTGCTCTTCTCTGATGAGTGCTTTGCGTAATGAATCTTATCACTTTTTATCGTAAAACTGAAGAATACTCCTTGATCTTGTTTGTAGGGTTGTTCACCAAGCCTGGAGGTTATGTTGCAACTTTCATTTCACCAATCACATCATCAGCACGTAACTGAGCTTTGGTTCTGCCATGGGCTCGCATTTGTGTTGGTCCGATTCTTTGGCGCTGGCCACTAGTCTGTACCAATCAGAACAATTAAGTCAGACCAATCTAAGCATGAGCACTCAACAAAAACAACAGTTATGTGCTGATGATCTCACTTTGATGATGTGAGGAAACATTTGCGACCTAACGTTCAGGCTCAGCGAAAAGCCCTACAAACAAGCATCCAATCCAAGCTACTAATCTTCTCTTTCATTTCGCCCATTAACCTGATTTGTAGGCACATTATTAGTTTTGCAAGAAAGAAAGACAGGTTCAGGCAATTTTTAAGGTAGTGAAATACCTGCTTTACATTTCCTTTTTTCTCCACCATCTACTTGCTATCAATCTTCCACTCTTTCCAGACATGTGACTAAAAAGATACTGTTCAAATTGGCCTCCATTTGTCCTTAATGTTGTACTTAGTTGTGTTCACCATTGGTTAAATTGTCTTGAAAGTATGTACTGGTCCTCCAAGAGGACCACAACCTTATCATGGTTCGGAGACTTATGTGCCTCAGTGACCCAGAGAGCCATGATGGCTGGAGTCAGGGTTTTATGCTTTGGCCCTTGGTAGGGTCATCCATGTCAAACAGGTCAAAAGTTACAGGGTAGACTAAGAGTGGTCCACCAGATTCAGAGGTTCAGTTCAGGACCAACAACAATTGGTAAAACAAAATTGTTACAGAAACAGCAATAAAGAATCCTCCTTCTAGGTGCAACGTTATTCCTGAGGCTCCGCCCGGGACTTGCATGACTGACGGAAATGAAAATCAAGAGGAAGTTGCTGACACGATGAAGGAAGCCCTGAACACCAGCAGAGATGGAGGACCTTTGTTGCTGCCCTAAGCATCAGTGGCACAACAGGCAGGGAGTTAGTATGTACCGATAACATGGCAATTAAGGAAGAACATCTTCCCTTTCAACCTTCTTGACCAATTTGATTGGAAAGTTGTGAAGTTAACATTGGAAGGATGAAGGAAAAATTCCTTGCCAATCATGTTTAGAGAGTGAGAGATTGAATGATTAGGACATTTCACATTTCCAGACCTTCCAGAATTAACACCTGAATGACTGACACCTTGTCTATCCTAGCAAATTTTCTGTGTGAGGGAAGCTGTTTTTTGTCAACTAACATCTATCACGTTGATGGGAGTGTACTTTAAAGAAACCTGCAAGAATTTAATTTGGATCTACAATGCAAATACACAGCCCCTCCGCATTTGAATGTATTTTAATAGCGGGGCAGGCAGGAAGCACAGTTTACGTGAAGCTTACACTGAAGGGGCACGGCTTTCATATATCTTGAGATTAACCTCTTATTTCTTCTCTGGGCCCCTTGCCTGCAGCTGCTGTGACATTTCTGCATAAATAACGGGGATCATTGTTAGCCTTAATATTTTGGCACTCGTTCTGACCCAATAAATTTTTGATGGAAACTAATTTGCTCCAGATGCTGCAGTCAGAAATAGAATTGTGTATTGTGCCAGCATCCAGTTCTCAGCTTAAAAAGGTTACAGATAGATGCAATATAGTGACTTCACTGTCTCACAACCCTATTCTCACTGACTGAGATGCCTCCTGCTGTACTAGTGTGACATTCCTATTGCTCATATTCTTTAAACTTGCAGCCTCTCAGGAAGAAGATGCTTCCATACCATATGTTGTCACATTTGGGGAGCCTTAATCTAATTGAACACTATGATACGTTAGCAGAATGACAGCAGTATTTGAAATCGGCAAATGTGGAAAACAATTTTTCAATATTAAAAATAAGCCAATGGTACAATTGCATAACAAGTTTGCATATGTCTTTAAATAAGCTAACAAAATCTCTTCTAATAAAGGGCAGCATGTAATAAACATATTGGCTAAAAACAGGGGTTAATATATACATTAGAATATGCATTAGTAAAGTCTCCCATCAGTTTTACACTGACTGGAACTGACTCCTGGAATGGAGACTGTGGAAGCATGTTTTTATCTTTTACCTCACTGATATTTCTTTACATGGAATTGAATTTACTATTCATTTTAAATCCTGATGCAAAATCATGTGAATGTGAAGAACATTATCTAGGCTCGTGTTCAGCTTCACTATTGAGATCCTATTAAACTTGATAGCAAATACCATTTTCTGATTTAACTACCGGGTAGTCATATTTCACATTGTTGCTTCAATCAAAGTAGCTTGAATGTAACTTGTAAAAAAATTAAGATATTTAAAGTTATTACAGTATTGAAGTAGGGTTGCAGAAATATGCAAGCCACATTAGTTTATGGATTATCCATAAATGAAACAAAGTAAGTATAAAGTACATGTCCTGAAAAACCTTAAAATAAAGCTGACGAGAACTTAACCTCAGTTCCAGCCCTCATCCTCAACAATTATAGTCTTCCCTACGCAATTCACACAATATGCATGAATTAGTATTTGTTTCTCAGAAAGAAGTGCTTAAAACTGTGAATGCAAGCAATGCAATTCCTCTTAAAATATAGCATGTTCTTCAGAAATATGGCCTAATAACAAAACATGCTATGTGTTGTTTACATTTTCTGCCTTATTTCAGTTTCCCCAACAGTGAGCTTATTTCTGATAACCCGGTTGCCACATATCCTGGCAGTGCTGTTGAAATCTTTATTTTTATTGACTCTATAATTGAAAACTCACATTTAAATTAAATAATGTCGGGAAATGCTGCATATTTGGCATTGAACAGTGGACTACACATCTGCTTGACCTGAAGAGGTAAATGCATTTTTAAACAATGCAATCAGTCCTGAGTTGGTGGCAAGATGTAACTTCTGAGAGGAAAAAGTAACACACACAATCCCAAAAGTGGGACTTGAAACATATAATTTATACTGGCACGTGAATACAATATTGTGAGAATCCTGAAGTACTATTAAAAACACCCCACTGATTGACATTCCTGCAAATAGCACCAGGATATTTGATGATTTGGCATTTCTTATCCCTCAGCACCTTTGCAACTATATGTATATCTGGTCTGTTGATTTATTTTTTAGAAAATAAATACTAGGCACAGAAGTAAATGCATTCAGTCTGACAATAGACAATAGACAGTAGGCCATTTGGCACTTCTAGCCAGCACCGCCATTTACTGTGATCATGGCTGATCATACACAATCAGTACCCCGTTCCTGCCCTCTCCACATATCCCTTGACCCCGCTATCTATAAGAGCTCTATCTAACTCTCTCTTGAATGCATCCAGAGACTTGGCCTCCACAGCCTTCTGGGGCAGAGCATTCCACATATCCACCACTCTCTGGGTGAAAAAGTTTTTCCGCATCTCTGTTCGAAATGGCCTACCCCTTATTCTTAAACTGTGGCCTCTAGTTCTGGACTCACCCATCAGCGGGAACATGCTTCCTGCCTCCAGTGTGTCCAATCCCTTAATAATCTTATATGTTTCAATCAGATCCCCTCTCATCCTTCTAAATTCCAGTGTATACAAGCCCAGTCGCTCCAATCTTTCAACATATGACAGTCCCGCCATTTCGGGAATTAACCTTGTGAACCTACGCTGCACTCCCTCAATAGCAAGAATGTCCTTCCTCAAATTTGGAGACCAAAACTGCACACAATACTCCAGGTGGGGTCTCACCAGGGCCCTGTACAGCTGCAGAAGGACCTCTTTACTCCTATACTCAATTCCTCTTGTTATAAGGGCCAGCATGCCATTAGCTTTCTTCACTGCCTGCTGTACCTGCATGCATGCTTTCATTGACTGATGTACAAGAACACCTAGATCTCATTGTACTTCCCCTTTTCCTAACTTGACTCCATTTAGATAGTAATCTGCCTTCCTGTTCTTGCCACCAAAGTGGATAACCTCACATTTATCCACATTAAACTGCATCTGCCATACATTTGCCCACTCACCCAACCTGTCCAAGTGACTCTGCATTCTCATAACATCCTCCTGACATTTCACACTGCCACCCAGCTTTATGTCATCAGCAAATTTGCTAATGTTACTTTTAATCCCTTCACCTAAATCGTTAATGTATATTGTAAACAGCTGCGGTCCCAGCACCAAACCTTGTGGTACCCCATTGGTCACAGCCTGCCATTCCGAAAGGGACCCGTTAATCACTACTCTTTGTTTCCTGTCAGCCAGCCAATTTTCAATCCATGTCAGTACTCTGCCCCCAATAACATGTGCCCTAATTTTGCCCACTAATCTCCTATGTGGGACTTCATCAAAAGCTTTCTGAAAGTCCAGGTACACTACATCCACTGGCTCTCCCTCTCTGCTTCAATATTTAAAGAGTTCATGGCCAATCTTCTCAAGTAGTGAAGCAAGCTCAAACATTCAAAAATTTGCCAATGCTAATGGATGTTCAATTAGCTAAAGCTCTCAGAGGTGAAAGATTTCAAAGACCTGCATTAAAAAACATCTCCCCATCTTCAAAGTATTTCTACTAAGTAGTGGATTGTTCATTGAAGGGAAACAACTTTGCAGAATCTATTCCTCTCAGAATTTTTGCATGCCTATCCTAAATGACCTCAGTTTATTTTAACCTAAGATATTCCTGTGGTATTACAGTAATTGTAGTATATTGGTTCAGTGGTTGTGGAACACTTTAAGAATTAGGCTGCAGAAGAAGAAACACAAATAAACAGTTGCTTCTGGGAAAGGTAAGTGATCAGAATGTGTCTGGAAACCACTGAAACAAGAAATGTAGTGGAGTTTTTAACCAAGTGGTACTTGGGAGAGATGGATGAGCACCACGCATGTCTAATGATGAAAGGGGGACTGTAACTAGCTTGGGTCTGTTATCCACCTCCTTGAAATAGGCAGGCTCTGACAGATGAAAGCAGAATTTTGGGCTGTTGGAGGCTGCAGGCCAGCACTGTGATTGGCTTCTGAATAAGAAATGAACTCTGGGAAAGGGTTTCCAGAAGGTCTTACCAGACTGGAAGAGGATGATGCCAGGACATGAAGTCTATATTTTCCCATGGATCTATGCTCATTTCACGTGTCCATCTGCACTGGTTTCATCTGGTTGGTAATGATTAAATCTGTCCCTTGAAAGCAAGAAAAACGTAGAAAGGGAACAAAAATAATCTGTGCGCCTTCAATAAAGGAAGCTTGTCAAGGACAAAAAGGCAGTAAAAATATAACAAAATAATAAACCATGTCTTCTGAGTTTGTAGTAGGGAAAGTGAGAAACTGGATTCAGAACTATGCAAATTACAGAATTTGAGAGACAGTAAAAAGGAACTCGCAATCACTCTGTGATCTGACATTTCAAACTCCCAAGTGTGTGACCCGCAGTGCTGTCTGTTTACCACTGTTTAGCACCAGTCATAACACAGTGACTGAAGATCCCAGCTGCTGCTTCTGTGTCTGCCACAGATACAAGAGGCTACATTAGTGCCAGAATTGAGTAGCAAGAGTGCTGTGACCTCTTGAATTGCAAAGGGGCAGCCCTAATCGAAATAGCCTTTGCTTGGATGTACGTAGGTCTGAACTTCCGCAAATCAATACCCTCCTTTCAACAACCGCTCAGAACCTAGATACCTGTATGAACTAAAAAGGGAGGAGGGTAGTAACTGAACAAAGACTGGTGAAATGATTAGGTATATGTCAAATGAAAATTAATGCTGATAACTGAAGTGAAGCCTTTCAGTATGAAAAATGAAGATATGCAAGATGAATCTGTCATTTTAAGGGGTAGATGCAGGAATATAGAGACCGTGGGATTCAACTGGGTGCATTTTAAAGTAGATTGGTAACTTGATGCTTTTCTCAATACATGGAATTCTGGGCACCATAAATGGAGAAATGTAACACATGATCAAAGGAAGGTAAGCCAATTCTTTATAAATTAATGTCCAGGCTTCAGCTGGAACATGGTGTCCAATATGAGGCACTGCATAGCAGAAGTGAAGCCAAGACGTTGAAAAGAGTGCAGAGGGGATTTGTTGGAATTATACTAGGGATGAGGGGCTTCATCTGTGAAGCTGGATCTGTTTCCTCTGGAGCAGACATCACTAAAGTGCGATTTAGCAGAAATCTTCAAAGCTGTGCGGAGTGTTCAGACAGAAAATAGGAATCACTTCACACCGAATGAGTGTCAGTAACCAAAGATACTTTGGGTAGAATGTGAAAGGATGGATTTTTTTTTACACACAGTGTGTTGTTATGATCCAAAGTTATAGTAAAAGCTGAATCAAAAATATCTTTCAATAGGTATGAATACAGATGTATATGATTAAGAGCAGATTTTTTAGTTTGGATAGGATGGGCAGAATGAAGCCAATCAAAACCCTGCCACCAACCTTGAAATGGTTCCTGGACAGAAGTCGGGAAATCTTAAAAGATAAATAACCCCACATGTGGACACAGAAACTTTTCATTGTGGGGGGAAGAAATGGTGGCTGGTTGGCACTAGAACTGTGGTTAACCAATTACGACCTGAGGCAGGAAACAGAATGTGTTGGAAACCCTGTGTGTGTTAGCTGAATAAATGTATGTTCTTCTGTAGCGGGTGTACGTGATAAGGATTTCCTTAATAGTTACGGGATCTAAGTATTGCCCAACTGGCAAGTGGTGATCAAGTTTCACTGTCTGCTTTCTATGTGGTGTGCTGTGTTCAGGGGTTTCTGTTAAACCATAAACAATTTTTCAGTGCGATGACGCAAAACTTCTAAAAAAAAAATCCAAAGGAAATCAGAGCAAGTGAGTGCCAACAGCCTGTTGTAGCAGTCTTGAAGATCATGGTTGACGTTCCACATCAGTAGCCATTTGCCTGCAATGTTTCCTTTGATTTATTTAATCCTGAATGAACCCAACAACTGAGAATCCACAGCCCACCAGTGTTGGAATTCCAAAATGTTCATTGCCTTTCAAAATAACCTTATTTAAGTGCTAAGTGATCTACCCCTGCATTCTCACACTGTGCCTCCTCATCTAGGGAAATATCTTACCTGCATCCAGTCCCTTCATTTTTTAAAAAGTTTTGATGAGTTCTCCAATCATTCATCTAAACTCTACAGAATATAGTCACAGTTTACTTGATCTTTCCTTATACAGCAAACCCATCACCCCTGGAATCAGTCTGTAGAATCTTCATGGCATTTTTAAAATAGCAAGTACATCCTTTCTTCGGCATGGTAACTAAAACTGACCACCAAAACCTCATGTACATGACTTTCTTGTTCAAATTCTTGAAGATCATGCATATATTGACTAATACTTTATTCCCTTGGTTCACCAGTATGTTGGCTTCTATTCAGAAACAGTACAAGAGCATCAATAGTACTTCATCATTTAGCAAATAGTCAGCATTTCTGTTAAATGCATTAGACTGGATAGCAGCACATTTTTCCATGTTGTATTTTATCTATCTCATTCTAATCCGCTAGCACACACCTTGTCCATTTCTCCTTGGTATTTTATAACCTTCTCTGTAATTGTAATTGCATCTAGCTTAGTATTTGTATTTTCTCTCATCCATCCACTAAAAGCATGGATCATTGTAAAAGAGCGTGGAAACATGTCCATCATCCCAACTTGTTCATGTTGACCATCAAGCTCCTATCTACACTAATCCTATTTACCAGTACTTGGTCCAAAGCTTTTTATGCCTTGAACAGGTGTTCATCTAGACAATTCTTACATGTTATGAGAGTACCTGCTTCCTCCTCTCCAGATAAATTCCAAATTCCAACTATCTCCGGGTTTAAAAAGAAATCTCCTTGAATCCCCTCTGACTGTCTTGCCTGTTAACTTACAATAAACCCATGACCCCCCCCCCCAGCTTTAATATCTTGACTTACCCATTATATATTGTCCCTTATAATATTGTATACTTCAAGAATTCCCCCTTTAGCCTCTGCTCCAAGGAAACAAGTTGAGTCTACCAAGTTCTCTTCGCATAAAAGTCCAAGGAACATCCAAATGAGTCACCTCTACATCATCTTTAGTGCAATCACAATGCAGGCACCAGAAGTGCCCACAGCACACAGCTATCACCCAACCAATGTTTTATGAATTTGTTCCATAACATCTCTGCTTTTGTATTTTGTGCCCCAAGCAATGAGCCAGTTACCCCATGAGTCCTGCTGAAGGGTTGAGGCCTGAAACATCAACTGTACTCTTTTCCATGGATGCTGCCTGGCCTGCTGAGTTCCTCCGGCATTTTGTGTGTGTTGCTCAGATTTCCAGTATCTGCCGATTTTCTCTTGCTTGTAATTACCCATTTACCTCCTTTGCCACTTTATCAATATGCACTACACCTTTAGTAATCCTTTAATTTTGATGCTAATACTTCTCAGTGTTGTTTGGTGTCTATCCTTCATTATGTATGTTTTACCCTTATTAGTCCTCCGAAAGTGCATCACTTCATACCTACCAGGATTAAGTTCCACCTACTATGCCTCTGCCCATCTTACCAACTGATCAGTATCATCGAGTAGCCTCAGACTATCCTCCCCACAGCTATCTGTTAACTTACTAATTATACTGCCTATATTCATATCTAAATCATCAACGTATGTAATAAAAGGCAAAAGCAAATATGTTTTAGTGAATGGTCACAGGCTTCCAATCACAAAAACAACCCTTCACCATTAGAAACATAAAAAACCTACAGCACAATACAGGCCCTTTGGCCCACAAAGCTGTGCCGAACATGTCCTTACCTTAGAAATTACCTAGGGTTACACATAGCCCTCTATTTTTCTAAGCTCCATGTACCTATCCAGAAGTCTCTTAAAAGACCCTATCGTATCTGCCTCCACCACCGTTGCCGGCAGCCCATTCCATGCACTCACCACTCTCTGTGTAAAAAAAAAACACTTACTCCTGATATCTTCTCTGTACCTACTTCCAAGCACCTTAAAACTGTGCCCTCTCATGCTAGCCATTTCAGCCCTGGGAATAAAAGCCTCTGACTATCCACACAGTCAATGCTTCTCATCATCTTATACAGCTCTATCAGGTCACCTCTCATCCTCCGTCGCTCCAAGGAGAAAAGACCGAGTTCACTAAACCTATTCTCATAAGGCATGCTCCCCAATCCAGGCAACATCCTTGTAAATCTCCTCTGCACCCTTTCTATGGTTTCCACATCCTTCCAATAGTGAGGCAACCAGAAATGAGCACAGTACTCCAAGTACCTCTCGGTTTCTAAACTCAATCCCACAATTGATGAAGGCCAATGCACCGTATGCCTTCTTAACTACAGAGTCAACCTGCGCAGTAGATTTGAGTGTCCTATGGACTCAGACCCCAAGATCCCTTTGATCCTCTTCACTGCCAAGAGTCTTACCATTAATGCCATATTCTGCCATCATATTTGACCTACCAAAATGAACCACTTCACTCTTACCTGGCTTGAACTCCATCTGCCACTTCTCAACCCAGTTTTGCATCCTATCAATGTCCCGCTGTAACCTCTGACAGCCCTCCACTCTATCCACAACACCCCAAACCATTACTCTGAGTCTCCTCATTCCAAGCCAATTATAAATCCAATTTGCCAATGTGCATTAGATCCCATGGTAGTCTAGTTCCATCATTCACATATCAAAACCTTTTATTTGCCAAAAGATTTACATTAAAAATCCCACAATGGACCAATCATTGATGTGAAACCTATCTATGAGACCCTTCTATCAGGTGGGTACAACAGTATCAGTTTATTCAATGAATGATTAAAACAGTGACAATTGTATCATATTGTAGACATTTAGATTTTAATTCAGTATTTAATGCTTTAAATAAAAGCAACAAATACTAGAGCAAGAAAGACGCATCTTGGAGAAGTTAAAGCACAATGGGATTATTCACCTTGGGTTTTACTTCAAGTATTCGCAACTTGTGCATGTCTTCTATGTACTACAAAGGAATATCATCCCTAATTGTCAGTGCTGGGATTCCATTGGTTGCTTTGTATTTCTTGTGACAATGACAGCAATCCCATTGGCTGAAAATATGCTCTTTTTCCCCACTCTGCAGTTTTTCAACCAATACTATGTGAAGGAAAAGTCATGAGATTTTAAGCTCCAGGAGGTGAAAATTTGGAATGGCAAATGCAGAATATTTGACAGATGTGTTGTGCCTGACATTTTCTGACTGGGAAGTATCAAGGTCTCTGGAGGCTTCCAGCTTCAGAATGTGATGCGCTCCTTAAATAATACAAGATGGAAGAAGTTCACTTCGTGTCACTGGTTGTATTGAATTTGCCCAGAAATGCTATGGCACCTGGCAAGGTCTTCTTACTGTAGATATCCAAAGCATGATGTTAGTCGATTGATATTCTGTAAGCAGAATATGAATTTCATGGGATCGAGCCTAGTGGCCTTGAAGATAAGCTTTCGCTGCCTTCACTTGGTATTATTGTGGTTTGGTTCTTACATATGCAAGTACAAGTCAGTTCCAGCTCAGAGAGGCAGGACTGGATTCCTTCATGTATCTTGACATTGCACACAAGCACCATGCACATCAGACTTCTAGAGGCAGTTTCTTTGGAGCCCTCAGTCTGGGTATGGGCACCAGGGTGGGACCTTGCCCTGCCCCGATGACTCAACCTGTTCTAAAGTAATCTCTAAATTATGCATGGTGTCGGTATCTGAACTGGTGCCTGCGAATGTGAACTGAGAAATTACAGTCATGTAGCACTAAAACAGGCCCATCAGCTCATTACATCTGTGTTAACCTAATCATCTGTGCTAATCACATTTGACTACATCCCCCTATGCCTTGCCTATTTAAATGTTGTCCAGACACTAGAAATTGTTTGTTGCTCCAGATTCCAATATTTGCAATTTGCTGGAGTAACTCATCAGATTAAGCAGCATCTGGTCGGTGGGCGATAGGGGGTGTGCAGTGGGAAATTCAATAGACAATAGGTGCAGGAGTAGGCCATTCGGCCCTTTGAGCCAGCACCACCATTCAGCATCACCATTCATGGCTGATCACCCACAATGTACCCCGTTCCTGCCTTCTCCGCATATCCCTTGACGCCGCTATCTTTAAGAGCTCTATCTAACTCTTTCTTGAAAGCATCCAGAGAATTGGCCTCCACTGCCTTCTGAGGCAGAGCATTCCATAGATTGCTCTTGGAATTCCTTTTGGTTCCTCAAAAATTTCTTTTGGTTTGGAGAGTGGAGAGGAAAATATGTGTTATTAAGGGGAAAAAGGATGGAATGAGATAGGGGCCAAACAGATTATTGGTGAACTGAGGAGGGGTGAGGGATGATGGGCAAATGGAACAATTTTTTTGTAATATGAATACCATGAATATTCAAAATGAAAATTGAAATACTGACAATATAAATGTGTTGAATATTTGAAGGCTCTCTAGTCTTGGTCTGTAATTTTTATTATCCCCTTCTAGAATTTAGCTTTCCCTCCATTTTTTTGTGGAATGCCTTTTTCAATCCACTTACAGAATGGGGGCATTGTTAGTGAGGCAATCACTATGTGGCTGGCTGAGCAACATTGAATAAATATCTGTAAATACTAGAAAATTAAAGCAGAAACTGCTTTCATTCTTGTATTTCAAATATTCTGTTATTTGGAGCTTAGTAGCTGACTCTTCAAACTGAGACTAATGGGTTTGGTTTTAACAATTACTAACATTAATTTTATTAAGTTCATGTTCAAGTTTGTGTGTAGAGGTAGTAAACAACAATTAAGTTTCAAGGAAATAACTTTAAATGAGAATACGTCACATGTAGTTTACACAAGTTTTAAAGGCACCTAAGTTGCTATTGCATAAAATGAAAAGAAATATTCCAAAAAGAAGCTCCAATTCTTTACTACATATAAGATGATTATACCCTCTGTAAATACGAACATGGGTTTTCTTTCCATGTGAGATTTTAACATTTGTTAATGAGTTGCATTTTCATTTCCTTTTTTATTTATTCCATTGCATGTTTACTGGGAGAGTTGAAAGTAAGATAGATCACAAAGAAAGAAATAATTGTTAAGAAATAATTATCTGTTGGAAATCAAACTTATTACATCAAAAGAGTTGTTTGAAGATTTGCACCATATATGATTCTCTGCATACATTGCAATATTGTCAGATAAATCACCGATAACTATTCATCCTAACCTCATTTAAGAAATTCATATTTATTTTGTATTGGATCATAATGGTAGTATTCATGCAGTGGAAAGCAAAATGTATGGTACAATATTCTTCTAAATGTCTTCCAATCTTTAAGGTCAGTAGGCTCGTTGATTTCAAAATGTCATACTATCTAAAACATAGTCCCACACAGAGCATTTGAGATAGGAGGAGAATTAGTCCACCCAGCCCTCGCACTTACTCTACTCTTCATCCTAGTGCGCTATTTTAATATGTTTTGATTCCCTTAACATCTCAAAGTTCCTTGATTTCTGTTTTGAAAGAACTCTAACTGGGTTAGATAAACCCAATGATTCCCCATCCTTTGTTTAAAATTTATTCTGTTTGATCTGATGTAAATGGTTAGCTCTTAATGTGATACTGTGACCTCTAGTTCCAGACTGCTCAGGCAGGGAGAATATTCCCCATGCACTCAACCTTTAAGAATTCTGTAATTTTCAATGAGATCTACTCTCATTCTTCAATACTAGAGAATAAAGGCATTGCCCACTCAATTGTTCCTTGTTCAGCATACCCACCAACTCTGGACTGAATCTAGTGAATCTTTGCTATATTCTCTCTGAATACGATTAAAGATCTTCTCAAGATTAGCTTTACTTGTCACATGTATTCTACATTAAAACCTATGGTAAAATGGGTTGATGGCATCAATGATTGACACGGTCCCAGCTATGCTGGGAGGAGCACGCAAATGTTACAATGCTTCTAGTACCAACACAGCATGCCCACAAATTACTAACCCTAACCTGTACATCTTTGGAATGAGGGAGAAAACCAATGTAATCAAGGGGAAAACATTAAAATTTCCTAGAAGCCGAGGCAGGAATTGAACCTCAATCTTACAGCTGGAGCTGTAAAGTGTTACTAACTGATAAACTACCATCTCACCCTATGAAGTATATTCTTTATGAAGCAGACTTAAAATTACTTGTGATACTCCAGGTCTGTTCTCACTAAAGCCTTATATACTATAATTGCATTCAACCTGTTCTCCTCCTGTTTAAACTAAATCAGTACTTCTCAGTCCTGATCATTGTACAAAATTTGTAATTGTCTAATTTATTGCCCCAGCCCATTTCTTCTGAACAGAATTTTTAAGTTTTCCCTGGTTTTGAATGTTGTGCACAGAGTATATCAAGAAATTCCCCAAAGAGAGCAGCTGATAAATTATTTTAGAAACCAGTAATTACTGTTTTTTTCAGTCTTTTCCAAACTTTTCCTGAATGAACATATCTAGTTTCTATATTTTTGAATCTCGATGCAGAGACAGTACCTGTTAGTTAGACTATTTACAACATCTACATCAACCTCCAGGATAAAATAAGTCTGATTAGCATCTATCAGAAATTAAACTGTAACCCAAAAATGTTGGCAACTTGGAAAACGATCCGTAATACCATCACTTAATATGAACTCACCCTTAAATTCAACCATAACCAAGCTAGGGTTATAGTCAAAATTACCTTAAGTCTACAGAGGAAGCTGAGGCAAAATTTGGGGTATATTTTCTCTTGTGCAGACAACTGGCACAGCTATACCATGTACCTAAGTACTGTCAATTGATAAATCTAATAACTATCAGGAAAGCATATTTGTTACTGTCATGCCAATGCATGCTACTCTTCTGCAATTCACAATCCTCCAGTTCAGACTAATGCTTCTATTAATTTATCCTAACAATGCACTACTCTGCTTTGCTGTTGATGCTGCCATTCTGCAATTTTTCTCCTTTATATCAGCCCATCTCTTGCACCTGCTTAAAAGAATAGATGGGAAAAAGGATGATATGAAGGACAGAATTGCCAAGAGGTTGCATTACCCCAGTACAGCTCTCAATCAAACCTTCATATTCAGAACTCCAGAATTAAAATTGATTTTTTCTGACTTAGTCCTTGAGATGCTACCATTTTAATAAACTATTGGGGGTATTTATTACTTAAATGTTATGGGGGCGGGAGGGAGGAGTGAGACACCAAATTGACTCATAGAATTTAAAAGATTAGGATAATTGTGACAGAAATTAGGAACTCCGAAATAAAAGCAGAAGTATTTTGCACTCAAATCAAATAAACAGAAGTAGCCCGGGGTGAGATGAGGATGTATTCCAAAAGAAATTGCAGTTTGTATTTGTAGATATAAAAAAAAAGAGTTCCCATGCACTGTTTTTGTTAAGGAAAGGGCAGGAAATGAACTGTCCTTTTCTTGTTAGTTGATTGGTTGCCATTGGATTTCTAACTCCGGAAACTGTGTACAGCAAAAATTTGTACTACTTAGCTGCTTGCGATATAGCAGCACCGAATGCTCATAACAAGAATGTTATAATTAAAAGGAAACATTTCTGAGCCATTGAAAAAAGATACAGGGATCAAAAGCTTCATTAAATGGATTTAAAGGGTAAAGAGGTAATTTCAGAAGATAAAGCATCTGAAATGAAGTTTTCAACAATAAATGATATTTATATTTTGTGGTACAGATATTGCAAAGGTTAGTAGGCCTGGAGGAAGATCGTGTATAGCATGGGTTGAGGCATTAGGGAATTTGTTATGTGCTCACTGGATCTGACATCTAACATCATCTGGAGAGTTTCAAGAGGCTGGTAATGGCTCGCATCAACTCCAGCCTCCCAGGCAGTCTCAACCCACTCCAATTTGCCTGCCACGTGAATTGTGGACATCAGCCCTACATTCACTTCTGGATTATCAGGATAGTAAAGGCATCTGCGTCAGGCTACTCTTTACAAAATACAGCTCTGCCTTCAATAGCATAAGTCTAAGCAAACTCACGTCCGACTCCTTCAGCCTGGGTCTCAACACCTCTCTTTGCAAATGGACCCTTGACCTCCTGACCAACAAACCTCTATCAATAGGACAGGCAGCAGCAACTCTGCCACAATTACCTTCAACATTGGTGCTCTATACGGTTGCATCCTACTCTGCTCCTTATACACATGACTAAACGCCCAGATTCAGCTCCAGCTCCATCCACAAGTTCACAGATGGTATCGCCATAACGGGCGGAATCTCAAATAATGACAAGCTGGATAGTAAGCCTAGTGGCATGGTGACATGACAGCAACCTTTCTCTCAATAGCAGCAGAACAAAGCAGCTGATCATTGACTTTAGGGGGTGGGGGGCAGTGTACACCTGTTTACGTCAACAGGGCTGAGGTGGATATGGTTGACAGCTTCAGATTCCTGGGAGTGACCATATCTAATTGCCTGTTCTGGTCCAACAGTGAAAAAAACTGCAAGACAAGTTTTTCACTGTACCTTGGTACCCGTGACAATAATAAACCAATTTACGAATTTGTCATAGAACAAATGTGCATATATAATCTTGTATTTCTTCTAAATGAATTCTGGGAGCCTGCACCTGATTTTAATCCTTTCTCCAATAACCTCCAACCTGGCATACCACTGGCATGATGTGAATATGGTGAGGAAGTAATGGGAAGATATTTGCTGAAGGCTTCAGATCATACTTTCTCTGCTACTTCCCCCAGAAAATGTAGCCTGCACCAATCCTGTAGCTATTACTTCATAAGCCATACCACAATTGTCTCTTATTTGGATCAAAAGAGTGAAAGGGAAATAGTCAAATGGCAAAGCAACATGGTAAAGGTACACTTAGATATGTTTACAGCTGTAGGAAATCCACTCATTGTGCATTGATTGTTAATACTAACATTTTTGCTATAATTAATTCAGGAAAATCCACCAGTATGTGTCAACTGTTAGATGTAAACAATGAGTGGCTGCTGAACACTTTGGGAAGCAATGATTGAATTATTGTTGGTCAAAATGCAAATGTTCCTGATCAGAAGCTGCTAACATCCGTTTCGTACCATGTTACCATGAATGGGGTTCTCAGATATTTCGTGTGAGAAACAAATATGGATACTGGCTTGATCTGATTGTAAACCTATTAGGAGGTTTGGAAGAACATAAGGGCAAAAATCTCAGCCTAAAATTGAAATACAGGATAGCATTTGGAGGTAATTATTTCTGTGGCAGGAGGAGGATTTCTTAGTGACAGGATATATGATCATGTGAAAAGCAAGGACTGATTGTGGGTGTCAGTATGGTTTTCTGTGACATTATTTCTGCACCTCAGATCTAAAAATAAGGATTTGTATTTGAGTTGATGAAGACATGCGATGGATAGTCATTTCCTCGGCTGGGGCTCTCTTCTTTTTTGCCAAGCTTGGCTTTCTAAACACAACAGGACTGTTTTTGAATAAGATAAACTTCCAACTAATATTGTTTGTTTGGCTGCTGGTCATAAACGGGAGCCAGTACTCCGGTTTTATTATAATGAGGAAGCAACCAGTTTGAAGTTGAAACGACAGCTTTGCAAACAGATGCACTCTCTATAGAAAACAGGATGTTGGGTCACAGCACTTGCTCTGACTTCTCAAGAGGTGCATTATAAGACAATGGGTCTGTTAATTTGACTTGTTTCAAAACTAGAGAAGCTAGTTATTTAGTTCAAGGAAACTTGCAGACCAGATGGATAATATCACTTATTATATCAAATGGCTGAAGTGTTAATAACTAGGAAGGTTTATGTTCTCATGGAGTCAGCTTTGGCGCATTAATTGTGGGTAGCTGCGAATTGTCTCCAAGAAGCTTTTACACCATTTGTGTAAAAAGGGTATCTGAAGAAATGTCAAATCTGAGTGAAATTACTCAAGTGGCAGAAAGAATGTCTGTGTAGTTTGGACTTATTAGGAATGGTTAAAGAACAAGAGCATCAAGAAGAATGGCAGAAATATGAGATGAACTAGAATCCATTACTCTCGCTTTGATTTCTGTGATGGATGATTCATTTGTCTGCATAGTTGGTACGTCTTTTTAGCTTGCAGGAATTGTGCCTGTGTTTCAGAAGTTCATTGTGATTTAGAGATGATTAGTGATTTGGAAGTGCTTTGTAAGATAGAATTCCTCTGTGACTTTTAAATGTGTTTTGAGAAGGTTGTTTGGATTTAAACGTGCATCACTGAAAATAAGTGAATTGTGTTTAAACTACTTTGTTAGTTGGAAATACCTTCTCCTTGGTAGGGAGAGGGGACCCACCACTCAAATAGTGGGTATTGGCAGCTAAACTCGCCATGGAGAATAAACAGGGAAGAGAACTAGTCTTTGAAGACTGGGTAGTTACAGTAGAGCCTCCCTTTAGTGAGGATACTTGTAACTATCTATATCAGATAAGGCTTAAGGACTTTGTTTGAGTTTAGAACTCTTAGTCAGCAAACCCAGTACCATCACAATAAAACAGTGGCGGTGAGATACATAGACTTTTGCAAGTATTTTGACAAGGTCCTGCACAGAATGCAGGTCCAGAAAATTAG
Source organism: Hemitrygon akajei (assembly GCF_048418815.1). Taxonomy (NCBI): domain Eukaryota; kingdom Metazoa; phylum Chordata; class Chondrichthyes; order Myliobatiformes; family Dasyatidae; genus Hemitrygon; species Hemitrygon akajei. Next base: position 166,015,581 of record NC_133128.1, on the reverse strand, counting down.
GGCACATGGGATCAAAGGTGTCTTGGTAAAACGGATTCAAAAATTTCTCGAGGATAGTCATGCAAGATTGGTCCATTAACTGGAAATCAAAAACTAGTGGCATTCAGCAGTAATTGGTCAGGGGCCCTTGTTGTTTGTCATTAACAGTGCTGTGCAAAAGCCTGAGGCACATATACTGTACCGTAGTAATTTTATGTATTGCAATGTATTGCTGCCACTGCTACAACAATAAACAAATTTCATGACATACGTGAGTGATGATAAACCTGATTCTGATGTGGGTCTCTATTGTGGGCTCAGAGTGAGAAGGGAGCAGAGAGAGGGGAAACATGATTGGGAAAAGGGGAAAGGAGAGCAGAGGGAGCAGGAAGCACCAGAGAGATATTCTGTAATGATCAATAAACCTGGTGTCTAAGGGCTGAGTGTGCCTGTACCCACTCCCCTGGCATTCATTCTCTGCCAGCTTCACCACACCCCTCCCATGGCACTCCACCATTGCCATTTCCAACATCCTTTGCTCCTGCTAGGTTTACAAACTTGCTCTCCACTCCACATTGACAAATGCAGCACTGTGCAACCATCTTAGACACCCTAGCTATATAAGGTATATGTATCTAAGTCTTTTGCACTGTACTGTATATTTATAACTTGGGTGAGAATGCCTGTGGTCTGATGAAGAAGTTAGCTGATGACATAAAAAAAGATTGGTGATGTTGTAGATAGCAAATATTTCTGCCTAAGGCCATCGAGAGATATAGATCAGCTTAAAAGTTGGTTGGAGTGGTACTACAAGGGTTTTAATACAGATAAGTGTGAAATAGTGAATTTGGGGTTTTTTAATGGTGGCCGAATTGTATAGTAAAGTTAAGAGACTGTAAATGTTGACTTACTGAGGGAGCTTGGAATGCAAGTTCATAGCTGCCTGAAAATGGTGACGTAGGTGGATAGCACAAGCGAAGAAGGTGGTTAGCTTGCTTGCCTTCATAAGGAGGGGCATCAACTATGAGAGCTGGGGCATCATCTTGCAATTGTGCAAGACATTGCTTAGGCCACACGTGGAAAATTATGTACAGTTCTGGTTGCCACACTATAGAAATGATGCAGTGGCATTAGAAAGAGTGCAGAAGAGATTAATCAGGATGTTGCCTAGAATGGAGGGCTTTAGGTACATGGCAAGTTTGGACAGGCTGGGATTGTTCTCACCGGACAGGAGCTTAAGGGGTTCCTTTTTAGAGGTTTATAAAATTGAGGGCCTTAGACAGATTAGATGCCACAGTCTTTAATCATAAGTAGGGGAGTTATAAACTAGAGGGCATTGGTTTAAGATGAGAGGGGAAGTATTGAAAGGAGATAAGAGAGGCAAGGTTTTTACACAGAAGGTGGTTTGCATATGAAATAAGTTGCTTGTGCATTTGGATAATGTTTGACTAGTGCTCAAAGACATGAATAAGAAAGGAATCGAAGTATATGAATGAAACGGAATTGGCGTAGATAAACATTTCAGTTGGGCCAAAGGACCAGTTTCCATGCAATTTCCCATTTTTGATAATGTTCTCTCGACTCTCTGTGTAAATGGTAACAGGCATAGAATGTATGAAACAGAAACAGGAGCAGGCTATTTTTCCAGATATTAAACACATTTATATTTCCTAGCTGTGCAGAATGACATGCAAGTACTTAAAAAAAAACTGCTAGACTGTTTAGTTGTGTGTGTTGGGGGCTGTGTTAAGAACCTTGCTGAAATTGCTGATGGTTGAAAACTGAGAAGGCAGACTTGTTATAACAAGGCACAACTCCAATGGGTATAGATGAATCGTGAATTTGACCTTGGGTGGGGATGGGTGAGCGAAGGAGGTGGTTAGTGATTCGGGGTAATATGATCAGAAATATTTCATAGTCCCACATGCTTCAAGCCCTCTGTTCTCTTGGCAACTATGCTTTTCTTCCCATTTATTTATTTCAAAAAGCAGCTAGACACAAATCTGAAGCCTGAGCATATTCATACTTATTGACAATACCATCAAACATTGTGTGTGTGAATTGGAGAATATCCAAGTTCTGGAAAAAAAAATACAGTAAATTCATCTATCCAGACAGTAATTCTGTCGACGGTAATGGTAATTCATTTTCTCCAGCTTTTCCTTTGCTTACTTTCATCTTTGTGTCTGCAACATATGTGGATATGGTGCACATTTACATTAAGCAGGCTTGGCATTCATCCTTCAAATGCGGACAAAAAAACTGCTTGGTATCAATGGTCTCCATAGCAGCTATAATCAGCATGATCATGTTGTTTATTAAGAAATTTATTTAAAGACAAAACTCTTCTGATAATACAGATACCTCTGCATGTTCTTTTAAATTCAAAGGAATAAATGTTAATAAACTACTTTTGTGCAGTTTTATTAAATAATACAACCAATGTGAAGTGCATTATTATGTAAATTGCATCCTCTGAACAGATTAGTTAATTGCAACTCATTTGCATAATTAATGAACTCTCAAATGAATAATGCCTTTGCAAATTTCTGCAGTATTGAAGAATAATACATACTTGTCACTGCACTATAAATCAGGAAGGTCAGTATTTCCTTTCTAACAAAAATTATATGAAAAATAATTCTAGTTATGAAATCCCCAGGGTGCAACTGTACTGGCATATGCTGATAAATGTTTAATCTACTTCTAGAGTATGATTATTGTGTTGTTATTAAAGTACCATTGAAAATGAATTTTGCTATTGTGTATGGGGTATTTGTAAGTAAATTGAGATTAATTCAGCATCTTTGTAACTGATCTCTAAAGTCCCAAAATATTTGATGCCATCAGAGTATGTGGAGCATATCACAGTGAATGTATTTATATCTGTCTCTGCAGGGTTTTCCCTGCTTTACCTGACCTTCCCCTAAATTATTGTATCATTAACTTGGTTACCTTATCATTATTTTAATTTTTCTTTGTCTGATGTGTAGTTTTGCAATGCCAACTACCAACAAACTCTGTTTCTCAAAATGGGGAAACTCCAATTTGGCTGCCAATTTCTTGAAGTTAAATGAAGCAAAGAAACGTGTACAGTTTGAATTTGCATAGTACCCTTAGGAATTGTACACACGTATTTTAAGATGAGGGCAGGGTGGAGGGGGCTGTCAATGCATGGCAATGGGAGGAGGGTGGGGATGATATGTGAAGATGCACCAAGTTGCCAACAGAAATGAGACCGGGAAAATGGAGAAAAGGAACCTGTGATTTACATTTTGGTGGTGCGTTTTGGGGGGCTATTGAGCAATCTGGTGCTCTGCTGTCTCCAAGGGAGTTCAGTGAGGTTTGAAGCAGAATGCGTGGCGTGGAGGTGGAGTGTAAGCACCCATGATCGACTCCATTGTTTCTCTTCAATTGAAGGTTGAAGTCGATGAGGATGAGGATGGACGACGGACTGGTGTTTGGCACCATTTGCATGTGCTTGGCTGGCCTTCCTCTCCTTCTCGCTAGCTGCATTGGCTCGTGGTATGGCACTGAACTGAACTAAACTGAATACTGCTGATTTGATGTTTGCTGTGCTTTTGTTTTTCACCGTTTGTGCAATTTGTTCTTTTTTTCGCACATTGGGTATTTAATGTTTTCTTGAACAGGTTCCATGGTGTTTCCTTGTTTCCTGTGCCCCTCCAGGAGGACAAATCTTGGAGTTGTATTCTGTATACGTACTTCAGTAATAAATATACTTTAAACCTTTGAGTTTAATGGTAAATCTGGTTCTCTAATCTCCCAGTAAGATGGCGGTGTGCTCGGGCACAGTGGCCTTTCTGTGTCCAACCAAAGATGTGCTGCTCGTCCTTTACATTTTTTTCATGATCACTAGACACAGCTGGATATTAAGTACTGCAGAACTCTCCTGCGAGCGAGTTGCTGAATAGCGGTGGAGCTGGACTCGACCAGGTTGCAGACTGTTTCAGCCACTCAGGAAAGAAGGCTTCCGTGGCAATGTGCGATCCAACAGACAGTGTGGGACGTTTTTGTTGCGATCATAAGCCCCTGTTGGACATTGATAATGTAGAATACCACACGTCCAATTCACTAGTGCATCGGCGACTCCAATGACACGGGAGCTGTGTGGCCTCAGTTGTGGCATGGGCCAGACCTCCTGTTGCCTCATTGCCTGTTGTGGCCGCTGAAGAAGGAGATGCCAGAGCTGGACTCTCCAGTCAGTGCTGCCCTCGAGTGTTCATTTGATGGGACACAAGCTGGATTGCCTTCGTCTGCAGCTGCACTGTGTGATATTAAGAACTGTTGCGACTGTTCATGCAGAAACATGGCTCCAGGACAACATCCATGCAGCATCAATCTACAGGCCATGACACTCAGGGACCTGGGTATACTTTTATTTTTTTAATTATCTTTGTAACTGTTTGTTTTTCTGCTATCATAATTATATGTGCTAGACGTGACTGTTGGGCCTGTGCTTTGCACCTTGGCCCCAGAGGAACGCCATTTTGTTTGGCTGTATTCATGTGTATGGCTGAATGACAATTAGAATTGAACCTGAATCTGAACATTGTATGGAATTTGACTCCAGCTCTGGGTTAAATAGACCTGTTCATTACTTTGTTCAGCCTGGAAAAGCTCTTAGAACTTTCGGCAGAGGCTACAATACTGATGCACCATCAATAACTCACTCTGAGACGCAAGAAGCGAGATATCGGCTTTTATTGACTGGAAGAATGAACAACACTACATCCTGGAGAATGAGGCCGGGCTCAGGCCTCAATCGCCTTTATTCAGGGGTCTGTGGGAGGAGCCACAGGAGCAGTCAGCAGGGGTCTGTGGGAGGAGCCACAGGAGCAGTCAGCAGGGGTCTGTGGGAGGAGCCACAGGAGCAGTCCAGACAGGTATATGTAGTTCACCACAAATACCTTCTGGTTTTCTTGAATCTCAGTTTGATGGAAATCTTTATTCACCTATAAATTGATGAATAGAAGTATTGTTGCAACTAAAGAATGATGGATGTCATTTGAGAAAATGTGAGTTGAGTATCAGCTGATGCATTTATTGCTGGAGATAGCTGGAAAAGACCCAAGCGCATTCCAAGGGAGCTGGTTAATGGAAGAGACCAACTGGAGGTTTGACCATATCATGGATATGAAGAAAGTAAATGAACAGGTAAAATTTCATGGGCAAGCAGGCACTGAGGATATTTTTTGGCCAGACAATTATGACATGATAGATGAAGTTGAGGATGACAAGAAGTAGATGGTGACAACAAATCATAAGAGATTGGATACAAATTCGAAGATGCTGTCAGAACAGAGACTCTTAAGATCTTGCGATAGTAAAGAAGGTCGACAATGAGAGATGGTTGCAACCATTTGGAGATCTCAGTAAAGCAAGTCATCTAGCAATGTTGGCTAATTTGGGATTAAGTTAGTTTGGATTGCCTTCCTCAAAACAAGAACTATTTTTCAGGACTTCTATGAAATCCACCATAGCATGCTACAATTGTACGTTTGAGAATGTGTTCAAACTTCAAAGCAAATTTATGAGCAAAGTACGTAAATGTCACCATGTACTTCCTTGAGATTCATCTTCTTCCAGGCATTCACTATAGAACAAGGGAATACAATAGAATCAATGAGAAGCTACACACAAAGAATGGCAAACTGCCAAAAGAAGACAAATTGGCAAATTAAAAAATTGATAGATAAAGGACAAACCCAAGAAATTTTGCATCTGCTGGAAATCTGAGGCAACAAACTCAAAATACGAAAGGAGCTCAGCAGGTCAGATAGCATCTATGGATGGGAATAAACAAGTGAAATTTTAGGCCGAGACCCTTCATCAGGACTTAGGTCCTCCAGCATTTTGTGCGTGCTGATGGATAAAGGAGCTGGGTGTCATGGAAAGGGTGAAAGGTATAAAAAGCAAATGGCAGAATAATAAAAGACTGCCACAATAGACAGTGCAAGCATTGGACACTGAGAATAAACAATACAGAGAATTTAGGCAATAAGATTGGAGATTGTATCTTTACTAATGTTGATTGAGCAATTAAACATTTCCCAAGACATTGATGGTAGCACTGTTGATGGTAAACCATTCCTTAAAATAGTGAAGTAGTACCTTTTATATCCACCTGAGATCGGATGGAATTTTGGTTAAATGTCTCATCCTGTAGTTCATAGATATGCTGAGTATAATTCATTATGGCAGTGGAGTGTCAGTCTAGAGTTCTGCACTTGAATCTCTGGAGTTAGACTTAAAATGTAGCTCTGCTGTAGAGGTAACACATTCTCAAACTTCAGCTCCTTGTGCAGACTGATTAGCTTTTTTTCATTCAGTACATGAGATGTGGGCATTGCTGGTTGGCATTTATTGCAGATTGCTAATTGTGAGTCGTACTCTTGAATTGCTGCACCTGATTTGTGGTTAAGCTACAAATTAAGTGGGGAATTCCAATCACTGTTCTTTCATTGCAACTGGCCCAATTTCCAAGTCAGGGTGGTGTGTAATTTTAGTTAATTAAAAGTAGTGACAACGTATATCTGCTGGCCTCATTTTCTTTCAGTAGCAGAGGTACCAGGTCTGAATGCAGTGTTGTTGACATGCTGCAGCTAATCCCAAGATGAATTAAACAGCTTGGTGCATTAGCTGTGTGTGCAGTGAGTGTTTAAAGAGGTGAGTGAGTTGCCAGTTTAGTTGTTTTGTATTGAATCGTGTCAGATTTGTTGAGTGATGGAGCTACTGCCTAGGCAAGTGAAATGTATCCCATTACATTCCAAATTGGCGCCCTACAGATTATGGTGGGGCTTTGAGTTAGAATATCGCAGTTTCTTTACTGGCAGCCACAGTATTTTTGTTGTTTGTCCAAGTAAGTTTCTGTCAATTCCATCACTGCCTTGGTTAATTTGGCAATAGTGACGCAACTGACTCCCGAGGAGAGGAGGTTAGACAGATTTGTTTAATGCAATAACCTAGTAGTATTTCTATGGCATAGTATTAATTGTCATTTTCAAATCTACACTTCAAGATTGTCTAGTTCTTGTTCCACTTCATTATCCGAGATGTTGCAAATTACAACTGCACACAGTGTTCATGATGTAAGAAAATGGAAAGTTATACTTACCTGGCAGGGGAGAGACCGTGATCATGAAGGCGGTTCTCCTAGGACGAGGCTATCCCACTGCACTTTGGGTGTGCTGACGCCTGCGATGTCCCCAAATGCGGGATACTCGACTGCAAAATTTGTGGCAGTGGGGGACTGTGTTAGCTAAAAAAGAAAAAAAAAAGAAAATGGAAAGTTGGTCAAAAGTTGTCATTCTGTGAGTATGAACTACATTGGGCCAATCCTGGAGTTGATTTGGGTACAAGTTTGGTGAAGCTATTGGAATGATTTAGGAGAAATCACTGTCTGAGATTTCTCCAAAAAAAATCTGTGTCTGCTGTGTTTAACTCCACTGATTAGAATGATTCTAAATGTTTGACCAGTAAATTATTATTACTGTTTACTTGTAATGGCTGAGTATATCTTACTTGGACATTTTGGTGCTGACTACAAGTTAACGTCATTGTTGCAGGTCTTGTTGCATTCTGGCCAGATTTGGTGAACAAGTTTTTGATTTACAGTGAACAAGTAAATCTTTTCTTTTAAGGGCACACGAGTTCAAATGTTAAGTCAAGTCTACTATACGAACATATGACTGTAGGAGTATATAACTGCTGAGTGATCTGTAACAAAACTCATTATATAAATAGTTAATGTGAGAAATAAGCAGTTATTCTGTCAAAATGAGCTACTTTTGTTCATGTGGTGAATGTGTGAACATTGATGGTTTTCTGCAGTTTTTAAATGCATGAGAAATGTAATTTAAGTAACTCCTAGAATTTTGACAGTGTTTCATGAAAATCTGTAATGTAATTGGGGCAGGTAAATGTTTGGCTAATCATCAGTGCCACCGTTTACCATAACCTTGATAGATTGCATATTTATGAATCTTAAGGCAGGTATTTTAATTACAGGGTCCCAGTCTGCACTCTTTATAAATTTACAATTCTCCTAATTAAATTCAATTGAAAATGTCACTTTTTCTGTCAGCTAGAGTAAATCTAGTCAGTAAGTAGAGGGTAAAACTAATTATTCAGGGATGACTACATGTAGTCAATAGACTTATTAACCCCTGCCAATAACTTTCAGAACATTGGATAACTGTGGTATTTCATAAACTGTTGGAATTAGAAATGTTGTTGAATTCATTTTGTTATATTCATATTTAAATGGAAATAATTATTTTGAATTTGAGGTTTTCAAAGATTTTTTTCCTAATTACTTTGATATAGTAAACTATTCTAAAATATACTCAACTCACTTTTCTTGATGCCTTTTAGCCCAGGGCTGAAATGGCTAGCACAAGAGGGCATAGTTTTAAGGTGCTTGGAAGTAGGTACAGAGGAGATGTCAGGGGTAAGGTTTTTTTTATGCAGAGAGTGGTGAGTGCGTGGAATGGGCTGGAGGTGGTGGAGGCAGAAATGATAGAGACTTTTAAAAGACTCCTGGATGGCTACATGGAGCTTAGAAAAATAGAGGGCTATGGGTAAAGCCAAGGTAGTTCTAAGGTAGGGACATGTTTGGCACAGTTTTGTGGGCCAAAGGGCCTGTATTGTGCTATATGTTTTCTATGTTTCTAAAACCAAATGGGAGTCTTTGCATGTAGAGACAAAAGGGTAATTATAGATTGAACAGACAATTATCTTGTATCCTTCAAAGTGGAATTCCTATAACTATTTTTCTGAAAAGTAATCAGAAGGCAAAACTCAATTGCCATTAATACTAGAGAAATAAATACAATCTAATATCTAGATAGTTGCACTTGCTATCTAATGTCTATTGGCAAAGTGGGTGAAATCATTTTGCTTTTTGGAATATCCAAAATGTTCTCATAATGGAAGATGTTAAAAGTGATGCTGCAATTGGTGAATGGTGAGATGGTGAAAATGCTATCGTCAGTAATGTAGCAAAAACATAAGAAATTGTAATGGTCTGAACTTTTCTCAAAGCAGCTTGCTGCTGTGAGCAAATCATAGTACTATTGCTGAAAACATTTGCAGTAGTCTAAGACCACAAGTCTTTAGCAAAATCCTATGTTCAAAATAGTTGTCAGCTCTGGGACTGATAATTTTCTGTAGTATATGGTGGCAAAGTACCTTGGTGAAGATGACCTGATCAGGGCATGGTTCTGCAGGTCAGCATTCAAATGTCCTTCTCTAAGGGTCACTGGTGGGAGTGGTCCTGAGCACTGAAAGGAACCAAAGACAAAATATGAAGCCAACCAAGAATATGGCCCAGCTCTAGGCACCCAATCACAGCCATCCCTTTAAAACAACTGAAGGAGGCCAACTTCATCTTGAAGGTGATGTGACCAAAGTTAAGTTGAGTATATCCTTGACCTCATGACTCTACCAACATACTGATGAATCAGTAACTGTTGCCTGGAATTCAAGGCTTGGTGGGGTTTGGAACAATCAAAATAGCTACTAATAACTTCATTACATCAAGGCCTCTACCACTACACTACATATAATACTCAAGAGTATTGCACTAAGGAGAGTCAAACACACTTAGAATTATCACTTAGTTTTGATCAACAAGCACTCTACCAAAAGAACTCAATGGGTCAAAAGGATTTGCAGGAGGAAAGGAATTGTTGATGCTCAGTCAAAACCCTGCATCGGGATACTCCAAATTCCAACATCTGTAATCTCGTCTCCTAATTATAAGGCTTTTCCCTTGTAATACAGTACACTTGGGAGTATAAGCATGGGGCAGATCAAGAAGGACAAATAATTGATGTCTGTCCTTCTGAGGGGGAAGTAGGAAAAATAGAAGAGTCCTCAGCAAGAGGTAGTTGAGGCAGTTGCCCCTCAAAGTGTTAAGGAAATAGTTCGACTGAAACTCAGCAAAGATCAACATGTGAGGTATTTGCATTCTAAGGATATTCTTGTGTTTCAAGTGGGCACGTCCAGTGTGGTAGTGTAGTGGGTAGTGCTTGTCACTCTCACTTTCAGCTTCCACCACTGGCTAGCAGTCTTGTGAAAAGGAGAGGTGAATGTGCAAGTCTCTCCCTGCCAGCACATCGCCCCTCCAACAGCAAGCCTCACGTAGTGTGCCTGCTTGTTGGCAACACATAGAAACTAAACTCCTTTCGGACTCGGGCTGAACCTCAGAGGACTGGGAGGAGATCTGGCCCCTGTACACGTAGCGTACCAGCCCAACGGTGTGTGGACACACCATGGTGCCCATGAACCAGAACCCCAACTATGGGTAAGTAGCCCCACTGCCTTGTAGGCAGCCTTGGGAGAGTCAATGGCTACAGGAGTAAACCCAAACAGGAAATCTGGAGCAGAGTCCCTAATGCAGCTATATTTCACTGAATATCCTTCCGGCAGCTTCTACAGCCAAGATGGTGACAAATATATTGCTTTATAAGCTTTCTTTTGGATTACACCGGTGAGGACGTGAGAGGGATCTTAACGACTGGGCATCCCAGGTCTCCATACCTACTGCCCAGGAGAGGTCACTCCAGTGCCAAAAAATACCCATTGCCCTTTGAGACAGACGGATGCCATCATCATCAAGGATCCCCTCTCGAGGTCTGTCAAATGTCCCGAAGAATGTTAAGATGACCATGGCAATGGACATGTATTTTTACACTTCTAGCTTGAGCTGTTTAACATATTTTGCCATCCACAGAGTGATGGAGATCACCAAACCCTTACTTAGCAAGAGAACTATTTCATTCCCTGTGCATGAATTCAGTAGGCGGATTGAACACATGGTGTCATGAGAATTGTTGGCTTCCATATGCGGGGTGTCAAAATCTTTAAGTGTCTCGTATTAATTTTCCCCTTTGCTGGAACCAAAAGGCTTTTAAAATTTTGTTTCCAGCATTTTCTGTATTTCTTCCAATCAGGAGCCTGGGCAGCAGTCAAGGAGAGTGAAACGGACACTCTTTCCAGTCAGACGAGAATGGATTAACATTTGTCTGCAGATGCCAAGAATTTTAGGTGTTAGCCACCTTGGTTATTATAATAATTGAAAAATTGTTGAACATTTTCCATAGCAAAGTTTATTATTGACATTTGCAGTGCTCCTGTTATCAGCATCGGCTACCTAAATAAATGTGAACTTGCTACATAAGTGCACAATGAGTTCAGTTGTTGTTGACTTACCCCTTTTTCTATAAATAACAAACAAGACAGATGCACAAAGCTGATCTTTTAAAAGATTAACAAAAAGGCGTAAACATTACAGTGAACATCTCCACAGTGCTTTATTATGGAAATAAAGTCAATCATTTTTTGGAGGTGGTTTTGCATTTCACCACTTTGTATTGAATATGCTGCACTACTGGGTTAGAGATGATTTGTTTCTTGGCTGTGTCTCAAATGCATTCAGAAATTCAAAATCTCTTGTCACAGCCATGCACAAGCAATGCAGAGATTTGTCAATTAGAAGGAAAACTGGATGTGAATTTATATCCTCTGATCTGAATTATCTTATATTCTTTAAAAAGTGTAGACTTCAGAATACAGCCGGGTATGAAATCTTCTGACCTTGGAAATGCAACCATTTTTAACTGTATCAGCTGGAGCTCCAAGATAAAGCAAAATCATTGGCATATTGCCAGTATTAGTTTTGTATAAGACCTTTTACAGGTGATGTGAATCAAAGATGAAAAATGCTCATTCAGTTTCACACATGAAACTGCATCGGGTCGAAGTAAGTTGCAGAAATTCGTAAAGCTAGTCAGCACCATCATGGGTACCAGCCTCTCTACTATCCAAGACTTCATGAAGGAGCGGTGCCTTGGCAAGGCGATGTCCATCATTGAGGACACCCAGCACCTAGGACAAGCCCTCTTTTCATTGTTACCATTGGGAGGGAGGTACAGAAGCCTAAAGGCACAAACTCAGCGATTCAGGAACAGCTTCTTCCCCTCTGCCATCCGATTTCTAAATGGACATTGAACCTTTGAACACTGTGTCACTAATGTTTCATTTCTGCTTTTTTTTTTAGCACCACTTATTTTAACTTGACTATTTAGTGTGTATGTATGCGTGTGTGTGTATATATGTGTGTGTGTGTACACATACTGTAATTCAATTTTTCTCTTTTTTCATATGTTTCATTGTGCTGCTGCCATACAGTAAACAAATTTCACAACATATTCTGGTGGTATTAAATCTGATTCTGAAATAATATTTCAAATCATCTTTGCAATCCCCCCAACTCAAGTTAACATCTTTCCTTTGCCTTTCTGTGATTTACGATATTTCTCATCATTGATGCTAATTTCATAGTTAGCAGGAAATAGAATTGTTACACAACTCACTAACGTCAATGGGACAGTAATAAAACAAAACATTTCTGTAATGTGGTACACAAATGGAAAAAGCTCTAATAGAAAATAGAGCTTTTTAAATAGGTCAAACTAATGAAACAGTCATTCAATATTCAGGAAATAAAGTTACTTTTAAATTTATACCATGAGCAGCACAATAAGATATAATTACTTTTTTAAAATTATGGTCACTATATTGTATGAATAAATATAAACACAAGCAATTTTTTGGGGGTGAACAAATAATCAGATGTTAGTTAGTTTTCGGGAAAAGCTTCCTATTTGATAGATGCCAGTGATGCCACAGTGGGTGTAGTTGTGGGGTTGCTGTTTCAGTGCTCCTGTTACCTGGGTCAAGTGCTGACTTTCTGTGATAGTGTTAGTACATTCTACCTTTGCATGATTTATATTCTGTTTCCTCTCATGTCCCATGGATGTGCTGGTTGCTACATTAATCTGCCCACTGTAAATTGCTGTGAGTATGCCGGTGAGTGGTGGAATCTGGTGGTGGGGGGAGGGGGGAGGGCTGGGGGCGGAAGGGAACAGCAGCTGATAGGAATGTGGGAGAGTACAATGGGATTAGTGCCAATGGGTGCTCAATGCTTGGCATGATTTAATGGCTGAAGAGCTTATTTCAGTGCGATGTGCCTGATTTTCTATTCCGTGTTTGCTCATATCTTAGACCATCTGTTGTTGAGTAAACTTGCCTAGATCAGTAGGAAAGGCAGAGAATGATGACCCATTGGACTCTTCTGGCAGGACTAATGACTGACAGAGCATTGCAAGCATCATCACTTTTTAAGGGGGAAAAATGAAATGGAACAGTTAGTAATTGTACCAGTGGCATTTGTGTCGCAATAATCGAGGTATAGCTGGCATTGACTGAGATTGCTGCAGTGGAGACGCATATTAAATTCCAACATAGGATTTACTTATTACCTTCAAAGTCAATTTTACTGATTTTTGGAGGTACTATAAATTCCTCTTGCCGTAACTTTTATTAGTTGCTATTTTAGGCGTACCTTAAATCCTTTGCAGACAGAATTTGCTTTATATTCTATTCAATATAACTCAAAGTGCAACAGCAGTATCTGTTCATGAGCTAAACTTGGAGTCTAAGGCAGGCAGTGGCATGGTTCCATTACAGAAAGCCTGTGGGTTAACTGTGTGGGTAGATGAAATCCAGACAGTGACTACGGCAAAAATGGGTGATGAATGTCCCTTTGTCTCCTTTCCCCCTTTAAAAAAGACAATTGCAAAATAACATCATTTCTAAATAGTATTGTTATTGTATTCTTACATTACATAAGAAATGTGAATATGAAATTATAAGCTTTGGTGCACATTCATAAAAAATCAAGGAAAGGAAAATAGACACATTTCACTCTCAGTGAGGCTTTTGCTGCTGCACTAACAATGACAAATACCTTGCTGTTTATCCAGCCTGTATTTGGTTATCTTGAGAGCAATGCACAGTGCTCTGGTTTCATCATCATATTCCTATAATTAGACTTGACCAAGATCATCATTGAAAAAAATGACTCGCATGAATATGTTGATGAAAATACTGTTAATATTGCCATTGTAAGATTTTACAGAAAGGCAAGATTTTCAAGAATGGAATTCTAGAGGTTAAGAACTTCATTTGATTTTATGCTTTGATTCTGTCACTGATCTCTTTCAAAAATATTTTAGTTCAGCTTTTAAGACACTGAATTTTTGCCTCCAAATTGAACTGCTTTGTAAATCAATCAATTGCATTTCAAAATGATCCAATTCAATCCAATGCAATGTTTCCAGATTAGTTTGCCTAACGTTATGCTGTCTGCATAATTTTGCAGTGTCATCAAGTTACCTGAACTTAGTGAATATTGAAGAAAGTTGTTCAGTAATTGAACCAATAATGCTTAAAATTGCACTTGAAGCCTCTAAATGTCTTTTCAGGAATTTCAAAATTTGTCTTTTTTTTAGGTTGGGAAATTTTTTTTAATGCCATTTTTGGCATTGCATTTAAATACTTCAATTTGATTTCAAAAACATTTATATTATCAAACATATCACGAGTTTTGCCAGATTCTTGAAATTTGGTGTTCAAGTCACTTACCTGTGTGGAGAAATCTGCAAAAAAAAAATCAATACACAGTATCGAATACAACAGTATACAGTACAGGATACAATATACAGTAAAAATCCAGGCATCACATAATGCTTGAAAAGAAAATATTTCATTCATCAAAAACAAAGTTAATTCAAACACTCAACAAACATTATTGTATGTAAGTAGTCCTGAATTTGTCAATTTTTTCAAAGATCAGGAAGAAATAAAATTAATTACCTTGGTTATTATTTTTTATCACTGTCAAATTGCTTAAGGCCAGTTTTTTTTGCATAAAGCCTCCTCAGGCTTTCTTTGTATAGTACATTTCAGTGGATGTCTAAAATATTTTGCAAACAGATTGACAAATCATAATGGGTGCTTCTTTACCAATCATACTGGGTGCTGTATACGGACACTATTCTTGTAAGGTTAACTTGTAAATCAGGTAATTCTTTTGCTTCCATCTTGTATATTCCAACACCTGTGGCATGTTTGGGTAACGTTACCAAGTCAACCAGTTCTTTCTTTTTAAAACTTTTCATCACCCCAACAAAATTGAACAATAATGGCTGGGCCAGCTGCTGATGTAAGTTCGGTGCACTCATCAAGACAAAAGTAAAGAAATTTGCATGAACTAATATCTTTTATTTGTTGTTCTGCTATGTTCTTTCCCACTGCAAATCCTAAATATGCTGATTTTTTTTCTTCTGGAAAACTATCAAAAAGGAAAGGAGCACACTCCAGCCATTATTCTGCAATGTGTTCCCTCCTTCAATAACTTCTTCTCATGTTGAGCAATAACCTTTGAAACCTGACAACTACTAGCATCTCAGCTGGAACTATCTGAAATAAATGATATCAAAATATTTGACTTCAATTTTTCGTTGCAAAATATTCTTTTTGTTCCTGCTTGCTTTAATCGCACAGCCATCTATGAACAGTTTCATAATGCTGCTTTACGGGGCAAGTCCTGCACTCTAATGTTTTAAAACATAAGATGGTTAATGCTTTATCACCCTTTTGAATCATGCCAAATCTTTCTCTGCACCACTCTTGGAAAATCTCTGCTACTTCTTCCATCATCTGAACGTTTTTGTTTCTCTGCAAGTTTATCTGACAGTCTGACCAAGCTGAAAAGGGTAAACACAATTTAAAAATCTCTCAATAACTTAAATAACAGTTTTAGTAATATAAATAAAATGTTTATTGTGAAAAGTAAATATTCATGGAGACATAGAACTACATAAAGTATTTACCATGATTATGAGATCATAAGACATAGGACTAGAATTAGACCATTCAGCCCATCAAGTTTGCTCATGGTTGATTTAATTATCCCTCTTAACTGCTTTCTTCTGCCTTTCCATAATCTTGAAATCTCTTACTAATCAAAAATCTATCAACTTCTCGTTCAAATGCACCCGTTGACTTGACTTCCACAGCCATCTGTGGCAATAAATTCCACAGATACACTACCCTCGGGCTAAAGAAATTTCTCCTCATCTCTATTTGAAAGGGCCATCTTTCATTCTGAGATTGTGCCCTCTGGTCCTAGACTCTCCCCCCCCCCCCCCCACCCACTACAAGAAACTTCCTCCCCATATCCACTCTATCTTGGCCTTTCAACACTTGATAGGTTTCAATGAGGTCCATTCTCACTCTTCTAAGCTCCAGTGAGATCACGTCAGAGCCATCAAATGATCCTCGTACGTTAATGCTTTCATGTCCAGGATCATTCTCATGAACCACCTCTGGACATTTTCCAATGCCAGCTCATCCTTTCTTACATAAGGGGTGCAAAACTGCTCACAATACTTCAAGTACAGTTTGACTAATGTCTTATAAAACCTCAGAATTACATGCTTCATGCTTGTTTTTGTATTACAGTTCTCTCAAAATGAATGCTAACATTGTATTTGCATTCCTTACCACCGACTCAACCTGCTCCTCTTTAGAACCCTGGGGTGTAGTCCATCTGGTCCAGGTGTCTTGTGTACCTTTAGGCCTTTCAGCTTCCCTAGAACCTTCTCCTTAGTAATTGCAACCATGCTCACTTCTGCTCCCTGATGCTCTTGAATTTCAGGCATATTGCTAGTGCTCTCCACAGTGAAGACTTTCAGAAGATACTTATTTAAGTTCCTCCGCCATTCCTTTGTCCCCCATTTCTATCTCTCCATCATCATTTCCCAGCAGTCCGATATCCACTCTCGCCTCTCTTTTACTCTTTATATATCTGAAAGAAACTATTTGTATCCTCCTTTTATAATATTCGCTAGCTTACCTTCATATTTGATCTTTTCTCTCCTTATTTCATTTTAGTTGCCTTTTGTTGGTTTTTAAAAGCTTTCCATTAATTATTGCTATGTTATATGGCCTCCCTGTCAATTTTATGCTGTCGTTGACTTCCCTTGTCAGCCTTAGTGCTTTATGATCACTGCCTCCAAAGTATTTCTTTACCTTGAGTTTACTAATCAAAACTAGATCATTACTCAATATCCACTCCAGAATTGCATTCCCCTCGTAAGCTCACCCACAAGCTGATCTAAAAAGTCATCTTGTAGGCATATGCAATTTTCCTCTCTTGGGATCCAGCACCAACCTAATTTTCCCGATCTACCTGCATTATAGAAATCCCCCAATACAATTGTAAGATTGCCCTCTTTACATGCCACTTCCATCTCTATATTTACCAACCAAATACTGACATGCAAGGACTTTCAAATGAGGCATCCAACATGTGTTCTCACAATTGTCTAGCTGTTGTGAGATGTTTCCTGTGAAAATATCTCACTGCTCATGCGTTGTAAAAATTCATTCACTGCTTATCTAATTGTAAACACAATATAATCATTATGTAGCTTTTTATTAGGGATGAGGATAAAAGAATTGAGGGTGGCACTATATGCTGAGTGCCATCAGTTTGCCACCCGTGCACCTGTCCGAGTTCTCTTAAATGTTTTAATTTTTCCTGTTTCAAGCATTTTCTCTGGCAACTCATTTCATAGGGTGACCACCACCTGGGTGAAACAGTTGTCTCTCAGTTTCCTGTTATCTTTTTCTGAAAGGTGACTGGTGAATTACCCCTGTTGTTGGAGGTTGCAAAATAACCAAAGAGGGCTTGATAGAAAATAAATTTAGAATTATGGGCAAATCAGAGGGGGAAATGAGATTGATACAATTGTTGTGCCAAGAGCCAGTGTGGATTCATTTGGCCAAATGGCCTCCATAAATATTATAATAAACATTTAGTTGGTTAATCCTTTAACTTGATCCTGACCTCAACCATCCTGCCCAACCACTTGCAGCTGATTGCAACACATTTGTTCTGCAAAATCTCTCTTTCACCCCCCCCCCCCACCCAACAACACCCAGCTGTACAGGTTGTGGGGACGAAGGAGACTGCCTTTCAAATGGTCTAATTAAATCTCTGCAAAGTCAGATTGAGAAAACAACTGGTAAGTTGAGGTCAAATTTTAATATTTAAATTGTTTCATTTACAGTAAGTTAGAGTAAGCTCACATAGCTCAATCAGGCCAACTCACAGTATAAAGATAAAGTAATGGGCTTGAATTGTATTGGTGGTGGTCTGTGTACTGTTATGGAGGTAGAAAGTACTGTCTCTTATGTATTTGTGGAGTTAAGTTGAGCATGTGTAAATTTTATTGAAGAATAAGGGTAGCTATCACATGCATGACATTATTATCTGAGATCCACATGATATTTGTATGTAAATACATCACTGCCTTCCCTTTGGGAATGTGTTTCATATAATGACAACAGTCACAAGTCTAGTCTGTTAAATTTAGTTCTTTAGTGATGGAATTAGTTGTTGATTTGAGGAATGTGTGATATCTTGATACATCTTGTTGGCCTCTTTAATAGTCAGTTCTATATCCACTCCTGGAATGAATGAGTCATCACTTATTCACTTACTTTAGTATAAGCAGTTGTCTAATCAAGAAAGAAAAGACAATCTGGGGTTTTATTTCTTGGAGTTCAGAAGAATGAGGAGTTCAGAACCTTACTAAAATATACAAGATCAGAAGGATAGCCACTGAGATGTCTCTGCCAGTGGGAGTGGCAGAGTTACAAACAATGGAACAGAGCGACTAAAAAGGACTGGGGTGCAAAAAATTTTTTCTAAGGGTAGTGAATTTCTGGGCTTCTCTTTCCCTGAGGGCAGTGGAGGCCAGATCATTGGATACATTTAGACTAGGCAAAGACAAGTTCAGTGGATTCCAGTTAATCAGGTCAGCTGCATATTTGTCACAATTTTTAATACAACAAAAATTAATCGAGAAAATAGCCAGGATTTCTTTCATTTATTTGGGACACTCTGCTGCGTAATTGGGACAGGGCACAGTTGCAGAACAGATTCTACCTAACTTCTGTCACTGATACTTCTGTGGCCGTTAGTCATTATGCTGTACTTGGAGTGAATAGTTTTTAAATAGAACAAGAGCACATGAGTTCAAAAAGCAGTGATTTTTTTTGTTACTAACAGTTATCAAAAAAATAAGCAGTAAGACAATTCAGATCTGTTTTGCTCAATACAGTTTCAAGCATTCAGGCTTAGAGATGTAACAAGAAAGCCAGAAATGATTATGAAACTTTAGCAGGTTAGCAACTATGAAGAATTTCAGTAGTAAGTGCTGCAGAAATTTCTGAAGAAATAAATTTAGTAGTAGAATCAGAATCAGGTTTATTATCACTGACATGTGTTGTGAAATTTGTTAACTTAGTAGCAACCTTTCAATGCAATTCATAATATAGAAGAAAAACAAAATAATAAAGAAATAGTCAATTACAGTATACATATATTGAACAGATTAAAAATCATGCAAAAAACAGAAATAATATATATTAAACAGTGAGTTAGTGTTCAAGGGTTCAATGTCCATTTAGGAATTGGATGGCAGATGGGAAGAAGCTGTTTCTGAATCACTGAGTGTGTCCCTTCAGGCTTCTGTACCTCCTACCTGATGGTAACAGTGAGAAAGGGGCATGCCCTGGGTGCTGGAGGTCCTTAATAATAGACACTGCCTTTCTGAGACGCTGTTCCTTGAAGATGTTGTGGGTACTTTGTAGACTAGTACCCAAAATGGAGCCAAATAAATTTATAACCCCCCCCCCCCATACTAGATAGTGATGCAGTCTGTCAGAATGCTGTCCACGGTACAACTATAGAAGCTTTTGAGTGTATTTATTGATGGGTAGTAAACTGTTGTCCAGTAGCACATACATCCACTGTGATGAAGTGTTTTGAGAGGTTGGTGATGAAACATGGAACTTCTCAGGCAGGAGTTAACTTATGTTCATTGCCAACCATCACAACAGGTCCGCAGCAGGTGCCATTTCATTGGCTCTTCACTCAACTCAGGAACATCTGGACTGTGAAGGTGCATACATCAGGATACTCTTAACTGGCAACAGCTCAGCATTCAATTCTATCATCTCCTCTAAGCTAATCAATAAACTTCAAGACCATGATCCCAATCCTTTCTGGTGAAATTGGATCCTCGATTTCCTCATTTGTAGACCCCAGTCGGTTCAGATTGGCATTGACATTCCCTCTGCAATCTCCATCAGCATAGGTGCACTGTGAAGCTCTGTGCTTACTCTCCTGCTCTACTCACTTTATGCTTATGAAAAATCTTACTTTTGTTTTTGTATCTGTAATTACTTGGGAGACGGGTACAGAGTCTATTGAAGTGAGGCAAAGCAACAGTAAGGACATACAGATGACAGCAAAGGAGAAGTTTGCTGCCTTGAGGCAAATTCGGGTGAATAGATTCCCAGGGCCTGACAAGGTGTTCCCTCAGACTCTGTGGGAGGCTAGTGTAGATATTCAAAGCATCCTTAGCCACACGTGAGGTGCTAGAAGATTGGAGGATAGCTAATGCTGTTCTGCTGTCCAGCAAAGGCTTAAAGAATAAACCAGGAAATTACAGGTCAGTAAGCCTGACATCAATAATGGGGAAAGTTATTGGAAGGTATTCTAAGGAACCAGATATATAAATATTTGGGTAGACATGGACTGATCAACGATCATCGGCACAGTAGGTCATGTCTAACCATTTTTATAGAGTCTTTTGATGACGTTACCAGGAAAGTTGATGAAGACAAGGCAGTGGATGTTATCTACATGGACCTTAGCAAAGTCTTAGACAAGGTCCCACATGGGAGGTTGGTCAGGAAGGTTCATTTGCTTGGCATCCAAGATGAGGTAGTAAATTGGATTAGACGTTGGCTCCGTGGGAGAAGCCAGTGAGCAGTAGGAGATGGTCGCCTCTCTGACTGGAGGCTGATGATTAGTGGTGCGTCACAGGGAGTGCTGCTGGGTCCGTTGTTGTTTGTCCTCTATATCAACAATCTGGATGATAATGTGCTTAATTGAATCGGCACATTTTTAGAATACAGAAAGATTGGGAGTGTAGTGGACAGCAAGGACGACTATAATGGCTTGCAGTGGTATCTGATGTAAGGTTGGTGTACTATGTGCAGTTTGTTCCACCTACTTACAGGAAAGATTTTACGATTGAAAGAGTGCAGAGAAAAAGATGCAACTTGAGAAGCTGAGTAACAGGGAAAGTTTGAATAGGTTAGGACTTTATTCCCTAGAGCGTAGAAGATTGAGGGGGAGATTTGATAGAGCTATATAAAATTATGAGCGGTTTAGATAGTATATATGTAAGCAGCCTTTTTCCACTGAGGTAGGGTGAGTCTACAATTAGACACAATGGGTTAAGACCAGAAGATATAGGAGCAGAATTAGGCCATTTGACCCTTTTCAGCATGACTGATCCATAACCCTCTCAACCACAATCTCCTGCCTTCTCCCTGTATCCCTTTATGCCCTGGGTTAGTAAATTTGCTGATGACACAAAGATTGGGGGTGTTGTGGATAGTGTGGAGGGCTGTCAGAGGTTACAGCAGGACATTGATAGGATGTAAAAATGGACTGAGAAGTGGCTGATGGTGTTCAGTCCAGTTAAGTGTGAGTTGGTTCATTTTGGTAGGTCAAATATGATGGCAGAATATAATATTAATGGTAAGACCCTTGGCAGTGTGGAGGATCAGAGGGATCTTGGGGTCTGAGTCCACAGGACACCTAAAGCTGCCGCGCAGGTTGACTCTGTGCTTAAGAAAGCATACAGTGCATTGGCCTTCATCAATTGTGGAATTGAGTTTAAGAGCCGAGAGGTAATGTTGCAGCTACATAGGACCCTGGTCAGACACCACTTGGAGTACTGTGCTCAGTTCTGGTTGCCTCACTACAGGAAGGATGTGGAAACCATAGAAAGGGTGCAGAGGAGGTTTACAAGGATGTTGCCTGTATTGGGGAGCATGCCTTATGAGAATAGGTTGAGTGAACTCAGCCTTTTTTCCTTGGAGCAATGGAGGATGAGAGGTGACCTGATAGAGTTGTATAAGATGATGAGAGGCATTGATCGTGTGGATAGTCAGAGGCTTTTTCCCAGGACTGAAATGGTTAGCACGAGAAGATACAGTTTTAAGGTGCTTGGAAGTAGGTACAGAGGAGATATCAGGAGTAAGTTTTTTTTTTACGCAGAGAGTGGTGAGTGCATGGAATGGGCTGCTGGCAACGGTGGTGGAGGCGGATACAATAGGGTCTTTAAAGAGACTTCTGGAAAGGTATATGGAGCCCAGAAAAATAGAGGGCTGTGGGTAACCCTGGGTAATTTCTCAGGTAAGGACATGTTCGGCACAGCTTTGTGGGCTGAAGGGCCTGTATTGTGCTGTGCGGTTTCTATGTTTCTATGACTAATCAGGAATTTATCAAAATCAGTCTTAAATATTCATGAGGACTTGTCCTCCACAGCAACCCATGGCAACAAATTCCACAGATTCACCTCTCTTTGGTGAAAGAAATTCCTCCTCATTTCCATTCTAAATGGACAACATTCTATTCTGGGGCTGTATCCTCTGATCTTAGACCCCTGCACATAGGAAACATCCTCTCCACATCTATTCTATTGAGACATTTCAACATTCAATAGGTTTCAATGACATTCCCCTCTCCAACCTTCATTCTTTTGAATTCCAGTGAGTACAGGCCCAAGAGCCATCAAACTCTCCTCATATGATAAGCCTTTCAATCTTTGGGATCATTTTCATGAACCTCCTTTGAATCTGCTCCAATGTCAGCATACCTTTCTTGATAAGGGGCACAAAACTGCTCACAGTGCTCCAAGTGAGGCCTCACCAGGCCTTATAAAGCCTCGATGTCGCATCCAAGAGAAAATCTGCAGATGCTGGAAATCCAAGCAACACACCCAAAATGCTGGAGGAACTCAGCAGGCCAGGCAGCATCTATGGAAAAGAGTACAGTCGACATTTTGATCTGAGACTCTTTGGCAGGACTGGCCTGAACGCTGACGGTATTCTTCTCCATCGATGATGCCTGATTTGTCGAGATCCTCCAGCATTTTGTATGTGTTGCTCAATATTACATCTTTGCTTTTTATATTCTAGTCCTCTTGAAATAAACGCTATATTTGCCTTCCTCACCACTGACACAACCTGCAAATTAACCTTGGGGGAATCCTGCATGAGGTTTCCCAATATCTCCTTCAGCTCCTCCCAATTCCTTCAAACAAAAGGTGTAGCCGTGGACACTTGTACGGGTCCCAGCTATGCCATGCCTTTTTGCTGGCTGTGTGGAACAGTCTACGTTCCAAGCTGACACTTATTCACTTCCCTACTTTTCCTATGTTACATTGATGACTGCATTGGTGCTGCTTCCTGCACCCATACAGAGCTTGTTGACTTCATCAACTTTGCCTCCAACTTCCACCCTGCCTTCAAATTTACCTAGTCCATTTCCAACACTTACTTCCCCTTTCTTGATCTCTCTGTCACTATCTCTGGAAATAGTTTATCTACTGTTGCCTTATAGAAACCCATTGACTCTCTCAGATACCTGGACTGTAACTCTTCACACTCTGTTACTTGTAAAAATGACACCCCCTTCTCTCAATTCCTCTGTCTCCACAGCATCTGCTCTCAGGATGAGGCTTTTCATTTCAGAATTAAGGAGATGTCCTTCTCCTTCAAAGAAAGGGTCCTCCCTTCCTCCGCCATCAACACTGCCCTCAACCTTATCTCTTCCATTTCGCTCATATCTGCCCTCATGCCAACCTCTCACTACCCCAAAAGGGACAGAGTTCCTCTTGCCCTTGCCTACTACCCCATCAGCCTTCACGTCAAGCACATAATTCTCCTTAACTTCAGCCAACTCCAACAGGATTCCACTACCAGGTATATCTTTCCCTCCCCCCACCCCTTTCTATTTTCCATGAGGATTGTTCCCAGGATGATTCCCTTGCTCAATTGTTCCTCCCCACTGATCTTTCTCTTGGTATTTATCCTTGTAAGTGGAACAAATGCTACACCTCCTCCCTATCTACCTTTCAGTCCCCAAACAGTCCTTCCAGGTGAGGCGACATTTCACCTGTGAGTCTGTTAGGGGACACCTACTGCATCCAGTGCTCCCGGTGTAGTCTCCAGTATATCGGAGAGACCAGATGTAGATTGGGAGACCGCTTCACCGAGCACCTTATGCTCCGTCTGCCAGAAAAAGTGGGATATCCCAGTGGCCACCCATTCTAATTCCACTTCCCATTCCCATTCTGACACGTCAATCCATGGCCTCCTCTACTGTTGTGATGAGGCCACAATCAGGTTGGAGGAGCAACACCTTATATTCCATCCAGGTAGCCTCCAACCTGATGGCAGGAACATTGATTTCTTGACCTTCCAGTAATGTTTCTCCCACCACCACCACTTCACCTTTCCCCATTCCCATTTCCTTCTCTCATCTTATCACCTTACCTGCGCATCACCTCTCTCTGGTGCTCCTCCCCCTTCCCTTTATTCCATGGCATTCTGTCCTCTCATCAGATTCCCCCTACTCGAACCCTTTATCCCTTTCACCAATCAACTTCCCAGCTCTTTACTTCACCCATCCTTCCCTTCACGGTTTCACCTATCACCTGGTAATTCTTCCTCCCTCCCCCCATCTTCTTACTCCGACCTCATCTTTATTTCCAGTCTTGATGAAGTGTCTCAGGCCAAAACATCGTTCATATACTCTTTTCCATGGATGCTGCCAGAGTCCCTCCAGCATTTTGTGTGTGTTGTAAGGACTTCCAAGTCCCTTTGCACCTCAGAGTTTGAATTTTCTCTCCATTTAGAAAATAGTCTATGCTTTTATTTCTTCTACTGAAGTGCACTTCCAGACACTATATTCCATCTGCCAGTTCTTTGCCCATTATCCTAATCTGACTAAGTCCTTCTGTAGCCTTTCTGCCTCCTCAACACTACCTGCCCCTCCACCTATCATCATATCATCTGCAAACCTGACCACAAAACTATCAATTTTGTCATCCAAATCATTGACCTATTGTTACATACCCACAGTTTGAACACAGGTGAGTGGGGTGATGTAATTGTCTCATGACCGTGGGGTGATGTTATGTCACATGATGGCATGTTCCAAACGATATTTAAACCAAGCCCCGGTTTGTGATGCAGTTCTCATTTTTATTTTTCAGCAACGTTGTTGTTGCTTGTCAGAGATGTGGTGGCTCCTCCGGTTTTGTTTGTTTTATTTTTCCCTCGCAGTCCAGTATCGGAAAGTGAAGGCATTACCAGAGTTATCCTAGTGCAAAGGATTGGAAAAAGTTAATGTCGTTCAGCGTTTTGGGGAATGGTTAACCTTTTTGAATCTTCATTCTGGAATTGTGGCAGGCACATTTGAGTTTAACCCCTGCAAAGTCGGGGAAGGTTTGTGCAGTGACCACCCTCCAGTCAAGAGGTCAGTTCCTTTTATTTCCTCGTGATTTCTTCGAGCAAGGCATCTCTCGGCTGGGGGTCAGCAGATCGTTGTTACTTCAGAGGAATCATTGTTTTGGGGAAGTCTCTCCTTAAAGACTGTATAAATCACATGGACTTTTGAATTTATCACTTTTAGTTTGTGCTTGGATGCGAACTCGTTAAGAGCAGTTTCTAAGTTTGACTGTTTGTTAGATATTGCCGCCTAACTGTTAACTTCCAGTTAAGGTAGTCATTTATTTACTTTTCTAAGTTTTGAGCAGAGGTTAATAATCTCTGGGTTTGTTTTAAACCCTGTCTCAGTTTCATATTCATTGCTGCTGCATTCGTAACACCTATAACGTAGAAAGACGTGGTCCCAACGGTAGCAGGCAACCAGGAAGGGCTCCCTTCATTCCCTCTCTTTGCCTCACAGCTATAACCTTCTTTTAGCCACCATTCAGTGATGCCCACAACGTCATACATTCCTATCTATGACTGTGCTACCAGTTCATCTACCATAATTCTGTACACTGTGTGCATTCAAATATAACATTTTTAGTACTGTATTTATTACCCTTTTTGATTTTGATGCCCTTTGATATTACAACTCATCCTGTTGACTGCAGTTTTGCAGTCTCACTACACATTGCCTCCATTTCTAAACCGACTATCTCATCCTTAGTCCTCTCACTCCAGTTCCCCTCCCCTTGACAAATTAGTTTGAACCTTCTCAAACAGCTCTTGCAAACCTACCCATGAGGATATTGCCTCCCACCTCAGGTTCAGGTGTAACCCATCCCTTTTGTACAGCTCATACCTTCCCTGGAAGAGATCCCAGTGATCTAGAAATCTGATCCCTTGCCCACTGTACCAGTTCCTTGGCCAAATTAAATTAATCGAAACTGGCGTGTGCCACAGGCAGCAATCCAGAGATTACTACCCTGGAGGTCCTGCTTTTCAGCTTTCTACATAGCTCTCTAAAATCTCTAAGGGTGGAAGGCAGAAGGTTTAAGCGGAACATGAGTGGGAACTTCATTCGGAGAGTGTGGAATGAGCTGCCAGTACACATGGTGGATGTGCATTTAATTTCAACATTGATGAGAAATTTGGATAGGTTCATTGATGGAAAGGGTTATGGAGGGCAATGGTGTGAGTGCAGGCCCAGGGAACTAGACGGAGTAATGATTTGGCATGGTTTAGATGAGCCCAAAGACTTGTTTCTGTGCTGTAGTGTACCATGACTATATTTCCATGAAACTCGGCTAATTAGGGCAGCTGATCATTTGGGCCAAAATGTTCTGGTTCCAGTGTGTCCCAATTAAAGGGAATCCCACTGTATTTGAAAGATAAAGGAATCTAGTACAGAAGAGCAGCTTGAAGCCAGCGCAGATCAACATTGATCATAGTGAACGGTGGACACACTTGAGGAGTTGAGTGTACTTGTGAATCTTCTGTTGTTAATTGTCCATACATCCACACTTGGCTGCTTATCTCAATTGTTGCAATCTTTTGAGAATTTTCTCAGGCTTATTTCAGCAATAACAATCTTATATTGGCAGCCTTGACAGGGCATTGGTTTGAAAAGTAAATGTATGTCAATGATTTGGACTATGGGATTAATGGATTTGTAGCTAAATTTGCCGATGATACAAAGATAGGTGGAGGAGTGGGTAGTGTTGAGGAAACAGAGAGCTTGCAGAGAGACTTAGATAGCTTAGGAGAATGGGCAAAGAAGTGACAGATGGAATACAGTGTTGGGAAGTCTATGGTCATGCATTTTGGTGGAACAAATAAACGGGCAGGCTATTATTTAGATGGGGAGAGAATTCAAAATGCAGAGATGCAAAGGGACGTGGGTATCCTTGTGCAGGATACCCTGAAGGTTAACCTCCAGGTTGAGTCAGTGGTGAAGAAGGCAAATGCAATGTTGGCATTCATTTCTAGAGGTATAGAATATAAGAGCAGGGATATGATGTTGAAGCTCTGTAAGGTACTCGTGAGACCACATGGAGTACTGTGTGCAGTTTTGGGCTCCTTATTTTAGAAAGGATATATTGACATTGGAGAGAGTTCAGAAAAGATTCATGAGAATGATTCCAAAATGAAAGGGTTACCATATGAGGGATGTCTGGCAGCTCTTGGTCTGTATTTCCTGGAGTTCAGGAGAATAAAGGGAACTCTCATTGAAACATTCTGAATGTTAAAAGGCCTGAACAGATTTGATATGGCAAAATTATTTCCCATGGTAGGGGAATCTAGGACAAGAGGGCATGACTTCAGGATTGAAGGATGCCCTTTTAGAACAGAGATGCAGAGAAATTACTTTAGTCAGAGTGTGGTAAATCTGTGGAATTTGTTGCCATGAGTGGCTGTGGAGGCCAAGTCATTGGGTGCATTTAAGGCAGAGATAGTTAGGTTCTTGATTAGCCAGGGCATCAAAGGCAATGGGGAGAAGGCAGGGGAGTGGGGATGACTGGAAGAATTGGATCAGCCCATGATTGAATGGCGAAGCAGACTTGATGGGCCAAATGGCCTACTTCTGCTCCTTTTTCTTATGGTTTTATCTGCTCAACTTGTGCTGCTGGACCTGCTGAGTTCCTCCAGCACTTAGTGTGTGTTGCTCAATTGACCTCCAATTTTCTTAATTAGTCTCTACCTTGTCATCAAAAGTTCAAAAACTGCACATGCTGGAAATCTGAAATTAAACAGAAAAATGGTGGAAATACTCAGCAGTTTGGGAGGCATGCATGGAAAGAGAAGCAGTTAATGTTTTGGATCCAATACCCTTCGCCAGAACTTGAAAAGTCAGAAAAGAAGTTAGTTTTAGGTTAGACATTGCATGGGAGTGGTATGGAGAATTAAAGTAACAAGCAAACGGAAGTTCAGGGTTACCCATGCAAACTTAATAGAGGTACTTTGAAAGTGGTCACCTAATCTGATTAAGGCTCTGATGTAGACAAGACTATGCTATGAACACTAATTGCAGTATTCTAGAGGTAATGTACCAGTAATTTGCTGCTTCACCTAGAAGAACTGTTTATGGTTAAGGTAAAACAGGAGCTATCTCAGCTTCTCCATTTGCATGGGAAAGTGTCATAAGAAACGGTGTTTGGTGGGTTTAGAAGATCA
Source organism: Hemitrygon akajei (assembly GCF_048418815.1). Lineage (NCBI taxonomy): Eukaryota > Metazoa > Chordata > Chondrichthyes > Myliobatiformes > Dasyatidae > Hemitrygon > Hemitrygon akajei. The sequence continues at coordinate 165,987,129 of NC_133128.1, read as the reverse complement.
AACTGGGACTGCAAAAAGATTGGATCCTTTTGAACACTGAAATAAGATGATGGGGCAGTTGTGTCTGGTTGTGAAATCTTATTGAAGGTGGTAGAATTACAGAGAATGATTGAATGCTGAGGTTGGAGGGGCGAAAGCTGCGCAGGGAAACACTTTTACTTATTCTGTCCAGAAGAGGAGAGGGTGAGAGCAGAGGTCTGGGAAGTAGATATGCTGCTTAGAGCTCTGTAAGCTATGACAGAAGTGAAGCCTGGCAAGGAGAAAGGAAGAATCTGAGTCACTTGAGTGGAAAGTCTTATAATGCAGAGACAGAGGAATTGGAAGAATGAGAAAGAATGATTGCAAGATGCACAGAATGGTTGGAAGTATACATGATAGCTGTGGGAGCCTGGGGCTTGAAATGGATGTTTGTGATAGCTATCACCTGAGATAGAGATGGCAAGACCCAGAAAAGACAAAAAGGTATCAGAGCATAATTAGGCCATTCGGCTCATCGTGTTTGCCTTGTCTTTCGATTGTTGATTTATTTTCCCTCTCAAACCCATTCTCTTGCCTTCTCCCCATAATCTTTGACACCTTTTCATAACAGGAACCTATCAACCTCCTCTTTAAATATATCCAATGCCTTGGTCTCCGCAGTGGTATGTGGCAATGAATTCCACAGATTCACCACCCTCTAGCTAAAGAAATACCTCCTCGCCTCTTCTAAAGGGATGTCCTTCTGTTCTGAGGCTCCCTCCTCTGATCCTAGGCTCCCACTACTGGATGCACAATATCCACTCTATCTAGGCCTTTCATGATGAATCATGCAAAAGATTGTGTGAATATGCAGAAAAAGTAAAATTTTCAAGTGCTGTACAAGTATTGGAATATAGTTATCAATGTAGCAGGAAAAAGAACAATTCCCACCACTTAAATGGCCTTTTTGTTACGGTTTATTTCTGTGTGTTTTTATCAAGAGTGCAACATTTGCTATTTTCAGGTTCTTAGGCACCACACCTAAACCTATACTTATTTCCTGTTCTGAGTGCATTGATCTACATAGAATGACCTTTAGCATTATCTATTTTCATTTCAACCCACTGAGTGGAACACACAGTACTGTACCCCTTGATCTTGCTGCGTCCTGCCCTTTCCAGAATATGTCTAACATGATTTGACAATAGGGCATAGGAGCAGAATTAGTCCATTTGGCCCATCGAGTCTCCCCTGCCATTTCATCATGGCTGTTCCTTTCAGTCCCAATCACCTGTGTTCTCCTCATATCCTTTCATGCACTGACCAGTGAAGAATCCATCAACCTCTGCTTTAAATACACATAAAGACTGGCTCCACAGCTGCCTATGGCAAAGAATTCAACAGATTTACCACTCTCTGGCTAAACAAACTCCTCCTCATCTCCATTCTAAAAGGATGTCCCTCTATTCTGAGGCTGTGTCCTCTAGTCTTAGATTCTCCCATCATAAAAAAACATCTTTTCTACATCCACTCTATTAGGGCCTTCTGCCTTTCAATAGATTTCAATGAGGTCACTGCTCATTCTTCTGAATTCTAGTGAATACAGGCCCAGAGCCATCTAATGCTCTTCATATGACAAGCCATTCAATCCTGGAACCATTTTCATGAACTTCCTTTGAACCCTTTCCACTTCCATGCTTTCTAACATAAGGGGCCCAAAACTGCTCGCAATACTTCAAGTGATGCCTCATCGGTGCTTTATAAAGTCTCTTGCTTTCATATTCTAATTCTCTTGAAATGAATGCTAACATTGGATTTGCCTTCCTCACAGCAGACTCAACCTGGAAATGAACATTTAGGGAATCCTGAACAAGGACCCAAGGACCTCCCAAGTCCTTTTGTGCCTCCAGTATATTTTTTTGTACTTTCTTTAGAAAATAGTTACCCCTTCCATTTCTTCTCCCAAAGAGCATGACCTAGCACTTGCTGATAATGTATACCAAATGCATTTCTTTGCCCATTCTCCTAATCTAAGTCCTTCTGTAGCCTCTCTATTTCTTGCCCCTCCACCTATTTTCATATCTTCTGCAAACTTTGCAACAAAACCATTAATTCCATCATCCAAATCATTGACATATAACGTAAAAAGAATTGGTCCCAACACAAACCTTATGGAACACTAGTGGTCATTGGCAGCCTACCGGAAAAGACTCCCTCTATTCCCACTCTTTGCATCTTGTCATTCAGCCTCTGCTTTATCCATGCTAGAATCTTTCCTGTAATACTGTGGGCTCTTACCTTGTTCAGCTGTCTCATGTGTGGCACCTTGTCAAAGGCCTTCTGAAAATTAAAGTACACAACATCAACTGATTCTCCATTGTCCTTCCTGCTTATTTTTTTCTTCAAATAATTCCAACAGTTTTGTCAGGCAAGATTTTCCCTGAGGAAACCATGCTGACTACAGCCTATTTTATTATGCGCCTCCAAGTACTCTGAGACCTCCATCCTCAAAAATCAACTCTAAATTCTTCCTAGCCACAGAGATCATACTAACTGACCTATTGTTTCCTTTCTTCTACTTCCCTCCCTTCTTGAAGAGTGGAGTGACATTTACAATTTTGGATTCTTCCAGAACCATTCCAGAATTTAGTGATTCTTGAAAGATCATTACAAATGCCTCCACAATCTCTTCAGCCACCTCTTTCAGAACTCTGGGGTGTACACCATCTGATCCAGGTGACTTATCTACCTTCAGACCTTTCTGTTTCCCAAGAACCTTCTCTCTAGTAATGGTAACTTCACACACTTCATGACCCCTAAGACACCAAGAAATTCTACCATACTACAGTGAAGACTAATGCAAAGTACTCGCATTGTCTGCCATTTCCTGGTCCCCCATTACTTTTTCTCCAGCATCATTTTCCAGTGGTACATTATCCACTGACACCTCTTTTACACTTTATGAAGAAACTTTTGGTTTCCTCTTTAACATTAGTGGCTGGCTACCTTCGTATTCCATCTTTACCCTTTTAATGACTTCTTAGTTGCCTTCTGTGGGTTTTTAAAAGCTTCCCGATTGTCTAACTTCCCACTCATTTTTGTTCTGTTATAAGCTCTCTCTTTGGCTTTTATGTTGGCTTTGACTTTTCTTGTTAGCCGCAGTTGTGTCATCTTGCCTTTAGAATACTTCTTCCTCTGGGATGCACTGTACATATCCTGTGCTTTCCGAATTGCCTCCATAATTTCCAGCCATCATCTCTGCCAGTGTTCATTTCCAATCAATTCTGGCCAACTCCTCTCCCATGCCTCTGTAATTCCCTTCACTCCAGTGTAATACTAAGAGATCTGATTTCAGCTTCTCCTTCTAAAATTTCAGCATGAATTTGATCATATTATGATCACTTTCCCCTAAGGGATCTTTTACCTTAAGCACTTTAATCCATTCCAGTTCATTACACAACACCCAATCCAGAATAGCTGATCCCCTAGTGGGCTCAGCCACGAGCTGCACTAAACCTAATTTTCCTAATCTACCTGAATATTGAATTCCCCGATGACTATTGTAACATTGCCCTTTTGGCATGGATTTTATATAGGTCACATCCTTACCAGTATTTGTATACAACTCCCATCAAGGTTATTTTTTATCTTTTCAGTTTCTTAGCTCTATGCACAATGATTCAAGGCCTTCTGACCTGATGTCACCTCTTTCTAATGACTTGATTTCTTTTTTTTTAACCAACAGAGTCATGTCACCCCCTTCACCTACTTGCCTGTCCTTTTGATACAATGTGTATCCTTGGATGTTAAGCTCCAGGTTATAATCTTTCAGCCATGATTCAGTGATGCTCGTAACATCATACATGCCAATCTGCAACTGCCTTACAAGTTCATCTACCTTATTCTGTATACTGCATGCATTCAAATATATCATCTTCACTCCTGGATTCACCTGTTTCGATTTTGTCCACCTTTTACATTGCAACTCATCCTGTTGATTGCAATTTTGTCCTATCAACAGCCTTCTCTCACTATGCATTGCCTCTGTTTGTAAACCAGCTACTTCATCTTCAGCACTATCATCTGCCTCTCCTACGATACTGCTTGGATTGAAATATGGGCAGCACAGGACACTGGTTGCACCATGCTCAACCTTTTGATTCCTAGCTTTGACTGAGGTCCTAGCAACTTCTGTCTCCACAACTTCTCCATTGACTGTTCTGGCACTCTGGTTCCCATCCCCCTGCATCTCCAGTTTAAACCCCACCGTACAGCACTAACAAACCTTCTGGCCGCTTTCCCTATATATTTTGTTGAACAAATTCCATATCTGAAGGGGTTGCTCCAGTACTGATTAATTGATCGAGGTCTGGGGTTCCGTGCCGTTTCTATACAATTTCTCTTATGACTTGTAAAATGCATTGCTTCCTTAAAGGAACAGACCTGTGGTTTAAAGGCACACTTGGATCTGTAGCAAGCATTTTCATCACTTGTACCATTCTGAGGCTAATTGTGTTTCAGGAATGGCATTCTTGCTGCTGCCTTCTATATTTCAGCAAGTGACATTTTTTATTACTGGTAATGGGGAAAAAAAAACTCTTTGCAATGCATTTTCTGCTGCGTTTCCGAGAAGTATAATATTTTGCATGGGTTGTAAGCACGACTACGAGCTTCAAAATTCTGACTGAATATACTTGTTGTTTAAGCTGTATGCAAATTTCACTTGGACATGGTTTAAGATTTTTAATAACATGTTTTATTCTTTCAGTGTTTGAATATCATCCTGGATGTTTCCCTTGCTCTTTAATTTCTTGTACCAACCCTGAAACTTTCTGCATTTCTGTGAATTGAATTAACCCTTAAATTTCCACATTACTTGTCTGAATGCTCCACCTTTGTGAAACTTCTAGCTTAGTCACCATTCTGTTAGCCTCAGTCAATAGAGCCTCTTGCATGTTTATGGAAAGCATTCTCTGCCTGTTCATTTCCAATGTAATCCTCTCCTTCTAAAAAATCAGTAGCTGTTCAGGTTATTTTTGCCATTCTCTCCAGATCTGCTGAAAAGGTCTTGAATTAACATCTTCAAGCTAAGAGCCCCAGGGATGAAAGTAAATGTACCAAAGACTAAGATGATCAGCACCTGTGGGAATAAACACTGAATTTCTCTACACCACCTCTGTACTTGATGTGAGCACTTTCCTAGAACAGCATTCATATGCAGATCAGCCATGCCATTATTCAAGTCAAGACATGTCATTTCGATCATAAATTGCTGGTACAGTACACAGTAGAAACGAAACAATGTTCCTCCAGGACCATGGTGCTACATGAAACAACACAAAACTACACTAGACTACCTGAAACAACACAAAACTACTATGTGAGACAACTCAAGGCTGCACTAGACTACGTAAAACAACACAAAAACTACACAAGACTACAGACATACGCAGGACTACATAAAGTGCACAAAACAGTGCAGGGCAGTAGAATGATTAATAAATAAAAAAAAAACAAGACAGTAGGCATAGTAGAGGACATAATAAATGATGCAGATGTCAGTCTAGACTCTGGGTATTGAGGAGTCTGATGGCTTGGGGGAAGAAACTGTTGCACAGTCTGGTTGTGAGAGTCTGAATGCTTCAGTACCTTTTCCCAGACGGCAGGAGGGAGAGGAGTTTGTATGAGGGGTGCGTGGGGTCCTTCACAATGCTGTTAGTTTTGCAGGTGCAGCATGGGGTTTAAGTGTCTGTAATGACGGGAAGAGTGACCCTGGTGCAATTCCTAAACCAGGCAGTGATGCATCTGCTCAGGATGCTCTCGATTCATCCTCTGTAGAATGTGGTAAGGATGGAGCTCAGTGTTGAGGGACCAGGTGAGATTCTCCGCCAGGTGAACACCAAGAAATTTGGTGCTCTTAACGATCTCTACCGAGGAGCCATCGATGTTCAGCGGAGAGTGGTCGCTCCATGCTCTCCTGAAGTCAACAACCATCTCTTTTGTTTTGTTCACATTCAGAGACAGGTTGTTGGCTCTGCACCAATCCGTTAGCCGCTGCACCTCCTCCCTGTATGCTGACTCGTTGTTCTTGCTGATGAGACCCACCACAGTCGTGTCATCGGTGAACTTGATGATATGGTTCGAGCTGTGTGTTGCTGCACAGTTGTGGGTCAGCAGAGCAAACAGCAGTGGACTGAGCACGCAGCCCTGGGGAGCCCCCGTGCTCAGTGTGATGGTGCTGGAGATGCTGCTCCCGATCCGGACTGACTGAGGTCTCCCAGTCAGGAAGTCTAGGATCCATTTGCAGAGGGAGTTGTTCAGGCCCAATAGGCTCAGCTTTCCAATCAGTTTCTGAGGGATGATTGTGTTGAATGCTGAACTGAAGTCTATGAACAGCATTCGAGCGTACATGTTTTTATTGTCCAGGTGGGTTAGGGCCAGGTGGAGGGTGATGGCAATGGCGTCGTCTATTGACCAGTTGGGATGATACGCGAACTGCAGGGGGTCCAGTGAGGGGGGTAGCAATGTCTTGATGTGCCTCATGATGAGCCTCTCGAAACACTTCATGATGATGATGTAAGTGCAACAGAACGGGAGTCATTTAGGCAGGACACTGAAGACTTCTTTGGCACAGGGACGATGGTGGCGGCCATGAAGCACGTTGGAACGATGGCGCTGCTCAGGGAGATGTTGAAGATGTCAGTAAGAACATCTGCCAGCTGGTCTGCACGTCCTTTAAATACTCTATCAGGAATATTGTCTGGTCCAGCAGCCTTCTGTGGGTTGACCCTGCATAGAGTTTTCCTCACATCGGCCACGGTGAGACACAGCACCTGGTCATTGGGAGGAGGAGTGGTCTTCCTCGCCACCATGTCATCTTCCGCCTCGAAACGAGTGTAGAAGTTGTTCAGTGCATCTGGGAGGGAGGCATCAGCTGCACAGGCAGATGACGTTGTCCTGTAGTTGGTGATGTCCTGGATGCCCTTCCACATGTGCCACGTGTCACCACTGTCCTGGAAGTGGCTGTGGATTCGCTGGGCATCTGCATGGTTTGCCTCTCTGATGGCCTGGGACAGTTTGGCCCTTGCTGTTGTTAGGGCTGCCTTGTCCCCTGCTCTGAAGGCGGAATCTCGGGTCCTCAGCAGCACATGCACCTCCGCGGTCATCCATGGCTTATGGGTAGAGCGTGTAGTGATGGTCTTGGACACAGTGAAGTCATCAATGCACTTGCTGATGTAGCTAGTCACTGATGCCGTGTACTCCTCTAATTTGGTGCAGTTGTCATCGGTTGCAGCCTCCCTGAACATGTGCCAGTCAGTGTGCTCAAAGCAATCTTGAGGAGCAGAGATGGCTCCTGCTGGCCAGGTTTTCACCCACTTCAGAACTGGTCAGGAGCGCCTGACCAGTGGTCTGTATGCTGGGATTAGCATAACAGAGACGTGGTCTGAGTAACCGAGGTGGGGCCGAGGCTCCGCCCGGTACACGTCAGGGATGTTTGTGTAAACAAGGTCCAACAAGTTCACCCCTCTTGTTGCAAAGTCCACATACTGATGGAATTTGGGGAGCACTGACTTGAGGTTTGCGTGGTTAAAATCTCCAGCAACAATAAACAGTCCGTCAGGGTCTGATGACAAGAGATTGAAAAGGCACTAATGATAAAATCAAAAGGCCTCAGGAGCAGATGGTAACCTAGCTGGACCGTTAAAAGTTGGTGGTGAGCAGCTTCATTCATGAATCTGCAGCCTTGTTACATAAAACTGGGAAAAGGAGAACCTTGGGGATTGCACAATTGTGACTGTCCTTAAGAAAGGGGTTAAAACCTGCTGCAGTACTCAGGGGCCTCCCCGTAGTCTGCCATGAGGAAAATCATGGCTGAGCTCTCCTCCCAAGGGTAAGCCTGCTTCCTGAACTGCTCTTCGTCATGTGATAACTCCAGAAGGAATGCAGAGGTAACATCAGCCCCTCTACTTGGCCTCCCTCTCCACTCTGTAAGGCAGATCATGGATCAGCTTCCTCAAATTTGCCTTCCCACAGACAGGTGTCTCCATTTTACCTTTGCTTCATGATGCCCAGTGGTCCAACCAGTCTAGTGATTACCTCACCGCCTCAGAAACGTGGGTTCTATCTCAACCTTGGGTGTTGCCTGAGAAGATTTTTCCGTTTCCTCTCACATCCCAAAGGTGTGTGGATTGGTAGGTTAATTGGCCACTGCAGATTGCCCCTACGAGAACAGCGAGTGGCCAGATTCCATGCTATTGATGGATAGAATTCAAGTGGAGTCTAGAGTGAACCTCAAAATAAGCTTTCTCTATTACAAGGCAATATCAACAGGGGAGTTGCCCATCCTGGAATTATTCCTGCACTATCTCTGATCCACTGCTCCCCCAACCCACCATCACCTTATCTCTACCTTACATACAGAATGAAGTTACCATTTTGCAGTCTCAAGCTTCGGTGCCAAGTGTGCTACGTGAGCCGTGTGCCATGCTGTTATTGCCTTGTGAGCAGAGTGGTAAGCTCCCACCCTGGAGCTTATGGATTCCTGCATAGCCCGCTGTGCCAGTAACCAAACATGGGTTACCATCGTTCACTGTAGCCTTCAGCTTGTGGTTGTGGTCTGTTGGATTAGTTCCAACCAGCCCTGTCTACCTTTTGCCCTGTAGCCCCTCTCGTTATCGTCATGACTACCTTTCTTTGACTGTATGATGCAAGCTATCAAAGCAAGGCGTATGATCTCAATGTATATTTCAAACAAGATTGTGGTGTTGCTCTGTGACTTTCCTTGCTGCCACTATCGATAGTGCACAACGTTAAGCAATCCAGTGGAAGGCAGCTTGAGAGAACTGGTGAAATGAGAAAACAAGTCAGTCTTAAGTTGCATATGGTGGGAGGATGGACAGGACAAAATGAATACCCTTGATAGGATGGAGCAAGGGATGGTGTGGTGATTACCTGTTTATGAAGCTTCAGCACCTTGTTTTCACTTTCCATTTCAGATTAACATTTTTTGACCTAAAACATTTAACACTTTTAAAAAATTTCCGCAATTACTCGCTGTAACTACCTTCTGTCTGTGTCAGTGACCACTGAACAATTCAGGGCATCAAGCTAAAAAGTATTTGGTATCCTGGGTCGATAAGGTAAAATATTGCATTTTCCTCTCAATTAATTCTCCCCAGAATGGTGTGAAGACACTTCTCCCACTTTTTAAAAAAAAGACATCTATAATCGTAATCACACCATGTTCCAAGCCTTCCCTGCTTATACTCCCCAACCTTTTCTGTGCTACATTGATGACTACATTGGTGCTGTTTCCTGTGCCGAAGCTAAGCTCATTAATTTCATGAACTTTGCCCCTAACTTCCACCCTGCCCTTAAATACACTTAGTACATGCCTGACACCTCTCTCCCCTTTCTCGATCTCTGTCTGCATCTGGAGACAACTGTCTACCAGTTTCTTTTATAAACCTACCGATTCCCACAGCTAACTTGAATATACCTTTCCCCACCTTGCCTCATGTAAGAGTGACATTCCTGTTTCTTGGTTCCTTTGTCTCTGTCGCATCTGCTCCCAGGATGAGGCTTTACGTTCCAAGACATCAGAGGTGTCCACCTTCTTCAAAGAACAGGATTGATGCACCACTGATGCTGCCCTTACTGGCAACTCCTCCATTTCCTGGACATCTGCACTCACCCCATCTTCCCGCCACTTTAACAAGGATAGAGTTCCTCTTGTCCTCGCCTACAACCCCATGAGCCTCCACATCCAATACATTCTCTGCAACTTCTGCCATCTTCAACAGGACCTTACCACCAAAAAAATCTTTAACTCGCTCCCCTCCCACCACCAATTGTCTGCTTTCCACAGGGAGTGCACCCTTTGTGATTCCCTTGTCCTTTCATCACTCTGCACTCATCTCCTTCTTGCCACTTATCTGTGCAAGTGGAAGAAGCACTACACCCGTCAATTCACCTCTTCCCTCACTTCCATTCAAGGCCCCAAATAGTCCTTCCAGGTGGGGTAACTCTTGTGAATCTGGTGGGGTTGTCTAGTGTATCTGGTGCTCCTGATGCAGCCTCCTCTGTATTGGTGAGACCTGAAGTAGATTGTGATCGAACTCTTTTGAACTCCTTCATTCTATCCACAAAAAGATTTCTTGAGACCAACCATTTTAATTCCAAGCCCCATTCCCATTGTGACATGTTGGTCTATGGCCTCCACTTCTGCTGTGATGAAGCCACTTTCGGGTTAGAAGAGCAGCACTTCATATTTTGTTCCAACCTGATGGCATCAACATCAATTTCTCCAAATTCTGTTAATTATTTCCCCCTACCCCTTCCCTCTTCTTCAACTCCCCCTTCTGGCCTCTTGCCTCTTCTCACCTGCTTTTCATCTCTCCCTGGCCTTCTGGTGTCCCTCCTCCTTTCCTTTCTCCTATGGCCCACTCTCCTCACCTATCAGAATCCTCTTCTCCAGTTCTTTCACTCTTCCACCTATCAACTTTTTACTTCATTCCTCTTCCCCCCACCCCCACTCACATGACTTCACCTATCAGCTTCTAGTTAGTCCTCCTTCCCTTCCCCACCCCTCACTTTCTCATTCTAGCAATTTCCCCTTGTTGAAAGGGTCTGATGAAGGTTCTTGGCCTGAAAAGTCGACTGTGTGTTCATCTCCACGGATGCTGCCTGACCTCCTGAGTTTTTCCAGCATTTTATGTGTGTTGCTCTGGATTTCCAGCATCTGCAGAATCTCTTGTGTTTATTATAGTAATTACTTCCTTTATGGCTTTGAATAGTCCTATTACATAACTACTTTAAGATAACTTCTTCTATTCCCTGCGATATTTGTAATTTTTCACTGAAACTGTTACCAGCATAAGGAAAGATATCCGGCATCTAGTGCTGGCAATAGCTGAAACTGCAGCACAACACATTTGATGGAACAGAAGGTTTCCAGGAATGTGGGCAATGAATTGATTGCCCAAATCTTCAGGCCCCGAGAAGCTGATGCTGGTCCACCATTTTGAACTGTTTCAGTTTTTGTCATGGTGATAAATTTGTGATAATGCAAGGATTCAAAGATATATAAACTTATTGAGTCAAAGCTGATTAGGGTACTTAAAATAGTTTTGAAAAGGCAGAGGGAGCAATGATTTGAGAGAGGGTGTATGCTCTGATACTAACAATGGAATTAAATAGAATGAGGCAGGACTGGAGTGGGAACCACAGTGGGGTGCTGCTACTTCTAAATCCAGTGACCAAGGACCAATTCTGACCACAGGGCAATCTGTGTGGTATATGAACATTTCCTATTTGACCTCCTGGATCCCCTCCAGGAGTTCGGATCTCCTCCTGCATCCCAAAGATGCTCTGATTAATGGGTTAATTAGCTACAGTGTAGCATATCTCTGTGTATGTGGATGGTGGGACAATCAGTGGAGTTGATCCACTCATGTGATAGGATAACTTACAAGAAAATAAGTTGGGGGTTACGACTGATGAGGTGGGTCGGAGAGGGTTGAATGGTGTTCTGTGTCAGAAATATACAGATAGGAAAAGATGTTGGACGCTCAGTGGAGCTGAGTGAAGAGGATTGGGCTACATGAAAACAATGCAGGACTGAGGACAGATAATGGGCATGTACTTTATGAGAAACATAAGGTGGGCACCGCTGTCTGGGAAAATGTTCAAATTGGTGTAGCAATAACTAACAGCTTTATTTCCAGACAGTCTGTGTACTCTGCCAAAGAATAACAAAAGCACATTATAAAAGAATGTTGAAGTGTAATTCCTACAGTGCTAAAACTGATTGGACGGTGATCTGTGTTCATTTAGCTATATGCTAATATCACACATATCAATTTGCATAATCCATATGCGTTTTGTAGGTTGCCTGATGTGGCAGAAATCTCCCGGGGTGGCTGTATTAACCTTTATTTCTATGGGAAGTTGTGTCTCTGCTCCAGATGTTGTTCTGCAGGTCATTGTACAGCAGATGGTAACATTTTGTGACAGCCTGTCTTCTGAAGTGGAGGTGGTAATGACAGTTCTCCTCTGCCACACTCGTATGCATATGGAGAGGTCTATAAATGTAGGTCACAGGTTAATGATGGATGGAATTGAAACACCTTGAGTGTCACGGCACCTGTACTTGTTGTTCCTTCACAAAAATGTCGTCGTTTTCTGAGTCACATATGGCTATCTGAACCCTCAAAGGAATCCCCCCCCACCCCCACTGCAATGTTCTAATTTGCGATTTACATGGCAGCAGAAAGTTGAAAGAATGGAGCAGGGTATTTGCAGATTTTTTTAAAAAGCCAAAAAGTGCCAAAATGGTAGATTTCTAACTACAGACCATCTGCTGTATTACAAATGCTGATTTATGGACAGGTGTAGATGGGAGTGAGTTCAAAGTTCAAGGTTCATTGTATTGCCAAAGTGTGCATGTACAATACAACTCTTGATATTTGTCACATAACATTATTAAGAAGGCTGTTTATGTATATATGATCTTTAATGACAGAACTAGTTTTGCATTGCTCTTCATTTATAATAATTGTTTTAATTCAGCTTGTGTGTGTGTTTTTAATGCCATTCATTACAATATTGTGGTGGTATTTTTACGATATTGGCTGATTTTTATGTATTATCTTACTAATGTATAAAATTGACTAACGAATAGCTACAAAAAAAAGAACATAGATTCAGAGTTAAACAGCACAAAAGCAGACCTTTCAGCCCAATTTGCCCATCCTTACCCAAGATGTGTATGATAATCCTGTTTGCTTGTAGAGTTTAAGGTTAATGCAGCCCTCCCAGAGGATTTTGGCCACATCAAGTAGACTAAAGTATTCATTCATTACCTTAGGATAGCCTGTGTAAACAACTGAAGCATGTTAGAAAATAAATTTCTGCAGTGAGTTTTGCCATCAAATCTATTTATCAATACTGAAAAATAAAGGGATGACAACAAGTTAGGGGTGGGTGCAGGGTGTGGTTTCTGAGGAGCAGAGGAGAAAACACGTTTTTCCTGAAATGAATGGTACCCTTTGGGAACTTTCAAATATTATCGCAATATTTTTCTCAATTGCAATCCTTTCAATATTTATTGTTTATTTATTAAATAATAATTATTATTTCTTTTACTACTTTTGTATTTGCACAGTTTGTTGTCTTTTGCACATTGGTTGTTTTACTGTCCTGTAGGGCCTGGCCTTTCCTTGATTCTGTTCTCTTTCTTGGACTTACTGAGCAAGCCCACAAGAAAACAAACCTCAGGGTTTTATATGGTGATGTATATGTACTTTAATAATACATTTACTTTGAACTTTGACCTTTGACACAGGAGTTGACCCGCTCCCGAAATAGAATGATCTATTGCAAACTCTGTTTTTATTCAAACGCATTCTCCTTTTCTCTGGCTGAGAAGGGCTACAAAGAAATTCCTGCCCATTATATCACATGATATAGCATGCAATCTATTAACAATGCCAATAGTGAATGATAACTGAATAAATAGATTAATTGTGATTGCATGCAATTTTCGTACTTCCAATTCTGACTGGTTTATACTTGATGAGAAAATGTAAGCTATTGATTTGCTTGGCATTTTCCAGATGGTAAGAATGTTAATCGCTGCACACAAAATTACTGTAGATTAAAATCCTGAAAAAAAAAGTCCTTTCCACACACTAATAAAATGGAGTTCAGCTCCCAGCTACTCCTCAAGGAAATAAGTGATAGTAGATTTTAAAAAATACGCAAAACAATGCTACTTAATTACTGAGAATTTAATATTTTTATGAACCTAAATTTAAAAACTGGTCTCATCAAACAAAAAGCTCAATCCCTGGAAGTGCCTGTCAGAATGGTTTGGGAATATGGGTAGAGTGTGTGTGCTGTTTGTGGCTAAACGTGTTTGGGGTATATGATTAGCATGTTAGCATCTGCTGGCAAAGAATCTACATTGGCCATTCACATTTCCCTTAACGGTTACAGAAAAGGCAAAAATTTCCATAAGAACAAGAGCTCCCACCCACAGCATTCACTGGTTGAATTCTCTTCAAGTGCCAAAATGATGATACACAGAAGTACATGTATGCCAAGCAGGAGCAGCTGATCTCCATCACAACGGCGAGAATGCAACTTCCATATTTTTAATGCCTCTGGTGTAATACTTCCCAAGAGGATTATCAAAGCTTGGTCGGTGGAAAGTTTTAGAAGAAGAGACAGAAAATTCCTGAGTTTTGGACCTTGCAAGCTGAAGACATGCTGTTGAGGATGGAGCAAATAGAAGCAAAGGTAGCAAGAGGCTCTTGGATATGATGGGCTAGGGTGGAATTGAAAATTGGCGTGGTACGAAGAGGTTTGAAAATGTGGATGAGAATTTTAAATCTGAAGTATTGTATTCAAGATAGCTCAGTTAGTATAGGCTTCTTTGTGGCTTTTTGCAGCTCCTATATTCTTGTAGTTTATAGTAACACACACAAAATGCTGGAGGAACTCAGAAGGTCAGGAAGCATCCATGGAAATGAACAGACATCCAACGTTTCGGGCTGAGACTGGAAAGGAAGGAGGAAGATGCCAGAATAAAAAGGTGGGAGGAGGGGAAGGAGGATAGCGAGAAGGTGATAGGTGAAGCAGGTGGGTGTGAAAGGTCATGGGCTGGAGATGACGGAATCTGATAGGGGAGGAGAAAGGGAAGGAGGAGGGACATTGGGGGAGGTAATAAGCAGGTGAGAAGAGGTAATGGGCCAGAGTGGGGAATGGGAGAAGTGGGAAGGGGAGGGAATTTTTTTTTTACTGGAAGGAGGAATTGAGATTCATGCCATCAGGTTGGAGGCTACCCAGATGGAATATAAGGTGTTGCTCCTCCATCCTAAGTGGCACAAGAGGAGGCCAAGGGCTGACGTATCAGAACGGGAAACGGAAACAAAATGTTTGGCCATCAGGGAATTCCACTTTAGGCATATGGACCGGAGGTGTTTGATGAAGCAGTTCCCCAATTTACGGTGGGTCTCACCAATGTAGAGAAGGCTGCAACTGGTGCACCGGACACAATAGACGACCTCAGCAGATTCACTGTTGAAGTGTTGCCTATCCTGGGAGAACAGTTTGGGGCCCTAATTAGAGCTGAGTGCGGGGGTGTATGGGCGCATGTAGCACTTTGGCCACTTGCAGGGATAAGTGCTAGGAGGGGTTTTAGTGGGGAGGAATGAATGGAAAAGGGGATTGCAGAGGGGGGCGATCCCTGAAGAAAGAGTGGGTGGGGAATAAATATGTCTTTCCTGGTAGGATCCTTTTGGAGATGGTGGAAGTAGCGGAGAATGGCGTGTTGGATATGGAGACTCATGGGATGGTAAGTAAGGACAAGAGGAACTCTATCACTGTTATGGACTCAGAAAGATGGTGTGAGAGCTTTAAGGCCCCCTTGATGGGGGATTCTTGTAAGCTATGTTCTTTTATCTCTGTTCCCATTCTCTAACTACCCCCATTCACTCATGATCAGGAAATCTTGTTTTCAGCTTATCCCTTGGTCCATCTAGATATTACAGCATTGTATTTTACTGCAATTTAACAGGCTTGTTTTGTCTGCTATTAGCTTTGATTCAAGGTCTTTGTCCTGAAATTGGTTGATATTACCTGGTTGTTCAAACCACCTTGGTGGTCAAGAAAACACCGCAGCGTCTCCACTTCCTGAGGAGACTGAGGCGAGTGAGGCTCTATTTTAACCAGTTTTTACAGGAGCACCTTCAAGAGCATCCTGACCAGCTACATCACCGTTTGGAATGGGAATTGCCAAGCATTTGAGCGCTAGTCACTAAAAAGATTGCATGGAATGCTGAGATGCTGGGGTCTTTCTTCCACCCATTAGAGATATTAATCAGAAGGTTGCATAATTGTCATTAGGGCCCTTAACATTCTCAGTGATCCCTCCCAACCATTCAACAATCTTTTTGATCCCCTACCATCAGGCAGGGAATACTGTAGCATCAGGACTGGAAGTGTTAGTATGGGGAACAGCTTCTTCCCCCACGCCAAAAGACACTAAACTCGTTGCCACCACTTAGGTCTCATCACATACGAAGCTCCGATAGCATTACTGTTTACTTTTTAACTTGTGTCATATATGCACCTTATTATTTGTTAATTTATTTGTGTGTGTGTGTGTGTGTGTGTGTGTGTGTGTGTGTGTGTGTGTGTGTGTGTGTGTGTGTGTGTGTGTGTGTGTGTGTGTGTGTGTGTGTGTGTGTGTGTGTGTGTGTGTGTGTGTGTGTGTGTGTGTGTGTGTGTGTGCGTGCGCGTGTGCGTGCGTGTGTTATGTACTGTGTTGTGCACTTTGGTTCAGGAGAATGCTGTCATGTTTGGTAGTGCACATGTGTATGGTTGAATGACAATAAATCCACTTGAACTTGAAATGTTAGCTCAGTTTCTCTTCCCATAAATGCGACTGGGTATTTCCAACATTGTTCAAAGTTTAGATTTCCAGCATCTGCATTCCCTAAAATTTCTGTTGGCCAAGTAGATGTTATGCAAGTTAGGGCACTGCAGTAATGACTTAGATGCCTTCAAGTTGATGATAGGCCAGCTGAGGAATGAAGTCAAATCTTGAGGCTGCTGATGTGGGTAAACATTAACAAAGTCAGGTAATTGTAGACAGTAGGAAGTGGTAAAACTAAACGAGCCACAAGACTTCAGACGGTGGAATCTGCAGTAACTGCCGGAGGACCTCAGTGTGCTGGTAAATTGGTTTACTACTGTCATATGTACCAAGGTCCAGGAGCTGTCCAAGACCATCAAGTTGAGCCGCATTTGTGGAAGGATGGGAATTGATGATAATTCTTTTCCACTTCTCCTTCCTAATAACAGATACTAAGCTCGTCCAGCAGATTGCTTGTGGCTCCAAGTTGAGGGAGGAATAGGATGGCAGCCTCTAGCTTAAAACCATCAAATCCGCTGGAGAAACATGATGAAATTAGATGGATGTGGCTATTAGCTGGGCACGGCAATAGGAGTTGGAGGCTGTAAAGGAGAGAAGGTACTCATAGGGACAGTCATTATTATTGTGAGATGGGTATTAAAGAACGAGGATTTTAAAGGCGGGTTGGGATGGGTGGAGCAAAGTGAGACAATGAAATGTGGCACTGCCATAAGCGTAGAAGGGAAGACCAAAATTTGATCTGGTGATGAGAACCCTGCAGACACAACTGCAATGTGGCTCATCAAAATGGGGAAAATTTAGCAGAATGGGAAGTGGATCTAGATGAGATTCAATCCAATCTGCCACTTGTCAGATGGTTATGCCTGGGAATCTCCCTTCCCACCCGCTAGAACCCTCTGCAGGGCCCAACTGGGCATACGCAGGTCATGACTGGCCTCATTTCTATCCGTCGCAAATCATTAATATTCTGTGAAAAGCCAAAACATAAAACTCACTTCATTTGACTTTGTATTCTTAAGCTATTGGCATTCAACACAAATAATCATTAAAAAAAAACCTGAAGATTACAATTGATCAGAACATGTAAGAGGCGGACCTTAAAAGCTGTGTTGTGGTGTTATCTCACATTCTTACAATGCAGTAGCACAAATCATTGAAGTTCCTGGAGAATTTCACTCTCCATCTTTAATTATTCTGGTACATTTTCTTTGAACGGGGTGAAGAGTGCCCATTAAGCAATGCTGGCAGTGATATTTTCAAGAGCCATGTTAATCGGTTTATTGTTGTCACATGCACTGAGCCAACAGATGTTTTGCCTGCCATCCACACAGGTCATTTCACAACAGTACATTAAGGAGATAAGAAGGGAAAAGTGGTAACAGGATGTGATGTTACAGTTACAGAGAGAGTGCAATGCAAACAGACAATAAGGGGCAAGACAAGGTAGATTGTAAGCTCAAGCGTCTGTTATACAAGAGGTCTGTTCAATATTCCTGTAAAAGTGGGACAGAATCTGCCTCGGAGTCTGGTGTTAGTTTCATTTGCTTTTGTATCTTCTGCCTGATGGAAGGTGGGGGGTAGAAGTGTTATGCAGGCTGAGAGAGGCCTATGATTATGCTGGCTGCTTTTCTGAAGCATCAGAAAGTGTTGACCGAGTCCGTGGAAGGGAGGCCGGTTTTCACAATGTGCTGAGCTCTGTACACAACTCTCCATAGTTTCTTGCTGCCTATGTCAGAGCGGTTGCCCGACCAGGCTGTGATGCATCTAGATAGGATCTATTAAGCTTGCTGAGAGACAATGAGTTCATGTAGAATTTCCTGAACTTCCTGAGGGATAGAGGTGCTTTTGCACTTTCTTGACCATGGTGTCTATGTGGCTTGACCAGGACAAGCTTTTGGTGATGTTTGCCTCTAGGAACATGAAGCTCTGAACCATTCCCACTTCAGCATCATGTGCGCTCTCCTGCTCTCTGATGTTAGAAACCGTCTGTTTTGATTTGCTGACTTTGAGGGAAAGATTGCTGTTATCCATCACCTTCCTTTTCCTAGACTCATTGTTCCTTGAGATTCGGGCCATTATGGTGGTGTCATTTGCAAACTTGTAGAGTTTACCACACCGTGATGAGTGTATAAAGTGTAGAAGGCGGAGGACGTAGACTTATGAGGCACTCGTGTTGAGGATAATTGGGATGGCAGTATTGCTGCCTATTGTTACTGATTGGTCAAGAAGTCAAGGATCCATTTACAAAGGGAGAAGTTGAGTCCTAGGTTCAAGAGTTTGGTGGTGAGTTTGCTTGGAATGATAGTATTGAAGGTAGAATTGCAGGCAATAATCTATAGTGCAATGCAGGTGTCTTTACTGTCCAGATGCTTCAGAGATGAATGTAAGGCCAAGGAGGTGGTGTCTGCCACGGACCTATTTCAGCAGTAGGCAATCTGCAGTGGGTTAAGGACTTCTGGGAGGCTGGAGTTGATGTATGCTATGACAATCCTCGCAAAGTACTTCATGGTGATGGATATCAGATTCACCAAACAGTAGTCATAAATGCACGTTACCTTACTGTTCTTTGGGACTGGGAAAATAGTGGTCTTTTAAAGCAGGTGAGAACCTTGGATTGAACCAAGGTTTGATTAGAAATGTCTGCAAGTACCCTCAACAGCTGATTTGCGTAGGATCCAAGGACACAGCCAGGGACACCATGTCAACCAGAAACTTTTGGGATGTACTCTCTCTGGAAGACTGATCTGACATCTGCGACGGTGACTCTGGGTACTGGTACCTTGGAGGCTTTCGGGGCTGGTGGTGATATTTCAATTCTCTCTGTTCAAGAAATACATAGAATGCTTTAAGCACCTTGAGAAGGGATGTACTGTTGTCAGCAATACCTGCACAAAATGCTGGAGGAACTCAGCAGCCCAGGCAGCATCTATGGGAAAGAGTACAGTTGACATTTTGGGCCAGGACCCTTCATCAGGCCCAGAGGGAAAAAAGATGAGGATTCAGACTTTAAAAAAAAAAGTGGGGGGAGGAGAGGGAGAAACACAGGGTGATGGGTGAAAGTGGGAGGGAGGGAAGGGTGAAATAAAGAGCTGGGAAGTTGATAAGTGAAAGAGATGCAGGGCTGAAGAAGGGGGAATCTGATAGGTGGGGACAGAAGGCCACGGAAGAAAGAAAAGAGGGTGGAACATCAGTGTGAGGTGAAGATAAGGTGAGAGGGGGAAAATGGGAATGGGAAATGGTGAAGGGGAGCTGGGCAAGGGAGCATTACCGAAAATTCGAGAAATTGATGTCCATGTCATTGGGTTGGAGGCTACGCAGAAGGAATATAAGGTATTGCTCTTCCAACCTGAGTGTGGCCTCATCGCGACAATAGAGGAGGCCATGGACTGACATGTCAGAATGGGAATGAGAAGTGGAATTAAAAGGTGTGGCCACTGGGATATCCTGCTTTTTCTGGTGGATGGAGCGTAGGTACTCGGAGAAGCGGTCTCCCAATCTACGTCAGGTCTCACCGATATACAGGAGGCCACACCGGGAGCACAGGATACTGTAGATGACCACAACAGATTTGCAGGTGAAGTGTCGCCTCACCTGGAAGGACTGTCTGGGGCTCTGAACAGTAGTGAGGGAGGAGGTGTAGGGGCAGATGTAGCACTTGTTCTGCTTGCCAGGTTAAGTGCCAGGAGGGAGATCAGTGGAGAGGGACAAGTGGATAAGGGAGTCGCACAGGGAGTGATCCCCGCAGAAAGCGGGGGGAGGGAGCACATTTTCCTTCACCATTCCCCATTCCCATTTTTCCTCTCGTCTTATCTCCTTACCTGCCCATTACCTCCTGTTGGTGCTCCTCCCCCTTTCCTTTTTCTCTATGGCCTTTGGTCCTCTCCTATCAGATTCCCCCCTTCTCCAGCCGCGTATCTTTCACTTGTCAATTTCCCTGCTCTTTACTTCACCTCTCCCCCCTCCAGGTTTCACCTATCACCTTGTGCTTCTTCCTCCCCTCCCATCCCCCCCACCTTCTTGATCTGACACCTCATCTTTTTTCCTCCAGTCTTGAAGAAGGGTCTCGGACCGAAACGTCGTCTGTTTACTCTTTTCCGTAGACGCTGCCTAATCTGCTGAGTTCCTCCAGCGCTTTGTGTGTGTCGCTTGGATCTCCGGCATCTGCAGATTTTCTCTTGGCTGTGTCAGCAATGCCTCCTGACTTTGTTCTGTAGCACCTGCCACAACTGACAGCTGGTCTGGAGCTTGAAGTTGTCTATTGGCATCTCTGATGGCTTTACAAGGGTCGTACCTCGATTTCTTGTACAGGTCACGGACACCTGATTTGAATGCTGCAGACCCGGACTTCAGTAAGGAGCAAATCTCAAGGCTTTGATTTGGGAGCACCCAGATGGATGTCTTTGATACACAGTTCTCTACACACTTGCTGATATGACAGTGATGACATACTCATTAAGATTGGCTGCTAAGCCTAGACGTGAAAATGACTATCCAGCAGAGATAAAATGGCAGTAGAGTAAAGTTAACAGTGTATGTGATTGATTCAAGCTTTGTATTTCCTGAAGAAGGGTCTCAGCCTGGTACGTCAACTGTTTATTCATTTCCACAGATGCTGCTTGACCTGATGAATTCCTCCAGTATTTTGTTTGTGTGGCTTTGGATTTCCAGTGTCTAAGACTTTCTTGTGTTTAAGCTTTATGTATGCCTGGTTAAATATTGGGGGTCCTGGGGACCATTTTTGGATTGCTACAATAATCACAGGTACCAATAGCCCCACCTATTGTTGCCTTCAATAAACAAGAGTTGCTTTGCATTGTGTTTAACGAAGGAGGCCATTCAGTCAATTGGACCCATGCTGCTTAAGCTCAACCAAACTCATTGACCCTTCAGCCCTTCAACTTGTTCCCTGCCATGTGTCCATAAACTCCCTCTCACCAAAGGAGTAACAGAGACCAGCCAGTCAACCTGCTAGCGTGTGTCTTTGAGAGGAAACTGGAACCCAGCATTCAAGGTCTCTGATGCACTCTGCTACCTCCAATAGGTGACTAGCTGAAAATTGAGGAGGCAGTTTCATTCATTTACCTTCCATCCTCCCAAATACCTCAATCCTTTTCATGTTTAAACACCTCCTGAACGGGAAGTCCTCTCCTTCTCTGGACTCTCAATCAGTCGGTGATCCACGTCTACTGATAAATCTCAACCGACCCTGGCCAATGGATGTGATGGACACAGTTACTGTTACAGTCACAGTTACTGCCTCACAATTCCCAGAATCTGGATCTATTCTTTATTAAGACCATAAGATATAGGAGTAGAATTAGGCCATTTGGCCCATCGAGTCTGCCCTGCCATTTCATCATGACTGGTCCATTTCCCTCTCAGCCCCAATCTCCTGCTTTCTCCCCATATCCCTTCATGCCCTGATGAATCAAGAAACTTGACAGATCTGTGTGGAGTTAGCATTTTCTGCTGGGTGATCCAGTTTCCTTCTAATGATCCACTGTTGGGTTTCATCTCTTCTGTAAAGTACCCATTATTGTCGTTGAGGGACAATGGAATGAAGTTAATAGGTATGTGAGAGAGAATATGTTGTGGGGCTACAGAGAAGCAAGAAGGGAAATAGGACTGATCGTATTACTCTGTTAGAAACTAGCTGAATGGCTTTCTGTGTCACTGGCAGTGAAGGATGTCCCCTGATGCAAAGGCTGGAAGAGTGCGTGATTGGCTTTAATAATGAGCGGCTGGTTAGAGATTTGGCGGCCTTTCAACAGCTGCCAATCAGCAGGTCAAATGTCCTGGCCCATATTATCACTGTGTCAGCTAGTTTTCATTTGAGTCAGGATGACAATGCACAATAATCTCATGGAGTGAAATGTTTGCAACTGAATGTATGTTTTGGAAGGAGATGCAAAGGAGGGCAGTGACAGGTTTCTCATTGGCAAAGCCCAAGGGTCAACACTGGGTGAAATAAATTGGATGGGAATGAGATTGGCAAGTGTTTACTCCAGCTGGCACGTTGGATGAGAATGTGGTTGGGAGTGTAGGATGTACCAGTTGGTGTTGCAGTTGCAATGTCACATCCCTCGATGGGGCTGTCAGATGGATGCGGAAGGAAGCTATCAACATTTCTGGGCTGGGATCAAGCCTGGGACAGTGACTTGAGAGTAGGAAGTCTGAAGAATCCTGAAGAGATGGCTGTAGGATTTTATTGGCCTGGCAGCAGGAGAATGTCTTGGGGGAGGTAGAGATTGGAAGGCAAAATGAATTTAAAAACAAACTGGAAATGGAAGTTTTGGGATTAAATCCCATGAGGCAGTGAAAAGTTGCACACAAAAAGAAACTATTTACATTGGCCTGATTACATGGAGATTCAGATAAATGCTGTATATCCTTACAGTAATACCACGAGTGACCAGTGGTATTCCCTCGAAAGTTTTGCAGACAGACGTCTCTACCATTTCCATTAGAACACACACGATTCCCTCCAGCTGGCAAAACGTTGAAAATCTCCGTTAATTACAGTCCTTTTGAGAAAGCAAATTCTGGAGCAACTTCTTTCAATTGTGACACAGAACAGCAGTAAATTTAAAAACAATTGAAAATTTATCTTCTATCATTGCCACTTTTAATCTGCTTGTGAAGTTTACCACTAAAACCAATAGAGCTGCATTTTGAAAGTATCATTTACACACTCTGCTGAGTGCAAATGACTAAAAATAATCGAGAAATCAACACTGAGGTATGTTAATACATAACAGGCTGAAAGTGTTGTTTGGTATCATATATTAACCTTGGGATTAATTGAAGGCAATTTCTTGTTAAACGTTCATATGTAAGTGCCCCTATGACTTGCATAGCCCAACTGGGATGCTTTGGTAGGGATGAAGGAGTCGAGGCCAAGGGTTTGGAAGGTGCAATTGAAGAAGCATTGGATTCTGGTGCAATACATTTTGTAGATGATATATTCTGCACCCATGGTGCACTGATAGCGCAGAGACTGAATGTTTCAGATGGATGTTAACAAAGGAAACTACTTTTGTATTGGATAGTTTTGAGGCTCATGAGTGTTTTTGAAACTGATGCCCATTTCCAGCCACTTTGAAACAGTGACTCCACATTTGCTACCTAACCAGCCTGAATGTTTCCTACCATTTCAGATGTTCACACTGTGATGTTTTACTACATGAGTCTTTACAATATTTTTGCAGAGCATATTGAGATGAGATTACAAGGGCTTATTCACTCTCTTTTCATTTAGTTTTTTTTTTATCACTGCAGCAGTTGGTGGAGAATAAGAAATTTGTGCTCTGGAAATATAGGCACATGGCAGGAAGCTGCATTAACACATTGTGACAATGTATTACGTTATCCTCTCATTACCATATGTTCTATTTTATGCGGTTACTAAATATGCCTTTTTTCCAAAAGCCTTCCAGTGCAGTTATCTTGCTGTTTTGCATGTGTCATCAACTAAGCTCTGCCACCAGTTAAAAGTGCTTCTTCTTCACCTATTTTCACTATTGTCTACACACCAGACTGGTTTAATATTTCAATTTTATCGTCTCTTCATTGTGTGTGTGTATGGTCATGTTGAGAAGTAAAGCTAAGTATGAAGTAAAAGGAGTTAAATACTACAAAAAATAACATTACATTTTCCATTAGCTCTTAGACTTGCCTTTACCAGGATGTCTAAAGTTAAAACTGGATTGTTTAGTTCATTTTTCGAGAAATTAAATCCTGCTTCAATGTTTTGACCATGGGGAGAAATTGTATAGAACTCATTTAGTGACCGAGCCTACCTGTTTAAATCTTCCTTCTTGAGTTCATTAACTCTGTCCTTATCTTTCATCCTGAATTTGTCTATTTTCACTTCCTTGGCTTTGAGTCTTTCAATTCCTAGACTACTTGTCCCTTTGTTTTCAATGTCTGTATCTTTACAATATCACTCACTTCCTTTCATTGTTGCCTATTTTCTTTCACCTTTCTTTTCTCTAATATTTAAAAGAGCTACATTTTCCTTTCCAACAGTTATCCGCAGCCCAAAGAGCTTGTTACCATGGAGAACACTCAGAGCTGAGGAGAGCTGTGTAGCCAAGCAAAGAGATGGGGGAAATCAGTTTCCATCACATTCAATAGGAGGTGATGAGAGAGTCCTTAGGATTTGGGCAGTCTTCTAGCACATGGAACAGGTACTGCTGGTCTTCAGAAACGGTCTGAATTAACCACACTGGAAAAGCGAACAACTCTGAACCTCTCCCCATATCTCAGAACTGGAAAGTCAAACCACCTGCCCATCACACGCCCTCACCGGCTGCCTCTTCAGTTGTTCCACTTTCAAAAGGCATGCTAAGGTTAAGAAATCCAAAACCAGAATTGTTCCAGCCTCTCTCTAAGGTTCACAGCTTTGGAGGGTGGTTTGGCATCCATTTGCTAAACTTTCAATAATACAGACATTTGCTGTTAACTACAGATGTGTACATTTCAAAGAAGGGAAGATTTCTTTCTTTTACATCAATTAAATGGGTATACTCCAATGCAACAATGTTGATGATTAATACTTGATAATTTTCCAATCAGATCCTGGCTGCTAAGGGAAGATGAAGTCCTTTCATTCATAGAGGCCAGTTTTCCAGGTCACTGTTTGGAAATGAACTAGAAGATACAGTTCAGAAGAAGTAGAATATTGTTCAAAGGCAAGGCCTGAAGGTGCATAATTAAGCCTGAGGTATGGGCAATTATAGAGCCGGGATTCCCAACCTGGTGTCAATGGGCCCATCGGTTAATGGCAAGGCCCACTGCATTATATAAAGGGTTGGGAGCCCCTGATGTAGAGGTTAATGAATTGATATTTGGTTGGAATATCCAGATTATCCACTTCTCTGCTTGTAGCCAGGTTCTGATGAGCCAAAAATTCCAAGGTAGCTGTTTACATAATTGCTTCCTGTTATCTTGTTACTGTTGTTAGGTGAGTGATAATAAACTATTTTGTTATCTGGTCTTTGACTTACACACAGACCATTGCCTTGCAATGGTTTTTGATTTCCTGTTTTGAATTTCTTAACCTCCGCACACCTTTTGAAGATAGAGAAAAATATTTAAGACAGAAAGTTACGGCAGAAAATAATATGAAGGGTATTGACAAGGAAAGTCAAAATTGCAGATTAGGTGAGATGAGTGACTGTAACTGTAAAAATGGGAGCAATGTGTATTAATCTAACATAACACTTAAATTATGTAAAACAGTGGTGCTGAAGAATTTTGACACAGTAAGTGATATTTTAAAAAAACCTTTAAAACTTTGTAAAATACACCATAAGATCAAAGGCTCTGTAGATGTCTTTCAGCAGCTGACCAATGTTGGAGAATTGGTTCTTTTCCAGTGTGTTAGCAGCCTTGGCTAACCATGACTGTCATAATGTCCCACTCCTGTGAGCTACTTCCTGTGTAATTTATACATGGATTTTGCCACATTTGACAACTTTCAGTATATTAACATAAAATTAGACTGCAATGTTGAGCAAGAGGTGGCATTAAAATTAACTGCCACTGATCAAAGAGAACAGAGATGTCTCTTGGGTTTGAAAGAAAATGCTTAACAATTAGATAGAATACGAGAATAAGAAAACACGGAGCTTTTGAAAAGCCTTCAATACGTGGGAAATCATTTTAAATTCTTGATTATGATTACTATTTGCTTGCAAATTAGCACATCAGTTAATAAATTGCCTTTAATGGCAATGAAACTTACACTTGGAAAGTTACGCAGTGAAACGTGGATTTAAATTAGATCTGTAAGTTTGTCAGTGTCTGCTCCATACAGATAGCTCATTGAATGCCATTACAGGCTGCTTTGGAAATGATGTGCGCATTAATAAGCTGGGACATCTGGTTTCCAGGTTTTTTTCTGATTCATTAACTGACATTGTGGCTATGGCCAGAGGGGATCAGAGTAAACCCTGAGAGAATTCTGCTGCCCCAAGACAGACCCTGATGACTGTCTCAATCCTTTGACCTGACTAAACTTTCCAAATCTGTGCTAATGATTATTCTTGACATTCCCTCTTCTGAAATTTTATAATTTGCCACCTATCAGTATTTGTAATTGCGGCGCAGCCATGAAGCAGTTTTTAAACTTACCACATCTTGTGTGTCATTTAACATTTTCTTGCATCATTTCTGAGAATCATAATATCTTCAGCATTTTTCTGCAATGAATAGTTGCATCAAAGGGGGTCTGGTGCTTCAAGAGTTAAGGGAGAGCAGAAAATTATTAAAGGTTTAAGGAATTAATGATCTCTAAAGCTGGATCTGGCAAATGAAATCATCATGCAACCCCGTCAAGTGATGCTTTTGCACAGCTCAAACAAATGAAACAGTTCTAAATGCTCTAGAGAGAATGATTGAGCAAAAGAAATCTGACTTGATAGTACATGTTGAGGGATGAAATGGACAATGAAGTTTCCATATGTTGTTTTTACTCAGTAATTAGAAACTGTCACACACCGTTTCGTTTCTCAGTTTCCTTGAGCTTATTTGCATGTCAAGGCATCCTCAAAGTGGAAATCCGAGCAGCAAACTGGCACCCAGTTGGGATCTGAGCGAGTGACACATGCACTCCTTCCACCTCGCGGACAACTGGCCAACAGCAGGCACTGGCATCGTCCGGGCAACAAGCGAGTCACCCATGCTATACAGTAGGTCAGATGAACCGCCCTTCCCAGGTCCTAAAATGAGGTTTAGAATTATTTGTCCTCACCGTGAATCAGTCTAGACTGTAACTGCGTTCAACTCAGTTGATTGGCATTCAACTAATACTACAAAATGCAATTTCTTTTAGCATTAATTTGATAGCTAATGCTTGCTTTTTAAAAAAACTCTCGATGTTACAAAAATACAAAAAGCATTTCATACGTTAAATTTCTGGGGAAGAGCACAGAGAGAGGAGAAATATAAATAAGAGCTATCAACCTCTGGACTGAGTGGGTGTCCACAGGAGACAAAGCAGTGGGTTGTGGTGCTGGCAGGAATGTCATATTCACAGTGGCACAGCTGTTGGAAAAGGCTGTGTTGGTATCTGCAGCATGTTGAAGTGTGAAGAACAAAAATGAATCCTATTTCTCAGGAGAGTCCTGCATATGTCATGTATATTGTTCCATTAAGCCAATTCATTTATCAACCCACTGAATGCCAATTAAATTGCACAGGATGGTGCAGGTATATGGTGAGCTGTTGGTGCCAAACTTTATTACAGCTGAGGCATTCTGGCATAATATATTTTGCACATTTTTGAAGGTGATAGCTGAAGCTTAAAATAAAAAATAATTTGCTGCCAGTACAAATGGCCTTGGAATACAACTTGAAAGGACTGAGGTCCAAAAGTCAGAATGAACTTACAAATGCAGCACTATTACTGGTTAATACCACTGGAAGCTTTTGTAAGGTTTTTATTTCATTCAATTTATCCCAGATGAAGATGTCAGGGCACAAGTCCAAATGGTGCCAAATGTCCACACAGCGTGGAAATTAAATCAGTGTAATTTCATCAGGATGATTCCAGACTGCAGCTTTTTTTTTTGCTGGATTTACTGCTGTACTTCTGGCTCTGCTTGGCACAGCTGAGCCATTCCTCCCACTTCTCAGCAATACAGGACAAGAATTCACTGAATTCGCCATCTTTTCACAAGGCCACAGTTAACATGATACAAGTGTTATTATTTACAGACAGCATACCTTTATTCTCTGGGAACAAGAGGACCTGCATCTTTAGATGTGCTTTTCTATCACAAAGACAAGAAAATCTGCAGATGCTGGAAATCCAAAGCAGCACACACAAAATTCTGGAGTAACTCAGCAGGTCAGGCAGCATCTGTGGAATAGATCAGGTCAGGTCTGGCAGCACCTCAGTTCTGAAGAAGGGTCTTGGCCTGAAACGTTGACTGTTTACTCTTTTCCATAGGTACTGCCTGACTTACTTTTCTATTATTTTTGCATGTCCATGCCTGTGACTGACATTCTGAAAAATATAGAAAATATTAACTGTGGATCGCCTTTTACTTGGATGTTTTGAAAAGTGGATTTGTCGTAAGGTAGTCTGTATTACATGTGCCTGCTTTTGCAGCGTGGGTCATACTGACCACCATATTGAGAAGGGCAGTGATCGCAGGAAGTGACATCAGTGTATGATGCTTTTTTGATGTCAGTGCTGATCAACTGAATCTCAGCAATACAGCTTATGTAGTCTGTTCACCTGACACATAGACATCCCATTTAGTGACCATAACCATCCTTCACTCATAATTTCATCTGCACTCTGCAGAGGGGCCCTTGGTTGCTGTACGTTAGTTGCTGTTTGATTTGCACTGTTGTTTGAAATAGTGCTTTAGAGTTTTCCACATTTCAAATAAGCACAGAATAATCTGCAAATAATGCTATGGCAGTCATTTATGAATCCATGTAAAAGAAATGGTGGTAATCTGAATCCAGTCCTGAATGGTCTATGCTGACAAAATTTCTCCTGCCCAGTCCCAACATTGCAACTATATTCAAACAAGACATGGCACAACTCGTTTGGGAACTGGAAAATGCTGCACTTGTATGCTTTGCCTGTGGTTGTGGCTTATACGTGTTGTTGAGACAGATTGGAGGAGCTTGAATCTGTAGCTAACTATAGTGTGCTTGACCTGAGAATGATTGATGTTGACACTGGGTCCCAAAAAGGAAATGTGTTCCAAATCTGGCATTATAGCTCTTCCTTGGGTGAGCAAAAAGAAAAGAAAATGGTGTTTGCTCTTTTCAGGAAAAAAAATATAGTTTTCTCAAGTAACTACTAGCAACATACTGTTAGTGTGAGAGTATTGATTATACTTTTTGTGGTAAGGTTTATCTTGCTCTCTCTTGTCTGTGGACAGTTTTTTTCTCTCCTTTCCCTCTTTGTTGCTTCATTTCTTCTGCCTATTATATTATTTTACCTCTTTTGTCCAGATAAATTGTGATTAGAACAAGGTTCATCTATGCAAGAATATACATTCTGAGCTGCAATATAGATTATCAGTCTTGATCCAATTTTTTCCCAAAACTGAAGTTTAAAAGAAAAGCAGAAAATACTGGAGTTACTTAGGTCAGGCAGCAACTGCAGAGATAAGGTAAATAAATCCAGAATCAGCAGATTTTTTCTTTTGATTATTTTCCCTGATTTGTTTTGTATGTAAATATTGCAAAAAAGCTCAATGAAATACAGAGTTTAATTTTGCACAGTTCACATTTTGAATTTAGCATTTTTATAAACAAGGAAACTGACCAATCTTCGAGAAAACTAAAGAAATCTGTCTTATCTAAGTACATTTTTTAATGAAAATTTTTCGGCAGTTGATCAAGACTTTATGGTTTTTAAAAAAAAATTGTAGGTCACCATATGAACTTAAGAAATGAAAGAGATTAGATTAGCATTATTTGTAACACGTATACCAAAACATACAGTGAAATGCATTGTTTGTGTCAATGACCAACACAGCGCAGGATGTGCTGGGGGAGGCCTGCAAGTGTTTCCATGTTTCCAGCACCAACACAGCATGCCCACAACTTACAACCTTAACCCACGTGTCTTCAGAATATAGGAGGAAACGCGAGCACCTCGAGTAACCCCACACAGTCAGATGGAGAATTCTTCGAGTCAGTGGCAGGATAGTACCGTGATCTTCCAATCGCTGGTGCTGTGAAGTATTGTGCTAACCCTTGCACTACTGGTGTTGTTTTCTGCTGCATAAATTCAGTCAGCCAACTTAGGCTGATTCAAAAAAATACAGCTTAGTTCCTTCTAACTTACTCTTACGATTTGCTTCAGTGCATGAGCAATGAACAAGTAATGAACATTAACTGACAAATAAAAGAATAGCCAACCACCTTTTTTTAAAAGAAAAACGAACAGTTAAAAGGTTTATATATTATAGAGCAAAAATTATTAAGGTGACATTTTAAAAAAATAAAGTGCATGGCAGAAACTGAAAGAATAAAAACACAATTGATATCAAAGGAAATTGAATGTCAATTGATATTGCTAGAGTTATTTTTTCTATTTATTTAGATACAGCTTCTGGCCCTTCAGGCCATGCCATCCTAGCCATGACAAACCCGACTCACCCTTACTAATCACTGGACAATTTACAATTAACCTAATTGGTATGTCTTTGGACTGTGGAAGGAAACCAGAGGACCTGGAGTAAACCCACCCATTCCATGGGGAAGACTTAGAGACACTTTACAGAAGGTGCTGGAATTGAAATCCAGCCCTGACCGCTATGCTACCATGGCAAATTGATAGCTCCTCATCTGTTAATTCAATTGCTAAGCATTGAGCACTTTTTAAAGGTAATGATATATCCATTTGCACCTAAATAAGGTGTAAACAGCTTATAGTGATCTTGCATAACAAATGGAAGCTTCTTAAAGCGTGATTATAACCCAGAAAAGTAAATCACTAAATAAGCTCTATTAAAACACAAATTAAAAAAAAAATACAGATGTGAAATCTGGTTTCATGGTTTGCAACATTTTGCAGAACTTGCATTAAAATTTGAAGATGCAAAATAATATAAAGACACAAACATGAGGTAGTCTACCGATGCTGGAAATCCAAAGCACCACACACACAAAATGCTGGAAGAAATCAGCAGGTCAAGCAGCATCTATGGAAATAAATAGATCATTGACATTTTGGGCTGAGACTCTTCTTCAGGACTGAGAAGGAAGTGGGAAGATGCCAGAACAAAAAGATGAGGGGAGGGGGGAAATTAAACATGTTAGTACATATGAAGGAACAAATCAATGTCAGTTTGACAATCATAAAAGCTAAATGGCTGGATACTGAGGTGGGGACCATACCAGAAAACCTGATGGAAAGTCCCAATTCTATGATGCACCTAAAATGCTAAGCATATTCTAACACAAGTACAGAAATGTCGAACTGATTTTCTGAACTTCCATTTTTTTTTGTTTGGATGAAATGAGAATGTCCAGATTCTGATACAAAAACAATGCCCTGAGCACACCTGAAACTTATACGAACAGCTGATTTTGCATTTTCAACCAAGTTAATGTTTGTACAGGCTTTCCACAAAATCCATTTTTCAATTAGATAGATAGATAGATACTTTATTCATCCCCATGGGGAAATTCAACATTTTTTCCAATGTCCCATACACTTGTTGTAGCAAAACTAATTACATACAATACTTAACTCAGTAAAAATATGATATGCATCTAAATCACTCTCACAATTTAAAAAGTTCTTAAGTAGTTTACTTAAATACATTAAATACAATCAACCCCGGCACTTAACATATCTTACTCCTGGCGGTTGAATTGTAAAGCCTAATGGCATTGGGAGTATTGACCTCTTCATCCTGTCTGAGGAGCATTGCATCGATAGCAACCTGTCGCTGAAACT
The DNA here is from genome assembly GCF_048418815.1 of Hemitrygon akajei. Classification (NCBI taxonomy): domain Eukaryota; kingdom Metazoa; phylum Chordata; class Chondrichthyes; order Myliobatiformes; family Dasyatidae; genus Hemitrygon; species Hemitrygon akajei. Next base: position 165,955,288 of record NC_133128.1, on the reverse strand, counting down.
GCTTCTCTGTCTCTGGATGGTGCTATGTAGAGGATGTTCAGGGTTTTCCATAATTGACCGTAGCCTACTCAGCGCCCTTCGCTCAGCTACCGATGTTATACTCTCCAGTACTTTGCCCACGTCAGAGCCCGCCTTCCTTACCAGCTTATTAAGACGTGAGGCGTCCCTCTTCTTAATGCTGCCTCCCCAACAAGTCACCACAAAGAAGAGGACGCTCTCCACAACTGACCTATAGAACATCTTCAGCATCTCACTACAGACATTGAATGACGCCAACCTTCTAAGGAAGTACAGTCGACTCTGTGCCTTCCTGCACAAGGCATCTGTGTTGGCAGTCCAGTCTAGCTTCTCGTCTAACTGTACTCCCAGATACTTGTAGGTCTTAACCTGCTCCACACTTTCTCCATTAATGATCACTGGCTCCATATGAGGCCTAGATCTCCTAAAGTCCACCACCATCTCCTTGGTCTTGGTGATATTGAGACGCAGGTAGTTTGAGTTGCACCATATCACAAAGTCCTGTATCAGTTTCCTATACTCCTCCAACAGGTCTGAAGTCATTCAACTCCTTTGGTTGTGGTTTCTTCGGTACCGGGACAATACAGGATGTTTTCCACTGTCTGGGTACTCTTCTCTGCTCCAGGCTCATGTTGAAGATGCGCTGTAGTGGTTCTCCCACTACAAAGCCAAAGATAAGTTTGGATTTTTTTTTGTTTCAATGAAACGTGAAATGAAAGAGAGATAAAACTGGTAATGAGTGGGAGGTCAACATATTTCATGCACAGATGCCCATTCTGTTGCTGATAAGACCCCAAGACAGTGTGCTGAAAAAAGTAGGTTTTCCCAGAGAAAGAAGATCAAAGTGCATCTTTTTGATTTCTACTCCACTGCCTTGCAGTCAAGGTCATGATGAGAAGAGTGGTCTTGGGGACATGTCTGAGAGATGGTCCAATTGTGGTAACCTGAAGGCTATGTTTGGCACATTCATAACCTCAGAATCAGAATCTAGTTTAATATCACAATATATATTGTGAAATCTTAATTGTGAAATTAAGTAAGTTATGCAAAAACAGAAATTTTAAAAAAAGTATTGAGATATTGAATTGACTTTATTACATCCTTCATATACATGAGGAGTAAAAATCTTTACATTATTTCTCCGCCTAAATGTGCAATGTGCAATTTATAGTAAATTACAGTCAATATAACATAGAAATACAGTTGTGTCAGCAGGAATTGATCAGTCTGATGGCCTGGTAGAAGAATTCATGGTTTCAATGTCCATTTAGAAATCGAGGGAGGGGTAATTATATCTGAGGAAGAATGGACAACAATATGGAGGTATCAATGGAAGTGTACCAGTTCACAGAAATGGAAGGAGTTTGGATGGAAAAACTTGATAAGATATTTTATTACACCCTCTCAGAAATCCCATTATGATAGTAACCTTCCTGTTTGCTGGAGAAATTGTGGAAATCAAAATGCAAATCATTATCATATTTTTTGGGACTGCCCTGTTATCAAAAATATTGGAGGGGGATACACAATGCCCTACAAGTCATCTTTAAATGTGAAATACCCTTGGAGAGTAAGACCATATATTTTGGATATATACTTCAAGAATGGTTGAAAAGAGATAAATATTTAATGAATATACTGTTGGTGGCTGGTAAAAAGACTCTTACTAGGAAATGGTTATCACAGGAGAGCCCAACTTTAAATACATGGATGGAAATTACAATGGACATTTACAAAATGGAGAAGATAACAGCATCTGTTAATCATAAGCTGGAACAATTTGATTCATACTGGGAAAAATGGTTTAACTACATAATGCTTCATAGGCCTGATTCTATTCTCACAAATCAATGAATATGTTGTAAAAAAAAATCACTCCCTACTTGTACATAGTTCTTTCCTTTTGCTTGTTTTCTCTTGCCACTCTTTCTATAAGTGTATACCTCAGATAAATACTTTGTGGAGATTTGTGATATATATGATTATATGATACATATGTGCAATGTCTGAAATTCATCTTATGGAAATGTTTGATGAACTTCAATAAAAAAAATTACAAAAAAAAAGAAATTGAATGGCAGAGGGGAAGTGTGACAAGAGTCCTTGATGAGCAAGAATTAGTGGGAAGTTTGAAAACTGGGAGCTTTTATAAACCAACAGAAGGCAACTAAAGAGATATAAAGAAGGAAAAGATAGAATATGGTATCTAGCAAATAATGTTAAAGAGTATACCAAGAGTTTCTTCAGATATATAAAATGAAAAAGAGAGACAAGAATAGATATTAGACCACCAGAAAAGATGCTGGAGTGGTAGTAATGCGGACAAGGAAACTGAATAAATATTTTGCACATGATGAAATAGAATAGTACAGCACATTACAGGCCCTTCGGCCCACAATGTTGTGCTGACCCTCAAACCCTACCTCACATATAACCCCTCACCTTAAATTCCTCCATATACTTGTCTAATAGTCTCTTAAACTTCATTAGTGTGTCTGCCTCCACCACTGACTCAGGCAGTGCATTCCACGCACCAACCACTCTCTGAGTGAAAAACCTTCCTCTAATATCCCCCTTGAACTTCCCTCCCCTTACCTTAAAGCCATGTCCTCTTGTACTGAGCAGTGGTGCCCTGGGGAAGAGGCGCTGGCTGTCCACTCTGTCTATTCCTCTTAATATCTTGTACAGCTCTATCATGTCTCCTCTCATCCTCCTTCTCTCCAAAGAGTAAAGCCCTAGCTCCCTTAATCTCTGATCATAATCCATACTCTCTAAACCAGGCAGCATCCTGGTAAATCTCCTCTGTACCCTTTCCAATGCTTCCACATCCTTCCAATACTGAGGCAACCAGAACTGGACACAGTACTCCAAGTGTGGCCTAACTAGAGTTTTATAGAGCTGCATCGTTACATCGCGTCTCTTAAACTCTATCCCTCGACTTATGAAAGCTAACACCCCATAAGCTTTCTTAACTACCCTATCTACCTGTGAGACAACTTTCAGGGATCTGTGGACATGTACCCCCAGATCCTCCACACTACCAAGTATCCTGCCATTTACTCTGTACTCTGCCTTGGAGTTTGTCTTTCCAAAGTGTACCACCTCACACTTCTCCGGGTTGAACTCCATCTGCCACTGCTCAGCCCACTTCTGCATCCTATCAATGTCTCTCTGCAATCTTTGACAATCCTTTACACTATCTACAACACCACCAACCTTTGTGTCGTCTGCAAACTTGCCAACCCATCCTTCTACTCCCACATCCAGGTCGTTAATAAAAATCACGAAAAGTAGAGGTCCCAGAACAGATCCTTGTGGGACACCACTAGTCACAATCCTCCAATCTGAATGTACTCCATCCAACACAACCCTCTGCCTTCTGCAGGCAAGCCAATTCTGAATCCACCTGGCCAAACTTCCCTGGATCCCGTGCCTTCTGACTTTCTGAATAAGCCTACCATGTGGAACCTTGTCAAATGCCTTACTAAAATCCATGTAGATCACATCCACTGCACTGCCCTCATCTATATGCCTGGTCACCTCAAAGAACTCTATCAGGCTTGTTAGGCACAATCTGCCCTTCACAAAGCCATGCTGACTGTCCCTGATGAGAACATGATTCTCTAAATGCCATAGATTCTATCTCTAAGAATCTTTTCCAACAGCTTTCCCTCCACAGATGTAAGGCTCACTGGTCTATAATTACCCGGATCATCCCTATTACCTTTATTGAACAAGGGGACAACATTCGCCTCCCTCCAATCCTCCGGTACCATTTCTGTGGACAATGAGGACATAAAGATCCTAGCCAGAGGCTCAGCAATCTCTTCGCTCGCCTCGTGGAGCAACCTGGGGAATATTCCGTCAGGTCCCGGGGACTTATCTGTCCTAATGTATTTTAACAACTCCAACACCTCCTCAACCTTAATATCAACATGCTCCAGAACATCAACCTCACTCATATTGTCCTCACCGTCATCAAGTTCCCTCTCATTGGTGAATACCGAAGAGAAGTATTCATTGAGGACCTCGCTCACTTCCACAGCCTCCAGGCACATCTTCCCACTTTTATCTCTAATCGGTCCTACCTTTACTCCTGTCATAATTGAAGAATGCCTTGGGGTTTTCCTTTACCCTACTCGCCAAGGCCTTCTCATGCCCCCTTCTTGCTCTCCTCAGCCCCTTCTTAAGCTCTTTTCTTGCTACCCTATATTCCTCAATAGACCCATCTTATCCTTGCTTCCTAAGCCTCATGTATGCTGCCTTCTTCCACCTGACTAGATTTTCCACTTCACTTGTCACCCATGGTTCCTTCACCCTACCATTCTTTATCTTCCTCACCGGGACAAATTTATCCCTAACATCCTGCAAGATATCCCTAAAGATTGACCACATGTCCATAGTACATTTCCCTGCAAAAACATCATCCCAATCCACACCCGCAAGTTCTAGCCTTATAGCCTCATAATTTGCCCTTCCCCAATTAAAAATTTTCCTGTCCTCTCTGATTCTATCCTTTTCCATGATATTGCTAAAGGCCAGGAGCGGTGATCACTGTCCCCCAGATGCTCACCCACTGACAGATCTGTGACCTGACCAGGTTCGTTACCTAATACTAGATCTAGTATGGCATTCCCCCAGTTGGCCTGTCAACATACTGTGACAGGAATCCATCCTGGACACACTTAACAAACTCTGCCCCATTTAAACTCTTGGAACTAATCAAGTGCCAATCAATATTAGGGATGTTAAAGTCACCCATGATGATAACCCTGTTATTTTTGCACCTTTCCAAAATCTGCCTCCCAATCTGCTCCTCGGTATCTCTGCTGCTACCAGGGGGCCTATAGAATACCCCCAGTAGAGAAACTGCTCCCTTCCTGTTCCTGACTTCCACTCATACTGACTCAAAAGAGGATCCTGCTACATTACCCACCCTTTCTGCAGCTGTAATAGTATCCCTGACCAGTAATGCCACCCCTCCTCCCCTTTTCCCCCCCCTCTCTATCCCTTTTAAAGCACTGAAATCCAGGAATATTGAGAATCCATTCCTGCCCTGGTGCCAGCCAAGTCTCCGTAATGGCCACTACATTATAATTCCACGTATGTATCCAAGCTCTCAGTTCATCACCTTTGTTCCTGATGCTTCTTGCATTGAAGTACACACACTTTAGCCCTTCTACCTTACTACCTTTATACCCTTTATTCTGCTGCTCTTTCCTCAAAGCCTCTCGATATGTTAGATCTGGCTTTACTCCATGCACTTCTTTCACTGCTCTATCACTCCGGGTCCCATCCCCCTTGCAAATTAGTTTAAACCCTCCCGAACCATGCTAGCAAACATACCAGCAAGGATATTGCTCCCCCTCGAGTTCAGGTGCAACCCATCCAATCTGTATAGGTCCCACCTTCCCCAGAAGAGATCCCAATGGTCCAAAAATCTAAAACCCTGCTCCCTGCACCAACTCCTCAGCCACGTATTCAACTGCCATCTCCTCCAATTCTTACCATCACTATCATGTAGTACTGGCAGCAATCCTGAGAACGCCACCCTTGAGGTCCTGTTCTTCAGCCTTCTGCCTAGTTCCCGAAACTCACACTTCAGCACCTCATCTCTCTTCCTGCCAATGTCATTGCTCCCAACATGTATCACGACTTCTGGTTGCTTTCCCTCTCATACCAGGATGTCATGCACCCGGTCAGAGACATCCCGGACCCTGGCACCCGGGAGACAACCCGGGAGTTTCCTTCTCACGTCCACAAAATCTCCTGTCTGCTCCCCTGACTATAGAGTCTCCAATGATGATAGCTCTCCTCTTCTCTGTCCCATCTTTCTGCACCACAGGGTCAGACTCAGTGCCAGAGGCCCTGCCACCGTGGCTCACACCTGGTCAGTTGTCCTCACCAACAGCATCCAGGACGGTAAACTTATTATTCAGGGGAATGGCTACAGGGGTGCTCTGCACTACCTGTCTACTCTCCTTCACTTTCCCCCCTCGGACTGTCACCCAACGATCTGGTTCCGGCAGCCTAGGTGTGACTACCTCCCTGTAGCTCTCATCTATGGCTGCCTCATTCTCCATTATGAGTCGAAGGTCATCCAGTTGCTCCAGATTCCTCATGCGGTCTTCCAGATCGCCCAGCCGCAAGCACTTCTGGCAGATGTGACTCTGCGGGAGAGGGGAGTTCCCTCAACCATGCCACATCTCACAGGAGAGGCACGTCACCATCTCAGGAGGCATTGTAAAGACTAACTGGGAACAAGCTCGTCCCCCGCCTCTTCTCGTCGAAGCCTCTTGAGTCAAAACCTCAAATCTCCACTCCTTCACTGGCCCACTCACTCACTGGCTGCTTTCCACAAGAAAAAAAATAGGCCAAAGTCAGCATGGTTTCCTTATGGGAAAATCTTGTCTGAAAAATCTGTTGGAATTCTTTGTCTATTGCCTGTTATTTCTTCAAAGGAGAACTGGTGGATGTTGGGTACTTGGAATTTGACAATGAGCCACACATAAGGCTACTTATGTTGAGAGCCCATGGTATACTGGAAAGATACTACAATGGATAGAGCATTGGCTGATTGGCAGGAGACAAAGAGTGGGAAGAAAGGGAGCCTTTTCTGGTTGGCTGAATGTGACAAGTGGTGTTTCACAGGATTCTATATTGAGATTGCTTTTTACATTTTATGTCAATGATTTGGATGACAGAATTGATGGATTTGTGGCTAAGTTTGCAGATGATATGAAGTTAAGTGGAGGAGCAGATTGTGTTGAGAAAGCAGAAAGGTTACAGAAGGACTTGGATAGATCAGGAGAATGGACAAAGAAGTGGCAGATAGAATTCAGTGTCGGTAATGCATGGTCATGCACTTTGGGCATCTAATTGTAATTCAGAAGAATGAGGGGGGATCTCATTGAAACCTATCAAATGTTGAAAGGTCTTGATAGTGTGGAAGTGGACAGGATGTTTCCTATGGTGGGTGGTCAAAAACAAGAGGCCACATCTTAGAATAGAGTTATGTTCATTTAGAATAGATATGAGGAGAAATCTCTTTAGCTAGAGTGGACAGTAAATCTGTGGAGGCCAAGTCTTTGGATATATGTAAGGCAGAGGTTGATAGATTCTTGATTGGTCAGTGAATGAAGAGATACAGGGAGAAAGCAGGAGACAGGGGCTGAGAGAAAAATGGATCTCTCATGATGAAATGGCAGCGCAGACTCGATGGGCCAAATGACCTAATTCTGCTCCTGTATCTTATTGTCTTATAGTCTTTTCTTTGAAGGTCAAGTTTCATAAATTTCAGCCCTTGCTTCAGAGCTTTTTTCCCTTTCACACATCTATGAACACATCTTTCATTTCTTTCTCCCCACTATCCCCCAATCTCATGCTCTCTGCTGTTTTCTCCCTCCTTGTCTCTCTCTGAGTGTAGTGGACCTGCCGTTGGGTTACGAGCCTGGCCAAGTGACCAACCTTTCAGTGGTGAGCAGTTTGCAAACAATGACCAAAATTAAGTTTTATGGTGGCTATAGACAAGGATAAGTATGGACCTTGCGGGAGAGTATAAAATTGAGGTAGGACAAGTTATGAGAGCATTAGGCAGGAAGTAGGAAGAGTTAATTGGAAACCGTTGTTTTTGGGCAGGTCTCCATCTGACCTCCAAAAACAAGAGGCCACATCTTAGAATAGAGTTATGTTCATTTAGAATAGAAATGAGGAGAAATCTCTTTAGCTAGAGTGGACAGTAAATCTGTGGAGGCAGCTGTGGAGGCCAAGTCTTTGGATATATGCGGATGTGGAGGGTGTTTAAAGACCAACAGGACAGATGGAAGGACAAGGATGGCAAGGAAAGAGAGCCATAGATGTTGAGAGAAGAGATGATTTTAGTTGAGAGGATAAAGGAAATGTTTGTAAAGCTGAGCAACCTAGAACCAAACAGAGCCCTTGATGATTATAAAGAAGGCAGAAAATAGCTCAAAAACGGAATTAGGAAAGCCAGGAAATACCATGGAAAGTCCTTGGCAAAGAGGATTTAAGAGAATCCCAAGGCTCTCTATACATACTTCAAGAGCAATAGGTTGTGATTTGATCCTTCCACATATTGACTGGAACTCTCATACTGTAAAATGGCTGAATGGGAAAGAGTTAGTCAAATGTGTTCAGGAAATACATCGAATTCCCAACTAGAGAGTGTGTGTCAATAGATTTCCTGTTCCGGAATGAGACAGGGCAGTTTTTGTAGGGGAGATCTTTGCATCTAGTGATCATTATGCCATTAATTTCAGTGTTACTGTGGAAAAGGATAGGTCTGGTCTTTAGGTTGAGATTCTAAGTTGGAGAAAAGCCAATTTTGATGGTATCAGAATGGATCAGGCAGTATGGATTGGTACATGCTATTTTCTGGCAAATGTGGACTTGGTCGGTGAGAGGCCTTCAAGAGTGGAATTTTGAGACTGCAGAGTTTTTACACCATCTTCCTATCAGAATAAAAGGCAAGGATAACAGGTTTGGGGAACCTTAGTTTTCGAGAGATATTGAGGCCCCGGTTCAGAAAAAGTAGGAGGTGCATAGCAGGTATGGGCAGGTGCAAACAAATGAGGTAATTGAGGAGTTTAATATGTGCAAGAGAACTTTTAAGAAGGAAATGAGGAGGGATGAAAGAAATCGTTTGGATGATCAAAGTGGCAATATATGCATAAAAGAGGTGGGGGAGAACTTGAGTGGGTTTTTTGCATTGTATTTACTTTGGAGATGGACACAGAATCTGTATATGTGGGGCAATACAGCAGCAGGTAATGGACCCTATACAAATTACAGAACAGGAGGCATTTGCTGTCTTGAGGCAAATTAGGGTGGATAAACCCCTAGACCTCCAAGAAGACTACAACCTTGTCATCGGGTTTGGGAGCTTGTGTGCCTCAGTGATCCAGAGAGCTATGTTGGCTGGAGTCAGGGCCTTGTACTTTGGCTCTTGGTGGGGTCATCCACACCAAACTGGTCAAAGGGTAGAGGCCAGACTAAGAGTGGTCCACTGGTGCTCCAGGTTTGGAGGTTCAGCTCAGGACTAACACCCCTGGCTGGTCAAAAAACAATTGTTGCAGAAAAAACAATGAAGACAGAGGTGGAGGAACTTCATTGTTCCCCTAAACACCAGTAGTGTAATGGGCAATAATTAAGTTAGTAAATCCCCAGGGCCTGACACTAAACCCTCTGGGATGTTAGTGCAGAAATTTCAGGGGCCCTAGCAGAGATATTCACAAACATCCTTAGCTAACCTGAGGTGCTAGAGGATGGGAGGATAGCTACTGATGTTCCATTGTTTAAGAAAGTCTCTAAGAATAAGCCTATAATTTTTCAGGGAAGTTACCAAGAAAGTTGATGAAGGCGAGACAGTGGATGTTGCCTACATGGACTTTAGTAAGACCTTTGACAAGGTCCCATATGGGAGGCTGGTCAAGAAGGTTCACTCGCTTGGCATTCAAGATGAGGCAGTGAATTGGATTAGTCATTGGCCTTGCGCAAGAAGCCAGAGAGTTCTTGTAGATGACTGCCTCTCTGACTGGAAGCCTGTGACTGGTGAAGTATTGCAAGGATAAGTACTGGGGCTGTTGTGTCTGCAACCTATGTCAACGACCTGGATGATTTGTGGATGATACCAAGATTGGTGGTGTAGTGGACAGCGAGGAAGACTATCAAAGCTTGCAGCGGGACCTGGACCAGCTGGAAAATCGGCTGAAAATTGACAAATGGACTTCAGTGCAGATAAGTGTGAGGTGTTACACTTTGCAGTTTGGGAGGACCAGCCAGGATAGGTCTTACGCAGGGAGCAATAAGGCACTGAGGAGTCTGGTAGAACCGAGGGATCATGGAATATACTGTACTGGCATCACAGGTAGATAGTGTCGTAAAGAAAGCTTTTGGCACATTGGCCTTCATAAATCAATGTATTGAGTACAAGAGTTGGGATTCTATGTTGAAATTGTCTAAGACATTAGTGAAGTCTAATTTGGAGTACAAACAAGCTGGATGAACTCAGCAGGTCGGGCAGCATCCGTTGAAACGAGCAGTCAACGTTTTGGGCCGAGACCCTTCGTAAGGACTGAAGAAGGAGAGGGCAGGGGCCCTATAAAGAAGGTGGGGGGAGGGGGGAAGGGGCCAGGTGAAAAACCAATCAGAGGAAAGATCAAGGGGTGGGGGAGGGGAAGCAGGGAGGGGATAGGCAGGAAAGGTGAGGGAGGAATGTAAGGGGAAAGCACTATGGGTAGTAGAAGAAGGCAGAATCATGAAAGAGGTGATAGGCAGCTAGAAGAGGAGGCAGAGTGAAAGTGGGATGGGGGAAGCGAGAGGGAGGGAACTGCCGAAAGTTGGAGAATTCAATGTTCATACTAAGGGGCTGGAGACTACCCAGACGGTGTATGAGGTGTTGCTCCTCCAACCTGAGTTTGGCCTCATCAATGGCAGTAGAGGAGGCCATGTATGGACATATCCGAATGGGAATGTGAAGCAGAGTTGAAGTGGGTGGCAACCAGGAGGTCCTGTCTGTTGTGGCGGACGGAGTGGAGGTGCTCGACGAAGCGGTCTGCTTTGTGTTTTCTAATTTGGAGTATTGTGTCTAGTTTTGATCAGTTACCTTCAGGAAAGATATAAATAAGATTGAAAAAGTGCGGAGAAAATAAACAAGGATGTGGCAGTACTTGAGGACCTGAGTTATAGGGAAAGGTTCAATAGGTTCGAACTTCATTTTATGGAACATAGAAGATTGAGAGTAGGCTTGATAGAGGTATATAAAATTATAAGGGGTAGAGATAGGGTAATTGGAAGTAGGCTTTTTCCACTGAGGTTGAGTGAGATTACATGTATTAAGGATGTAAGGTTTAATATTTTTGAGGTGAACATGAGGGGGAACTTCTTCTCTCAGAGGGTGGTGAGTGTGGAACAAGTTGGCAGTGCAAGTGATGGATGCGGGGTCAATTTCAACACGAGAGAAATTCGGATAGGTAGATGGATGGTAAGGTTATGGAGAGCTATGTTCTGGATGCATTTTGATGGGACTAGGCAGATTAATGGTTCTGCACAGACTAAGTGGGCTGAATGGCCTATTTCTGTGCAGTAGTGTTCTATGATGCGATAATTCTATAACCAGGGAGAGGATAGTACCACTCAAGGATAAAGGGGGACATTTGCTTGAATGTGGAAGATGTGAGCGAGGTCCTTATAGAGTACTTTATATCAATGTTTACCAAGGGGAAAGATGTGGAAGATAGGCAGATCAGTGTTGTGTGTATTGATGTTTTGTGGTAAAGGAGGAGGTATTGTTGAATCTTTTAAAGAGCACTAAGATGGATGAGGCCTCAGGGTCTGATGGGATATACCTCATCTTATTGAGAGGGGCAATTGAAGCAATTGCTGGGCCTTGACCAATATCTGATTTGTGGTTTAAGATGGCACTGGTGAAGCACAGTGACAACTTCCTGGCAGCAACCAAAACTATTAATTATTTTATTAATTACACATGTTCTCAAAAACTATCTATGTAATCAATAGCCTGTAACTTCCCCTTTGGAGCTGAGCTTTTGAACGACCTGCAGCGACCTGGCATCTTTGTGATGTGAATTGAAGTCTCAAAGTTGCAGGACAGTTGTGGTGTGTATGGCCTGAATCGAGGTGGTGGGGCCCAGGCCCAAGAGCATGGAACGGCCAATGTTTGGCCGCTGCTGTTGTGGGCTTCGAGTAAATTTCAAGCAGCAGCAAGGTAGCAGGGCCTGGGCCGGAGAGCTCAGAACAAACGGATGGCTGAATGATTTAAGCACCGGGCTAGATTGGAAAGTTCGGGTTCCGGCCGAATCGAGCCAGCAGCTTCTTGGCCCAAGAACGAGGAACTACCTGCTGCTTGGCTGATTTAAGCGCTGGGCTAGATTGTAACGGTCAGGGTGTTGGGGCCGGAAGAGATGGACGAGCTGGTGTTCAGTTTGCTGCTCATAAGGTTTACTTGTCTCTGCATTGAACAGGGAAATGGAAGGATATTGACATCGTGTAGGTAGAAGAGATTAGTTTAGTTAGCCATTTATTGGTTCAGTATAACATAGTGGGCTGAAGGGCCTCTTCCTTTGCTGGGCCTTTCTGTGTTCTATGTTAAATTAATGACTTGAGCTGGAATCAATACCAGTGGTGCTGTAGGTCACAAGCACTGAACTTATAGACAATAGACAATAGGTGCAGAAGTAGACCATTCAGCCCTTCGAGCCTGCACCGCCATTTTGAGATCATGGCTGATCATCTACTATCAATACCTGGTTCCTGCCTTGTCCCCATATCCCTTGATTCCCCTATCCATAAGATACCTATCTAGCTCCTTCTTGAAAGCATCCAGAGAATTGGCCTCCACTGCCTTCCGAGGCAGTGCATTCCAGACCCCCACAACTCTCAGGGAGAAGAAGTTTTTCCTTAACTCTGTCCTAAATGACCTACCCCTTATTCTCAAACCATGCCCTCTGATACTGGACTCTCCCAGCATCTGGAACATATTTCCTGCCTCTATCTTGTCCAATCCCTTAATAATCTTATATGTTGCACTCAGATCCCCTCTCAAACTTCCAGCAACACAAGCAAAACTGAAGTATATACTTGTGCTGAAACTGTGCCTTTCATGACCTCATGACATTCCAAAGCCATTTTCAAGCCATGAAGGCCATTTGAGCTACAGCTGCTCATAATGTAGGAAGTCTGGCAAGGATACTTCAAAGAGCAATGTATTCATGATCTAAACATATATTTCAATAATGTTGGTTGAGGGATAAATATTGCTTATGGATAATTCTCCCTCCTATTTCAGTCCATAGGATCTTTTATGTCTACCTTTTTTAAGACAAAGGAGCAGAAGTCAGCCACTCGGCCCATCGAGTCTGTGCCGCCATTTTATCATGAGCTGATCCATTCTCCCATTTAGTCCCACTCCCCTGCCATCTCACCATAACTTTTGATGCCCTGACTACTCAGCTACCTATCAATCTCTGCCTTAAATATACCCAATGACTTGGCCTCCACTGCCACCCGTGGCAACAAATTCCACAGATTCACCACCCTCTGGCTTATGTTGGTTCTACTTTTAATGGATCCTTGGAAAAATGGCCAGGCTCCCTCAGCACTTCACTGGAGACCCATCCTTGGTCTTTGTGTGCAGTCGTAGGATTTGTCCTGACAATCATCTGACAGAGTTGAGAATTTGATCACTTTTGCAATAAAAAGAGAGATGCAAGAATTTGTCTGATCCATATGTCAATGCTTTATTGAGACCAATATGACAGCTGTGATTTTCTCATAGTCAAGGAGCTCAAAATTAACTTCTAATGTCTAATATAGTGCCAAAGAAGCTTAAATATTCACTTGTCATTCATTTCAAGTGTAAAACTAAATATACTTTGGCACGAATTTGACAATAACTTGTCAGCCTTATTTATAATGTCAGAAAAAAACAGTGTGAAGCAGATGCTCTTCTGATGTTCTTTGGGTGTATTTTAGGAACAATATAAAGAAAGCTTCATTGCACATTGGAAGTATTCATAGTTTCCAAACTTCAGAAGAGATTTTGACATTGCACCATTGATTCTACTTACAAGATATAGCCCAAAACACAGAGTATGTACTGTAGGTAATGCTTTACCTAAAAAACATAAGTTCCCTAGCACACTTGACCTACTTATTCTACTGTAAGATTTGTTTTCTGCTGGTATGGAAGATCAGTTTCAGTACGTTGTTTAATTTTATTTAGCAATGTCACATCATGATCTGAGTGAGTGAACTTTGTCAACTGTGAAGTTCAAAGGGGGAAAAATGTGGTTGTAAACGTAATTGCTTAAATTTGTGTGGTCTCTCAAAAGATACAAAAAACTTGCAGTATGCAAGGGCGTGGAGGAGGGTTGTAGTCAATATTTGCCTCCTGGGCTCCTCACAGAATATTCTGTTTTGTTTATGCCCACGGCATCATGTGCAATAGAATAAACTTTATACTGAAAATGTGTGCAGAGACTTCAGTACTAGGTGGGTTATGGATGTGGAGGGTTTTTGGTTGAGAGAGATCTCACCTGTGGTTTGGGTTATGGTTAGAGTGCTTGGGGTGAATCTAGAACTTATAGGCATTAGAAGAGGAGGTGATCAGACTCATTTGTGTGGGAGTATTCAGTGGAAAGATCCTGAAAAACATTTAGTTTCAGAGGGAGTATATGATAGTGGGTGGTTAAAGAGTTGCTGAATTAGGTAGAAACTAGGTCCTGTAATTTACCTTCTGGAGTTTGTACTGGGCTTTTCTGTGCTCACATTGCATCAGCTCGGGGCTCTGAGTTACATCTCAAATGTAATCTCACCTAATAATCTCTTGCTTCTGCAGGGCTTGCTATAGAGTGACTGTCTTTAGAACAGTGCTTGGCGTGTGAATGTCATAGCCTGTCTAACGGAGTTTCTTAAGTGTAATTAGGATGCCAATATTAAGAATATTCAGTTTTACCTATCAGGAGCTGGGACTTGGAGCAAGAATCAGGAGTTTTTAAAAGAGGTGAGTCTTCAGGTTTTCTGTTTTGAAGAGCCATTTCTTTACTCAGACGTTGGTGATATGGAATTCTTCACCCATGAAAACTAGAAGTCCTGCAGCAGGAGTTGTTTGGATTTCTATAAAACAAAAGACAGCATCGATTATGGGGTAAGAATGGGATTTGATATTCTCTTATTTCCTATGACAGAGAAATAGACCATTTTATTCATCAAAGCTCTTTCTTTTCCTGGGGGCAATCCCATTGTTCGTATTGTTTCCTGGTAACCTTTTCTCTCGCCCATCCGTTGCCTCTCACTGATTTCCTATGGCATGCCAACACTAGTCCTTAGTTACTTTGGCCATTGGCTACTTCAGGATCTGTGAGGAAAGCAGGGCACCTGGGGAAGCCTACGTGGTCAAAGGGAGAATGCACAGACTCTATACACACAACTCTGACAGTGAGGATTGACTGAGATTATTGGAGATGTGAGGCAACAGCAGAATCTGCCAAACCATGCAACTTTCTGTTGCTGGGATGGGGTCAAAACAAATGTCAAAACATCAAAAACAGATTTGTCATTAAGGAGGCCTTTGAAGTGTTCTTCCTAGTGGGTACTAAATACCTCTTGGTCCTTAATAAATCAACCCCATTCTTGGCTCTTGTTGAACACAACAAGGACATAACATTATTATTTCCCAGAGTATAATTATTTCAAACCCACAAAGGAAAGTCACAACACGTTTTCCTTCTTACCTGTCATTCTTGTTTCAGCAATCCTGTTTTTCTGTTGTTGTTTGTTTGAAAGTCCATGCTTTATAATAAGATTGCTGAATATTGAAGACACATATCAAAATATGTATTAATGCTATATTACAAGCAATTAGTGCTAATAATGGTTTCTTTTAAACCAGTTCAGAAAGCTGAGGAAAGAAGTGAGAATGGGAGTGTGAGAAGTTTAGTCACTCAACATTTTCTGTTTTAATTACTTGGCTATCGAAAGCCTTTCTGAAAAATGATCTGTGGCATTCTTTCTTGTTTATCCTCTTCATTCCAGAAACACCAACATAATTGACCCTGACCCCAAACGTCCCTTCAGTTGGCTTCTTATATGCTCCAGACAGGCATACTGCTTATAAGCTGCTCGATTGCAGATCATCACCATTTCAGGACAGTGATCATTGGGGAATAACTGCTGGATCTGCAAATACTAGGAACAATAACTTGTGGGAATAAAAGGCACTTAGTGACCACTTTATCAGGTACCTCTTGTACCTAATAAGGTAGCCACTGAGTGTATGTTTGCGGTCTTCTGCTGTTGTAGCCCATCAACTTCAAGGTTCGATGTATTGTGCATTCAGAGATGTTCTTCTGCACACCACTGTTGTATTACGTGGATATTTCAGTTACTGTCACCTTCCTGTCATCTTGAACCAGTTTTGCCATTTTCCTCTGACCTCGCTCCATAACAAAGCATTTTCACCCACAGAGCTTCAGCTGATTGGTTGTTTTCCACACCATTCTCTACAAACTCTGGAGACTGCCCTGCGTGAAAATCCTAGGAGATCATCAATTCCTGAGAAACTCAAACTACCATGTTTAGCACCAACAACAATTCCATGGTCATTTAGATTCCATTTCTTCCCCATTCTGATCTTTGGTCTGAACAACAACTGAACCTCTTGACCATGTTTTTACATGCTGCCTCATGATTGGCATTAATGAGCATGTGTACAGGCATGCCTGAGTGTACGTAGCTGCTTAAAATGCCCACAGCTACTTCCCCTGGGCAACCATAGAGACAATTGGATGCACAACAGCTGTAGCAGGGTTTGCTTGTCATTATGTCCAATAAGGCGAATCTAAACAGCATAAATAGCTGATGAATTCAACAACTTTTATACAAGCTTTGAAAAGGAGAATAACACTAGGTTTGTGCAAATCCCCCCCAAGGATCCAGTGAGCCTGTGATCTCTGTTTAGAAGCCACGCCAAAGCATCCTTCAAGAGGATGAACCCACACAAGGCGTTGGGCTTCTACAGTGTACTCGGCAGAGTATTGAAATCCTGTGCCGACTGACTGGCTGGAGAGTTCAAAGGTACCTTCCACCTCTGACTGCTGGAGTTGGAGGTTTGCCACTGTTTCAAAGGGGCAGCAATCATATCAGTGCACAAGAAGAACAGGATGATCACATTAGAAAAGCACTTTGAGAGTTGATCTGGCTAGAATTAACTCCTGCCTGAGCAAGGACCTGGACCTGCTACAATTTGCCAAATGCCACAACAAATCTACAGTAGGTGCCAACTCATTGGCCCTCCACTCAGCTTTGGAGCACCCTGACAACAGCAAAACATCCATCAGGTAGTTTATTAAATACAGCTCAGCACTCAATACTGTCATCCCTTTAGAAGTAATCAACAAGCTTCAAAAGTTGGGCCTCTGTACCTCCCTCTGCAACTGAACTGGATCCTTAACTTCCTCACTGGGAGACCACAGTCAGTGGAAATAACATCTCATCACTGACAATCAGCACTAGCATAACTCAGGGACTTGTGTGGTTAAACCCGAAGATGGGATTCTGAATACTAGGCCTTGAATGCCAATCGTGTGTGTCATGTGCCCAGGTGGTGACTGGTCCTCGTTCCTCCCTGTTCTGCTGGCATCCTACATGTCCATGTTACTCACCTTTGAATCTGGAGTGGAGGCTTAGATTTAGGCCTCTCCCTATTTCCCAACATCCCTGTCCCTGAACCTAAAACAACCTGAAAACAACTGAATCGGAGCTGCTTCTCAGTCTCTTAAATTCTAATGAATCAAGTCCCTATAGGTTAGTTGGCCACTGTAAATTGCCCCTGGTGTGTAAATGGATGGTAAATCTTAGGGGAAGATGTTAAAAATGTGAGAGCAATGGGTGCTTGGTGACTGTTATGGACAGTGGGCCCAATGGCCTTATCCTGTTTTCCTTGACTAGGTCATTGCTGAGTTGGCTCATGGATATCTGGGTTGATATCAGACAGCACTGACGTGGAGGAAAGAGAAAACAGTAGGTTTTCAGTCTGGAATGGAGGTTGTCTGTGGAGAAAAGCAGGAGTTTGGAGAGGAGCAAAGTTGGTCCAATAAGCCTGCTCAGTTCCTGGCTGGGGCTGGAAATTGTGCAGACATAGGCAGAGAAGAAGAGACTTCCATTTGTACAGTGCATTTCACAAGCTCCACACTCTGGTCAGCTGAGTTCCTGGCTGGGGCTGGAAATTGTGCAGACATAGGCAGAGAAGAAGGGACTTCCATTTGTACAGTGCATTTCACAAGCTCCACACTCTGGTCAGCTGAGTTCCTGGCTGGGGCCGGAAATTGTGCAGACATAGGCACAGAAGAAGGGACTTCCATTTGTACAGTGCATTTCACAAGCTCCACACTCTGGTCAGCTGAGTTCCTGGCTAGGGCTGGAAATTGTGCAGACATGGGCAGAGAAGAAGGGGCTTCCATTTGTACAGTGCATTTCACAAGCTCCACACTCTGGTCAGCTGAATTCCTGGCTGGGGCTGGAAATTGTGCAGACATAGGCACAGAAGAAAGCACTCTGGGTAATGTGGAATGAAAGCAAAAAGTAGTAAGGTGAAAAGTAAAAGTGGCAGGCAGGCAAATCCAGGGCAAAAAGCAAAAAGAGCCACTTTTCAACATAATTGTATAAGGGCTAAGAGTGTTGTAAAAACAAGCCTGAAGGCTTTGTGTGTCAATGCGAGGAGCATTCGTAACAAGGTGGATGAATTGAATGTGCAGATAGTTATTAATGAATATGATATAGTTGGGATCACAGAGACATGGCTCCAGGGTGACCAAGGATGGGAGCTCAACATCCAGAGATATTCAATATTCAGGAGGGATAGACAGGAAAGAAAAGGAGGTGGGGTAGCATTGCTGGTTAGAGAGGAGATTAACGCAATCGAAAGGAAGGACATTAGCCTGGAGGATGTGGAATCGATATGGGTAGAGCTGCATAACACTAAGGGGCAGAAAACGCTGGTGGGAGTTGTGTACAGGCCACCTAACAGTAGTAGTGAGGTTGGGGATGGCATTAAACAGGAAATTAGAAATGCGTGCAATAAAGGAACAGTAGTTATAATGGGTGACTTCAATCTACATATAGATTGGGTGAACCAAATTGGTAAGGGTGCTGAGGAAGAGGATTTCTTGGAATGTATGCAGGATGGTTTTCTGAACCAACATGTCGAGGAACCAACTAGAGAGCAGGCCATTCTAGATTGGGTATTGAGCAATGAGGAAGGGTTAGTTAGCAATCTTGTCGTGCGAGGCCCCTTGGGTAAGAGTGACCATAATATGGTGGAATTCTTCATTAAGATGGAGAGTGACATAGTTAATTCAGAAACAAAGGTTCTGGACTTAAAGAAGGGTAACTTTGAAGGTATGAGATGTGAATTCGCTAAGATAGACTGGCAAATGATACTTAAAGGGTTGACGGTGGATATGCAATGGCAGGCATTTAAAGATTGCATGGATGAACTACAAAAATTGTTCATCCCAGTTTAGCAAAAGAATAAACCAGGGAAGGTAGAGCACCAGTGGCTGACAGGGGAAATTAGGGATAGTATCAAGTCCAAAGAAGAAACATATAAATTAGCAAAAAAAAAAGTGGCACACCTGAGGACTGGGAGAAATTCAGAGACCAGCAGAGGAGGACAAAGGGCTTAATTAAGAAAGGGAAAAAAGATTATGAGAGAAAGCTGGCAGGGAACATAAAAACTGACTGTAAAAGCTTTTATAGATACGTGAAAAGAAAAAGATTGGTCAAGACAAATGTAGGTCCTTTACAGTCAGAAACAGGTGAATTGATCATAGGGAACAAAGACATGGCAGACCAATTGAATAACTACTTTGGTTCTGTCCTCACTAAGGAGGACATAAATAATCTTCCGGAAATATTAAGGGACTGAGGGTCTAGTGAGATGGAGGAACTGAGGGAAATACATGTTAGTAGGGAAGTGGTGTTAGGTAAATTGAAGGGATTAAAGGCAGATAAATCCCCAGGACCAGATGGTCTGCATCCCAGAGTGCTTAAGGAAGTAGCCCAAGAAATAGTGGATGCATTAGTGATAATTTTTCAAAACTCCTTAGATTCTGGATTAGTTCCTGAGGATTGGAGGGTGGCTAATGTAACTCCACTTTTTAAAAAAGGAGGGAGGAAGAAACCGGGGAATTATAGACCGGTTAGCCTGACATCAGTGGTGGGGAAAATGCTAGAGTCAGTTATCAAAGATGTGATAACAGCACATTTGGAAAGAGGTGAAATCATCGGACAAAGTCAACCTGGATTTGTGAAAGGAAAATCATGTCTGACGAATCTTATAGAATTTTTTGAAGATGTAACTAGTAGAGTGGATAGGGGAGAGCCAGTGGATGTGGTATATTCAGATTTTCAAAAGGCTTTTGACAAGGTCCCACACAGGAGATTAGTGTGCAAACTTAAAGCACACGGTATTGGGGGTATGGTATTGATGTGGATAGAGAATTGGTTGGCAGACAGGAAGCAAAGAATGGGAGTAAATGGGACCTTTTCAGAATGGCAGTCAGTGACTAGTGGGGTACCGCAAGGCTCAGTACTGGGACCCCAGTTGTTTACAATATATATTAATGATTTAGACGAGGGAATTAAATGCAGCATCTCCAAGTTTGCAGATAACACGAAGCTGGGTGGCGGTGTTAGCTGTGAGGAGGATGCTAAGAGGATGCAGGGTGACTTGGACAGGTTAGGTGAGTGGGTAAATTCATGGCAGATGCAATTTAATGTGGATAAATGTGAGGTTATCCACTTTGGTTGCAAGAACAGGAAAACAGATTATTATCTGAATGGTGGTCGATTAGGAAAAGGGGAGATGCAACGAGACCTGGGTGTCATTGTACACCAGTCATTGAAGGTGGGCATGCAGGTACAGCAGGCGGTGAAAAAGGCAAATGGTATTTTGGTATTCATAGCAAAAAGATTTGAGTACAGGAGCAGGGAGGTTCTACTGCAGTTGTACAAGGCCTTGGTGAGACCGCACCTAGAATATTGTGTGCAGTTTTGGTCCCCTAATCTGAGGAAAGACATTCTTGCCATAGAGGGAGTACAGAGAAGGTTCACCAGATTGATTCCTGGGATGGCAGGACTTTCTTATGAAGAAAGACTGGATCGACTAGGCTTATACTCACTGGAATTTAGAAGATTGAGGGGGGATCTTATTGAAACGTATAAAATTCTAAAGGGATTGGACAGGCTAGATGCAGGAAGATTGTTTCTGATGTTGGGGAGGTCCAGAACGAGGGGTCACAGTTTAAGGATAAAGGGGAAGCCTTTTAGGACCGAGATGAGGTAAAACTTCTTCACACAGAGAGTGGTGAATTTATGGAATTCTCTGCCACAGGAAACAGTTGAGGCCAGTTCATTGGCTATATTTAAAAGGAAGTTAGATATGGCCCTTGTGGCGAAAGGGATCGGGGGTATGGAGAGAAAGCAGGTACAGGGTTCTGAGTTGGATGATCAGCCATGATCATACTGAATGGCGGTGCAGGCTTGAAGAGCTGAATGGCCTACTCCTGCACCTATTTTCTATGTTTCTATGTTTCTAAACACAGCTTAAATGTCATTTGTAAGATGACAGAAAAACAGGTCAGCATGGATTACATGGGCCGAACAGCCTGCTTCTATGCTGTATGACTATAAATTGGCAGATGATACCACAGGTGTTGGTAAAATTTCAGACGGTAATGAGGGGGTGAACAGGAGTGAGATAGATCAGCTGGTTGAGTGAAGTTGTAACAACAGCCTTATACTCAACATCAGCAAGACTAAGGAACTGATCGTGCATTCCAGGAAGATGAAGTTAAAAGAACACACAAGAGACCTCACTGTGTCAGCAATGGAAAGGGCGAGCAGTTTTATCTTCCTCCATTTCAGCATCTTGGAGGATCTATTATGGGCCCAACACATTGATGCACTTGTGAAGGAGGCATGCCAGTGCCTCTAGTTCAGTTTCAGGAGGTTTGGTAATCACCGAAGACTTGTAAATTTCTGCAGGTATACAGCAGAGAGTATTCTGACTGTTTGCATCACCACCTGGTGTGGAGGCTCCAATGCACAAGATTGGAAGTAGCTGCAGAAGGTTGTAGATTCAGCCAGCTCTATCATGGGCACATTCTTTCCCACTATTGACAGTATCTTTAAGAGGCATTGCCTCAAGGCTGTCAAGAATGACCCTCAGTATCTGGGATATGCACTCTTCTCATTACTGCCATCAGTGAGGAGGTACAGAAGCCTGAAAATCCACACTTTAAGAATAGCTTCTTTTCCTCTGTCATCAGATTTCTGAACATTATCTCACTGTTCATTTTTGTTATTTATTGTACTTTTAATGAGTTGCATTATACTGTTGTTTCAAAAGACAACTTTCACAGCATAGTTCAGTGATAATAAACCTGATTCTAGTAACAATCCCAGCAGCATCTATAGTCAAGTAACCAAATCACATGCATATTTGTATTTTGAATTTATGACAAATGAACAAATGAAGCATATTGGATTGGGAACAGATTATGAGTTTACTATTCCTGTTTAGAAGTCAATTTACCAATTTCTGTTTAATTTTGGCATCTCCCCACTTCAATTTCAGTCCTGAAGAAGGGTCTTGGCCTGAAACATTTACTGTTTATTCATTCCATTGATGTTGTCTGACCAGCTGAGTTCCTCCAGTAGTGAGTGAGTGAGTGAGTGAGTGAGTGAGTGAGTGAGTGAGTGAGTGAGTGAGTGAGTGTGTGTGTGTGTGTGTGTGTGTGTGTGTGTGTGTGTGTGTGTGTGTGTGTGTGTGTGTGTGTGTTGTTTAATACATTCATTTTCTTAAAAAAAACTACTGAACTACAAATAAAGCTTAGCAACTATAGAAATTATACATTTCTGTGGCTTGTGAAGTGATTTTTGATTGCTAATGCAAATTTCTGTCTATCAAATACTTCATTAATTGATAAAGTCATTAATAGAGAAATCCTGATGCATGCTGGGTGAGCATTTCAAGAAATAGTATATCCCAAGCCTATGACTATCTTTTCTGCCGTTTTCGTAACTAAAAATTTTGCTTAGACGCTTGAAGGCAAATTAATATAAAGGCAAGAAACATGCAATTCTAGAAACTTTGGATTAACTTTAACGGGGGGAAGGGTAAATTTGGACCAGATTCTTATCACGCATGGGTGTCAAACCCTAAATCAATACTAGCAAATCTTTGTTATATTCTAAACATTATTCATCCCCTCCACAGCCTCTTCAATTCGTGGTGAAGGTCAGGAATTCCCCCTCAAAATATTGTATTCTTGTAATTTCTCACGCCCCTACACTTGCAGAGTCCTTCAATGAAGCACTCAAATTGTTACGAAAGAATTACAATAAAAGGGTATATGAGAAAATTGAGACTGTTCTTAGAAGAGTACAGATGTGTTTTGATCCCGAAGAGAGCACGGTAAGCAGACTGGAATCCGGAGGTCAGCGTGTGCCTGGACAGAAGGGACACCAGCGCCCCTTAGCGCGCATACTCGGCCAAAGTTGCCAATGCTGTTGAGAGGAGGAGGAGGGACGGGGCGGGGTCGGGGTCGGGGATGTGAACATTTTGTTATTAGTGTTATCTCGTGGTTTTAGACGCCTGGTTGAGCTCCAGAGTAAGTTTCAGGGAGCACGTATAGTTTTGACTCAATGAGCATTGAAATAAAATATGAGACTTGAAAAGTTTCCAATTGGCTGGAGAGACATCTGGGTAACGGTAGTGCTATATTATTTATTCAGAACGGTACACCTGTACAATCTGGATTTGAAAAATCCCATCCAGTTTAAAGGGACAGGAGGAACATATTTTGGTTATTCGGTAATATTGCACAGTAGTAAAGACAAAAAATGGTGAGTTTCAGTTTTGAAGTATGTTAAAATGAAGATTTTTAAAACAAGCCAAATTTGAGTAAATGTTGTGGAATTTATTATTGTAACTTTGAACAGTGTACTGCTCAAATTCATGCTGAATTTAGCAGAGAAAACATGATTTAGATAGTTTGCAGATTTAAAATATTCTACTTGGTAGAAAAGTTTTGGTAGCATTATTTTGCCAGTGCTTGGAAAGTTTGTAACTAATGGCTGTACGGATTTGTTTCCCCCCTTTACCTTACCATTTGCCACTGTAGGTTTGTGGTTGGGGCCCCAAAAGCAAATTCTTCCGTCGATAAAGTAACAGTAAATCCCGGAGTTATTTACAAATGTGCAATCGGCCAAAATCCTGACCAGGAGTGCGAAGAAATCGTTTTCGGTGAGTTACAATGGCATTATAGTTTTGTCTGTGATATTATGGTAAAGAGGAATGCTGAAACGCCAGTATGTAAATATCATATTCATGCTGAGTTGGATCCTTGTGTGGGAGAGCTCATCCGGGTGTTTTCCAGCGTTTTGCTGCCATTTTCATCTCCAACAAATAAGATTTTTTAAAAAAAAGCAGTTCCATGGGTGCTCTTTATTTGATAATGCCACTTGTGTGTAGATCATAACAATTTTGGATATGCAAGTGTAAAACATGCCCCAGATGCCATCACTTCCATTTCTTCTTATTAAAGAACATCCATGGGATATCTAGTTGAATTTCATCAGCCCCCATATGCCTCCCCCCAGCACTTCAACCTGAATCAGTCACTATGCAATCTTGATGCATTTGAAAGTGATGTTTGCTCAACTACATAATTAAACTGTTAACCATGAAGTATTGCAGAAGTATGGTTAAGTTGTGTGTCTCGCACAGTCATCGTGATGAAACTATCAGTAAAGGTAACAGCAAATTCAGTTTCCCCACATGTAAAATCTTGGAATCCTGAGGTTACAATCATCGGTTTGCATTCAACAGCAAACTGCAGTCCAATGAATTCCTGGTACAGTCCAGCCAGTGAACTGCATGCAACATAGGTAATATGAACAACACTTTAATTACAATAAATAAAAGTCAAACACTGAAGATGCTGGGAATCTGAAATCAAGACGTAAAGCACAGGAAATGCTCAGCAAATCGGACAGCATCTCTGGAAAGTTTAACAATTTATCGCCTCTCGGTCTTTTGGCTAAGATCAGGTGTAGTACCAATTTATGTTTCAGGTCAAACACTTCTCTGACAAAGCATCTTGATTCACTTTCTGTAGATGTTGTGTGGCTATTTAATGTTTCCAGTGTTTCCTGTTTCTAAGTTATCACCCTGCCACAGACACTGAGTGCTATGTTTTAAGAGACGTGGAGATTATTCTCCTGTTAACTTTAATGTGGAACAAAATGGTGCCAGTATAGTCGTTTTTTAAGAAAATGAGTATTTTAAACAAAAACTTGATGAATTGGTGTTGAATCACATTTTGGCTACATATCCAACACTAGTTCAAGGGACAGTCCTTTGTCATCCACCTGGGCACATTGCAGCTCTCAGGACCCTATGCTAATTTCAACAGTCAAAGAAAAATCAGCTTTTCCTGTTTACCTCTGACCTGGCTTTAAGTTTTTCAAGTGTGTTCTATTTTTATTGCAGATTTGCAGCATCTGCAGTTTTGTGATCGTGTGTTGTGCAGATGAAAATAACTTCTAATACTAGCCAGTAGAACACAAATGCAGCAACATGTTGTCATTAAGAGATAAAGTATACAGCTGTTGGCTACAAATTAGTACTAAAAGAGAACATTAGAAATCCCCAACAGATCAGGCATCATCTGTGGGGGGAGGGGGGAGAGAGAGTAAAATGAATTAATATTACAGGTGTATGACTTTGCCACACAAATGGCCAGATCAGGCCAGTGACAAATAGGCAAGGCTGATTTTTCTGGACTGTTGAAATTAGCATTGAGTCTTGTGGGTTGCAGGGTGCCCATGTAGATGACGAGGGTCTATCCCTTAAACTTGTATTGGACATGAAACCAAAGTCAGAAAGCTCACAGTGGGGTGGAGGATTAAAGCTTCAGGCAAATGGAAGCTCATGCTGACCATTGTGTACCAGATGACCAGCGGAACGTGTGGTAACATCTGCGAGCTGCCAGTTGTTGTCAGTGCAAGCTTGGCATTTCACTGCATGTTTCAAGTGATTAAAAAAATGAATCTGATCTGGAATCGTTCCGCAAAACTGGAAGCTCGTGTTCAACGTACGTTCCTTCTGATCTCCGACCGACTTCCAGCATTTAAAATGCACGTTTTCTCGCCTTTTCCAGTCTGAATGAAATGAGCTTTCTGTTTTTTTTTCACTAAGGCAGGGCTTCCCAACCTATTTTATCCCCTGGGGTTGGGAGCACTCCAAAGAGTATTTCCAGCATTTGTTACCTACTTTCCGTTTCTAGCATCTGCATTTCTTTTTGCTTATTGTTTGAAACTGATGGGGAGAACCACACCAGAGAGAGGATGTCAGTGAAGCTAACTTGCCAAGGTACAGAATTTGACTGAAGAAAAACAAGTGCATCATCAATGACACCGGAAGCAAGGAGCTGGAGAGGAAGTCGATTCCAATGTCCACGCAGCTCCTGAGCACCATAATTTGGACCTATTAACTTTGTAGTTTATCCTTATGCAGTTATGAGAGTGTGTGCCAAATAGCTAGTACAATTCTGGGATATCCAAAACATGAAAAAAATACTTCTCCATGTATTCTTACCTGTGTAAGTTAGAACTCAGATAGCTTGCACAATGGTTACAAATTTCAGGCCTACGTCAAATATTAATTTTGATCCAGCATTGTTGATAACTGTTGTTCGTGGACCCCATGTCTTGTGCACTGACAAACCCAAAGTAAGTGGTGCAAGATAGAGTTTTTGCTTTGCAGTTTGAGTTGGAAGCTAAGAGCAGACATTTCATAAAATATTCCAGCAGGTGTATAACTGCTGGGTTATGACAAGGTTGACTGAGGTTGCATCTTGCACTTCACTGCAGTGAATGAATTGAGTTGCTCGTGCACAGCTCATCTTCAGATGCAGCTTGCTTGTTGGTGGGCGTTGTGACAGTGAACAAAGTCACTGGAGAGAACTTGAAGCTGGTGATAGAGAAGTCTTTGTTCATCACCAAATGCAGGCACTTTCATGGAGACGCTCTTGGTAGAGGCTCATAAACCCAAAAGAATATAATATTTTCAATCCCCTTAACATCAAAGGGAACAGCAGTTGGTTCAATACTATTTGAATGGTTACAATGACGTCATTCACTTCAATATTGCGGGTTGACAGTACTTTCTTTTGAATTACGTATCTACAGTGGGAGATAATGTTCACAAAGAACATTGTGAATGATAACAAAATAACTCACTTTGCCACAAAGTAATTCACAAAAATAGTCTAAAAGTGTCTGATGACAGAACCAAGCAACCCAAAATTAATGCTGTCAGGGTTATCTGAGTATTCAAATATCCTGAGTACTGTACACAAAACACCATTGATTGCCTGCACCAGTGACCATGTTTGATATAAGACATAAAAGTAGAATTAAGGCCATTTGGCCCATCGAGTCTGCTCTGCCATTCAATCATGGCTGATTCCTTTTTTCCCTCCTCAGCCCCACTCCACAGCCTTCTCCCCATAACCTTTGATGCTCTGTCCAATCAAGAACGTATCAAGCTCTGACTTAAATACACCCAATGACTTAGCCTCCACAGCTGCCAGTGGTAATAAATTCCACAAATTCACCACCCTCTGGCTGAAGAAATTTCTCCACATCTCTATTTTAAATGGATGCCTCTCTATCCTGAGGCTGTGCCCTCTTGTCCTGGACTCCCTGCCATGGGAAACATCCTTTCTGTATCTACTCTGTCCAGGCCTTTCAACATTCAAAAGATTTCAATGAAATCCCCTTCATCCTTCTAAATTGAGTACAGACCCAGAGTGATCAAACATTCCTTCTGAACCTCTTTGCACCAATGCCAGCACTTCTTGGATGAGGAGCCCCAGAACTGTTCACAATACTCGAGGTGAGGCCTCAGCAGCGCCTTGTAAAGCCTCAGCATCACATCCCTGCTCTTGCATTCTAGACCTCTTGAAATGAATGCTAACATTGCATTTGCCTTCCTCACCACCTACTCTACCTGCAAGTTAGGGTGTTCTGCACAAGGACTCTCAAGTTCCATTGCATCTCAGATTTTTGGATTTTCTCCCCATTTAGAAAATAGTCCACAGGTTTATTTCTACTACCAAAATGCATGACCATGCATTTTCCAACATTATATTTTATTTACCATTTACTTGCCCATTCTCCTAATCTGTCTAAATAGTTCCATAGTCTTTCTGTTTCTTCAACACAACTTTCATATAATCGGTAAACTTGTCAACAAAGCCATCTATTCCATCATCTAAATCATTGATATAGAGCACAAAAAGGAATGGTCCCAACACTGACCCTTGCGGAACACCACTCGTCTCTGGCAGCCAACCAGAAAGAGCTCCTTTTATTCCCATTCGCTGCCTTCTATCAGTCAGCTAATGATCTAACCATGTTAAAAACTTCCCTGTAATACCATGGGCTCTTAATTTGATAAGCAATCTTACGTGTGTCACCTTGTCAAAGGCCTTCTGAAAGTCCAAATATACAACACCCACTGCTTCCCCTTTATTCTACTTGTAATCTCTTCAAGGAGTTCCAACAGCTTTGTCAGGCAGGATTTTCCCTGAAGGAAACCATACTGACTTTGTACTATTTTGTCCTGTGTAGCCAAGTACTCCATAACCTCATCCTTAACAATTGACTCCAACATCTTCAAACCACTGAGGTCTGGAAAACTGGTCTATAATTTCCTTTCTGCTGCCTTCCTCGTTTCATAAAGAGTGGAGTGACATTTGCATATGTTAAGTGACAACATCCTTCTGGTCTGCCAGCTTGAGTTCAAGTCACAATGATGCAAATAACATAACCCACAATGCCTGGTTTGATACAGGCCAATCAACACAACTGTCTTAGCCTCATGGTCACTATTTTGCAAACCATATTATTCAGTCTGTGAACCAGCTTGTTTATTTGTAAAGGTGTGTTTTTAAATTTAATTTACTGCTCTCAATTTACAATCCACATTAAGAACTGAAGACTAGTTCTTGTTTGAATTAATACCTGCTATAATCGCATAACTACAGAATACTTCCCTACATACCCTCCTCTTGATCCCTGGACAGAAATCTGTCCCAAGAAGGCCAAACTTAAATGGGAATCTAATTAAGTATGGCAGCAAAAATGCCCTTTACTTCAGATCTCTTCCCTGGTTACCAACCTATCATGTCCCTACGTGCATTTACTTTGACATCATTATCCCTAAATGGCTATATACAAGAGCAGAGACGGCAATCAAATGTTATTGAAAGTTGATTACACCCCCTTCTTGGCTACTTTTGTCTTCTCGATTTCAATAGTGTTTAAAATGTTGCTTTGTCATTCGTGTTCTTGTTGCCTCCTTCTCTGCTGGCCCTTTGCACTTTACATAGAAACATAGAAAATGTACAGCACAATACAGGCCCTTCAGCCCACAATGCTTTGCTGAACACGTATGTACTTTAGAAATTGCCAAGGGTTACCGAAAGCCCTCTATTTTTCTAAGCTCCATGTACCTATACAGGAGTCTCTTCAAAGATCCTATCGTATCTGCCTCCACCACTGTCGCCGGCAGCCCATTGCATGCACTTATCAATCTCTTTGTAAAAAAAAAACTTACCCCTGACATCTTCTCTGTACCTTCTTCCAAGCACCTTAAAACTGTGCCCTCTCGAGTTAGCCATTTGAGCCCTGGGAAAAAGCCTCTGACTATTCAGCAATCAATGCCTCTCATCACCTTAAACACCTCTATCAGGTCACCTCTCATCCTCCATCGCTCCAAGGAGAAAAGACCGAGTTCACTCAACCTATTCTTATAGGCATGCTCCCCAAACATACCTATGCAGAATGCCACGCAAATATCCCCTGAACATTTGCCACATTTCTGCTGTACATTTCCCTGAGAACATCTATTCTCAATTTATGCTTCCAAGTTCCTGCCTAATAGCTTCACATTTCCCCTTACTCCAATTAAACACTTCCCTAACTTGTCTGTTCCTATCCTCTCCAATGCTATGGTAAAGGAGATAGAATTGTGATTATTATCTCCAAAATGCTCTCCCACTGAGAGATCTGACACCTAAGCAGGTTCATTTCCCAATACCAGATCAAGTAC
Source organism: Hemitrygon akajei (assembly GCF_048418815.1). Classification (NCBI taxonomy): domain Eukaryota; kingdom Metazoa; phylum Chordata; class Chondrichthyes; order Myliobatiformes; family Dasyatidae; genus Hemitrygon; species Hemitrygon akajei. The sequence continues at coordinate 165,925,545 of NC_133128.1, read as the reverse complement.
AGCCTCTCCTCTTGTAGGCTTATCTACATATTGTGTCAGAAAAACTTCCTGAACACATCTAACAAACTCCATCCCATCTAAACCCTTTGCTCTAGGGAGATGCCAAACAATATTTGGGAAATTAAAATCTCATACCATGACAACCCCGTTATTATTACACCTTTCCAGAATCTGTCTCCCTAAATGCTCCTCGATGTCCCAGTCGAGTTATTGACCTCTTCCTGTTTCTAACTTCAATGACAAGAAACTCAGTAAACAATCCCTTCATGACTTCCTCCTTTTCTGCAACTGTGACACGATCTCTGATCAGCAGTGCCACTCCCGACCTCTTTATCCTCCCATCCTGTCCTTTCTGTAACATCTAAAGCCTGGCGCTCTTAAGTATCCATTCCTGCCCCTGAGCTAACAAGTCTCTGTAATGGCCACAATATCATAGCTCCAAGTACTGATGCATGCTTTAAGCTCATCTGCTTTGTTCATGATGCATCTTGCATTGAAATAGACACATCTCAAACCATCGGTGTGAGCAAGTCTCTTCTCTGTCACCTGCCTATCCTCCCTCTCGCACTGTCTCCAAGCTTTTTCTATTTGTGAGCCAACTGCCCCTTCCTCCATTTCTTCAGTTCAGTCCCCCCCCCCCCCCCAGCAATTCTAGTTTAAACTCTCACCAATAGCCTTAGCAAATCTCCCTGCCAGGATATTGGTCTCCCTCGGATTCAAATGCAACCCATCCTTTTTGTACAGGTCACGCCTGCCCCATAAAAGGTCCCAATGATCCAGAAATCTGAATCCCTGCCTCCTGCTCCAATCCCTCAGCCACGCATTCATCCTCCACCTTGCTCTATTCTTACCTATTCCTATACTCACTGTCACATGGCACAGGCAGTAATCCTGAGATTACTACCTTTTGAGGTCCTGCTTTTCAACTTCCTTTCTAACTTCCTGTAGTCTGTTTTCAGGCTCCCTTTTCCTACCTATGTCATCGGTACCAATATGTACCATGACCTCTGGCTGTTCACATTCCCACTTCAGGATATCATGGACGCGATCAGAAACATCCCGGGCCCTGGCACCTGGGAGGCAAACTACCATCAGTGTTTCTTTCCTGCATCCACAGAATCGCCTGTCTGACCCCCTGACTATAGACTCCCCTATCACTGCTGCCTTCCTCTTCCTTTCCTTACCCTTCTGAGCCACAGGGCCAGACTCTGCTGGAGGCGTGGCCACTATTGCTTCCCCCAGGTAGGCCATCCTCCCAACAGTACTCAAACAAGAGTACTTATTGCTAAGGGAAACAGCCACAGGGGTACTCTCTAGTATCTGACTCTTTCCCTTCCCTCTCCTGACTGTCACCCACTTAACTGTATCCTGAGGCCCCGGTGTGACTACCTGCCTATAGCTCCTCTCTATCACCTCCTCACTTTCCCTGACCAGATGAAGGTCATCGAGCTACATCTCCAGTTCCCTAAAGTGGTCCTTTAGGAACTGCAGCTCAACACACCTGGCGCAGTCTCCCGGACTTCCCTCATCTGATATCCTGTACAGAACACCAGTCTCACAGACATGCTTCCTGTTTCTATTCCTCACAGGTAACTTGACTCACCTCAACCCGATATCGCCGAAGCCCAAATGAGCCAAAGCCCTCCCACTCTGCCTCCGATCACTCCGTCGATGACAGCAGTATCTCCTTCTTATCCTTTTTAGTTGCATCCTTATCTTTGCCCCTTTTATTGTATGTTAGCTAAATTTCAGCAATGGCTATGAGTCGTCATAATGTGAGTAAGGGAACTGTATCAGGTTCACAGGCAATAGTTCACATTCACATTCTACACCATGACGATGGATTATCAGAGTAATCTGACAACAAGTGCTCCAGTTTCATTGATCGATGTACAGGAGGGTTTGGGGTGGTCTCTATTCAAGTAGCTGCAAGAAACTCAACCTAATTGCAGCACTTCCCACACTGTCCCTTTGATTACTGGCCCAAACACTGCTCATTTGTACCCACCCCCGTTTCAAGCTGGGCTGTCTGCCTTTAGATGCTGTGTGCAATTTCTTCTTTCTCAGTCTCCCTTGCCATCAAGATTATGGAAATTATTGTCTTCAGCATAACTTGGATCATTTCTCATCTATTTTCCCCAATATCTTTTTATTCTAATCTTATACAACTAGTCTAACTCCCAGAACCTAACTCTTCATTACCAAGTACCATTACTGTTTTACCGCAATGTGCTGTTGATGGCTCACTGATACACTGCCTCTGTGTCCTGTGCATTTGCATTCCTATTCTCTTTTATCTGCGCACCGTCTTCCATCGAGACAGGACAGATGTGATGCAACAGGCACTTAGCTTAGTTCACCATTTAGATTCTCTGTAATGACATTGATAGTGGGTAGAATTGTTCTGTCTGTGTGCGTGATATGAAGGTGAGTTGCACAGCTGAATGTGAGTCCAGTGTTTCCTCTGGCTGCCTCACTGGGTCTGCACACTAACACAAGTGTCAGTTATCAGAAGCACAAAAAGCTATTGATGTTTGATATGCTAAGTGACAACATTAGTCTGGTATGCCAACCTGAACTCAAGTCACAATGGTACAAATAACTTGGCCCATGTTGCCTGGTTTGATGCAGCCCAGTCAACACAAGTCCATTGTCTTCACATTTGCTGATGCACACACAAATGTCTCATGATTACCATTTTGCAAACTATATCTCTTATCTGTTTTTTTCAAAGGTGTACTTTTAACTTTACTGCTTGCACTTACCAATCCACATTAAGAACTGACAACCGTTTCTTGTCTCAATTTGTATCTGATATATTGACATACTGTAACTTCCGAATACTCCGTAACAGGCATAAAACTGGATTTATTGCCATAGCTTGATCAACAAATTTAAAGAGAGGAAACAAGAGAGTAGCAACCTCACACGAACTTCAGTGATTGCATTTTAATTTCTGTCATTAAAATAACTGTTGCCTTGCCCTTGTGTTCCACAAATCTAAGATCTAAATAGAATAATCGTAACAGGTGGATGCTGCAACTTTTTGGTTTCGCTTGAACAAATGGACCCAAACTCGGTAGTTCCTTCAAAACCCACTTTATTGTTAATACAGAGAAGAAAATACAGAGTTGCGAGAAATGTGTTGTACACTACCTACACCACTAATAGGTAGGGCTAACTTAAGCAAACCCCTATAGTCTACACTGCCGAATGCACTTAGCAACGTCTGCGTGGTGCCTGAAGCAGGCGATCGACCGTGGACTGGCTAGGGTGGAGGTCCTTGGGCCGGTTCAGCTGCTCGGCCCGAAGGTGGGACCCAGGTGAGTGGTCTGCCCAAGAAGGGACTTGCCCACCTTTATAGCACTTTCGCCACCTCCCAGTCCAGCTGGAAGGGGCCAGGCATCCAATTCGACACTTACATGGCCCCAGTTTAGCCAATCCAAGTCCCAGTCATGTGTTAAGCCAACATACATCCTCCATTCCTGCAAGTCCCACAACTGGGTGACCTTCAACAGTCGGCCTCTGCTTCTTCAGGGACAATGCATCCTATTAAGCTTACAATTTAAAAAACATTTTTAGAGACAAGGTAATTGATGGCTTTTATGCAAATCCACACTTTTGGCTTCTTCTTATCTGGTATACCAAGGTCATATATTGTCCTCCCATTATTTAGTATCAAGGGTCAATCTGCTCAACAACATAACAGGCCCAGAAGTTCCTAATTGTTAACCATTTCTTTACTGTATCTATTTTCATACCCACTCACTCTACCATACACTATACACTTATACACCTTGCTAAAACAAGTTGAACTATGATCCATCTTCTCCATGTGGTGAACTTTTAATGGAGAATGCAGGAGAGCTGAGGATGTTATTTGTTTACATTGAGGTGGATTAATTCCAAACGTTTCTTTTTCCATTATTTAGTTATGACATTAACATATGCCTGAATGAACACCTAAAGAATCCCTATGTTAAATTGTGACGTTTTTACTTAAATTGAGGTTATTATGTAATAAGTCAGGAAAGTAGGTCAAGCACAGTGTTACTTTTACTTAAGATGCATCTTTGTGTCTCTGTATTCATGAAAAAGTGTGAAATAATAGGGAAATGAATATTTGCTTTTTTTTTGCAGATAATGGGACCAAATGTGAGCCAGATTGTAAAGAAGAGAAAGATAACCAATGGCTTGGTGTTAGTTTGACAAGGCAACCAACTAAAGATGGTTACATACTGGTATATGAACATACTTAAGAATGCTTATGGAACAAATTCAATGAAATACTCAACTGCTCTGATACATTTTACATTAAGTGTTTTGTCTTAAATGTCTTAAAGGCTTGTGCACATCGCTGGAAAAATATATTCTACATACAAACTGAGAAAAGGCCACTTGGGTTGTGCTTTAAAATTGGAAATGACTTGCAGCCTTCTAAGGATTCACCACTGATACCATGTTTTAAAAGTAAAGTATTTTTTAAAATATTATTTCCTCTTAGTCATTCTTGAGAAAACAAGTCATAAGTCATTGTATAACTGGAATTATCCCGCATTCTTTGAACAACAACCAGATGGGGGATATCTTTGGATTTTTTACAGCTGAATGCAACTGGTAGTCTATATGTAACTACTGAAAGCAAAAAAAAACCCTTCTGGTATTGGAATTTGAAACAAAAACAGAAATGTTGAAGGAATTCAACCAGTCAAGCAGTGTATTTCCACAGTTGAGTTCTTCCAGAAGTTCTGCTTTCATTTATTAATGGAAAATCTGCTTAAAGCAAGTGGAAAGGTATCAGTTCTGTATCTCTGAGCTGACTATGTTTGGAACGGTTAATAAAAATAATGGTTGGACACAGTGGTGAATTTTTTTTTGAAGACATCAAGTTGTGTTGAGTTATCACAATGGAAAGAAAATTGTTAATGCAGCTGAAGGATATCCTGTGGCCAAGACTGAATTTGTACAGGAATAAAATGGTACAGCAGCAGTTGTTTGCTGAGAGCTATACCAGTCTTTGAAGTTGTGTGCTAATCTATGACTGTGTCTGTAGTGATCTATTGCTAGTGCATTGATTAGGGTGTCACAACCTCTGTAAGCCTTTTTCGTTCATTAAATAATCATTCAGCTTCTGATGCAGGGTCTCTGCCAGAAATGTTGATCATCTCTTTCTCCACACATGCTGCCTATCCCACTGACTTCTCTGGCAATTTGTTTTCTTTTTTGCTGCGGATTCATTGGTCTCCTTTGTTACAGTTAGATTGCTCCTTCTGCACACTGATGAGGGAGGCCTGATGCTCAGCTGCATCTTCACAGAAATGTGTTTTTGTGCGGTAGCGAAGATGATGATGCTTCAGCTTTTATTTGTTGCTCCACTTTGCACTGGAAGTCATGCTTGAAGGAGAAAATGGCCCAAGTATCCCTTAATGGAGACCAAACATCAGTAGTGTAGTGGTTAGCACAATGCTTTGTAGTACCAGTGACCCAGGTTCAATTCCTGCTGTGGTCTGGAAGGAGTTTGTATCTTCTCTCCATGGCTACATGGATCTCCTCCAGTGCTCCAGTTTCCTCTCATTGTCCAGAGACGTGCTGGTTGGTATGTTAGATGGTCATTGTAAATTGTCCTGCCATTAGGCTAGGTTTGAATTGTGGGATTGCTGGGCAGCTTGAAGGGCCGGATGGCCTGATTACATGCTGTATCTCAATAAATAAATGGTAAAAGAGGCCCATGAATCATAAATAAGCATCTTTCCATAGATGATCTACAGAACACTACCACAAAGAGTAATAGGATTGGATTCCAAGGAGGTCATTAAAAGGCTGCAGTTTTATCACTTTCTGAGAATAGAGTTTGAGGGGGAAGGTGATGAGCATCAGTCATGATGTAACAGCAGCTTCTAAGAAGTAGTCGATGATGCTCTTGGATTGTCATTGGCTCTGTTTGAAAGGGTTTTTTAAATCCTCCTTGTGTCACTGCACAGGTGAGAGAGAGAGTGAAGAAAAAAGAGAAAAAATGAACCTATGAATTAATTCTCAAGGGATTATGGTGCCTGTAAAATTTATACATATACACACGCACACACCTCCCCCCCCACCCCCGTAATTTTTCATGTTTTATTGTTTGACAACATTGAATCACAGTGGATTTAATTTGGCTTTTTTGACACTGATCAACACGTCAAAGTGCAAACAGATCTCTACAAAGTGATCTAAATTAGTTACAAACATAAAACACAAAATAATTGCATAAGTATTCACCCCCTTTAATATGGCACACCAAATCGTCACTGGTGCAGCCCATTGGTTTTAGAATCTGTGTAATTAGTTAAATGGAGATCACCTGTGTGCAGTCAAGGTGTTTCAGTTGATTGTAGTGAAAATACACCTGTTGGTGAGTCAGTATCCTGGCAAAAACTACACCATAAAGACAAAAGAACACTCTCAGCAACTCTGCAAAAAAGGTTGTTGTAAAGCACAAGCCAGGAGTTGGTTTCAAGAAAATTTTCAAGTCACTTGGAGTACAGTTAAGTCAAGCATCAAGAAAAGGAAAGAATGTGGCACAGCTGTTAGTCTGCCTAGAGCAGGTTGTCCTCAAAAACTGAGTGACCGTGCAAGAAGGGGACTTGTGAGGAAGGCCACTGAGACCTATGACAACCCTGGAGGAGTTAAAAGCCTGTGTGGATGAGATAGGAGAGACTGCACATGCAATAACTGTTACCTGGGTGCTTCACCAGCAGCCACTTTATGGGAGAGTGGCAAAGAGGAATCCACTGTTGAAAAAACTGACATGAAATCTTGACTAGAGTTTGCCAGAAGGTATGTTGGAGACTCTGAAGTCAGCTGGAAGAAGGTTCTATGGTCTGATGAAACCAAAATTGAGCTTTTTGGCTGGCAACTCAAAGCTATGTTTGGCTTAAACTAAACACCCCACATCAACAAAAAATACACCATCCCTACTGTGAATCATGGTGGTGGCTGCATCATGCTGAGGGGATGCTTCACTGCAGCATACCCTGGAAAGGTTGTGAAGGTAAAGCATAAAATGAATGCAGCAAAAGATAGGGAAATCCTGGAGGAAAACCTGATGTAGTCTGCAAGAGAACTGTGATTTGGGAGATTTGTTTTCCAGCAAGTCAATGATCGTAAATATAAAACCAAAGCTACACAGGAATGGCTTAAAAACAAGGTTAATATCCTGAAAGTGGCCAAGTCAGAGTGCAGACCTCAATCCAATTGGTAATTTGCAGCTGAACTTGAAAAGGGCTGTTCACTCACAATCCAACAGAGCTTGAGCAGTTTTGTAAAGAAGAATTGAGAAAAGTTGCAGTGTCCAGATTTGCAAAGCTAATAGAGACCTATCCACACATGCAAGGCTGTATTTGCTGCCTGGTGCATTTACTAAATACTGACTTGAAGGGGGTGAGTAATTATTTAGTGTTTAATAATTGTAATTAATTCTTGACCAATTTGTAAACATTTGTTTTCGTGTTGACTCAAGAGTCTTTTCTGTTGATCAGTGTGAAAAAAGCCAAATTAAATCCATTGTGATTCGATGGTGTAAGCCAATAAAACAGGAAAACTTCCAAGAGGATGAGTTTTTTACAGGTGTTGTGTATGAAGCGTTTTTGGCCATTTGTCCTTTCTATTCCTAAACAGTCCCTTTCTAGGAGATATTTGTATCCAGCCCTTTAATTAGATATTTCCTCTTCCTCCTGCCTGCTGCTACTGTTTCTTGTGCTGTATATGCTTCCTGGTGTGCCTCACAGAGTAAGTGCATCTGAACTTGTGTCTGACCGTGAGGCTTTCAGTTTTAGTGAAATGACCCAACTATTTACAGGCAAATCATTATGAGAGGTCCTGAGAGGAAGACAATGGTCATGTGACCAAGCCACTGATGGGCATCAAGAGTGTAGTGCCATTAACAAAATATGTTACTGGGAAGATGCTGCATTTTCAAGTCAAGTTTGTCTTTTGCACAAGTACATGTTTGCACAGATGCAAAGAAAAACTTAACTTGCACAGGATCCTCAAGTTGTTAATGAGAACACCTGCCAGTTATCAAATTATAAGTATTTTCCTGGCTGACATTTTTTTTTATTGCATTTTCCCTCAAATTGGAAGCTGCTGAGATCGATTTTGAATTTATTTTTCCCTGGGTCTGCTCCTCCTTCCCTTTCTCCCATGGTGCACTCTCCTCTCCTATCAGATTCCTTCCTCTCCAGCCCTTTTACCTTTCCCATCCGCCTGACTTCACTTATCACCTTCTAGTATCCTCCTTCCCCTCCCCTCATCCTTTTATTGGATATCTTCCCCCTTCCTTTTCAGCCCTGAAGAAGGTTTATTCATTTCAATAGATGCTGCCTGACCTGCTGAATTCCTCTAGCATTTTGTGTGTATTGCTTTGGATTTCTAGCACCTGCAGACTTTCTTGTGTTCATGATTGTGTTCACACAAGGATTAAAAATAGCCATTTTATCATTGTGAAGAACATTTCCGTATCCTATCATCTGGTCTTTGTTTCACTGGAATTGTTCTTTTGGTCTGATGATACTGAAAATGCATGTTTGGAGCTGCTGATGTGTGAGAAAGGAATGGCTATTGAGAATAACGATAGTGTTGTTGCAGTGTTTTGTAATGTTCCATGACTTGGATGAATTCTGTAATCTGGCATTCTGAAGAAGCACAGTGAAGTAATTGCAGGACTGTGACATCTAATGATGAAAACTCTATTTCCCATTGGAAGTGTGCAATCAGATGATGGAATATTTTCTGTTTGTTAGACTGGATTTTACGATTTCAGAATGCACATTGTTTGTAATTTGCAGACATTTTTTTTCCTTATCTCAGAACATCAACAGAACGCGAATTACGAAGCATTATGTCAGGCTGGAATATCCAGTTTAGTGACTGAGGTGAGTGGGAACTATTTCTTCAATAATATTTTTGGTTTTCTTGAAGCATTTATGTGCTATTTTAATGACACTGTTCACATGTTATAGGATTTGATTGTAATGGGAGCACCTGGATTTAATTTTTGGACTGGAACAATTTTCGTCAAAAACAAAGCGACGGATTCTTTCTTCTTTTTTAAAGATGATGATGCTGATGTTACTGGAGGAAGCTATCTTGGTATGTAACGCCTGACAGATAGTAAATTTGCTTTGTGGACTTGAGATCTGTAACACCATGGATTCTTCAAAAATACAGATTAGCTTAACATTTTTTTAAATAAAGGAATCTTCTGAGTGATGTATTTTTTGGTAGTATTCTCATATTGGTTGACACTGATTGGACCTTGCAAATTGAGAGGTGACTGTGTGCTTCCATCTACAAAAATCAAAAGCAGGCTAATGTACTGGAGGAGGTTGAAGTTAAGAAACAGGTAGTGTTGTAGCTTTTGGAAAAGATTAGTATGGATAAGTTCCTGGGGTCAGATGGGACATACCCCAGATTACTACAGGAAGGGAGGGAAGAGACTGCTGGGATTTTGACATTCTCACTGGGCATAGAAGCAATATCAAAGGGTTGGAGGGTAACAAATGTTGTTCCTTTGCTTAAGGAAGATAATAGAGATAACTAATGAGTCTTGTGTCAGTGGTGGGAAAACTAATGGAGAGTATTCTTCAGGACAGGAGTTTTGAGCATCTGTTGAAGCATGGTCTTATTAGGGGTAGACAGCATGGCTTTGAGAGTCGTAGTTCATGCTTCACATGCAGACTGAGGTTTTTCAAAGAAGAGGCAAAACAAGTTGATCCAGTTAAAACAGTGGATGTAGTGCAGATGGATGAAATACGTCCTTCATGACCTTTATTTTTCCCTGCGTCTCTGCTGCTGTGGCTGTGAGCATCGCTGAAGAAAGAGGAACATAATGGTTCACAAGCCATCAGGCACACGATTTCACTGCTTGCTCATGGGCATCAGAATGGGACAAAATGGTTTCTTCATCCAGCTTTGATTGTAGATCCTGGGAAATGCAGGATACTCATATTGGAAACATTGCCTTACATGTTACTGCTTTCAATATGACGGGAGAGGGGGGAAAGTTAATTAGTTTTTCAATTACATGCCACCTGGCTTACTAAGTTTTTGTTATCCTTGGGCTTATTAAAGCTGGCTGTGTATGAGGATGAGATCATGGGTTGAGCTTGGCAGCACTGGGCACCTTGAGCATTTATATCTTTCAGCTTGTTTGACCAGAGTTTGTTTTCTGTGCTTCCTTAAAACTTTTTTTTTACTGGAAAATGTCTTAAACTAATGTGTAATATGTGTGTCGCAGTAATGGAAGTAATGTCCAGTAGTCCCCAAAATCTGCCGGTCCAGCACCAAGAAAGTCACAAGGATGTTAGTTTATTAGAGTTTTACAGTTGGTCAACTTAACTGCAGAACTCTCTTCTCAATCAATACACAACTTATTTAGTGGCTGTTGGAAAGATTACAGAGATTGGTTCTTGGTTTCTTGATATTTGCTATAATTCATTTGCCTTTTATTGGACATCTACTTTTCCTTGTTGCAAGTCTGCTTTTTGATGCAACATCTTAAATCATAGTTTCTAACATTCCATACTAAAAGCCTGGCATCAAAAATGAGATTAGAATCTGGAAGTTGTTGATTCTGAAAGCAATGACTATGGAACTGATGAGGGTGTTGGGGCTTCTCTAATGAAGGACAAAGGAAGATGGTTGTAGCTGTTAGAGTCAGTCAGTGCCACCCCAGACATCAGGAGGAGAATCAGGTTTAATATCTCCAGCATATGTCGTGAAATTTGTTAACTTTATGCCAACAATACAATGCATTACGTGATAAATATAGAACAAAAGCCTGTGAATTACAGTAAGTATATGTAAAATAAGTAGTGCAAAAACATAAATAAAAAAATAGTGACCTAGTGTTCATGTGTTCAATGTCCATTCAGAAATTGGATGGCAGAGGGGAAGAAGCTGTTCCTGAGTCATTGTGTGTGTGCCTTCAGGCTTCTATACTTCCCTTGATGGAAGAGGGCATGTCCTGGGTAGCGGCAGCCCTTAATGATTGACGCTGACATTTTGAGCTGCCACTCCTTGAAGATGTTTTGAATACTATGGAGGCTAGTACCTATGATGGAGCTGACAAGTTTTATAACTCTCTGGAGCTTACTTCGATTCTGTGTAGTAGCCCCGCACCTCCCATAATAGACAGTGATATAGCCAATCAGTATGTTCTCCACGGTACATCTACAGAAATTTGGTAATATACCAAATCTCCTCAAATTCCTAATGGAAATATAGCTGCCATCTTGCCTTCTTTATAGCTGTAGTGATGAGTTGGGACCAGGTTAGCTTCTCAGAGATA